>NC_091404.1:6105265-7355265 GCF_032191515.1 Phaenicophaeus curvirostris
ACAGTCAGGCAGGCATTCTTTCTACTGCGAGCATGAATGACAGTACGAGACTAGGTTTTTCTTTTTCCACGGTCAAGATATTCTATAACATTTTTCCAAATGAACACTTGAAGACTGTCAGGGACTTTTGTGCTTTGCTTTCTGTGTATGCAAGGGATTAGAATTAATGGTTGAGCTTGGAATTAGGATAAATGGTAAGGCTGACCAAAACTAACATGGCTAACATTGGACTTCACTGCCAACTTTAAGAAAGCAATAAGTTACTTAACAGCACACAACTTTTGAGATTTATTTAGGTATTAATCCCCAAGAAACCAATCATTATTAGCAATTAACTGCTGGTTTGTCATTTGCTGGACCATTAACATTTTAACAAACTGACTGTTAACTAAAGTAACAACAATCGCAGATTCAGAGGTAGGATTTTCTCTGGCTGCGTGTTTTGTGTGACATAACTTCTTCATCTGTCCTACAGTTTTTAACAGCTAGAGACTCATATTTTTTTTTCCCTGTTAGTGGCTTTGATGCTATGTGGAAAGGCTGTGATGTTGGAGCTGGATTTCCAAGATCTGTGAGGCTATGCTTTAGACAAAATGTTGGGATTTTGTTGGGTTTTATTTCCTTTATTGATGCTTTTTTAAAGACACCTTTTTTAAAGACAGTACTATTTTTAAAAAAAAGATTCTCTGAAATTTTTTTTGCTAAATTAAATTATAACTTTGGAAAGAAGCACATCCTTGATCTGATTCAGTTAGTCCTGGTAACAGTATTTAGCACAAGGAAATTCTTCTGATATAAGATGTTCTTATAAGCAGAATTAGAAAAAACCATCTTGGGATGTTTTGGCCTTCTCATTATTGTCAACCTTGTTCAGTCCAAAACTGAAAGCAAAGCTGAGTGCTAAGAGACCCAGAAATAAACTGAAAGATGAACAGCTGTTATTGCAATAAGTTTATTTAAAGTTCCATGTTTATTTGATGTTCTATTTCTATTTCATTGTTTTTATTTTCAGTGACCAGAAAAAAAGAGAAAGAAACAAGCTAGATAATATTACTTTTCTTAAAATATGACAGCTGTTTTATCTCTCTGGGCTTTGTTTTCTTGATTCAGAAAGCATCAATAGCTCAGGCTGCCACTATGCATGTGCTAACTTTTTGTTAATGGAATTGAGGTGGGCAGCTCTACTAAGGCTGGTTAGCACCATCACAAAATCTGTCATGCTACAATGAAATGAAGGGAGATGGATTTAGGTCAGTATCTAATGAGCCATATATACGGTGTTGGTAGGAAAAAAAAACCACCCCTCAAAGTTAAATATGTAGTATGAGTAGTTTAGAATTAAAATAAAACACTCAGAAGCTGGCTTACATGAGTATTTAGTCTGACTCTTACCTAGTACAGAAAATGATACTGTTTTTCCAAATAAAAAGGAAATATCACACGAATACTTGTACCATATGGGGTTTAAAAACCCCTGAAAACACTAAACTTGTTAGCTTTTACTGTGTGTTTTATGAAAACATTAATCACTCTTGGTACAGTTGACAAGCTCTTATTTTTATATTTATTTTAAGCAACGAGGCAGTGTCAAGGTTGATGGGTTTTTCCAGGGCTGGTAAAATTTGTCAGGATTAAGCTTCCTTATTGGAGAGCTGCAAGGGAGGTGGAGAGATGGGAGAGAAATTTTTATTATATTATAGTGCATTAGTTTGGTACAATAAATGTCATTCTGAAGTGTCTCTTTGGATAAACCAACTTATTGCTGAAAGCACAGGGGGTGGGGAGAAGGAGGATTGTTCTCTTCCACATCCTACCTAGCAAGATGTAGATCAATTTGAAGTCACCAGTAAAGATGCAAAAGTTAAAAAAAAGGAATTATTTTTGTGGAGTGGCTATGCTTTTGAGTGTATTTTACGTCTATGCTTGTTCATTACTTCAGTGTCAATCAGGCTTATGTAGGTCAGATAAACACCATTAAAGAGGAGCAGTAAAGGTAAAAAAAATATATTCTTACGGTAAACATCTTTATTTTGTGTTTTTCTTCCTCAAAATGACAGCTATTTAAATGAAATAGGTTTTCCTAGTATAAAATATATCCATCAAGCTTTTGGCATTAGTGTTTTGCTGAACACAAGGCATGCACCAGTGTTCCAGATTGGCTGGTACCTTTATTTACATTTGCCTACAAAACACCTGCCAGATTTAACATTAAACCACAGCATAACATAGAGATCTTTCAGTTTGCAGAAATGAATGACAGGCTTTTGTTTTCTCTTGCCAGGAAAAAAGAATACTAGTGTAAGATACTAAAACAGAGGAACAACTTGCATAGGACAAAACTAATTTTGCTTTATTAATACTTTCTCTGTAGACCTTCTAGAAATTAGAGAAAATAGACACTGCTCAGCATGTATAGGTATGAGTGTCAGAACCTGACTTTCAAATGAATCATGACCTTTAAGTACTCAAATATTTGAAATTAACTGTTCTTTGGTATATTAGTATCAAATGATACTGAGCCTATATCGAGTAGAATGAAAGAGGAATTACATGTTGCACTGACATGACACCCAAGCAGTTCAGTGTGATTTTATTGCAACAGAAACCGAAGGTCAACTGCTTGGAGCTAAATTATTGGGGGTGTTGGAGTTGTGACCCACTAGTCACAATTGAGTGCCACTGTAGCCATACAGAAGGACAACTGCACTCAAATCTTTCTTCCTGTTAAATGGGGAGATTGTCCAAATAGCTAATAGAGTTTCCCACCTACTTATGAGGTAGCTTCAACATGAGAGATTCCTATCTCTGTTTAGTCCATTTTCCCATCCTATCCCCAGACACAATATGATAACCTTGTGTTTCTGTCCTGGCATGGAGCGTAATGTCAGTCTCCCAGGGCATCCTGGCAGCTGTGGTATTTGTCTTGATTCATAAGACACTGAGCTCCCTCTAGATGCTTTTGGGGCATTATTTAAAAAATACAATTTTTTGTGAAGACCACAAAGTTTGTGGCCACTGTCACATATGGAGTTTAGAATACCATACAGGAAGAATAAAATGACCTTGAGGACTACAGTAATAGTATCTGAATGAAATTCAATAGGACAAATGCAAGATCATGCACAAAAACAATACATTTCTGTTACAAGCTAGGAGCTCATTAATTGGAAATGACAGAGGAGGAGAATGCCACAGGATGACTGCAAGCCACCAATGCAACACATCAATGAAAAGGGCAAATACAGTCTTAGGCTGTGCTGGATAACATATTTGCATTAGCAAAGGAAATAGCAAATGCTTGAACTAGGATCTGCAGAAACTATAATATAGGATATTTTTAGTAGTTCTCTTTGCGTGTTTTTAATTAAGGTTAATTCAAAATGGAACAGGTGGAAAGAAAGGTAACTAGGATGTTTGGGAGAACGGGAAACCTTTCTCTAAGAGGAGAGATTAGGACTCTTGTATTTAGTCCAACCAGATAAACTAGGACTATTGTGTTTAGTCCAACCAGATAAATTTATGGAAAGTTGATTAGTGAGTTAAAGGATGATATATCTATATATATAGTTAAAGGATGATATAGATATATCTATATATAGAAGACAGAAACATCACTGCCTCTCGGAAGCATGATATTCTAGAGCTGATTTTAGTGGTGGTCGAAATAACCCTACCCAGCCTCTATGCTGAAGAAATCCTCTTTTCTTAAAGGGCAAAATTAAACCTGCCTGCCAGTGGTTGAAGGGAGCTAGCTGCAAGAATGATCATTTATAGTTCTAAGCATTTTCAAAGGAAAGGCTAACATCGAAATCACCTCTATAACTCAGATACCGCTACATGTGTGGTTCAATCTCTATTTACTTGTATTGTAAGGAAGGTGGGAGAAATCAGCATAAATCATAAACTGCTAGAAAGTGTCATCAGACTGGAAAGAACTGCAGTGTTGTAATGATATTGGCTATGCAGTTTATGCTTGCTGGCATATTCTCCTTTTATCCTTTCTGTAAGGACACATCCCGCTAATATATTCCTGGAAGCTTGTTCAGCTAAAATATTGGGTGGCAATCCACTTTTAATCTGATTTTCCCGAATCCCATGTCTTAGATCCAAATGGGTCCCATGCTAATCACAAATAGGACAAAGGCAGGCTTGAACTCCTATCACATAAACAGTTCTTAACTTGAGAATTTACCTTGATGTATTAATAGGCTCCTATAAAACCGCTATCTCTCCCATCCTGCTGATTTGAAATTTTAGCTTTGTAGGTGTTGGTTATTTTTTTTTCTTTTTAATGAAGTGACGCTAATTTCTTGTTGCTCTTGTTGTTAGCCACTTTCCCCTTGCTGAGCTGAATTGGTTCTCTGGAAAGCAGCATCTTCTCTGGTGTGTGAAATCAGTAAGCATGAAACAGGAGGAATTGCTTTGTCTGAACAGTCCATTCAGTATATCAAGGGAGAGCTGGTTGGGAAGAAAAAGGAACAAGTGAAAATTATGAGTGACAAATACAAAGGAGAAACTGGGATGAAGACAGAAAAAGCACAAAACCAAAAAAGGCTGACAAGGAAAAGCAGGGAAAGAGGGAGGAATGTTTGTAAAAGCAGACGAACACAAACATGGCAAATCACCCCTTTTAAATATTCATCTAGGCTGAAATGAATTGCTATAGGGTAAATTTTAAATTTTAGTGCAAAATTTGTAGCACAGCTAAATATGATATAGCTAGAAACCTATGCTAACCTGCTTCTGAGAAGTATCCCATGCTGTCACCACATTGAAGGGAGCTTGAAATCACACATTCATATATTACGGCTATAGGTCTCCCCAGGTTGTTTTGCCATGTTAGGTGTTTGATCTTATTGTACTCATTTTCATTTTTTTCCCCAATTACTCCACATCCAAGGGTGTTCTGGGTTGGAAGTAACTGTCTTGCCAGGAGACTCTCCCAGGTTAGGAGGACCCTTCCACAGCTGTTTCTTACAGGAGAGATGTGTTGCTGGAGTAAGAGGAGGTGCACAAGAGTGCTAACAGATTAGTGAGCCCCAAAAACAAATCTTCTGACTTCACTTAGAGCTTGTGTTATACTGTAATGTTATCTTATTCTTTCCCATGACTTCACTTTGGGCTCCACATCAATGTAACCTTAGGAGAACCTCTTTTATTCTTTCACTTGTAGAACACTTGTGGCAGAGAGCATCTCTCTGATCCCCCTGCCTGCATACATTCAGGAGATAGCAGTAGAAATTTATGCTTTTATTCTACAATGCCTGAGGGTACTGGAGTATCTCTGGGAATAGATAACAACTGAAGTTCCTCAAATGCTGGCAAATGGCAATTGTGGGCTTAAATCGTGGTTTTATTGTCACAGAGCAGTATTGCTGGGTACGAATACTTAGAACCACCATGCCCATGTGCAGAATGTTGAGTTTTTTCTCCCCCACCCCCGCAACTTTTATTGGATTATCTTTTCTTCACCATCAAGATTAAGACATGTTTGTCTTTAATTTTGATGCTGAACTCTTACTCTGCACTTAGTCAATGGTGAGGAGCAAAGATATGTATTTCTTTTAGAATGTATGATCAAAAGTCATCACCTAGTAACTTTTTACAGGAGATAGTCTTATCCCAGATTGATGGTTCCATTTTGCTTTTCAAAATTTTTTTCTTATGTTGACTGCACTCATGTTCTTCTGCAAATGGAAGCTAGAGTAGCAATAATTTTCTATGCATACTTTCTAAGACAGTCAATTCCAGTGGTAAGAAGACAATTCCTGATTTAGTGGAAAGTAAGCTTGCTCATTGTCCTCAGAAAATAAATATAATGTGTCTCTATTGCAGAATCAAAGGCTGATGTAAAAAAATGGATAGAACCCCTAAGTCCCCCAAGTGTGTACTCAAAATATAATTGTTGCCAAGATAGACTTGATTTTGTTGGCAGCTTGAACATTTGAAGGAAAGGTAGCAACTAAGGGGAGCCTTGGGTTTTGGGAGAAATATTCTAAGATAATAATTTAAAACTTCAAAATCTAGTATACTTCCTTGAAACTAGAAAACTTTTTTTTATAGCACAATGTAGAGAATGACTGTATTGGAGAAAAACTAAGCGCTGTAACAGATTGATTAGGAGATATACACTTCTAGAATGTGCACTATCAGAAAAATGCATTATTACACAAGACTGAAGGAATAGAAATGGCTCTTCATATCTATCACCTCGTTTCACACTATTCAAAATCTCTGCCTGGGCCTCATAAAGAGTTTCAGTTCTTCTCTATTAAGAATCTATAACTTGAATCACACAGCTGACAAACTTTCATATAAATTTATCTCTCAGTGTATTGCTTGAATTGATTTAGGATAAAGTGTCTTACTTCTGAGAGATACGGGTCTTAACCTATGCCTTGTTGAAGTAATTATTTTTGCTGCAGGTGTGAAGAATACTATGTTGTGGTAAAATGTGATGGTGTTATAAGACACAATGATGGTGAACACAGGAAAAACTTAAACCCAAAGACAAGGTCATCCCAAGGTGCAAAGCTGGGCTAGACTGACTTCACATTAGCTTCTGAGATAGTCTTACTGGTGCTAGAATAGATTCCTGTTGGGGCACATTGGCCACAGTCACAGATTAACTACTGGAAAACATCTGTGTTGAGTTCACTCTGTGAACTGCTGGTGCCAAATGACCATGCTACAGAACTGCAGGCAAAGAGGTAAAGCAAGAGATTACTAGAATTACAGCCAAATGCCCAGATACCTTATAATTACTTTTAATCTTTTCAGAGACATTAAAAATACATTCAGTAGAGCCATTCTTGCATTTTTTTTCTCAAAATGTGTGAAATTGTTGATGGGGACACAATGAGGAATGGAGATGAATGCAGAAAAAGGACAAATGTCATAACACCATAATTGGTGTCTCTTGGGATTTTCAGAGAAAACTTTCCTTGACCTTCTTGCACATCATTTATTACCGAAAGTGTCTAAAAGCTGAATAGTGAATTCTATTCAGCAACACTGTACATCAGGCTTTTTATTTGTAAATTGAAATGCTCCTTTCCTTGCTGTATCAGACTTCGGTGCTCTCAGGGTTGCATGAAAAGAGCAAGCGGTAGCCCTAGAGTTTAAGGTTATCTACGATGGTTTCTCTTGTTCTCTTAGGAAAACCAAGGGCTCCGAGTCTCCCTTGAAAGCTGGGAAAAAGGGGCAGTGCCTGCTGAAGAAATTGCTATCCTACTCTTTGGCCTTGAATCTCTTTACTTCTCTCCTTTATTGCAGCAAGTGTTCCTGCTATGCTAGCATTTGTGGCATCTGCTCCTGTCACGGCGACTCATTTAACTTGGAGATAAAATGAAGCACAATTGCATGTTGATAGTGGCAGGGAGAAGAGCAATGATTCTCAGTTTTGTTTCTCTTTATTTGTCATTGGGCCTTTTTCCTCATTTGTTAGTAAGCATTTTCCATATGCCTTTAGTAGTTTCATGGATGTTTTTGTGTATATTTAATTGTTTACGGTAGACTCTTTCCATCTTTTCTTTCTGCTTCTGGTGTCAACTGTCTGTTTAGATTTTAAGCTACTCAAAAAGAACCATTTCTTTCTGTGTACCTCCATGCAGCATCAAGATGCAACCCTGCAGTTAATTAGAGGCTCTGAATAATCTCACCATAGAAAAAGTGTAATTACTTACACGACTTTTTTTTTTTTTTGCTTTCTTTTGTTTTGTTTTTTAAATGTCATTTTGTATTCAGGGAAAATTATAGCAAGGAACTTGGTTCTTATCAATATCCACTTTTCTTAATGTGCCTGTGTGAATTCCTAAAACCCACAGAGAAGATATAGAGGTGTAACTTTAGTATCTCTGTACCTGACGTTTTAACAATGCCTGAATTTTTGTGCTAGTTGTAAAATCTCATCGTTCATGCAATTGGGAAGATTTTTAGGCTGTTCTGTATAGGCAAGTCGAGCTTTTATGAAGGTGAAAAAGACAAAACCAGGAATGCTTCCTTCCTGAAGCATACTTTGCAAAGGTGTGTCACATGTGGATGCTGTTGTCAGGAACACTGTATGAATAATTTACTGGTAAATGCTGTGTCTTACTAGCAATATTCTAATATTCTACAATAATGATTTCAACCTCAGGAACTGTCCATTACTGTCTTTATTTTAGTGATTTGCAATCTTAGTTTTGGTGTGAAACACTGGTACAGTTAGTTTTTGTTAACGATTATGATTTTTGTCAGTAGACTTTATCTCCTAGTCTTATTATTTTGCCACCATTTACTTTTTTTTAAAAAAAACTTTAAAACAAAAATGCCTTTCTTTTATTTTTAAGGACTTCTTTGTGGGTCTAAGTCCTGTTTCTCAATACCTAGATCTACAGTGATTATAGTTCTAGCATTTATAATTATACTAAGGATAGAAACAGCAAAAAACCCATGAGTTTTTGCCCTGCTCAGCCAATGCCAGGTTTTCTTAGTAAGTTTATATGTAATAAAAGCCACTCATACCACAGTTAGCAGCCCCTAGCTTCAAAATACGTTAGTGCTAGACACCTTTCAGAGACAAGAAGATGTACTTTCACTGAGAATTGCTGCTATGAAGTGTTTAAGATAAATGTGAATCTGTCTTCCTGTCCTTTTTCATGACAGCAGCAATAGGAAAGCGCCAATCAGTTGGTTAATGAATCCGTGTGATAACTTCATGACTCTTCATTTTCTCTTACTCTGTCTGTGCTTTTGGCAGTTCTAGAGATGTTAATCTCTCAACATTTGCACAGAAGAGGTGAGCGTTTGAGAGAGGTCTTTGCATGCTCTACCTACAAAAGACCGATGTGTCAGAAGTCACCACCATTGATGTGATCTGCGTCTGATTAATTCCAGCAATTCCACTTGCTTATCCTGGGGAGCTGTCACCCTTGCCTTTCTGAATCTACCAGTCAGATGTCACTTTGGGTGTGATAACAGCTCCATCATTCTTGTCTCTGCTCAGCTGTTCTTTGTGCATCATCTGTCCCAGTCACTGTCCAGAGCCAGGTTCTCTGACTCAGTCTCTTGGACGTCTGGACTTTTGTTGTTGTCTGTGTGAGGCATGGGATGGATAGTGACTGAGGTTAAACCTCTGAGCCTGGGCAACAGAGACACCCTGGCTTCCAGTTCTGTAGTTTTCATTTTGTTTTGTTTCCAGTTTCAAATCTTCATTTTAAGATGACCACAATTTTACACAAACCACTCTTCAGCTGTACTTTAGGATTTGGAAGGTAGTCTAATTTGATGCAAGAGCTTCTGTCTTGCCCTTTTGTGGCAGTACATTCACATTGAAATGTCTTTTTTTTTTTTTTAGCAGACTATCACCCACGGTGTGACAACAGACACAGGTTTTATATTTGCACACAGTATGAAATGATCCTTAGATCACACAGTTAAGGGATTTTCTTTTTAAATAACAGTCTCTCTCAAAGATGTTAGGTAGCCTTCTCATTTTTACTTGTGGATTGGCGGACAATTCCCTGTAAGACTTTTGTCAGAAAAATCCACTGATACTTAACTAAGTCAGTTTTCAATGACAATGTAATTGATGATAGTTGGCGGGGAAAAAGCAGACTGAACACTGAACACCATTAGCGAACTATTTTCTCATGTCCATGTATATTTTAGTTGTGCATTTCCTCATCATATTATTCTCATGTATGTAAAAAAGAAACCCCATAAACCCAGTAATGCTGGAATGGGCGTAAAAAGGGCATAGATCAAAGTTATGGAGCAGTCTGGGAATGAAACAACTTTGGGAGTTGTAGGACCTCTCTGTAAATTTGTGACTAATGAAGCAAGTGAGTTGAGAAAAATTCCACTCTTTCATAGACTATAAGAACTCCTTGCAGGATGGTGGCATTTACAAATGAAAACATCAAGCAACAAAATTAAAAGAAGCAGAAGAAAGTCCTTCAACATTTAAAAAATTCTGATTCTCTGTACTATTTAATTATGAGATAGAAAAGTTTAAATGGCTTCAGGTGATCAAAGAACTACAGAAAACCTCAAATCTGCTGAAGGCTATTAACACAAAGGCATAATCTCCAACTTAATTTAATCATGAAGCTAAAACCTAGAAAGATACAAGGGAGTTATCACCAAACACTTTTGATACTTTGAAGTTTTTCTCACTTTCTGGCAGGACTTCCGATGGGCAGCAGTATTGCATTGCTTAGGAAATGCTGTTAATAGATTGATATAAAAAAGGACAATTATACTGTCTTGAAATAATATACATGAAAATAATTCTGATTTTTCTGCAGTTATGAAAGTGAATAGTTTTGTATATTCCTATATGTAAAGTGAGCAGTGGTTAATGGCATTAAGGAGAACATAAGTACTGAAGTTGGAAAACCACTCTTTCAGTGTTGTTGATTTTTTTTTAGAAAAATACTTTTTAATGTGTTCATAATTGTTTATAAATTGTTTCAAAATAATTGGTATATAACTATAGTAAGTCAAACCCACCCACAGTGCATAGACATGATCAGTGCATGCTTTGTAGAGAAAATAATAAAGGAAAAATTAAAGTTTCTAATGATCTTGCTGTTATTTTCAATTTTTACATAGGTAAATCGTTATAGTTTTTAATTTCTGAATTCATTTGAACTAGCAGCATGGGTAATATTTTAGGCTTATTATGCTTTTCTCATAAAACCAGTGCAAAATCAATTATTCTTTTCCTACTTGACATTGCTATCCATGTTATGGGAAGAAATTGTTTCTGTGCTATCAGGATGTTTTTGTGGTTTTTTTTTTTTCTGCTAGGCTGTTGCTTAAACGCAAAGTGTATCACTGTATTATATCACAGGGAATATTTCACTATTCAGGGTGTGACGGTTATAGCATTGTGGATCTTAGGGTAGTGCTGTGAAATGAGTAAGTAAGGGCTGACAACTGGCAGTGAAATCGATATGTGCTCTTTTAAGGCACTGCTCATTATCACTGGACACAATAGACCAGAACACACCGTTAGTAGCAGGAGACTATTTTAAACGCTGCCAAGGTCAAAACCAATACACTACCTAGTATTTCAGCTTCCTCGTGTGGGTGAGAAAACCCAACTCAGTGCAATCACACTCATGTATGGAAGATTATTTTAAATTCTCAAATGAGTGAAGGTTTGAAAGTGTGTGAAACTAGAGAGGGAGGACTTTTAAGAGCCAGTCTGCTTCCAGTGTTGTTCTGACTGCAGGTCCAGGCGTTCTTCGTGGAGGAGAAGGTTGTGCTAGCCAAGCTGAGACTCTTCTTCCCCTTATTCCCTCTCTTTTGAAGGCTGCACATGTTGACCTTTTCGCAGCTCAGCTCTCTCCTATAAGTGGATAATCTCAAATCTGGTTGACTTGAGGGTCCTCCTAGGACACTTACCTGCCTCTCATCTCAGTAGAAGGCCAGAGACATTAGACGTGACCCGACCCTCGTGGGCAGGTCAAAGCAAGGACCAGCAAGGTTAACAGCTGAGGAGTGAGGTCTTTGCATTGTAAAGGGAGAATAGTTGTGTGAAACCCTTAGAGTATTAAATAAATGTAGGAGTCCATTTCAGGCTTGTCTTGGTACATGGTTCTGCATAGCAACAAGACAGACGCTGTTCTGTTTACTGAGGCCAACTAAGGAAGGCCTCGTGTGAAGCGTATAAAAATACACAAAATGCATAGCCTGAAGAAATGTTAAATGATTCATTAGTTAATGTCTTAATAGGACTTTGGAAGCACACTACAGAGGCACTATGTTTAAAATAGGATAATTTTAGAGCAACGTTCAAGCAGCCTTGAGATAGAAATGGTAATTTTACTTGAAGATGCGTCGTAGTTTTCACAGTTTGGACAATAAACAGAGCATTGACTACAACAACAGTAAAAGTGTAGAATAGTCAAAATGATGCCAGGTTCAACTTCTGCCAGCAAATAGTGTAACCCAATGTACAAACCCAAAGTACTATGTCAAATAATAAATAAAATAGAACAAACCAGCTAACAGTCACAAGGAGATTATAGTTTTAATGCCGTTAAGAATGGATAAATATACTATTTGCTGCACTTTTACTATTTGATACGTACATTAAAATTCCCTAATAATTTATTCCTGAAAAGAAATACTAAATTAAAATCAAATATGACCTGGTAAACATTGTAATGCAAACACATAACACAGGTACTATGATCTAGCTTCTGACAGTGGTCTTTATTGCGTTTTATTATCTATGAATTATTTGCAAGATGATTGAAACGTAACTGAATGTAGGGAGCTTTTTTATTTTGTATAGGTCAATGTTCCTGGCAATGCTTAATCTTGGATCAAAATGTTAAGAATAGTATGAAACACTTCACATGCATAAAGCGAAATGATAGACATATGTGAATCACATAATTGTTTTTCCTTTACAATAATGCTTTTCTCTTTGTCAAGGGATTACTTTTTCAGGCACTAGGGAGCAACAGTTCTTCATTCTTCTGTTATCCATATTTTCTTCTCTCTGTGACTTCTCTAAACAACAGTTATCAAAGAGCAAGTGGAACCTGGGGTACTCTACAGCTCTTGTTTTGTTTACGGCAAATGTCCCAGGCACACTAGCCATATTCTTTGTTTTAGTCATTGTTGTTCCAGCACAATCATAGTTGCTCTTAAAAAAGAAAAAAAAAGTTTTTTTAGAATGGCAAAAGAGAATGTAAACCTACCAAATGATGCAAGTCATTGCTCTGTATGTCAGCCAGTTTTTTTATGTTTTTTATTCCTAACAACACTGTGAAGCTCTCTCAGATGCTATTAAAGGCCAGCCTCATTCATTTCAGCTTTCTGTACCTGCAGCCTCAAGCTATTTAGCTGATAAGTGCCTAGTGTAAATGTGTATAATTGTGACTGTAGTGATGTGGGGGGGAAATGGGCCATTGTAAAACAATGATCTCAAAATTTTTCACAAGGAAAATATGCTGAATGTGCTTCAGCTCTTCTAAATTGACCTGAAAGCTGACTGGAGCATGACAATGTCATTTTGAATAAGAAATATTAGTGGGTTTGATTTCTGCAGTGTTGTTTTTGATGAGCTGGCTCTGTGATCCTCATTAGGTTAAGTTTAGAATAGTTTGATAGATCTGTGGTGAAAATTTTTATTTGGGACTTTTTCTGCCTCTGTCTCAAGAATTTTAGAAGCAATCTCCTTCAAATACATTAGATTTCAGAATTTATCTGTTGTGTCTGACTCAAAACTGCTCTGCGTCCCTGCGTTACCTCGTCTTTCCTCCCTGCTTCTGTCTTTTTCTCCTTTGCCCACGCTGCTGGGCCATCAGCTTAGAGACGATTTAGGTAACTTCCTCTGAGAATTCTACCCAATGAATGAAACGATTATCAATGCCGCCTAGTTTATCTTATGGGTACAAATTTCCCTGCACACTTAGTGGCCCTTTGAGCATTAAATAACACGTAGTCAAGTGGCTTGTCAGGCTGTATCATTACTGTATTTGTAACTCTCTTTGCAAAGCGAGCACTGTGCCATCACATAGCTGCTCAAGGAAACAGTTAATAGGGTCATTGCCTCATTTATCTGGAAGGGAGAGTAAAATTGATGGGTAGGGCATTGACCTATTATGGAGGTTAAAAAACAAGTTGAAAAATCTGCCCATTAAACGTGTGCTATACCACTAGGTAATCACAGCATTGGATAATGGATTTGTAATTATATTGAAGTATTTCACCAGAAGGGCTATATTCCTTTAAACTATTTTCCTGTTGTCTATATAACATGCATCTTGACAAAATATACAGTCTAAAGTACTGTATGGACAACCTGACGTATTAGGTTCAAACTCTCACTACTTTGGGTACATTTCTGCTGGCAGCGTACAATTTGGTTTCTAGATTTTCATGCCAAATAGCAGATCTCTTTGATTCATGGCTGTCAGAAAGGCACATTAGAAACTGCTTTGAGAAGTTGTAGTTGGAAGTGTGCGATGACAGCGTGTTGGTTATTTTTAAGCATTTTATCGGTTTATACATAGTGGAAGTGATTAGGAATACTTTTCCTTTCTCTTGTCTCCTTGCTTCCACATCCTTTTCTTCTTCCAAAGTTTTGTCAGGGGTTGTCACTCAATCAGATCTTCAGTGCTTTCACTGTCTTCTCCCTACTCAGTGCTGTAACCTCCAACTTGTACATATTATTCCCAGGCATTTTTCCTATTTTACGTACAGTATTGCAGATGCGGATAGTTGTACAGAGTAATAGCTTATACTCGTATTTGCCAGCTATAATCACTCACATGAATTATGAATTTCAACTACAAAAATAACTGTAAAGAAATTGTAGATAGTAAAGTGGGTTATATTTCACTTTAACTCTTAATACAGCTCATTTCCCATTTCCTATTTTCATTTTACACAAAATAAACTTCATTTGTCTATTCACCTACACTCTTGTCTAGTCAAACTTATCATTGTTGCTGCACTTGTGAGCCTAAATTTCTTTTTATTATGTTAATTATATGGATTTTTAAGAATGTCTGTTTCAAAATACCTTCACAGTTTTAAAAAGTAGTAGGAAATAAGTAGGAATGATATTTTAAAATTAACTAGGACTTTTACCTACTTATCTTCCCGAGTCAGAAATACAGTTAATTAAGATGAACTAACCTGATGAGTATCCATGTTTGTTGAAATTAGATCTAGCTTCTCAGGACTCAGTCTCCCAAAGTGCTAGAACCCTCCTTACAGGTTATGTGGGTGCTATAATTTATTAATTCCTAATCAGTTAGACTGCATTCCAAGTCTCTATGATTCAGAGTCAATTTAAACAGATACTCATCCACTCATTTGGCTTACTGAAGTTAATAGACCATTGTGGAGGTCCCAGTTCAGCATGTCATAAAGTTTCCCATATTTCTCATAGACTGTTTTTCACTTCTTCTGTCGGCCAAATGACTTTACTGGCCAAATGATCATCTGAAAATACTACCTTAAAAGTGAATTACTTAATGCTTTTGTTCTAATGTAACCCAAGCTAAGTTAAGTAAATTTATAATTACTTCTGCATTGTATTAAAAACTCATGACCTCCATGACCTGACCTTAGTTCTTGTTGTCAAGAGAGATGTGATGTTTTCCTAATAACTATTGACAGCAAATCACATTTAGACTCTATATCTATTGATCAGGTGAGGACATGGATTCCAAATGGTGTTTTGCTCTGGTATGAGGGTATTACAGTGGAAATATTTTTGCACTAAACATCTTTAAAAGAACTTCAGGGAAAATCTGCCGCACATTTGAGGAATACCTGTTAGAGTAGGTTATATTCAAATGCAGCTTCAACATTTTTTTTCCAAAGTGTAATTCTCAATACAACTTGTACTGCTTGACCAATTCCAATTTGTACAGACTGAATACATCTTTAAAAAGCTTTTTACAGGTGGCAATTGCCGGACTCATTATATAGCTGAAATATTATGAAAGTAAAAGAAGCAGAGAAGTAAGAAATTCCATGGAGGCGTTTTGTAGACCTGCATTTAAGCCATGTGTCTTCTTGCATTGCTACTGGGTCTAGTAATTATTCTGTTTTAATGTGAGAGTTTAAATTAGAAATCTGTTAGAAAGCATTGTACTGTATTTATATCAAAGCTACAAAGTCTGCCTCTTTATCAAGGCTTGCTTCTGATGTTTTTTATCTTCTTTTATCTTCTCTCTTTGAAACAATGGTATTTTGAAGTATAAACCAGGTAAAGTATCTTTTGTAACAGATTCATGAAAAGGAAGCTGAAAGAGAGGAGATCTATAAGGTAGATGAAATGCAGCAGGGTAACATTTGAAGGAATTAAATGGAAAATGATAATGGAATTTTGCCAAATTATAGGCACAAATAAATTATTTTTCTTGGTTTACATACCAGAAATCAACTTCAGGTACAATATTTTAAAATATGTTTTTAACAGTTGTGCAAATTATGTTGAAACACCAGTTATTCCTTCAAGACTTTTGAAAGTAGACCAGATCCATATGCTCAGGCCTGATGAAGACCAGTAGAGATATAAAATTTCCCTTTCTGCTTCATACATGTCAACAATTCTGGACTTATGGAACATCTTCTGTTGAATAAGTGGTTTAATGTGTTGGTAGTGCAGTTATCTTCAAGCATACAGAGATCTACAGCACTGCTGTGTACCGAATGACAGATAGTTCTAAGCCTATTTCACAACTGATGACCCTTCAAACTTGGGACTCATACACTTCACCTTTTCAGATATTCCCAGCTCCATCTTTGCTTTAGCTTGCTCTTTAGGAAAAAAAAAAAAGATATTTTCTACATTATTCTGACATTTTTACTATCTAATTTCTACTTAATCTGAGGATAGAAGAAAACACTTATTACTGAGTTCACTAACAACTGTGAGAAGTTAGGCTGACTTGTTCACAGATTTGGAACATACCATTCATTGTATAATTGTATAATATTCAGTGGCGTATCTGAAAAAGAAAAAAACATTTGAGGCAGTATTCCTTTAGACTGTTATTTTTCCAGAAACTACTTTTCCTTGAGCGTTGTGAAATCAGGTAGATTAGTAAAGCTAGGACTAACAGATATTTGTAGTTTCTAGTACAAAGGGAAGCAAGAAAAGTAGAAATCTAGAAATAGGTTTAAAAGCATGTTACCCTTTTAACATTCACTTGAGTTAGTAGTTTGCTTCATTAATATGGTACTTTAGTTTAAGGGCAACAAGAGTTTATTGTTGGATAGAACATCCAACGTGTGAAATTAGGTTCAGCCACGGACTTTGCATGGGCCAACAGTTGACTCTAAAATGAGCACTAACCTTAATATGTTGTTAACATAATAAACATTAAGCTGTGAGGAAGATTATTGTAACTAGTGTCATCTTTCAAGGAGGGTAATTGTCACTTCAGGTCCATCAGGACATAAATGAAAGAACACAAACTCACTGGTATGGATGTAGGAATGTTCTTCATTAACTTCATCCCCCCAGTCGTTTTAACAGCTTGAACTGAATTCTAATGCTGGTCCCTAGAATCTGAATGAAAGAGCAAGTAAGTGAAAAGGAAGTGCAATACTGTCACTCTGTTTAGAGCTGTATTGAGCCAATTACTTTCTTCCTTCATTGATAATGCCACAGCCTAAAGAGAAATGTCTTCTTAGTGGTAGGTGCTTAGTTTTTGACACCTGTGTAGGAAATCAAAATTTGCTGTGCTTGTTGAGTTGGTTGTTCTCCTACTTTGCTAGTGCAGATGGACTTTTACGATAGAAGCATAGGCAGACTCTACTTTCATGACTGGAATTGATATATAAACAGGTAAATGGAATGGGAGCCAGCTGAATTGTGTCCTTACCTGGTTTTCACTTTGAATTGTGCTATTCGGGAAACTCTAAAAGCTATTAAAATGTCTTGTAACCTGCTGGACAATAATTCAAGAAACAGATATGCCTTTAAAATAATCCAATGTCGTATTGGCAAAAAGCTTTCAGGAAAAAAAAATCTTACTCTAAGATCCAACCAGGATGGGGCAGATGTAAACTAGCAAACTCAGTATTCAGAGCTGTGCCGATGTCTTTAATTACACCATCAATTATGCTAATTTTAATGCATACTTGAGAATGTGATAAAAATAAACCAAAGGAGATTATTCGTTAGCTGCAGTTTCATGGCTGAAATTGAGCTGAACACTTAAAGTAAGTCTGGATAAAACACTAGATAATGTGCCATAGGGAACAATTCTACATGGGCAGCAAGTAGAGCAGTGTAGCAACTAATAATTCTTCCATATTAGTTTTATTTTATGACTCTCTGGTAAGAGAAACTAGCTTAGACTTTTTTGGGGCTTTTATTTTTTTTGCCTTCCTCTTTCCCAGGGAGTTTGTAAGCTCTTAGCTGGAGCCTGAACAAAACTGAGCATTACTAAAGAAAAATATCTTTGTAGTAAAAAAGCTTATTGTGTCGTGGATTCCACAAACTTATATACTTGATGTTGAGCAAGTAATTTTAATGTTATCAGCAGAACAGACTGAGGTCCATCTCTCATTTTGTGTCTCTCTGTCATCAAAGTCTGTGTGTCCAGATCTATTTTACTATTACTCTGAATTGTACCTGTATTTTCATGGTTGCATTTCTTCTGAATTTCTTTTGGAGTACATATTATTTCATTTATTAATGCTCAAATCATTGAAATCAGAAGGTTTCCCTAGATGCTTGTTGAAGACAGCTGAATATGTCCAACTTGCAAGCACAGAAACCAGAATAAATGCCCTGTAAAAAAGAAAAACTGCAAGAATCACCCTTTTCTCCTTCAGAGAAACTACATTTATCACTTGGATCTCAGTGAGCAATTTCGACTGTTAACCCAGACCATGTATTAGTGTTGATCCTGACTTTATAGTATCCACAGTTTACCTTACAAGAACTGAGAAATCCATTCTTCTGTAGTACATCAATACAATGAAATGTATTTAAATCATCAATGTTCTAGAGCCATTTGTAATTTTCATAGAAGTCCTCCCCATTTTTTTGAACGACTATATATATAATACCTCATAACTAAGAGAGATTTAGTATCCTTTTTTAGGAATAAATTATCTAATATTTAGTTTCCCTGATGCATAAATGAAAGTAACAGGTTTTAATTGGCAAAGATACTAAGCAACAAATGGGAACTATTTAGTGCTAGAGCTTTTCTTCATGTTTAGAAAGTTTTACTATAATAAAATTCTTTTTATTAAGATACTGTGAAAGTCAACTTAAAACATATATTGCTAATAGGAATACTGGGGGTTTTGAGGAGACTGTAGAGCAGAACAATACGCTTGGTTGTGTTATGCTCTGCAGAAGCCTTAGCAGAAAGTACTCATGCCCTGTTTCTGGGATCTTTGTTACACACCAGAAAAAGAGCCCAGTAGACAAGCCAGACAGTGACTAAGGTGGGGAATCTTTTAATCAAAGCTTGCAAAGAATTTACATGAGTGTTTCATTTGTGGCATAAGGATTTTTTTAATGTAAATAGAATCACCAAGTTGGAAAAGACCCACCAGATCATCGAGTCCAACCGTTCCTATCAATCACTAAACCATGTCCCTCAGCACCTTGTCCACCTGTCCCTTAAGCACCTCCAGGGAAGGTGTCTCAACCACCTTCCTGGGTAGCCTGTTCCAGTGCCCAATGACCATTTCTGTGAAAAATTTTTTCCTAATGTCCAGCCTAAACCTCCTCTTGTGTGTATCAATAAAAGAGATGGTGTTTACAAAGCATATATGAGGATATCAGGGGCTTTAATACAGTTTTAAGTTCTATATGAATATGTGCGGTCATAACAAGAATGTGTGAATAAACTGCACAGTGAAGATAGCCATGAATTTCCCTGAGGTCAAGTAGCCTAAATCCTTTCCATTATTTCTCTCCTTTTTAATCTTTAAATTCAGTGACATGTACCATCTCAGTAAGAGCCAGATTTACATCCCCTTGAAAGTAAGTTACAAATGTGAACTATTCCTCTGTCATTCTGTGTAGTGGGCACGGTCACCACATTTGCTGACTGCTTCATTTTGGGAACAAGTTGCCTGCTTGGGGAGCGTAGCAGATAGAAGCTTGGGGAGCGTAGCAGATAGAAGCTTAGGTTGTTTAAAAAATGGCTCATTGCAAGCTATTCCATGAGTGAAGTCTGTCCTGTGTCATAACTCCAGTTCCCTATCATGGCTTCCTTTCTGCAGAAATCTGGTGAGCGATAGAGCAAAAAGTATTGGCTGTGTGCAAATTCTGGATCTGTCAGCAGCTCATCATCTGAAACTATCTAATACCCAACTAGAGTTTACAAAAGCATAAATCCTCTGTACAAGCACATGTTGTATGTACTTACTTTTGCAGTGGAAAAAGTGTTTCTACAAGCAGAAATCTATGAATTGTCTTCTCACCCCACCCTCAACAAAAGCTCCTATATTTAAAAGTTCTGGGTTAAATGTGAAGTTTTCATTATTCATAAAATTAAGTTTATCCTAGCTACTGTTAGAAAGAAACCTTCCACCAAAGTATCATCAGCAGTTCCGGTTCTGTAGAAAGGCATCTATTTATGCTAGCTTACTTTTACCAAATATCTAGTACCTCTAACTTTTCAGTAATCCCTCAGAGTCATTCTTCCAACTAGGCATTGTAACGTTTTCTGTGGTATCTACTTATACTGACTTCTTGGGAGAATGAAACTCTCTCTGAAATGATGAATTCCACAGAAACTTCCTCAGTAATTCCATACAGCTAAGGATTTGACTGTGAGGGTTGTTTCTGCTGTTGATTAAAAAGGGAAGTTGTGTTGTGCTTGCTCGGAAAGCAGATCAGTAGTCATATAGTGCCTTATAAACAATGTAATTCCTATATCCAAGAAAAAACAACCTGCACCTCCCTTTTACATATTCCAGGTGCGAAGTGCCAGTATGCTCTTCCAAAGCTTTAATAGCCTGAAGCACGATATAAAATGAAATTGCTGGTGCCGACATAGAATCAGACTAAACTACTTTAGCATCTGGACTCATATGTAATGATAAAGAGCAGAAGACCATCTATCTGTAGCTTGTCCCCCAGATGGTTCCCTGTTCCTTACTTAAAGTGCACATCAAACAATTTGATGTCTCGCTTCCTTAGTTTGCTTCTTAACATTTCAGGTATCTTTATACTTCAAGGGCACTAATGCACATGTAGATTAAAAGTGAACAGCCGTAGGCAAGATAGAGAGATGAGTAAAGTAAAACTCATTACAACAGAACAATGACTCTGCTAAAATCCTGATGTTTCAATCCTGTTGTTTTCCTTATTCCCCAACCCCCAAAAGCTACCAATGCAAACAAACTCTGAATTAAAGTGTATCTATCAAATATTTGAGGATATAGATGGTACCTGGCATCCAACAGAGCAATAGCAAGGGCTGCTAAACATAAAAGGTGGGAATATGTGCTGCAGATTGGGAGTGGAGGAGCAAGGAAAAAGAGACTGTGATGGATCTGAGAGATGCAAAGGTCTGAACAACATGAATCACATGATCCTGGACAAGGGGTATCTACTGAGACAATTGTTTATAATGGAACATAGGACTGAAAAGTTCATTCTTGTTTTTGCAGCTATACTGGTTTTGGTGTCTTTTTTTCAACAGTCATTACTCCAGGATGATTCCTCTGTAAATAAATAAAATTATAAAAGCCATTTTAAGTTTGACTACCACTTCTGATTCATAACTTCTTTTAGAAATCTCTGCAATTACCCTATTCCCCAGTTTCAATGCTGTCATAAAGGAAATTACTGTAGCAAATAACAACACACATGTAACATACCTGCATTAACACGTTCTTATCTTTAAACTTTTGAAGTGTCTTTCTCATTGAAGGAGACCATTGGAGGAAAGAGAATATGGTGGCTTGGAAACAAATCCATTTCTGACTGTAACTGGTCTAGAGGCAGAGCTAAAAGGAAGTGGTAATAGCAGGCTTTGTTTGTCCTGCTGTGTAAAATAAAGCTGTTCTGTTTTGCATGTGGCTGTAAATGCTACCTGCTGGATATACATGAAGTACAGTCATTATTTCAAGATTGTGAAGAACTGCTGAATCTTTCTCTAATCTAAAACAAACACAACCACAGAATGAATTAGGACTTTTCAACCTACTTAGGTATTTTAGGTAGGCTCATCCACTGAGATTTAAATTAATTCTGGGGAAAGTTTTTAAGCTATTGTTTAGATTTGGTGACAGAGTGAACTTGTTCTTAGAATTAAGTGGGTGTGTGATTTTATTCCTTGGTTGCAACAAGGAGGTGAGAGGGGGCTGATGGAAGCTGAATTAGCTTTTTCTCTAAAAGGATTGCTATTGATGCAGGATTTGAGGTGCTCTTGATAGTAGAGGAGATGATGAAAAAAACTGTATGGAGAAGGTGGAGAACTAATATTACCCTTAAATGCTGCTTGGCAGTATTTATTTACATGTTAAGTGTTGCTGGAAACCTGTGGAAAGTGTAAGAACGACACTTAAGGACCAGACACATAGTTGGAAGCAGCCACTACACAAGAGTTTGAGAATATGAGGGAGGAGGCACATGGTCTTCAGCATATGGCAAAGGCAAGTGAAGAAAACCCAGAGTTAAAAGATAAGGCAATTTTTGTTGAGGATGTGAAAACATACAAAGCTGTTGGGTCAGCTGAGATGGAAGTCAGGCAGTTGTAGAAATCAAAGAAATGAGGGGAAGGGAGCACCAGAGCCTAGGAGAGAATGAAGATGGTCTGTAGAAGTATGTGAAAAATAAGATCATCTGAGAACTATGAGAAGGGAAAATCAGATCAGCAACAGGTTAACTTTATGATGGATAATCATAGAATAACCAGGTTGGAAGAGACCCACTGGATCATCGAGTCCAACCATTCCTATCAAACACTAAACCATGCCCCTTAGCACCTCGTCCACCCATGCCTTAAACACCTCCAGGGAAGGTGAATCAATCACCTCCCTGGGCAGCCTGTTCCAGTGCCCAATGACCCTTTCTGTGAAAAATTTTTTCCTAATGTCCAGCCTAAACCTCCCCTGGTGGAGCTTGAGGCCATTCCCTCTTGTCCTGTCCCCTGTCACTTGGGAGAAGAGCCCAGCTCCCTCCTCTCCACAACCTCCTTTCAGGTAGTTGTAGAGAGCAATGAGGTCTCCCCTCAGCCTCCTCTTCTCCAGGCTAAACAACCCCAGCTCTCTCAGCCGCTCCTCATAAGGCCTGTTCTCTAGCCCCTTCACCAGCTTTGTTGCTCTTCTCTGGACTCGCTCCAGAGCCTCAACATCCTTCTTGTGGTGAGGGGCCCAGAACTGAACACAGGATTCGAGGAGCGGTCTCACCAGTGCCGAGTACAGAGGGAGAATAACCTCCCTGGACCTGCTGGTCAGGCCATTTCTGATCCAAGCCAAGATGCCATTGGCCTTCTTGGCCACCTGGGCCACTGCTGGCTCATGTTCAGTCGCTGTCAACCAACACCCCCAGGTCCCTCTCCTCCAGGCAGCTTTCTAGACAGACTTCTCCTAGTCTGTAGCACTGCATAGTGTTGTTGTGCCCCAAGTGCAGGACCCGGCATTTGGCCTTGTTAAACCTCCTGCCATTGGACTCAGCCCAGCGGTCCAGCCTGTTCAGATCCCTTTGGAGCCTCCCTGCCCTCCAGCAGATCGACACTTCCACCCAGTTTAGTGTCGTCCGCAAACTTGCTAAGGGTGCCCTCAATGCCTTCATCCAGGTCATTGATGAAGACATTGAACAGGGCTGGACCCAGCACTGAGCCCTGGGGAACCCCACTTGTCACTGGCCTCCAGCTGGATTTCACACCATTTCCCACCACTCTCTGGGCCCGGCCATCCAACCAGTTTTCCACCCAGGAGAGTGTGCGCCTGTCCAGGCCAGAGGCTGATCCTTTCTTAAGACTTTACAGGTTTGTCATCAGAACATGTTTAGGACTATGAGTTAAGGGTAGACTCTATCGCAAGAGCAAATATACAGAATATGAACTTAAAAAATGGAAAGACCCTGAGGTGAGATTGGATTGCTCACAATCTCTCTTGGAATAGTGACTGCTAGAAATTCACTGCTATGGAAGGGTGGTGAATGTGTTAAGAAAGGAAAGGTGGAAACTGAAATAGTTTTTAATTAGGTCTTCTGAACCTCTTTTAAGAAGGCAAGAGGTATTAAAAATGATAGTATAAGGATGTTGTGGTGCAAGAAAGGTTTTGTATTTATATTTTTTATACCTACAAAAATTAATTTCATGAGAATTAGCTAAGAAACAACAGAATCTTCTTTTATAATACCTCTTATTGGCTTATTCTCCCATGTCCTTCACTTGTACAGAGTTTACTTGTTGCTGTTATTTTTGTCACTGAAATGTAAAGTGCCAAACTGCTTCAGGTCTTGGTCTGGGTTGTTTTTGTGTGCTAATATCAAGCTCTTTAGGTAGAACTGTCATTTTTATCTTTTCTTCAATTTACAGCATTATTGAGTAATTATTAATGTGAAGTTTCTAATTTGTTTTGCCAACATTTGTCTCATAATTCCACAGGAACATCTACAAGATTATTTTGGATGCATTTTAAGAAACCCAATGCACTATGTAAAGGAATTATATAGCCCACCAGCAGCTATGCCTTAGAATGCCAATAAGTATTATGAGAAATATCTCCCCATGAAGGAATCTGGGACTTCCAGCCAACTCTGCTTGAAAAGGAGGCTTGCTGCAATTCTCTTAGACAGGAATTTGCTTCTAGACCTGAATATGAGGTCCTCGAGTGCAACTATTAGCAATAACATTCATTTACTGTGTGGCGAAGAACATGATGCAGTGTCATACTTATCCTGAAAAGGAGAATGAAATGCTTTGTTTTGAATATACTTGAAAGATTAGTTCTTCGTTTCTCACTTAATGTATAGTAAGTCAGTATGTTTTGACAAGAAGTTTGAAAGCCAGTGGAAATAAGCATGACATTAAGAAGCCTATTTTTCTCTCAGACACACACACAGAGTGATATGCAGTGATAATGAAAAGGTCAGTTTTGGAAAGGTTACAGAAGGGTAGCTCAAAAGACACTTAGCATCTTGCTGAGTTCCAGACCACAGTACTAATTGGTGACAGCGTGCAAGTGGCCTTCAAAGGGGAGAACTGAATGCATCCCCAGCAAGCCACAAATAATTTACTGAGTTACCCAAGACCTCAGGATCCACTCATATAATGTTTCTTTTATACCAGTGGGGTTTTTTTTTCTTCCCCCGTTCAACTCATTCCTTTCCTCTTGTATTTTATTTATTTTTAAAGAAATAAGATCCTATGCAAGCTGTATCAAGCTCTAGAGACTACCCTTATGTCTCTGAGAGACACAGTGGCATTCTAGTCACTTATTACTGAAACAGACTGACCTAATGTTGAGTTTCAAATATGCCTGTTTGGCTATAAAATCTTGCTTTCTGTGAGGAATATAATTCTGAGACGTTCATTTTTCAAACCAAGAAGATGGTTGAATAGACCAAAATAGTTTTTTACTTGAAATATTATCTGTTTTTATACATTTGCCTATTTTTTGACTAATGAATTCTGTTTTCCCTGATCCGAGACCCTCCTTACCCTTCACTGTGAAACTGCAGTTCCTGCACTAGCTTGTCTCCCTTGAGCACCAGGTGCTAAGGATGAGGGGTGGTAAATTTTACAGCAATTATTGCTGCTTTTGTTCACAATTCTGTGTTGTGGTGTAAATGCGAACCTCATTTAGAGGCAGTCACTTCACTGCTCCATTTTGCTATTTATGGGCTTTAAAAATATTTAGACTACTGAGTTGAAATAAACTAAAAAGTTTTATATGTAGCAGTTAATACCTGTAATTGTCATAACTGAGGAATGAGTGTTGTGCTAAAATCACAAGATCACATCCTGCACCATAATGGGGTTCAACTGAACTCACCAGTTGTTGTAGCCCTCTGTGTTGCAGTGAGAGAAAGGTCAGAGACAGACTGTTTAAAAGGCATCATTCAGACTTCATCAAGTTGTAATGAATTTTTTTGCAGAATATAAATAAAATGATGCAAAATCAGCACCCTTGCAATTTTCCATTGGTAACTGTTTTGCTTCCTTATGACCAAGCTGGGCAATTTGCTGTATATATCTATACATACAATTGTATGTATATATATACATACAATTTTGCTAGGCTGAATTCATCTTAATTATGTTGAGGAAATCCCTTTAGCAAAGGATATGCCTCCTGAGCTGTGACGATGCAAGCTAAGCATGGGCATACCTGCACAAGGGCTCATTTCTCCCCTCTGCTGTAACTCTCAGTTCGTTCAGACCCGTTGAATCTTATGCTGGGGAAGGATGCTCTTTGTACAGCTTGTTCACCTCCTAATAACCTCCTATGGACTGGTGCTGAAAAGATGCCATGTAAAAAGGTGGCTGTCACACATCACTTCCACCATACAAACAGCTTCAAAATGAAATGAAAGAAATAAAGAGGTATTAGAGGCTATTTCTGAGGTCAAACCATCCTATTTCCTCCCCCTGTTTAAAACTCCAGGAATATGAGGCTATGTTTTCCTGTTGATTTAGCCCTAGGATGTGCCAGGAGGAATAGGATCAGAGGGATGAAGTAAATCATAGAATCGTCCTGAGTTGGAAGCATCCCACAAAGATCATTGGGTCCAACTACTATCCCTGCATAAGACAACCCCAAAAGTCACACCACGTATCTGAGGCTGTTGTCCAAATGCTTCTTGAATATTGTCAGGCTTGGTGCCATGACTCCTTCCCTGGAGAACCGGTTCCAGTGCTCCACCATCCTCTAGGTGAAGAACCTTTTCCTTGTGTCCAACTCCCTTGGCACATCTTCCTGCCATTCCCTTGGGTCCTATCACTGGTCACCAAAGAGAACAGATCAGTGTCTGCTCCTCCTCCTCCCCTTCTGAGGAAGCTGTTATACAGTAATGAGGTCTCCCGTCAGACTCCTCCAGATCAACCAGACCAAGTAACTTCAACTGTTCCTCACATGACTTCCCCTCTAAACCCTTCACCAACTTCATGGTCTCCTCTGGACGCTCTCCAGTAGTATTAAGTGATTGTGGAAGTCGATAATCACGTTATTTTTGTTTAAAAAACTCCAGGAATTTGGCCCAGAAAACTACAGTGTAAGTGTTTAGCCTAGCAGCTGCTGAAGTAATTCTTTTCCTGTCATTTGTTTTTGTCAAGTTCATTTCCTTCTTTAAATGTTTTAATACCCCAAACTAGATCTTCAAGGTCATTTTTAAATAGGAGAATAGATATTTTCTTTTTGCCAGGAATTCAACATTTTTAAGGGTTCTTTCAATAACAAGGTATGCCTATTGCTGCTCTTGATGGGGAGAAGATGTCAGGAAGGAAATGCTTTTACAGTTCCGTAATTATCATGGTTCACATTTTAAAATCACGGCATTTTACAGCCAAGTCAGATGATGCATACATACAAAAGACCCTCTCCAACTGATGTGGAGGTTTTTATTCACAGTCTGTTTTCTAAGACTTAGGTTCATATTTAGTCTTCTATATTTTTGATAATTTTTCTTTTCAGTAATGAGTACTAATGCTTTACTAAATCTATGGGTTTTATTATTGTAGGTAACACCTAGAACTGGAAGGAAAATGCAGTCTAGTAAGAAGGTGAAATATCTTTATGTAAATTAAATCCTGCATAAGTTCCACAAAGCTTTTAGAACGCATGAGCCAGTATGGTGGTATTGGTTGGTTGTACTCCTACAGCTCTTTTATTCTATAAGAAGTTAATAAAGATAACAGTTATCCTGGCAAATTCCATGTTGGGAATTAGTATTATGCCTCTAACGTAGACAATCTTTTCTCGTTAGAGTCAACAGAAACCTGTCATTGCTTAGGCTATAAGGTGAGGCACTGGATTTCCACCTTTAAACTATAATAGGATTTTTTCTCATCTTCAGTTTTGGTGGACTGTTTTCAATACATATTTCTGTGGATTACAGCCAAATAGAGGCACCTCCAAATTGCAAGCTGGTCCAGTTTTGTGTTTTCATTGCTTAATTGTGACACATATACAAACATTGATATGCACGTTTTTGTTTTGATCATGTGAACCATCATAATTCAATCCAGTTTTCAGGATGTAAACTAAGTACCTCAGCTTTAATTCTGTGGAGATGCATGGAGATAAATTCTTTCCTTAGTCAACTTCGAATTTAAAGACTTTCTCAATTAAAAGGATGAATTGTTCAGTTAGTTAATGCTATAGGATTATCAGGCTTATTAAATTGGTTTTCCTAATGAAATTTGATAATTGAAAATAACCGAAGTGTTAGAAAATATAGACCATCATGTAGTATGAATGTATTGCAATTCCAATGCATTGAGAAAGACCTGAAAATAGAGAAATAAGAAATTGTGTCAGGTTCTGCTGAACCACAAATTCAAGAACTTAACTAGTAATTAATTAAAATATTACACATCAGCACTCAGCCTTTTTGTTAGCTATCTGTTTAATGAAAGTCTAGGTAAACCTACATTTTACTGAATTATTTGGTATGCATAAAGTACTTCATAAAATACTTCATAAAATGGTATTTCTGAATAACCTGTAATACATTTATCAAGCGAGTAATCATCGTTGAGCTTTGCAGTTCTCGGTTTTACTTTTGAAATTAGTAATTTTATAAATAGTTCACTCCTCCTGTTCTACCTTCGTAATACAACATATCTTCTTTGATTAAACTTTCTGCTCTGACACGGTTGTAAAAGATTGACTAGTAATAGTGAGAGGAAGAGTAATTTGACAGAGAGCAAGTGTGTCTGTGTGTGTTGCCTTTCTAAATCTTACTTAAAATCTAGACCATTTTTAAATCCCCATATCCAGCTGTGATCTCTAAATAATGTATCTTGATCATTTGCAGTGAGCGATATTCATTAATGAAAGATTATGATCTGCAGCAATGTATTATTTTTATGCATCTCTGTTGTCCACTGAAGATAATGGTCTTCATGGTTTTACTTCACCCTAATGTTGATTAAATATTAGGTAACAAAGCCAATGGTGTTTTAAAATTTCAGATACAAAGTCTCATAGCATCTTCAGGGCTGCAATTTTCAGTTTGTGGTAAAGTTTATCTAAGTTATCAATATAGAGGCACTTCTAATAGATACAGGACTTTGTCATTTACTGAAGGTATAAATGTTCATAACAGTATTTCACAAAGGAGTCAAAACTAACAGAAAATAAACTTTAATGATTCAATCTGCTGCAGAGCTCTGAAAAAATAATTCTTAATATGGGTCTTGGAAGTATTTTTTCTTTTTCTGTTACACAGAGTTATTCACCATAAGAACATCATGTTCTGTAGTTTATCCTTCTTTGGAGACATTCCAAATGGGAAAGCATGTCAGGATCAGAGTAAATGCTCTACCATGAACCTAAATTAGTTTTCTCCTTGATATGAAATATTTGGCTTAGAAAGTATCAGCTTTTAGTAAGGTAGCAGATTCTGAAGGCCAGAAATACGGAAGAAATGTTGCAACAATATTTCATAAAGATTAAAGGTAGACAGCCCTGATAATAGCAGGAATGCCAGACTGGTGCTGGCATTAAACAAAATAATGTAAGAACTCAGACTTCATTAAATAAATAACTCAATGGTGGCAACATAACTAAGCTTCTAATTTTGAGCTTATACAAGCTTGCTATTTTTATGACATTAATTCCACTGTGTAAATTAATAGTATAGGTGTGGTATAGCTAGAACCATACAAGATGCTTTATTTAACATTGCGAAATATTTTGTCCGAGACATAATTATACAGACTAAAGATAGTAAACGTTGAACTGATCGGAAAACATAGCTATCAGTAGAGGTTGTATGATTAATGAGGTCTCACAAGAATGCATTTTTCGTCCTTTATGATTTGACATTTCAGTATTTGTAGCCTAGAATAAAACATGAAGTCATCTTTGCTATTGTTTACATATGATGGAGAAATAGGAGAAATGGTAAATGAGAAGGGTTAATATTAATACCAGTTAAATGATGATAATGGATTCCTTGGTTTCATAATTTCTTGTTACTATTTTCTTTCAGTACATACATTCTGCTGTCTAAAGTTTCTGCCATAAATTGCACAATGAAAACCCTTGGCAACGCTTGCATATATTAGATACATTAAGGAAAATACCAGCTGCTACAGTACGATATTGTAAAAGTTCAGTGGTTTTAGGGGGTGTGTGCTTTTCTGACATTTAACTTTCCTAGATTCTTTAATATTCTTTTTATCTAATACCATGAAAATAATATTTTCCCAGACTTCTGCAGAGACAGTATGTGGAAATATTGCTCGATTCCCTGTAGAAGAGCAGTATTCTCATTCCAAAGTTTTATTCTTCATTTGAGAAAGCTGTGATTTAAAGGAACTCATCTGCTGCATCAGATAATATAAGAAAGATAAGGTCTGGCAATGTGGGAAGAAAAACTCTATTTTTGGTAAATATAAAAATTTGGCCTGGATTAGTCTACTGCAGTGTGAAGTACTTGTGTAGTTCATGCAGGGTTTTAATCAGTACATGCCTGGAAATGCTGTATTCATTGGCTTTGTGTTCTTTGCAGTTGAAAATGAACTACCATTTGATTTCTGGTAGATGGCGATTTTGAAAATAGTCTGTTGGTTGGGTTTCTGTCATCTGCTTTGGGGCAAACCAACTAACCGCTGTGTCATGTTAAACCTTGAGAAGCAATTTCCAAACTCACGCACCCTGCTTAGGAATTCACTTGCACACACAGAAACTGGAGTGTGTTATTTGGGTATCTTCATCAATTAGTCTGTTGTAGAAGCTGAATGGCATTCTGCACTCCAGTCGTGGTTGTTTCTGAGCCAACAAATATTCCAGTTGGTTAAAAAAATAAGCGTCATTTAGGTAGATCTTTTCTTGTGTTTGCTCTCTCTTTTCTCTGCTCAGGAAAGGGACCTCCACTTATATCTTGCAGTTAGCTAACTTTTTCAGATTAAAAAGTCCTGTTATAATATTGAGGGGGTGGGGAAAGAAGTTTCAGGCAAGACAGGATAAAATACATTTCATAGAATGGGAAACAAAAGCTTATCTTTACTCTGGCAGAAGAGCAAAGAGGAATCTTCTTTCTTTTCTTTCTTTTTTCATTCTAACAGCATATACAATACATGCTTTCAATTCAGTCAAGAATCTGGACACTTTCCCCATTTTTCTCTTTCTCTGTTGACTGCATGTTCTTTTTGCTTTTATTGGCAGCACTATAAATGTATGAAGGGAAAGGATTTTCTGGGTCATGTCACAGCCTCCTATTATTTCAGACGGCAGCTTCATATATCTTTCCTTCTAAAATTAGTTAGGTGTCTTTCCCTTGCTCACCTCACCTTTGGAGGGCTACTTCAAACTCTTAAATGCAGGACTTAGAAACTACTTTCTCTTTCCTTACATAAATTTTTTTTTATACTTGGATGTTTTTGTGTCAAATTTATCCTTTAGCTTAAATACCTCTTCTTTTGTCCTGGTCTTTACTTCAGATAAGGTTGCTCTAGGAGAGCCATCCATCCTATCTCCACTCAATTTTAGAAGCCAAAATAGGTTATCAAATATTCTAGGACAGGCATTTCCATTCCCAGTCCATTTTTCTAGTTGTCATCAAACCATGGTAATCTATGCCCATTTTTGTCTAGACAAAGAACAAGAATTGTCCATGGTGTTTCATATGCTACTCCAATTAACTAAACTACTACAGACATTAATTGTTCCTTTGGATAGCTATGGCAGTTCTATTGCACTTCTAAAGATCTGAGGTTAAGCTATTATTTAGAGGATATTTTTACACATCTCTAGACGTTCACCCACCCTAAATATGCTTTCTCCACATTGCAAATGCCCATCTTCTAACAGCTTTCTCTTACTTTCACCTTGACGACTAACTACAGTGCCATCTGTATCTTATATTCTATATGGCATATTCTGTATGCACATTAAAATACATGTTAATTTTCAGATAAATTTTTTTCCCCACGATAACTCATTCTTGAACTTAATCTTTAATTGATCTTCAGTCTGAGTGGATCAAAAGCATTGATTATTATACATTCTCTGTTTAGTGATAATTAGCAATGCCCTCATGAACTACTACTGTACTTTCCTTTATGATGTGTTGAATTTTGTCAATAAAGTAATGGACTGCAATAGCAAGGAATCCCAGACTCAGAATGATTCTCAAAAGCAGTTTTCCTGTCTTCTAACTCACATGCACCACTTTTTGCACAGTACATAAAATCACATTTATGATGGAAGCAAAGTAGCTCTCAATATGCAGATTTGGCAATATGAGGCAACTGATTTCTTGAATTTAACATATTTAGTTAATATGCATTACAATAATCACATCAAATTATGAAATTGCCATTTTTTTTCAGGAGATGGCTAATCATATGATGAATAAAATGACATTTACACTTGGATTCTGCTGGAAGTTGCAGTAGACACTTGTGTAGTGTTTGACAGTCTTATATGAAAACAAAATGACCCACAAAGTCTAATGGTTAACTAATTAACCTTATCAATGTGTTGGTCAAAAAGAAGTTTAATAGCTGATGATGTGGGACAATATGAATGTAGACAGTTCTTCTGGGGTTGCCCCTGAGACAGTATAGTCTCTTGGGTGATTTTTCCTATGGTAAATTTTAGCACATTGCACAAATATGTCTTTGGCAGAAGGAAATGTATTTGATTATTCTTGATCATCACTGGTGTTTGATCGCCCCCCAACCACCCCACCCCCAACCCCTTTCTGGTATTTCTTATTTCCTTTTCTGTATTTCCTTCTGACTTTGTGTATATGTTTGCATGTGATGCATATATCATACTCCTAAAATACTGAATTGTATTAAGTATTATGTAGTTATCCACATACAGAATTGCAAGGAGATGCAAGAGCCTGGCAGTTGTGTTCATAGCTCAATGTAGACTTTCTCTGCTCTCTCTTACAAGTTTGGTTCTCTAGCACCTATCTGCACGGTGAGGCAAAAAGACACTTTATGAATACTAAGACAATAAGGTATAACTGACAAAATTTGAGAGAACTCGGATATCTGTAGCTTTACATTAACATAGGTAGCAAACAGTGGAACCTATTGTTGAAATTACCTGAGCCATATAATTTGCCAAGTTGTGTGACTCTAATGTTTAGCTGCTTATAATTTTCAAAGGTACTAACTGTTTGTTCTGAGTCTTTTTCCACATTTCATCTCTCCTTTTGCTTAGTGAGGATTTTCTGTTCTCTATAGGGTTTGGGCTTCTGTTTATTTTTTTGTTGCATTTGTTTGTTTGTAGTTATTTTAATGGGGTGGGCAAGAGTACGGAGATGGGTAATGGAGAAGCAAGATCCAAGGAGTGAACTTTATTAAAATAATACAATCAAAGATGCAGGTCTAAGGAGCCGTAAATTAGGGAATTAAAGAATACCAGCTGTTGGTACATCTGGAATTTATAATTTAGTAAGTACACTCAGTTGCATTGTTTGCTTTCAAGATAGTCTGCGTAGTTGCCCACAGCAGTATGATGGAGGTACTCAAACATCCAGAGCCCCAAGGCAGAGCTTCAAGAGCTGTCTTTGAAGTGAACATGTCAAAATGCACCAGAAGGCTGCTGGTCTTTGAAGCTGTATTTCACTAGAACATAAAATAAGCTGGTTAGTGGTAGCTTTTTAAAGAGAAAAAAATGCCCTGATTTTCTGGACAGGACAGACCAAGTAAAGAGACTTTAAAATAAAACTCTCTTGCCCATTGCAGCTTCTCTTATAGGTATACTATTTAAGGAAGTTGGAAGGACTTTGTGCAATTCTTACTCATCAAACTGTATGCTAGCCTAGCATTGATGAGTTTTCTGTGGTTCAGGAAAGCTGAGAATCTTTAAACACACCCTAAAAGTGACTTCCGTGTATCACAACTTTACATTTGTATGTACTTATTGTCAGGTTTTGCTAGTAATAAGAGTGACTGCTTGTGTCAAGTAGGTGGAAATCTCCTTCCAAAGGCATAAAGCATCCATTTGTAGCAACACAGAGCCATTAGATATCAACTTCACAGTTTGCGCATAATGTGTGTATTATGCAAATGCAGCTTCAGACAAGTGTGATTTTTTTAGAAGGAATTATATCTATTGATAAAAATCAAATATATCTCTGAAAAAGCAATTTCTTTTTTAAAAGTTTGTTAAAGATGTTCTGCAACTGGGGAGATTAGAATAGTCATCGAGGAGATAGATCAGCAGTTAGACAATGGAATTAGAGTAGGTGCTGAATTCATCTGTATCATGTACAGCTCAGTGCATGGATTTATGTCTTCACATATGAGGGATGTATGCCTTCTGGTAAATATTGAGGTGATACTAAACATAAATTTTTCTCTCACTGAAATGTTCACACTTGCACCGTTGAATCATTTTAGTGAAGAAACCACCAGAGTGTAGTTGTATATGTATTTTTATAGCACAGTCACATAGACAGCTGAAGGATTTCTTTCAAGATTACTTTCCAATATGAAAAAGCCCTTTAAACTCAAAGAAGCAGTTAAATGTGAAACCATTTTTTGTGCATAACATTCTGTTTTTATTAAAACTTCTTTTTTTGCTGTGTTTACAAGCTAAACCAGCTGTGAAAGGTGCAAGCATATAGTTTGTATTCAGCAAAGATCTGTCATTTTGTGCTTACTGCAAGGCAAATGGCTCTGCCAGTTGGGGCTACAATTTATCAAGCTGGCAGAGTGACAATTTTCATTGCTCTTGAAAATTTATCATGGATAGTCATTTTTGAAGGGTTGACTCTTTTGTTTAAGCAGGCTTTTTACATTTAGACTTATCAAAATGGCAATTATTAATGCCATTAACCCACAAGGCAAAGATCAGTTTTGTCCCTGGAACCTTGAGTATGTCTTCTTGACAAAGAGATTTATCTGCTTCTGTGGCTTCCAGGGTTCGTGGGTTTAAAGAACAGATGTAATAAAACAAAACGCTGTCTCCCTAAAGAACAATGAAAGTCATTTTCATCCCAGCTGTTTTAGCAGGCATACAGGGTAAAAGAGGGAGAAAAAGGTAAAATATTAAATATTAATGGTTAAAATTATTTTTACGTTCTTTGTTCTGACTTCTTTTCTTGTCCTTAGAGGCTTAGAGACTGATTTGCTTTGAGAGGGTTAGTAAGATCTCTATAACCACAGCTCATCAATAAGGCTCTTTCTTTCACATTGTATCGTAGACAATAATTCTTCAGTATCAGCAATGAGTGGATTTAGACACAGTTCTGTGAAGTATTAAGTGACTCCTTGGGGACACTGAGCATCCGCATCTTTCACTGATCTGAATGGAAGGAGAAAGCATTGCTTGTCCTGCAGGCTTAGGACCATTGTGAGGCTTTGCTAGTGGAGCAGACTGTCTATGATCTGAAGTGAAAAGTAGAATTGTCTGATGTGACATAATTTATTAGACGTACTATTTTTCATTATATGTATCTGTATCTGTATTTTCCCATATCAGATGGAAAAGTTCTATCTATGTGAATTAATGTGGCTTGTTCCACCGTAAAAATGAGGCATGCGCGTATGCGTATCCACCACTATTATAAAGAAAAATTGAGTAGAGTTGTCCTAGCTCAGAAAAGACATTATCCTAGCTCAGAAAAGAAATTATCCTATCTCCTCAATTTACTTAAATTTCTGTATTCTCTCTGCTTTATGAAAAGATTATATTACAATTTAATATAGAGTCAATACTGACTCCTCTAATACTTTTCCACTGAAGCAGACGAGATATTTTCTTATTGGAAAGTTAAATGCTTCTGCTGGAAACAAGAGGTCTTACAAGGGCCAGTGAGCTCAGGGATTCCAGCTTACTCTTTCTGCTGCTGCCTCAAAACTATGGGGAAGAATTAAATTCCCAAATAAATTTTTCAACAGTGTCATCCTTCCCCCTACATCCTTCCCCGTCACACCTGCAGTGTGCACATATCTTTAGGCCTCTCTGTAGGAGGCACCTGTTCTGAAATAGTTGCATGTTGCTGCCGAGGGGCTAGGTTTTCTTTGAACACTGTGAAGACAGCTCTGCAGCAGGGTAAAATTCCCCGAGGTAGTTTGCCAAGGACACCACTCTTGGAAGTGAAGTAAATTGGCCTTAGAGGAGCTCCATGCTGCTATGGCTATTTTACGTACCTAAGTTTGAAAGCTTGATAACTCTTCAGTGTGTGACAGGTCTATTGCAGGTTTCTTCCTCATTGTGAGTTTACAGTCTGAACTGATACCTCTAGAAAGCAGTTAGGAACAAATGGGATGAATTTCGTGTCCTATGAATTGGCTTTATTTCCATTTACTTAGATGGATATTTTCTACTCTGGCCTTCTGTAGGCAGTGTGTCTCAGGTGATGGAGGGAGGAGAGGAAAAGAGTGCCTACTGAACCTCTCTGTTATTCGCAGTACTGTTCTTTATATGAATATTTGAAAATATTGACATAATCACAATGTATCTTCTGTGTTGTAACAGGAAAGTAATTCTTTTCATACAATCATACTTGCATAAGCAAAGCCATACATATAGGTTTTCCTGCACTTTAGTAGCGCATTTCTTTTTTCACAGGAAAAAAATATAAAGGAATCAGTTTACTTTATAGGACTGTTACTTCTGAAACACTTATACTTGATTCCCTTTTCTGTCAGAGTAGCAAAGATCTGAAGAGATTGTACTGCAGCAGACCTCCATAAAATTGGTATAAATAAAGTACGGAATCAAGCTTATTATCTTACAAGGAGAAGGAATAATATTTGGCTGCTATTTGGCTACTTTACTCTTTGACAACGAGCTACATAGCTTGATGCTTTTTGGAGTGATGTAAAAGTCTTTGGTTAATCTGACCCATACAAATCTTCAGTGTTGTACAAGGCAGCACCCTTGAAATGATTGCAGAAGTATTCATGTGACACTTTGCTGGCCCTTAGAGAATGTATGAGGTGGGAGGCAGAGGGAGGTTATCTGGCACAACAAAACAGATGCTAGTTGCAAATGACATTCCCAAAGGAGCTGATAAATTTTTAGTGTCATAAGTGGGCAAGCACGCTTGATTTTTCTTATTAAAAAAGCACACAGGTTTCAAAAATGTCTGGTTTAATAACATGGTTTCAACTCAGTTACAATATAATCCTTGTAAGTAAAAACTTTATGCTTTCAGAATCTTGCATATAACCATATTAATTGCAAGTCTGAAATATATACATATTCATCAGAAATTAGGGGAATTAGAGCACAGTATGTTTTTACATCCCTTGCATCAAGTATTTAATCTATTTAAAAGAAATGCTCATATTCCCTCAATCCACGACAAAGTCCACATGTCAGCAAACAGGAAATCAGAGACTGTAAATATCCAAGGAACAAAGCTGAATTTTGCCTTGTGGGATCTGGATGGGCCATAATTTCTGCACGTGAAAAGAATTCTGTATGAATTGGCAAAATCATAAGAGCATTAGTGTCTAAGTATTTGAGTTAAATAATGGTTTGGAAACTGCAAAGTTCATTTAGGAACTGATTTTCAGTCTTGCAGAACCACAATAAACAACTTTACATGTAATGTTTTTAACAAGCAGGAAAGTTTTACGTATGGCGTTTTCATTGAAGTTTAAGGGCATGCAGTTTTAATGAACACATCAATTAACTCTGAGTTTCTACAATGATTTCTTTTTTTTAAACAAAGGGTCAACAAATGAAATACCAATTTCATGAATTAAAATGAAGATGCCCTATAGGCTTATCCAGCACTCATTAAATTTAGGATAATTCTTCTGTAGTCTTTGGGGAGCGTTCAGGATGATCGCTATTCCTCAAATGACCATTTTGATTAACAAAGAAATAAAACTAAGTTCAATGTTTAGACAGTTATTGCAAAGGGATTTCAGCTACTGAAGTCTGTGACAGGGCTAGGAAAAAAAGAGTTTTATAAAGATTTATTGATGTTTTTTTCTCACATAGTTGATATCTTTAAGGGCTAGATATAAACCAGAATTTACAAGAAAAGTAGAGTCCAGAATTATAAACCTTAACAGCACCACTTAGTTGTTAATCACCATGCTACAGCCTTTTTTGCTAAAAATCTTTGCACGTAGAGTTGTCTCTGGGCAAATGATCTACTTCTATGAATTATAGAAATAGTATTATTTGACTACATTTGATACTAATAGCAGTTTTTAAAAAGAAAAATGCTAGTCTGTTCAGCTCTTCAAAAGAGAGGATACGGTATGGATACCACTTTTCAACTGTTGCAGCTATCACCAAGCAGACAGAAGTGTCCTTGGCACTGGAACAGGCTGCCCAGGGAGGTGGTTGAGTCACCTTCCCTGGAGGTGTTTAAGGCACGGGTGGACGAGGTGCTGTGGGACATGGTTTAGTGTTTGATAGGAACAGTTGGACTCAATGATCCGGTGGGTCTCTTCCAACCTGGGTATTCTGTGATTCTGTGATTCTGTCCTAATGCAGTGCTTGGTAAAACCACTAATAGAATAAATTTAAGATGCTTTTCTGTCTTCAGTAGTGTGGCTTCTGGTAAGAAGCTCTCATCTCTTGAGTTTTATCTCCATTTTGACAGATGTGTCAATGCCTGAGCTCCTAACAGGGATATGGGCTCGTCCCAGAGAGCAGGAAAACTGAAGCTGTGGTGTCTCAGTGCTAAAACTCTTCTGTTAGATCTGGCTCTAGAAGCCAACCATAACTATCATTATTAAACATATTAAACTTGTTAAGCTTTTTAAAGAAAGACGTATAGATATTTCTGTTCAGATTTAATCAAATGACCCCTTAGATAGGTTCCATAATGAAGGGTCTGAAAAGCTGAATCTGCTTTGTAATGTATTATACCAATTTTGCCTGTTAACAGAGATATCTTTATTTAACTTTTCTCATTGACTAGTCACATTTACCATGAAAAATCTTGACCATTATATAGCAGGCCAGTCCCAAAGTCATATAAATAGCATGGTTCAATTTCACTTGTAGCTGCATTCACTTAGAATTGAATATACTTGAACACAGATGTCTGTTCTGAAAAGCAAGGTGGTTCTGTGTATTTGTTTAGAACCCAAAGCAAACAGAGAAAAAGTAATAGCCAGTCACCTAATGGTTTTCTTAGCTCTGGCGGAGAAAGAAGAGCTGTGATTATATCCCCACTTAGAGCAAATTATAGTAATAAATCCTGTTTGATTGCTGTGCCATCACTCCGATAGCTGGCAAGTTTTGTGTGACCATCACAACAGATGCATTTCCTCCAGTTTGTTATAAAAATAAGACTATACAGGTTAGTTCAGGAGGGAATGTTTTGTATGGAATAAGTACGGCCCTGCTTGTGGGAATAATTGGACAAGTCTTTCAAAACTCAAATGATTCATGATAAGAAGGTGATACAGTAGTTCCTTCATTTTAATTAATAGGTAAAAGCTATGCAGTGACAAGATATAAAGTTGTGTATTTAAGACAGCTATGGGTTTTTTTTTTTCTTTTCCCCGGACTTTTCCATTGCATGCTCTGTACCATTTTATATTTTCTTATCTCTCTGATACTGCCACTAGGTATGAAATCCCACAGTGTACTGCACAGAAATACTTTAATATTTCTTAAACCAATTAGGATTTTGTTCTTGATGCATTTGTGCTGCGTTCCACAGAACAGAGCAGTAACACACTACTCAGTTTGGCTGTAAGTGTTATATGGCACTAGCAATTTAACTAGACTTCTTTTTCAGTCTAAACATAAAAACATTCAATTCTGATAATATATATTTTTGATATGTTTTATTTATGTTACATTGGCTCCCATTTACTTGATTAAAATGACAGCTTACAGTTCATAACAGGGTGAAAACAGGTTTGGCAAACTAAACAGTTTCTGTTAAGTACATTTTGTGACCTTCCTTTCCCTTAGTCTTGTGCCTGGATATGATTATTCCTTGAGAATATCAGTACTGTTGCACGATCATTGATTAAAGATATGCTTTCTGCTCATGTATCAGAGCTATTGCAGGAACCATCTGCTAAATTTTCCTGGAGCAACTTCCCCAGTTCACCTAGAATGTTGTTAACTCTTGATAGGCACCACTTCTTGGTGGTGACTACCTCCCTGGTTACGTGAACTATCAGCAGAGTGAATAATCACTACTAGTACATTGAGGCACTGGAGTGTGTCCAGAGAAGGACAACAAAGGTATTGAAGGGGCTGAAGATCAAGTCTTGGGAGGAGTGGCTGAGTGATCTTATCACCGTCTACAACTACCTTAAAGGAAACTGTACTGAGATAGTTGGTCAGGATAAGAGGCTGCACCAGGGGAGGTTCAGATTAGATATTTAGAAAAATTACTTCACAGAAAGGGTTGTCAGGCACTGGAATGGGCTACCTAGGGAAGTGGTTGAGCTACCATCACTGGCGGTGTTTAAAAGATGGGTAAGTGAGGTGCTCAGAGATATAGTTTAGTAGTGGACAGGTATGGTTGGACTCAATTATCTCAAAGTTCTTTTCCAACCAAACAATTCTATGATTCTATGAATACCAATAGATATGACCAGTTGGTATTAGGAAACACTATTGAATTTTTTACTATGGCTATAAAAAAGTAGGAAATAAATAAAAATAAAGTAGAAAATTATCAGATTGAAATTATACGTTTGTTGTTTGGATTTTTTTTTTTTGAGAAAGTGTTTGTTACTGCAATGCAAAATAGAGGTAATTATTTGTTATGAATGTTTGTTATAAATTATTCGGTGAGATTTCCTCATTAAAATTCACGGACCCAAAGCTTGCGTCTAGTAAAATACAGCACTGCATGCTCTGCTGTTTTATTGAAATAAAAATCAGACTTTGTGACCCACGGTTCTGTTCTAACCAGGTCTTGACATGTCACAAGGTAATGCTGAAGCAGTCGGGAGCTTGAGATGGGTGTACCTGGACATTTTCCTTATGATGTGCTTCCTCAAAAGGCTGAAAGGCTTCAAAACAGAGTGTGTTAACAAAGATTATACAAAATGATCAGTTCAGGATACATAGGGAATGTGAAATAATCCCCTCATAACTGCTGTGTCTTTTTAGATGGGTCGTTCATTCCAGGTTTAAGTTCTGTGAAACTGGTGGCTTTCTGAGTTCTGGCAAATGCTGTTTCACCCCCTCTGTTTCTTAGTAAGGAATTTTCATCTTTGTTAAGGCTAAAATGATACTTGTGGTCTTCCTGGCCTTGCTGTGACTGTCACCTTTTGTTTTTCTCTTCAAACCCTATGTGGAAGACCATGGATTGATCTCTCAGGACAGTCTCCTTGTCTTTCCAGGGAACAGCCCTGACCCAGCTGTGCATAAAGAGATGAGACATACAAATTGAGAGCACACAGAATCAGTTTGAGTCCGTGCTTTTAATTCTACAATAATTTCACAGTTACTGTTCTACTAATAAAATTGATGCTTTCTTTAGCCTACTTAGAGTAAAAAAATGAAAATTTCAGGTAGAAGCGATATCAGCTGATATCAGAAAGTATGTGATATTTTGATACTTCTCAGCATGCCAAGTTTCAGAAGGGATCTTTGGATAGATTCAATAATTCCTTCCTTCTCAGAGATTTTGAAAAAGTAGAATTGCTGCCCTTCAGATCCTTTTCCGAAGTTCCTCCCTGTTCTTTCTGTCCTCCCAACAAATTTTAATTTCTTTCAAGGTATTCATCTCATTTGGTCTCCCCTAGGATACTGAAAAATTCCTTCTCAATATGATGTGAGGAAGCACCTAAATCACTATCTACTGCAAGCCTGCCAAGTCTAATTTCATTTTTGTTCTGTTTAATTTATTAATTCCCGAGATGGAATCCATAACACAAAGAACTAGCCAGGACTGCAGTTAAGTAATAGAGAACCAGAAGTGAAAGAAAAACACTATGAGCCATTCTCTTATTGTGACAAGAAAAATCATTTCATCTATTTTCTGACATAAAAGACAAGAAAGGAAGAGGAGAGTCTAACAAATAACACAAAGAGGAGAAAGAGCAGAATGGAGTGAAAATTTTCCAAATGTCAGGGGAAATTAAATAGTGAACATTAAAGGAAGCAGCACCCATTTTACTCAGTAGAGACTTCTCAAAGCTGTCATGTGGGGAAAAATGGAAAAGCTCAGAAATGCATTCTAAACCTGTTTGTGCTAAAGTTTGGATTTCTTAGACCTGTTGGCAGCAGGTGTCTTCTTTTCTTAACATTCATTATTCATGTAGCCTCACAGCGCATTTTAGTCTGTAAATGAAGAGGTATACAAGCCCTTCTTCACTGCATTAAATAGATGAGATATATTACTGCCTTGGAGCTCATAATGCAGTAGCTGTAGCTGGAAAGTTATTTGCCTGCTATAGCTGATGGACATATGAGTTGCAAATAAGTTTTATTTTGATGAATATACAGATGAACAGAGTTCTTCCATGTGTCTTCATTTTTTACTGGATTGTAATGTACTTTCTTATATTATTCTGAAACAGTAGGCCTCCTCTTCAAATCTCAAACAAATCAGTCAAATAGAAATATGTTTCATTTTCTCTCAACATCATTTTCCACTTAAAGTAATATGTACGAGCCTAATCCTTTTAGTTACTGAAAGATTCAGATTGCACTAGACTGCATCTTGAGGTCCTTAATCTTTGTTCGAGCCAGGTGCGACCGACTTCAATGCAAAACCTGCATGAGCCAAGCCTGAGGTAAAACTGAACTCCCGATCCTGTTTCACTGAAAGCAGTACAAAGTTTTTGTCATTCATCTCAGTGGGAGCTGAAGAAGGACTAAATTGTAACCTTAGAATTTTAACCATTAACATCAATGGGATTGGAAAGTACAGCAATTTGCAATATCTGTTATTAAAAAATAGAGCCAAACCCACTATAAATAATTTCTCAGTGTGAAGTCCTGCATTTTAAAGGGGCAAACTCCTCCTGGACCTGGGCTGCTGTAACTCACATGCTGAGAGATCCCTGTGTGAATAAGAGTAGCTCAAAAAATGAAAGATTGAAAGATTAAATTCCTAAACCATTAACAGAGGAGTTTCATTTACATACTTGTCTCCATTTTGTAACAGTCTGATAATGAATACTAATACGGAGAAAAAAGTGGATATGGATTTTTAATTATGTTCAGTTCTTGGCCATTCCTGTTGCCTTTTGCACAGAGCATTTTCCTGAACCCTGAGCTTTGCATAGCTAGGTATATATAAACTAAGGTTTCTTATCTCTTGATAAGAAATATTCTGAGAACTAGCCTAGGTCCTGCTCAGCCTTTTCTCGTACTGATTTGCATGAGTGTTTGGTGACCTAAGAAACAGACTTTTTGTATGAATCTAAACCATATCACTAAGAATAATTAATTTGAAGAAAGCTGGAACAAACTGTGCTATGAAAATAGGCATAAGAAATTATTGTGCATTTTTGTGATGAGTTTATGCCAATCTAAGATTGTGCTAGATATTTTTTTGTCTCTGTGTTCTTGCTGCCTACACGAGCAATTATGAAGTTTAATTTTGAGTCAGGTTGGTTCATTAAGCCATATGGACCCTAATAAAAATGTGATTAGTTCTCATCCATAGTCTTTATCCTCTTATTAGTTAAACCCTTGAATTGTTGAGAGAGACAGGCCAGCAGCACAGTGTGTCAATCCACTCTCTTTCTGTTAATTGAAAACGAACATAGACACATCTTCCAATCATTGATTGAATCTTTGGTGTTCCTTCCCTACAAAAAACTTGACAGAATATATTGTGGTCTTTAACGTTCTCCAGACACAAGCTTCTGAATAAACATTTAATTTCCTATTATCTGTCAATGACTGAATTTCTACAATATTTGTTTGTTTCTGGGGACACTGCATGAAAGTGCATAGCAACTGTACATTGCATTCACACTCACTATGGACCCAGTGACTGACACTGTGTATGGACATGAGATTCTTATATAGGGGTACTCTATATAAGTTTTTTTTTAGTTTTTGTTTTCTTTCAGAAATATAAGTCCAGTTCTTCAGATCTGCTGGATGTCTATGACGCAGCTCAGTAGGTACAGTCTGTGAGCTGCCTAGTTTCAAACTGGGATGCCAGGGCACGTCCAGAGATATATTCCAGTACCAAACAGGTGAAAAGTCAGTGAATCCTTGGATGTCCAATAACATTGCTTTCAGATATCCTGCTCTTTGTCCTGGAGGTTTATTCCCATAAGTGGCATCGCACGTGTTCAAGTGGTTGTGAGATGCAAGTCATTAAATGGGACAATTTTTCTGTGAGAGTAAGTAGTTGTGGTTAATGATTGCTTAGAAATCTTCTGTGGTTCTTCTAAAGCTATCTATTAGGCAAGGTTAGATTTGCCTGTCATTTCAGTGCAAATTATGAATTCTGAGGTGCTAAAAGATTCCTTATAGTGGCTGGAACAGAAATATACATATTGAAGAAGTAATGTAATAATAATAATAAAGACATTAATTAAGCAATTATTTATTTTAAGCCCAGCAAATTGGGGATTTTGAGACATTATTTAGAGAAAACTGAAGTTGTGTTTAATTTTAAGTGACTTCAAAAAGCTCTAAATCCCTCTGAGCTTGCTAGACCATGCTGCTTTTGAACCCTGAAACTGCTAAATATTGCTGCTGGTAGACTATTGCAGAACTGAGTTTATCTGAGTGCTTGAACTGCTAAATGAATTTTCCAGACAGGCGACTCTTGCTCCTGAGCCATGTTGGAGTCTGGTTTTATCACATTTTCTTTACGTGATGTGATTGCACCATTTCAACCAGAGTAATTAATACTTTTTTTTTCCACTCTGGATAAGTTATATGGTTTCCCTGAATTAGAACTGGAAGTGACACTGTCATCTTACAAGTTCACTTTGTTCAGTTATAATTAGGGGATTGTAAAGTAAGTGGTATTATTCTATGTATAAGGTTAAGATTTCAGTGGAAAGAGTTGCAAGACTGTTCAGTAAGGTGTGACAGAGTGCGTTTTATAATAAAATTCTGCTTATAATAGCTTTCATGAGCATCTTTTGTAAAAGATTCTTTTAATGCATCTTCCAAACAGTTTTACAGATATAGTATAAATATTTAGTTTATTTTTTTAATTACCAAAACCACAGCTATAAGCTTTGGTTTTGCTGTGTATCAAATGACACGTTTTCTACCTTGTTATGAAATACACAAGCAATTGCTGTCAAATTCCATGATTCCGTTAGCAGTGGTTACATTCAGAATTGTTACATTCTATATTTGTGAATGGTATTCAGCCTAGAGGCAAATATTGAACAGAAACACGAGGTTTCTGACGATGAATCTTTGTGATTCAGAAAACAATGTCAAAGTTATCTGTAAGGACATGACTACTGCAGCATGAGTGAAATCTGTTGAGCTAGAGTACAAGTGACATCTTTGACTCTACAAATCTTCTGCATCTCAGAAAAAAAAGAGGCCAAGAGTGGAACTTGAAAGGGCACTAATTTATTCATGGTGAAGAAGGGGAAGTTAAAGGATAAAAAAGACATGAATGTAATGTTCTCTTGTGGTGCCGTTTTGGATGGCTTAAAGGAATTTAAGGATATCTGCATTTTCTGTTTGCATGGAACTTTTTAAAAAGAACCTTTAATTTTAAACTTGTTTTGTGTTAGTATATAGCCTTTCTAGCAGCCTTTATAATATGAGACTTTATTATTTACAGACAATTTCTATAAATGGAAGAGTTGAAGCAATAAACTGCTAAACCTCATTCACAACACTGTGAAGAAAAACTAATTAGGTGTTGGTTGGAAGACAGAAAAAGATTAATTAGTTTGTGAAGTCATGATTTTGGAGAACAAATTACCATGGAGGGTGAGTTTGCAATCATTCAGTTCAGGAAGACACGGTTTATATATTGTGCCTGTGAAACCTAGTAAATAAATGTGTCACTTTAGGTATCTCAAAACATGCAGAGAACTCAATGACCCATAGTCAGCACAGATATCATCTGTCTGCTGTGAAGCCAAAGGCACAACACAAGCCTAGTTAACAGCTTATGTTTGCATCAGAATTGTATAAGGGCATGTGCAGAGCATGGAGAAATTTGTTGGAGCTCATGGCTGATGTAGCACAGACTTTTGCAATGAATCTCCTGATCAAGGCTAGGAATTTCTACTGCTAGATCAAAGAGAATGGAAATAGTACTTATCCTTCATCAGAAAAATGAGAGAGCGTCTGATACGCCTTCTTTCAGACTGAATGAATATTAAACATGAAGTTAGATTTTTATACAAGATCTTTAATGCAATGTTGTTTACCAGCAATGAAATGAACATGAACTTAAGGACTCCAAGAGTAAAGAATGAGTCCAAGATATACAATTTTAACTGGGGCATGCTATCCTGACTAGACAAGCTAATGATATGATGCAGCTAATCCAGGGCACAGGCTGGGTTTCTTGAACTCTAGATGGCTGGCATTTGTTTAGACAGCTTGCTTCCCTTTTGACTCATTTGAAAATTTAGCTCCTTAACTTGGCCTGTATTTAAAAGAAAAGCAATAAATATTTTAAAATTTGTTTTAAGTATTTCATAAACTATTTTTGGTGGGGGAGTTTGAAGGAGATATTTCCTTCTACCTCCAAATGTAGAGCTCCTGTTGTACCCACCTCTCGATTTAATTTTTCAAAATGATATTGATTTTGTCTGTGTGCCAAGTATCTTGCCAGTTATCACTTCAGATACTGATGTCCCTTGGTGGAGAACATGCAGTAATGTAAGGAGCAGGAAGAGGCAAAGGCAGCAACAGAAGCATCCTGAAACAGGGGGTCCTTTGATAGGATAAGCTAAATACCTGAAACAAAAATCTAAAATCTCTTCTCTTTGTTTTTAACAAGTCCCTTGATAAATAATGGGGAAGTTTAAGAGTGAAATCTCCAAATGTCAGCCTGTCTGAAATAGCATTCTGAACACTTCATCACTTTTAAAAATAAAATAGTCCCTGCAGGGTATGTAAAAGGAAGCTCTACACCAGCGGTTTGCCCTCTAAGAAGTGAAAAGCTAACCCAATTCTAGATAGGTGTACGTTATACAGTGTTTGCTAATTTAACCCACTTATGGCAGCATGTGGCAATCATCTGCCAGTGAAGGAGAGATAATCCTTAATAACTGAGTCTTGATTTTTCAGCTGAAGGCAATGCACTTTTCAGATATGGTGACTCTTCACTTCCTTCTTGATAAGGGTGCTAATAAAGGGGTTAAAGGCAGTAAAATAATTCATTGGTGGTTCCCATGATGAGAAACACACATGACAACATCAGATTCTTTGAAAAACTTTTTCTTGTGGCCATTCTGAAAGAGACAAGAAAACAAAAAATAATAAGGTCTAGTGTTTCGTACTACACGCAGATCAGTTTTGAATAGTATTTGTCACAAAGCAACATAAAGATCCTCCGTGGCCCTTCATTCCTTTTCCTGCACTACTGCAGCACCCAGATGCTGGACTGGCCCAGCTAGATCCTAACAAGAAAATAGATGCTTTTATGTCATACAGCACTTCCACAGCCCAAACCAAAACAGGGCTAATTCAGCTTTATGTGTATTTATTTATGTAGATGCAGTCACAGTCCTGTTTTCAAAATGGATTTAGTCCTTTAAATCCCTGAACTGTAAATAAGGCTCATTTCATGAAGTATAAATGTCACCTTTGCTGATTAGACTTGCACTCCTAAGTTACGTGTTTAGTCCTAGTGTCTGTGAATTTAGCAATACTGATACATATTTTAGCAGGAGAAATAATAAAAATGAGTTTGCACACATATTTTTATGCTAAGCTCCCCTCCACACGTACTACCAGGGGGTTATAGAAAGTATCCTAAAGAAATTAATTCAAGGGATGAGAATTTAGACCAGAATCCAGACAAGTAGTCCTTTTGTGGATTTCTGATGATTGCACATCTATAAGAAATCTGGATGAGACAATGACGTTAATATTAAATAGACTCTGTATTTGGTAAAAGCAGTCAGAAGGTAATGAATTTCTTTGAAGTGTCCAGCTTGAAGGAAGCTTTGATACTTAATGTGTCATGTCATTTATTAAGGTGATAAAGCTGATGTTAGTAATTGGCTAAGTCCTGTTTGAAGTTCAGTGTTGGTTTAAGGAATCAGCCAACAGATAAAATGGATGTGCTGCTTTCCTTTTTCACTGTACGTGACCTTACATACCAAAAGATTAGCCTGGATATGTGTGAAACTTCTTTCCAATAACATAAGTGACTGGATGTATTCTACTGTTTTGTACAGCATCACATCTTATGCTGACTATACTTTTTAGTGCAGTAAGGATTAATAATCCAAAATGCTGTATGTTTTTAGTATATTGATGTTGACTTAATGCCAGTCTTCACATTAGGATCACTTTTATCTCCAATAGGGAAATAGTCCCCAATCTAGTAAACACCTAAATATGTAATTGAATGCATTTGTGGGATTTCCAGCTGGCTTTAGTGGGCCTGCTTATATTTTATAGGCCTCTAAGCATTTCTTTGCAGACTGAATTAATGTAAGCTACATCTCAGAGTCCTCACTGGTTTCATACTCTCTGTGTGTGTGTGCATGTTTAAATTGTTTCCAGACACCTTGAGCTCCACGTAGTGAATCTTCTGTGAGAAACACAAATCACTAAAACTCTGTGAAGTTAAGGTATAGGCATATAGGTCTGCTAATGAAGTATGTGTTGGTTTGTCATGAATGTTATTGTTTAGCTTCAAGTCAAGCATAGCTGGTATCTCAGGCGAGATGTGAAAGGGAGCATCTCTGCCATTTATATCGGAACATAAAAAGCATGGGAAAGAAGAAAAATGTGCTTAGGCACTTGGATTGCTACTGATAAAAGAAGATAGAATGCTTCAGTGGTTTCCTAGTCCTTGGAGATCTTCCCATGTATGAGTTTTTTCAGGTGTTTCAAGGCAATGATCAGACAGGTAAATATTTAGCAAAGACTAGCAGCAAAATGAATCATCTTTCGTAGTGAGATAATTAAAAGAAAAGAAGCAACTTATGATAGTGTCTGTCTAATCTAGTCCTCCAGAGCTAACCAGCCACACAGAGCTAGGGCACGCAAAGAGAGAAGAGTGTAATTAGAACCTTATGCTTGAGAAACAGCTTGGAAATAGGAAGTGGAAACCTTGAGGTAGAAAGATCAGTCTGTACATGAAGAAGTACCAAGCACTTGCATACAACAGGACAGTTTAATGGCCCACTTTCAGCTACGCCTAACTTTACTAACTGCCTTTGGTTTGGTCTGGAAGCTCCTGAGGTGTTGTATTGTGAATGCACTCACAGCAGGCCAAATCTGAGCAATTTAGTCTTTGAACACCTTTAGGGATTACATCCTGTCACCTGGGAGAAACACATGACGGAGTCTGATGTTCCAGTTCATGTTCTCAGGATTGTTAATGAGCTGTACATCGATTAATTAGAAGAGGAGAGACCTCAACATGGGTTGGCCTCTTTGTGTCTATTCCAGACGGAATTCTTCTGTTTGTTCCCTTTCAGCACTGAGAGTCTGGTATTCCTTCGGATTCAGTGTTACAGCCTTAATAGAAGTTGTAAATACACAGTGAGTAGTTTCCTGCAGCTCCAGAAAATCTCCCAGTATAATGATAAGGATTTTCTTGGGAAGGTAAGAGATAAGGATTTGAATCATCTTGGGAAATGAGGAAGAATTTGAATTAAGGTGTCTCAGTTCTTTTGTGAATACTCTAGTTAGTCTATGATAGAAAAAATGCTATCATTATAATTTCTTGTATCCTCTAGGAAGGAGTAAAAGTTCTGGAGATGGGTGAGCTTGTGTGCCTTAATGTGGTTCAAGGATACTCAAAGATGCTGGACTTTTCAAAACAAATATTAGATAATGTATTTATAAACTTATTATAGGGATGAAATTTGAAATCAGGAGAACATGCTTGATGGAATGGCTCTGTTGTTAGAAAGGATTTGATTTAGTGAGGCAAAGCAGAAGCTATAACTAAGGGAATATTCTTAGAGTAAACTGAAAGCTACGGGGATGATTATTGTCTCACTGGGGCTTCATGAAGATGACAGTTACTGGAAGATATCTGTTAAAAGCATGCATCACAGACCCTTGTGAGAAAGGAACAGAAATTTCTATGCTAAAAGGTAAGGGCAGTACTGACTGAAATAAATAGCAGGACAGATGTGCCTGAGAGAACCCTGTGAGAAATTATTTTTATATCTGCCAATTGTTATTTGATCTAGAAATTCTGGTAAAATCTAAGTACACGAAACAGGCAAGTAAGGTCAGTTCATGTGTCTTGATGAAATGTGGTTATGCAAGCAAAGAAGGCGGGAATATAATTTCCAATCTAGACTGTGGTGAGAGAAAGGGACCACAAACCAGTATGGGTACCAGATGTAAAGGACATGCATGAGTCACTGTACAAAGAAAACAGAGGGCAAGATCCACATGCTTATTCTTAAGTCTTTAGTACACCCAGCTGGCCTCCAGGTCCTTCTCCTGTACGGCACAGAACACCAGCTAATCTAGTTTTGGCTTCTTTTAATGTATGCAGATTGGAAATTTGCATCTGACTCCTATTATCTCAGTGTGTGGCCAAGCAGCAGCTGGAACTTTTCCCTTATTTTTGTCAATGTTCATCCATAGATAGCATCAGAATTTCTTTTCTTGCTCCTGTCAATGCCTGCAGCAAACAGACTAGGAAACAAAGTTTCTGCTATGCACCATCATAAGGTGGTTTCCTGTATTTGTATTTCACTTTCGGGAATTTTATCTAAGGAATCCTTTTGCAGAATTGCATTTGCCTCCTTTTGAAGCTGTACTTGATCCGTAATATAAAATGGTAAACAATTATTCTCAAAAGAGAAAAGAAAAACAGCAGAGAAGCTCCACAGATTAGACTAAATTAAGTCACATTTTCATCACTTGCACCACCTTCATCCAGGCACCTTCTTAGAATTTTGTGTCTTTGGCTTCATCATTTAGTTTTGTTGTTATTTTTAACAGCCAGGATGGAGAAGGCAACAATACTGGGTTTTGTTTATTTAATCTGACCAAGATGTTTAATTTTTTTTATATGATAAGTAGGAACTATAATCATATTATTTTTCCTGCTCTTTTTCCTAGAATACTGTCATACACTATTCTAGGTTGACACTATCAGCTCTTATTATTATTTGATTGTTTAACAGGAGGTTTTTTTCCACACAAGTAGTAGCTAAAGCCTTGATATCATTGTTATTTTGCAATTTTGGAACTGATTTGGATCGTCCCTATGTTTCTCCTCCTGCTTTGTAGTATAAACAACAGTGGTATGTTAGCACTGGAAGAGAGCTTCTGTAGGAAATTCAAAATAGAGTTGTGAAATTACAGTTCTCTAATGTATTGGATTTATTTGCTCTTCCTTTTCCCTTGGGAGGTAGGTGGAGAAGGTTCTCTTTCAAGGCAGAATTTCTCAGGTGAGGTCGATGGCCTCTCAGTCACTTTACATTCTGTGTAAATCTTTAAATAGCATTGTACATACAACGTTTCAACAACAAAAAAAATCATTATTTCTTGCATTACTCACAATGTCCCATCTGGTTAGTTTGCCCTTTGTGTCTGCTGGCTCTGACTTTGAAAGGGAGAAGAGATAGATACTTCAATGGAAATTTTTTAATCCCAGGAGGCTGAAAACATTTTCTTTGACTGGCATTCCTATATAACTTCTGTAGGGAATATGCACTGACCATGGAGACCGACTCACTTCAACACTGTGCCAATCAATTCAACATTTACTTTCCCTCCGTCTCTTCCAACATTACTATTTCATATCCTACTCCATTTCACTAACTACATATAATTCTTAAATTAGCTCAACTTTGATTTAACTCTTTCCAGGTGTCAGTTCTTCCATCTCTTCTTTTCCTTTTTAACACCTGCAGACAAGAGAAACTTAGAAAGAGATTTTTAACCACAGTTTTCTTGTTCAGCAGCCGCTACAGCATGAGACAGCTGTTCTCTTAGATCTCAATAAGACTATTCCATCTTTGGAGGGCTGCATTTTGCAGCCATAGTCTTGTTAGGGAGGAAAAGGTGTTACTGCATTTTTTAATGAGGAAATGACATTTCTGCATGCTTGGTTTAATTCCCTATTGACTTGCTAGCAGTGGAGTGATCCACTCTTGCACTTGCCATCAGCAAATCCATGAAGTTGCTAATTAAGAGAAGATTTACAGGTAGGGGTAACATCTTTAATTAGGCTAAGTATAGTTGGAAAAAAAATAAGCTCTCAGGCACATAAGTAGTTCTTTAGGTCTGAAACAGAAGCAGGAAACTTCAAAGCAAAATTCAACTTGGAAGCAACTGCTCTGACTTAATTAAAGAATGACCTACAAAATACTTTTGAAAGTTAAGTCTGGAAACTCAAATTTCTAACTTAGTAAATGCCAAAAACTATGGACTTAGTGGAGATACTGTTCTTCTGGTCTGTTATAACCTACAAATGCTGTTGCACCCCCAGCCCCCATTAATGTCATGATGTTCTGTAAGTTATAAATTACTTGTCACTCTTTCCCCTGAAAGGCAACCACCTCTTACTTTTCCTTACTGTGTCTCTTTGATTTCCCAAGTACATCTTCCTCTTCTCCTGAGTAGTCTAAGAGATATCTAATGAAACCCCAAGAAATTGTTCTTAATGTGTTAATAACTATTCACTTAACATTTTTCTCCTGTTGTTACACATGTGGCACACAAGCCCCTTTTCATTTTTTCTGCTTTTTCTGAACCTGTTGATCTATTAAAAAAAATATCAGCTCAATCTAAAAACCTAGTTTTGATTGTATTTTGGGGCCATATATCTATAATGACCTTCCACCCTTACTCCCCCCTCTCTGCAAAACCAGGTTAAGGAAGCATAAGGTTAATATTTTTAGTGTTTTTTACCTTGTTTTGTGCTGCTTCTTTCTTTATGTAATAAAGTGGTGCTCAATCATAAGCATTACAATATACATTCCTGCACTTTACTGTGATGTAAACAACTACTGGATTAAACAGTTGATTCACTTCTTTCTGAAGTGAGTGTGATGAACCAAAGCACATTTCAAGGGTAAAATAAGGGTTTCAGTTTTATGATACTACTACATGAATCTGTATACCTGTAAATTGCAGACTCAATATATTGAGGTCTTCTCCTTATTTGGAATATTCAGTTTCTTTCTGTCATGAAATGATGGGAAAAGAGAGGCATAATAATATTCATTATGATGAGACATCTGACAGCCTTGCGCATCTTCAAGTAGCTTTCAAAATCCTGAGAAATTTTCTCTTGTTTCTTTGCATAAACTGTTTTGATATGGGGTACAGAGTTCCTGATTTGTGTAACTGAGCACAATAAAATGCTATACTGCAGAAACAGCAGAGGAAACCCCATCCCAACATTATCTCACATGAAAGAGTGCACTGATTTGAAATCACATGAATAAAACAAAAGTTATTTCTCATAGGAATGTGGTGTAACGGTGCCTGTTATGTAACGAACATGAAACTTCTCCAGACTGAAAACACTAGAAGCTAAGTCTTTTTGATAGCCATAAGGAATAGAAGGCATTTTTTTTTAATTTTTTTTTTAAAAATACCTGAAAACACCCACTTAAAGAAAATAAAACAAAACAGTTTTCCTAAACTGTTTATGATCAGCAGCTAGAAAACAATACTATGAATTTAGTGTGGTTTTTTTCCACAGTATTATTAACTAGCTTTCAAAGAACAGGTCCATTATCCTATTTAGAATGAGACTCTAATGCATTCATCCCAAGTGCAGATGGTTCCATTTTTCAGTATCAGTCACATAAATGATCCAATAGCTACTGTGATTGTGAATAAAATCTACCATCAAATCTTGAGGTATTACATATTAGGCTAAAATTTATTCTTGTAAAAGAACCTGGTGTTTTCTCAGATTGCTTAGTTCTGGCTTGCATCTCCTCTATCAAAATCATTGTTGCGTAATCTAAGTGAATCAAACCTAAATTTAATGCCATTTTGGGAAACAAGTATTTGGACTAGCAGTCAGGTGAAGTGCAAAGTCAATCCTCTTTTTTTTTTTTTTTTTTCATCCACTAACCTTTGGTACTTTGGCAAGAGTAGGAAAAAGTGTATTACTAAGGGGAAAACGTATATTACCATCTACCTGAAACTTAATGCATATCCTCAAGTTCTTATTGTTTTGAGGCAGAAATCAAAACAAGATAAAAAAATAATTAGATAATGTGGCACATACTTTATAAAATTTCAATTGAATTCTTTTTCATCTACAGCATGCCAAAAAATAGAAAAAGAGTATAGTAGTGTACAGTAGTAGTATAGTAGTGTGTATTCTGCTGTGAAGGTGCAAGCTTTTCAGCCAACAATTTCTGTAATTATTTGTATGATGAATACACGTGAAGTTCATCAGCAGTCACCACAAAAGTTAAGAAAATAGAAATAAATAAGGAATTAAAAACATAAAACTGGCTGATCTTTAAAACCTGGGATATATCATACATAAAGTCCAGTAGCCTGCCTGTCTCTCATCTCCTTCCAAGATCCCTGAATGGTACTTTCTGACACAATATTCTTACCAAGGTAAAAAATTCTATTAATAGTTAATGTCTCCATACTTTCAAAAACCTAGAGGAATCTTTCTCTATAATTCTTTGTCAAAAGTAATAACTATCTAGGAACCAGAAGCAGAGAAGAAAATAGCTTGTGGTGCTGGGAACATTTTGATGCTTGCTTGATTCTCTAATCATGGTTCAAGGCCTAAGGTCCACCACAAGAATGCATTCTTTGACTGATTTCGAGAGCGGGAAAACCAATTGGTATAAGGCTTTTATGAAATTCATTTACTTAACCAAAGCCTAACACAATGATAATTCAAACATAGCTGTTTAGCTTCTGAGGATTTTTTTCAACAATTCTGTGTCTTAGGATTATTGTCAGGTACAGAAAATACAAAGCAGAGTATGCTAGTAATAAGGTGTAGCCTTTAAAAGATGTATAAATAATTTCTAAAATACCATTTTAAAGCTACTATATTGTTACTGAGACAAGGGTATTGTTGAAATAACTAATCATCATTCTGTACCTGTTTTTTTTTAAGGAGTAAGGGTGTCGCTTTGGGGCTGCTGAATAGATGCTGCATGAGCTATATTCTTTTTTTCCTCTACACACAGCTTTTCCTGACCCAAAGTTTCTGTGAAGAAGAGCAACTGAGCTGAGCTCTTCTTTAATTCATGTTTCCTTTCCATAAAACGACCAAGAAACTCTAAGGTTTAGGAGGCTTAACTTTTAATTTCTGTAAAACAGGAAGAACCAATGGATAGTCTTAGGGAAATTCAGTACAAAAATCTTTTATTTGTAGTTATCTTTCCGTATACTTTGCACGCCATGTTTTTTGTAGTACTCAGATGCCTTACTTCTGTCAAGGTCTGCTTTTCAATTTGCATGTATCATCTAAATACGTATTAGAGTACCACAGAGGCTGAAAGTTTCTCAAGTACTAGAGAAACTGGCATACGAGCTTTACTGGTCGGATGCTTGGATTCTGCCAGTGATACAGCTTTCAAACGTACACAGCTGGTCCATCCACCAGTCTTGTCCTCCTGTTAATGGCAGGCCATGCTTGCAGGTGATCATTTCAGGTGTACTGTTTTGTCTACCTGTACTGCTCAGGAAGGTGGTTGAGTCACCTTCCCTGGAGGTGTTTAAGGGACAGGTGGATGAGGCGCTGAGGGGCATGGTTTGGTGATTGATAGGAATGGTTGGACTCGATGATCCGGTGGGTCTCTTCCAACCTGGTGATTCTATGATTCAAGAGCATTTTGTTGGCATCCTTTCTTTCCTCACACTCACTCTGCTGACATGTGGGATGGAAAATCTTAAGGGAATGCTGGCTGCAGTGTTAACGCTTCCTCTTGAAGCAACATCACGCACTCCTCCATCACACTGATCATGTGTATGCTCATTTATTGAAAGGAAATATGTGGCAAGGGCTGTCAGTATTCTTCTGGAGAACATTTAATAACAATTTTTCTCTTCAATATTATTTATGCAGTTGGTGAGATATGTTTTTTTTTCTTATCCTGCTATGAAAGAATACAAAATTCTTTAATTTTTATCACTGCTTCCCCAAAAATAAGGCTTTTCAATCACACCATATGTATTTCGTTCTTTGACTGGCTGGCCAATTTTTATATTTGACAGAGGCTTGTAAGTATCAAAGTTAAGATATGAATACAGGTTTCTTCATGGAGAAGAAAGACCATATTAATATCCTAACTTATTAACCTCAAAGCTAATTAGTTTCCTTTTATTAAATGACAGAAACTTCAAATGGAAATCAGGCTTCATCAGTTCTACTGCTCACATATCTACTGGTTTACCTCTGGTAACAAGGAAAGGAACCTTCTTCAGGACTGAGAAACGCTCAATAATTTGCAGATACAAGAGGCAGGAAATTATTTGAACTAATGATGGGAAATTAAGGAGGTTTTTTGTCTCTGTATCAGAGTACTGTTATGTTTAAAGTAATTCAAATTTGGCCATTTTTTGAAACTGATAGGCTGGTCATGATATTGGTTTGAGTATCTTTACATCAGTAGGCTAAGTATATAATTGGAGGACAGAAATAATCAAGAGTCCAAGGAAATCTAAGTCTGGAGTTCAGAGGTAAATTTTTTTGTGCCATTTAATATTAATGGAAAATCTATTCAAGCAAATTTAATCTAAAGGTCAGTCACATCAGAGTTAAATAGAAAACCAGTCCAGGTTTAGCCCTGCCTATACTGAATTATAAAAGGTGTCATTTATATAGTACAAGATCTAGAATGTTTAAAAATCCACTGACAGCTCTGTCCTTTTTTTGAATAAACACCTATTTATGAAGAAGATTGAGAAATGTCTCGCTAGTTAATGATGTCCAGTGCACCAACTCAATTTGAGTTTAGTTTTCTTTTCTTGTGGCATTATCTTCTCTAGCCTGAAGACTCTCTTTACAGCCCTAGTTTCTCTTGTCAATCACTATAATGTCAGCCTTGAGGTTTTCAGGTTGTCCCTATTTTAGATGCTTTTGGAGGCTTATAAATACATCTCAGATAATGCAGAACAAAATTTGCTCAATCTTTTGTACTTACAAGAAAGGATTCCATTTCAGGTTCTTTATTAATTAATACAATTTTTTTCCAAAACATTAGTATTAAGTATTTGTCAGCACACAATATGTTTGATCCCATTCTATCCTAGCCTTGTTGTTTACCAGGAAAAAGGGATATGAAATGTTTCCAGAGGCATGAGAATACATTAAATTTGCTTAGACTAGATATAAATTGAGAAGAACCCAAAGCAAACTGAAACATTTGAGATGAAGAATAAATAGAATTTGTTCAATGATACCTTATAACTTACCTTTGAATTCCATTTGAACCTCAAGGTGTAAAAAAAATACTGGTGGGTTTGGGTTGAAATATAATCCAAATATTAGTTCCAAAGGCTTGTTGTAGTTCCCATTGCAAAAGCTTATCAGCTGTTCTATGGCTTCTCACTGAAGAGGCATTGCCATAATAAAATATAGCTGGTACCTTCTGAGTGATGAGGATAATTGAGCTAGCAGGGATATTATCCCATTGGGCACCTAGCACACTGGGCTACCTGTAGAAATCAGCAGACATTTTACACCTAGCCATCCTCTGTGTCTCTGTGTAGGTGTGGGGGTATATATTTTTGTTTGGGTTTTTGTTTGATAGGGTGTTTGGTTTGTGGGTTTGTTTGTTTTATTTTTTGTTTTGGGATTTTTTTTCAGTTCTGCAATTTCAGTCTTTCCCACTCTCCCCCTATACTTTTTTTCCCCCCCTTCCTGCTTCCACTCCCTTCATGCTTCTTACTGCAATGAGTTATTTTTTATACTTGATATTTCTTGCATCCATTGTTGCATTGACACTGAGGTAGATGCTACTTTCCGTATTTACGTATGTGAACAGATCAATTTATTTGTCTCCACTTGGGCTCCACGTACTCTGCATCATAATGTTTCTACTTCATTTTTTCATTGGAACATGAGGCTAGTGCTTCGGAAAAGGTTCTTAGCTTTGTGTTAGTATAGGCTTCACAACTATCGATAGCATAGAACTTCAGCACAAAAATAAAAGTAGGTCTAAAGCTCAGATAAATAATGCAGCCTTCATGTCTCAAACGTCACTTCAGTCAATTGTTTCCTTGGTCTGAAATAAAACATGTAATTCTCCTGTCTTCCTTCTAGGAAATATTAGGATGGCATTTTATTATGTAAGAAGCATTTGTTGCACTAATTAATTATTGGGAGGGTATGTAAACACTTTTATAATGTGAAAATAGTATATTTTGCTCCCACAGACAATAGCACATACTTCAGCAAATGGGTATATCTGGTCCTTCAGATAGTCTTTAAGATCCACAGTGCTCTTCTGGCAGAATGAAAAATGTTTAATATAGGCTTTTCAAGGCATGAATACAGTTTGGAATTTGTGTTCCTGTGAAGATGTCTTTGAAGGAAGCATTTAATAAAACAGTGAAATACTTGATTTTTCCTGAAAGCTTTTCTGCTTTTTCTTAGCAGTGAAAATGAAACTTTAAAGTAGTATCTTGTATTTTATTATTGGATATCTGTAACCAAGCAATTTGACAAAAAAAAAATAAAATAAAAAGGAAAGTGATCTGAAGTCAGTTTTTAAGGATTCTTTCTAAGCGTCTACTGCACTTATGTTGGGGGCACGCAGCACTTTAGTTTAATAGCAGCACTTGCAGGTTGCAAGCAAGGGAGATTTTCATTCTCATCGCTTCTGGTTTTGCCTAGACATTTCCTAAGCAGTAATCAGAGGCAGCTTGTTGGAATTGGTCTTGGATAATAATTTTAGTGTGTGCTTGAATATTTCATTTTGCTCTGATTTATGATGACTTTATGTACCTAGGCAATTTCAGTAATTTGGGGGTTGTGTTTTTAAAGACTCTTATAGTTAAATGGAATTCCTAGCAGACGGTAGAGAGGGAAGCCTTTGTGCTTTGTCGCATATAAATGTCCTTTAGTTTTCTGCAATGAAATATTGATAACATTTCGTTAGTGAAAAATAGACTCTAGTAAGATGCAATTTTGGATTGAACTCTTACAGTTTACAGTACTCAAATTTATAGAAATTCTTGTAATTAATTTACTGTTATTTTAATATTATTGGGCTGTGCTCAGCCAGTAGGAGTTTGAAAACATATGTCATTAGTTCTTTCTCTACTCGCTGCTTGAAATAGTTCTCCCACAGCATCTTAGGACCTACATTGATAAGCTTAGTCATTTGCAGTTAATATAGGATTAATTTTCTGTTCTTATTTACCTTGATCTCTCTTTCTTCTTGTATTATCCACATCCATAGGTTTTCCTCCGCTCACCTTGCAACTAGGTTTGTTTTTACACTACCAAGTGATTCCTATTCCCATATCTGTGCATAAAGATGAAGCATTATTAAAGGGCATAAACTAGCTATTTATAGGTTGTTTTTGTAATTATCCCTTCTTCTGCAGAGATCATCTTATTTTTCATTATAAAATGGTCTACTGTCTTGTTAATATCAAAGAGCATTGAACAGTATTACAACTCTGAACAGATATAGCACCCGATAAGGGAATTTAAAACAACAAAAGTATTGTTATTTACAATAGTAAATCCAAAGTTTCATACACCTTTTATAATAATTTTAAATGCAGTATCTGCTTCTATAATGTTCTATTTAAATGCCTTCCCACCAGTGTTTTAACACTTCATTTGGTCAAAATTGCATAATAATAACATTTTAAATAACATTTACTATTTTATAAAGGAAAACTAGATTTTGGCATTCTCAGAGACAGAGGATGAAAAAAAAAACCTCTTCTTTTTCACAGACCTGTCAGGTATATGTATTCAGCGGGAGTGCTGCATATCTGGCTGTGATCACATTACCTTGCCATTGTACTTATATTTCATGAACTTACAGGGCAGTTCTGCAACCTCCCCCTTTCACAGCAGCCTCTGCTTCAGATGTGGCTGGTAAACCTCATCTATGCTCCAGGTGGACCTTTAAAAGAATAGTCTGTTAAATACCACCTCATCTCTTCTATTCCTGTCTCTCTGGTAATTTCCCATCATTTATGTCTATATGCACCTTCCCCTCTTATGTGACCCCACTTTGTGGGGAGTTGAGAAATATATTCTGAGGATTTTTTCATTCCTACCTCCATTATAACACTGAGTGAATCAAACCTTGGTGTATCTTCTCATCTAGTACTGCTAGAGGAAAGGAGAAAAAGCCAGACTTGCAAATGGCAGAACTGGTGAGAGATGCACAGTTCCCAAAGTGTGGTACTGATCGGCTTCTTCATGTCGATAATGTTCATACTGGTATGCCAATGCTTTTATATATTTGTGTGTGAGTATAATTTTTATTGAAATCAGAGAAATTTCCTATTGGACAATACCTTACAGCTATTTTCAGACTGAAAGAGTAAGATCCATGATTTTCAGGGCTTTAAAACCTGTCTAAATCAACCATGTTTAGAAGTCCACCACTTGAATCTGCTTCTTGAATTTGTTCCACCCCAGCTCTCTGAGCGCATCCCCTTGTCTGTATCTTGCCCAGTGCTGCTCTCAGCTTCTGAATTCCCCACCTGGGCAAGAAATCCTCCTGAGCCAGCATCACCAACAGACCTTGCAAAAGATTAGCCTCAGAATCCAGCATGCTTTAATCTGTCTAGATATCTTAGAGTGGCCACTGCTTATGCTGTGGTTAAATTAGAATTACTTTCTCTGTACTACCAGAAATGATGTTTTTATTGAAATTAGTGGTAAAGTTTCCATGTATACATATTGAGAGAGGATTTTACTCTTTTTGTTTAAAGAAAATTATCTTTAATTTATCTAGTGCCTTCAGTTATATGTTATGTCGCACTACTGAACAGTTTCTTAGAATGGTTCCACGGGTAGTTTTCTAGATTAAATGTTCTGTGAAATGCCATTTTCTGCAAAGTTAGCTGAAGGAGGTCAAATTTCTTCTCTTAGTCTTGTTTTCTTTGTGTATTTCAGTGATTAGTAGATATTGACAGACATAATAGCTATTGTTTCAAAAGCTAGAGACTACTTATTTTGCCAGAGATTTTCCATATAAACATGACATTAACAATGTGTATTTTAATTAAGTTGCAGATAGCTTTTTAGTAGGCTATTTGCAGAAACTGACAAGAAGAAAACAGTAATGGCTGAGCTGACAGAATTTGTGAAAGCAGTAAGTGTTTACCACTGTGTTTTATTTAACACAAATAGTAACAATGAAGAGAATTTCAGGCTTTGGTAATAGCAATGTGTCAGTGAAGCGTGTGGAGTAAGGCTTCCAAAATCAGAACTTACAGCCTTGGTTCTTAGTTCTTTTTGGTGACCAGAGATAATGAGTGGCAGATACTAGATCCTCCCGGGAAAAGATTTCTTTCAGACTGAATGGCAGAGCTCAGAGCATTGTAAATGGTGGTGTTGAGTCTAGTTGGAAGCCTTTAGCAGCTCTACAGAGAAGTCCTGGTAGACAACAAGGTAACCCTGAGCCAGCAATGTTCCCTCAAGGTCAGTGGTCTCCTGGGGCTTATGGAGAAGAGTGTGGCTATCAAGGTGAGGGAGGATGTCCTCCCCCTCTACTCTGCCCTAGGGAAGCTTTATCTGCAGTCCAGTTCTGGGCTCCCCAGCTCAAGAAAGACGAGGAACTACAGAAGAGGGACCATCAGAGGGGTGCAAAGATAACTGGGGAACTGAAGCATTTCTTATGAAGAAAGCCTTAAGGACCTTGGTCTGTTTAGCCTACAGAAGAGAAGTCTGGGAGGGGATCTTATAAAAGTTTATCGATATCTAAAGGGTGAGGGTCAAGAAGATGGCACCAGACCATTTTCAGTGGTGTGCAGTGGCAGGACAAGGGGCAGCAAGCACAAACTTGAGCACAGGAGGTTCCACCTGAACATGAGTAAAACTTCTTTAGTGCAAGGGTGATGGCACACTGGAACAGGCTGTCCAGAGAAGATGTGGAGTCTCCCTCACTGGAGGTATTCAAAGCCCACACCTGTAAAACTTGCTGTAGGTGACCCTGCTTTAGCAGGAGAGTTGGACTGGATGAGATCCAGAGGTCCCTTCCAACCCCTACCATTCGTGATTCTGTGATACTTAATAAATGGCTAGTGATTTTCCTATCTTCTTGTGAATGTGCACAGTCATAGTAGACTTAATGTAACAATTTCATTTCCAAATAATATCTAGTTTGTGATTACAAAAAATGATGCTAGTACTTGCCAGTGCACTGCTAGTATACCACCCTATCTATCACAAAAGGATGGCTGGGCTGATTACATTGTGATTTTTATTTTCCCTACAGTAAAGTACTCAAGGTTTATAACACTGTAGATCTCTGCTCCACTGTATTTGTGGATTTTGGCCTTCCGTGTAAGTTCTTAGTTTGTTATCTCTGTGGGAAATGTTTCAAGGAGGTATATGAACCTTCCTGAGGTAAAAATTTATTGCAAGATTGCCAGTTTTTAGTTCATCTCTGCAGGAACATGCAGAGATGTGAAGCCTTCACAATGTGAAGGCCTAATGAATGGTTCTTGGACTAATCACTCTCTGCTTTAGGTAGACAGAGGAAAAATAATATACTTATGTGCCTTTGTTACTTTGTGGTATCCTTCAGGCTTTGGATCAGTGTTCTGCCAGGGTTTCAAACTCCTTTACTTAAATGTTTCTCCTTCAAATCACGGCCCTCTTAGTCTAATCAGGTTCCTTAAGTTTAATCAGTCCCGGTTGATAAATTAACAGAAAAACAAAAGAAAAAATCTCAGCATTTAGAAACCATTACATTTATATTCTTAAAGCTCTTAATAACCTACTTTAGAATTTGGACTTCACAAAATGTGTAATGCTGTGAAAGCTCACCCACAGTCTTTCTTATCTGAGGTAATTACAAGGCTTTTTTGTTCTGTTCTCTCTCTCTCTCTTTTTCTCTCTCTCTCTCTTTTTCTTCCTCTCTTTTTTCCTCTTTCTCTTATTCTTCCTCTCTCTCCTTTTCTCTCTCTCTTTCTCTCTCTCTCTCTTTCTTTCTTTTATTTTATGGATGATAAAGCTATATATAGAGGAGAGAGTGGGGGTTATCTCCACACACTTTTTAGCATGACATTCTGTAAAAGACTCATTGACATAATAAAAAATAAATGAGTTTGTAATTAAATATGTGCGAAGGTTTGAAGAACTTCTGTGGGTTCATTAAGCTTCTGTCTTTTAATAGGGATTATATATGCAATTGTATTCATTATGAAAGTTATACAAAACATAATAGGTCAAAGACATGAATTAAAGAAATACTCTATTTTTTTTCCCCTTTGGTGGAGTTATTGCCCTGATGAGTTGACACTGGCAAATTTTCCATACTGTACCCCAGTGAAATTGGTTGTGTTATAGTGGAAAGAAAGGTATTCTCAAAGACTGTAGTATGGAAAGTCTAAATAATAAAATGGAGAAGCTAAACTTCTAAATTTTTTTTTTAAATTGAACATAAAGGGTAATTTGTTTCCATCAGATGATAATATTAACTATCCTTCAAGGCTGAGTGGGTGTAATTGCCCATCATATAAATCTCTTGACAAATAGTGCCCTTAGGCAGTGTGACACTAATAATTGTTCAATTACAGACTTTTAGCTTATTGAAATGGCCAGAGCCATTATTATGCACCTTGTTAATAGAAATAAAGGCATAGTTTAAATGCACAGGAAAAACATTATTCTTTTGAAGATGAGTTCGACTTTACATTTAATGTCTTTTCTAATTACCTGTAATATTCTTTAATAATCATGATTAAGTTCCCTTTAATAGTAATTGCACTTTGATCTGATTGTTTACTGAAAAAAGGGATTTGAACATTGAAATTTTGAATATGTTAGTAGTATATTTACCTTTTTTAAAAATTGTTTATTTTACCTACATAGCTTCAGGGTGTTTTAAATGTTTCTAACAGATCAAATTTATTCTCTACGCCAAGGCAACCATCAAATAGTTGAGTATTATACTACTGATCTTCTGGACCTTGATTCCTGATTCTCAGTTATGTGCTTTAAAGCTCCTGAAAAGAAGCTAAAATTGATGATTTGATAACTCCAGTTTAGGAAAATTCTTGGAAGCCACTCTCAGTCGTTGAAGGTGAAATGAAAAATGGCAACTATTCTTTAAAATGTTGTTGCTCTTCTAGTATACCATAAGGGTGCGTGAGGGGGGAGAAAGCTAGAACTCTCTTGCTCCGACAGAATTTGTTTGCAGAAGCTGAGAGCTTCAGTGTTATTGAAACTGCCAACCACAGTCTCCTGGTAACTGTATAGAATATTTCACTCTGCAAATACCAATCAGCCTTTGTCATTCGTCCTGTTTCACTCTATTATTTATGTGTTACTGTGTTTAGTTCACGATCAATATGTGTAATTTCTATTGTCAAATGAAAGAAAATACCCTGTCCCCAGAGAGTTTGGAGTCTGATGGTTTCATCTGAAAACACATACCACTTGTCCTACTGAGAGGCTTTTGAGATTTCCCATATACTTTATTATCATCTGGTCACAAGGCAAACCAGCAGGTTTTTATATGAATTTACTAGAGTCACAATGTTCTGTTTGATGTTATCTCTACCAAAATAGGTTTATCTGAGAGGAGATTCATCTAGAATTGTCTGTTGTCAATGTATTTAAAGTTTGATTGATTTTTTGAATCATCTGACATGGACAACCAAGAACAAGGTCAAACAAATTTTATCTTACAGTTAAGCCTAGACTGCCATTATTTGGGAGGATATTTGAATGTTTGTATATTTCTTTGTTTCATGTATCTATAACTTTTGACTTGCTTTGGTTCTTCACAGTTGAGGTAAATTTTAGATGAATGTGAGTACTTTCAAGTGAACCTTCCCTGAATCCTCTGGAAGGTTGAGGCTCAGGGTGGAAACCTCAATGTGCAAAAAATTACCTTCTTCAGCCTAGGTCGATACCGTGGAGTATTTTACAATAGTAACCCAAAGAAACAAAGATGTTAATCAGATTACATCTACAAATGAATATACTTGCGTCGCACTTGGAAATTTTCTGTTTTGTTCTATCGCTGATTCTATTGATTCAACATTCTTGTGGCTACCTTACATCATAGAATCATGGAATCATAGAATGTTTGGTTTGGAAGGGTCTTTAAAGATCATCCAATTCCACCCACCCTGACATGGGCAGTGACACCTCCTACTGGATCAGATTGCTTGTGCCCTCCTCCAGCCTGGTCTTGAACATGGTTGGACTCGATGGTCCGGTGGGTCTCTTCCAACTTGGTTATTCTATGATTCTACCTCCAACCTGTGCCAGGGCCTCACCACTCCCACAGTAAATTTCTTCCTGTATCTAATCTAAATCTTCCCCTCTTTCAGCTGAAAACCATTCCCCCTTGTCCTATCCCTGCACTTCCTGATCAAGAGCCCCTCCTCAACCTTCCCATAGGCCTTACTTGAGTACTGGAAGACTTCTATAAGGGCTCCCCCAGACCCTTCTCTTCTCCAGGCTGAACAAGCCCAACTCTCTCAGCCTATCCTCATACGGGAGGTGCTCCGGCAGTTGGATCATCTTTAACATAAACATAAGCATAGGAACTAGAGTTTATTCAGTGCTACCTTTGAAAGCTAGGAATGATATTTTATTCTCTTTGGATCTCACTGAAAGTTCAAAATGTAGGTTATGTAAGACTTACTACAACTTATTTCTGCGTGAACCTGAAAGAAGCTGATGTTGTTAATTAGATTTGCATACAATTTGAGCCTCATACAGAGGATTTGTTCATGTAGACAAACTAAAATCTAACATGGGCATGAACTTTTGAAAAACAAAATACAATAACACACTGGTTAGGCTGCAGACTGCCTTTACAAAATGAATGTTCATTAGAAATAACAATATTGAATGATAAATAGCTACTAAGACTGTGCTTTTACTTCTTAATAAACTGGTCTAGAAGTCTTCCAAAACAGCAAGGCTAGAAAGCTAGATGGCTGGCATTAGCAACTGAGGACCTCACTCCCACTTCCAAAACCCAGCAGTTAAACAGGCAAGTTAAGTGTTAAGAATAAATCTGCTCACAGCTGGAAATGCAGTACTGGGAACTGTGTATAATATTACAGCTTGCTTAAAAAGATTTGGGATCTACTTTGAAACAGGGTGATATTTCTGTTTAATTTACAAACCTTCTCAAAATCAATACTGCCATCTCAACTTCATCTAACTTTCAAATTTTTGCATTTTTGACATATTTTCCAAATTATCTCCTAACTCTTTTGTAATAATCCACATTGATTGCATGCATTTGATCAGAGTCAAAGCAATAAAATGCAGACTTCAGTGCTGCTACAGTCAGCATATGTAATAATTATAGCTTCATCTAGTCTTTTTGCTTTTAAGACACATTTTGCTTTTGAAATCAGAAGTTTTTTGAGCTGTCTTGAACTTTTGAGAACTCCTTAAAACTAGAATTAGAGCCATGGAGTTCCACACTAGAAAATTACCTGAGATGTTATAAAATGGTGTTACTTGTATGCTTGTTTGTTTCACACCACCTTGCAAAATCATGGGTACAATTAGGCTTGCTTGCTTTAATTTTGAAAGTAGGACCCTATTCCCATTTTCCCGTATGTAAGACGTATTCAGACAGAAAGTAGTTTTTGGTTTTACACTCTGGACATATTTTATCACAAATTATTTGCCTATATTGTTTGATAAGAGCAAAGGCTGAGTCGGTATCTTTTCCAGAGCTTCTGAGTGTGAATATGTTCTCGCAGAGCTCAAGGATTAAGACTGTGGCCACCCTTTCTATAGGAATAGAGGGAAGTGAGGAGAGTATGTTTAGCTATAGCCGTTCCTAGGCTCTTACTCATCCATGTCTTTGCTCCAATTATATATGGAAATTTTTGTGGATGTGTGCCTTGTCAGCGACAACAAAAGCGTTCATATAGTTTGGTTAAATATTAAAGGTCCTTCTGATAACTGTCTCAACTTTCTCATTGGTGATACATCAGGTTCAGTTGACCTGTTTATAAAATTTGAGCCTAAACCTTACCTATTTCTATTTCCTCTCAAACCCAATCGATATTTACAATGTTTTTCATGTAAATACTTGATTATGAATATATTTCAGAAAGGGATTCAGCTGTTCTTTCCAGGTTTTTTCCCTGTGTACATGGACAGGAAGCTTCAATAACCATGAATACACACAAAGCACGGCTATTCCATGGCAGAACTCAGAGACTGGCATCTTTTTCTTTACAGATCCAAGTGGCTGTTGTACTGATGATAGCACAGTTGAATCTCGGTCTTGTGCTTGGTAAAATCTGCAGTGAACTGAACTTGCCTGGATATTTGACGGCTTTGTCTTGGACATAGAATTTCTTGTGAGAAATTTGTACATCTGTGTGTATCTGCTGTGTCTGAGAACCACTACAACACAGCTCTCATGTTCCTCAGGAGATCTAAGCCTCGGTGCCCACACAGAAAAATTTACCACTACAAAAGACGTGTTGTCCTTTCATGCCACCTGATCCTCTCTGTCAGTCACTTGTGCCCTGAGGATGTTTTTGTACATTGTAGTGTTGAATGGACTTCATAGTACTTTTCCATATAAAGCAATTCTTACATTACTGGAATAACCATGCCGTGTGAGTTTTTTAGGGCTAAAGGAGGTATAACAACACAGTATAAAATGGTAGCTGTTCTGACATTATTAGGATACTGGAGAAATTAGGCAGTTATGTTTTTAAAGCTGGGAGATTGTTAGAAAATGTGGAGAAACGGGAGTGAAATGTTGGGCGCTTACTCTGCAATCAACACAGATTAAAAAGAACAAAAGCAGATAAAGGCATCATCTTTTTTTCATTCCTGCTCCTTCAATCTTAGTTAAACCTACGGTATGAGGATGGTGTTGTGCTATCCTTAAGGAAGCTTTGGGAGTCACTTAGGTTTGATATCTCTTAGTAGCTTGTTTAGGCAAGAAGCAGCGTGCAGTCTTCTGTGCCGGATGCTTTCCTAAGCCTGCAGTTTTAAGGACTGAATTCATGCCTTTTCGGGTTTTTTTATAAGCAATGGAGGGCAAGTCCAAGTTGAGAGCTTGAATAAAGGTCAAACTAATAAACATCCCACAGTATATATGAACATATAATGCAGCATAAAAATGGTTTATCTGATCTCTTGCTACTGCCTTATGTGACTGCTTTATACTATTCGGTCTACATGGCCTCAAGCTCCACCAGGGGAGGTTTAGGCTGAACATTAGGAAAAAATTTTTCACAGAAAGGGTCATTGGGCACTGGCAGAGGCTGCCCAGGGGGTGTTGAGTCACCTTCCCTGGAGGGGTTTAAGGCACAGATGGATGAGGTGCTGAGGGACATGGTTTAGTGTTTGATAGGAATGGTTGGACTCGATGATCCAGTGGGTCTCTTCTGACCTGGTTATTCTATGATTCTATGATTGTTTTTCAAAACTGCAGAGAAAAATTAGTTTACTTCACACTACTCCTTGTTGTCTTGAATGGTGTACGAGTAAGGCAATGAGAATTTGATGTTAGATTAGAATGGCCAGTGTAACACATGCACTGTTAGGGTTTATTTGAAGTTATGTTCCATATGGAAGGTTTCCTCACACAGCATATGCTTTTAAAGCCAGAGTGCAGAGTATGAAAACAGATAAAGAATTGGATTTTAAAATAGTAGGAACAGAGTACTTGAGAATGAACACATTTGGTACATTTGAGAGCAGAGAGAATTAAGTGTGTTCTGGTAGAAGTCATTTGTTAGCCCCCTTTCTAACTTACATAAATGGCTCAGGCAGTGGAATCCAAACATGAAGCAGTGGATCTGCTGATTATTCCAAGTTTGAGAGAGTGATGAATGCAAAGTTTACCAAAGGTGAGATGTAGAACCATGAACTGGTTTTTAAATAGGCTTGTGAGGTTTCAAAATACTACCACTGGTTAATGAGAAGTAATATACTGTGTGAAAATAAGAAACAGGTACTCCAAGAACGACAAAAGAAGTCTGAAAGGAGTTTGCAGGATAGGAGAAAGCTTTTTCTTTAGGTGCATCTGATGTCTTGCTGGTAGTCTGCTCTTGTTTTTAAAACACTTGGCTTGCTTTATTGCGTTAACAAATGTTGAGTTATATTTTTTAAAAGTCACCTAGGATGCTAATCACCAGCATTTATCTTTCTGAAAGTACCTAGAGACTTTTCTGCACACCACAGTGAAGCGTGGCTCAGAGATAACCCTACACAGGAGTACAGAAACAGTGCTTTGCTTAACCTGATTCACTCTGCTGAGAAATGCTGTGCTGCCACAGTTGTGGTGTATGTTTACCGTATCTCTGTATTTAGGGCTCGCTTGGCTACCTACCCAGCCTTATGCTTTTGTTGTTAAGACAGATTTTAATATAAATTGAAGTGGAATTTGATCTGAAATCCAAAGGTATTTTTGAGTAGATTGCCCTTAAAAGAGCTGGGCATAACAGTGAAAATTTGGCTATCTCAAAAACATACTTTATCGGACATTGTTTTAAAAATGCAGAAAGTTATCTTTTCTATAGTTAGCTTAGACATTTTGCTTTCTCCAGTTAAAATGATTTCACATTTTAAAGATATTTATTGTAATGGTTTAAAATTAATATGTTTAAAAATCTAGTTTTTCTAGATTATGGATAAAAATTTATTCTTTTATACCCAAAGTCATATTTCTGTTGATTTTATAAACCATGCTATTTAATTTTTAAGAGTGAAGAAATACTAAACTGCATTGAATTGAAAAATGGTGACCATGGCACATTGGCATTTGCATTGGAACAACCTGTTTGTTATATAAAACAAGAGTTGGGAACTGCTTTCACGTAATTTACAATAATTTAGCAAAATGATAAGAGCACATGTTAGTGTGTAAGTCAGCTAGCAGTAGTTTTGAGTATACTGTTCTGCAGAACTAAACTACTAGTAAATCTTTGTTCTGTTTAATGAATTTAAAGAGGTATTTTTAAGATTTGAACCAAGTTACAGAGAAGTGAACATTTGAAACATCTTTTCTGTCACTGTATTAAAGATAAAGCAAAGGAAGACATACATGCCTATTGACTAAATATCTGTCATCTATTGACTGCAATGCCAGAAAATAAGTTAGTTAAATATTTCATGATCAGGTTAAAAACTTGGAGGCATGAGAAAAAAATTAGATTTATTATAGTGCTGAATGTTTTCACAGTGAAAAACAGGTGTGCTTCCTGCTCTGTGTGTTGAATAAAATACATACTCAAACAATGCAGTTTCATATGCTAGTCTTTTGGCTTTTGACAAATAAGATTAAAAGGGATTTCATTTTCAGAAAAGACCTTTCAAACCAGCTCTCTTGAACATATAGTTTCATCCCTTAATATCTTACAGTTACATCCTCAGTTATCTGATAATATATACTTTGGAAACTTTATTCTGTTACTTAGCATTACATTCACTTTACATGGATATTAATAACAGCATGAAGCCATATGCATCATAAGAACTTCAGCTGGGAAACAACTTAAAAACCCTAGCTTTAACACTGAGTGACTTCACAAATGTCTTATCAGAACATTTGAAGTTCAGATATCCTCATTACCTCAGATATAAACACTTCAAGCTAGGAAATTAATGCTCTACACTATTAATTACTTTAAGTATGTCATTAGAAAACACATGCTATCATTTTGCTGAAAGCTGAACCATTCCAGCTTATGTCTGTGGTACAAATTATAGCATTTTTTATCTAAGCCTATCTAGATTTAAGTACACATGAGCAAACACCACAAAAAGAAAAATTAATTCTAAACCTTATAAAAACAGCAATATGGGGAGCTGGTTAAAGAGCTCAATTTTTTTTCTGAATCACACAAAGTTCTTGAGGTTACAAAAGCTGATATGCAGCAGGATAATTGGATTGTGCTTAACATCAGAATGTGCAACAACTATGCTATGATGTTAAGATTAAGTTTAAGGAAGAGTTAAAGATTAGAGCTGGAGACTACAGAGTGACAAAAGACATTTTTTCTAGATCTTGTAGGTTTTAGTATCAAGGAGATGGTTTGGGTGGCAATGAAAGTCTTAGGGTGAGGGTGAATAAGAAACAGAAAATTTATTTTTAGGGTATATCTAGAGTTAATGATAAAATAGGGACTGGTACTTGAGAGAGCAATATTTGAGCAGCTAAGTTTATTCCTGGATTTCAGTAGACTTACAAGAATGGAAGCATGCATTATATTAAGATCCTGACCTGTGTTTCCCAGATGGCCTTTAATTCTAGATAGAACCACAGTCTAGTGGGTACATATCTGCTTGAAACTAAGTGCAAACTGGGTGGCCCACTTCACCCCAGCATTCAATCTACCTCTGACTGCCCTTTGAGGTATGGCAATAAATGGTTGTCCTCCACAGTGAATTCAGACCTATTTCATACTCTAGCCATAAGCATTGTTCAGCCTCCTGAGAAATAGCAATAATGTATTTTTTACTGCTGTCACACGGTCCATGTTAGTCCTGCAGCCTTGCAAGATCAAGTAATAAATCAAGATCTGCTGCTGTTCCTTTCCTGAGTCCTAGATTAAAGCCTATTCCTAAGAATGCCTTGTGGAATCCTGTGAAAGGGAAGATTAGGTGCTCTCTGTTCTGGCCCACATTTTAGGATAGAAATTAGGCGAAGTCCAGTGATGATACTGATGGAAAACTTATGGTTTGTGACTGGGTAAAGATCCCTAAGGTTAAATAAAACATAGGATTCTTCAGATTCATTTTAGAATGAATGCTTGTAGTGTGTGCCAGCTGGGCTTAAAACTGATTACGTTAGAGATTAATAGACCCTTGTCACCTGGTGATGTGGGGTAAGGCTTGTTTTATATTTGTGGTGACATTAGCATTTACAATGGAAAAAATGAATGACTAGGATAATGGTGACAAACCTTGAGGCTAAGATCAAAAGTGATGCTGACATAACTAGTGTTTCTTGACTAGTTCTGGTGAACAAAAGGTGTCTCTAGGGTTAGGGTTTGAATTACAGGGCAAAAGATTTATCCCTCTATTCTGCAGGGTCTACAAGCTTAGGACAATGCCTTGCGCCTGGATTCCATTGACTTGGTGTGGCCCTGGGGTTTGGATTTGGAGTAAAGACTCAGACGTTCTCGGGCTTAGTTCTAATCCAGTGTAAGTCTCAGATGTGCATCTAATGCTGCTGTCAGGGATTGACCAAAAAGTTTTGGAGGTGGAGGGGGTAGCTGATGCTTATCATTTATGCTTATTCTTTTGTAGGATGCCTTGAGCTGATGTAGGAGTCAGGCTAGAGTTGGGGCTATAAGGTCTTGTAGATGCTGAGTATATTTGGATTATAAAACTCCAAATTTTTTGTTTGGGATGCTAGAAGAGTTGCTGGGGTGAAATACCAGCAGGGAAGAAGTCTTATCATTAGTTTTAAGGTAGGCCAGGGGGTAGAATTAGAGTAAATCTCAGGTAATCTCATGGCTCAGAAAGGCTTATTGGTTTTCGGTGAGGGAGAATAGTCTTAGCAGTGAAGGGTTATGGTAAATTCTGGGTAGGTGTGGTTTTCTGGGCTTGCCTAAGTGTGAAGTATTTTGTATTGTTAGGGTCAAAGATGAAAGCTTATTGCTAAGTTACATAAGTCTTATACAGTTAAGAAAAAAGGTAAGTGGCTTTGCTTTAGATCAATTATTGGTTCCTGGTTTCATTTAGGAAGTGACCAGCTCTTGGGATTGAATCTAGGACTCCAGGGCCAGGAAAACTAAGCAAGATCCAGCATATTGGGGTGAGCAACTAGTGCTAAGAGGAAGAGATTATGTTGTATAGATAAAATAGCCATCACCTCAGCTGACAGAAAAGACACCAAAACCTGGATTTATATACGTATATGAGTTTAAAAATGTAAACTATTGAAACTAAGATTCCAATGCAATAGTCATATTCTTTATCAAACAGGCACCTACATAGCCAATAAAATCAATCACCATCTTTAAAAAAACTTCTGTGAATTATTAATTATCGCTATAACAGATGATTCCAGTGTAGTAACATTAACTAGGAAACTAGAAGCAAAAATAGGCAACTGAAAATGGGAAATAGAAGGAAGAAATTTTCCAGTTTATCTGGTAAACTGACAGGCTCAGATCCTTACAGATTCAGATGGAAAGTTATCATAAACTGAACTGACTTTTCATCTCTATTTTCTGTCCTTTTTTTAAGGAACAATATTCTTGACATATCCATCTCTCACACATAAGATGTGTGCTACTTGACTAGCTGGAATAATGTTGCTGGCTGAACTATTCATGCAAAAAGTGTGAGGAGAGAGGGAGAGAAAGGATGACGTTGTACTGGTTGAATCAAGGTTTATTGTGTAATCATACGTGAAAACAGAAATCACTTTTTAGTGACCTGCCAGACTTTCTTCAACAGTGCTAATTAGTCAGTCTAAGATGCTTTTAAAAACACCTTAAGTTTTGGGTTTGTTTTTTTTTTGCTAGCAATTGTAATGAAAGAGGCAAACAAATTATTTTTGCTTTTCAAGTTCATATCCAAACATAACTACTCTATGTGGTAATTCGACACACCTCAGCTTTAGGACTTAAAAGCTTAAAAGTCTTCCTATCAGTGTTAATTGTTTAGAGTCTGTGTTTGGTGTTATAGTCTTTGCATATTTATACCCCATTTCAGTTTTGTGGCAGGTATTGCTCCCAGAAATGCTACTACTCAGAGATATTTTAGAGATAGCCAGAATATTTCAAAGAAGAACCCCTGTGAAGAATCATTCTAGTTTTGCTATGAAGTAGATAATTTCAAAATGTGTGTTACCAAAATCTATATTACTAATTTTAATTAATATTTAAGCAATTGAGTAAATGTACATTTTTAAATAAATGCCTTCAACTAGATTTTGTACTGCAGTTCACGTTTATTCATCTTCTTACATATGTATTATTAAATTAAGAATTCATCTACCACCCAACCAACATACTGATATAATACCCTTTTTTATTGCCTGGGAAATGTAATTTAATACTTTATAAATACTTCAAAAAGTGTGATTTATGTAAAATAAAATATAATGATAAAATATTTATAATGCTTTGCATTGATAAACAAATACTTTGTGGCAATTGAAAGAATACAGAATAATGAAGAAAATGTTGGTGTTTCTGTTCTAATATAAAGATTCCCGGAGTTCTTATTTACAGGGGTCTGTAACAATAACAGTAACAATGATAATATAAGCCTGATTGTATTATTTTGCAGAGTATTTAATCATGAGCTTACATCTCAGCTAAAGCCTGTGGAGAATCCTATACCTGCTTAGTGACATGTGTTTAAAGGATATTTTACTTCAGAGCCTTTATATATTGCTCCGTTGAAGCTGTTGAAAGCACATCTGCATTAACTGCATGGTAATGTAAGAGGCTGACAATCAAATACTAAGTAGTGGAAGATTTTTCCCTGGACTTGTAAAGCTCAGCATTTCTAAAAAATTAGGCTGTGATTTAGGGGCTAAGAGTTAGCATGGTCTGTAGGTCACGTTAGAAGTGCAGCAAGAATAAATAACACCAGCAAGAATATACAAGAAAGCATGAGCTGCATGTAATTGGCTAATAACTGCTGGCATATTCAGCTGTGAATCATACTCAGCTGAGGGAGACTGACTGTAAAAGATATCAAACAGATGTAAAGTAATTTTTAAAATTCTAGAGAAGTAGCATTAATCCCAAAACAGAGTAGTGAGGATTCCCGTATGACTACTTTGCATACAGCTCATCAAGTGAAAGCCATATCTTCTCATAAAATGATAGTTTGTTCAGCCTCATATGTGATTTTTCTTTCAGCTGTGTCCGACAAGCTATTACTAAATACATTTAACTTGTAATGATTTGTGCAAGGGAGTGGGAATGATTTTCCAATCAGTTGTGGAAAAGTTTTTGAAGACTATAGCATTTTGAAATGAGAAAATGTTTGTTATTCAGCCCTTGATACAGCCATCATTTTCAGCAGATGCAGCTATTATGTGAGTGTACTGCCTAGATTCTTCTACTGAAAGCAACACCCAAGATGTTCCACATTAAACAAAAGCAGCTTCTTTTGCTTATTTATACAAACGATTAAAGGAGAATCTTGGGACATATTTAACTTTAGAAGTTAATAATGCTTATTTTCAACAGAGCATTTTCTTGATATTTTAACAGCAACATCCTTTTGCATTTACTATGCAATTAATAGATGAGGAAATCGAGGCACATAGAAGGTGGGTAATGTCTATGAGGCCAAACAGGATTAAGTGTAAGAGTTACAAACAGAGCCTGGTAATTTGTTTGCAGCAAATACCGAGGGATAACATCTCTCATGCAACAGCACGTAATATATTAAAAATGACAGTGTTCCTATATCTCAACTCCATTTGCTGTTGTTTGATCTTGGATATTAACCCTTTACAAGTAGTTTTTCAATAAATAAAAGTAAAGGTCCCATTCTTTAATGTCTCAACTTTGATAGCTGAAGACATTAAATTATTAATTTCTGATGTGACGTGACTGAGAGAATGAAGTACTACACTGGAGTTCAGGATGCTGGGCCCTCTTTCTTGCTCATGTAAAGGTCTTCAGGTTAGCCTTTGGCAAGTATTTTCACCAGTTTAGGTTTCACATTTTCAATCTGATCTTTCTTTCTTTTTTTCTTTTTTTCTTTAAACATACTACTTTTTTCTTTCTTTCTGTCTTACTTTTTCTCTCACTGCCCACTGCAGGAGCAGGGATTTGTAATTGTACAAATAATTCTGAATACAACTTAACTAAAAGAAAGTGCAGGATTTCATGCTCTCAGGATAAACAAAACCTCAGAAAGAGTTGTCATACTTATGAGGTAAATAGCAGTGGACCATTTTGCTTTTGATAGCTATTCATTCATTGTTTCTCACTTCTTTTGCATGTCTAGGTAGCCACAAATGTAGTAATATTTTCTATTCTATTCTGAAGTGATTTATTGAACCCGTATACCTTAATCTGTCAGATAATGACTAAGCCATAACAAACTTTGCCATGTATCGTCCTAGGTTTTTTTTTTTATTGCAACTTGTTCTGTAAATCACAGTTGGATGACCTGTGGCTTTAATTACTGCAGCTTATTGTATCTTGGACAGCAGCAGTATTAACTGAAGAAGATAAAACAGTACATAGATAAAACATCTGCAAAGTAACACCACTGTTAAAACATCACTCAACAGTTACATTCAGTATATTGGCCAGTACTGAGTATAATGATCTCACTGTTTCCATCTCCTGTTTAAAGTTTTTTTCCCAACAAATACAAATGAGAAACAAATAAGAAGAATGAAACAGTTGACCAGCAGGTAACATTCATAATATCTTTTCTGAGAGGAGGACATAGATTGTAAAACGCACTCCCACACGATAAGAATGACCTCTTGTCATCTTATAAGCAAGGCTAGCTAGAAAATTAATTTCTCTGAAGTTGTATCATCTTGTTCTGCTGCTTATCATTAACCCCCTGCTGGTTATTGAGTAGAATGGGCTCATGTGTGAACCCCACAGCCCATGTCATTCAAAGTGATTACCAATCAGCCACTCTTCACATGTCTATGCAAATTCAGATCGTTTAGAAAGTCTTTTAAGAACAGCCAAGCTAGCAGATCAAAACAAGGATGAGAAGTAAGGCTGCACTGCAGAATGCAATCTCTTCTGCCTCATGAAGGGAAGGCTGAAAAATAAGTTCTCTTTTTCCACAAAATGGTAGAGGTAATTTACTATAAAATGAAGTTCTGTCAGCAAAATCTGATGTATTGCAATTAACTAGAAAACCTAGCCTCTGGTTTATCCATACTTAAATTATTTTCTTTCTTTAAGATTTTGCTAAATGGTGTTTCTAGGCTGAATAATTAGTCTCACATATAGTGTTTGAAGAAATTAGAACCTCGATGAGTAACTCATTATCTAGGAAAAAAAATAGTGACAAAGCAGGTTTTGGGTCACAGAGTTGAAAGGAGGAACGAGGAGGAAATTCTGGAATAGCTTGTTTTTTTCAGCTGATTTGTCTATGCATATATCTGTAGTGGTAGGTGCGTGCTTGAGAAGTGTTTAGATTCACCTTTTGGTAGAACAAATTTAACAAACATAGCCTACTGCTTAGCAGGAAGGTCCAAATAATAAAATGGATAAAAAAATAATTAAGTCACTTGAGTAAAATGGATGTAGAGCTTATGGATATGGCAACACTTATGAGAAAGACCTTCATAAGTCCTACTTTTGACATGGTAAGTATGGATTTTTAACACAGAGAAGGATTCATAGCAGTCCCCTCTTTAGGTCAAATGCCATTCACTTAATAGCCATTGCAACGGAGGGGAGAGAGAATAGAATGGAACAGAATGGAAGAGAATAGAATGACCTTTAGGAACAGCTTTTGGTGATGTGCGCTTGGGCCTGCCTTGCTTGTCATCCTCAGGTTGGGAACATGTATTAGTGCTGTACAACTTGCATCACAAGGCAGCTGAAGAGTCTACTAAAGATTGTTGTCAACAGTGCATGCTAGTGTTGAGAAGCGGTGTATGCACAGTAACCAGTGCCAGTTATCTCCCTGGCCCTGCAATCTCATCTAAATTGATTTGGCTGGAAGAACCTGGTTATATATATCTACTTAAACATATAATGAGTTTAAAACTGCCAGATTTTTTTACTTTAGGAGCTTTCATGGATCCTGTTGTAATCTGGATAAAGTTTAGGAAACTTTAAGGGTCTGTCACTCAGCGATGAACCTCATGGTGCTCCAGTTATAATGTATTATGAACAAAGGGCTCATAACAGAATAGCTTCTACTGTGCCAACCTTCCAGTGGCTGGAAACAAAGTCAGTTCCACCTCTTCCTAGTCCTTTTTTTGTGAGTCAGAAATGTTAGCATGTCTTTGAATAACTCTAGCAAAGAGGAATAGAGAATTTCCAGTGACAATCGCTAAGATGGTTTCTTTTCTTTTGCTTTTAAGGTTTAATTCCTAGATTGCTGTCTGGCACTTGCAATTTTATCTATGCAACCTGTTATTGATAAAATTGACAGCACTTAGCCATACAAATACATGATGCACTGTTGCAATTGGGTGATTAGGACCTAAATGAAGTAATTGTGTTTACATTTAATTGCCTTTTGATTGATCATAGTCACCATTGATAGGAAATTGTTTATAAAAGTTTCAATGTTATATCAGCCTAATAGAACTTCAGACTTTAATCAAAGAAAGCAGTAAGAGTAAATAATTGGCCTGATAACTATGAAGGACAATAAGAAAGAAAACAAATTTAAATTTCTATTTTCCACAGGCTGTTCAGTAGGAATGGTTAATATATGCTGTGATTTTTGTGAAAACTAGTCATATTTGAAAGGAAAAATTTTAATAGACAATGTCAAACTTTTAATATAAAATGTCAACATAAACTTTGCACACTTTTCCTGCACAGCTCACTGCAGTATGAAAAGATGTACTGCATCCTTTTTGGTAGTAAGTTTGTCTTCCTTATGTGGTTTGTATTCACCCCTAACCATCACTGAGTATTTCACAGAGGTAGTGTGGCTGAGTCTAGACAGATGTGCTGTACATCTCAAGCTAGTTTTCAATTTTCAAGTCATGCTGAATTTGCGGCCGTCCTATGCAGCTTATCGCACATTCATCCCATCAACATGAAAAGCTATTTTCTAGTACTAACAGGCTGGATTTAGTATTGCACTGGACTCATCAGTTAAGTATAAAAATCCTATCTGAGTTGCTTTTGCCAAAAAGCAGGAAAAAATATTTCTATGGCTGTTCTGCCTCATCAATTATCCTAACCATTCCAGGCACTTTCAAATGACAATGTTTTGACAACATTTACGTAAAATGATTTTTAATGCATGCTTCATTGCATGTATTAGGTTATTCATTTACTGTATTCTGAGGGCTTCCTGGTAATGTTCTAGCATCACAGTGCCTAACCAGCTTGTGTAGCGCTACTGAAACTTATGAAGACAATAGGATTCTATCTTCTTTGTGGTTTAATATGCCACTGTAATGTAGCTGGTCATTAGCATTCTTCTCTGGTAGGCAGAAGAAAATCAAAGAATTGTTTAGTGATGTAAACCTGGTAAGAGGCTGAAGAATGGGCAGGTCTGTCAAATTTTCTGGAACAAAACTGAGCTTCTGGATCAGGAATACCTCTGCATTGCATTCCAGAGAAAGACAAAGCAGATGGGAAAGATCATTGAGTTGATCCACTCTTAAGGCAGAGTGGATTAAATGGTTTATTTATATGGACATAGTTTTCAGGTGGCTGAGCATGCAATAAGCTGGCTTTGTTCAGAGTTCAAGTTTTGGCTGCTTTGTACATTTTATGAGTCATCATGTAGTGTGATAGGAGCTCTAAGATTCCCAGCGACTGGAGGCCATGTTTCGGTATGAATTCTTAAAATGAAATATAAGTGGTCTTATCAAAAACAAATGAAGGTTTTTTTTCAAGTTGGAGGGTTAAGCTGCCTGTGCAGATGTAGTCGATGTGTGTTCAGTATTTCTTTTGTCAGTTCTCGTTCTGACTTTTCATTAGAAACTCTCCACCTAATACTAAACTGTTATGTAAATTGCTGCTTTTGTTCCCATTTCCTTTATTTACTTAGAATAAAAGGCTGTGTTCTACTCGATGCATAATTTTTCTGTATAGACACAAATTATCCTTTCTCTGGTTTGTGGCTCAACATTTTGTCTGGTTTTGATCCTGTTAGAATCCCTATTTTTGATCCTGTTAGAACAGATATTATATTCTCTGTTTCAGCATATTGGTATAATCTGATTGCATCTGAGACTTGAACTATTCTCCGTGGTATTGAAACAGGGGAGTGACTGGGACGGTAAAAATCTTCGATAATTTCTGTATAATATTTTTAATTATGATTACTAATTACTAAACACTCCATTTGAAAAACATGCTTTGTTTCTGTTGGTAGCGAATACAAGCATGCACAAATGATTTTTTTAAAAAACCAAACAAAACAACAGAGCACGTGGGATCAGTAGTTATTTCTGCCCTGTATGTTGAAATGAGTATCTGTTGCATATTCTGTAATTGCAAAACATGAAAACATCCTGTACAAATAATTTATATTGTAGATTAACACTGCACTCTATTCCATTGCATCTTGTTTGCAAATAGTATTATACAAATAATACATAACTATATAAATAGTATATTAGTATTCACATTGTTTCTCCCTATAGCAGGATTCTTTTTTTATGAAGTTTTGTTAGCACTCTGACTGCACCTAACTTTCTGTGAATTTTCTATATATTTCATAAACCTAGTGTTAGCATATTTATAAATAAGCTTAGAAGACTGCGTTATCTATATGTATGCACACACACCCCTGTCCCTGCTCCTGCCTTCACCCCTCCGATAATTCTAGCTGCCAAGAATCAAATTCTCATAGCTTTCACACCACAAGAGACTGAAAAGTTTAGTAGATGATGGATAACTCCTCTCGTCCGCAATATGTGGAAAACATGTATACTTTTTTTCTGTTTTGCAAGAGCATTTTCCCAGGAACATAGCTAACTGGAATAGTAAATAGTTTCAGAAATCAGTGTATTGTAGAGTGTCTGAAAGCTAAACTGTGCTCTAACAGTGTAGGAAATGTAGGATAAATAACTTTATTTTGTTATCCTTTTGTAGAGAAGAGCAATTTCTTTTGATTTCTCTTCCTGAAGATCTGGAGAATGCCTGCAGATAAGCTTGGGGAGGTGGCTAGATGTTGGCTGGAGAGCAGCTGAGCTGGTTGCCTCGAGCAAGGCTTTTGTAGCTCAATGGACTAGCATTGATTATGCACTCATCTGAAGCTGACTTTGAGTTTTTGCTGCACTCTCCTACAGCCTGTAGAGCAGAAGCCTGTATCTTTCCACATCTCTATTTTAATGTTTTTTTCCTAAGGCTTAAAAATTCTCACAGCAGTGAGGACATTTTTATTCTGTTGGAAGTACTTCTTTTATTTTATTGGACCCTCGGTGTACAGTGCTATTCTATCTACATAGGTAGATTCCAAGTCTTTTATTCTGGCATGGGAAAAGTGTTCTTGGCAGGACCAAAGTGAAAAATCTATGAAAAATCATGTAATAGAGAACAAATATGGGATATACCCACTCCAAATAAGTCTGGAAAGTGGCATTAATGGACCTCATTAAATTCTCCAGCTCCAAGCAAGCAGCCAACTAAACCAGCTCCTGTTGAAGATGGCAGACTGAGCAAAATGGTAACAGTAGGTAAAGAGGAAAGGGGATACACATTGGAAGAACCAATAGAGAAGCAATTGATTTGGAAAGTGGCAGTAGAAGGGAGTAATTTCTGTCATAGGAAAAGCATGGATCTTGAAGGAAAACCCTCATCTGCATAGTCAGCAAGGCTCATGGCTGCTGGAAGAACTGAGAAGTCTGGCAGAGATAACAGTCAGTGCTGATCTATCCCTCTAGTAAAGTTTTTTTTTTGTTTCGATAAGAAAGTTTGAAACTATGTCATAGCAAAATGATAAGTTAACATCAAATTTAGGCCCCATTGTTTATGTTAAACTCAAATACTGTTTTGATAATTTAATGAATCTACCATTCTTGTCTCTAATGCAATGTAACAAGCTTTAGTATAGGACAAAAGAAAAAGGAAGGAATATGTTTGCCAAAGGACAGATTATTCATCTCTTAAGAAAGAGAACTCAAATACAGTCAGAAAGACACCATACCCTTATACTTAATGATACAGCACAAGGCCTTTTTTAAAAAATTATTTTTCTGGCACGTATGTTTTGTTTTAATACAGCTATTGAATTCTAAATGCTTTCCACAATCAACTGAATGTTGAATATTCAGAAAACATTATACCAGATCTAAATTACATGTTTACTCAGGCACAGCAAGACTTGATTCATCAATGTTTCATAGAGACATAGAAATTTTTGTTGTTTTAAAAGAGCTCTGAAAGTATTAGAGGACACTCTTTTGCTAACAATTAGGTTGTATTTGACTGGATCCTTTCATGTAGATTTTCTTGGAAAAATCTACGTTTAAAGGCAGAATGCCTCATTGAGTTCACTTGGTCTATAAAGCCTAACATTATAATAGAGGGGCTGAATAGAGTTTAGCAGAGAAACCTCCTGCAGTACAGTGAGTTGAATTTACCCAACGTTGCTGCCACAAGGCTTATCTGCAAAGCCTTTGTGTGCACTCCAGCATCTAACCATATTGGCCACTTGACCAAAGATAGACTATTGGGTGCTCTTTTCAGCAGTCTTTATGAGCCATTTTACTGCATTGTAGGGGAATTTTCTACCTATAGTGCCAAATGTCCTGTATCACTCTGTTGTTAGCTACTTTTATCCCTATTTGCAAAGCTCTGACTATGGTGATACTACAGCAAAAGCAAAGGCAAGACCAAAGCATTTCTCAAAACTCAAATCTGCCATCTTGGATATTAACTACACAGCCTGTGTATGAAATGTTTTGTGTACTTCATTGAAGATAAGAGTTAAACGCCTTGTTGGGCCAGAGTCCTGCCATTCTTTCGTCATTTTGTCAGCTTGACCCTTAAAAAGGAAAAGCGTGGTGCAGTGTAGGGGTGTATTTGTGGTACAGAGGAAAGGGACAAAACATATATGACAGTCTCTTTGGACTAAACTCCTTACTTCAGGTACCTGACTTCAGTACTTAGTGTTGTTTAACTATACAGAATCATAGAATAGTTTGGGTTGGAAGGGACCTTAAAGCCCATCTAGTTTCATCCCCTGCCATGGGCAGGGACACCTCCCACTGGATCAGGCTGCCCAAGGCCCATCCAACCTGGCCTTGAACACCTCCAGGGATGGGGCAGCCACAGCTTCCCTGGGTAGCGTGGGCCAGGGCCTCACCACTCTCGTCATGAAGAAATTCCTCCTTATGTCTAGTCTAAATCTGCTTCTCTCCAATTTAGAGCCATTCCCCACAGTCCTGTCATTACCTGCCCTTGTAAAAAGTCCCTCCGCAGCTTTCTTGTAGCCCCTTCAGGTACTGCAAGGTTGGTCTAAGGTCTCCTCAGAGCCTTCTCTTCTCCAGGCTGAACAACACCAACACTCTCAGCCTGCCCTCATATGGGAGGTTCTCCAGCCCTCAGATTATCCTTGTCTCTTCTATAGAGAGAATTAGATTATTTTTATGAATAGTTCTATATTTATATGATGCCTTTTGTTGGACTGTGGTTCTCTCCCTGAGAATAAAATTTGGCTTTTGCTTAGCACACCAGGACTGCTGCCACAGTTGTAATATGTTCCTACAAAGCATATGGGGACCTTAGCCTGGTACAGCCAGGCCCTGTCAGTGCCATAACGGTTACCGGTGCTGGACACTGGTAAGCGCTCATCTCTGATGGTACGATCCCTTCGGAGCTTTTTTGGCCTGCATCGAGGAGCATTTTACAAGGGTGTGGTTCAGGGGATTGTGTGGGATCTATTCTTGGCTGGCAGAGAGGGAAAGGCCACCCACTTTGGAGAAAGGGCAGGGTTTTGCCATCTCCATTGACATGGAGACTGAAATAAATGCTGTAGCTCCCTGGAGGAAGGACCAAGGACTGGGGGGAGGCAGTTAGCAACAGCAGGGGATTTGAATGTTCCTGTAATTAAACCCACTGCCCGCAGCCCGAGTGGTATCAGCTGTGCAATTTGGTCCTCAAACTATACGGATCAAATCTGCAAAAAGTCTGTTGAAGGAGTGATGTAAAGAGACTTAGGATTTCTCATGCCCCCATTTCAGGGCAAGAACCAATTTCTTTTTCATCCATTTTATATATAAAGGGAGGATTTAAAAAAAAATAAATAAAAGAGAAAAGAAAATATAGCTAACTGGATCAGTTAGAAATTGTTCATATAGATTTTCTGAGTAATTTCTGCATTGCTGAACTCCAATAAAAGCTCTTCACAGATGTGTATAACCTTCTCCCTTCCCTGCTGACCTTTTAAGTTGTGGAAGTTGTTTAAAAATCTGTCATCCCTTCTCTGCTGCTGTGCCTAAACATTGTTTTACCTTTCATTGTAGCCAGGACTGGACAGTGATTGAATGTCATCTACTGCTTATTAATATGAATGTTGTCATTTGTCACCCAGTCATCTCTGTCAGTTTGTCATTTCAGTTTGTGTTATATTGGCTCACAATGGTGCCACCTTTCTGTCCTTCATCCCACATGTAGATTCGTGAATTATATAAGTAAAGACACCTGAAGAATATTCCCAAAGGAAAAAGATCCATGCCTAAAAATTACATTCACTTTGTGTACACTTTATTGCAGGTGGTGCATGTTTTTTTACTGAAGAATAGTATATATTTTATCTTAGACTATGGAATACATTTTATTTCTGTTTTCCTTTATGTTCCATAAGAGAATAAAAGCTATACAATGTCATTGGCAGACCGAAGGCTTTTTCTGGCTCATGCTATTTAATTGGGTTATTTTGGTGTAGTAGGGAGAATATGATCTTTCCGAAACATAATTTTAAAATTTTTACTCCTATCCTCAGAAAGCTAGAGGGTGATACTAACAACTGAAATGATCTCACACTCTCATTATCTAACTTTTACCTCCTAGTTTATGAAGGTAAGTTAAATTTACAAAACCCAGGAATTTTATTCTACATCTGAAACAAAGTAGAATATCTCTCTGAACAACAGAAAGATAGATGGTGAGAGAATAAAACATCACTGAGAAAAGAACTATTAACAAAGAAAAGGAGCTATTTAACACTTGGTTTTCATAGAATTTGCCATACCAACAAGCATTGTTTTTAGAATGGAAGCACCCTGATATTGCATGAAATAGCTGAATTTCTTTGATCAGAACTTAGCTCATACCAGAAAACAATTTGGTTGTTTTGAGTATATGTTGGCTAGATATATGCTGCTGTTACTCCTTATTAAATATATTATAGACTCTTTTATGCTGCTTGCACAGTGGCATCTGGCTCTGTGCAGAGTACATGTACAATGTGTATTGTCATGGGCTGCTGCAGTGGGAATTGACTCTCCTTACACCTACAGTGAAGGAGCCTGGTCTGACTATTTGGTCTGTTCTCCACTTTGCTCAGACATTCCAAAGAGAACCAAACCCATCAACATATGTTGTAGGGAAATCACATTGCTGAGGTCATAGTTGAAGAGAAGTTTAGTTTATGAATCAGGTTTCAGAAACCAAATTTGTGTCCAGAGTATGATGTCATTCCCTAGCTTGGAAACATTATGTCTTAATGCAAAAGCACAAAACCTACATCTAGTGACAGGTCACTGAAGAATTGGCCTCTGAAATTGAAACAATGTGAAGTACATGAGCTCAGGAACAAAACCATCACAAGTTGGAGCACTATGGTAATGTAGTTTTCCCAAGTAACGGGAAATTCAGGAAAGCTGTTTTGTAAAATGTAGTAATAATACTACAGATACAAAACATCTTACAAAAGGGAATGAGAAGCTGAAAAATCTACTCACCTGTACATAAATGCAAAGCTGTATAAACTTCATGCATGCATTAATATTTTTAGACCATAAGGGAGCTGTGCATTTTGGTTTTCAGAGGATTTTCATCATGATCATCACTTGTGTGTTTTGTGAATGTCTGTCTTGGGGAATAAAAGCTTGAAGAAATGCTGATGGCAAGGGAATCTTCTGGCATGTTAATTTTCATTTTCTTCCCAGAACTGTCTTATAATATGAAGTAATCAATATTCATTCTACTGAGGAAAATTACTATCTGTTTTTTCTTTCTCTTTTTCTCTCCTCTTTTTACTTCAGATGAAGATATTGCTAGAATGCTTTCCTGATTTCTGTCATATAGGAAGGAACTGTCTTTCTGCCTTTGTCAACTAAACTGTCTTGTTTTAGCATCTTCAAAACCATCTTCTTATAACTTAAATAAAATTCATCCTTATTGCTAAATCACCTTAATTTTATTGCTGTACTTTTGTAGTTTTCTACTTTGTTTACTAAATAATGCAGTACAGTCATGGAATTTCATTATGGTATTCAATAAATAATCAGGTAAAATGTAAAATGCAGCAATAAAAAAAAATCAATAGAAAAATAATTAAGTTATTATGGCTAGCATATACATTTAGCTATCTAAAGTTTGTTTTCCTTTGAAATTAAGCATCTAAATAGTTTGACAAAGGTTTTGGGGATCATAAATCCATGGTTTTGTCTGTAGGTATGCATACAAATCCAGAGAAAAGGGAAAATAAGAGATTTCAAAAATGAAGTAAGTTGATCTGGTTACTCTCCATTGGGGAAAAATGGAAAAATATCAATCTTCAGTGCTGTCTAATTTCTTTGTCAACTTAAGATGATTTTTTGTTGTTGTTGTTTTAAGTCTAGCTCTGGGCAGCCAGGGAAATACACAGTGTGAAATTTCTCCTCTTAAAAAGTATTTTGAAAAAATCAACTGACATTTTAAAGAAATCACATCAAGCATTGTCAGCATCCTGTCTGCATCAAGGTTTTGATCAAAGTTTGCAGCATAACAACCAACATCTAATCCGTGAAACCTGAACTGAAGAGGGGATTCCATAGTGTTCAGCCAAGCACAAACTTTGAAGAGTTCCTTATTTTAGGAGTTACTTCTCTGACTTCTACCACAAGAAATACTTGTGGTTTAGGTCTATTGCAATTCATACAAATCACAGCATGATCACATGCACATCTGTAAAAGATACTGACTTTTTTTTCCTGCAGTGCTTGTGCAGATATTTGTAGCAGTACAGTGTGCCTTTAGTGGCAGGTGATTGCTGGTTATTTTAACTTTAATCCATCTACCTTTAACCTGAATGTCAGATTCTTTGGCAGGCTGAGAGAGTTGGGCTTGTTCAGCCTAAAGAAGAGAGGGTGCAGGGAGACCTTCTAAGGAACCTTCCAGTACTTGAAAAGGGGCTATGGGAAAGCTGGGGAGGCTGTTTATCAGGGAATGTAGTGATGGGATGGGGTCTAATGGTTTTAAGCTGAAAGAGGGAAGATTTAGGTTAGATCTTAGGAAGAATTTTTTTCCTGGGAGGGTGGTGAGGCACTGATGTGACTTGCCTAGGGATGTTGTGGAATCCCTCTCCCTGGAAGTGTTCAAGGCCAGTTTGGATGAGGCTTTGAGCAACCTAAAAGAGTGGGAGGTGTCCCTGCCCATGGCCCAGGGGTTGGAACTGGATGATCTTTAAGGTCTCTTCCAACTCAAACCATTCTGTCTTAATGAGGCTGTTGTTGTGTGCCAGGGTCCACTTGGATTTGTGTAGCCGTAGCTACATCCCATGGTAGGTGACCAAAAGAGTCATAATAAAGTCATCATCAGTGACATTACAGACATTGCAATTACATGTGTAGTTTTGATGCTTATAACAGTATTTTGGTTTGGTGAATATACCACTTAAGGAGGCATAATATGATTACACATCATCTGCCATCACCCCAGTTCTGGGGTGGTTTTATACTTGGCAGATGTTTACGGTGATCCCCTTATGCACTTTCTAGGAATATCTACTTGTGATGGTTTGGGTGGTTCTACTCCCAGGGTTTTCTCTTGCTATGATCAAATGTTTTCACTGAGCCAAATCTCAGCCATGAACAACCTCACTGACTGCAATAGCTATATGAAGACTTATAATCTATGTGTGCTTTAAATAAGTTGGTGAGGTGGTTTTTTTTGTTTTGTTTCATTTTTTTCTTTTTTCTACAAATTCATCTTCCTTTCTATAGCAAGTAAATGTTTAAGTATTTTATAATGCTGATCGATTTTTAATGTGAAGTCAGGTACTACCTGTTCTGGAAACCTTCTGCTTTTTCTATGAACTTTGTATTTTCACATACATATACACACTTTATTAACACAGAAAAAATAAATATGTATATATTTAAGTGCCTTTTTTCGTCAGCTTTTTTAACCAGAATATCAGGTAGCCAGTAATGCTTATTAAAGAGCAAAAAATCCTGAAGTACACATACTTAGATGTACTTAAGTTTACTTTTGTTTCAGAAAGTAGACGTAAACACCTGTATCAGATGACCTCAGTATGCATGAATATTTTTACCGAGGAAAGAAACTTAGAAAGCTGCAGAGCTTTAAAATTAACTCTCTCTTTTGGGCAGGGAAGAAAACTCATTGCTGAAATGCATTAGACAACTTTCTTTCTTTCCCTCTGAGAGATGTGTCAGACCTAAGAAATGGTAATTTAGAAATCCCAGCTGTATTAAACTTGGTTGTTTTAACTTTCAGAGAAGCATAAGGAGAAGGAGTATTGCTCGTTCTTGTTTATATGAATTTTATATTCTTCCTTTGCATTAAAAAAAAAAAATCTTATTGTGGTTTTGGCTTAGACTTAAATTCAGGTTGCCCTAAGTATAAGATCTATATTATTCAAGAGAGATGATGCTTTAAATAAAAAAAAATTGGCAGTACTGTTGTGTATATAAAAAGGTCAGTTTCATTTAGATAATATTGCTGTTTTAATAGGACAAATTATCAGCAGTTTTGAGTTATTTAAAATTCAATGGAAGACATTTTAATAGAATTAAATTTGAAGAGGCCTCTCTCTTGTCTAGTATTGAAACTGCTAAAAGTGAAATTTTAAATATCTAGAAAGAAAATGTTAATTCTCCTGTGTTACAACTGGCTAGCGGAAGTAGTAAGTAATGAGTGTTTGGACGTAACTGTGTAGTTATGCTACTGAAGTATTACCTGAAATAAGTTGGCAGAGTTGTGGTTATTATGCATGTAGAAGCTGGTGGACCCAGTCCTGTTTTCTTATGTCCATCTGCTCAAAAGGACGTGATATGTATGGTCCCATCAGGCCTTATTTTAGATCTGCATTAGGCAGGCTGTATCAGCAGCAAAGATTGTTTTGTGGTCGTTATCAGCACTTGCATTACTATAGGTGCAGCTCTGAGATTTGACTTCTGGGCAACTAGAAGTGTAGTGCAAGATAGTATTATATGCTTAGAAGAGAAGAGTTTTAGGCTTGTAAAATTTGGCAAATGTTAAATTATATTTGTGGAGTAAGATGATAATATGATATTTTAATCAGTACCTTTCAAAAACAGGTGTTTAACTGCATTAGGATCACACGGTAGCAGAAAACTAAGATGAAAATAAGAAACATACTGACTAAACTGGACTTACAATTTGAGTAATCTTGATATTTTGGAAGGGATGAAGTTCTTCCCTGGCAACTATAACTCCACATTGATGATGATGGCATTGAATTCTGCAGGATTTTTTAAGGGGAAAAATATTTTTCCACAGAGAATTCTAGGTTTACTGTGAAGATCTTCCTTGAAGGTGAAAGGTATTATGAGATTCTATTTTCTTCTCATGTCATCCTGTGCATTGTTATAGTTTCAAGTTTTGTAGATGCTAACAGGGCTGGTGAGAGAAATCACCATGTTGGGACTTTGTGCCCCAGTAACTTAACAGTTTTATTACACGATAGTTACAGTAACCTTTATGCACATGAGAAAATACTGATGTGCACCATACTGGATGCCTCAATCACGCAGCTGGGCCCCTTTCCTCATATCCAGTTCTCCCTATTTCTCATTTAATTGAGCTATTAACATTTTGGAAACCATTAGTGCCTAACAAGCCTTGCACTTTTGAGTTGCAAACAGCATTCTGTACATCTGAATGAAAGAAGCGTTTCTTCCAGGAGGACTTTATTAAAAACTTCTCTTCTCATGGATTTTCATGTGTAGTTCTGAGAGATTTTCACATGCAAAGGGCATGGAAATCTCTCCAGATTAGTGCTTTTTGGTGATATTAGAAAGAAATTAATCCACACTGCTGCAGAGCATGTACCTAGTTTAGTGCAGTGGTGTTTGCTCATATTTACAGCATTTAGTTCCTTGTTCAAAAACTTGTTGAATGTTAATGTATAAATAGATTTTTTATTGCTTGAACTTAATGAAGCAGAAGTTTTCTGACTAAACTCCTTTAGAGCCTCGTAAAGAGATACGTTGTGGTTTAAGCTAAACATCTCATACGCCTTGTAGAACTCTGTCCTAACATATATTTTATTTTTTAAAAATATATATGCTATCTCAGGAATTAACGGTTTACATACCTCTGAAATTAGAATCCAGCCCTCATGCAACAAGTCAAATATCAAGGAAATCTGAGAAACGCTGTGAAGTTTGGACTATTTGAAAGACATTTGGGGAGGACCAGCCTCTTCACCGCGATGGTAGGGTCTTAGCTGAAGTAAACAAACAAGTTTAAGTGAAACAAGACATTTTAAATGACATGAACTAAATTAATTTAAATGAAATTAATTATATTAAGCTGTGTGTGCATTCTCCAAATCTCCCAGGGCCTGTCGGGATATAAGAAGATTCAACACCCCAGTTTCGCTCTTAGGACTGATTATGGCTGGGAAATAAATACCTGAAGAGTTGTCAGGAAATCAGTGTGAAGTGTCACTATGTCCTATCTTTGAGATCTCCTTTTACTTCCAGCCAGGTTTTGGAGGTAACGCATGAAGAAGATTGGAACAGAAATGTACTGTTAGCCAAAAAAAAGTGTACCTAGGTTCTTTCCAAAAAAAAGGACTTCGGAGTACAAAAACATGAATGAGATTATTCCCTGTCTTCGATTCCAAGGACCTGTACTAGTTCAAGAAGATAAATCTCAGTTAAGAAGGAAAGAAAGGACATATTGCCTGCTGACACATTCATTTTAAAGATTTTGCCTTCTTGTTAAGCTTACAGTAGATTTAAAATATATTCTATGAAATGATCTTTTAGGTTTATTGCCAATCAAGAAAACCAGGCTCTCTTAAACTATAGTGAACCTTAGAAAGCTATACGTAAATGCTCAGAAAACAAATAAGAATCCTACAATTTTTTATGAGTATGCTTTTAAAAATATTAGCCCTTTGTAGGATTTAAGCACGAATTTTATTTTTAGCTTGCCTGAGCAGGGGGTTTAGACCAAATGACCTCCAAAAGTCCCTTCAAATCTCAACCATTTTTTGATTCTGTAATAAAGCACACAAACTACACATGGATGAAATAGATGAAAAAGTACCACAGTTCTGTGGAAAAACAAGGGGTTTGGTCAGACATTCAGAAGGAAACTGTTTGAACTTTACTTTGATTGCAGCCAAAGGTGAAGATGTTAGATCTTTACATATCAATTGAAGTGATATCTCCCCACTCGTGTTGGAAAAATGGGTCCTTCCACCTAGAACAGTTCAGTGCAAAAGTACACAAAAATTTATCATTATGTTACGCGTACTGAGGGAAGCTGCCTCTAAAGTAAAATAATAGGAAGGAAAAGGAACTATGTATTTCAGTCAGAATATCAAAGGATAATGTAAGCATATTACTTCATGGTTAATTATCAAGTCGATGTAATAAGGGGATAAAAACCCCAACTCTTGGATATTTTTCCACTTCCTGTGGATAGAAGCAATTATTAAAACATTACTATCAGCAAATGATTTCCGTCATTATTTCCCACGTGTATCCTTTGCAATTGTACGAGTTCTTTAAATGATACATAAAAATAAATCTTCTTTCTTATTTAGGGGGAGAAAAACATCCTGCTGATATCAGTATAAGCAATACTATTTTTCATAAAAGCCAGAAGTTCTTTATATCCTGATATCTTGATAAAATATTCAAGGCTGTTTTGGGCCCTACGGGACAACAACAAAGGCTTCTACTTTAACAACTGCAATAAAGACCCTTTAGAAATCCATGAGTTTCTGCAATGAAATAGAGCAGTGGTTTGTTGAATTAAGAATATTGTCTCTGATGTGAATCACTAAAATAGTCTGTCAAATAATCTGTCTATATAAAGGACAGTATAACTTCATCAGTAAACTGCCTGTTCGTCCCCTAAAAAATGTGGATTTATGAGCCTAGTAATTTAATTATTTATTTTTAATATAAAATAGTTACTGTATTTTAAATCAAGCTATGTCTTAATTAATGTACACTCTTAGTGCCTGGGAGTTCAGCTCAAGGACTGTTTCTTTGACCCTACAAACTGTATACACAGTAATATACATTCCCTGCAATTGAAAACTTAGTCTTAAATAACCCTGACCATTTTATCCCGTGGTGCATTCTGGTTTATATCAGTCGAATTGTGGTTAGATTTTGCCTTAAATCTTGCAAATACTTTCTTTAATGGAGTACTGTGGTGTACCTTCTTGCTCTGTAAATAAAGTCTTTGATCTGGTTTTATTTTGTTTTCTTAATGCATAAGACTTCTTGTAGATGTAAGAAAAGCTCAGCTTTTTTTTTGAGAACTCTGTTAGTTTTTCTTATGCATCTAAGCACTGCATGCTCAAAGATGTGAATACGTGAGCCAGCAGTGGCCCAGGTGGCCAAGAAGGCCAATGGCATCTTGGCTTGTATCAGAAACAGCGTGACCAGCGGGTCCAGGGAGGTTATTCTCCCGCTGTACTCGGCACTGGTGAGACCACTCCTCGAATCCTGTGTTCAGTTCTGGGCCCCTCACCACAAGAAGGATGTTGAGGCTCTGGAGCGAGTCCAGAGAAGAGCAACAAAGCTGGTGAGGGAGCTGGAGAACAGGCCTTATGAGGAACAGCTGAGAGAGCTGGGGGTGTTTAGCCTGGAGAAGAGGAGGCTGAGGGGAGACTTCATTGCTCTCTACAACTACCTGAAAGGACGTTGTGGAGAGGAGGGAGCTGGCCTCTTCTCCCAAGTGACAAGGGACAGGACAAGGGGGAATGGCCTCAAGCTCCGCCAGGGGAGGTTTAGGCTGGACATTAGGAAAAAATTCTTCACAGCAAGGGTCATTGGGCACTGGCAGAGGCTGCCCAGGGAGGTGGTTGAGTCACCTTCCCTGGAGGTGTTTAAGGCATGGATGGACGAGGTGCTGAGGGAGATGGTTTAGTGTTTGATAGGAATGGTTGGACTCAATGATCCGGTGGGTCTCTTCCAAACTGCTTATTCTATGATTCTATGATTTGGACTGTTACACATGTGTCTGTTAGGATAATGTCGTAACTGGGATGAGCAGTGGATTTAATGTGGGGGATTCTTCAGATCCTGGCCAACTGACACCAATATTTTGTGCAATTTTATCTCCTTCCTGGTTCTATGCATTCTTACTCATATCTATAAGTCAAAATGGAGAAGGCATTCTACTGAATATTCTGGTGTTTACATCATGCTTTCATTCACCTACAATTACACAGTACTTTTGTGTGTGGAAAAATATGTATTTTGGCTTATAAAGTATTTTATAAAGGCAAACAGAGCATAGATTAGACTGTGTAGTTATTTAATAATAGTTGTTCCAATGCACTTACGTGGACAGGCTTCTCTAAAACAACTACTTACGTTATTTTAAAACTGTTTTAAGCCTTTCAAGTGCTCATGTAATTATCAGTATGAGAGTTTATCATTAAACATTTATTTTTCAACAAGAAAGCTGTATTTCTGCTACAAATCAAACTGAAAAAAAAGGAATAGAATGTTGCATTTTAGGTGATGTAGATGTCTGATTATTGGGAATGCTTGTTAGAAGAGGACAAAAGTAGCTTTTGCAGATGAATATGCAGTGTTTCTTACTGGTCTTCTTGTCTGTACATTACTAATATTGTAGGTGTTTATTCATAAGTAATACAGTGAAGTCAGTAAAGGTTTCAGCATTCTGGTTTTTATGATTTTCCACTGTTATGATTTGTATTTTACAATTACATGGAGCAAAATAGATTCTGCAGTGCAGTATTGTTTCTCTGGTTTCTGTCCCTCCCATCCAACTCAGTGACCCTCTGTCTTTGGTGCTTATGCATGATACACATCTGTATTTGCTTATAAGCACGTATATAAATATTATTTTGTGATATTTCTGAAAATACTTCCTGGAACCTGGGAACTGTTGTTTTGTGCTAGCAATACAGGGAAGGGCCAGTGAATAGTTGTGGTCTTCAGGAGAACAGACATCGTAACTCCAGAATAAAAGATGACAAAACCAGACAGTTGTAAATATAAAGAGGTATGTGATGCATTAACTTTATATTACACAGTTTTCTCTGAATTTCCTTATAACTTTGGGGTGGAGAGTAGGGCAGGAATCCCTCCAATCTTATACAATCTTATAGCAGTTTCTACATTATTAGCCATTTTTTGCTTAAATAGGTTTATGGATTGTACTAAATACTTCAGTCGTCTGTCTATTCCCAAACCATTAATATTTCAATGATTTCATGTTCTATCATGCTAATAATATGGATTCTTCAGCTCTGCAAAGAAGTTCATGCAATAGACCTTTAACTTCTGGAAAATTATCAGCAACCTACAGACAAACAATTAGTTGCAGTCAAACTTCAACAGGATTAAAGACTAGCTTAATCTTTGAATAAATAGTTGAAAAAATAATATCTGCATGTGACTCTTCTTTGGAGAACCCAAATCTGAGATTTTAATAAACACCTACTTTATCTCTCCTTGGAAATTCCAAATTTAAAGAAATTGTTTCTTTTAGCATGTTGAACATCTGGTTTGATGCTGCCTATTTACATGGAATAAGTATAGACACTGAAGTATAAGATACACTGAAATACTGTCTTCTCTCAAAGCCTAGTCCAATTCTTAGCTGTCTTATTCACCAGCGGAAACAATCCTGGGCCAAGTAGGATGTTTTGGAAATACAAATGTAGTGGAAATTAAAATTTCTGAACCTCTGACATCACTTACCCCTTAAAGGAATAGTTTCCTCATGAAACAAGCAAATATCTTCTGATGATGATCTACTTCTGGTTTGTTTTTTGAATTTTACTGAGAAACAGCACTGGGGAAAAAAGAGAAAAATTGGTATATCTAGAAAATATATGGATAACTCTAGCATTTTATGTTAAATATAAACATTTTCTCAGAAACAATCTGGGATACAGCTGAATGATTGCATGTGTATTAGGGCCACATGACATGCTGGGTCACTGTTATACATTTTGCTTCCGCAGTACTCTGTAACCACTTCATTGATTGATTCCTGAAATAGAGCAGGTTCTTCTGTTATATGTCGTTGTTAATCAGATTATACAGTTGGACTTCTGATACTCCTTTCCTAATTTATGAGTTTGGAGTACTGTTGGTATGAAGATGCACCAGTATTTCAGTGTGATATCGCAATGACATCTTTTAATATGTTTGTGTGTGGTGGCTGCTCAGAGATAATTTTTTTTGCATCTCCTCTGAAGTGTTCCATTTAATGCTGTAGCACCCCTCTTCATGGTCTAATGTTGCATTTTGATGTCTGTGAGATCTCAGTGACAAATGGAATTTGCATAAACTAGGTTTTAAGTTCATAAGATGGAATTCAATTGCATTTTTGCTGATGTCCTCAATGGATTTCTAGCTTGGCTGTTCATGAGAATTGCTGACGTGAAGGATAGACATGTACCCCCCAGTACATGAGAATAATGTATTCAAAATATAAAGGTTTTTACTGAATCTGTTAATCAGCTCTAGATACCTTCTTATTGTGCTTATCTCTAATAAATAATTTTCCATATTTATATATTTTTAATATCAGAGCTGATGCAATATTTAGAATACAATTATGTTTTGGGTTGCTGTGCTCTTCTTGCCAGTTTTTTGTGTTTTGAAGTCTCTTACTGATTGCTTCTCACTTTTCATTACTCGAGGCCCCTTCAGACAGGCAGGCTCCGAGCTAATTAGCAAAGCTTTGTTCTCGAATGTTTGTTTCCTCCTAAAACTCTGCAGGAAGAAAACTCATGAACAATAGTACGCAATCTGCAGTTTCAGAGGCTATAATGTTAATAGTAACACGTGTTCAACGTTAAAACTAAAATCCATCACTTTAGAAATTATTAATTCATGCTCAGTGATACAGAAGTTTATAGTCCAAATAATATCTGAATAGAATGATACACTGCTGTGGCTTTATGAAACTCAAAATCTGGCATGTAAGAATGGTGTCAGTGTCTAAATCACCTTTAGAAATTCCTCTGAAATTTTGTGGCTAAGCCTCAAACTGGGCTATTTTTCAGTCATAATTTCACAAGTTTTCAAGCCTGTTTTGTTTTCTCTTGTCTTGCATTGTTCATCTTTTGATTCTGAGCATGCCTGATAGCCGCCTAAACAAATTTTGCCTCATAGTGGTGAAAGGCTGTGTAGTCTCTTTAGTCAAGGTTGAAAGTGGCAATACAAAGATCCCCACCCATGCGTAAGATGAACCATGGATCTGAGTATGGCAAGAGGAGGAGATGGGCTTTCTGAGATGGCAGAGCAATGAAATCTGGTACCTCTGGGATGTGTAAGAAACTGACACAAAGAGCTACTAGTTATCACTGTATGCTTCTGATTAAGCCTACTGATTTGAGAGCAGAAGGCTATTGTATCCTTTTACCTTCTGTTATATTCATGGCATCATCTTTTTTGCTGGTGAGGCTTTCAAGTCCTAGTTCAGTTAGATCGCCTCTGCTTAGGACGACTATTTCCTTAGGGATGTTTTGCAACACTATGGCACATGATCCAGGCTTTGTGCTGCTGCATTAGGATTGGATCTTTTCTTTCTGGATAGTTTTGTTTTTTTCATATTGAATGGTCAATAAACTGCTTTAATTGGTGCTGCTCATCTGCAGAGGGAAGTGTTGACAACACCACTGAAGGTGTGCGATATCCTTCTGGCAGATATTTCTGAGTAGACCTTCTCCTAAGTCAGGGCATGTCCCTTGGGTCTGCTCATGTTATTACCATGTGAGGGAATGAATGAAATAAATCTAGTGAAAGTCATTCAGAACATAAGTCATTCTTAATGACTAGATAAAGATTTGTGTGCGTAAATTAAATTTTCCCTGGAGTTACCCAGGGGAGGGTTTTGGAAGGGAGTCTAGCATATTACCTGCTATACAGTAGATGAAGAATAAGTGTTCCTCCTGCTTCAAAGCAAGACAACCAGAATATTGATTAAGAGCAGGCTTCTGAAAAGATGTATGTTAATCCTTTTGAAGTGAATGTTTATTCAAGGAAGTTTCTGTAGAGATTGCCCATAAATTCAATGTTGCTTTAAGCAATGGGTAAAATACATATTTCCTTGAAAGGAAGTGTAGCATATTGGTTCCATTAAAATATGAGTATATATTTTGTTAGCTTGTCATGTCATAGCTTAAACTTCTCATGACTAGGCAATGCAATGTGCTCTAGAGTTGGAAATACTTGCTAACATTGATTAAAATTTGGGCATATGAGGGTTTTGATTAAAATCAACATATGGAATGACATTTACTAAAATGCAGGTAAAAACTAATACAAAACGTTTATAAGGGACACTGATAATAGAATGGCCATAGCTTAATATTTTATGTAGATTCATAAAACAGCTTTCAAATTTTGAATCAACAGCTGGTAAAAAATTCAGTAGTAATGAGCTCATTTGTATGTAAATGAATGTCATTCTATTCTAGGCTATCCATGCTTTATGATATCCTGCTAGATATCACTAGGTATCGTCATGAAAACAGGCCTTTCTGGGAAACCCTTCAAAAAAATCAATTTAAATGCAAAGTCTTTGCCTGGCTTTTAAGTTTTCAAAAGTCATTCATAAGGTTCTATCAGTTTGAAAGTTCTATATACTTGTATTTAAAACAATAATTCAGTGTATTATTGGGAGCTGAATACCGTACAACCTACTAGCTCTAGGGCACTTCTGACAATACCGCAAGGAAATTTCTTTACATGTTCCAACTTACTTGGAAGAACTGGTTAAAGATTGTACACTTGTGTGCCTAAAGACACAAAGTAAATTTGCAAAAGAATCTACATTGTGTGGATGCCTTTTTATCACTTCATATTCAATGCCTTCAATATCACTTCACTCAATATTCAATAGAGCTCCTTGTTTTCTGTAAATGTACAGGTTTGAAGGTAGAAAGAGTGAATTTATAATGAGGAGATTTTACATGGAATCCTTGCCATAGTGAATGTGGTGCAGAAGCAAGCCATGTGTCTTATGTACAATGAACAGCTTGAGTTTTGAATGTAATATTTTCAATGAACATCTGCGAGCAAGACAGTTTATGCTCTGAGGTTCTTAATAGTCAAATATGAGGAACTGAGATGTAGCTTTCTTAAACAGGGCGAGAACATTCACTTAGTTATCTAGAGCATTCTTGCATTACAGTACCTCAGTATTTATTGTACTGAGGTTTGGTGGTGCAAGAACTGCAAAAATAGACCCTAATGCTGCAAACATTGAGGAAGTTTTTCTGTCTACCTGGCGCTGCATTAGTTCTTTCTTTATTATAGCTGCTACTGCAGCTCTGCTGCAAAGTGGAATGTCTTGTATTTGGAAAAGAGATTAGCAGTTTGTGCCATGTCTGAGAATGACTGGTTCTGGTATGCTCTTATTTGGACAGCAGTTGTGAGTACTTACAGAAATAAACTAATGGAATTTTTAAAAAAAACAAATCAGATGAACAAAACCCCAGGAATCTTCCAGAAAGTAGAAGTGAACCCAGTGTTGAATATGTAGTATAAATCTTTGTAGTAAATAGAAACTAATAATCTCTGTTAACTTTTTTCATTTTTAAAGGATGGCCATAAAGATGGACCACTTATAACTTGGCATGAAAAGCTGATGAGTCTATAGCTTAATCTTTGAGTTGGAAAAATATTTTAAGGAAAAATGCAAAAAGGACTGGATATTTGTTTGATGTTATACTGCTATATTACAATATAATAGTCTTTCATTATTAGTCCTAATTGCAAAAGTAAATTTTCAGATGTTTGGCACAATTTTGACCTTAATAAAGCTTCAATTCAGTTAAACCTAAATCAATTTTTTTTGTCAAGAATATAGATAAACCCATACTCACTAAATTATTTCCCTATTTCTTGCTTTTAATAATATGTGTTTAAGTGTTGTTGAATTAGGAACTAAGTGTACATGTATTGGAGATTAGAAGCAGGAATTAATGTTAAAACCAGCAAGAAATGTTTGATTGATAGCTCAGAAGGAAATGCCAAGGATAAATATAAATACTGTTGATTGCAATTGATGTGGGCAAGTGGCAATCAGTTGCTAATCTAAACAAACAAGACTCCAACAGATATTTCAACTCTTCACCTTTCCACTTGTCTTTGAGTTGCCTTTCCCAAACCCATTTACAAACAAATTTTCTACTTGTAATGTTGCTAGCACATTTCTTACACTGTGGGATAGCTAAAAAAAAAATAATAAATAAATTATAGCTTTTAAAAAAAGAAAAAAATAATATGTGGATGAAGAAAGTGATTATGATATGAGGGTAGAATTATCCTCTTTTATAACTTTAGAGAAAAATAAGGTATTTCTTTATCTGAAAGCTACATTACCTCCAGGGATGATAACTCAACCACCTCCCTGGGCAGCCTGTTCCAGTACCCAATGACCCTTTCCTCTCTACAACCTCCTTTCAGGTAGTTGTAGAGAGCAATGAGGTCTCCCCTCAGCCGCCTCTTCTCCAGGCTAAACACCCCCAGCTCTCTCAGTCACTCCTCATAAGACTATTTCTCCAGCCCCTTCACCAGCTTCATCGCTCTTCTCTGGACACACTCCAGAGTTAGGATGAAGCCTCTATGCCCTGAATGAAGTGGTGGGACTGTACATGCAGATCATGCCTTGACTTGGAGCAGTTTTGATTAATGTGTCAACCTCCTGTTAGGTGATGGGATATTATACATTAGGTGTATATATTATATATAAAGGGTGTTTTAAAATACATTTGCCTTTTTTCTGTTCTCTCTTTTGGTTTCCTTGAGGATCGTCTAGACTACTTCACACATAGTAGTAATAAAATCTGAAACATATCATACTTGATTTGTGACATCTTTTTAAGAAATCTTTTTGTCAAAGTGCAGCTTAGAGAAATGAGCTGATAGCTGCTGTTACCACTAGTTTCAAACTGCATATGCTGTTTATATTTTAAAATAAGAAAAACAAAAAGACTTTTTCCTCTACTTAAGACTATGTTGATTGAACTCTCTTACTGTGAGTTTTGAGTAGCTAAACTAAAAATTTCTTGCAATTAAGTTATTGGCTCTGAAGAAAGGTGAGATATGAATACATTCAAGAAAGTCAAAAGCAGCTAATGAATTGGTTTGTTATGGATAGAGGCAAAAATTGGAAAAAAATATTATATAGGTTTATTGAGGACTGCCAACAGAGCTTTATGTTTTCTGGCTTGTTATTATATATCCTGAAAGATATATAGCCGGAAATTCAACTGAAATTGAGGTGATAAGAGATAAAGAAACTATGAGAAGTTTCAAAGCTGACTGCAAATGGCCACACCTCACCCTTTTTACTAACTCTGAAGTTTAGCAAGTTTTAGCGAAAAGAAACACCTGACAGATTTTCAGATTGTCATAAAGAATTAACGACAAATGTTATTAAAGCACAAATTACAAACAGGAAAGTCTCTAGAGGCTCCTTTGTCAAGGCTAGTTGATAGTTCATGCAGTTTCTTAAAAGGCTTTTAGAGTCATCATGGTCGATTGGATCAGTGTAGATATTGCAAATGTGTAGTACCTCAACATTAAATTTCTTATGAAATTTTAATGTCAAAAAATTAAAAGCCCAAGTGCTGTAATTAGTTAATAAAATGAAGTATTTCAGTCTCTGACCCTGTTGTGCCCAGTGAGGATCAACAAATGCACTATTGTTCTCTTTTCTTTCTCTCCAGTGATCTGTCTATTCATAAAAATCCTCCATATATTTAGTCCAGTGTTTTGTGTTGGTTGTGTATTTCTCCATTACAGACAAACATCGTGTCCAATCCTACTGCTTTCTACTGATAAGCATGTATTTTGTGTAAGAACTCATGGGACGGCAGTCAGCTGCATGGTTGTAACTAGACAGCTTAGTGATGACTTCACAGGTGCATTGTCCTTAATTTTTTTAATTGAGTTTGTGCTCAGCCCTCTTTTTCCTGGCATATTTTTCAGGGTTTTTTTCTGTCTTTCAGTTTTATGATCACAAATAAATGAATTCAATTTAGTATGACATATGTCTATTCCAAGGAAAGTTAGTTTCAGACTTTTCTGTAAAAGTTACATATTAAATATAGGCCTGGAGTCAGACTCTTTCTCATTGCCTTGGCCTTTAGCAGACCAAGTTCTGTGAATTTCTGTTTAATATTGTTTTTTTTCCTAAGCTGCTCACATTCACCTCTTCTGTTCCCCCTGTCTGCTGTGAATTTATAATCCCTTCCTTGCAACCTAGTGCACACTCCTCTCCCCCTGTCCTTCAATTCTTTCTTGATCTCCATCAATTCAGAAATTATTATAAATTTGATTCTTTCAGCTGATTTCTTTGCACCAGGATAGTATCTTAGAATTTGGCGCCATGTTTAGAAACTCAAAATCTTTTAAAGTTGAAAATAACAATATAAATCAAAACTGAATGTGGTGGAATAGGTGGCTACTGCTTAAAATACACTATTTTGGACAATGCAGGAATGAGATAAAATGCTTAAAGATGATGCATTTGTTTACTTAGTCTGCATATAGACTAGAAAACAAAGATCAAGACCCTCTCAGGACTGTAATAGAAAATATATTTTAAAACATAGAGTTCATAAACTGCATTGCTTGCATACAGAATACAATCAATTAGCTAAAACAAAAAGTAAATTTAGAAATATAATTAGGTATCTTTGAAATGGAGCCAGGCATATGGACATAAGCAAAAAAAAAAAAAGGGGCATAGAAAATCTGCTTCCTAGAAGTAATGTTTCCATGGCTGGGAGGAATTATTAGGAAACTTTTAAAATATGAAATAATGTGAAAAAAATGAGGACTATCATTATTTATAACATTTTGAGGTAACAGTGGCATGTAACTTTGTTAGCCTCAGAGAAGGAAATTACTGTATTCCTGAAAGTCATCTGTAATGGAAGCTTTTCATAGTGTAACTGAAGAATAATGATTAGATCAATTTTAGCAGGAACAATATTTTCAGTTTATAAATAACAACAATTTGCTCCAGAGAATGTAAAAAGCATCACAGCCCCTGCAAGCCCCCCAAAAACACCAAAAAACCCACACCAAACTCAAAACAACTCACCTTTTGTATAATAGCTTTTGGGGAAAAAAGCCTAAACACAAAGGTAGAATGTATCCGATTTTATATTTCTTTCTTACCAGTTGCTGGAAGAGGAATCGAACACTTGTTAGCGTTTCTCGGATTGACTGTACAAGTGAACAGAAGTTGTTTTCATGGAAAGCATTGACCTAAGTCCCCTTTACTTCAGTTTTAGAAGGACTGGGCATTTTACTTAAGGGAAACCATTGGTGGTTTCTGTTTCCGAATAAACTGTTGCAACAGTCAGCATCTCTGAATGGGACCTCAGTAGGGTTTTCCCATATCCGTTGGCTGATTTTTTTTTTTTTTTATTTTGACATTCCCAGGCCCAGGCACACATTCACTACTGTTGAGGCTAATTCAAGCTGGGTGTTATAGTCATACAAGCTCTCAAATTTCAAAGGATCCAGGAGAAAGAGTGATTTGTTTTTAAGGAAGTGTAACTTTCCACTAATCTATTAGCATCTATTCTAGAGGGGAGAAATGCTGTCAGCAGTTAAAAGAAAGACAACTCTCCTGCTGACTGAAGGTCTCTCTCCAAATGGTGGCAGCTTTAATTGGTGTTCATGTAGTTGTTTTTATTTTTCTTTTTAATTGTGTGCATATTTCCAAAATGGAGCATTTCCTGGTGCAGTAAAGAGTTAGTAACGTGACCAGGTGCTCTGTCATAAGAGGGCACCTCATATACGTTGAAATCTTCATTGTGTTCACAGTAACAAGACAAAAACACTGAAAAACTTCCAGTTGCATTCTAAGTAGAGACCAACTACTTGTCCCTGTGCTCTTCATAAATTTTAAGCTTAACAATAAGACAACTGGTAATACTTCATTTTCAGTTGTCAATCTTTTGAAAATAACTTCTTAGAGGTTTAATAATATAGTTGAAAAATGAATAAGAAATAAATGTTCAGTAGTGTGGCATCCTTGGATGTTTGGAGAAGCAAATATTTGTATTTGCAAGAAATAATAATCTAACTATGATTCTCAACAGGGTGTCATAAGATTTCCAGCCAGAACAGTTTGGAGTACATCGTTTCAGGCTATTTATTCAAGAAGTGAGAATAGATGAAATTCTCCAATGGGATTGAAAAAGTTGTATAATGATATCAGAAGACATTATCTTAGCAGTTGGAAATAACACTTACGAACCACTGGAAGTAAAGTTCTCATGGGTTTAATATTTTCTATAGCTTCATAAATTCAATAGACATATAATCTCTTTATTAAGTCAGAAATTCTATTTGTTTTTGGAAGCTATCAACAATTCTGTCATGAAATAAATGAGTTCCTCATGGTAAACAGATTTGCATAGAGGAGATATACTTAGAGAATTCTCTACAGGTAAATGCAAATATCAGATGTCTCTTTGATACTCAGTATAAAAAGAAACAAATACTACTTCATATGACGTACAGTTACCTATGCTAATATTAATCATACATGTTAATTGTCTAGGTCCTGCAGATTTCTAGTCTTAGTACAGGTGGTTTTGTGTTGAAAACCCTAGTCATTTATAATAATGTTTGGCTCTCATCTTGCAAGAGTCCAGCACAGTGTCCTTTGCCCCTATGGTGAATGCTAAGTGGAAAATTGTGGGAGTCTATATGGGGCATGGGAATCTGTAAGGTGATCAAAACCGTTGTCGTGCTTAATTTCTTGCATTTTCATGCTCTAGGTTAGAGGAAAATCTTACTTGATTTCTCTTCTGGGTTTGCTTGTTGGAACTACATTATAAGAAATAAAAAGCAGGCATGGTATTATAATAAACCCCATTGCTGCTAACATAAAAGTTTCAATTTCTTTGTGTTTCATCTAAGGTGTAGGCAGGTTTCCCCTAAGGAGGTGCTGGAGAACAGCTCATAGAACAGCTTATATTGGAAACCTCATTTGGTGAAGGAAAGCCTTCTGTAGAGATGATTGCTGGTGCGAATTAAGAAATTGAGTAAGGATCAAGAAGTAATAAAGGACAGAGTTGGGGACAAAGATAGAGAATGGGGGAGTTAAGGCAGTGGGATACTTGAGAGTGGAATCAGTATGGGGCTCAAGAGAGATCATAATGGAAAGGTACAGGTGTAATGCTTTTGGATTTGTCAAAAAAAGCCTTATAAAAACATTTCCTTAACTGGAAAGATTATATTTTTTGGTTTTACAAATTTTCTTAAACAGCTTTCTTACAGAGGCTCACCTCAAAGGTAACTGTTTCCACTGCCTTTTGTGTTGCATGTGAAGTGATTTTGACATGTATGAAGTTGGTAATTATTTGAAAGAGCTTGGATATTGTGCATCAGTATACTCACAGTTTATTAAGGGTTCATTAAAACATGGTGAATATGAGATAGTGATTAATGTGTAGAAAGTTATATAGTTTGGAAAAAGCAGGTACAAAATAGAATTCTTTTTTTTTTTGCCTTTAATAAATTCAAAGTCATTCAGCAGCCCAAATCGTGGCTGTGATACCATGTCTGTGGGGATAGTGAATAGCTATAGGTTTCCTGATAATTCCTAGAGCCCGAGGTGAATGCAGGTAGACTGGGACCTACGAGCTCTTTCAAGGCTTTTCTTCAGAGAAGCGAAGAAGTTGCTTGGAAACATTTTCTGAAAATAGCAAATAAGTTGCTTGTCACGTTGTTAAACATTTAGCAGATGTTTAGCAAGGAGAAATGATCAGAAATAATGTACTTCAGTGATGCTGTGTATGACACTTTCCTTCATCCAGATGATTACATTCAAAGCTTTCCTTACATTTTACATTTGATCAAGGGGAACATTTCATATCAAATGTAAATATTTTTTTTCCGTGTCTTGTTTGAAGAAAAACTGAAACATCACAGATTTGGATTGTTCCAAACTAAATATTGTGCTGTTTATAGTGATGCCAAACAAACAAGCAAACAAAAAAGAGAACAATTTTGGATGGAGATTTAGTGAATTGCCAGTTTTGCAATGAAACCTGCAGGCATCAAGAATTAGCAGATTAGACCGGCCCTGATACAACTGAATTTCACCTAGTGAAATATTCTTGTTTTGCAGACAGGAAACTGGGTAATCAGTAACTTAACAAAAACTTATGGCAGCCGTTGGTCTTAATTTAAAAATTTCAGTGCTCTCAGTTTCTGACAGTGGAAGGGAATAGCTTTTCAGTCTGACAATGCTGTGTTGTGCTGAAGTGCCACTACATCTCAGTGGGTCCTTGAATACGGAGGGCACCTGAGTGTACTGCTGGACACAATATGGTAATTAACACATGCTTTTGCCTACAGTTCATCTTCCCCCTCTTTACCCCCATACTACGTGCCTCATTACCCAGGCTTGCATAGTTTAGAAGTCTTTTAGCTGATGAATTTCCCTTATACCAGAATACAAATGGAAATGCTAACAAGGAAAAAACTAATTTGAAAAATGCATTTTTATGGCCTTCATCTAGTAAATTGAAACTGAGCGTAGTGTTTAGTCATGGCTCATAAAGACAAAGTCTGACTAGAGAGTTGTTTATCTTCAGCAAATACAGCAGGCATACACAAAACCTGAAAGAGCTATCCAAGCTTGAAGTCAGAAGAGGCTCTTCTACAGGTTCAAAACACTGAGGGCGCTTTCACAGTCTTAAAAATCTTAAGCGCAGCAGTTAAATGGCCTTTTAACAGTATTTTATCCTCAAGGTTCAAGTAGCATTCAAGGTGTTGGTCTGATCTTTTGAATTCAAGTAACAAAGCTCCCATCTGACTCAAGTAAATTCAGTGTCTGATCATAATTGGTGTTTTGTCAAATTCCATGATATGGAAATATTATGCAGTTGCTGTTAATTTCACTGTAAAATGTTTTAATAACTTTTCTTTGGTATTATATTGAGATACGCATCCTATTTTGTGACATAGACTTTAATTGAGTGCAGGCCAGCAGGGAAATTTAACTTTGTTCCTTAAAGTTATTTTCTGTCAGGAAATACAACTGAAAGTTTTGAAGGAGGGATAAACTTCAGGAGCAGCTGGTTTATGCAGCATCCAGTAAGATAAACGGCTACCTGGAAGAGTAGTTACCTACACATGAATGAACAGAAAACCTATCTGTGTCACTTGATTATATTAAGTTTTACCAAAGGCTACCCAAACAAAACCAATTATCTCTATTAGGCATTCATAATCTTTTTTAAGAGTAGTGTTTTTATTACTTCTCTTTCAAAACAAATGGAGCATGGTTTATAAAAGCTAAAAGTTCAGTTTTCCAACTTCTTTAAGGGGTGACACTGTTTCTGTCAGGCATTTGTAAAACTAAAAAGCTGCATTGACCTCAGTTGTGAATTTCACCCTATGTTTTATGATATGTATGTCCCCTTATGAAAACAAATGGAGGGAAAAGAATTAAATATTGGCGTCTAGACCAATTGCATAATAATTTTAAACAGTGTTTTTGAAATGTGTAGCATCACATGTTGCCACATAGCAGTACTCAGGTATCCTATAAATCAAAAGAAAAATATTGTAATATTTTTTCTTGTTGAAGTAGAGAATTTTGCACGTGTGACACACTGCAATATGTTTCAGGTACAACAGGTGGCTTCTTAAGTGCTATTTTAGTGGCATGTCAAATCATAATTTGACTGAGATCTGTTTGGTTCTTATAAACTAGTGTGTTCTGACTTCTTGCTAGCAACATCCCTTCTTTCTCGAGACATAAATGGTGGTTACTTTCATGTAAAAAGCCTTTCATAGTGTTACAGTGATATGACAAAGCTATTTTGCTCTTTTGGAATTTGAGGAACACTGTTCCATTGAAGGGACTTGGCACCTCTCAATTAAAAGTCAATCACAACAATGGTGAGTTTTCTACAGAAAATGTTTCTTTACCAGGGCATTTATTTAGATAATGGTGATTTGATATTTGTTTTTTTAACCCTATGTTCTTGGGTATAGCTACTAACTCCTTGGATAGCATTTATATACACATTTATATAATTGAATAACATCCGATTCCATGCAGACACACCAGATGCCCTAAGGCATCTCTAACTGTGATAGGCTGGAGTCCTCCCATTGTGATAAAACCAAGGCAGAGATGGGGGCAACAGACTAAAAATACCATATTTCCTTTGCAATGTTTCAGCAGGTGTGTTTTCAAGAATGACTGGAGTAGCCTCATTTCAGTGTAACTGCTGCTTGAGGTCCCATCCCCTTGAGGCTGGGTTAGGTCAGCACAATGCAACTGTGCGGTGTTGGAACGGGAAGGGAAACCACTTGATATTATTTTCAAATATATATGGCTTGTGCTGGAAATAATATTCATTGCACGAAGATGGAACTTGATAGGTTGTGAAGGTAGCAAATGTTTGGAAATCTTTAGATTTGAGTCATGTCTTCCTTAGAACAGCTCTACCATGACATTTTCCGGTATCCCCTACTCTTCTAAATTGCCCATCTGACTTTTGTAGAAGCTGTTGCCTGCATAGTTCAGATTTCTCTGTTTACCTCACTACAAAATTATTGGACAAGGCAGAATGTAATTTAGCTTTGGAAAAGGCTGGCAATGTGTGTTGCTAATGTACAACATTCAGTCCGGTGTTATTGGAAGCTGTGGCAGTGTGGATGCTGTGTGTGCTATCACATTTAAGCAGGTATCACCCTGATGAATCATCTAACTGGCAGCTAGATAGTAACTAAGCGCTAAACATCAGCATCAGATTTTCGGTTTGAGTAAATCATTTAGATACTCATGCTCCCAGAGTTTAAGTTGCAAATTGTGATTACTAAAAGCAAAAAATTTGAAAGCAATGGACATAGAGACCAATTGCAATGTAAAAGCTGTTAAGGGAACTAGTCTCTTTTCTTTTATGGATCTGTAGAAAATTTTGCATGAGATTAATCCATATTTTACTCTTACACTTGTAAGGGCTCACAAAGAGCTGCCATCCACCTTAGTATTTTGAACACACCATAGTTAAAAACTAAGCCACTTAAATCATGTTGTGTTTCATACATCAAAAAGACCTTAACACTGGGGTTATACAGCAACTGATTTCTTGCGTTTTTTTTTTTAAAAAAATAGATCCAGCTGTTTTGTTTGGAGAAAATATGTGCCTCTCTCTCTTTTTTTTTGTTTTGTTTTTGTTTTTAAAGCTGGGTAGGAAATAACAGGAAGGGATTTAGCTAATTTTTCAGAATTTGTGTGGATTAAGGATTCAAGTTTGTGTTACGTACATACTTGATTATTACAGATGTATTTATAAATAAAAGGAACAAATGGAAATGGGGAAAAGAAGATGGCTAGCAAAACCTTTGGATTTAATAACATTTTTACAAATCTATATTCAATATATTGTCGGAAAACCAATTTTTTTTTAATTCAGATTCCATGAGATAGAACTAATGCTTTCTGTTCTTATTAAGTTATTTTTCTTGAAGAATATTTTCTTCTACTGCCCTCTTAAGTTAATTTCTATTTTTAAGGGGTAATTAAAATATGTATAGAGATAATGGTAGGTTCCATTTCTGGAATTTGCAAGCAGCTTAAAGGACGGTGCAGAAACTTGCATCTTCCATTGGATGCAGTACCAAATCTGTCTAATTTATTTCTCTGTGTTGCTTACTGCACTGTAGCAATGACTTTCCCAGTATTCTGCTGCTGAAACTTCCCACCTTATGCGTAGGTGTATTTTAGAGAGAAGAAAGGAAAAAGGAGGGAGTGACTTTACTTGGGTTCACTGGAAGTGACCTTTCTTCTGCTACAAATGATTCATTACCCTAGTTCTGTAACTACAGAAAGCTGACATGAGCTCCTTTGCCATTTCAGAGTCACCTCTAGCATTACCAGTCTTGATGTAGCTATTTACATAGGACTACAGAGGACATGAGTAAAGTTGTAAGGGTGACACTCAGAGAAGTAGCATCCTGCATAGATGGCTCGTGTAATGAGAAATGACAGCTGACCACAGGGATGAAAGGAGAAAGCCTAAACAGAGCAGGAGGAAAAACGGGTAGAAATTAGTATATCTACAGATCACTGAGCAAAGAGGGAGACTGCTATGTGTTCTCCCCTTGGTCATTTAATGCTCTGACTATATATAAATACATATATATTCATACTACTCCCAGCCCTTATCCCCTGCTGCGAATTTTAAGACACTTTGGAAGGTGCTGACTTGCCTGCATGAAAGTCACATGCTCAACAGGTTAATAAGACTACCAATTAGATTACTATTTCTGTCATTGTAAATATAGTTAGAAGACATCTATGATGCTATGTTGGCAGTTGAAAGGGGTTTAATGTCTGCCCTGTACTCCCTGTTTTGCTAGTAGTATTTGTGCTTTCATTTCATTTTCATTTCAATGGTTAGACTCGATGATCCGGTGGGTCTCTTCCAACCTGGTTATTCTATGATTCTATGATTTGCCTTCTCCCTCCCTAGTGGGTTTCATTGATGGAAGCAACACCTGTGGCCACTCTCTGCTCGACAGCTGCAAGACTCGGATGCCAAGCTCTTAAATGTATTTTTTTCTGTTGCTGTCATCTGAGTTAGAAGAAAGCTTCTAGGCAGACATCTCAGCTATGTTGGTGTTTATTGCTTGTAGTTGGTCATCAAAGTGTCATTGGCTGGTTATCCTTTCACAATTTTCACATGTTTAGTAATGTGCATGTGTGTGCTTTGATACAGCAGCCTCTGCGTGAAACAGAGTGAAATCCTTTTGGGTGAAGGAGTAGGGTGCCACAGAGTCGACTAGACTGAAAAACTCTATTAGTTTCACTCTCCTTTACCTTGAACGTACACCATGTCTTGATTAGAGGTTGGTTTCCCAAAAGAAAGGTGCTTCCTTGCTCAAGAACTTGTTTCAAACTGTCATTGCCTGTTGAAAAAAAGGATACCAAAGTAAACTGTGAATTTGCTTAGGGGCCCTGGAGATATGACTATATGGCATTTGTCCAAAGGAGATGAATTTTCCTTCGTCTTTTTATAGCTTTGCTGATTCTTTTAAATTTCTGGATAAGTAATTTGAAAATATAGCTAGCATAGGCTGATTCCAGAATGACACTGGATCAGGTGATATAGCAAATACATTTTTGACTTCATGACCTTATCACTGTCTAATGTGTTGATACATATCACTGTTTTGTTTAGCCTTGTGACTGTTCTGGAGAGGTAAAATCTTTTGAAAGCAGCAAGGATTGTGGTGTCCTATAATGGTGTTTGATAGTGTCACTGGAACTAGATGTTCAAACAGATTTAAAAACTGTTTCTCCAAGGTGTGCTGTAAAATTGGAAATCAGAATTTGTATTAGAAACTAGAATTAAAGTTTGATCAATTAGAATTAGAAGTATCATCAATTTCTTCCCTATCACAAGTCCAGTGAGCAATATCCTGTAATTCCACATCAATTTAGCAGACTGTAAGTTGGAGAAGTGACAAATGCAACTTTTTGCGTGAGATAGAAAGCCATTTGTAGTAAATTTTATTTCCACTTGTGGGTTTATGTTCTGCTTTCTGTTCAGCTGCTTAATGGTAAAGTTTGCATACTGAGTTCCCAGTTTCCATATTTGCATAATTTCCTTCTGAATAAAATTAATTGATACATACTCTCTTGTACAGAGCTCTAGGCACCAGAAATACTTCTGAGAAAAATGGACCTAGAAATTAATTTGACTCACGCAATTTACTGAGGCAACATCATGGAAAATATAGTCTCTTTTCTGTTGTAAGCAAAATGTGTTGGGGGGAGAGATGACCTTCAGAGATAAGGCTGAAATGAAGCAAAAATGCATTCACTTCCTATTTCACATTGAGGACTGATTTTTATCAGAACACTTGGATGCATTTAGAAATGGAGTTTAAGGACAGGGATGGACCTTCAAATGTACCTGTGTAACTCTAAATATTACCTGGCCAATTATTTTTCTTCTGCTTATCATATCCTGGTGTTTGAGGTAAAAGCTCAGAGCAGTTAAGGTGCTTAAATACGTTTGTGTGTTAAGCCCAGAATAGATGGTTGTGTATGTATAAATGTGAAAAAACTTTTTTAAAGTAACTGCTTTAATATAAATGAATGGGTTTTTTAAAATGGGTTTTAGTGCATTTATAAAGCCGTATTATACTCTATATGTGCAGCAAGCATACTCAAAAGGTTTTTTTATCTGTTGCTTATACGTGGTCAAGTTCCTACTGAACCACAAAACTGGCTTAAAGACCTGCACCACAGTCATTTGTATACAGGGCAAAAACCTTGTCAGCTGTTTCGTTACAAATGGAGCGAAGATCTATTTAACTCCAACAGTCATCTCCCCCTCCCTCCCTGCAAATCGCGCTGGCGTATGAGCTTACGGGTTTACTGGCAGGCATATCTATCCCTGCAGCTGGGCCATTAGCTAAAACTAATACAGGATTGTGCACTTGGCAGAGAGCATGCTGTAGGATCGGTTTACCAAAGATCAATACGTTGGCTTTGAACGTCGTGCATTCCTCTGTGTGTTTGCTGCATGTGTGACTTTGTCTTCCTCCAGCCCCTGCAAGGCATATTTCCTTTACCTTGCTGTGTGGCTGCTGTATTATTTTGGTAGGTCACAATATTCTGAACTGTTGAGGCAACTGAAGAAAAAAAAATACTCTATTTCCCCAGAATTACATGGGATGTAATTCATGCTGCTATAATGAATTTAATTGATAAGAGACAATTTACCTGGCAATGTTGCACTCTGCCATGCACTGGGTAGTGTCAAACCTAGAGATGCTTTGCTGGGTCTTATTACTCAAAAAAAAAAAAAAAAAAAGAAAGAAAAGCCAATAGCAGAAGTCAAAGCCAGATCTGTATATAATCAATGCATGATAATATGAAATACCTGGGGTTCTTATGTTAGCTGCTATCTATAAAAAGGCTACTCTCTTCATCTGAACCCTCTAAACTGTGAACTGCATTTAGTATAGTGATTTGATTACGGGTGATTTCTTATGATCAGGTGAGTGTCAGCCTGTACAAAATATTTGGTAACTCCAGTTTCTAGTGCTGGTGGTCAGAAAACTTTAACATGCCTCAAATGATTTTATCAGAGAGGCAAAGGTGGAAGATGAAGAGCCACTGATTCATCTTGTTTCTCAAGATATGACTCTGTCAATTCAAGCTGAGTGCTTGATATTGGAAATAGCAATGTGGTAGCTCATACAGCTCTTTTTTCTGAGAATTTGGCTGTGAGGATTCTGTAAATGATCAGGGAAAGAAAAAAGAAAAAAGAAAGAAAAAAAACCATAGTAGGAAAGTAGGAAGTTAAAAGGATAAATGGTTCTTATGTGCTTGTTACTGCTGATAATCCTTGTGCCTCAGTTTTGTGGGGGATTTTAGAAAGTGGTCTGCTTTGGAAGAGGTTGATTTTTATTTTTTTTTCTACCCTGTACCATATGAAAGCCTTACTGTTCTAGCTGCTTTCCAGGTTTTGATTTGTTTTGGATTCTCATGTCTGCCTAGTTTTTTGAGGGTTAGGAGGATGTAGCCATGGCAAGTAATATCTGGCTTCTGTCACATTGGCATTGCTGAAGATAGTTTAAATCTCATCTGTGAGCCTACATTGGAACTGAAAGACTGAGGTTTTTAAAGGTCTATTACTGCAGGCTTTCTTGGCCCCTGCTCTGCAGCCCAGGCACACTCGGATCATAATCCCCTGCCAGTCAGTTAGGGAAGAAAATGCCTTTGACGGTCCTGAGCCAGTGCCAAAAGCCACAGATTGCCACAGGAAAAGTTCTTAGAAATTTTTTATTGAGTGCCATGTTAATAATGGTAAAATAATTAATCGTAAAACAGTAACAACAAGCCTTTAGTGTCAACCAAATTTTTACATTTTTCCAAAAGTGATCAAGGGTTGAACTGCTTTGTTTTACCTGCTGTGTTTGCATATACAGAAATATTAAAGAAGAGAGCGTTCTTCTGTAAGTGTCAAAGGGATGGCAGTGTACATTTTCCAATAAATGGTATTTCCTTATGTACAAAACTTTAGACTCCATCCTGCAGCTCTCATACCTTTTCTTTAAAAAGGTGTACTCAGCACAATGCAGACATCTGCACAGCTGACTGCAGAGATACCTCACCAGCATTACTTTAGTTCCTAGCATAATAAAAGATTTCCAATCAGTTTTTGTTTTGAAAGGGAGCACAGGAGCAGGGTTTTTTTTTAAATTCATTTCCCATTGGTATGAATATTTTGTGATTCTTCTTTTTCCTCTTCTCCTTGTCCCCAAGTCCATCTCATATTTCACAGACGAGGGAACAGTGTGATGGTGTGTCACACCCAATTACATCAGTGACATTGGCAGTCATAACTGACACAGCTTAATGCAGTCTGACTGATGTAATCAGACACGATGTCTCTCACAGTACTGTGTCACCCTGAGAAATCGAGAGAGATGCAGGTTTCAGAAAAACACAGCTAAGGGTTGTTTTAGAAAATGAATAATAACCCAGGGCATTGTGTCTAGAGATGTGCACCCAAACCAAGTTGCTTCTTCTGGACAGAACAAGACCAGTGCGCTAAATACATTTCCTTAGGGCAGAGAGTGTTTTTTTTCAGGCCACTTGAATGAACCTCATTTCTTCAACAGTAATTTTTCTTTCTGTTGCTCATCTAAAGCTTTATTGTGTACATTTCGAATAGTTATTTTGAGTGTCTCCCTTTTGGGATCCCAGATTGTGACCTCCTGAATGTGCTTGGCTTTAAAGAGCTGATCTGATATATATTTAGCTCTCAAAAACTGAGACTGTCAAGGAGATGAGCCATAAGACTGTAGATTTGAAATGCATGGAAATCTGGAAGGTATTGTGTAGGGTAAATCTTGTGATTACTTTCCATGTCGAGTGTGTTCATTGGTGTTGTTTATATATGTATTTTACTATTCTTACTGCTTAGCTGCTGCAGCAGAAACAGCTCAGTTGCAAACAAAGCTTCACCCTTCTTCATGTGTAGTCAGTGCAGGGATGATTTTTCTTATCATTAGAGACAGAGGCCACATTCGAAGTGCTTGGCTGGACCCGATCATCTCCCAAATTTATTTGTATTTTGTGATCCAAAGTTCAGCTATAGATTTCCTTACCTCTAGAACAGCATATGAAAACTGAGGTCCACTGAAGTCAATACCAAGCTTCCCATTTACTTCATCAAGGCAAGGTCAGACGTGGAGAGTGCTTTAGGTACTGACTGAGCTTGAAGTTGTTTGAAGAAAATTGTCCAGCTTGTTAAAGTGAGAATTGGATAAGCTGTACCACTTGAACTGTCTCTGGAGGATGTTGAGCCTGTGAAAATCTACCTCATTTTTATCACCTAAGCAAGGGAGAACTGAAAATTCCATTGAATTGGGAAAAAATACTGATCAGGAACAGTGAAAGAAACAGCTATATGAAAAAAAAAACAAACACCAAACCAAACTTTGCTGTGCAGTCCCCATCTATTTTATCTTTGACTTTATCTCTTACAGATTTTATTGTTTTAAGTGTGCTTAGATGTGTGCTAGTATCTAGAATACCAAGTACAATGTGGCACTAAGTCCTGATTTGGGATTCATCCATATGACTAAAATAAAAATAATAAATATTACCTTGATTCTGGACTCATAAATTCTGTCAGAGACATCATCAAGTTTATAGGCAAGGACATAATCATAATAGACTTTCAAATTAATAGGTTGGACATAAATGTGGCTACCAAAACTGTTTTAAAATTACAGAACTTAATCTGTATTTCTGTCTCTATCTCACAGCAGTATCTTTTCATATCTGTTCTTAAAACTGCATTTCTAATCTGAATATTCCCCCCCACAAAGGGAAAAATAATGCAAATAATTTGTGCTTTTCTAAAAAAGAGAAAATATACAGAAAAGCAAATATTTCTCTGTTTGCATGTCTGTCGCCATCATTTTAATGACCAAGTTACACTTTTGCTGTCTCTGAAGTTAGATCCATTTCAGCTTCATCAGCTTAATTTTCATTCAACATTGTTTTGCTGTTTGGGAAGCATTGATTGAGGAAGCAATAGAACAGCTTTTATACGGTGTCTGTGGAAAATGTAAGGATGTGGCCATGGAGCTGCCCAGTATAGGAACCCACTGATTTCTAGCAAAAACATTGTCATTCTTAAGATGTCATTGCCTAATATATACAATGTATGGGAGCACCTGCCATACAAGGACATGCTGGGAGAGTTGGACTTGTTCAGCCTGGAGAAGAGAAGGCTCCAAGGAGACCTTATAGCTACCTTCCAGCACCTGAAGGGGCTGCAGGAAAGCTGGGGTGGGACTGTTTACAAAGGCTTGGAGTGATAGGATGAGGGGCAAGGGGTATAAACTGGAGAGGGGCAGATTTAAACTAGACATAAGGAGGAATTTCTTCACGAGGAGAGTGCCGAGGCAGACAACAGGTTGCCCAGGGAAGCTGTGGCTGCCCCATCCCTGAATATGTCCAAGGCCAGGCTGGATGGGCCTTGGGCAGCCTGATCTTGTGGGATTCCATGGCAAGAGGTTGGAACTGGATGGGCTTTAAGGTCTCTTCCAACCCAAACTGTTCTATGATTCTGTGATACTGTTTAATCCTTCTGCAGGGGATTAGCCCATTCCTGGTTGTGGTAATTTGAAACTGAGTGTTTCAAAGCTGATGGCTACTTGATATCAAGGGTACTGGTTTGCTACATGTGTGCCTAAAGCATGGTCAGCTTTCAGTCCAGGGTCTGGGGAGCAGGTTTGTTTTTGTTTTTTTTTGTTTGGAATAGGATTCTTGGTCTTCATTTCAGCCTAGCTTGAACTCATTAAACACCCATCTGGGCAATCAAGGCATCATCAAAGTTTGTAACTCTGAGAAGTAAACTGAACTCATGAAAGAAGTGTTCCTGTGTAGAGATTGGTATCTCTTAACAACAGTAGTGAGAAATAGGGCAATTAGAAAGCTTACATGAGATCAGAGACGTCACTTGTATGGAGCAACACTAACTTGGGAGGTATTGGTCTGTCAAAGGGACTAGTGACTGGCCAGACATTGTTACCTGTCCCAGAGCTCTGTCTCCTAAATCAGGAGCTGCTCACCTGGCTACCCATCACCCACTGGAAAAAGCCCTGGAAACCAGTTTAGTATTCTGCTTTGTGCCAGCCAGATCACACAGAGAGGCTGTGGTAAGGACCACAATCATGAAAGCATTTGAGTAATTGCTGACAGAAGGTAGTGCTTCTACTAGTAGAAGGTAGTGCTTCCCCTCACCACAAGAAGGATGTTGAGGCTCTGGAGTGAGTCCAGAGAAGAGCAACAAAGCTGGTGAGGGGGCTGGAGAACCGGCCTTATGAGGAACGGCTGAGAGAGCTGGGGGTGTTTAGCCTGGAGAAGAGGAGGCTGAGGGGAGACCTCATTGCTCTCTACAACTACCTGAAAGGAGGTTGTAGAGAGGAGGGTGCTGGCCTCTTCTCCCAAGTGACAAGGGACAGGACAAGAGGGAATGGCCTCAAGCTCTGCCAGGGGAGGTTCAGGCTGGACATTAGGAAAAAATTCTTCACAGAAAGGGTCATTGGGCACTGGAACAGGCTGCCCAGGGAGGTGGTTGAGTCACCTTCTCTGGAGGTGTTTAAGGCACGGGTGGATGAGGTGCTGAGGGACATGGTTTAGTGTTTGATAGGAATGGTTGGACTTGATGATCTGGTGGGTTTCTTCCAAACTGGTTATTCTATGAGTCTATGATTCTACTTAAAACAAGCTACATTTGGAGCGCATGATGCTGTAATAAGGTAGCTGCTTACTCAGCAGCAACCCTGAGCATTCTTGCTTGTCAACTGTCTCACCTAGGGCAACAGCTCTGATCTGTCTGGTTCTTGGATAAACCCTGGGGTCCCTATTTGCAATGGATTGTTGTTCATGGTCTTGCCCAGTACACCTGCAGGAGAGGAAATGGGCTACTTTCTTTAACTGACATCACAAGTATATTATAATTATTAAATAATCTTCAGTGTTTAGTCATGTGGCAGGTGAAAAAGGCACCCTTTTTTAAAATTTATTACATAGATGTAGCAGTTGAAATGCTTAACATACTATGTAATTTTTAGGTGAAAATTAATTAGCGTGAATAGGCAAGGCACCCCATGGTGTCACTGTTTAGTCAGTTTTCCTTGGAGAATCACACTTTGAGAGGAAAACCAAGCTTTTTTTGTGTGTTATCGAGACACATGAAAAATCAGTAAACTAAAATAAGTAAAATAAAATTTAATTTAATAAATTAAAATAACTGATTTGTCTCCTTATCATAGGTTTTCTTTCAGCGTAGAATGTGATTGTTCCGTGCCATGCATTTCACTGCCATTAGTGAAGGAAAAGGGATTGGGGGCGGGGGGACACACTAGCAGATTCTAAGCAAAAAAATCTCAAACATACGCTATCGCTATTTTCCAGTGCAGGCACTGCCATTTCCTGCTTGGAAAAAACTGCTTCTGAACCTGTTCATCCATGCTTTTTGATGGTAGTATATAGCAATCTGTAGATATAGAAATCTGTCTCTCAACACAATCAGAATCACCTGGATGGAAATGAGAGCTGTCAGGGGCACTTTAAATGCTCACACTCTAGTGCTGTGTGACAACACAATGGCCATAAACAACATTTTGGGTCTCTAAATAACTGTGATAACTGCCCTAAGGGAAAGAGAAATACAAACGACTACCAAGAAAAATTAGTAAGAACAACTCTGATAAGTACAGTGACTGGAACAGATAGAGTGATGAAGTCCACTCATATGATAAATCTATTAAGATGTGGTTGATCAGAAATTTAAAAAAAAATGTATTTCAGTGTGACTAACCTTAAATGTGATGGAAGTTAAAATGTCTTGGTCATTTTGTGGAGATAAGTATTAGACAGGAGGGTTAGTTGGAAGAAAATATGTTTAATGACAGGATGCACAAGCTTGGTTCTTATAGCTGAAATTTTGGATTTTTATCATCCAGCTTTACTGTCGAGCTTTATAGAAGAGTTCATGTTCGAGAAGACAGACCCACAGAAATTCATGCCATTAAAATAGCTGGCTATGTGTTTACCAGTGAGTTATCAACAGCATGTGGGAGCACACATGCAGTAATATTGTGCTTTGGGTTATTTGGCATGTTCTTTAAATGAGCATTTGGAAGAGATAAGATCTGTGATCTGAGGAAAGACTGAGAGAAAGAATATCAGTGATTTTATTCATTATGACTTCATCGAGACTCCTTCCCCTTAATTTCTGAAGTAAGAAAAACAGTATCAGTAGCTAGAACCAAGCCTCCTACCCACACATTTTTCCAAAATTTTAGTTCTGCCAGGAACAGTCAGTGCCCTTTTTATTTTTTCCTTTCCTACTAAAAGTGTCAAAGTGGAGCTATTACATGTACACACAGTGAGATCAGAGTTGTTGGATTTTTACCTTAAGCATGGCTTTGAAGAATCTCTGAGGGTGTTTTTGTTAATCTTAAACATTCTAAGAATAGTGAAAGACCTTATTGTAATCAATTACTTTTTGTTGTTATTGTTTGTAAGTGGACAAATCAGTTTATAGCTGTGTGGGATTCTTTTACCATTGTTTTATGTTTAGAGACTCTGTTCCTCTCTCTTCTCTCCAGCCAGTTCTGATCTGTTTGTCATTTTGGAAATTTTACGAAGCGTGACAGAGAAGGGCTGAATCTGTTCTATCACTTCTGTTAAGGGTCAGAGGCAAATAAAACCCCTACACAGGAGCATGCTCCTCATGGAGAGGTGATATGGTACATGATATGACATACTTTTCTTCTCTTTCTCCATTCTGGGATAAATCTACAACAGTTTCCTCTGCTGTTGCTTTAAGAGGTTGTTGGATTTTTCTTCCATTATATCTACTCCACTTATGATTATGGTCTGTTCCATCTTCAAGGGTATTTTCAGGTATATTTAGCTTTAAGCATATGTGTAGTCTTTTCACTCAGATTGCTTTCACATAAAGATGAATGAACATACTTAAAGTTGTGAAGCCTGTTCTCCACAGTGCCAAAAATGGCATTTCAGGCTGGTTAATCCATAAATTAATGTCTGAGACTGTGCACAAATACATTGTTCAGTGATCTAATTAATAAATAAATAGTTAGATTATCCAGAGGACACTAAGTGGTTCTATTTCTTCTTTTTTTTTCTTTTTAAGTTACAAAGGTTTTTTTTATTAAATACTGAATTTGCTCAGTTTTTTTGAAAAATGATTTGACTCTTCTCACTCCAAAGTATCACACCTTAGAAATTGAGTGCTTAGCTCAAGCTGTGTGTCTCCAGTCTTAAAAGTTCATGTTCTTTCTGTGGAGGAAACTCTACAGTAGATGCTTGGTGCTACCAATCTGTGACAGAATAACATATTCTAAACAGAAAATATAACAGTATTTTTTGATGTAAATCATGTTATTGATTTCTTGGTAGAATTACAATTTTTTATTTTTCTTTACTGTTCTCAAGGGCAAGTGCTTGTTCGATAAATACTTCCTGAAAACTTCCAGGTTCTTATTACTAAAATTGCTTGATAGAATTATTGCAAATGAGGCAGGTGAGAGGTGCCAACTTTGCTTTGTTTATTTTTCCCACTGACAAGTATTTCTGCGTACAGGTAATGTAGAACGTGAGACCACATTTTCCTTGGGGCCATGAGTTTTCAAATACAAACAGGTGAGAGAAAACATTTTAAGAAACAGAAAATGGCTTGGTTATGCTTCCCTAAATTGGTAGGGGAAACTCTTGGCAGTTCATAATACTTGTAATATCTTTTATTCTTCTTTTTGCTTTTACTCAACTATGTTTGAAGCTGATGATGTCCCTTTAAATCTGCTGTCACTTGTGATGCATGGGAACAGACATGCAGTTGTCTTTATTTCAAGTGTTTGACCAGCTATTGACTGGGATGAAGAGGAGGTAGGCAGGTAAAAAAAACATTGATTGGTAATACTTCACATTTTTCTTAGGAAAAATTTCAAATTAAAGCAGCTTTTGTTTTGCAGAAAGCAAATGTATGCTTGTATCACTTCAAATTTGTATTAGACAATATTTTATCATTTAGAAGCGTCATGTTGCTACACTGAATAATGCAATATGGGCTGACCTACTTTCATGTTGAAACACTGATTCACCTGTCAACATTTTTGAGCAAAAGGAAATATTTGTTCTTGTCTTCAAATGGAAGTACAAAACAAGAGCAGATGTTAGCAGGCATGAGCAAGCCTCAGGGAACCAAGATGTGCTTCTACTTTATATTGTAACCTCCTAATTTCATCAAGAGTACTCTTTATCTAAAGATAGTAGACTGAAAGCTGTGATCTGTAACATAAAAATTTGTTACCCTATTTGGGTATGCCACACTAGTTGTTAATACCTACTATTTGTATTGCATGAGTACATTTGATACTTTGTACTATGGAGTTTAAATATTTGATATACACATATTCTGAATCTTGTGTATGGCATCGGCAATAAAGGAACAATTAGTTCAGCTAGTGAGTTAAGTGCACACCTTTACGTAGTCTGTAAAGGGAGACATCATGTCCAACCATTTGTTATGTAGGTGTCATTTTAGAGTACTCAATTCCTGTATTGAAAGTTCTCCCCAAATTTTTATTAGCCATCTGTTTATAGTAGGTGTGTAATTGTTTTGGGTTTTTTTTCTGTTTCACTGCAATTATTACTCTGGCAGAAAGAGCATGTTGAAAGTGTAGCTTGTCTCCTGAAAAATCTGCTTTCGTTACATATGGTTCTCTCCATTAAAATACAGACCAATAGCTCAAGCCACCTTAAGGGGAAAGCACTCGGCATGCAGCTCCAGAAATTAGGCATGCAGGTACATTAACAGTAGCAGTAATTGCATACGTTAGTCACTGGCTGGAGCACCAACTCTGTATACAAATTTTCAAATTATTGCACTGGCTACAAATTGTTTCTAGTGAGCATCCACTACCTCCTCCTTTTAAAGAAGATGAAAATTTTTGTAGGTAACTATTTATGTTTACTTTTTACTTGGGGTTTATAATAATTAATGACAAATACTTCCATGTTTACTGTTCTGAATGCATGCCATATGTGTAGGCTGACCTTTGAATGAACAGTGTAATTGGTCCTGCTTAAAAAATATGTAGCAGCATGGGTTATGCATAGCTTTCATACAGCAATGGAAAAGCAGAGGACAGGTATCCACTTGGTTCCTGAGGAGCAGGTTGAGCTCCTGACATAAAGCTGTTCTTTGATTCTGTCTGATCACAGCACTTGGTGAAATCACAGCTTTTTTTTGACATGCATGTTGTAAAGTTATCTCCCTTTTTTTCCTTCTGTTGTTGCTGCCTTCTCTTCTGGAACCCATATTGCCAATGCCTAATGGAATAGGGGCTTCTTCCTTTTCCTTTCAGCCTTTGGCTTGGTTGTCTTTAAATCTGAGTAAAGAAAGAAGAGATTGTCCTGCCAAAGCTACTCTTGCAGCTGATAGATATTCAAAGAGCTATGCAAATATGTTGATATTCAATGGGTACGCTATGACCTGGACAGGAAACTAAACCATGCTATGCGTAGGAGCTCAGCAGCAAATGTAGAAAAATATCCATGTTGCTTGAAGATTTTGAGGTGGGGATGATCTCAGCCAAATAAGGCAGCTCTGGGATTAATTGTGTCTTTTTGAGACAAACTTTTTAGAATTCTCTCCAGTTTTATTCCACCTTAATGAATGCCAATATTCTCTAGGCTGTGAATAAGTACATTAGTCTTCCATTCTTGCATATTTATGTGCAGTTTCTTTTGGTTTTTTAGATAATAAAGAAAATAAGAGAAGCTGATTCTCTCACGAAGGATGGGCGAAGGAAACTCAGAAATAATTGTTGAAAAAGTTTCTCTTCTGTTTCAAACCCAGATATTTTTAAATACTATTCAAGAAAGCTTGTGAGATTTTTCTATCAGTCATCTCAGCTACTTACCACCAAGTTAATTATTACCCAGCTAAGATTCTATGTAGCTCAAATAATTGTCATCTCTGTCCCTCTCTCTTTCTCTTTCTTTTTCACTAACATTTAGAACATTCCTCTTTCTACAGCTTTCAGATACTTAAGCTGTGCTATCAAGCATGATGTATTCCGAATTATCTGTCAGAATTAATGTGCAAGTTTACCAACAATGGTGTCATTTTTCAGTGTGTACAAAATAGGCAAGAAGGGCATATTTTAGTACCTACGGGCTGCTGTAGGTAAAACATTTTGATGTATGGCACAGCCTCCTAAATAAGATTATTGTGGGAGCATTTTGCATGTGGTAGGTGCATAATATGCAGATGATATTTGTAGCTGACAGCAATCATCACGCTGATTCATCTAACATTTGTGCTGTAAATTTTTTCTGAGCAACACACATCAGCGCTATCTCTTACATATCTGGATATTACATTGTGTGTGTTGTCACCTGTATTCAAGCAGTATTTTCTCCTAGTCTGTTTTAACCTTCAGAAGTAATATTTTAATGTTAGTTTCTTAGTTTCTGTGCAGTGATATTGAAGAAAATGTATTAGTTCCTAAAAAAAAAAGGATTTGGTTGGACAATTCCGTTGCCGAAAATGAGACATTAGCAGACTTATTGACATGGACATGCAGATCTATACCCATTTCATAGTTTAGATCGGTCTTTTTAGGAAATTGCAGCTTGAGCATTTGGCATCTCTCATTATTATTATTATAGTTATCTAAAATTTTGGCCTTGAGCTTGATGGACCTAGTATCATTTTTAGCTTGGAGTAACTTGAGGTTGAATAATATCTTCCCCACAGTATCATTGTGAGGTTTCAGTCTGCGCTGATCATCTCTGTAGTTTGCTTTTATTTCTCTTATACAAGTTGAATTGAACTGAACCATGACTTAAGCCTGAACAAAAGATAAATCAGCTTCTTTTTGCTGTGAAACAAAAATATTGTGGTCAGATTTTGGCATCTGTCCTACAAGCAGAGGAACACCCAAAAATGATAGTAGAGATTCGCTGTTTAATGTAGTTAAATATGTCTCCTATAAGATCTTGCAACCTTTGCATCATTGGGTTTTCAGGGCGGTTTTGGCTTGGCCCAGCAACCTCATAACCGTCAAGCAAAGATGGAAACAGTGGGATTTTGCTCACTGCTGTCTGTCACGGCTGTCACCTCAAAAAAACTCTTGAAAGTTTTTTGGGTTTGTGGTTTGGCCCTTCCCCTCAGCCTAGTTGAGCTGATAAATGGTCGGTCTGCACCGTGAATGCATACCTGAGGCTTAAATGCTACTCTTGTTGATTTAGGAGGTTTGCACATAGGAAAAATAGGTGTGAGACTAATTATATGCCAGCAATAATTCCACTAGAATGAATTTGAGAGTTCTTTTAAACAGAGTGCATTTTAAGCCTAATAATATGTTGCAATATAATTCCTAAATTTCTGTTAGGAAGATATTTCCTTCAGCTTCTTCTCTTAGGAGTCCTGTAGAGCATATTCTCCAAAATGAAACTCCAAGTTTAATCTTTTCTTTAATAGACTACCCCACTTTCGCAGCTTTTATGTGTATGATGAAATATAACTAAGTAGTAAAACTGATTAAGTTGAAAATAGCAGTTTTTGTAATAAGGACGGAGCACAGAAATAATTTGAGACTAAAGTACTGTTTAGATTTTAAAGGCAAAATCTAACTAATGAGATATGCCAATTTGATAAGCGATATTTGGATGCAATTTTAATGAAGACAAGCCCTGGGTTTGAGCTAAAGGAGTGTTAGGTTAATAGTGTTAATAGTAAGATGTTCTCAGGATTTTGTTTACCTTGGAGAGTACATTAGTTACAGTGGTAGCACCTGCATACTCTCTAGACTGGACTTACCTTTTCCAGCAATTTAATTGTGGCCCTAGGAAGCTGAGTGCTATAACATTAACTTCAGAGAGATTGGGATTTTGCCCTGAAGCTTCATATTAATATGTGATATGTTGTTGGGCAGTATATAAAAAATGAAGGTAATATGATGAAGGAAGGACTTTGAGAGCTGTTAAGGAGAAACCTGGAGACAGAAAAAAAAGCGAACTTCCTTTCCTGACATAGCACTTGCTCTGTTGGGAGAACTCATTAGTGGATGGCAATTACCAGACTGCCTGGACACCAACGAACTAATTGCAGCTCCTAAATGTTGTATTCACAAGGAGGTGCAAGTCACTAGTTCAGTGGAAAGCCATGTTTTCTTCAAAAATCTATGTGAGACTCTTCCTATTTATCTTCCTCATACACTATAACTGAAAAGCTGCTGATGTAGCAGAGCCTTGAAGATGTACCAAGAGCTAAGATATGTTTGGCTCCCACTCGATATCTAAAGGTTAGAAGTATCCAGCCTGGGTCACGCTTAGAGGCAGCTCAGGAGGTCTCTCGTATGGGATAATTTATGCACATTTTTGAGTTTATGGCCAGCGAATGGAAATTTTCTGAACACTAATCTCTATATAATAGTCACTTTGTTTCTTTTGATCTGTTTTGTCTGTATGAACAGTTTTAATTACTAGTCCTTCCCAAATAATAAAGAGGAAATACCCTTGGGTAATGCTAAATAGGAGTTTTTGTGAGCACGTACCACTGTTCAAGTTTTCATTTGTTAGGTTACCCACCAGGTAGCAGATTTTTAAGGGTGCTGAAATTTCTACATGATTTCCTTTATACCATAGTATTTGTAAGTCTATTGAGTGTTCAAACCTTGACCCCACTTTGTCCTTTAAACTGAGACCTGCAGACAAACAATAAAATAAAATAAAAATAAAAGTATGAAACTAGTTTTATCAGATCTGTACTACAGAGTAAACCTTTCTTCTAGGGTAGGACCTCATTTATCTTAGTTTTACAGTCCCACATACAGTCAGGAACAAATATCTTATTGACCCAGCCACCAAGGTGGTGTTACAACAGCAAGATCCTGAGACTTTTTCAGACCTTTAAGAAGGTGTAAATACAAACAAGATGATGACTTGACTTCAGAGCCAAAATTAACCCTCTTTTAACCTTAGATGATCTTTAAGGTCCCTTCCAACCCAAACTATTCTATGACTCCATGATTCTAAATAACTGAAATGTAATATATGGCACTCTTCCCTCAAGGAGGACAGTAATCCCACTGCATAGTGTCAGCAAACGTGGCTCTGTAGTCATCTTGTAATTCAGTTGCCACAGCAACCTGGTCCCTACTTGCAGCAAAGCAAGCAAAACATATGGTAGAAATATTGTGCTGTTCCAAGAAACATCGAGATTTCCAGAACAATAACTGTTCAAATTCAGATTTCCCCCTCAAAAATGTTAATCAAACTGCTTTACAGTAAATATTAGAAAATTAAGGGATTTAATGTAAAAATTAGACACGTTACCTAGTAAGCTACCAAAGGTATAAATGAAGTATTACTAGTTTAAATCTAGAAAGTAAAAATGGGAATTGTTTACACTGTGGGCTTCAGTTTTGATAGTTTTCTGTACTGTGGACTAACAAAACATTTGGGAATACACTTGACAGTTCCTGACTCAGAAGTTATAGAGAAGTCCTCTTTTGAGGTACTTGTGCACATAGGACTCATTTCTTCTCTCACTGCTGGAAGCCTATATTCATGCCTATTGAAAAGTATCCTCAGGAGTGCTGGCCAAATCTCTTTGTTGGTTTTATGGAGAAATAACAGCCAATTCAGCTGTGATTAGTTTAATTCCTTCCATTTTTGTGTTTTTTTTTTTTTTGAAACAACTTGTTTGAATAAACTACTTCTGAACAAGGTGGGATGTTGTAATGGTTAAATCTGATGAAAAATTCAAGAATATTTTTATTAAAAAGTGAACTGTCTCAGATTTGATTTGAGAACCGTGGCAAAAATCTGAGAAGAACTGGAAAGTACCTAAAGAGTAGCTGAGTGAGAACAACCCTGGTTATGTGATTAAAAGGAAATATGAAATAGATGGAGGTCTGAAAGGTCAATTGTAGAGAGAAATTACAAGCTACAAGTTTTGTGTCTTATAGTTTTTTGCTTAGGTTAAAATGATATGTATTCCATATATGTCTAAACTGACCTCTAGGAAATTGCAATGGAATCAGACTTGAGTGGAAAAATTGATTGGAGTTGGGGTGGTGGTTAAATGGAGGTGTTTGGAGGTTTGAAACAGAAAAAAATTACAAATAATCTTTAACGTATCACTTCAGACATGGAATTTGACCTAAGAATTTTTTAATTTGACCCTTTCTTTTCCATTATTTCAAATGGAATTCCATTTCAAGCTAAAATTAAGAAGTGCTTTTTGGAAATAATTTAAGATAATATGAAAGTCCTTAAGAGAAGCCTTGCATTTATGAGGTCATCATTTTTTCTTAAAAAAGATAGAAAGGAAGACTGGGAAGTACTGATCTGTCAAGCCTCAAGCTCCACCAGGGGAGGTTTAGGCTGCATATTAGGAAAAAAATTTTCACAGAAAAGGTCATTGGGCAATGGAACAGGCTGCCCAGGGAGGTGGTTGAATCACCTTCCCTGGAGGTGTTTAAGGCACGGGTGGATGAGGTGCTAAGGGACATGGTTTAGTGTTTGATAGGAATGGTTGGACTCGATGATCCGGTGGGTCTCTTCCAACCTGGTTATTCTATGATTCTATGATTTGCTTGTATTAGAACAATGACTTGCATTTACTTTACTGGTTTGAAAACATCTGTTGTAGGTTGGAGCTCTGTTGCAAATCCAAGTTAGTTTTTCAGATTTGAATAAAAATTTCTTCATCTGTCATCTTCTTTCCAGCAGCGTAGGTCTGTCACACTCTTCAGCTGAGCTTGCAGGAGATGGAGAGGCTTTGATGAGTCTTCAGAAAGGGAAGAAGCTTGGAACTAATAATTAGGTGAGTTTAAGAGAAGCAACTGCATCAACATTTTGCAATATATCCTTTTGTCACAGATATGGTATCAGAATAAATTATTGGAAAATTTTAGGTAATGACTAATAAAAATCCTTAGTAAATTATTAGAGATAAGCCTTTCATCAATACTTGCTTCCTTGTAGGCTCATTTGTATAGACCTTACATTTTTAAAAGTTACTTCTGAATAATATTTAATATGCAGATTATGTGTGTGTATACGGCTCATTATCAGTGAAGACTATCTGCTCAAGATTTTTTGTGAGTAAACTAAATTGGTCTTGTATGACAAGTAAGTTTCTTTAGACTGAAGGAATGACTGTTCATTCAGAACCATGTTTATAGTAAAAGCAAAATTAACTGAGGATTCACTTTCCTGAGATATATGCACATATATAAGAATATACTTTTTGCCTTTACCAATGTTATAGAATTCCTCTTAACTGACTTCTTAACCAGAAGTGTATTAAAAATTAAGGTGAACAGTGTGAAGACAGTCAAATTGAAATTCAAATTCAGAACTTTAACTGAATATGCATAGAAACATTTCTTTCTTACTCTGTTTGGAAGTCTGCTCAAGATTCACTGCTGATAAACGATACATATTTTGATTTTATTCTAAATTCCAAATATTGTTTTCTAAACAATGAAGTTACCATAAAAGGATTGGGTTTTGTCCCATTGTTATTCAGTTCTACAGCTGACATTTATTCCAGCCATTTTAGTAACAGCATTTGCACTTCTAGGCATTGCCTGTTGCTCCTTGGGAGAGAATTCTTCACATTAGGTGTTCTTCTGCCCTTTCTGTCTGTCCACCCCTGCAATCTATTTTGTACTGTCATGAGAATCATAGTTTGTGCTTGGTGAATGGACTTTTCCTTCTGTTTTACAAGAAAAACAACCACACTGAAGACACAAACGTTTCTTTCTCTGAACACTCATTGCTGCTGCCGAAAACAGCTGAGTATCTCTGCAAATTGACTTAATGTTGCAGAGGAAATCTTAGATCATTTTCCAGTTCCCAGAATTTATTCTTAGCTAACAGGAATATTGTGACAATGTTTGAGTTTTATTTTAGAATAGATATGATTTTTCTGAAAAAGAAAAAAAGAAAAATGATGTAGTGAAATAAATGAACAAATGAAACTAATGCCATGGACAATTGCTTTTTGCCTCTAGATTTAGCTTTTAAAAGTGAAGGAGTTTTCTTCAGGAGAGAATTGAATACAACAATAATTCCTATCATTTATGTAACTTCTACAAAAGTTGTTATGTGGTTGGAATAACAGACCTTAAATTACAGAGTGTTTCATTAAATACAAACATTAACTTATAGTAAAATTGCAGACAGTTCTGCTCCAAATTGACTTCGGAGTTACTCTTTTTCTCTGTGCAGCTCACCTTTCCCTCCTTTAGCTTCATTTTCTGCACTCTCTCTGTTTGAAGTGTCTTTGAAAAGGTGGATTTCTGAGGAACAGAGGGAAAGATATTGAAGTGCATCTCATTGACTGGCCACTTGGTAGTGCCTGAAGCCATATACAGTTTTGTATAACTCGCATGAAGTCAAGCTGCCTTACCTCTTTCTGTTCAAATCAAAGCTATGCTGCACCTATAGTCTGTATTAGATGTTGCTTTTTCATGTTTTAAGTGTGCATTAATGCTGGTAAATGCATGAGCATGCTACATGCATCCAACAAGTGGACACCAGCATCGTAAAAAAACCTAAAGATTCATTGTCATTCCCTCAGAACCAATTCTAGGTAATGCTACTTGTATAAATACTACTCTTAATTTTCTGTGTTGTCCTCCTCCTTACAGTTGGTAAATATTAGCCAATTTTTATTCCTTTTTTCCTGTATTGCTTGCTTTCATAGAATCATAGAATAACCAGGTTGGAAGAGACCCACCGGATCATCGAGTCCAACCATTCCTATCAAACACTAAACTTTCACATAACAAGGTGTTGGCTTTTTAGTATGTAATTCTTTTTCTTAACCTTGTTGCCCAAGGTATCGCAAAAAATCAAGATCCTGAGAAAGATCAGCCTTATACTGCTGATGTAGATGTTTTGTCCTATCTTGTAACAAAATTTGTAGCACACTTATAAGGAAGGGAAGTTCGTTACTCTCTGAATAAATTGATTCAGGGTAGCAGAAGGACAGAGAAGTGTGTATGTACCTTGGTTTCAGAGAATCGAGTATAGATTTCACAAGATGGACCAGGGTAAAGCAGTTACTTTTGTGCTGTCTACATAGCACACAAATTTTATTCTGTTGTCTTGGCAAGCACCAGTTTTACTGTTGATTTTCTTCTGTCCTCCTTTTCTTGCTGAATTTCTACTTCTCATTGAGTTACATGCTATTGTGGTAAGCTCTGTCAGGCAAAGATTGTTTTTCTTTAGAGAAGAGATTGCATGCTTGCATAGAACATGTGCCAGCAGGAGAGCTAAATTTTTAAGAGACACAAAGGTCTCCCAGTCGTTGCTGTGAAGCTCGAGGGTAAACGTAAATATAGGACCTGGAGCACAGCTTGATAGAAAAGAAGGTAAGACTTGAAATAACAGAAGATGGCATTGAACACTGAGGTGATAAATATAACAGCTACTACATCCTAAAGCTGGAAAAACTTATAAAATCAGTATGATATAATGCTGAAGTGTATACATTGTGATAGGTTTATCAAGCAATATTTTCATGTGAAATGTTATTTAAGTAGTCTGCTGATCCTTTGCAGTAAAAACCAGTAGACATAAGGATGTTGGGCTCTGTTCTATAAAATTGTGCCAGTACTGGGTAACCTAGGCTCAAGCATACTGTTCCATTAACTTCCACAGAAACGGTACCTAGACTTTTACTTTAAGTGCATATTGGAAGTGCTGCAGACAAGAAGGATTAATCATGGTGTTGTTTCGCTGCGATCAATAGAAGACCTCTGTGACAATAAGCTGGGAAGTGGTTTTCCAGAAAAGCTTATATTTCTAAAGAGTAAAATACATCCGTACCTGTGACAGTGTTACCAACAGAGGATTTAATTCAACTCCTGTTTTTCCTGTAGAGAGCAGAATGTTGCTGTTCTCTGTTCTGACCCTCTGTGTTGTTTATTTTCTCATTAGAGTTCTATGAGTACACTGCACTTTGATATAATGCACACAATATACAGATATAAATTTCCATGAAAGACATTGTCTCTGGTTTATTTAGTGAATAGCATTATTGAGATCTCAGTTCTGTGTAAGCCCTTTGGCTGTAGCTCTTCTGCATGTTTATTATAAGCTATGAATGCTAAAGTAACAGTGTTATAAAATAATCAGAAGCCTCCTCGGTTGGGAAAATAGATAATTCCATTAATACGTTTAAACCTCTTAAGAGAACTCAAGTCAGCTATTTTAGTGTTGTGTTACGGTCTACATTAGGCCTAATAATTACATTTCAAGTTGGACATACACAATCTATATATCTCTATGTGTATGTATGCATACACATCACATATTTTAATATCAGGAAAAAACTATCAGGTCTGCAAAATTTCAACTTACACCTCTGGCCACTCTGTGGAACATCTGATGTATCAACAGATGTAATTTTAACAGTAAGTTTATACCATAGCATTCAAAAGACTGGAAAATTTGGGGTGTATTTATCAGCAAATTTATTTAAAATACTTCCATCTTCCTCACAACAAAAATATACTTTAGATGATAAGTGATAAATAATGATCTGCAACAGTTGTATATGAAAATTGGGACTGACACATCTAAACATTTTAGATGTCTCCACTGTAGTTCATTTCTGTAAGACAGCAATACACAATGCTATGGGCAACTCACTACAGATATGCTTGTCTAATAAAACTACATTGGGATCTGAACCACAGACATTATTTGTGCAATTCAATATCAAGCTGAGACAAAACCCCCACATATCCCTCACTTTCAGTTATATTCATATTTGTTGCCTTTTCCTGTTCTGTCCATATACGACTAATAATGACTTCAACCTTCCTGACCAACTTATATTTCTACATAATACACTCCCCAACCCCCTAATTAAGACAAAGTGGAGAACTCTGTTTACAAGTAATAATTAGTTTGTACTATACAATCATTTAAACCTTAAATGGATTAATCCATACATTTATAAAATTGAATCTTGGTTGAGAGAGTAACTTTGTTCTGTAATAACACTGTCAGTAAGTTGCTGTTCTAGGACTCCACTGCTCCCTTATTGAGGTGAGCAGGACTTTGATATACAGTCAACCAAGTCTGTAACTTGTACTAAATAAGCAAAATTACCTTATTGCATGTATAGAGTGTCGTAGATAACACCATGAAAAATGACTACTCAGTGATTTCATACAACATATGTAGGCGTAGATAGGAGATACTGTTTCTTTAACACTTTATCATATTATGACAACTTAATTTCCTACTGAGTATGAATAATTCTACTGTGAAATAATTTATCACTAATATTAATTCAGATGTTGGACAGTCTTTCAAATCAGCTGGCTATATTATTTAAATTGAGCAGATTTTTACTTTTGTAAGCTAAAGTACTGCTATTAATATCATATTCCTTTTCAATGAGTGCCATGTTCCTTACTTTGAAAAGTAAGTTCCTAGTAAAAATGAGTGAGTCTTTGGTGCTAATTTGACTAGGAAAATTTTTAAAAGGCAATACTTCTGTCAGTTAGTTCTGTGTAATCAAGAGGCAGATAAACATGAAGTGAGTCTAAAGTTTCAATTTCCTTAAAAAAATGCAATATAGAATCCAGAGGTGAAAAAAAATTAATCAGAAACTTGTATTTCATTTATGGCTTTATCATAATACTCACTACTATTTTAGCCCTACTTGTCCTTAAGGAGAGTTGTGAACATTTTTTTTTTGTGAATAATTTAAATGCCACAGCTCTAGAAAAGGCTATGACAATTAATTACTACTTCTTCAGCCCACAATCTGAATTTCGTAAATATCAGAGTGCACAAGACAAATTTGAGTATCTTCTCATTAACATGCTAATGCTTGTTTGTTAAAGCATAAGGATTCATCCACAAATAAATGAGGGCAGGGTTACGGCCAGTGAAGGAACTTTAATTCTGTCCCTTCTAATCCTTTACCTGCAGTAAGTTTTTAGCCTCAAATACCAGGGAAAAAGACAAATTAACACCAATGAGGGCAACGTAACAACAGAAAGGTAGAGCACACTTGCAAGTCTATTGTCATGAGGATATGCATATAAAATTTAAAGTCCTATTAGCAATGCAATAAATTGCTCTTACACTGCAAAATTCTGGCATAACCATCTGTTTTCAAAGTGTTTGGAAACCTTCTCTAATATCAGATGTGTTAATGTAAGAGTGGTATAAATATCTGTGCTTACTTATCTTTGTAACCATTAATCATTTATCTCAGTGCTATGTATTTTTCTAACCTGTTGATCATCTGAATGCGTTGCAGTTTTGGCTGCATTTGGAAAAGATTCTCAGGAGGAGGAATGTTAATGGACTTAGTTGGAGCTCCTTCAAGCGGCTGTTCACTTTGATCTTTGAAATGAATCATCACAGCTATGAGATGATCAGTGGCCAAGGCTTAGGGAGGTTTGACTGATTTATGCTCATTCTGTATGGTAATGACCCTACATGTTAGGATTACCTCATAGTTTCCTCCTAGGCTGTTTACAAAGTCAAGCTGCTATCATTGGGGTGTGCATTGAGTAGCCAAAGGCATTTAGGTGTTAAATATTTGAAATTTAGCTCACTTCTCATTCCCTATTCCATTATTTTGATGTTGTCTTTAACATGACTTTGATGCAAAATGTGTGATGTTTTTGTTCAGGACTTAGTAGTATAACAGTTGTTGATTTTGCTGTCATAAAATCAGTGGTGCTGAAGTTAGAAATGTTACTAACAAACAATAGAGTAGCTATTGCCTGGAGCCTAAAATAAAGAATCTGAATGTTTGATGATATGTGGAACAAAATGAATTATGATTCATAGATTGATGGGTAGATACTTTCCTATCGTAAGCGATGGTGGACTTTTTCGGCTCCTTTAAAAACTGCTGTTAAACTAGAGAGCAAAAACATTATCCGCCCTTTTTAGCAAACCATGGCATTAAAATGCCACATCTGTTTTTTCAGAGGGTATGGATAATTTTTTTTCAATATTGGAATGGGAGGTGAGGAAAAATAACTCACAGTATTTACTGAGATTCACCCAGTGGTCTAAATGTTCAACTTCAATTGTTATTTTTTGATTATGAGACCACAATTGCTGATACTATGAAGATGTCTCAGCCTATCAGTGTACAGATGGATGACCAATTATTTCCTGTATTTCTGTTTATCATAGCAGTAAACTTCTTCAGTGAAGACAACAGACTGTTTAAGATACGGTTTGAAAGATCATCAAATTCTCAAAATTAGGATAAAATACCTGAAACTAGTGAATGCAATTGTGTGGTTTTGCCTTGAATTAAAGAGTAAATAAAGAATCAAAGCCTATTAACAGTTTTACAGGTTTTGTTATAGGTCATACATAGTGGTTCAAAGTAGGAGTCTGAAAACCAAAACACAGTGCTAGGATTTTTAAAGCTGTCTGCAGAATGTGTAATTTAATCTCAAGATCAAATACATTTTTATTTTGTAGGGCTGTAGTTTTTGTTTCCCGTTCCTAGAAATGCAAGACAGATAAATGTTTTATGTACAGTTTGTGGGTTAAGGAAAAAACAAACAAACAAAACCCACCAAGTTTTTGTGAACAGGAACTTCAAATTTACCTGAAATTGTTATTAAAAACTCTTGAGTTCATTATAGTTAGTAGTATAGGTGAACTGAGATGCAGCTTTTTTTTCTCTGTATTTTTTTTAAAAAGTTTTAGACTTTCGTGTTGCATTTCTTGCAGTTCAGACTAGTTGTAAGAGTGAAGGATAAATCATTTCATATGGAGAAAATCCCTCTTTTATTATAACGTACAGAATATAATTCTTGTTCTACCTCTCCCTGAAGTTTTCCTATAAGTCCTAGGAGACTGCATTGCTCAATGTACAGAACACTGAAAGAGCATATGAGGCTGATTTTATGTACAGTTTGCTCTGCTATTTGTTCCTCTCCTCTGCGGAACAGGCTATTAATCTTCTTTTCCTTCATAAAGAACTTTTGAACCCACTGATTACTGTGAAATTATTAATACACATATTATTATCTGCTTTCATTTAAAATTATTTTTCCACCAGAATGGAAATCTGTTCTCTAAAATGAACGTGTTTGTTTCTAGTAATGTCTTTTTGAAACAAAAGCTAAGGACAATTGCTGAAGATAGACAGACTGCCTGGTTAATATTGCATACTCAGAATAAGTCCTGCTGAGACAGGATTTTGAAATTAGTACCCTTGGGATGCTGGCACTACAGCGCTTTATGAACATGGTGACTGTTCTGTCTGCTGGAATCCTGTCTGCAGAGCCCATAATAATATTCATAACAGGTTAGACTAATTCTCCATCTGTGTCACTGTCCCAGTTCAAACACGGGCTATAAATGAATGCGTATGAGAAGAGGAGACTTTGTGTTTAAGTCTGATAAACACTTTCCTGGCTGCTGAAGAAAAGAGTTTACTTCAATCAGGGGTAGGCTTTTTGCTTTTAATGACCTGTCAGATTCTTTTTTTTATGAATATTTCCCAGTTTGTGAATACAGGTGTATTTTTAGCATTTGTAGTATCTCGTGTCAGGGAGTTCCACAGTTCATCTTTGCATTAAGTTAAGAAGTGCCTCTCTGTTTTATAATTTTGAACCTCTGCTTGTGAATTAGTGTTTGAGACTTTCTTGTTATTGTAGTGAAAGAAGCACTTAACTGAATTTTCTTTCACCTCTTCCATGCCTGTCATCATTTTTATCTGGCTCTTGATTGACCCTTTTCTAGACCGGGAGTACTAGCCTGTCAATATCTTCCTTCTCTGCAAGTTATTTGGTAACTTTTGATAGTATTTATCAATGTTTTTTTTCAAATTATACTCCATGCTTTTTCTCAGATGAAAGGAACAGTGTTCCACACAACAATCACGATATGTGTATGACACTGCCTTTACCCAGTAGCATTGCAGTTTCTGAGGTTTTCCTCTGCTTAGTAATAGTACTTAATCTACTGAGCCGATATGCTCATAAAGCTATTATTTTAACGTGTAATCTCTTTCAGTTTTGGAAGTAGCTGAATCAGAATCAAGCACTGGGTGCATAAAATGAGAACTGCGTTTTTGCCAAATTCATTACTTTACATTTGTCTAGTTTAAAAGTCATCTGCCATTTTACTCTCAATCACTCAGTGCCACAGAGTCTTTCTGCAACTCTTTTTTTAGTCAACTTTTGTTTTATTTCCCCTGAAAAACTTAGCATCAGTAGCAAACTTAATCTCCTCTCCATTCTCTTTTCCTGATCATTCCTGAATGTGTTGAGCAGCTGAAGCCCCAGCAGCGATTCCTGAGGGATTCCACTCTTGCCTGAGAAAATTGACCATTTATTACAGCTCTTTGTTTCCATTCTTTTAGTTAGTTATCCCTGTGAGGACCTTCTCTCTTATCTTATTTCAGCTTAATTTAAGACCCTTTGGTGACTGGACCTAGTTGAAAACTTCATGGAAATTGGAGTTGGCTGTGTTAGCCACTTCTCCCCATTCTCACTCAGTTTGTATTCAGTGATTTTTGTCAGAAAATTCTAGTGGACTGTGGCGTAAGAGATTTCTACTTCAATTACATTTGTATGTAGTTTCCATAAAGGTTTGTTGGTAGGAGAAACAGGTTCATATTCAAGAAAAAAACTAAATATTTAATATCCAATTAGAGGTGCAAATTTCATCACAAAGTTTTAATGAACTGCTTTTGTCTATTTCTAATCATCCTTACAATTATAGAAAAAGCCAACTCTGAAGTCTTCCAAAGGTCAGCACAGAAAAAAAATAATGATCTAGGAACGACATCTCGATTCTTATCCAGATGGACAAAGGAGCTTAAATGCAGGAACTATGGTTTTAATGGAAGCAATAAACTATGACATTTAAGTCATACTTGTACACATCGATCTCTACTTGGGTAATCAGAAAAAGTTTCCAAGTGCATTTACAGAATAAAAGACTCAAAAGTGTAACTTATTACTAGATTGTCAGGCTTGAGACCACCCACTTACTGAATTGATCTTAATTTATCTATAGATTGATTTTTCCATACTGTCTTTGCTGTTTTGATGCATTCAAAAATTATACTGCTTTTTTTGTTATTAATGCTAAGTCTGAAACAGGAGCAATAGATCTTTTGAGTCAGGATGAGCTTAAAATGTATGAAATTATAAGATAAAGGTGGTAATTGCTGAGAACCAACTGTGGCAGCAATGTATTAGTGCAAAAAGATATCACATTAGTAAATCTCTTGAAAGCGTAGGTTTTGGTTGGCTATCTCTAAACTAGCTGTAATTTGTACTGCCAGGCATAACTGGAATTCAGCACATGATAATTACCTGAGCCTTCTCACAATGTTTCCAAGGTGAATTGTCACCCACATACTTCTTGTTACAAATTTCCTACTTCAGAGCTTAGGCACAGACAAGTTTAGATTGTGGTGTAGAAGTGTCCTCTGTCTGCAAGACAGGATGTCTCTGAATGTCTGTAAAGCAGTAACACTGGCATAGCAAGAGTTGTAATGAGTAGAAATAACAGACCAGTGCAGGGTCAGGCTGTTTTGCTGGGTTTTGTATGGGGTTTTTTTGAATCCCTAATGTAAAGAATCATGAGTCTTAAATCTAGTTGTTGGTCTTTGTGAATGCGGACAGCATCAGCAGCTCCAGAAAAGGTTTGTACAAATTCACAAACAATAGGGCTATAAAAGCATGCAGAAAGCAATGGGGCAGGTTGTACCCTCTAACAGCCCTAGTACTAGATTTGTGGATGCTGGGGAATTATAAAGGGACTGGACCTCAGAAAGTTGCAAGGCTTTGGTGCTGCCTAAATATAGCTTCACTTACTGAAGAAATCGGAAGCAGAATAGTGGGCCAGATGGACAAGTGGTCTAAGGGCATTTTTAATATTATTATTATTATTACTATTATTATTGTTAATTTTATCATGCAGGATGGCAACACAAATTTGCTTGTAATTTACGGTCCTATGAAGTAGGTAACATCTTTAAGATTCTGCTTTCTCATTACTGTACTTCGCCCAAAACTGATGTTCAAAAGCCTAATAAAGTTAGGAGAATAAAGAAGTGTTGCCGAGCATATAATGCTGAGTTTCGAGTAACTCTATTTGTAACAATGATATTGCTCAGATGTACATTTTTGTGATGTAAAGCAGAACTTTTAGAATGGGAGAAATTAATAAGAGGGGTAGTCATCAAGAGAGTGAACTGGGGGATACTTTCAGCATAGTTATTTTTAGTCTTCAAATTCACGATGCTGTCTTTCTGCCAAGACAGTGAGTCTGAAACATGCAGATGTCTGGTCTCTCTCAGTAACAGATAAACTATGTTGCATGTATGCAGTAAAACCATCACCTACAGTAGTACTTTGAATCTTGACTAATTTAGGCACTTCTGCTCCCTTAACGCGGGAGTGGTTTTCATTCATATGAAAGAACCATTGTACCTAGTCTTATGTTATGTTCTATTATGTCCTGTTATGTTATTTTTTTAATTATTATTTATTCATTTATTCTGCCTTCTCAGTCTCAGTGGCATGAAGAGTTAATGAAACTTTTGTATGCAGAAAGTTTTGCCAGTTTTGTAAAGACCTAATGCATGTATTTGCACAAGGCAGGTCTTATGGCAGCTATAGAGATACAATAGGTTCTTAAATATTAAGGGAAATGTCTCTCATCAGGCCCTAGTAATGACATAGGGATGAGTCCAGCTGTCCTGACACAAGAAATCAACTGTGTTACATTAGTTTTCCTTTTTTGACACTGTCATGTTACTTTAGATTTCTCGGAGGTGTTACAAACTCAGTGGAAGAGAAGTATCAAGCATGGCCTTATACAGATTGGATAGATTCACTGCTTCAGAAATGTTTGTCTTGCCAAGGTTGATTGCTATTGTATTTTAAGATGGATTACGTTATTGGCTGCACCAAACATGAAAATAAGACTTTGGGGTTTTTTTGCATTTGTTTTTTTCAGCATGAAATGTCTAAATTCTAATGATAACATCCTGTTATGGCAATATTTGAACGTTGTTTTAGAAGCTCAAAGTAATTCTGAAACCTCAGTGCATTTCTTCTTTACACGTCCTTATGATATAAACTTTGTATTCTCAAACTCTAAATGGATATAGCCGTAAAATAACAAGCTAATCAAACTCATTTATCATTTTTCTTGAGAAGGGTATAAATCTATAGATGTTTTTATAAAAATCTCCAAATTCGGAGGTCGTGCTGAATATTTATTTAGTGCATGTTAGAGCAGCTTGGTGTAATATAGTACTACTTAACTAGTTAAGTACCTGTCATGCAGGAAGTCATCTTTGGACATGACTGCAGAGACCAGATCTCTGTTGTGCAGCCTCAGAATTCTGGAAAATAACTAACTAAAAGCAAGAGGAGTGAATTAGCCCAGCAGGCATTAAAGACCTTGCAATAATAAAGCCAGATATAACCAGTAATTTTCTTTCATAAAAGCACTTATAGAAACAGCATTTTCTAAAATGCAAATAACTTATTTCCCAACATGGGAGATATTAATTATTAATAAATTTATCATCAAGAAATGCTTTGTAATTATATCTCTCAGCAATCTACATTGAAGACTTTGTGTACTTGTTGCTGGTGAAGTGAATAACCGTCAAACGCGGAATGACCTGCTTTACAATTCTGTGAGATTTGATCTTTCTTGAAATGCAAAAGACTCTGCAAATGCAGTTATAAGACTAGACATGAATGAACGTTATTTTAAAACAGTTTAATAAATAAAGTCTAAATTGGAAGAATGTTTGTTATGTATAGAAACCAAACACACCCTGTGAATAATTCTCATAAAACTACACATTTATATTTGAGGTGTTTTCACTTTAACCATTTCTACCAACGTGCCAGATGGTTAAGTCAGGATGCTGATCTTTCACAAAATATAATGCCATTACCTGTTTTAATCTGAAGGATCGTTTATATTCAAATCAAGCCTGCACTGCATATTGAAGGTCTTATTTTTGAGAGAGGAAAAAAGGAAGAGATTTGTAGGTGCTATGAATAATTCTTTAATTTTCTACTGAATATTTAGGAGTTAACAAATACTTAGTTGTCTTAAGAGCTATTTTATTTTCCCTTCCTAATTAATCTTTCTGGTTTTGAATTGCTTGATTCTACAACTTTAGACAATAATGCCAATGAGTAAGTTAAGGAATTTTTTCTTTAGAAAACTCTTCACAGCTGATGGAGTGTGTGTGTTTTTTTTAATAGTTGAAAGGATCAAAGAAATTGGATTTGAGGTGTTTAATTAAGTCTGTTCACAGACAAATGGTCTTGATGAGTGACAGGTTGGCGTGATGCAGCCCACCAGGAAAAACAGCAATTAGAATGAACCTGTGGACTCCACAACACGATCTTTTCAAGTTCAAGTCACAGAACTAATTTAGAAAAGAACTAACATTATGTTGACAGAGAATCAATAATGAAAGCCACCATAGGATATTTCACTAATGCAAAGTTGCTTTAACCCCACCCTACAATTAAACATTTGTTCACAAGTTATATAGTTTGAGTTCTCCTGTGGTAGTATTTTATAAATATACATTCATAGTAAGATTTTTTTTTCCCTTTCATAGAAATGTTGAAAATAAAAATATTTATAGATTTAAGAACTGTTTCGTGAAATAAGTCAATTTGATATATAAATATATTAAAGAAATTGAAGTCCCATTGGTGTTGGTGAAAACCACTTTCTCTGACTTCATAATACAAGGCAGTGTAACATAAATGTTCATGTCTAGAACTAGGGCAAACATCTGCATTTGTGTATCTACTGAGAGGAATTAATCCACTTCACATCTGCCTGGCAAGTTCTGCTGTTATGTTAGGTATCATTTTTACTTTGTGAGGGCGTGATAGTAAGTATTTATGTTCTGATTTTGTGGAAGCTGGAAAGGATTTTGGAAGGCCCACAGAAAACCCATCCTGTCAGACTCTAATCAAATGCTGAACACATATTTTTTTCCTGTAGGCTCTTAAAGTGAGTACTTTTCACTGTATCTCTGTATTTTCATTGTTAGATTGTCTGAGCACAGACTGGTATACATAGTGTGTATAGATTTATTTAGTATATAAGTAAAATGATGCTCATTAATTTAGAAAAAAGTATCTAGTATTAAAGGCAGGTACATTGTAGTGAGATAGACCACGTCTAGCTCTATTTCTTTATGGACTGTCACTTATTTACTAAGCGGTTTCACTTTTTGTTTGTCTTCTTAGTACACTTACTTTATTGTTTCTGTTTACTTATTAAAGTTGATGTTCAATTGAAATTCAGCCTGTTGTCTATGTACATAAAAATCCCTTTTTGAAATGTTGTTATTGTTTTGGTTTTTTTAATACAAATGTGAAGATGTTACCCTAAAGATAGGTAATAATAGAGTTCAGAGAATGTGGTAAGATTCAGCAAAATGTTGCTTAGATAGGCTAATATTAGATGGGTAGATCTCAAAACACTTCAACTTTACAACAGCAGTACATCCACCACCACTGGCAATATCCTCTTCCATTATGCCTTCTTCCCATAGAAGTGCTCAATCACCTTCCTGCTCTCCACTCTCTACCCATTACTCTGCCATTTGTCTTCCCTTTTCTTCCCTTCTCAAAATATTCCAGATCCTCTGTTGCTGACTCTCTCAGGTAACCAAGAATTCTAAAGCACAGCAACAGAGGTATTCACATCTGAGATCTAAGCTTGTTTTGCAGAGGAATCCAAAGGTGGTAGACCACCACAATTAAGATATCTCTTAAAAAGTCTGTAACCAGATTCCATGCTTCAGGCTGGGCAGATGCAAACCCTGTACCTGTACGTAATCCAAAACCAATATGCATGTTATAGGGAAATTTTAATGGCCATTTTTTGTAGTATATTTAGGGTTTTTTTTCCTTCCCCTTTTCTAGTGAAATCTCTACAGTGATATCGATTTCAGAAACAGTCTATTTTGTACTGTGCTGGGAAAAGAAGTGTCCTAATGGTTGAGATGTGCCAAAAATCTTCCGATATAAAAATGACTTAAGATACGGATAATTGGATGTGAAGAATCACACTCTCTTGGTACATGTGACCTTTACTGGGGAATATAACCAACCGGTTAAATGCCAGACACTGTTCAAAAATGAATGTACAAGAAAAAAAAATTTCCAAATAAAAATTTATTTTATGACAGTGATGTTTAGTAGGGAACCTTAAAGATTCTGATTCCCATCTGGAGACAGCAGAAAGCAGAAAAGGAAGTGATGAAGCTGTTCCTTGAAACATGAGAAAAACTTTGGGTTCATCACAGTGTATCCTCTGCAGGTTTTACTCAGTTGTTAGAATAATGTTGGAGGGAAAAAATAGGTGATAGTTACTCTTGTTTTAAGAGAGGGTAAACCTTTTGATTTGGGAGTCAAATTCCAAACTCATGAAAGGACAAAGTGGAAATTTCTTTCCTCAGTGGAACACTGATATCAGCGCTTTAAGGCCTATGGTTTCTGCTCACGCTCTATGTGATAATGTATCATTAGGTTCTTTCTATTCTTAAAGTGCCCCTCATTTGCTCCTAAGATGTCATGTCAAAGCAGTTTCTTGCTGGCTGAGACTCAAGAAGAGCACGCACAGGATTCTGTGCACCAGGGCATATTGAGTTCATTCTCATTAAATGTTTGCTAAATCTCTATGATGCTAAAACAAGTTTCTTGGAATTGATGTGCAGCAGTTATTTCAATTAAACATTTGCGAAAGGCTTTTAATGTCCTTATCAGTAAAATTCAGTGTAAGCCTTGGATTAATTTATTCATGATTGTGTAGTACAAACTACTAAATAAGAAAGAAATGCTATTATTTTACTATCCTCTAGATTCTGCAATATCATGATTGCTTTCTGCTAATATGTCTCTTCAATGCTGGAAATGCTTAAAACTTAACTTACCTAACAGCTGAAATACTGATTAATATCAGTTGTGTCCATAATTATTTGCATAACTTTATCAGATAGATATAGTACTGTGTATTATGGCTCATATGTAGCTATTAAAAAGGTCTAATATATTTAAAACTTGAGAAAGGCAGATCAAACAATACTAAATATCAGTGTCTTAGGTAGTTACAGAGGTATGCTGTGACATCTAATAATATATTGCACTCAGACCCATAATTTTTCAAAATAGTGGTTTCAGGTTCAAAATTGAAGTATCACTTCAGAGCAGAAAGGAAAGAATTTACTTCCTTATTCATTTGTTTCAATGTATGATGTTCTTGTGCTCAGGGATTTGGGCCACAGAAAAGGAGCACGCACCTTTTCTTCAGATAAAGCAATAACATGTAATCTGTATTCATGATCAAAGACTCTAATTAAGCTGTCATTTAATCACATATTTAAACATCATTGGTCACAATATCCCTTAAACAAATGTTTACATTTCGATGTAGGTATATATGCTTTCCTGAATACACAGTTGTGCCAAAGAAACTGAGACTTACACAGGGGAAGTGATTTGGCCAAGGTTGTAGAGGTAGAAATCAGTGCTCAGTACCTCTGCCAGTCAGACCTGTGCATTAGTTGCTGAGTTACATTGCTTTTGGCATTTTGAATCTTCAAACTCAGCAGAGACTGTACATAGCTCACGGGAAAACTATTTGGCTGGGAAATCACTAGTCTGAATAGTGTAACTGTGGCATTCTTTAGAAATATTCCCAAGAATAACAGTTTTCTACATTTTCTTCAAGTAATACATGGCTTCAGCAGCGTGTTCATTCCATGGAGTTTTATCAAAAGAGAACAGAAAATCTATTACAGTATGAGTTGTTTTTCATTTTTCCTTGATTACCTAAGACACATTTGTTATATTCATTTGCATCAATGAATCTTAAAACAAAGCAAGTCTCTTATATGTTGTACAATATTTTTACACTGGTTTTGGTCCACATTTGTAGCTTCCCTGGTTTTAAACTTCCATGATTTTTTTTTTCCTCCTAATTTCTGATTTAAGAACTTCTTCCAACTTCTGTCATCTCTAGATTAATAAAAAATCTAGTGTGCAGGTCACTGTGTTAAATCATTTCATTAGCAGTTTCACCAGTCCTTTTCTTTCTTTTTCTTTTTCTTTTCTTTTCTCTTTTTCAGTGTCTCCTTCTATCACTGTTGCCAGCTGTGTCCTATTTCCAAAGCTTCATCTACTAGCACAAAACAGCTTGGAATGGTGCGGTAGATTTTAGGAGATTAAAGATTGCACTGTAATACACTAGGCTTAATCCTAATGCCAGTAAACTCTTTATATGCTATCCTCCCCTCAGGATTACACAGATTTATGTAACCATATTTTTTCACATCTAAAGGAGCTTAAAGGAATAGACATAGATTGTTCTGGGTGTTGAATAAAAGCAGTAAGCCCAGATAAAATATTTTTGTTCCTCAGATAATACACCAGAATGTAGCATTTTCAAATTGAGTGGTCATAGAAGACACAGTTGAATAGAGTGAAGGAGGCAGAAGAAAGCAAGCACAGTTATTCCTGAAAAATAATAGGTTCACTTGTGAAGCGTGGTTACCCTGCAGTGAATGATATGCTATTTTTTTAGTTTAAGGTGTAAGTATAATAAAGAATAGCATCAAATCTGCTTTTTAAAAAATGTTCTTCTTCTGAGAGTTACCCTAGATAGATATCTGACTCGGTTTAAAAAAAAACCAACATGAACCTTATTCCTCATGGTGGACCTGAGCATCTGAACATGAGTACCTTATCTTCTGATCTCAACAACTGAATTGTAACTTTGAGCTTCTTATAATACGGCTGCACTCACCCACTTCACGGTACAATTTTGATTTTATTTTTTCATCTCTGGAAAATGTAGCAAAGTAGGTCTCGCTTTGAGATCCCAAAATTACATAAGAAAGGAGTAGCACATAAATATACCACAATATACATGTCTCTGGTGTAAAAATTATTTTTAAAACCCAAAATGTCATGTTTTCAACTTACGATGCTTCTAGAAGTGCTTAATGGTTCAAACATTCATCCTAGTGCCAGAAATTCATGCTGAACAGTTCTTAACATAGCTGAAAGACTCAAGAGTTGCTCTTTCAGTTGTATTGGGCAGCATCCAAAAAATCAAGCATAAAAGAAATCAAAACAATGAATCCATTCTTTCTTTTCTAAGTCTTGGCTAAAATCTGACGTGTAGGATGGATTTCATGTATTTTTGGGAAACATTTTCTCTGATAATCTTAGCTTCTGCAAAGAGCTAGATATCAAGAAATGCTGAATGTGAGATTAGTTTATTTTCCTCTACAAGTCATAGAAGCATTATTAATAGTAAGATTTTTTACAGAACAAACTAAATAACTCTCTTTTAAAATCTGTCAGTAATAGCATCTTTGCAACAGAGATGAAGACTCCACTGATGAGATGATATAAGCTGGTTCATCAGTTTATATAAATGAATAGGATTTAAGTACTGCAGTAAATGCAAAAGTTTTCATAGTCTGAAAATGGAAGTTAATATAACAGGTCCAGTTCTGCAGAAGGCACAAAGAAGTCTAAAGTATTCTTACCTACATGCATTTCGCAAAGACTACAAGAATTAGCAGGATGTCTCTTCCAAAAATTTCCCTTATATCTAGCTAATCTTATTGAAACAACAATAAACTTTCTGTTCAGCTTAGTGGGAACAAAATTGTTTGTGTCTGACATAAAATAAGGAATATGAAATAGATGCAGCTAGCAAATATATTTCAAGCTAATTGGAGGCCGGAACTGTGCAAGAAAATAATGAGTAAGAAGACTTCAGTGGGCTATGGGAAGAAGTTTGGAAAATGTATTTGAAAAAGAAATTCACAAGGGAAGAACATGTCGTACTATAAACACATTTGGATGCCACATCTCTGTTTTCATCTCTGCAGTACCATGCCTTTAATGTCTCTACTAACAACTAGAAAAAAACAATGTTCTTTCAGGTACAAAAGTCACTTTTTTTTTTTTGTAATGGGTTAATGTCAGGTGGATTTTGTTACCTAAATTTTCCCTTTACTAGTTTTTAGCGTTAAATTTTAAGCGATGTAAATGTCTACTAGGTTAAGTTTTCCTATCAGTTTTTCAAATCACACCACGTGGGAAAACACAGGGATTGTAATCAAAGCTGTTTTACAGCCAGCAATGTATTAGAAACTGTCATATGTTTATGTCTTGTTACTTGGGAAACTCTTAAATAACATTATCAGAACCATGAATATTCTAAACACTGGTGTTCTCTCAATATAGATATTTAGCTCAAGCTTTTAAAATCTTAGAGTATATAACTGTGTGAGTGGTGATTTGCTGTCTTCAGTCCTTTTTGTTGGAAGGTTAGTGTAGCAACATGTATCTCTAACTTAGTTTGATTTCTACTGTTTTCAGGGTGAGTGGAAGACTTTACCTTTTGTTTACCTGTGCCATTTTGATGACTTCCCTCTTTTGTCCAGGTTTTGACACAATCTTGTCTGGAGATTGACTATTGTATTTTTTTGCTTTTTGTGAAGGATGGAAAAAACACATGGGTCAAATGTGATCTCAGGAGGTTATGAGCCTTTTTATTAGACTCAAGAACCATTCAAATGGGTCCTGGCCTTTTAGGATGAAGTTTTCACTACCTGAACATCTACTGAGATTTTTTTTAATTAAAAAAAGAGTGATTTTAACATTAACTGTTTTTAAGAGGAATAAAAGTATAACAAAAGAACCCCACACCCCAAACTAGCACTTGAAACCTCCAAAATCAAGGCAATCAGCTGTAATGCAGGAAAATGTTTGGAAAAAGTTGTTGGTTTACTACAGTAGATGGAAACATTTAAAAAATTGTAGTCAGACCTCATTATTTTTAAAAGAAGCAGAGAGACAGGAGAATATATGATTTCACTCCATTTCTTGAATTGCTTTAGCAAAGTGCTTATTCAGTGAGCAGGATCACAGAGAAGAAGAAAGGGTGAGAGAAAAGCATCTAGTGTACAAAGCAAAGTCTATTTATAACTGATACCTCAACAATGGCTTTCATATAGAGGAAAAGATAGGAAACATTGAAGTGTCTTTTGCAACAAATAGCCATTTAAAAAAGTGGAATTTCATCACCTTTTCAGAGCTGCATAGAGCCTTTAACAGCTGTTCTGTAACTAAATGCAGAGATCTATGAGTTACAGAACTTAGCATTTTATCAGCCATACAAGAAAGTAAATAAAAGCATAGTACGATACATCAAAAAGTGAGTGAAAAGAATATTTCCTTCTTAGGTGATGTCTGACAATTCAAAATATTTGGGTAAAAGTGTTCTGCTTTTCTCCTTTGTTTTTCTGTTAAAAAATATATGGAATGTTACTTTGGCTTCTATAAATACATTTGAAATTGTAAAATATATCTAGTTAAAGGACTGTATTTACACAAAAGGAAAATATGTGATTAAAAAAGTATATTGGTGTTCTCAGGTGCTCCTTTTTAGACCATATAAATCAATGTACTCTGTAGGGACGAGGAAGCATTATTAGGCTTGGTGACCACTGTCTCTTGTAGCATGAAACAAAACAGGTAGTTAGTGTGATTCAATTAGAGATGTTGGAAATGAAAACAAGTCATTGTGCTTCAAATGTTCAAATCATGAGCAACGTATCAATTTGCTTCTGATCTAACTGATGTCAATGATGTTGGGGGGGTTGGTTTTTTTTTTTATTGTTTTAACTGTGAGGTTTTTTTTTCTTTTCAGTAGTCTTGCTTCTGCATTAGACCTTATGTTCTGGGCTGCTGCTCTTGAGCACCCACTCATACTGCAGAGGTGATCATAAAGGTTATCAATGCTGGACTTAAATGTGAGATTTGATGAATTTCCTTGAGAGCGATTGGCAGCTTGTTGCATCTGCTAATGCCAGGGATTTGGGGTTCTGCTTTGCTACTCCTTGTCAAGGAGTAATAGAGCACCAGCAGAGAAAGTATTGCAGTCAGGAGAGCAGCAGGGAACTGGAAGAAATGGAACTGTCTTCTGGGGACTTCAGTTAGCTGGAGCATGTTGGTAATGCAATGGCCTGAAGACCTGTAGGGGCTGAAAAGCCCTTCAGGATTTCTGAGAGATATTATGCCTTGATCATAGGCTAATTCCATACTGACCATATTTTCCATGAAAAAGTACCCCAAAACAAACAAGCAAAGAAACAATTTTTTTCAATATGCTTTCTCTGGATATTGTTTTTCTTTATAGTTTCTCTTGCACCTATACAAATGTTCCTCAGAGAAAATGTACCAAGTAATCATTTGCTCTCTTCCGCTCCAGTTATCTGAAAAGGGAATGATATCTCCCTGAGTGGTAGATGAAGGTGTTCCTCCAAATTTTAAAAGCACAATTCATAGGAAGCTTTATTAAATGCTTGTGCCACAGCATAGTTCTGTTATCTATATCACCATGACATCACAGGAAAATTTTCATTTCTTTATCTAATTGGAAATGCGCATAGAAGAGATTGCCACTAAAACATCATCCATCTGCTTGTATTTCTCTTTAAGGGATATTGTAAATCGTGCTTCACGTACCATAAGGTTTTATAATATTGCATGCAATTTGCTACATGGAAAGCATTAACACTTCAAAAAATGTTTTTAATGTAGCTTATTTTTTAATATATTGGTTTTCTAAGCTTCCATTCTTTTTCATGAGTTCTTTTTTTTGTTAGTTTTTTGCTTGCTTTTAAATTGGAAAGCTTCTTCAAACAGAAACAAGTGTAGGCTGTTAGAATGTCACCCCCAGTTGATTTCACCATTATATCTAGGTCAGGTGATTTACATCAGTAAGTCCCTTAACCTCCCTCTTTGTGGTGCCCATGATATGTATAACTAGGTTTAAACTCTCAAGGTCTTTTATATGAATGCTCCAATATCACTTAAGTGATAGTGATTTCTAGGACAAAGCACACGCAATGTTCTCCAGAAAGACTTAAACCCATTTATTCAGCAAATAGGTCTTTACTGGGAATAGTGCTCCATTTTTGGACAAATTCCCCAAATTGCTGGTCGTCACTACAAAACTTCCACTCCAGGTGTAAGACATGTTTCTGCAATCTTGCTTTTTCTGAACACAAACTCAGTTTCCAAAGTGTGCAAATTAATTTTAATCTTGAAATAAAAATCTAGGCCAAACTTATTGTCTCATAGGTAATAAAGATGTTATTAAGTTGGCATGGCCTAACTGTGGAAGATGTTCAGGATCACCAGTTGGTTCCATTCTTAAGCATACAACAGATGTAATAAGTTCAGTCACCACTGCTCTCAAATTGTAGTGGTCTGTTAAAAAAATAAAAATATTAATAATAATAAATATTGTTTCTTAAACTCTGTTGGCAAACATAGGGATCAACAGTAAGCATTGAAGAAAAGTTAACACCTCTGAATGCCTTTGAATTTTTGTTTTAAAAAAGAGAATTATAAGTGTTGCTGGCAGTGTTGAAGACAGTACAATTAAACCCTTAATTTATGAAAGTCATTGCAATATCTCTGATGTGGTAAATCTCATAGTGCAAGTTTGCCAGGTCTTTTTGCTCTGTTGATGAATTATCTATAAACCCAGATAAATTTAACCGTATGACTGTATTTAGCCAGGAGGTGATACTATTACCTGCTTTAGTATGGAGACATTTAATTACTTTCCCCAAAAGAAATGTTGGAAAGTGGAAGATAAACCTCATACTCTATACATAGCATATGATAATACCCCCCTGCCTCGGATTTGACAGTAAAGATCTATCCTTTCTGTTCTTAAATTATTCCCTCAAAAGAGCTCAAGGAAAGAGGTTCATGTTAACCCAAAGTGCTGAAACTGTCAAACAGAGCCCATTGAAATGATTGCTGTAAAATGAGCTTCAGTGATCTGATGATTCATCTTAATCAATTACCTAGTCTCGTGTATAGAATTGTCTTTCTCAATGATACATGTGGATAATACAGAAACAACATTATTCTCACCAGATACTGGATAATTAACCATGCCCATTTATCTTCTCACATGCATGCAAATCATTAGTAACAACTGCAAAACTAAGCTGAGAAGTTTGGAAAATAAAACAGAGATACAGGTAAGAAAGCTCTTAAAGTGAGTCCAAATACCTTTAAGTCTCAGTACTAGCTTTAAGAAGACTTTTGTAGGTATTCTTGTATTTGGTGTCATATTTGCATAGGTTGAAAATTTGCATCCTAACTAAAGGATAGCTGTTTGATCCCTTAACATCTTTAAATGTCTGGCAGGTGAGGATGTTTTGTTGTTTGGTTTTGGTTACTTTTCTGAAAAAACTAATTTGTCAGACTTTCAAATCAACGGTCTTAAATGTGCTGGAAGCTAGGTGACTTAGGAATTTGTTTATTACAGATGAACATTCTTTGTAATTAGATTAACAGTTGTTAACAGGCTTTGGGGTGTTAATACTTTAATGTCTTATGAGATGGTAAGACAGTTCCATCTGCTTCTGGGTTCCAAAATGAGTAGTGATATTTGCTTCTAAGTTCATTATCCTCCTTGAGAGAAATTTTTGATGATCCTAGTGTTGTCTGAATGTTAGTGGCATTTTTATTAATGAACAATACCTGTAGAGAATGATGTGTAACTTACAAATTATAGTGGCAGAGCATATCTCTCACACATGTAACAAAGTCAAAATCTGCTATATTGCTGTGCAGGATTAATATATCTCACAAATAAGATGATTTCTTTTCTATGTAAAACAAAGAGAAAGGAATGGTGGGATTCTCTTTTCCTGGGCAACAGTAGTCCATCAAATATCTCTGTCCTCATTCTTATAAGAAACAGCTAAAAAAGTTGTTCCAGTCTTGAATAGCTTGAAGCTTCCCCCAAATTATTAAAAATAATTGTTTCTTTACTGTAAAATATTGGAAGGGTCTGTTGTAAGCATAAAATTGGCTGCAAGTACATACAGTCCAACTAGTTGATCAGAATAAAAAAAGATTTACAGAGATATGCAGAAATTTCTAGGTGTTTACTTTCCTTATTGAGTACCAAATACTATTGTGTTTTCTGAGCCTTGACTGCCCTTATTCTGTTCAGGATATTAGAGATGAGTTTCAAAGGTGACTGAAGAGAAATTGTTTGTAACTCATGCTTTTCCTTCAACACTTTCTACTTGACAAGTTTAGACTTGCTAGGACTTATTCTCACTTGCCTGATGCAGGGCTTATTGATTTGTAGGGATCACTTCTGAATTAACAGAAACATGAGAAGCCTGGGCTGGTGTTTATTTACATGCCAGGACCAACCCGATTTAGGAAGAACAACAATGAAGATTTAATATTGCATATTTCTATTTCAAATAGAACACTTTCTTGCAGCATCTTGGCACATAAATTATACTAGCATGGTTGCTTTGGATTAAGACTGCTTGACATCTGACATTACATGCACTGATGTGTAACTTTCTACCACCATACACATTACCTCTGCATGTGTCCCTGTGCTTAATCAGAATAAATCAATCAGAAGTATTTTTTTTCTGATGCATAAGTCACCACAACCATGACTTTAGCAGGTTCTGTAGAGGTCACAGTGAAGAGAGGAGGTTTGTTTGTAATAAGCCTTGCTTGAGTTATTATTATAGCTATCTTGCAATGCTGTAATAAATGAAAGTGTGGATGTGGATGTGAAATAGCATACTTCATTGCAGTTTCATTATGTTTCTCAACATTTGGAACAAAGATTTCTTCATTCAAAATAAGTTTTTTGTACCATTTATTGCATTCCGAATAAGAAAAGTTTGCCTTGCTTCACCTCAAATACTAAACAAATATTTCAGGATGTCAGTCAATCTAAAATTCACATAAAAAATATCTCTAGTGGTAATACTCAGCTCTCAAACTGTTACCCCATTTTGCAGAAGACCATTCAGACCTTTCTGAATTAGATTGTGCTCTTTGATAAATGTGGATTTATCTGGATTGATGGTATGTTTATGTGTACCTTAACTTTACCTGTGTACTCCAATGGGGAATCTGTCTTTAATCTCAAAGAACTTTGACAGTGTGTCTCATAAGCATACAAATTGAGCAAGTTTCTTTTGCAAACTAATCAGGTTCCTACTGACAGCCTGAGCCATCTATTTCAAGTGTGATAACACATTCATCCTCCTCTATCAAGTCATTACTGTTGGACAGAATTATTAACAATTTTTATATGTTATTATCCAAGGGAAATAGAAAATACATTTTTAGTGATGAAATCTGTGATGCTCCTTCATTAAACAATTAAAAGGAAGTGGAGAGCACATGAAATACACTAAAATGCACTGTCAGACGCTAAACTAATAAGATTTTTATGATCTGTATAATAGCCTAGTTATTATTCTTATAAATTTTGGACTGAATGGATGATATTTTTGTTAAAAGTGGTACTAATGCTTGGTGAGTTTATCCTCGTAACAGTGCTGTGTTCATAAAAGGCATGTCTGAGCCCCCTTTATAAAAATAACTTAGAGTGTGAAAGCAGAGAACACCACCTGATCCATGGCTTGTTAGACTACAGGAGTGTGTGTGAAGAGTAAGCCTGCAACAGTTCTCCAATTTGACCTATACATTATTCTGTACTCTTGTGATTTCCATAAGGTCTTGAAACTGTACTTATCTGCCTGTGAGCGTGCCTCTAAATTAGTGCTTGAATTCCCCACTAATGGTTGTAAAAGCGGAGGTTTTCTGTTTGTTTTAAGGTTCTTGTTTTGCTAATTTAAGTTTCAGAGCATAAGTGAGTGACTGTATTTATTACTTCAGTGGGAATTATGAACAATCATGTGTCTTGGGTTCAGGCTTTGAGACCCATATCACTCTGTTAAGTTAGGGCTGTGTTTGCATGACACAATCCTTTGCCGTACAAGTGTCATCTGAGATGGCCTTGATACACGTGCAGTGCTATGGGTTTTCTACGTGAGTGTAATTCCACTACACAGTTTTTGAATGTCCCTGGTTTAAAGGAAAAAAAAAAGTGCCTCCTGATTTACCTTAATTTCATTACTGGACCTAAAGTGCATAAAACTGAAGGTGCATAAAACTCAAGGCAGAAGCAAAAAGAAAACGGTCAGTGACTACTGATGGTGAGACAGATAATTCAAGGGGAATAGACTCGGCATAGGCAAAAGTTGCTTTTGTTTGTGGGTGTTAGTAAGGAGTTAGAGAGCTGCATGTCACATGCATAGCTACATTAGACTAGTTTGTTCAGGATGATCAGAGCCCCACCCAATGTGCCCTTGAAAGTTTCCAGGGATGGGAATGTACTGTGCGTGTTTGACTTCTTACCAATATAACACTCAAACTTTTCAAACTATATATATATCCCTTTCGTTTTTACTAAAGGAATCACTTTAACATGTCTTACTAGACTAAACACGTTAGTGAATTAAGAGAATTAACATATTTTCAATTTTTTTGCTAACTTGGTTTTTGATAATTAATGTGATCAGCATAGCTGAAAGATTTGGGATCTGTTGATCTTTGTTATAGTTTTAAGGAATTTTGTTTTTCCATTTGTCTTAAATTTTTCTGGATATTACTGTCTAAGGTAATATAAGCTGATGTTTTCTGCTGGTGAACAGGCCACTACATAAGACCTATAACGTGTCATTGTCTTCAAGCAGTTTCAGCTGATTCACTTCCTTAAGCAGTGGTTCGATAGAGTTATTTTACAGTTAAGCGTTCCTGGTTCAGCTGCAGCTGATGATTACATTTTTTTTATTCCAGCACAACATTTAATCATCTTCTAGACTTTAAGAAAACAGCTATGAAACCATTAGACAGTTGAGGGAGTGGGGTGCAGGGGGTTACCTGTGGCTGACTGCCAAACACCCACCCAGCCACTTCCCCTCTTCAAAAAGACAGGAGAAAAAATTGAGAGGGAAAAGGTAATGGGCTGAGAAAAAAGACCAGTGACCATCATGGGCAAAACAGACTTGACTTGAGGAAATTTAAGGTCTTTCTGTTGACACATCTTCCAAAGTGTTTGGGTGTTTGGGAAGTGCTAGTCTGCAGCACTGAGACTCAACACTGCTACGAGAAATTGAAATAGGAACAGGTCTCCAAATAACCCTGAGGTGCAACCCACCACTTTCAGTGAAGACCCAAAATGCTGAAATCAAAGGTCAAAATTATTTCTAATGGTGTTTATGCAGAAATGCTGGTACAGGTTAAAGCGTCTATCATGAAATTGCATAGTAGTCTAAGTCTTCTCTGTATTATAGTATTGGCCCAACAGCTGACTCTCCTAAAAACAGTTGCCATCTTTTAAAAGGATAGAAGAAAGGATATTATTAACTTTAAAAATGGAATTCCAGGAATACTCCTCTTTTTTTATTAAGCACAGACAATATTGCTTCCTGGGAAAAAGATAATTTTCAACACTAGTTCTGAAAGTTCACAAAGCCTTATGCATAATATTTCTAAAAATGCACCACTGTCTTAAAATTATAGACAGAAAAGTTAGATTAGATTTTTGGGACCAAAGTATTGGAGTGTTGCAAACATAAATTTATCTGTAACTTGAGAGGTAGGCAGTACGTTGTACTGACAACCTGAAAAAGTATTAAATTACCTGTAATTTAGATGAGAAATTGGAATTAAAATTATGATTTCAATGAGTTTGTTCGATTGTGAGGAATGAAGGAATACAGCCTTTCAAACTGCTGACTTCAGGAAGGATAGAAAACTGGTTATGCAGCTTCAAATGAACTTGGTTGCCTGTGTGGAGATGATGAATGCATATCACTTAAAATGCACACAGTATATTATATTTCTTTCAGCCAACTGCAACATTTCTCTCTATAGAAACAGTGAAATAATTACATACTGCTATTAAAAGTCTCCTATGGAAGAACAATTGGAAATCTTTTTTTCTTTACACCCTGACAGCTGTATATTGTAGGTTTTGAAATTACTTTAAAGAAGTATAAGTAGCAAAAGAATTTTAAATCCAGTCATCTTATTTTCAAGCTTCAGATAATATGAGTGCAATTGATGTAATTTAATTATAGAAATACTGCATCTGAAATATGGACACAATTAGAAAGGTCTATCTAGCTGAGATCAGTATCATAAAATGCAATTAATCATAAAATGCCTTCACTTCCATTTGCACCTTCAGACTGTTCCTCTTAGGGATAGGGGGAAGGCTGAAAATCATGACTCAGAACTCTATAACTTTCTTATTGCTGTGAAGAGATAGAATTATATTAGTTAGAACTTTATTTTCCAAAGCTATGGTAAATGGCAATGCCTTTCTGATACTTTAATGAGTTATCTAGTATTTAAAGAGTGGTTGCTAACAAAGTATTTTCAGTGTGGTGTTTCATTTTCTATAAAAAAGCAGTAATACTTAGTAGCTATCCTGATAGCTGACTGTGCCTAGTAGACTTTTATCGTTCATATTGACAAAAGAATTCATTATATCTCCCATTTTTTGATAGACAATTTAGGTTTCTAAGGTGTGTGTGTGAAGAAGTCATCCAGTCAGGCAGAACTGGATTTCTGAAGTTCCAAAGTGTTAGTTTCTAGTAATGTATAACACAAGTATTTTAAGATTTTTTTTTTTAAATATGAAAGTGTTAATATAAAAGGGCTGATTTTAACTGCCCTTCAGTTAAAAGCAAAGAAAAATATGTTTCCCAATTAATAAGCGAATTCACAATTTTACAGGTAGAGGACATCCAAATACATTCAGACTAAGAAAAAGAAACATTACATTAAGTTTTAATCAAATTTCACAGCTGCTGAAACTTATTCATGCGGTATTTGATTGACAAGTCTAACAAAAATAACCTGATCCATAAAGAATAGTGTTATATTTAAGGTCAGGCATACCGTTTTCATCTACCTGTGTTCAGAATGCATAGCCCTTAAAGGCTGTGGTTATTTCCGAAAGTTTCTATTCATTTCCTTTATCAACTTCATTTTTATCTACTATCCATACCAATGCTTCTCCAGAGGACTAAAATGAGTCTGATGAATGCTATTACCTTTTTTTGAGAACACGGTAATGATTCCTTACCTTCTATTTGTATGTTATTTTTTTGTCTTCATGTATTTAGGGATTCATTCGGCTTCCTTGTGTATCAACTGAATTTCAATTAAATGGAAATGTCCCTAAAAGCCCATTGATCATATGGAAAGTTTTAATATTTTTATTCTGTGTTTCTTTGGTTGAAATCAGCTTTGTTGGTGAGTTGGCTTTCATGGAAGGGACGGAGATATTGTATAAAGACTCACTGGAGAGGAAACCAGAAGAAAACAAGGTCTTGAGAAAACAATTGGAAAAATCTTGACTTGCTTAAGCAGTCAGACACTTACTAAAATAACTAAATAACTAAAATATTTGTCTTAGAATTATTAGGAGGAAATGGGAAAAAAAAATTCTTTATTACAGGCGGTATCTAGATTTCAACACTTAAAAAAGATGATTCTCTAGATGGCTATAAACATATAGCATGGACTATAATATGTATAGCATGTATAGCATATAGCATGGACTATTATATATATAACATGGACTTAACATGGACTGTTGCTAAGATGGAAGAAATTTTGAAAAATACTTTTGAAAATAAGGTACAGAGGCAATGGAAAGGCAGCGAGGGTGTGTTATGAGGAAGGGATAGATGGCAAAGGGTTTTGGGAAGATGTGAATGTGCTAACTGCAGTGAAACTCCACCATTGTCCAAGAGTGGGGTGTGTAGTTACAACAAGAGATGGGAGACCATCCCAGTATCATTTGGAAAGCTCTGGCTCCTGAGTTCTGGCTTGCGAATGAAAGAAGGACCCTCTTGATGCTTTCTGTATATTGTTAGAAAGCTGGCTTAGAGCCAAGAGCCGCAGTAAAGCACAGGATCCAGAGATTCATGGAGTGGCCTCGTGATTTCTAGGCTTCTGACTTCAGAGATATTTTTGTCTGACTAATGAGATCTAACACAGACAGAAGTACAATGGTCAGAGGATTTTCCCTTGGTAGTTAGCATATATAGCAACCCCCCCACTAAATCCTGCTGTAAGTGTACTAGCCACTCTGTCAGAAGCACCAAGAGATGCTAGAATTTCCCAGATCTACTGAGATAGAAAAATAAATCTTTTGTTAAAAGTATTTCATATGTTTATATTCATTTATTATGAGAGATTCAATTTTCCTGTCCCATGGCTGCCATAGCTTTTAGGAAAGAAGGATTAGGTTGCATAAATGATTCTAAAATGTCTAAGAGTTGTCTATATTCATTTTATAACTGAACATATCCAAGAATCATGGTGATTGGGATAGTATAAGCTATCCTGAGAAATTACTTCAAAAGATCAGAAAATTATGGCAATACTAGGGAGGATTTGCTCTCACATTTAATTTGTGTGGATATAAGTATACATTCTAAGAGTAAGAAAAATAAAATCTAGGCGAGGAAATGGAATTTCATGAGGTTAACAGTAACCTACACTACCTTCTGTGGGTTTACAGAAATTGTAAACTGTATCAATGAATAAGTACATACCATTTTACTTTTATTCTAGTGCTTTGGTAATATAAAGAAAGAATTTCCACAGCTTGCTTTAGCTTCCTCTTGAGAATTTGCTCACAATCATATCCAGGTCACTCACACACAGATGCTTGGCAATATATTATCAAGACTTGAATTATAGAAGACTTTTAATGTCAGGGTTTTTCCTTTCACTTCTCTGGAGACAGGAATTCTGAAGCTGTATTGGTTTCTACTCATAGACACTGGTTGCATTTCAGACTCCAGAGCAGTTACCTGTTGCAGAGATCCGAGTAGTAAGTAGAAGCACTTTATATCCTGGTGTAGTTGGGTGATGGTTGCTTTGGTAGGTCCGTGGCACCAAAATGCAGGGAGCAGACTGAAGAACAGACGGCTCCTGAACGCTCTGTCTTTTATTTAAACGTGGTAATTAGGATAGGTTTGCCAAACAGTGAATGGCCTTGAAGCATGTGAATTCTTTATCCATTCTCTTTTCTTTTTCAGAAGGGTGGCAGGATTGAAACTTTGAGAATACTAGAGCTGCAGATTACCAAAGAGCTAAAAGGTCTGGGAATTTTAAAATCCTAAAGATGCTGATCCCTCTTGGCTCTTGTTTTAAAGGCCAAACAAATGGAGCACCTGCTAGTGCTTGTGCTTTTTGCCAGAACAGTAGAGACAACGTCTGTGCCCATCCAGAGCTTAAAAATCTCACTTCAGAGAATACAGCTCTTGAAGCCAGTCAGCAAAGCAGAATTCATGCATAATAGAAACTCATCTCTAAAAGATAGAAGGAGGTCTTAGAGAAAAAAATTGAGATTCAAATGTGCCATCTCAAAGCAACAGACAACAAAATTTTTCAGCTCAGCTGAGCAGTTGAGAGCAGCAGAGACAAAAGCTGTTTTGTAACTGTATAAGATAAATGTAGAAGAGAGAAATCTTAGGGTGAATTTCTATGAATACTACTGTATAAAACATTTTTAAGCTCATTGTTCTGGCATATAAACATATATATATATATCTGTGCGCTATAAGAATATACTGGTGAGACTACAGCTGGAGCATTGTTCCCAGTTCTGGGCTGTCCTGTTCGAGAGAGACATGGACATGCCCTCCTGGACCTGCTGTTTGTGAACAAAGAAGGCCTTCTGGGGGAAGTGGCAGCAGGAGGGCACTTAGGACTATGTGATCATGAGATGATAGTGTTTTCTGTTCTAGGTGAAGTGAAGAGGGTGGTTAGCAGGACAGTAGCATTAAATTTCCACAGGGCAGACTTTGAACTCTTCAGAAGGCTGGTTGGCAAAGTCTCATGGGAGACAGTACTTAAGGGCAAGGGAGCCCATGAGGGCTGGGAGCTCTTCAAAAAGGAAATCCTAGCAGCTCAGGAGAAAGCCATCCCCATGTTCCGGAAAACAAGCCAGCAGGGGAGAAAACCATCTTGGTTGAACAGAGAGATCTTGAGTGATATCAAGAGGAGGAGAAATGTTTATGGGCTCTGGAAGAGGGGACAGGCTGCTTGGGTGGACTACAGGAGGGAAGTGAGATTGTGTAGAGAAAAAGTCAGAAGGGCTAAGGCTCAACTAGAAATCAGATTGGCAAAGTCTGTGAAAGATAACAAAAAATCCTTCTATAAATATATAAATAATAAAAGGAGGACTAGGGAGACCATACAGTCCCTATTGGACGCAGAAGGAACAACAGTGACAGGGGATGAGGAAAAGGCTGAGGTATTTAATGCCTTCTTTGCCTCAGTCTTTAATTGTAAAGAAAGTCGTTCCGTCTGTGTACAAACCCAGGAGCTAGAGGAGCAAAATGAGGCTCCTGTGATCCAAGAGGAGGTGGTCAGAGCCTTGCTAGCCTGACTAGACACCCACAAGTCTATGGGGCCAGATGGGATTCACCCAAGGGTACTGAAGGAGCTGGCGGATGTGCTGGCCAAACCCCTTTCCATCATCTTCCAACAGTCCTGGAAGACTGGGGAAGTCCCACGGGGCTGGAGGCTGATGTTGTGCCCATCTACAAGAAGGGTCTCAGGGAGGATCCAGGGAACTACAGGTCTGTCAGTCTGACCTCAGTGCCAGGGAAAGTCATGGAGCAGGTGATCTTGAGTGCTGTCATGAAGCACATACAAGAGAACCGGGTGATCAGGCCCAGTCAACATGGGTTCACAAAAGGCAGGTCTTGCCAAACTAACCTGATTGCCTTCTATGACAAAGTGACTCGGCTGCTGGATGAGGGAAAGGCTGTGGATGTATCTTCCTGGACTTCAGTAAAGCCTTTGACACAGTTTCTCACAGCATTCTGCCTGAGAAACTGTCAGCCTCTGGCCTGGACAGGCGCACACTCTCCTGGGTGGAAAACTGGTTGGATGGAGGGCCCAGAGAGTGGTGGGAGATGGTGTGAAATCCAGCTGGAGGCCAGTGACAAGTGGGGTTCCCCAGGGCTCAGTGCTGGGTCCAGCCCTGTTCAATGTCTTTATCAATGACTTGGATGAAGGCATCGAGTGCACCCTTAGCAAGTTTGCGGATGACATTAAGCTGGGTGGAAGTGTCGATCTGCTGGAGGGCAGGGAGGCTCTGCAAAGGGATCACAGAATCACAGAATCACAGAATAACCAGGTTGGAAGAGACCCACCGGATCACCGAGTCCAACCGTTCCTACCAAACACTAAACCATATCCCTCAGCACCTCGTCCACCCGTGCCTTAAACACCTCCAGGGAAGGTGACTCAACCACCTCCCTGGGCAGCCTGTTCCAGTGCCCAATGACCCTTTCTGTAAAGAATTTTTTCCTAACGTCTAGCCTAAACCTCCCCTGTCGGAGCTTGAGGCCATTCCCTCTTGTCCTGTCCCTCGTCAATTGGGAGAAGAGGCCAGCACCCTCCTCTCTACAACGTCCTTTCAGGTAGTTGTAGAGAGCAATGAGGTCACCCCTCAGCCTCCTCTTCTCCAGGCTAAACAACCCCAGCTCTCTCAACCGCTCCTCATAAGGCCTGTTCTCCAGCCCTTTCACCAGCTTTGTTGCTCTTCTCTGGACTCTCTCCAGAGCCTCAACATCCTTCTTGTGGTGAGGGGCCCAGAACTGAACACAGTATTCGAGGAGCGGTCTCACCAGTGCCGAGTACAGAGGGAGGATAACCTCCCTGGACCTGCTGGTCACGCCGTTTCTGATACAAGCCAAGATGCCATTGGCCTTCTTGGCCACCTGGGCACACTGCTGGCTCATATTCAGTCGGCTGTCAACCAACACCCCCAGGTCCCTCTCCTCCAGGCAGCTTTCTAGACAGACTTCTCCCAGTCTGTAGCACTGCATAGGGTTGTTGTGCCCCAAGTGCAGGACCCGGCATTTGGCCTTGTTGATCTGAACAGGCTGGACCGCTGGGCTGAGACCAATGGGATGACGTTTAACAAGGCCAAATGCCGGGTCCTGCACTTGGGGCACAACAACCCTATGCAGTGCTACAGACTAGGAGAAGTCTGTCTAGAAAGCTGCCTGGAGGAGAGGGACCTGGAGGTGTTGGTTGACAGCGACTGAACATGAGCCAGCAGTGGCCCAGGTGGCCAAGAAGGCCAATGGCATCTTGGCTTGTATCAGAAACGGCGTGGCCAGCAGGGCCAGGGAGGTTATTCTCCCTCTGTACTCGGCACTGGTGAGACCGCTCCTCGAATCCTGTGTTCAGTTCTGGGTCCCTCACCACAAGAAGGATGTTGAGGCTCTGGAGCGAGTCCAGAGAAGAGTAACAAAGCTGGTGAAGGGGCTGGAGAACAGGCCTTATGAGGAGCGGCTGAGAGAGCTGGGGGTGTTTAGCCTGGAGAAGAGGAGGCTGAGGGGAGACCTCATTGCTCTCTACAACTACCTGAAAGGAGGTTGTGGAGAGGAGGGTGCTGGCCTCTTCTCCCAAGTGACAGGGGACAGGACAAGAGGGAATGGCCTCAAGCTCCGCCAGGGGAGATTTAGGCTGGACATTAGGAAAAAATTTTTCACAGCAAGGGTCATTGGGCACTGGAACAGGCTGCCCAGGGAGGTGGTTGAGTCACCTTCCCTGGAGGGGTTTAAGGCATGGGTGGACGAGGTGCTAAGGGGCATGGTTTAGTTTTTGATAGGAATGGTTGGACTCAATGATCCGGTAGGTCTCTTCCAACCTGGTTGTTCTATGATTATGTGATTCTGTGGTACTGAACAGGTGAACATATTGGACAGGTGCAGCAAAAGGCCAGGAAGACAACTGAAGGAGAGGAGCATCTGACATAAAGGAAGAGGCTGAGGGCTGGTATTAATTAACCTCCAGTAGGAAAGTCTTAGGAGGATGTCATCAATGTGTTTACATAATTAGTGGGAGATAGTACAGTATGGAGCCAGGCTTTTCACGGCGATGCTCAGTGACTGGACAATAGTCAGCTGGCACAAACTGAAATATTGGGATTTCCTTTTTAACGAAAGAAAACACGTGATCTTGAGTAACCTGCTTTAACAGATTAGAAAGCGTAGATGATCTTTAGAGATCCCAGTAGATTTCAGCTGTTCTGTGATTCTTGGATAATGTGGCTCCATGGACGGAAGTTCAATTTATATAAATTCAGTCTGTAAGTAAATTTTTAAGAGAAGGCAATTAATCATCTTATGTTTGCCAAGAATCTTGATAAATTCAACAGCTGGGAAGACTTCACACCAAGAATTAAATATCTTCCCAGAAAGTTCAACTACAGCTATTGTATGGGGTTTTTTTTATGCAAGTCAAAACATTTCCAGACGTCTCAGCAGGGTAGGATTGAATGTTATCACCTTGAGATTAAGTATATAATAATTTCTTAGAATGAATTATTTTCCTATGAATTATTTTCCTGATGCACTGGGTGAAATTTAATATTTAAATTCTATAAGTATTTTTATCTACATATATATAGTCCATCTCTGCAAGGATGACACTGACAAACATTAATCTGGTTAATTAAAATTTCATCTATGTCTTTTTACATTTACATGCACTGGAAACTTTCTGAGGTGATGGTCTTAAAGCTAGCAGTAGAGAAGATTATAAAACCTGAAGAAAATGCTGTGTCATAAACTGCTAGAGTAAAATCAGCATTTTATTTAAAATCATCAAAGCAAATATTTTTTTACTAGGAAGCTGGTATCTCTGGAACCCCTCTAGCAAGTTCTTTGAAAGTCATCTTTTTCTGCAGATGTGTCCCTTTACCACTAAGAAACTTTTGGATTGTGATCTTCTTTTTGTCTGGTAAATATGAAGCAACGCTTGACAAATATAATTGTTGAGCTGATGAATACTTTACAGATACATGAAGGATGATTGGGATTTGCATTCTAATTCCATTTTAATTTTTATTTCTAATTGCTTTTTCTAAAATAAAACAGACAATTTGACAAACACATGATTCCCTAGGGGGTTTCTGAGTTTTTGTTTGTTTGTTTGTTTTATATTCCTTTTTTTGGTTGTTGTTTTTCTGTTTTCGTTCTGGGTTTATTTTTGTTGGGTTTTCCTGTTTTTTTTGTTGTTTTTCAGGGGTTGTCTTTGTTTTCTGTTTTGACGTGTTTTTTTTTAGCTTGATTTTATTTTGTTTTGACTGAGAACAAAGCAGTTGCCTCTCTGACCTTATCCCAGTGAAACTCTGTTCAAAGTGTTTTAAGACTGCAGGGACTTAATTCTCTCTAGAAGATAATTAACGTGATCCTCTTCAGCAAAAATATGTTTACTTTTTAACTCTTTTTCTCCTAATTCAGTTGCATATCCACCAGTTTTCCATTATCCAAACACACAGAACTTGATGTAGTCAACGTTCTCTTGTCCTTACCAGACAATTGTTGTTTTCCAGATTCAAGATGAATTTCTTAGGTCTGAAGTTTGAGTACAGTTTTACATGACTGTGTCCCCAGTGACTGTCAAATTTATCTAATTCATTTTGTTTCATGCTTTAGTTTCCACAGCATCTCTGTTAAGGTCCATTTTCTTTTTAACAATTCAGTTTGCTGCCTTCTGTCATTCTCCCAGAGAGTTTTCAAGGCAATGGCCAGCTGGCAAACTGCCTTCCCTAAACTCTTATCATGTCATATTGCAGCATCTTTCTTGTTCACAACGGGTAGTTCAGGTCCAGAGAAAGACAGAGAACTAAAAGAGATTGCAGTAGGTTCAAGGATAGTGCTTCGAATTCTACACAAATTGTAATGGGAGCAAAGCAGCAATACATCACTTTCTGTAAGGTAACTCTAGCATGCATGCTTACAAAAACACCTCGTCATCAAAATTAACCTCCACCATCTTACTCATAAAAAAGAAATCATTGGTGACTGAAAGGATAATTTACATTACCTGAATGTGTTTGCATCTTCATCTTGTTGACTTCAAAGATGAAAGTAGTGTTGTTAATCCATAATGTGGTTGGAATGAAATATTTCGTCTTTTATAATTTAATTTCAGAGATGTTCGTTGCTGCCTTTCCCATGCTGATGTTTGTCAATATTTGTTCAGCATGATTAAAGAAAGCACCAGCAACGCGGTAGAAATATGGGAACCTATGAGTAGGATCAGATGGACTCTGGCTTTTCATAAGTACTGATTTCTTGCTCTGCAATGTGAAGGATCACTGTCACCAAGACATTGTCATTCCTCCCCTACTGCAAACGAAGAAGTGTTCTCCTAAATCCATGAATGCAGAAAACTCCCTTCTCCACCTCTTAGTTAACCTGAATTTATTTATGTAGTATTTAACTATGGCATTGATGCTTTAAAATTTGAGTTGCTCATCCATATTTTTCAGATGTTGCTGGCTTCTTTTCTTTCAAATTTGGCTAAACATTAGCTTCAAGAATATATCTAGCTGTCCAAGTAACTATTTTGACTGTATTGTTAACTATGTGCTTTCTAATTCGTGCACTAAAAGAATGTAATTTACTTCTCTATAGCTCTCAGCTGCCCTGGAATTAGTAGAGCCTGTATTGGCTTGTGACTATTGAAACCAATATCGTCTTGTTTTCCTGACCTCCTCAGATATAAAAAAGATTGACATGGCAGAGTAATAGAAAGTGTATTGCATTAGGGTTTAGTATTAAAGATAAACAACACAAATGAAACTGGAAGCATATGGCATTCTTTGCCTTCTATGCCAGCTGATGAGCAACACATTTTGTATTATGATCCACTTTGGAGGCTTTAAACCATTAAAACCTTGCTGCTTTGTTTTGCACGCTTGAAAGTTGCCAGTTAAACCAACTGGAGGAGCCTAATTTAGCTGGTTGTGTGACTGATGTGTCAGAACTCTGGCTCTGAATTTTCAAGGCTAGAAGTGAAAAATTGGACAAAATTAATTGAATATAGCAGATTGTATACTATAACAGTGCCTTAAAGATGGAACACTGAAGGCGGAACTGAAACCTTATGTATGAAAAACATATAAAGGAAAAATAGAAAAACAAACAATCATTCTTATATTCTTATACAATGAAGAGCCCACAAACAATTAGCATTTCTTTATGGTTATCTAATGGAACTATTCAATATATCGTAGAATTTCTTATGAAAATTTAGTTAAAACATTAACTTCATTATGTATCAAACAAGATAATTTCAGATAGCTCTACTCCTCCATCCAATAACTACTTCAACATCTGTGCTAAGATTGAGTGTAATGATTTCCTCTGTTGAAATCAAGGATTTTAAATGTTCACAATGGTTGCACTTGAATGGATTTATTTGTTTGACAAAACAGCGTTAAGTAAGTAAACAGCAGAAGAAAGAAACGTCACTCTAAGGTCTTTATGTGAAAATAATTACATATTCTTTCTTGAAACTTTTCTATTTCAGCCCTATTAAAATAGCATGATCTTTTATTTTTGTGGCTACAATCTGGCATATGGTGGATACCATGTGGCTTAGTGATGATATAAAAAGACTGACCTAGAAATAGCCAAAATTAAAAGAAAATTTTCTATGGTTTAATGTGTTTGGAGAGAAAATTCTGTGGCATGTACCTTTTGTTTATATTACATTAGTTTAAAAATTTTAAAATATGATCACCTGCAAAAGCACTCTTAAGAATTAGGGTAATGATTCTATTTTTTGATGAAGTCTTTGTTGATCACAGACTCTTAAAGGTTAAAGGAATGCTAGCTCAAGCCACAACTTTCTTTTGATTTATTTTTTTTTAAATACTTAATCACTTTAGTTATTAACTAAAATCAATAAAATCCACATTCTCTGGGGCATTATTTATCTATTTCCACTTATGTCTTTCCTATTTTGCATCAGCCCTTTTCTTCCAGAGATATAGAACTATTTAGACAGGTCTGACATGGTGTGAGACAGTTTGTTCATGCTTATTTGAGAGTTGAAAGAGGAGGACAGGCAATACCTCTTTGCATATTTTCTTTTAACTTTCCTGTGATTAAATGTGTTATGTCAGTGAGCGACAGCCTGATTGAAGGCTTAGCTCTTTGCTGTTGTGAAATTACTATAGGATTGTCTGGATGTAGGAGGGTTGCCTCAACAAAGCAGAGTGACTCATAGGCATAGTTTTATAGTAGTGGCAGGTTCCAGAGAGGCTGAAGGGATGAAAAAAGAATCAGTAAGGCTTCTGGAAGCCAGGATGGGTATGGCTGTACGGTCTCTTGGCTGGAAGAGCCTTTCTCTGCATCTCCTCTTCTTCCTAATGTCCTCACATCTGCCTAGCTGATCTGATCTCATAAGGAGTATGGTACCTCTTCTGGGGACTCCATGCTATAATAGAGGCAAAATGTTGTCCTGGTTAAAGACTGACCCTTAACTAGTCCCTCACAGAGCAAGCTACTATGCCCTGTTACAAGCATGGGGGTTTTAGATTCACATAAACCTAGACTGTAGTGTTGTAACTTCAGAAGAGCAGAGATTGAGCGTTCAGTTGTTTTATACTTTTTCAAGCTAATTAGACCAAAATATTTAAGTATACTGATATTTATCATACTTATGACAATGCCAAAAGCATTTTACTATCTCTTATTTCTGCTCAGTCACTTAACTAATTGGATTGTTTTTCTGCTTCCAAATTCATTAAAGTTGGCTATGTACAAAAGTAGAGGTATTTTTATGTGGATCTCTCTCCCGGTCTTCCTTCTACACTATCCCCAATATAATTTAGTAAGTGACAGCATATTGGTCATGGTTCATATGTGTTGTTCCTTCTCGAAGTTACTAAGTGATATGATTTTCGGATATCCAGTTTCGTGATCACTGAAAATCATATAGTATTGGTTGAAAGTTTCATCCCTGGAATAATGTAGCTGAGTCAAAAAACTGAAAACAGTTACAAATAGTGCTGAAGTAGAAAAACTATTGTTCACCAATAAAAACTCTTTTGTCTCACTCAGCATCTTTCTGAATAAATCTTATGTAGAAAGTTGAGTAGCAGAATAAATCGGTACATTAATGTTCAGTTTGCATGTCTATCTAAAGTCAGTCTCTTAATAAAACTCAGTTATTGATTATTATATTTCTAATTTGCCTCAAGGTTCTTCTACACAATTATGGCAAAGAAACAAAACATAAAAGAATTTTCTTGTGAAGAATTATTCAAAAAATGAAAACATAACATAAAGCTGGGTTAAATTTATGTTACCCAGCTTTAAATCTAACTGAGAGCTTTAACAAATAGAAAGTTTTATGAAAGTTAAACTGTTTAGAAAGCTATACAGAAAGTATAAAGCTGTAAAACTGTGTACTAAAAGTAATAGATAATAAAAGCTAATGTATATTTGGCTTATGAGACTGCTAAGTTCAGGATATCTAAACACTCTTAAAAGCTAGAGTTGAAAATTCTAACTGATGGGCTTTTCTTTTCATTCCAAACAACTGCGAAGTTGGAAAAGGTTTAGGTTTGGATTTGACTCCAGTTTCTCATGCTCAAGTCTCTCTCTGGATGTTCAGTTAAGAAACACTTTAATAATTCGTCTATGCTTCTTTGTGAGTAAGAGGAGTTATCTAATGGAGATTTTGTTAATTACAAGGGGGGTTTTTTCCTAGAGAGGTACATTTTATGTGTGTGTGTGTGTATATGTATAAATATTCAGCAGTACTTTCTGAGAAGTATTGAAAGTACTGACATATAGATATAATTCAATGAAATACAGTCTACGGCTGCTCAGATATAAAGAGGTGCTGGTTTAATTGTGCAGGGAGCTGCTTCTGGATGAAGTTTAAAAAAAAATAAAAGGCAAAGAGCATAAGTTGCACCAACCAGGTACTGAGCTTCCTACATTGTGATACCATTTATGGAGCTTGAAATTTGACTATGTACTTACTTGCCTGGATTTGTATAACAAAAAAAAAAAGAGAGGTCCTCAGTATATTTAATTAGCCCAATGATTAGTATTCAGATGGGACCGCTGAAGATTTTTTTTTTTTAAATGAAGTTTCCATTGAACAGAAAATATCAAGAGTATAATCTAGAATTACTACAATGTGAGTGCAGCTTACTTCTCCAAAATAAAAGAGTGGCTCATGAGGGAGTCTGAGAAACTCTCCCCCAGAATACTCAACATGCTGATTCTAGGCCTGGGGAGTGAGAGGGTGAAATTTCCCATCTGTACTACAGATTTTCAGGCATTAATTCATTCTTACATAAATCATTTTGCACATAGGCTTTTCTGAGATTGATTTGAATTATTAGTCCTCAGTGTCAAAGCATTCCTTCACTTAGTTGTAGCATCCTATAATATATTTGTACTACTTAGAGTTTCAGTTTAGGGAAAGTCTCTGAGCTTTAGATAATAGTGCTGTTGGCTAATGCACCACAGACATGTGAAACTGGAGATGCAACTCTTATTGTATTAGAGAAATGCAGCTGTGCCTGGGAAAGCCTGATTTCCTCAAAAGAGGGAAAATAACAAAGAACCAACAAAAGTTTAGACCTCACTATGTATTTGTGATCTGAAAGATACCTGGTATAAAAAGGCATTACACAATGATGACACTGTGCAGCCTAAGTGTAGTTCGGATATTCAGGTAGCCTCTTAAGTTATCTGGCTTAATGCACAAGGCTAAACAGATGTTGCTGATAACAGAACCCTTTCAAGTGTATTTTTCAGTTAGTAAAGTTACTAAGCAATTATGAAGTGTATAACAAACATAAAGAAGACATTGGCTGGCAGGAAAAGTGAAGAAGGAATCAAAGTAATGAATATCAAACATTGTGATGTTGTGCTACTTGTCTGGATCAAAAAATTTAAGTGGTTTTCCTTGTTCAGTTTGTTTCCTACCTATCCCCAGTGGAGTGGACCACCAGTTGTGGGTTAGTGTACCTGGTGTGTCAGCAATTGCTGCGGAAAAGGAGGATGCTGAAAGAGAAAACAGTACCTTTTAAATGAGGATTGTATCAATTTCTGGGCAATGTGGTTCCACGCAGAAAAGATTGATATCCTCTAGAATCTTACGTAGGGAACTTCAGTCTCCACTATTGTGGAGTAAGCAACAATAAAGGAACTATATGATTCTCTAGGACTCACTCTGGTGGTGGTGCAGTGCTGCTCTTAAGTATTTAGGCATATTTTCATTTCTGATAAGGGGCTATCATGGCTAAACCATCACTAAAGATTTTATTATGCTTCTGTCTAACAAGCCTTTATACTGTATGTTCTCTAATAATAGGCATGATGAGAATTTAATGCAAGAAGTCAATACAACAAAGGATTTTCTTCTAGAAGTAACTGAATTATAAAACCTTATAGCAAGGCAGTGAATATGTTTCATGCTAGAGTAAGATACTTCATTATTTATTTGACCTTTCAAAAATTATAGTTATTTAAAATTTAATGTAAACTGTAAGAGATGTATTCATATATGGAAAATATAATGAGATCTAGTAATAATTCTAAAACTCAAGAGAACTCTTTAAGGATAGAATATACCTCTTAAACCCTGATGACCTTTAAAAGTCGGAGAAACATCCTAAGTAAGCACATTAAAATTATCCCTGTATTGAGGGGGGTCATAGCTGAAATGCATGTGATATTAATCTGTGCAATCAGATTTGGAAAAAAAAATAATATTGTGAAAATGTTTTTAAGTTTCTTGCATTAAACTTTTACGTTTGTTGGGGTTTTTTTGGATTTTTTTTTGTTTGGTTGGGTTTTTTTGTCATTTTCATTGTAATGGATTACTCAGGAAATAGTTGAATCACACTGTAATATTTTGGGCAATTCTATTGACACTATGTGAGAGGCCTAATTTCTAAGTTAGGTCAGAATTAAATTTCACTGTAGGCCTCATTCCTCTGTTATAATTTACTCTTTTAAATATGAATGGGTTTGTGTATTGGCTTTTCTTCTTCCGTTGGATGGACTTGTATTATTTTTCTGCACTAGGTAAAAAGATGTTTTGCAGCACCAGGAGAAAGATTTCCTCAATTTCCTCTTGAAATTAGAATGTGGACAGTTACAGTACATGCCACACCTGTTGCTTTTTGGGTCTGGAAGTAACTTCATGAACAATGGTAGATAATCTCTGAAAGTATGACCTTTTAAAACTTGCTTTCAGTTGCCTGCTGGCTGACTAGTCAGCAGGATGGGAAAGTCTCAGTATGCCTTGGCATATACATCGATATATCCAGTTCAGTGTTTGGTCAGCCAATAGTTTCAGATAATTATCAAATTTGCCCTGTAAAACTGTATGATATTATTGAACTGCTTCTCTTTTTCCTCTTACCAAGTCACATTTACTTTTCTGAATCATTGCAAAAAGATCTATTCTCTGTACTGTGTCTTTATACTCTAAAACTTCACATGGAATTCCTATAACATGTTGTTCCTGTCTTCTCTGTAATGAGCATGATTTGAACCCACTGTTGGAAGAGTTCTGACCTTTGAGTTTTTTTGGATGAACTCTCATTCTTTTCTTCATAGTGTGCAACTCATGTCACGTCTTATCTAATCATTTTGTAATTTATTACTGTTACTAAAAGTCTCAAACATCTGTTGTTTCCCTCATTTTACAATATGAGCCCTATATAAATATAAAAGGAGAGATAATATTTGAGCCTTGAACATCACAGCCAAAGCAGATGAATGGGAAGGCACTCGTTCCAGATTACTTCCCTGTTCAGCATCACCATTTCTCTGTTTTGTTAGAGCCAGAATGATCCAACCCTTCATGCTGGGCCTAAGCTGGAGAAGCTGAGGGTAGAGGGATGCAAGTCAGGATGTGCTGTGCTGATGTGCCCACAGAAGCCAGATGGCCTTTTAGGAGGGTAACCCTATAAGCTTTACAGCTACTGTAGTGGCTTTTTGCAGGTTAGGAGGGAGGCAGCTCTCACAGGGGCTGTTCTTATAATCACGTGTGTCTTCTGCCAGCTGGCATTGCCAAGAACTCGTTACACATGTGCCTCTGTTTCAGGGGCTGTATGAGGTCTGCCAACAGCCCTGCACCTGAGGAGGCTGCAGGGCTGGGATGTGCTAGATCATGTGATACTGTAGAAAAAGCTTCCAAAACTTCAGGAAATTTTCCTGCAACAGAATTGTGCTAACAGATGCAAAGAAACTGTGCTGTAGAGGAGAATCTTACTGATTCATTTGGCTGCAGGTATGCACTTTTAGAAGTAGTCATTAGTAGTTAGGCAGACAGCTAAAACCAAGCAGAGGATTTAGTAAAGTTTTAAGTAAATAAGACTAGCTTTATAGAAGTAAACACTCTATGAATGTCTGACCATGAGAACGCAGAAGGTTATTCTTCCTCCAGTCTCTGGCTTTAGCATTTTCACGTACATTTCTAGGGCACAAATGATTTTAAGGAGACCGCTGTGTCCTCTGGGAAGCCTGATCAAAACATTTGTACAACAGTTTCTATTTTAGATTATGCAGCTAATTTAGCTTTTTTTTCATTATGGGAATAAACCACCGTGGAAACTATGGCATACTCTCCTTCTGCTTTTTTATCCTTTCATCCAGTAGTCTCTGTCCGTCTTTTTTCTATATTCAAAAGGAAATATTTTCATTATCCTTGTATTATTCTACCCAAGTTTCCATTCACAGAAGATGTAGACTTCTATGTTGTGGACTTTCCCTACTACTTTCATCAGGAAAAATACAGTAATCAGGGGAGTATTAGTCCTTATACTGCTTGTTTACAATCAGTAAAATTTCACTGAGCAGTGGACCATTAGTAGCTATTATTCCTGGCAAGAAAGGGTAACTCGGTATTGGTTATATTGTATTGCTCACAAAGACCAATATTTACATCTAATATTCATGGAAGTCCATTAACTGAGAAATTTGTTTTGACTATCTTTGTGAGCCTGCAAATAGATATATTTATACAATAAAGACCTCATTATAATTTAATATTTTATAATTTTATTGTCTAAAATGAATGGGGCTTTTCTATTGTAGTGTTATGCTTTTAGATTGTCTTGTTTGATTATCCCTACCAAACTCTTCACAAGATGGAGTGGCTGAAAACTGGCCTGAAGTATGGGATGTTAGGATTTCCAGCTGAGGCTGCTCCTCTGTCTGGCTTCTTTGCTGGTTTTGTGAATACTAGTGCTTCCTGAAAGGAATAGAGGAGGAATCTCGGGTACAGTTTGGCAAGAGAGAAGAACAGCTTCAACTCATGATGGCGATCCAGTATTGAGCTTACTGAGCAAAAATCCTGTAGCCAAGAGCAGATGAGGAGTTGAAGAGGAAGGGAGGGCTGAGAAAGCCCAAAGTTTAGATTTATTTATGTTTCTGTGGAACTGCACCCTTTAATTTCATCCTGGGACTGGACTGCTCAAGATATGAGAAAAGAGAAAAAGCTGTGTGAGCTTGATTTAATCTAAGTCCACGAGCGCTTTCAGGCACAAATTTTAACTTTGTCAGAGGCTAGATCTGGAATACCTCTCTTGACTAAACTTAGGAGAAGAGAACCTGTTTTGGGGGATATGAAGTTTATCTTCTGCCATGCAATACATGCTTGTGGGGAAGACAGGTTAGAATGCAAGTAAGTTGAGAATAGTGAAAACTCATTTTCTGAAAGATTTTAGAATTATAATACCTCATGGTGTGCACGATGGACTTTTTTTACTGTGTTCAGTTCTATTAAAGACCATGCATTTGTTCTTCCCTTGTGAACAAGGTCAGACCCCAAACTTCTGTTTCTCCAAATGTCTGGAAGTTGGGATATCGTTCTTCCACACCTTTTTCACAGTCTTTTGTTAGCTCAGGTTTCAGATATCTGTAAACGCGCTAAGCTTCAGGGCTTATTCAGCAGCAGGGTTCAGATACAGTGCAGTTCCTTGAATGTAATAGTATGTATGTTGATGTGTGGATGCATGAAGAGGACACAGAAAGGTAAACACAATTTTCCTTCTATGTGTTTTCTTCCTCTGACCTGGATCTGGATTTTCTTTTTCTTCTCCAAAGGACTCTAAAATATTTAAATAAAAATTTCAGACAAAGATGACTGTTTATAGAAGCAAAAGACACTAATTAAAAGAGGAAAAGAGTCTGCTTCAGACAGTTTAAAATAATTGGAAAGAGAGTTTTGTTTAGGAAATAATCCTGTAACAATTTTACATCTAATAACTGTAAAATCAATCATTAGATACCATAAAAGCTCCGGGAAAGGTTTCAAGATGAATGGTGAATGAAATGAGAATTAAAAAATAAGTAATATTTTGTCAGGAAATGTTAAAAACTGTTTTATATATAATGATTAGTTATACCTTAATTATATCAAAATATAAGCAGCTCAAATTATTTGAGTGGAAAATAATTGTGTCTAGATTTCATTGAAGAGACTTGGCAAACAAAATGGTAATTAAAAGCAGTTTTCATACGAACAAAAAGCATCAAAGCAGTCTATGCGCTATGGATTTTTTTTTCCTGGGGTTGAAAGCAAGCCTAGGCAGAGTAATGATTGCGATTTCTCCCAGATTAGTTGAAACAGGATTGGAAATTAAAAATGCGTATAACGTAACTTCAGTATAAAACTGAGATAGAAATCACAATGCCACTGTCAAGGTGAATTCCTCAAGGCACAATATAGACCAAGCTGCTGTATTGTTTTGCTATGGCTTGAAATGTTTTCCAAAAAATTAAATACTTATCCTCCAGTAATGTCTGCATAATGCAGTCTTTTAGCTCTGTATTTTAGTGGGTTTAATTTTGTTCTCACTTTCTGTCTTACCTTTCCCTGAATTTGTTGTTCTTTCATTCTGTTTTCCTTGCAGTTTCTTTTTTTATTTCCTTCCAAAACGAAAAGCATCATTAACAGTGTCGTTCTGCCTATATAGAAAGATACTGAAAAGCAGTCCTCATAGAAGATTCAATGTTCCTATGTAATTCTCAACCCTCCCTTTCAAACACATGAGTTTTTCACATAAAATGACAATCAAAACCTGAGCTCTGATTATCCTTTTATTTTTTTTGCAGTCTTTCTATTTGTGCTATAGAGACACCTTGTAGCTTTAAATGAGATTCAGATATTAAGATAAGTTACCTTTTATACAAGTGTGTATATATTTATATATGCAAGTCCTATCATCACACAGTCACTGTCTTGAGGAGTTCCTGGTCTATGGAAATGATTTAAAGAGCATATTATTACATATATGCTATAAATGGGAAACTGATAGAAAAAATGTCTTGTATAAGGTTGTGTCAGAGCTAGGATGCACAAACAGTTCTTTGGAATCCTATTCTAAAACAGCGTACTCTCAAGTAGCCTTGTTTGAGGTCAATGACTTTCCAACAACTTTTTGAGAGTTGTTGTCCCGGCTTTCCAGAATTCAGCATTCAAACTTTCATTTGAGGAGTCCCTGATGAACTTCTTAAGCCACTATATGCAGAGCAAGTGGCATTTATTTCCTTTGGAAAATAATAAATAGGTTTATTATGTCGAATTAACTAAGCAAGGAGTAATGGTACAGATAGACCCATCCTTTTCTCACTGGGGATCCATTTTTCCTCCCTTATTTCCAGCAGAAACGTTGCGGGGTTGTATCACATAATCTGAAAGTTGAAGAAAAGACTAGTGAAAATTCCAGTACACAGCACTGCAGTAAGTTCATCTTTTTACTCACTTGTTTTTACAGCTTAGAAAAGAAAAGGCATAATGAATACAAGTAATGGAACTGATACTTTTCCAGGTTCCACACTGAAAGAGCTTTTTCTTTGGAATTAATGTTACAAAAATCTTTTACATCTGTGTTCAACTATAAAGGCTGCTACTTTTTAATGTCTGAATCTTTTGCATGAGCTGGCTGCAATTTCTTTGGGACTGGTACAAGCTTTTGCCATGAGAAAAGTGAAGGGTTTTATTCTTGTTTAGTCTGATGACTCTTATTGATTTGATCTCCTCTGGAAATCTCTTCAGAGGAAAACACTCTCCTTACAAAGGTAGATTAACTGTTCGACCTTTAAGCACCACATGAAAATCAACTCTCTTTTAAATGCAAAAACCTCACCTGGTAATAAAAAGGACTTCTTAATGTTTTTGGGAGGAAGTTGAAGTTTTCCTTAAAATTGTTACTAGAGCTCCACTCTATATTCCACAGTTTGCCTTGTGGCAGATTGTTTCATTATCCAGCTGTATCATTAATCATTTTTATTATCACCTTAAAAATAAACAAACAATATTTTTGTTGTGTTTGACACAAGTAGTACATTTTAATTTTGTAGGCTTGTGTTATTGACTTAGAAAAACCCTGAGACATTTCAGCTTGAAATACTGACTTACAAATATGAAAACACTATTCAGGTGTGTGGAATGACATCTGTTGTGCATATTAAAGTGTGTGATTTTTATCTCTTCCATGTGGAGCTTAGCATTAAATAGGAAAGTTGATATTAATTAATTTGAGAAATAATAACTTGGCATTCATTTTACTTCTATGGAAATATTTAGGCTGCTCTGAGGACCATACTGAAAGTTCTCTTTAAGGAACCAAAGCCATAATCCTGAGTCATTTGGTGGAGTTAATTTTAGTGACAATAATTGAAAATCAGGTGGTTGGATACTCTACATCTGTGATTTATTTATTTATTTTATGGCTTCTCAAAAATTTTTTACTCCTTTTTTTGTGTCTAGTGGTTAAAGATAATAATGGTAATGATGATAATGGTTTAATTCAGGCTTAATAATGTTTTCTAGATAGTATTTTTTTAACTTTGCAGTGTGGAAATGTGGACAGATGACAATTTATTGGTGTCTGTTTCTGCTAGTGTTATGATTTCAAATATATAGAATAGTTTTATGCTTATGAAGGGAATATGTGAACTCATAATTATGTCACGTCTTCATTAAACTTATGGCCACTAGAATAAAGTTTTATTTCATAGTACAGCATTCAAAGCCACAGAGACATTGCAGTCCTGGAAAGAAACACAAACTAACCCAAAAGCCAACACACAAATCTGTGTACTGTAGACGTAGACACAACTGGTCAGTCTTTAGAGATTTACAAATGTTAATAATAATGGAGTGGAATGGAACGGAACAGAACGGAACGGAATGACAAAGTAAACTTAAGTTAGAAATTTTTTAGGGGAAATCCAAATACATATGTCTGTTATTCTTGAATCAGATTTTTAGTTGTACTGTATGCTCTTTTTTTCTGTTGGTGTACTTCTATATATCAATTTATCACGTATGAAGTAGGAAGAGATAGTGACTTAAAAACTCACGTGAAAAACATTAGTAACCAGAGTTACAACAGGTACAACAAAAACTTGTAATGGCTACAATTCAATTTGGCGAATTGCATCATCATTTTTGTTTCACAACCGTGGCCTAGATTCATTAAACACTAGTAGCATGTTGATGAAATCTATACTACTGCAAATTATTATAACATGAAGGCTATTTATTTAGCAGTTATTTCATAGCTGGTAGGGGGAGTTCTCCTTTTTGCCTGAAAATGAAGTATTTACAGAACAATAGGTATGTATAATAAATGTGTTTATTTTAAAATGGCTTTCTTAAAGCTTCTTCCCATTTTTAGCCTGACTCAATTATTATTACTATAGAAAAGAGGTTCTGGAGACTAGATTTCTGTAAGAGCTCAGGGCGAAGGCATTATATTTTCTTGCTCTTCCTTGGATTTCATCCAAAGCCAATTCTGTTTAATCTGCCTGCTGCTGCTCTGGAAGTGACATCTGTTCAAATTTACACTCTTTATCATGGCTGACATGTTGTTTGTGTGTCTGTTTACCCCAAGCCCTTGTTCCAACTGCCTCTTGCAGATAATTTGTGATTTTTTTCCTTCGGTCTATCACAGGTTGCTAGGCAGTGAATTGCTGCATATGGAGCTTTGCTATTATTTTTTATTTCTTTTTCTCAGCTTTGCAATTATGTTTTGAAGAACAAATGAGGAGTCTAGAAGCAACGTGTGTATCAGGAAATATACTGAAGGAGGGAAGATAAGAAGTTGAGGGGTAGGGGGGACGTGGCTTATAGGAAATATGTATATATGATAACCTGATAAGAAATCTAGTAAAGTGTGGGCTCTGATCTCTATACATCTCTTTTATAAAATAAATATTGCTTTGTAAGTTTACCTACAAAAATAGTCATAGACCAAAAAAATAAATCCAGACCATATTTTTCAGATATGGTGTTCATGTTCATTTATTTGTAGATAAAATATCTCGCATTGTAAGAATTCAAGAATAATGAATTTGATCTTAAAAGCTATGAGATGGTTTTTGAATCAGAACTGTAATTAAAAAATATTCAGTCTAAATACTTGAATATTCCTTGAAGTTTTGGCTAAATGCAGATTTGCTTTTTCAGATTTTCCTCAAAGTTTTGTAATCAGGACGTTACTGTTTAAAATAAAAATCAAACATAAGATTCTCATTTGGTCACCCCAGGAATGAGATATAAGATAAATTAGACTTTTGCAAGAGAGACGACAAGAATTCATAATTCTTACATACATGAGGACAAGAATCTCTGTGGAGCAACATAATCTAAACAACATTACTAGCTACTATATGGACTGAACAACAACCTTGAGAAAAACTAAAATTTCTTAGATGTGGAGTAAGTTACTTTTTCCCACATCCTAGAGTAGTAAACTCTCCATTTCTTTCCTACTCTTTATTGTAATTTCTTTAATTATGTGTGCATAACCAGTACAACTGAAAACTGACACAGTATTTAATATTTTACATGGATGAAAGTAATTTAGTTGTAAATAATTTTTTAAAAAGTAAATATGCTATCTTTGCTGAAGAGAAATCACCCAAAATAACTGTTTTCTATCACCTTGTCCTACTGTCCTAGAGTTTCAGTGAGCCGAGTCTTAATGGGAAAATGGGCTCTGAATTAAACGGCGTCTGAATTATTTCTGAAACTTGGGTCATAGGCACATTAACTCTTAGAGCAACCCTATTAAGAAAGTGAACCAGAGAATCAGCAATGCACAGACCATTGTACGTAGGCACATTGCAACAGAGCTGTACATGGACACAAACTGCCCCCACACAGACTGACTTGCTCTTTTTAACATACGTCTGTATCGATCCCATCCCTTGTTTCTGCGATGTGTGCCTGCGGGCTGACTTGCTAGCAAATATGAACTGACACACCTTTGAGCCAAATATGCCCAACTTCCTGATCCATCTGTAGATTATTCCTTGCCTCTACTGGGTGACAAAAGGCTAGTTGAAAGAGACAGTGAAAATATACTACTTAGAAATTGTATTCCTGTCATCATGTTCTCTTCCTTTCTAGTGCTGCTGCTCTTCCTTCTGTGTACTGAGAACTGTGTTCATGCGATACATCCCACATTTGTCACATAGGAAACAACTTTTTTTCTTAATCTCTTCACAGATTTCAACTTTCTTTTATGATTTGCTCAAAATTTCTGGTTTTTTGACATGGTTGGATTCTTGCCTTTATTTCTGTGAAGTAGCTGCTGTCTATTAGTGCAAAATTCGAACACCTTTCAAGATGTGTTGATGAAAATATCTATTGTCCATAATTTCTCTATCTGCTTTTTTCTGTTAATAAACTCTTCATACGTAGACTTGTTGCCAAGAGAGTTCCTATATTAGACAGGCTGACATCTTCCAAAATTCTTAAGAAACTGTGAGAAGGACATTACTATAATGGAGAGGTGTTTCTTTAGGTTCTCTAAAACTCTTCCACTGGAGTTTCTACAAAAATTTCCAGGGATGCAAATATGTTTCCATGGTAATCTTAGAACATTTTATGCATAACATGCACACCTAATATCAGGCATACACTACAAAATATTGAATGCCATGTTCTAGAGACCAGAAAGCCATCAGGTCACACTGAAAATTGATAGTCAAGCTATACAAAGACAAGAATAAAAGTCTGGGTTTTCTTTGTTCTATTATTTTTGTATTGATGTGAGAGAATTTTTTGTTTATTGTTATTGCAAACCCATTACTGTTCTGCTAGTGGTTATATGTCACTTCGCTTCAGTGTCATTTGAGATAAGGTCAGTATTTTCTTTTTTTCATCTGTCCACACATTGTATATTTTTATCATATGCTCATGGTTGTGACAGTTCAGTTGTTTCCACATGCCACTGCAAGCTCCACCAAATACATGGTTTTTAACACTGAGATATTTGAGTTTTGATATTTCTTTTGCCATAAATATTCTGCTAGGTCTGTTGAGTGCTCAGCAGACGATGGATGTGAAATCCCTAGAAAAACAGTATACTGGAGCTAATAAATTGTTGGTGTTTACAAAGTTTTTGATGGATTTTACTGTGTGAAAATTAATTCTTTCATAAGTGGGATTTGAAGAACATTATGAAAGCAAAGGTTGTGTTCATCTGCTATTGTTTTATTTACCTTTTCAAAGCACTGAAATAACAAAATAATGCAGTTCTGATTATTATAGCTGACTGGAAAATATCCAGCATTGCTTTGGGCTGTTTTAATAGAAACCAGCAAATAAGATGCAGCCAAGCTTGCTGTTTGACTACTGTTACTATTTAGCTTTGAGTTGGATCTTATTTCATTGGATGTTTCCTTCACCTCGGTATCTAGAGAGGTAGATACAGTCACAGTGGAAATTCAAATCAATATTGGTGTTTGGGTTCCCAGTACTTAATGAGGTACCCGTTGGAGTTCTCTGCAGGAATGTAATCATAGTGCAACTACTCTGTCTCATTTCAGAAGCTAAATGGTACGTAAGCAGAGGAAGGCTTGGGGAGGTTTTTTTTGGTTGGTCTTTTTTCTGGTTGGTCTTTTTTCTGGTACATTTTTTAATAGCCTAAATAAAAAGGTTTCTATCTAGAATGACTCCTTCAGTTCAACACGACTAACAAGAAACTAACCATCTACAAACCAAACTGATGCACTCTCATTTTGTAGCACATGTATCACTTTTTCTACTAAAATACTTTGCTACTTATGTAACAATTTATGTAGAAATAATATTGACATCCAGATGTATGAAATAATTGCGGGATTTTTAGCATAGCTCAGCTAGAGAAATATACAGACATCTATTTTCTCTGCTGCTTCAAAAACCTGCCACCTGAACACTTAATGAAGTCTTATTTTATCAATATATAGATTTAATCAGTTCCTAGTTTTGTGCGGCAAAGCTTTGTACTATGTCTGCAAGTTAAATTCCTTCATTGTTCTGCTTACTGGTTTTATTATTTTTCTGCAATGGGGTGCAGCATAGGAAGATAGCATGAACAAGTGGATGCATTATAAGGCAGAAAAAAAAAAGTTGAATGTGAAACATATATATGCAATCACATTGATTACTGTACTCATTTTTGCTCCTCTTTCTGCTGTATGTTGTCTTTTATATGACATAGAGACTATTATTAGTCTTTATTAAGTAATTCGAATTTTAAGCTGGTAGATTGAATACATATATATATATATATCATTGTACATTCTGGGATGGATAGATTTTTATCCTACATAATTGCAACATATTTATATTAGCACTTCACTCTTACTAATTAAAAGGAAATTCTTCCTTTCAGATCTTCCAGATGAAGTGCTTGTAGGATACAAACAGGAGTTGACATCTTCAAATTTGGTTTTGCAGTGCAGAAAAATAGTTTGTCTTCATTGTTCCACGTTCTTTGGGAGAAAATTCTGGAGCGTATTGTGGTCAGCACCGATATGGAATCACAAGTTGTGTGTAGGAAAATATTATAACTTTACTAAGTGACACTTCCCCCCCCCTTATCAATATGGGAGAACTGTACCTCTGAGTTGTTAAGTAATAATCTTCTGAGTCCAAAAAAATGCCCCAACAATTATAGGGTAAATTCACCACCAGTGGACACATAAATAAGTATTTTTTTTAAATACTCACTAGTTTCAAATTATTGCTTCCCTTATCTTGTTTTACGGCAGTGTCTGAGGAGGTGCTACTGTTTTCATCTCTGTGGAGAGGGGTAATTAACTGTTGGTCCTTACTTAGGAAAATGCAGCTTTATTATCCTGTCATGCCATGTTTGATTTCCCTAACATTAAAAAGTAAGCTGTTAGCATAAAAGAGGTGTAAATATCTTGCGTAAAATCAGCTGTGCTCCTGTCACCAGCACTCCAGAAGTGGCCTGAAGCAACCCACTGCCATCCTGCCTTTCCAAAGCTCTGCTGAGCAGCCAGAAGGGGACAGGCTCAGTTAACCATTAATGACAAATGCTCTGAGGAGAAACCATAAAACTACTTCTTTAGCTCTAAGAGGATCTCAGTGCTTACCTTGGCCAATCAAACTGCACAGCATTCCATTACCTGGGCTGTGGGCTCTTCCCATGTGGAACCTCCTCAAGCTGACACAGTCTGGCATGACAACTCATCTATTGTTTGCTTAAATGAGCCTTTTCAGTGTGTTTTTTTTTCTGTTCTGAAACCACCAATTTTATTTACTTTTGGTGGTTTGTTGTTTTTTTTTTTAATTGGCTCAGAATATATCTTCTGAAGTATTATGAGGGTAAACAAAATCAGCCTGTTACGTATGAACAAGTGGATAGCTCAGAACTTTGCTGTCGTGGCTTCCTATCTCCAATGTCCTGGTTAAGCAAAGGGACTTAGGACATACAGTAATATTATTAGTCTGTGTTGGGGCAAATGCCATGAGTATTAGGATGGCTGGAAGCTAGACTCCTATGTACGTGTCTATATATATAATTAAATATATATAGAAACATAACAGTTTATCTTGTTCTCAGATGAGTATGTGAAGAGATCCTGTCCCCTCACACTCCTGCCCCTGAAATGCATCTGAAGAAATTTATTATATGCTAGTCATATTTTAAATGGAACAAGCAGACTATAATTATACCTGATGGCTCTTAGTTAAATAGATGTATGCAAAAGTGTTTTGGGTTTTTTTTGTTGTTTTCTTCTAAATAATACCCTTTATTGTGGATCAGTCATTAAGATTGCATACTGCAACCTCAAATTCCACCTAGAAACATAAGTATATCCTCTAATACTTTAGTTATACAGATTCATACCTGATTCTTCCTTGTTTTAACAAGACTGCGAGTTGTACATAAAAGTACCATGAGGATGCAATTCAATTCAAGCACTGAAAGCTGTGAGAACAGTGATTGATTCAGACTAGCTTTTTAGTCATTAATCACTGTTTGGAAACCTTCTCCCTCAAAGTTAACCTTTTTCATTTAAGTAGAAAGTGAAATTTAAAAATTGGTGATCTCGCTATACTGAATAACCTTTCAATTTTTTTTTTTTTTAAATCAGTATAATGAGACTAATTTCATGGCATTTCTTTCATATTAGGACCCACTAATGGAAGCTTAAAATATGAGGAATAGCAGTTGTAGTGTTTCTAGGAGAAACAGGGCCATCCTTGTGTTAATGTCATACACTCTTACTGTAGCATATTTTCAGTGACCACGTGATGTAAACTACCTTGGTATGGCATTATTAGTTTCCACTGTTTCTTTATAGTTTCCACTGTTTCATTTTTTATGGTATGTTTAGCTTTTCAAGATTAAAGGTAGTCTTTTTCATCTTTCTGTCATATCTTCTTAGGCAGAGGGGAAATTGGAGCAGACAGCTTTAATAACTTAACATAGAGTAAGGAAGCTAAGCACGGGCAGAATATAAAAAAGGAATCTAAAATTCAGCACCTTAAGTGCCTGGAGCTTGAAAATTACTATGGTGTTATAACTTAATAATATCTTTTTGCAGTCGTGTTTTGGACTAAAAATAAGGGAGGAAATGCAGCTCAAGATTTGTGATAGAGCATATTGGTCTGTGCAGGGCATTCTCTTACTAATTCATTATAATGTGGCCTGCAGAGGTGTAAGTAAATTTAAATTAGCATTTCTGGAACATGTAGCATTTAGTTCATAATAGTTTAGATCAATAATTAAAAGAAATAGTTTTCTGTTATTAAAATGTTTCCTATATACTTTCATAAACGGCAATAATGAATGTTCAAGAAAAGCAAAAAGAGGCACTTGCCTAAGTAAAAGCTGAAATTTACACCATTTAGATGTGTAGTAACTGAAAAAATCAATTAATAATTGCCTGATTTTTTTTTTTTAGTTGTCTTTGTATTAAGATGTTATGGTCAGCGTTGATGTCATCCGATCTGGTTGCTTAAGTAAAGCAGTTGAGGATCAGGGCATCCCTTGCAGGGTGACCTACTCTTATACCTTGGGTTGATTGGCCTGTATCAAAGGTGAGCCACACATGTATCCTCCTTTTAATTGCTCTGTGCCAGTTAAAACATAAATGTTTCGTTTCTGCAGCATTTTTTACTAAAAATGGACAGAAACACAAGCAATCTAAACAATGAAACAAGTTAAAATAGTCAAATACAGCTTTAAGAAAACAAATTTTAAGTTATTTCACCATCTCTTATGACTGTTCTTCTACTTGTAAGGCATTTGTAAGAAGAAAAATTTAGTACAATTTTTATTTATCATCTCCATAGTCCTTGACAATCTAGTTGTATTTCCACTGGGACTTCTTTTATTACTGTTGCCATAAAACCAACATGCTTTTTAAAAAAAATTAAAATCCAAGCTTTTAAATTATGCTTTTTGCTAGAAATAAGACTGATGCACAGCCTTCCACACGGGGATTTCAAAGTTCTATGACACTGCAAATTTACAAACTGTAGCAAAATAAACTTGGCAAATAACTGTGAAAAAATGTGAATGGAATCATCAATTGTAGTCTTGCTTAACTAGTGCTTACATTTTACTTAGAAAACAAAGGAATTCAGAGCACTGTTTTTTTCTATAGAAATAATTCTAACACAAAATTTTATCAAACATTTCTAATCTCACAGAATGCATGCTTGGCAAAGTTTCACTTGTACATATGAAAGCAGTCAGCTAGGGTTCTTTTCTAGTTGATTATATCTTCTGCAGAACTTTCCTCCAGTAGATTTTGTGATGAACCATCACACTACCCAGTTAATTACAGATTTGTTAATACAAATGAATACTCAGGTTCACGTCTGTAGCACTGACCGCCACAAGATTTGTGTATTGAGTTAAGCATCTGAGAGAAATGCACCTTTTTCATACAAGTACGCTCTGCTTAACTCAAAAAAATGTTCTGAAGGGTACTTGGATAAGATTGAAAGTATGTAGAATTATTTATGGTAGGAACTAGCTTTATAATAGGAGAATCAGTTCTTTAAAATACTGAGTATGTTCTATATCACAGAACCCATTGTGAAGGTTCTTGTACCTTCAGCTGAGCGTAATAAAAACACTTGATAGAAATTACTCGATTTCTGAATTGCTTACTGCAAATGAAATCTATCAACTCCTCCTTCACAGATTAATTTATATTTTGATTTATATTGAAAATTGATATATTTCTGGAATACATATTTTCTTTCTGTCCTCTAAAATGTTACAGTTACAATCCCAAATATTTCAGCATAGAAAAAAATAAATATAATTTACTTTCCTGTGATGGTTTTACTATTATATCATTTGCAGTTAAAAATTTAATTAAGAAGGCTTCTGGAATAATTTATGTAGAAGTGTTTCTTCGGCTTGCATTTTTTTGAAAAAAAATATTATTTCTGAATATAAGTGAAATATCACTTTAATTTTATCAAGTACATAAATAATGGAAATAAGCAAGAATATAAATTCTAAACTTCATGTATCACGATTTCAAAGTTACATCCACGCTATATCATTAAATATGAGAATACAAATAAGTAAAGTGAATGGGTTTTATAAGCAATTCAGAAAATTCAGCACCTGAAAGGGAAGTTACCAGAGGATGTAAACATCTTGCTGTAGTAGGAGTATTGCTTTAATCTCATGACAGTCAGAGACCAGAAGGTTGCGCGCCATGTTTATCATCCCAGTTCTGGCTGGGACTGGAGCTAAACAAAGCTGTGCCCATTGATGCTGGCTTTAGATCTGGTTCATAAAAGATCCATTTCTTCTAGGAAGATATTATTAAAAAGTTTTGAAGCTCTTGAAAAGAGACCTATACACCTTGATTCCTAGATCTATAGAGTTGAGGTTTCTCCTCTCAGTCCTGTTTACTTTCTTAACTACAAATTGTAAGTGAGTGATAATTAAACATTAATAGACTTGATTGATAACAGTGCCATTTTATTTCTAGTAGAGTCTATGTAAGTCAGTACAGAAACAACGCTGAGTATCCCCATAGTGCGAGATTTGTCAGGCATTTTGAGTACAAATAGCTGTATAACTTATCATGTTCCTTCTGCATCTGCCTAGTCTGTCCCCTGTTTGTTTTTTAAACACTTCTGTGATGAGGTACTTAAAGCATGAACTTTTGCTTTGTCATGTAACTCTACTCAGTCCATTCTTTGACTGTAAAGAAAGAGTAAACTCGTAAGCTACCGTAGAAAAGGATACGATGATGTCCCCTATAATTCAAGAAGGCAATATTAAATGCCCATATAAATCTTTACTCCACATATATTTCCTCAGTTGCATCAGCAAGACTTAATTCTTTTTACATCTATACCTGGTCCAAAATGTGAAAAAGGTGCAAGAAACTTATAATGGAACTCATATTGTGCCAGAGAAACAGCAAAGATGAGAAGTGTCCGCTGTTAAGGATTTCTTTATGATTGACTTTCTATGTTCTTAGTGATAGTAATGTTCAAAGGAAATTAATTATTAAAGGTATGAATTTCATGTGAATGTAGAAGCAAATGAAGATCAGGAACAGAAACATCATGTGAAAAGGCTTGTAATGAACTAGGAAAAAAGTAAAAAACAGACTGAAAAATAATTTTCCAACCATTACTGACAGTAATACATTCAAGACATTATTTCATTAACTATCAAACTGAATGACTTTGTTAAACCTCAAATATTTTAAAAAATACACTTTTAAATAATTGTATTTGAAGGTGAACTAAAACTATGATTAAAAAGAACTTTAACCCTTTTATTTAACTTTAAAATGTGAAAAAAACAAAACCTCTAAATATGCATTTCAGGACTTCATAAGTTAATGAAGTTTAATAGAGACAATGTTCATTCTTGCATATTAGAGGTATGTAAATCTAACCTGACTTGAATGATTTATTGTGAATTCCTATGTTACTTTCTAAGCTGTTCTGCACATACTGAGTATTTTGTAGGAGGGTACAGATGGAACTCTAGAGATTGTAAGACTAGGTGACTTGTACAATCTCATTGATTTTTTGAGTGTCTGGCCAAGGCCTGAACTTCAATTCATGGAAACTGTGTTGACTGTTTCTGTCATCCTAAGCAGAAGTTTATTAAGTCCTGAGTGTGTTACTAATTGTAAGTAGATTTCAATTTTGGTTGATTAATTTCATTTTTCAGCACATAATCTATTCTTTTTTCCTTTCTTTTTCTTTGCAAATGTATTTTTAATTTGCAGTTTCATTGACCGTGTTAAACTGTCTTTGTAGCATAAGCAGTTACTACCTGCCAGTTTCCTCAATAAATCAATCAGACCATCTAACCCACTTGTATTACGTGGTCATTTGCTTTAGTTTAAACAACTAATTTCATTAACTGGAAGCCATTTGTTCATGTTCCCCACTGCTGCGTAGCACAAAGTGAAACTAATGCACAGGATAGATAAACACGTCAATGTTTACAATGCAAAGGAATAAGAATCTGAATATTTTAGGACTCCATAATGCGGTTTCCATCAGACTGCAAGGATCTCTGAAAAAGCAGTTACAAATTAGTGACTGTATTTCCATTAATAACTGCTCATCCAGGACAGATTTCAAGGGTCTGAGCATAACCTACAATCCTGTGACTTTACAGTTGTCTAAACCACTGTGTCACAGACTGGAGTTTGCTGAGTCATGACTCTGAAATTTCTGAGCGATATCTTCGGACGTTGCCATGTGAGAATGACTGACAGTGATTTTTAGGTACTTCGTTACTAAACAACAAAGCTGATTCTGTGATGTTTTGTAAATCTTCAGTCTTTCAGCTACCTGTAAAGCAGCCAGCTCCCAAGAGAGAAACCTTTCAACTGTGCCATTCTTAAAATTATCAGCTTTATATAGCATTAAACTCAGAACTCAAGTAAAATTCACAATTGTTGAGGTAAAACACCAATAATGGGAAATGCTGAGAGGCCCAAATCTTTCCAGTGGCAATTTTGTGCCTTGCCTTTTTCTTCAGCCATTCTGTTGTCTCCCAAAGGCCAATGTTGCACAGATATTCCTTGTAAATATTTGATTTTTCCGCATAGCTCCTACAGTCTCTGGATACAGTGGTATTGCCATCACCTGTCTCTTGTGTCTTGTCCCCCAGGCTTTGCAAATTTGCTTTGTCTGATCTTCCTAGACACAAGTTGTACAGAATATAAGCAGAACTAACTGCATGCTAATCTGCTTTTGTTTGATCCCTTTTAAAACTGTGGCTCAGTTCATCACACCCAACAGTGTCACAGTTTCTGTCCCCGTAAGATTAATTTTTTATTCTGCTTTCAAGAGTGTTCTCCAGCTCCATTGCAGATAAATAGAAAATTATTTGATATCCACCTTAAAGGTAATGCTGCAATGTAAGCATTGTATTACCCTCCAATGTCTTTACTCTTCCATTGCTTTAATTTATGAGAGCAATATCATAAATTAAAGCATTTTTTTCAGTTGGTGTGGTTTGTGTGTGATTGCTTATACAGCAACTAGAGAGAAGGAAATGTTTGGAAAGAAATGTTTGTAAAATGACAAAATCCAGCAGAATGAGTCAAGGGCAAATGTAGTGTTTGAAAGTACTTTTAATTCTCTTTTTAACCAACTACGTGTAAATGCGAAAATGTCTTATTAAAGAAACGCACAGTAAGTTGTTAGCATAAAAAAAGCAGCAGACTCCAGATTCACTTACTCTTCCTGTTGTTTTTCATGTTCTTGTTTTCCTTTGTCTGTCTTGTCATGATGAGTACAGAAATGAGCAGCTTAATTAAAAATGCAACTATGTGAAGTTTCCAGGAATGCATTTCCACACAATTTATAATGTTGCTAGAATTCTCTTCACTAATGTAATAATATTTACCTCAGATAAACTTTTTTTTCTCTTTTTTTGGAAGGATCTTAGTGTGAATAATATACATTAAATAGTGTATGTACTTCTGTACTTCCTAAAGCTTTAAGGCACTTCGAAATTTCAGGTCATTTTTTGGTCCTGTGGCTTGTGGAGTAGGGAAAGAGTGTAGTTTGGACCAGTAAATACAAAATGGCACGTATCTTCAATGATACATTTTCATTTGCAAATTATACAATAAAAGAACTTACTTTTTTATGTAACGCCCAGAAGTAGTTGGAAAAGGAGTCTTTATCCTTGGAAAATTACCTTTTCTCAATGGAAAGTCTTTATCAAGAGTTACATACACTTGTGCAAAGTTGATTTTTTTAGACACGTTATATAAAGCTTTTTGGTTTCAATTTCTTTTTAGAGGATCAAGTAAGTAAAGGTTGTTTCTGCCTAATGATGAAGGGTAAATGACATCAGTAATGAAATATTAGCCAAAGGGGACCAAACAGGTTTCTTGCAGATCATCTCATTAGCTTGTTACCAGAATAGGTTCATCAGAGTGAAACTGCAATAAGTGACTAGCTGTAGTGACAAACATCTGCTCCAAAAAGGCTTTTGGGAGTGGATAAAGACAAACAGTTCTTATTTAATCAGGTTAAATATAACCTGAGAGACATTTTTGTCATATGTGGTCTTGTCCCAGTCTGCTATTACTCCTTAAGAATTACTTATGGGATTAAATTTCTCTTTAAAGTTGTATGATCTTTTAGTAAAAGAATTATTTCCATCTGCTTTGCAATGATTACAAATGGGGTAGCTGCTGATCATCAAACAAAACCAGTCAACAAGCCAAATATATCTGTACTTCAGCAAAAACACCCAAGGGACTGAGCAGTCCTATCTTAAAAATGAAGAAATGTGGTACTTCCAGAGGACAATTTAGATGAGTAAAACTCAACTAAACTTTAAAAACCATTCATAATTGATTATAAAAAAGGAGGTAAATGGATTGAACATGCCTTTTCCATACTTCCAGGTAATTTGTTGTTTTCCACTTCTGAACTACTTGATTATGTTTCAAATAGCTAGGTACAGTGGCAACAAAAATTAATTGGGCCAGCTGAACAGAATTCATGTGTTTTGCCAAAATAAAATAAATTCTCCAAATAATGGAATTCTAATTACTAGGATCTCTGGTGTCCCCTCTGCTAGTGAAGATGTGTGACTCCTACATTCTGTCAATGTTGTACGATCATCAGTTGTAAGTGGTTATTCATGCCTTAGGAAGAGCTTTTCAAGTCTAGAGCACTGTAATGGAAGCCAGATTGGTGCAAGAAATCCCTGGAATTGCAGATCATAAAAAGGAGAAAAGAGTATTTCTGCAAGAAAAGACTTGGGGAAAGAATCTTTCTGGATCCTCTCCATTGCTAGTACCTGGCATGACCTGAGATCTTCAGCCCTGGGGCAAGCACTGTGTATCATTCCCTAACTGAGAGTCAAAAGGTTTTCTTTCCAGAGTCAACCTTGTTTTAGAGGAAGTAAGAGGTGGATTTGCCTGTCGAGGCTTAAAGGTGTATTCTGTTGATCTCACTTGTATGTAGAGAAACCTGTAGGATAGGTTCTCCTTGGTCATATTTCACTGCTCCTCTGAAAGGGATAGGTTTCACTGTTTTCCTTTTCAAGAAGGATGTCTCTGTATGTTTAGAGCACATCACCACATGAGTAGCAAAAGTTTGCCTTCATTTTTTTCTGCACTGGGGATTATCAGTCTCTTCCTATATTTGTTGTTAGCAGCAAATGTAAGTAAGACTGTGTATTTATTTTTGAAAAAGTTATTTTCTGTATGTATACAGAATCATTTAAATTAAAGCCATGAAGTTAGATTTCTGTTTTTTTAACATATGCTGCATCATGAAATGGAAATTTCTACTTAGCCATTTTATGGTGTGTTGATATGTGTGTTTGCACCCATGCTCAGTGAACTTGGCTACAAAGTGTTTAATTATTTTTTTTATTTTATTTAATTTTGAACTCCTTTATTCAGAGAACTGATTTTCCAGTGCAGTTTGCACATGCAGCCAGCTTGCTTCAACTTAACTTTCTTGAAGGTGTGTTCTTTCCCAGCTGTCCTCAATTTGTATTGATGCTAATTCAGATCTGCTCCCAGCAGTGACCACTGCTTTCTCTCCATCTGACAGCATACTTCCTCAGATGGGCATGCTTAGCCAAGACTCTTCGTGCCACGTACTGCCTCTTTTAACTTGTTTGGTTGCTTGTTTTGTTTTTTTCTTTTTAAGAGACTGCAGAGGGCCAGTTAGAAGGCCCTGGAGATAAATCTTGAAGGAAGAAAGCTGTTAAGCTGAAGTATTGTTCTCAGAAAGGGAACAAAACCACTCAGCAACTCAGAGCCAGCTCTCTCTGTTTCTCTCCTTGTGAATAATGCATCATTCCATCAAGCAAGTTGGTCCTACTCACCTCATACTGAGTGGCAACAGTGTATTACCTACTATTGGAGACACGTCCAAGGAACACAGAAATGTAGGAGAAACATTTGTTCTTTTTTCCATGTATAGTCAGCAGTCTGTAGCTCTAGGGAATATTTGATCTAAAGCAGCACCACAAAGCTTGTTATTTGACTGGAGGCCAGACTGTACCTCACGGTGCTGAATGTACTGCAATGTACTTCAGATATGATGTCTTTGAGGATAAGTCTCGTCATTACTAACCTATGAGAAAAGGAAGTTCACTCTTTTGCAGAAGGTGTGCTTATCAATAAATGTTAGGGTTAACAGCTACTATTAATTGTGTTAGTTATATGTATTGCCATTGCCATCATGGGAAAAATCAAGTTATTTACATGCCTTTTGAGTTTATTTTGGGATTTACCAGTGTAACTACTTATGATGAAATATTCCAGTAGGTGAAGACTTCATTCAAAATGCACAGGTGACATGTATCATATTCATTACTCATGTGGTGTTAAAAATTACTCTAAAGCAAAGCCATACATGCTTGGAAGTGCTTGTAAGTTTCCCACTGTAGATGTAGGTTAAAAATAAAATATGAAGGAGTCAATTAAAAATAGCAATTAATATGTTTTCAAAATTAGGGTAATAGATTTGGGAAGACGACTTATATTTGAGGTGTAAGTGATGTAGAATAATTTGAACTACATGTAATCACAGTAGGATTGTCACAAAGAAAGCTACTAATAAAAACTAAGGAGTCTAAAAAGACTTGATTTTCAGCTCATTGAAATTCAATTACATCATTTGTCAGCAGAAAACTTTCAGCTTGAGGTCCTTCAGAAGCTGAAGTTAACCTAGAAATTCTGTGACATACAGCTACCATTCTTTATTAGTCACCTGATATATTATGAATTAATCATGGCAACTCAACTGGATATGCAACATTTTCAAACAGAATAAAGAAATTCAAGTTTAGTATCAGTAAAATTTTGAGGATTAAGGCTAAAGGAAAATAATATTTTGTTGTTAGACAACAAGCAGCAGAGGGTTTTTTGTTATACCAGTTCCACCAGATTTGCACCAGTGCAGAAGTAGTAATCTTTTGGCAATTAATTTTCCTGGTCTGCAGACATAATTGCCCTAAAAGAGAATTTATCAAGTACTTTAGTACCTTATAAATGCATAAAATCTGATTATTACATTTAGAAATCTTTCTCTCTATCCTAGTTTTTAATTTTCTATACAGAGTAAGATATTACTGTATATATAACTACATATTAATTGCCTCTTGTTACGGATGGATACGGTTCAGGAACAAGCCTGAATCAAGCATCAGTTTCACTTTTCCACTACAGCCTTTCAGTAGGTAACGTGCCTTTTAGAGCTGTTACTGTTTGTCATCATCATTAATGGTCCTGAACCACTCTGCATAGGTAGCTTCTTGACTGAAAGGATCAGCCTTCATCTCTTGGTATTTATTATGTGCACTAAATCTCATTGATTAACACTACCTTTATCTTATAATCTGTCTTTTATTAATGGTAGACCCTGTGTGGCTGTGAGATACGTGCATTGCTGTTTTGTGTGGTCTCGCACTGTTAGTTACCTTCCAGCTTGAATTCCTCTAGAACAGTGTAATAGGAAAGTGTGTTCACTAAAATAACACAAGCAATGGAAATGTTATGTTTCACCTTTCACAGCATAACCTTGAGCATTGCATCAAGTTGAGATAGATTTGTAGCTAATAGTCATTTAGAGATCAGTTGAGGTGCATGCACCTACTAAGCCTAAGCTGATCAAAAAAGGTGTCTAAATTGATTTGAGATTATACTTTAGTAAGCACATACACTACCTTCAAGAAGAAGTTACAAAATTTTGAATCTAGTGTTTTCAGAACAGAAATTGTCAAGGTAACACAGTGACACCAAATTATCATAAAACAAAAGTTAAATGAACAAAACTCCTTTTGAAGTTTGGCAAATATAGCAACGATAAGGGAATTTTACATGTTATATCTATATATATGTATTGGAAAGGAATATCCGATCATGTTATGGAACACTGATCATTTCTTCTCTCCCCACCTTCCCATGACTAAATATTAACTAGAATCTTGACAAATCTTTGGTTTTAAATCAGGAACTGACAAAAAAAACAGTGAGAATGATTTTTCTTTTAAATTCTGTATGGGGAGAAAGAATTTGACCACGATCCTCCCAGACTTGACTGAGAGCTATGAGCAATATTTGGTTAATGCAGCCTCTGTCAGTGGCAGCTGCAGGTATTGACAGAAACAAACCTTAACCAGTAAAATAAAAATGTTTGACATCGACGCTAATGTTTTTAGAACAAACTTACACAGATTGAGAGAAACACAGCAAAAAGAATATGTTTCCAGAGGTGGTCAACAACATTTTCCAACTTAAAATTTACCTCACGTTGTTAAAGGCAGTCTTAGGGATTGACTGCTGAGATTGCTCAAAGCAATTTTTTAGGTGAAGACTTGTTGTACTCTTAAGTATGTTGGCCTACACATGGAGTGTAGACAGGTCTTTGTGCGATGCTGATGAGAAACATCTTGTCTTTAATGACCTGCTTGTGTCTTTACACCCTTCTCTACTATTTCAGCTAATGAAAGATAGAGTTAGGCTGGAGTGACTCCGGTATCTTAAGTCCTTCACTGACACCACCCTACTTGTTTCACAATTGCTAGTGTAGATTAAAAGGTGCTTGAAGGAGCCAGTAGTTCAGCTACTCTGCTTTCCAGTCTTTGGAAGTCCTGCTTTTGTTCTCTAGGACATAATTATTTACCAAGCCCTAACTGTCCCTGGGGAATTCCTGTGGGAGAATTAGCAAGCTAACTGTGTGTGAAATTTGGTGCCTATTGTTCACTGAAAAATTTGCTAGGGGAAAGGCTTCAGGATTAATTTAGATGTGTTCTCTCTTACATACTAAAAGCAAAATTGTTGATTTTTTGTTATTTCACTGTTTGGTCCCAGAGGAAAGTATGATTAAAATGTTTTGGCCTCATTACTGTTACAATAATACATAGTCTGTTTCTTTTTTTAAAAACAGTTCTTTCAAACAAACCTTTATCTGCCAGCTTTATAATCATAGAAATAGTGCACTGCTGCTAATATTACTTTCATCCTATCAACCTTTGGTTAATTCAAACTTCTTTGCTTTAAAAAAAGGTTTTCCTTTGATGTATTCACGTTGACTTGTCAATTAAATGCTAGTTTCTCTAGTGAAATCCACATTTTTTGATAGCTTTTATTCAGATATTCCATGAAACGTAAGTAAGTTATTCTTTGCAACTAAACGGAAATTGAAAAAAATGGGAATTACTATATTTCAACAAACAACATTCTATGTAGGCCTAGATTCTTCCTGATTCCTTCAAAAACATGGAAGACTTCACTCTCATGGCTGTGTAGATGTTAATCTCCTTCAAATGTTTACTCGTAGACAACTCTGTCGTTCACATGTTAATTAAACAGTTTGTGGGGTGATGGAGAGAGAAAGAGTGGACATCCACAAAATTTATAGGAAAGAAATTGAAATAAGTAGATATTTTACTGCATTTATCTTGATACATCATACATGTTTCTAAGGGATAACTCAGGAAGAAAAGTAATGAGGTTTATTGATAGATGCTCCAGTTCCCATAGTTATCCTGTTCATCATAATCCCTCAAAAGAAATTTGCCCTCATAACAACTATTGGCTCATGTATTATTCTGTGTAGTTTAGAGAGCGTTCATCTATCCTCTACATCTGAACTCAGCATGCAGTTTCTCTGTTCTAAAGTGTCTGGCTTACTCTGAGCCTGTTTACAGTGCATCTGACATTTTGAACCGCAGAATGTGTCAAGCTGACGGTGCCTCTGATTATAAAATCAGCTTATCTGCTGATATTAGGAAAGAGCAAGATTATGCATAAAATAGATTTTGAATAGATCATACTGTAATCTACGCACATTTCAAATATTTTAAGAAGAAAGGGTACACAGTATGTGGCTTTAGTTCATTTTGTGTTTTATTTGTGCTCATTTGGTTCAAAGACTGTACCATTATTATTTGTTCTTAAAATGTCAGTGGGCACTGAAACATGTAAATCTCTTTCCATTGCTAAAGCTTAGTGTTTGTAAGCGTAAAAACTAAAGCATTGCTCAAAAAGTTAATGCAAGTGCACATTTTCAGAAGTTCACTACCTGCAGTTAGGACTGAGAGCTCAGCTTTACGTCTAAGTGCTTGGGTAGTGCCAGCTAGTACCTCCAATTACACCACCAGTTGCTAAATTGTCAAGAGTTCAATATATGCTGCCCAAAATATTTTGAAAACCTGGAGAACGCAGTCTAACTAATCAACTAAATTGCTGCTGTATTGATTTTGGATGTTGTGAATGTCATTGCTTTCTTTTGCCAACCTCTATATGTGTGAAACATAAAATGAAAAATTATATTCGAAGAGGTGTGTTTTAAATGAAAGTAGGAAATTCAGATAATTTGTAATACAATTTACATTCATTTGTCATGTACACTGGATTTGGAAATGACATGATATATCCAGTCTCTATGTTTTCTTTTCATAGCACTTCAGAGACATTGAGGAGCATTTCAAATCTTTCAACTCACATCCCGAAAATGCCTGTAGTAAATGCTTAATATGCTAGTACATAATGCTACCACAATAAAAATATTCAAGTGCAATTAAGGATCTGGCTAAAATCCATCATATAGGGAACTTTCAAGCTAGACTGACCACTGTTTGAAGCCAATACTGTAGCTGTAATTCACTACAATTTACTTTTTGGCCGTGCCGCCCTTCATAAATAGCTCCTGCTGAACAGAATGTGGTGGATACTACTTGCATTTCAGCAAGGGTATTTTGCATGCAGTTGTGCCTGCTAAGATACAGCTTTGGATGTCTAAAAGGCACCAAATCTATTAATGCTTGAATTTTCTTATAACTTAATCTGTCATATAGACTTTTGTCATTATGTCTTGATTACTGTGCCTTCATTTTCTCTGGTTGATAAATACGATTCTTCCCCTCTCCTGCCTACTCAGACTGATGTCTCAAATTTTTCTGTCTTATTGTTTTAGTGTTGGAGGACCTGGGTTTCTGGATCTAAGTTCTTTTTCTTTTGATTTTATTTTGTTTGAATTTTCTCTCTTTTTAAAGTGTGTGTGTATGAACATGCTGCTTTGTTCATTTTGCAGACACTACATTTTTTACCAAATAATTATCAGGAGCAGGTCTCCTAGATAACTTGATCAAATCTGCCTTTGGTTACAGGCAAAACACACTAGGAGTATATAAAAGGATATAGGTAGTCCTACTTTGGTTGAGGTGAAAGTAAACTGAACCTAGTGTATTTTGGACAAAGAAATGTCTTGATCAATCAAAGTGCACTGTTCAAACAAAAACAACTCAGCTTTGATTAGAAAATGTTCTGTGATCAGGCCATGCAATGTGTTGGTTGCATTGATTATTGGATTCTAGCTTATATGACAAAGGATGAATGCCTTTTACTCCAAATATTACCAAGGTCTACCTAATGTTTCTCACTTAGGAAGGGTAAATTGACTCTCAGCTATCATTAGATACAGTTAAGCCTGCTTTTATCACTTGCTGAACTTTAAAAAAAGTACTTTCCCACCCCTAAGTGCTGCTCACATCTCTCCCCACAAAAAAAATTCCACTAAATATCAGTTAGGTGAATGCTTTATGAACCTTCACATACTAACTTTATAATTTTACCTGTTTACTTGTAAGCTTATGATGGTGGATAAATCCCATATTCACTAAGGTTATTTCCAGTCCTGCTGGAAAAGATACTGTGATACAAATCTGCTTGTTATTTATAGGACGTAACTCTCTGTATAGCAGGGGGCAAAGCGACTCGAAACAAAAAGAAACTAATCAAAGATGTAGATTTTGGCCATAAAAAGTAAACTTCCTATAATGATGTATTGTCTTTAATTAATAAAATACAAATATAAAATCCTTGATTAAGTGTAAAACCTGAAGCTAAAGAGCAGTCCTGAAAATAAAAAAAAATTACTTCCTTTGGGTTCTCTGTGGCTACAAAGATTCAGTATGTAATTTGGAGTTATGATGGAAGCTAATGAATGGACTAGACTATTTCAGTCGGAAGGGACCTACAGTGAACACCTAGTCTGTCTGCCTGACTGTTTCAGGACTGACCAAAAGATAAAGCATGTTATTAAGTGCATTGTCCAAGTGCCTCTTTAAACAGTGACAGACTCGAGGCATCGATCACCTCTCTAGGAAGCCTGTCCCAGCGTTCAACCACCCTGTAAGTAAAGAAACGTTTCCTAAGGTCCAGACTAAAAAAACCGATGTAGATTACAAAGATTTTAATACCCTTTACCACTTCCAATTTAGACGCAAGCTCTGAGCCACTGATCTTGGTTTGCAGCGTAAACAATTAAGAAGGAAAGCTGTTGTTTAGCATCAATGTGGGGCTAAATTGCTGAAGAATTTTTTGAAATTCTTTCTCTGTCGCAGCTTTTGGGGAACTGTGCATACATGTGCAGTCTGAGTGTTAGACCGCTTGTTATATCACATTTTCATTTACAGTATGTGTAGTAAACCGAATCAGAGGTGGCTTTTACCTAACACCCCAAAGACACATGTGCCAGTGCTCTGAGAAAGTGTTCCAGAGAATACACATACCAGGATCTAAACTGTCCAACAGTATCAATTACTGCTATAACAAATAAAACTGAAGGATTCAAGTATTCCCACAGGCAGAGGGCTGAGAAGTCCTATTTGATTGTTTAACTTCTCCAGTCAGACCTATCTCTAATTCAGAATATCTACGGTTTTCTTTCCTCATCTCAGGACTTTAGTTAACATTGTTATATTTTTTCCATGAAAAATTAATTCAGCTCTGTCCTGGTAAATGTACCCTTTCTTCATGACCCTGGCCACGTCTGTGAGCTGAAAAATCAGGATCAAGTGAATAAACATTCTAGATTAGCACTTCCCTCACATAAAACTAAGTGTGCAAAAAGATCTTGGGGAAATAAAAATAATAATTGAGGACATCATAGTGGTTTTGATTAAAGTGAACATTCTTTGAGCTTTATAGTCACTGAATCTCACATATGGAAATTATGGTTGGTCTTAATCTGCTTTCAGAAGACTGGTGCAAATATTAAAAGGTAATGAAGTAACAAGATTGTTTGTTAATGCCACATAAAAGTGCTAATTATACTTCATTTCCTGCCTACAGCTAAACCCAAGAGACATTACCTAAGAAACTGTTAAATAAGTTGCTTCACTTGAAATGTGAATAGATCTGCAGTGCTTGATGGATTTACCTACAAGGAGTTGTATGGCACATTTTGCCTTTGAAAGTGTGGCAAACAAAGGAGTACTATGAAAAAACTTGTTTATTTCACAGAAAGTGCATTATTAACATATTCGTGATTCCTTCTAGTTTGTGAAAAGGAAAGGCCTTAATTCTTAATTGCACTTTCCCTGCAATTTCAGTATGCAGCGTGGTATGATACTGCAATTGTATGTTAATTATTATATTAGGGTTTTAATATTTTAGCACCTTAATGATGGTATTTTTTTCCTCCAGCAAGTGTACTTGAAATATACCCAGCTGTGTCACACTGGCTGTGAATATTTCTGAAGAGTTTTATTTTGCATCTCTACTGACATCCGTATCTTGTATTTTAGTGATAGGGGTAACATGAAAGAGTGAAGAAATGTGATGATAATTGAAGCCTTTTGGGGGGGGGGAAGTAATTCACCTTTTTCTGATTTTCTACCATAAATTTACCCTTTTTCTCCTTTCTAGCATAAAATATGAACATTAAAAATGCTGTTGTACTCAGTCCTTATTCAAAACATATAAATTGAATGTTTGCAGTTGAAAAATTAATACGGATAGTTAGACCTTACATCTATAATAAATTAAAGACAACTTAATGCTTTCTTTTCTCAAACTTATGACATGTTAAATAAATGATAAATGTTATCCACAGAGCTTTTTCTAATACAATTAAATGTTATGGTGAGAAGGAAATTGGAATAAAATTTACTGTTAGGGATATCAAAGAATTGCTCATGTTCTATGTGATTTTGTTTTAAAACATCCTCTTGACCAAAAATAGGAGAAAAACCTCTATAGTATTGAGGAGAGAAAGTAGTAGAAAACACAGGAGCATACATAAATATGTGAAAGGTTGCACACGTGCCTTTCTGATTCTGAAATGCTAAATTAAAGAAGCTCCAGGAAAACTTCATCATACATTTTGCCCCTATGCTTTTGAAGGGCAAGTTCTCTTTGGAAAGTGTAAACATCCCTATGGATCCTGGATATTATAGAAGAACTGGAGAGTAAAGGCTTGAAATCTCCCCTAATTCAAGCTTTGTGAGTCGGCAGGAAGAGTGTAATATCTCTGGACAGATGTGGTGGTGTTACAATATGTTTTCAGGCTAAATACTGTGTTACTAGGCTAGTTTGTCAGGTGAGATTGTTGTTTAGATGGCTTTATTTTTAACTTGTTACTGAGCTATTCAGGAATTACCGTAGTGAGCTGGATTGAAGCGTGGAAAACTCTGTATAACTCCTTGAGCCAGTACTTACTGAAAACTACCTCAGAGGGAGTTTTGTGTAAGCACAGAGCCAGGTGCAGAAAGGCAAGCAGGCAGGGACACCAGTGCCTTGAGATAAATGGTAAATTCTTTTGCATCTGGCAAAGCTAAATACAGTGCAAGCATACCATGAAAATAGCTCAGATGAAATAAAATGCCACTGCCAATATGAAAATACTAAAAGAATTTTATAGTACTCTGCATAACAATACTTTCTTTAATGCATCTTGTGGAAATATTATGACTTATTAATACTGAAAACAAACTTAATATGGAAACTTTTGCAAACACAAGATGAGTTTGTGTTGAGATTGTAGAGACAACAATATACATTTTATGCACTGGTCCAAATAATGAGGAAGGAATAAACCTACTGCCAGGAAAGAATTTTTATCCTGTGATTTGTCTAAATATGTTATGTTCTATTGATGATCTTTAAAGAATACCTAGTACATAAACATATTTGATTTAAAAAGTAATTTATGCTGAGAGTTAGCCATTATACTGCAAAAGTGACCTATTGCTAATAGAAGTTTCTTTTTTAAGGAATAATCAACATTCAGCTGTGACATTATGCATTGTCTTCTGCACGTTTCTCATGATACGAGTTCCTGATTAGCTATTGAGGGACTATGAGATCTCGAAATATATGGCCTTTTTTACATAGAGGAGGCGATAACACCATGGGAAGAGCAGTAAAACACATTTATTGGCTGTTTGATGAAGACTGCGTTGAATATAAACAGGTATATCCCTCTTAGCTTCACCTCTGCAAATTGTTAAACAACACAGTGGCAGAGAATGTGAAAAAGGGAAACAATAAGCTCTCAAATATCCAATAAGAGAAAAGGAATGCAAAGTTCTCTTTCCTAAAGCCCTCAATGTCTGTTATGGCGGAGCGTTTGAAGCAGTAAGTTCATTCTCCATGGGCCTTTTGCTCTAACAAACCTAATTTTAATGATAATGTCTGATGGTTCTTTATCTATGGATACATAGTAAACCCCAAATTTAATAGGAATCAGGTAAAGAAATTGTGAGTTTACAGAATTCATCTACTTCGTTTGTGTGTATATATTTCCCATACAGAACGCTACATTGCCCTGGGATATAGAGCTTTTCTAGGAGTTTTAGCATAACCAAATTTTTATAAAATTCTTACTAGTTTAGGGAATTGTTGAACTGCAGTATCTTCTTTATGCTACAGTCAATAGCACAAGCAAATGTAGTGTGATATATTTTAAGCTAAGCAAAGGCACATAAAGGACATGGCTTTGATACTTTATCATTTGTTTAACTTTCAAATCAAAGAAATTTAAAATAATCCTGCCTTTAAATTGTGACTGCAGTAGTAAAACAGAATGGTGTTATGAATGAATTTCTTATTTCTCCTCTGTATTCCTATATTTTTTTAATTTGCTATTAACATCATTACCTTACTTATAATTGGAGTCTCTTTATATTGTACTCAAGAGTCTAATCATATTGCGCAGTAAACACTGTCTAAGAAATCATTTGAGAGTACTTGGTGATCGTGAAATAGTTGTGTATAAGCCACGCTGGTTTTCCACCTTGAAATCTTTATTGGGAACCAGAAGCATGTTATTCAATGTATTTTTTCCTTACAATGTCTTACAAACAGCACTTCCCACCAGCACGTCTAATATCTTTATTACATGATAATGCAACAATTATGGTATTTCCTCAAACTGCACCTATACACCTATAAATTGATAGACACTGAATGTGAGAAATAGACTGTATAATGAGCTCATTCACCTTTGACTTATTCTAAAGAGCAAGGGCTTTCAATCTCAAAAGCTAATATAAGTAGGTTTTTTACATTAGTTGTATTCCAGAGATAATATTTGCCAGAAGACTGAGATATAATTTTCATACTAACCATAGTTTGGAAATGATTATAAACTTTGAACAGATTTATAAATCTAGATTTTAAACTTTTCAATATTCTGGTTTGCCCGATCTACCTCTTCTTCCCAGGTTACTGATGCTGTTAATATGAAAGAATAGGAATGGTTAATTAATCAAACTACAGGACATTGAAAAGGTCAAAGCAGTACACTTTACTGTTATCTTCTGCAGAATATATGAAGCATTAAAATTCTGTTGCTGTGGTCTTATGACAAAGAATATAATGAGGACTATAAATAATAAACAGCACAACATGAATCTTTTCTTGCGATAATGATTATAATAATCATAAGAGGGAGAACACCCTTAACCCATTCTCACTGTACTAATAGAACCTCTCCTTGGATGTGTGTGTTGTAAGCATCTGTAATGGTAAGAACAAAAAAAGAATTTTACAGTATAATTGAATCCAGCAAAGAAGACAGAAATTTAAATGTGCTAGCATTTGTGGACACTCTCTTCTAGAATGTAACAATTTTTACATGAAAGGTTTTTGTGGATAAATGTCAATAGATAGTTACTAATAACTAGAACAAAAATAAGACTGTGAGAACATCCATAGGCCTGAAATAAAGTCATTGCCACCTTTACATAGAACTATGTACAGACCCAGTTTTTAGAAAGATATTATTGACAAATTGCCTGTATCTGGCTTTGGTTCTACAACTGCAAATAGTACAGAAACTATTTTTGATGTTCATAATGATTCCCAACTCCTTCATTCTGAGGTGTGAAAATGCAAGAAGTATATACTCACACTGCACTGGGGATGTTTCCTTACAGCTAGGAGCTGTGACCTGATTTGCTGAATGCATCAGTTCAAGCCGTTGTAATTTTTTGGAATAACTTCCATCTTCACAACGTACAGAATACAATAGGAAGTTCATCTACAATTTGGATATATTTTTAAAAGCTCGCTTTGCTGTTTGTGATGTTGATATAACTAAAAAGGAACAGCTTGTTAAAGAAAAATGTATTCATCTTGGGGAATCTTCTGACTGAGCCATTGAAAACTGTCAGGAACTACAAATTGTCAAAACTTCAGCTCTCTGAACTTTAACCATTGATTTGCCTACTAGTTCTCCCAAGAAAGCCTGCTTGTTTTCATCATGGTGTTACCAAGACTAAATTGAGATTAACACTTAAGTTTTAGGGTTGGTATAAAATGTTGAATTTCTGATATTTTGGTGAATTATATACATGAAATGAAGACATAATGATGTCAGACCAAAAGGAATTCCTTCAGGTTGAAGTAAATCCAAGAAGCACTAACAAAATACATTTTATTAATTTAACTATCAGAGAAATAAAAAATAACTGTGCATATGCCAGTGGTGGAATTATGGTAGTGGTACGTAGTATTTAAGAATAGAAAAGAAGCAGCACAGTTTTCTTGTAAAATTCTGAGCAGTGTATAGGTGGAGGGTCAGGAGATGCAAACCAGCTCTATACCACTAGTACTGTCTTCACATCTCCAATTGCATTTCATACGTATCTGCTTGTCATAGAATCCAATACATCGGATTCTTCCCAGAGGCTTAATTTAACATTAGAAAGGATCGCCGAGATCACTTAGTGTTCTCTTCTTGGATCTTTGAAATAATTCATAATTATTTAAGGTTTTCACTTTCCTTATTATGAGCTCCCTCGAGTTATGTACTCTGATGTCTTTTAAATCTACCTCCATCAAGTAGCCTGGCAGCAAATTGAACTCATTTTTCCATCTCAGTCCCTTAGCAACCTGAATCTAGCCACGTGGGTGGGATGGGACTTTGGACACTTTAGTACGGGCAAGGAATTAAGTAGAACATGAGTAGTTTGATGTAATTTCTAAACCCTGACTAAGGGGAAAGAACACAGATAATTAGAGAATTAAGTATCTTTGAGGGTGCTGGATGGGTAGAAGAAATTGAGGACTTGCTGGAAAAGCGGATGACTTCTCAGCCTGTAATGATTATCCGTGGCCTCTCATCTGAAAAGACTGTAAAGATTATTTCTGTGTTGTTGAACTCTTTTGAGGTTTATCTTGAAATTCCAGCCAGGAAGCTTACATGCACGTATTTACTCTTTCTTAATAATAGTGAAGCAGTTAAAAATTTTCATTATTGCCAAAAAAATACATTTTTTTCTTGCAATGAGCTTTGTGTAAAACAGAGAAAGCACCATTTAAACTTCTTTGGTTTTACTTTACACAAAATGGAGGTCTCAAAATGCTTTTAATAAAGAGCTTCTAAAATATTGTGCTTCCTGTAAAATGAAGTCTGAAAAAATTAAAGATCTGCTAACAGATGTGAGTTAATGCTGTAAGTACGCTGCTTTGGGCCAGCACACATGCTTCACTTTGTAAGTGTTGCTAAGAAACTATGAGACTGGAAAGACTAGAATTTGCTAATTAGTAAATAATAAAGGCTTTTAAAAAGTTGAAATGTCCGTGCTAGAGTTGCATTGGGATTGTGATTGGGTAAAATACAGCTGTCAGTCAGCAGCTATCCTGCTCTCACAAGAATCCCTCCTGTAATTAGGCCAAGAAGGTCAAAGAAGAAAAAGACTGAACTCTCTTATGCTGAGCTGAGTCAAGGGTAAGAAGTTTCTAGCTAAATCAATAGTAACTACTTCAGCACTAGCTCCAGGCATCCCTTTAAATGCTAATTGTATTTTTCAGCTGCTTCTTTTTTGATCTTGCTGTGATGTATGTGGTTTAGAACTGGAGGAAAATGGACTGGGGAAGAGTAGCATGTCAAGATTTAGGGAGAACATTTTATATGCAATGTAATATTTTTGGCATATTCATTCTATAAGGCAGATGTGAAATCTTACAGAGAATGGTTATTATTATTCAGCACTTAAGAGGTAGAGAAAAAGAAAAGTGAAGTGGCCTATAGAAGGACACCACGTAGCAGAGTTAGAATGATTCCCTGCAGCACCAGTATGAGTGTTGGGGCCCACAGTAAGAAGGATTTGCCTTTCAGCCATTTAAGTATGCAGGACATTTTCTAGAATCTTAAATGAATATAGTCCATGTCACACAATAGAATATTGACAGTCTGATTAGCATGAAATGCCTGGATAGTATTTCAGTTAAAAAAAAATGCAAACAGAGCTATATTAATATGAAAATTAGTTAAAGATGAACTATTGACTGAAGTTCATCTCTCCATTGTTCACTGTATTAAGTATAAAGTAGTCTTGCCAAGATATGTTTTTCCTTCTGAAGAGTTGGGATCGCATTTCTGATGCTTAATACTCTGAAGCCTCAACAACTAAATAGCTTTTATCTTTTTAAGTCTTGAGCCTTGTATAACTGGCTGCTGTTGTGTTTTTTGTCAGAAAGCTTAAGAGCTTTTTTAGAAAACAGTAATGCTCATCAGAAATAAGAATTCTCTTTTCATTCCATTTAATGGCTGCAATAGAGAGCAATGTGTAATGTCTTAGCATACAGACAAGAGGCTGGAAGCATTTGTCTTTCTTTTCTGTAACATGGAACTCCCCTTTTTAAGGTTGCAAATTATAATTAACATCTCACCTTTCAAGAACTGCCTTAGATTTTGAGTTTAACAGAAGAAAGCACCTTGAGGTGTTCAGATGATTAGTTAAATTAGTCAGGAAGCATGCTGGATGTTTCCTTTTCCTTTGGAGTATGTTTATGTGATCGACTAAATGATTTTAATACATTAAAGAATTCTAGTAATAATTATTTCCTTACATTGCCAAATAAACAGCTTGCAAAGTTCAGCATCATATACAGCCTGTAGTTCAAGATGCAAGAAAATATGCTGATGGGGCCCCAAATTAAAATAATGATACAAGTCCACCCGGAATAAGCAGTCCTAATTCTTCATTAAATTACACAGTGTTATTGCGTTGCTGTCACTGGGTTTGGTAAAACTGCCTTTTAACCATTACTGACAAAAAGTCTATCTCTTTATTTGTGAAGGACAATAGGACCTCCATGCCCCTCCATGCACGTTTATCTTGTCTTTTGATATCTGTTTTTGAAGGAAATGCATTTATTAGATGTGCTTTTAGCTGCAAAACACAGAAATGTTTCCTCAGTTCCAAAGTGCAAATGTAGGTCCAATGTCAGTTGAAGACAGCTGTCTTGCCTGGAAATTGTTTGCTATTACATAGAAATATGGTTGTTATTTTTGTGCATTTTATTTATTTATGCAAAGAAACAAAGAATTTGGTACAAAACAGCTTGTGAAATTTAAACTACTGTGAAAGAGACATAAACAACAGACAAGAAGCAGTTTATAGATGATTTATTTGAGTGGTCCAAATTTTGAAATGGTAAATTTTGAAGATGGTAAATATGCACATGCAAACCCCAGCATTTGCATCACCATTTAGAAACTGATTAATTATATGCTTTACCGCCAACTGAAAAGCATGAAAACCCTCTTTAACTGCAGAACTTCTCGATGTGTAGCTGTAACTAAAGGTAGGAATTTGCAAATTGCCAGGTCTGTTTGAGCTAGGGAGACCATTGCTTCCCTGCATTAGCAGCGCTGTGTAAATTCACATTGATGAGTTAAAAATGTAATGACAGATTTAATTGTTTTTCACCTTGCTACAGTCAGCTCTAGCCTATTTTCTAAGTGTTTTCTAATTTGGAGGGATTGATATTCATCAGATCTTGTTTAAAGAAATTAGGTAAGAATTAGTGCTTAGACTGTGACTCCAAGGCCTTTGATGAGGGACATTGTGTTCTTTTGAAGGAACAATAATTTACCCTTATAATTCATAAATGCCTCTTCCCAGTCAGTGCTCTCCACTTTAGTACATTATTCAAAGTTAATAAATAAATTACAGTGTAATAGAAACATAAATATCATCTTGCTCTTAATACTGAAACCAATTAAAGGGAATAAATGAAGTGTAAGATGGATTCCAATGAGCTGAAATCCATACTTTAATAACCAGAACAGCGGAGAGGTTTGCTTTCTTCTTTCCTGAGATGGGATTGCTGTTCCACTGAAAATATGGGCAAAACTGTCAGGAGGAGGCTTCAATATTACACTCTTCATCCCTTGGAAACAGAAATGTTCAGAAGCACTTGTTCAAAATTTGCTTATTGCTCAGTGAAATAGATCTCAGAAAGGGTGAAAAAGGCAGCATGTCCCAGCAGATGCACTAGTAAGCTGAGATGTAGAAAAAGTGAATTCCTCTTTATTTTAATCTTAGCTTTCCCATTTCCATTTGCGTTTGCTTTCTGAGTGTCTGGGACACAGACTGTTTGCATTGTTAGAGTTCAGCAGTGTGAGTCTCTTCAGCTAGTGAGATCTGAATACAAGCAAATATAGAACTGGATATTTAGAAAGACCGTAACAATCAGGAGCTCAAGACTGAATGTATTTTCACCTTCTGCTTTTCACTCTCTCCATAAATCTTTCAGGACATGTATATATACATATACTTGTGTGTTCATGTTTCTACAAATACATGTGCTAGTCTGATCATCTAGCCTGGGTATATGTTGATTGGCATTAAAATCAGGTGGTTCTCATATTCTCTGTTATCCTCATAGATACTTTTCACCCTGTGCAGTTCGTTAATGCTAAAAAGAATTGGCTGTCAAAAAAACCCCTAGATACTAACAAACAGTATCCAAAGGCAGCAGAAGATTCAGCATGGCTCAGATTTCTTTTTTGCCTCCTGCTGAAATCGGATTGGTCGTGATTCATGGTTAGGATCTCTATGTAATGTGTCAGAAGTGTTCAAGAGTTGTGAAAGTGAATTGGTTTTGCCCTTTCAGACACATCGTTGTCTTTTCACTCTCTGTCACACACTCCAATGGTGCGATTTGACAGTAGTGGAGGTGCTTAAAGTTGAGGCACTACAGCTCAAAAATATGAAGGTATCTGGAACATTCTCTCTATGTAACAGATGTATTTAAATGCACTGAGAAGGTAAGGGTACCTGACACTTAGTGGCATCAAAGTTGTAACATAATAGTTAAGACCCTTTTTTTTTTTTCCTACGCATCTACTAAATCAACCTCGATTTCTGCATCAATCACAAGAGATCATGGGTGGAATTTAAAAATGCCGGGATTTAAGAACAGAGTATACCTCAATCTATGAGATTGCAGATAAGCCATCTCCCAGGGATAAGATGGGTGTTTTGAAACATCTGAACCAAGCGCCAAAAGTCTCAGGTGCATGATATGGTTTTCTTCTTCACTGCATCACATCTGCATATGAATCCAATGTATATACAGAAAGAAATCAGTGTATCTTTCACAGATTAGTTGATATCCTGCTCCTTTTTAAAATTATTTTTTCTTCATAGAAGATCTATTAACCAATCTATAGGAAATAGCAGGAGAAACTGTAGAGATCTAATTATGTAAATGTAAAATAGTTCTTAGGAGAAAAAAAGAAGAATTATGTTAGGTAGCTTTGATGAAACTGCTTTGAAGTATTTACTGGTGCCATCAAATTGAATTTTGTCTTAAATTTAGTATAAGAATTACAATATTTAAACAAACAATAACTTTATGCAACAAAAACTAATTATATTTCTTTAGCCTAGCTAAAATGCAGATATGTGTTTCGGCATGTTTGCAGGAAAGTTTAGAAGTGTCAATATAATGTATTTCTTGTTCTTCATAACATACACAGCTTGTCTGGGCAGTGGGCTAGATTTTAACTCATAAAGTCTTTTGAAGTCAAAAATATGCTGGAATGCTTGGGGAATTTTTTTGGAAAAAAGTAATCCTTTTTGAGCATAAAACCAAGAGGGGTTTTTCGTAAATATTGTTCAGATTAATACAATAACTTAATGGAATCTAAATTTGACATGCCATCCTGAAAGCAATTACCCGTGTAAAACAGATTATGAAGTATTAGAAGTGTGATGACTTTTCTGCTAAAATAAGGGCTTAATTATTTTAGGAGGAAGTTCTAAATTTTTGATAGTACTTCAATGACATGAAAAGTCTATTAATATTTAACTTTGCCAGGCTATGATTTCAGATCACACACATTAAGCTAGTGCTTATATCAGAATTCCCAAGAAAGTACAGTTGCTAAGGACAGAGGTCTTTGATGGATCTCTGGAAGGATGGACTCTTAGCTCTAACACCTTTGGAGATACTCTTCTGGTCTCTAAGTATTTTAATTTTCTACTGCAAGTATGATTTTTTTTTTTTTTTTCCAGAGAGACTCAAGGCAGAGAAACTTGGGCACAGATCAGAATAGTTCAGACCAAGAAACAGTTATTGTGGTCATTTTGAACAAATATCATCTACATGAGATTTGGCTCATTTGCTCAAAACCACCTTCCAAGGCTACCTCAAAAGGCTTCTTGCCCTCCCACATTCCACCATCTATTCACATCATGTCCCATCCAGCCTATACTTTCTGTGTCATAGATGCCACAAATCAAGTCTCTTGTCTTGGACACATATTTGGGTTAATATCTAAGGGTCAGCAACAAAAACAGAATACCAAGTGGAGCAAGAACTTGTTTGAGCACAGTCTTTCTGTTTGTGGATACCTGGGCCATATACATAGCTTTGTTAGCAGGAAGGTACCCTTCAATAAGAACAGGAGCAGTTTGCTGCTATATTTCTTATTTTTCATGCCGTTGTCAGCAAGAAAAAGTTGTGAGAGTTGTTGTGACAAGGTAGTAAAGAAGATAGGTAGTCAAACTGAAACTTTTCTCCTCTGAGGCATCTACAGGTAACAATAATAGGAGAAGCAAGAAATGATATCTTTGCAGTAGCACATACAGACTGATAAATGCAAGAGACAACCTGTAGTAATTAAACAGACATGCAAGGTGGCCTAATGTACTGAGAGCCTCACACAGGGTTTAATGCATCAGTCTGAGCAGAATCCATGGTTTTCACAAGGCTTAAAATATCCTAGGAATTAAAACTGTCTCTTATTTTTACACTTTCAGAGAGACTTTTCGAAATAAAGAAGTAGCCTGTTATTTTAGCAGTTTATCAAAGCAAGCTTATTTGGCAAGTAGCTGCGTGTGACTTGGCATGAATAGCAGCTACAGCATCAGGTGTACAAGCAGCTCCAGGTGGTCTGAAAAGAACCACCAGATAGGAAAGATGCTGTTACTGTAGAAATTTAATTTTGCTCTGATTTACATCGGTCAAGGGTTCATTAACTTCTTGTAGATGGACTATTTTCTTTAGTTGTATTTCTTATTACCCTTTTTGACCATCCACACTTAACATATTTGCTCTCTCCTTAGTTTCATGCATTTGATAAACAACATTTGATATTAAATATTTTCTAGTATCTTAGATTTCATAGAATGGATGTATTTGCCAATTTAAGCTGTCCAATGTCATTTAGAAACAAGCCACTCTTCATTTCACTACACAGAGTTGATATTTTTCCTTCAGAATATATAATTACTTATATAATATTTACTTGATATATGAGTTTTGTAATTGTCTTTTTGTGGTTGTTTTTGTAAGCTAGAGTCCAATATCAAGGTCTAAAATACTTTTGGAAAGTAAAGAATGGTAGAATAAGATTTCACTGAATTACATGATATCAAAAGAAGATTTCAAATATTTTTTTAAAATATGTATTATTGCAGAAGAAAACCAAATAGGCTGATCTCATTATTGAATAAAAGAAGAGGAGCTATTTGGATTTCACAACCAGTAATTCTCTGCAAGATATATTCATATTAACTTTTTGTCTGTATTTTTTTCTGTTACAGGCATGGTTTCAGAAGCAAATTATATTGTAATATCACCTTAGAATTCTACCTTCCACCTATTCTATTTCATTTCAATGCATGCAGTCCTGTACAGAACCCCCATGCATTTCAGCTGGAAAGAGTATGATTTTCAGATTCCAGAGATACGTGTTTGCATGGTGTATTTGAATTTATCGATTGTTGAAAACTTATAGTTTCTCTTGAGAGTTTCATATGTACCAAAATTAGAGAGTCTGAGAGTGATAACCAGGTCAAAGTAAACTACTTGGAGTTTCAGAAACATCCAGCTTTATTTCATGTATCGCAGAGCAGACTTCTCTCAGAAGTTTCTATAGTTTCCAACAGTCTACAGAAACACAAGCAATTTCTTTAGAAATAAAAGTTAAGCCTAGCAAGTGCAGTAACAGCTGGATAATCTTTCTTTAATATTAGTTACAAATATGTCCAAAGTGTAGGGCAAGACATAAAAGAGTTCAATTTACAGATTGTTCTTTCAGAAGGGATGGAAAAATTGCCAGCTAATGATAATAAAAGCAAAGATAAACTACTTTTCAGTCTTTAAATGAAAGTGCAGTTCTGTGCTAGAGAAAAGTTAAAAATCATAAAATTTATTAGTATTTTACTTAATCAGAACAGTGGGGTTGAAGGTGGAAATGTGTATTTTCAGAAATGTTCAGGCATTGTTTAATAAATAAAGTTAACACTATCATTAGTGGCACCTCTCAGCAAAAGCTGTATCTTTTTCCCCCTATAGATATGGACTCTTCTGGGAGAGGAATATTGCAGCAGTCATATTGTACTTTCAGTTAATGAGATGTGGGTTCAATTTGTTAGACTTTTATGATAATGAAGCTTATAATTTACTGGCAAACTGTCTTGCTTTCAAAACATTCTCTTATTGCCATGACATTTTTTATTTTCATCAGAAACACTGATGTGCAATTTAGGTGTTGATCTCAACAGATGTGTACCTTCATACATGGGCAGAAAACCATTAAAAAAGGTGAAAAAATAATGCAAAAGTGAGAAAAGTGTAGCACTGGGATGAAGTGTATGGCCTACTTGTGCTGTTAAATCTAGGTGCAAATTAGTAAACTCTGTTGCTCCTTACAAGTGAAAGTGTCATGAGTAGAATATTATCAATTATGTTGACTATATTCACCATAAAGCTCAGACTTCTGGAGAATGTTTGCAGAATTGGTTAAATTCTCCCCGTGCAAGCCTTGATGAATCCCACAGTTGTTACGGTCTTGAATTATGGTATTAACTATTTGAGCAGGGGGTGAGTTTAGATCAGCTAAATGTTTAAAACATTATCCACAATTTCTTTGCTGAATCCTTGAAAATTAATTCAAAACTGGACACTGAGATATATTTCTTAAGCTTCTTGTATTTTGCTTTTTTAAAATTTTGCTTTTAAGATGACTTTTAAAATTTAACCAGGTGCTGTGTAACTTCTGCACAAGAGTGAATGAGGAGTCTGATCGAAACCTCCTAATGACAGGAGAAAGATTTTTGTCTTCTAAGGTTGGGTCTTCAGACCAGCACTAGATTTTCTGCTTTCTTGCTTGTGATGTCAGGCTGTATCATCCACCAGGTAATCCAAGTAATCTGTGCAAATACCATCTCTATGTTGGTGTTTTCTACAGTGTGCTGTCCGTTTTTATTATACTATTTTGGTGGTAACACGAGGGATCATAGTAAAGGAAAGAGTAAATATTGACATTTAGAGTTTTCTGAGTTAGGATTTAATAATCGTCGTGAACTTAAGTACTTTGTATATGCATTGTAAGCAAAGTAATTACTTGGCAAATTTTTAGCACTGTTCTAATATTTTATTAATTTAGTTTACAGAAGATTGCCTAAGGTGAAAGTCTATTGACTAAGGCCCTCATTAACATAATAAAGTAAGCACAGGTTTTATAAGCTGACACAACTACCAAACCCCTATTTTGTTGAATTTTTCTATGAGCGTATGTTCATGCATGGAAGGGAGTTAATATATGGGTATAATGAAACTTTTTACATGTAATTACAAACTTAGTGCCCTCTAGGACAAACATCTCCCAATTATCTCATTTTGCGCTCCATCCGTTATGCAAGTCTGTCAAAAAATACCATCTTCCTCCAAGGCAATTGATTAAAATTGACCAGTTTTTCCTCAGTTACTGTTCAAAGTAAGGTAGTGAGATTAACACCACAATTATTTGCAGTGGGTTGAGTGTGTCAATTAAAATAAAATAAAACTACCCATGGAAAGGAGCTTGTTTGCACAGATTTGTCCAAGTAAAACTGATTTCTGCATTTTAATGTATGCATGAATCTTTTTATTCCCCTTCCCGACAAGATAAAATGTTCATTTTCTTTTTAATGTATCTTACTAATATCAAACAGCTAAAGAGCTGGTGATTTTGTTTAGTAAACTTTGAATGAGGGAGGGATTTTGCTAATGTGACCTGGTGGTAAAAGCTTGAAATTGCCCTAAATGTTTGTGATATCAGACTGCTGTGCCTAATTATTTCTTTAATTACAATGTTTCTAATTATATCCCACAGTTGTATACATAACAAAAAGGATCAAATAATAAAAAAGAAGCATTCTTTAATTAAAATTTCAATTTCATGTCTGTTATTAAAATGATATTAGCATTTCTAGAGAGACACCTTTTATTCAGCTGCCCAAAGCAGTGGTCAGGAAACACGCATCTTAACTGATGTCTTTTCAAATGTATGTTAAATATATACATAACAAACTGTACATAGGGATCATAGATTAGTAATCCTTGGGGGCATTTAAGACAAACTTGATATGGTTTGTTTGGGTTTTGGTTTTTTTTTTTTCTGTAAGGAACACAGCATTTTAATCAGTAATTTAAAAGTATAAACACAGATGAATAATGAATGGCCTGCTATATGGGTGAAAATAATTCTTAACAGTCATTTTCTTTTAGTTGACTGTATAACTAACTGATACTTTTTTAATTATAACACCTTGGAGCTTTTACAGTACTGCTGCTTTCAAGCAAGGGAAATCTCCAAGGGAAGACTTCATATTTCTGTGTGTCAAGATGATATAACTTTGCTTCAGGCACAGCCACAGGCTGAAAACACTTTGAATGGATAAAAAATGAGACAGATGGGGGTCTATAAACTCATTACCATTACAAGTTTGAGCATAGCTCTTTATTAGACACTGCTGTAAAAAATACATAGAAATGCAGTTGTGATGCTAGCACAGGATTTTAAATATAGACATGTGAAATAAAGTATGATGATACTTGAAGAGTTCCTGTAGAATTAGTAGTTTTGTAAACTACATATGTGCAGGTATGACCCTAACAGACTTTGGGGTTTAATGGGGGGGGGAACCCCACAAACACATGTTTTGTTTGAAAATCAAGGCTGAATTTGGTTCACCTGTTCAAATATGAGCTATTGTGTTGTGTTATACATTACATAAATCAACATTCTCAGTATATAACCTGTGAAGACCATTTAACATTTCCGGTACTTTGGGATAACTTAGGGATTGAATGGTCTAAGATTCTTGAAATGATGCAACTGAAGAAGAAGGAACTTCACAGGAAAGAAATACTGAAGATTTAAATGGTGTGTTTGCTTTTAGTCTGTAATTATTTGTATTGCAATATCTAGGACTCCCAGGGGTGACTGAGGCTATATTATACCAGGCACCATTGAAACAAGTGTTGTCACTGCCTGGAAGGACTATTATATGTTTTGGATGTATTTGACTTCAGCAACAAAATTGCTTGAAATATTTTTCACCCCTTTCTCTGACCATTCACCATACAACCATGCATTTTCCCCCTTTTTATTCTTTTTTTTTCTTTCTTTCTGCTGTTGTTTATAAATGTTTATTTTTAACTCAGAACATTTCAATAAAGTTAGGGGGCAGTGAACTTCAACACAGAAGTGAGAGTAAGTGGGCAGAGTGGAAGGGAGTGGGAGCTGAATATAGGTAATAAACTAGTAGAGCTGGTTGAACTACACACAAAATGTGAGTAAGGATAACTGGTTTGAAAGGTAAAGTGGTTACACCTTTCTCTGTTGTACAGAAGGTTCTACTAGTAATGAATCTAGAAATAGGGTTGTTAACTCCCACATACTAGACGGGTGGACAAACGGAACTAGAAAGAGGACAAAAGTCAATCTTCATTCTCCCTCAATTTGTATTTTGATAAGGGATGAGGATGTTTTACTTGCTTGTGTGGTGTGTGTCCTAAATTATATGAAAGGTACTCCATTATTCTTGCTTCTGTTCCTGATCCAGCAATTGAGAGAACAGAAAGAGTTTTGAGGGTGTGGAAGAAAGAGGATAATGGCTTCTTTAATAGAACACTGTACAAAATAAAAATCTCCCAAAGGTGTCAGGTTGAATGTGAATTCAGTTCCTTGACGCCAACATCTGAACTGCAGAACATGAGTTGAAAATTTTCCTTATCAAAATCAGCACAATACTCTGCTATTAAATGAATGAATAGGATAGCATGCACAGGTATTGCCATAGTCATGTACTGCAAGCCTGTTGCTGTTTTCACATCTGAATTGCAGCTTGGCCTACAGTAATAATGAAGAAATACTTACTCAATTTCAATACAGAAGTACAATTGTAGTTTGTAGAAGTACCTTTCTGCATACCCTATTTGGAAAAAAAAAGAAAGTGCCTGTGCAACTCATTCGAGTTTGATGCACCCTTATATTCAACAAAAAGATGGCTCTGCTTATGCTGTTAGGTTTGGTCAGCTTTGATAATTCCCTTCAGGGTTAAATTATAAGGTTTTACATGGTTTTCTCAGTGAAGGTGACCTGTCTATCAGTGTATTATTTCATAGAATACCTGTTCATCTTGTGTATCAACAGTTTTCGGGTTACCATCAGGGTGTATTTTTCTTCTAGTTCATTTTGGGCACAGTATCTTACTGATATTTGCCCCAAAGGATTCAAGATCACCTTAATCCATTGTTGTTGATGCATACATTCATAATTCTGGGTTCCTGGATTTATCAAGGGCCCGGGAAATTCAAGTTACATAACAATAGTAAAAGCATACACCTGTGTATATCTACATCTCCTTTCTACCTACTTGCTATTTACATTTTAGCATCTCACTAGTTACTGCAGGGTTGGTGGTTGTTGCCAAACTTGTTTACTTTAATTTGTTTGATTTTTCCAGGCAACAAAACTGTACCACTGCACACCTCCTTTCCTGCTCCAAGAGTCACTGCGGCAGACACAGCTGGTTTACATGCATGTTAGTGAAAGAGAAGCTAAAGAGAAGCCATAGGATTTCTCTTTAGGGATTGTACAAGTGGCCCGCAAAAGCAGACTGAGAAAAAGAAGGACACTTAGTCTTTATGGGTAATTGATAATATACCTTAAGAGAATGAATCCTCTACTCAAGAAAGTACTCGAGCATCGGGAAAAACAGGGACCATTAATTCTGGCTATGTAGTCAGGGTTTCCATATTCTCTTCTCTCTCAAGGCCCAATGACAACTTCATATAGCTCATTAATAGTTGATTTTGAAACTTGAGAAGGAAAAGAAAAAAATGTTTTCTAAGATAATTTAGAAGGATTGTCTAAGAGGAAAGGGGTTTTTTGCACACAAATATGGGGTTTGAAATGCTTAGCTTAAGCAGCTACTTCTGAAAGCGTGCCCTGTAATACCCATAATATTCAGGGGAACAGCAGAAGCCCAACTATTCTTTAAAATGACAGAAATTACTCTCCTGGAGTGCCTATTCTCAGTTACCTACAATTTAGGCAAAAGTCAGATTGTCAGCAAGATAAATGTGTTACATTGATTCAAATAATGCTCAGAATGGAGAAGCTAGTTTAGTGCAGACTTGTAAATTAAGTGTAGATGGTGGAAAACTCACTCAAAACAATCACACCTTTTGAGGGAGACTATATCAAATTCTGACACACTTCTTAAATTTCCTTTGATAAAATATCCTATTACAAATGTCTGATTACTGGATCTAAGGAGTAATCAGTTATCTGTTATTGATCACCTTCCCATACAAGTCCTAGATGATAGATTAGTCTGAGTTTTCTATAGTGTCATGAGAATAACTTGCACTGTTAATTTTTGTTCCTGAGCTTCATGGCTGCTTCATTATATTTAGGTATGCTGGCTCTACCCAGAAGATGGAAAAAGTGCTAGAACCAAATTCTGTTTGCAGTCTGAAAAGATCAGATTATTTTGCCAGTCGGCATACTTTAAAGACTTAACAGCTTTGCAGCTGGTTTTGTTTTGAAGTAAATTTTAAGGATTATGAAGTTCGGTATCACTGGGGTTTTACAGGGACCACACACTAGAGGGAAGTAGCATCCAATACAGAATATATCACTAACTTTTGGGGATCTTCCTTTCAGTATGGCAAGTGAACTTTGGATTTTCATAGCTGCTTGAATTCAAAATGGGAGAAAAGTATATGTTCTAATGTGATAATGTATTCTGTGTTTTCTCTAGATGTCAATCTGTATGTGATGAATTTTAAGTGAAATTACGAGTACTGTATACTTTATGCACTTATTTGAATTCTCAGATGAGGATTACTGAATGTAAGGTGACTCTAGAGTAATTCTAGTGACTCTAGAAGGGAAAGGGAGCCAGGTAGCTGTCCATTTAGGAACATCCACAAAATAATACTTTTGTTAGTCTTTTGTGGTTTTATATGAAAGTTTGGTAATTTGAAAACCCAGTGAAGTGGATACAGAGGACAAAAGACTTTGCTTAAAATTTTGGACCTCCGGGAATCAGGACCAAGGCATGGTTGTCAGGTGCCTCCAGTGTTCTCTCATTTTGAGTGCTAAGATGAAAGGACACCAGGGTTGTGGTATCTCATTTGGCAACTGCACTGTTTCATCTACCCTAAGCAGCATCAACTTTTGTTACCAGCTTTCATGCTCACATGACTGTTTAGCGTGTTGCATCAAGGAACTGATCCAGCTTGAAAAAAAGTTTCCAGTTTCCTGCTGGAACAGCTCCTATATTCAGTTCCTCCCTTGGTCCCACAAGAGGGATGCGCCAACAGAGTGTGGGAGGCAACAGCAGAGGAGGAATAAGCAGCGAGTGGTAGAAGGGATTAAGCCTGTAGGAACATTAAAGAAGTAAAACCAGACTGGAGCTAGATCACAGGACAGCAGCTCTCCCAGCAGAGGGGGAGCAGACAGGAGTGGGTGACTAGGAGACACAGAGAGGACAGGACAGAGAGGGCTTTGTCAGCAGGGAGCACAGGGACAGAGGGAATCAAGGACTCAGAGTTTGAGGAATACTGTACCAGTAAGAAGGGACAGCATAATATAGCACGCAGAGGAGGCAGTAGACGGTAGAAAAAAATAGATGAGGTTAGAGAACTGCCCTCTTGATATGAACGGTTAATCAGCAGGACATTTCTGGTCTGAAAGCTTCATGTGATTTACCTGAGATAAAAGTCTTGAAGCGTAGCAGCTGAGGAGGATGCGCTTGGAGAATTCATAAAGAGGCTGGAGAAACTATTCATTTGAACCATGACAGGACCTTTTCATCACTTTCATTCTTGCCATAAGACACACTGGATTAGTATATACATTTAAGAAACTAATTACGATAAGCCTAGCAGGCTAGACCTAGATTAGCCAGTGAAAACAAATTTTCTGAAGGATCAAAACATTAAGAGATTTAAAAATGCTGGTGAGTTATGATGCTTGTCAGTTTTCAGTATCAAGTAATGATAAAACCAAGTGGCTGTAACAAATTATTTTGTGTCCAGTTGAATAGATAATGATGACTATCCATCCCAAATGCCCTGCTGTTTAAAGTCTACTTGCTACAGTAGTAAACTGAAGCCATATCAACTAAGATACCAAGCTATATTTTGATTATGCTGTGTGATAATTCACCTCTGTAGTCATTTCCATTTTTACAAATGTGAAATTAATTGAAAATTATGAATTCAGCTTTTCCTGCAGGAAATCTCTACTTTAGTATGAGATTATGGACCATTAGAAAATATTGCTTTTATTCGAGAGCTGTTTTAATCCTAATTAAACCTTCTTTCAAGGACCAGGTAAGAGCTAAGTCATATAGTACTGGGAAAGCAGTAAGAAGAGGTTTTGTTTATTTGGTTGGTTTTTTTTTTATTTGAGTAGGCAGGATTAATTTTGTAGTTCTTTAGGAGCATCAGAACGGGTTTAGTTATTCCTTGAAAGTGCAGGATATTATGCTGGTCTGTGTGCAAATGAAAAATGTGGTACAATGGAAAGTAGTTGGCAACACATGAATATTTAAAATCTTGTAGATAAAGATGATGGCGTTATTGTTGTATACATCTTAGCCATAGTTTCTTTGAGAAATATGTGTTCTCACAGTCATTGAAGAAGAAGGAATTTGAAATCATGTGTTTCTGGTGAAAGCCTTTTCTCTTGGAGAGTAATTTCAGACATCAGGCAGTAGGGTTATTAGACTTATTTCTGCAATCACATTTTTCTCTGTATTATACCACAGTGGAAACGAAGAGATGGTGTGTTCTTTTTGGTTTTTTTTTTAAAAAAAAAGAGATAAAAAGAATGTATTCCAGCTCCATAGCAAGTAAACTATGGGAACATAGAAGACACTGGAAGTTTTTATCTTCTTGTTTCTCAGATTGCTTGAGGGGATTGGGATTTTGTGTACCATTTTTTTAATGGATCAAAACAGCAACAGCAAATTCCCATCAGCCCTATTGATTTGAATTTAATAGCTAAGGGAAACAATCAGAAGCAGTAAGTAGAAGTGGTTCTTTTGTTTGTTTTTAATGAGTAACTTTAAGGTTTCTTGATACACATGCTTATGGGTTTTGGCATGTGTAATTTATAATTATAGTACAACTCTTCACACTTTGGCATCTTTTAGTTTTCTAGTTTCAGACCTCTGCCTGCAAGTGTTAAGACAGTTTTTAGACAGCCCAGATAGACACTAGGATAAACATACATATGCAGGCCTAAACAGATATGCAAAATCATAAGCAGTGAAACCTCTTTGTTTTCCTTTCTGAGGCTGGCAGGTCCCTAAGTCTGAGGAGTCAGACATTCTGGCTCCTCTCTGGAGTAATTTCTGATACAGAAAGTGTTTACCGGAGGAGAGACTAAACAACGTGATGTTTAAAAACATATAAAATCATAATTTGCTTGGGAAAGCTAATCGTTAACAGACATGAATTGCTGTACTAAATGTGATCCATCTTGCTCAGGATTTGCCTTCCAATAGTGGCTTGTAGCAGATACTTTGGAAACTGCAAAGCAGATACATGTAAAATAATGTTTTCACATCCTTTCTTGCCTGAGGTCAGATTTTAAACTGCCCTACTTAGATATCAACTTAACCCTAGAGAATGAGGTTGAATTTTCTTTTCAGCTTTCTTTTCTACTATTGTAATTCAGGATCTCCTTAATCTACATGTATAAATGTCCAGATCCAGCTGAAATAGCACAGACTCCTATGTGCACATCTTTACATCCATAGTACTAGTGGCAGCATGTTTCATAACCTAACCGTGCACAGTGAAAGCATTTATTCAGTGATTTCAATTCCACAATCTTTCATTTTCATTAGCTTTTCTTTTACTCTTGCTTTATGATGTGTGTGGAATCGTAATGTCAGATCTATCTTCTCTGCTATTTTGTTTTTTGTGTATGCCCTTTTCATGTCCTTTGTTATTTGTCTCTTTTCCAAGATAACCTATCTAAGACTTACAGTCTCTCTTTGCATGAAAGCTTCTCAGTGCTTGTATTATTTTTATTTCCTTCCTTAGTATGACATACAGCATTCCGGGGGAGGCTGAATTAGAATGTATTGCACACCATTTTCCACTCGTACCTAATGCATCTTAATGTGATAACAGTGTGAACAGAGGCTCTCACAGAGCCTCCTGTGTTACAACAGGCAGGTCCTAGCCTAGAAGGAGTGCAAATTGTATAAAATTTTCCCTTTCCTTTGCACTTCTTCACCCATTAACTGTTCACTCTGTGTGGCAAAACTGTCCCAGAGTTCCTCACCGCTTTCCCTGTATTGGATCTGCTTCACATTGGATTAAATATGAAACCTTGCAACAATTTTAATGGTCATTACAGTATACTTGTCACATACTGCTCCCTTTTCCATATAAATACTCCTGGTGGTATGAAATAACTCTAGCTCCAGTGCAAGCTCTTGAGCTTTGTTTTTATCCTTTATTTGGAAGACTAAGCCCAAATATAGCCCAGAGGACCCTGATGACCACTGTTGTAATGAGCTCTAGCTAGGTTATGGGTCTCCTAAATTAGCAAAAAGCCCCACAACCTAACAGTGTCACCCGTTTTGAAGATGAATTCTGCTGGATTCTGAATTCCCCTGAAACTGGCACCTATATGCACCTCTCGTTCCTGACAGATGGAAACTGAGGGCTCTGGCTCTGTAAATGCAATAAGTCAAAGACAGTGTTTGCACACAAACTGTCTTAATACCTTACGATCACTATAAACACTTAGTGGCTTTCAGTTTAAAATTAAACTCCAACCCTTTGGAAGGCAGAAGGAATGGGAGGTGAGGCCTCTTGTAATGAAGAAAATCCTGCATTTCTTTTCTGAACAAAAGGACAAACCCCCTCCTGACAGTATTCCTGCATTGGCAAGAACCCAACAGTTTTTGCGCTGTCTTGTCTTACCCCAGTAAAGTTATCTAGCTTATCCTGTCAGACTATTACTTGCATAAACAAGGGTGCTTATTGTCCTAAATTCACTGCTCCAAATGTAAGTTCCTGACAGTCAGCTGGAAAGAGAGTGGCTAGGCAAACGGAAGTACCAGATGTGAAGTGCTCATAGGACATTGATAGAGATGCCGTTAAGAGAAATGCTATATGAGGGAGCCTTGTCTATCTTTTTTTCTAAGGCTGTGAGAATAAGTAAGCCTCTATTCTAATTGGAATGCAGCAGATTAGTGTTTCTGGATTATCTTCTCTATAATCAAGAGAAGAGGTGACCTGACAAGGTAAAGAAGAAATGTTTTTCATTGTCTTGATGGACTTCACAGTCTCTTTCATGAAGAATAAATAGGCTTAAACCCCTTGATCCCTGGCATGTGAAGCAAATCTTACAGTCATCACCTAATCTTTTGCCTTACTAACAAGGTTGTTTGTGAAGCCTTGTCTACAATGGAGGGCTCCACTGGCCAGGCAGCAGTATGGGCTCTCAGGATAGGTGTGTAACCACTAAGCTTTCATGTGCTTTGTTGCCCTTTTGTTTTGTACTGAAATGCAAAACTCACATGAATAGAAACTCTTATTAACAGTCTCCTTGTTGTCTGCTGTATCTTTTGCAAATCAAGTTAAAGACAGAGGCATTTAGAAATGTGGTTATTTCACCTAACAGTTCCTTAATGACTGTCTCAAAGATAGCAGTATCTGAACTCCTGGTATATAATTTCCCAATAATTGTTTTCCTCATAGAAGGAGAGAAGATTATATATGTATTTATTTTCCTATCACTCATGTTTCTTACTGAGAACTGAGCTTAAAATAGCTAGTAGATGATGGATATCCTTTAGATAATATCAGGTATCACTTTCTAACCCATTATAATTAGGCTTTAATACTTATCCACCTTTCCTACTTATCAATCATATACTGTTAAAATATTGGATTCTGAGATACCCTTCTGGTATTTGTCTTTTACCTTTTGAGGTCAATGAAGTTGGTGCTGCAATGTAGAATTTTACACCCAGCAGCTTCTCATTAAATCTCGTTTTTTAAGGCCAGTGAGTATTCAACACCTGCATAGTCTCTTTCTCATTAATAAGATAATGATGCATTCTGTTGTGGTTCTTTGACCTCTCAACAAACACTTTTTTGAACTGGATCATCAACTGCAATAGGCTCATTTCTAAATGAAAATTACTTTCCAGGTGTTGAAATTCATTATCTCACTACGGTGAAACAAACATAGAGGTAGTTGGATTATGTTTAAATGTAAAACCCAATAAACTGTGGTGTAATTAGACAATTCCATCCCTACCACTGGGGCTTGTAGGAATTTAAGTGTAACCAATACAGAACCAGGGAAAGAAATTAATTCATTAGAGGTGAAGGTAAAATAAAAGGAACGTTGAATGATTTCTAACCTAAGACAAAAGAAGACAATAAAGATTTTATTGGTGCCAGAAGGATGCTGCCTCTCCAAGATGTCTTATTTGAAATCTTTCATGGCAAAAAATAATGCATGGAGGACTACTCCTAGAACAGGAAAGGTCACTCTGATCTTGCAAAACAAAACTGAAACAAAGTGTGTAGTTGCAAATAATTTATGTACTTAACACCAAATTAACCTGTATTTATCGCTGCTTCTCCAGTTGTGAAATGTGAATTATTAGGCTTTGTAAAAGGACTTTACAACACTTATGTGAAAAATGTTAGGTTTTTTTACAGATGCAACCATTTTAAAGATTATGGAGTGTCCAGATCATGCTTTCTTACGTTTTGTCAACTACACCAGCAAGTGTCTAAAATATGGGTTAAAAAATGTAATATGCATTATAAAAACACAGGTAGAAAATGGTCCTAGTTCATCTGTCCCCAGTTTCTATTAAAGTCTATGTGAATTGAAGATATAGCACCTTTCAGAAACTCTTGGTATGAAGTAGAATCAGATTCAAAGAGTTGTAATAAAAAAATAACAAGGACTACCTAGAGCCCGGGGATGCTTATAAGCAGTAAGTAACATTAATGCCAATACCCTCTTGGGCAGGTGAAAATGGAATTGTAACTGGTGTGATAAGAGTTCTGTATTGCTGATAAATTCATGTCAAGGGTCTCTGAATATCTGATGCAATTTATATGCGTATTTTTATTTATTAGTGTCTTCAGTAAACAATTCATCTTCCTCAGAAGGGGAGGAAAATTTTAGTAAGAGTTTGTGAAAAGAGAGCAAAGAAGGGTGTATCAGTAGACAGTAGATATATAGTTTTAAGCAAGTGATTTTATTTTTTTTAAATGATACATATATGACATTCAGTTCATGGTGAACTGTGTGAGCTGCTTATACTTCTTTGGTAGTGTTGGATCTCGGAGCAGATGGCATTGGAATCCTACATAATTTCTTGTGCTCCACATTCCTGATTTAATAATATGACAGTTATTGGGCCATGTTAATGACAGAGATGGAATGAAGTTGTGCTTCGATTTCTCCTTCTCTTTCTCTTCTCCTTTTCTCTCACTCTAATTTCGAATCTGCTTGGTAAACTGGCTCTGCAGAAGAGGGGGTAAGTCAATTCAACGTGTCTGATGCGTGCAGACAGCTCAGCAGCAGCAGTAGGGCATCTTTACATTCTGCAACTGTGAAGTGTCAGGAGCTAGATCAGAAAAATGGGTTTTCTTGACTCACTTCTATGTTTTCTTTCACAGTATGACATGTGAGACTGCAGCTTCTGATTCTTAAATTCTCCAAGGCAAGAGAAAAATATGTAAAAATAGGGGTAGGTACTCGTGAATTTTGCACTGCTGCACATTGGGGCCCACACAGATGAGTTTACGGTGATATCTGTGGAACCATATTTCTGGACTGATTTAAATAAACATAGTACTAGGAAATCAATATGACTATCAGTATCTTTATCAGCAGAGTATCTGTTTCATAAACAAAGTGATATTAAACTGAGGAATATAGAGCAATTGTGAATATACATGTTGAATTATACAAATACATACATTAGTGCATAGAACAAGCAGAGCACCTGCATTAAATGCATTGCAACTTATCAGGGAAAGCACTTTTTGTCTTTGCCCCAATTTTCAAGGAAGAGCTATATCTAAAATTCTGCTACAGCTTCTCCTGAAATCTTTATCACCAGAACTCTTGAGCTGAGTTTAATAGCTGGGCTGAGCTTCTAGAACTTCAGCTCCCCCTAAGCAGTTGCTACGGGAGTCCCCAAACCTGGGAGCTGCAGAAGACTGGGCAGTAACTCCCACAACGCCCCCTCACAATGCAGGGTGCTCAGCACGGCCACCTGAGGAGGGTGGTGAGAGTTCCTTTGCTTACACTGGCTCAGGTTGTTGCTCCATCTCAGTACAGGTGGTTGCTGTTTCTTCTCTTTTGGGGTGCCCTGTAAAGATTACTTTCCCCTCCCATTGTGCAATTTTAAGTGAGGGGAGCAAGGATAATCTGAGAGAACAGTGGACAGCTGCTATTTTAATGCCTACACTATGTCTCTCATCTGCCACCATGACATTCTCAACATGTATTCATTATTTGCAGATTTTTAACAGTTTATAGAAAAGTCTTTGCCATATGAGAGCATGTGAAGTTATGCAAAGGATCTCTAGCCGCACCCAGGAAGGCTGCTGGGAGCAGCAAGTATTCAGTGTCTTCTGCTTTTGTAGTGGGAGAAAATGCCTCATCCTTACCAACTGCAGGAAACCATTATTGCTGTGTTACAGCAGTTGGTGAAATATGATAATTATGACATCATAAACAAAACCTGTACAACATCATTTGTAGCTCATAGAAAGAATGAGAATTAAGGAAACTTCTCAGAGGATTAGCTTGCAGCCAATCCTGTCACAATTGTGGAAAGAGAGAAAATACTAATGAAGTGTGAATATGTCAAAAAGTTGTAAAAAGAAGAAATGGTCAATTCATTTGAACCCAGTACATATCCAAATGATAAATATTCTAGGCTGATGTATTCAAATGTCACACAGGTGTAAGGAAGTTTTGTTTCTGGGTGAATGCATGGATGTAGGAAATTCAATGGTAAGATGAAATCTGGAAGCAAGTTCTTTTGGAAGCACCTATCCCCTCAAAACCTCTAGTATTGATTATAAAGATTTCACTTGTATTAAATAAGCTAAATTAAAAATAAAAGCAGTTGAGAAGTCTTTCTGCAAGGTTCCGCTGTATGCAGAGAGGATGCTCATTTGTAGATACTGTCACACGTTGCAAAGCTGCACAATGAATGAGCCTCTGGACACGTACTAAATTTTGGCACATTAACACCAATCATACCAGATATACTATAACATTAGGATTCCCTAGTAGACCAGGAATTCGTGTAAAAATAGGCAGTATGGACTCTAAGCAGAAACCTCTGCTACTCTAAAAGATGTGGTGGTGGTGGAGTTCTTTTAGAATAGCAGAGATTCTTGGCTTTGTATTTTTAATAGGCAAGATATTTTGATTTACATTACAAAGGTTAATATTGTGTAAAGTAGGTGCTTTTTGAACCATCTGAACTACTTTGTTTTGAATACATTTTACATGAATGTAAAACATACTCTGTTGACTAGGGAACCAGTTTGCTTATTCTAATCCAGTGTGAATCTGGTGCCACATGGGATTTCTTCATTTCAGTTAATTACCATACATAAGAACCTTTTGCAACTGGACACAGAGAAGCATTCCCAAATCTTCAGTAAGAAGTAATTGTCAGGTGCCCAGAAACCCCCAAATATTTTGCTATATCTTGGAATAGGATTTTATACTACTGCACAAAAGAACTACTGCAATTAATTAGATGGCCACCACTTCATGCTTTTAATTGTGGTCTTTGGGTAGTGTAATGCCTAGATAAACTTTAATTTGCATGACACACTGACTTACTACTCTGTGTAATGAATAGAGACACAGTCTTGAGATGCCTGATGAGATTTTTGGCATTACCTTTTTGACCGTCCTTTATTGCACCATTTCAATCCACTTTTAAAAATCCTGCTGTAGAATGCAGCGATTCAAGTAAGGAATTTGCACAGCATGGAGAGGGTTTGAACCTGCAAACAATAATTTTGCCTGTATGCCCAGCTAAGTTTTTCCTGCTTATCAGTCATGGATATCAAACTATGTCTAAAACATTGTTTTCAGCTACAACTGCACATTTAGATAAATAAAAAATATGAAAAATAATTTACAAAAAAAAATATTTTTGGCACTATTTACTTTTCATCCCATAGTGAAATACTGTAGACTCAACTGTTTTATTTGTATGAGGTTATGACTTTTCTAATTCCATTATGTTCTTAGGCACTGTTCTTAAATTCTTAGCTTTGTGACTTTTACCATGTAACATATATTACTCAACACACATTCCTCTACATTTCTAAAAGACAGACTGACTTTTTGTCAAACATCAAACTGATGTTCAGCATATTCAAACAGCTGGTTGGCAGTATGCAGTTTAAGCAGTTTCCCATTTAGCGGGAGGTCCATCTCCATATAAAGTTGACATGCCTAAAACTGAGGATAAGTGTGATGCAAAAGAAAGAAGTGAATCGAATGTGTCAGCTCAGCTTCTGAGTAATCTTCTAAGTAATCCTTGCTTCTTTTTCTTTCTGACAGACTAGTTAAATGTCTTTAAACGGGTTAGATTTTAAGCGCATTTGAGAAATTTAACTTGAATTATGTTAGCATATACTATTTGAATATGTAACATAAATCAGTGAAAATCCATACTGCATAATTAAATCAATAAATCACAGAAGTTTGTGAAAGGGAGAAGGACACTGAAGAACAGTGATCAAATATCCTCCAATTAGTGATTTTGATGCTAACCAACAAATTGGATGAAACATTTCATATAAAGACTAACAAAATTGGGACAAGTAATTTGCATTCTGCTTAGCATGCATAGTCTAAGATCTGTTGCACATTCTCTTCCTCTTTGGTCAATTCATCTTCTTGTGTCTTACCACTTGATAGTGTTCTCTGTTTATAAAATACTGCTCTTACTACTTCTTCACTGGATGGAATAAGAATATGGGAATACCTTAGAGTGGCATGTGTCCTGTGGAAAATGAGGGAGTGATACTTGTGGGAATATTGCTTTGTTGTTATGCAGAAGCAAGAGACAGACTAGTTTAAGCAAACCATCACAGATGACATACAACCTCTCTGCAGTGCCCTGAAAACTATTTTCATTACAGAATGATTAGTATGCAGCATACTTTTAAGAAACATATTTTCTGGCCTGTGTTTCAGAGCTGACAGTAACACAGCAGTCAAGTTCACGTGTGGCTTACATGTATACTTGCATAGGTATGCAGGACATGCCTCCGAGTTACAGCAAAAAGCAGTTCCCTTATCTTTGTTTGTGGATTATTTATGCATAATGCAATGCGTTCTTAGAAATGTGTCGAACAACACTACATGCTTCATGCCTCAGGACAGAGAAAAAGAGCAGAGCCTAGTGTTATAATGTGTTTGAAAATAAATCAAATTATTTATAAGGAAGATTGAGGACAAATTATTTTCTTCATGTTTTTACCATAAATCATTCTGCTGAAACTACTTTGCTCACATACCTTGAATTCAGCTTAGTGATACTGGCACAATTTCTTTTGTCTTTCTAGTAAGCTGCTCTGTAGCACTTTCTGAATTTTGTTCAGATGAGCCATTTTCAAGTATTGTTTTGAGAGAGATCATAATCTAACAGAAGGGGAAATAAAGGCAGCTGGCTAGAGGCTCCTTCAAATAACCACGGCCAAGAAAGTCATTAAAGCAAATTAAAAAACAAACATGTTTTGTTTTTACTTCTTTACTAAATGCCACAGTTATTCATCTCTGAAAATGGACAAACACAATCTCAGTCAAGCTGTCATATTGAAGAGGAATGGGCAAGTTATAATTTGAATGCTAATTAAATTCTTATTTATCACTCTCAGCTGTGCCGGTTTGGTATGTATATGCCAAGAAATTTAACAAAATCTTGTTCTTCCAGAGAGTGAAGTCTATGTTTCCTTGTTTTCTCCATAAGTGATTTTTAATACATAGTGTTAATGAGAGACAAAGAAATAAAATACAATACAATGAAAAGATTGAACTTGCTGAAAGCACACTTTTGTGACACAATATTGACTGCCTGTGTTACATCTGAACAGAGAAGATTTGATAGTAAAACTCATTGTGATGGAGAGGGTTACAGTTGTTTGACATCTGCCTTAGGGACCTGATGACAGGAAAAGGATGATCCCACGAATGAGTAAGACAAAAGTGTTTAAGAAACTCCTTCAAGATAAAAAAAAAGCTTTGAAATCAGAATGTTTTTATTTTCTGTAGTATTAATACAGAATATTGCTACTACTATATGAATATCTGAAAAAGCTGATCAGTTGTTTGATATTATTTCTAGTGTTCTGTCTTGAGAACCCCATGTCTGTCTTGTTTTCCAGTGAAGTTCCTGTAAAGAAGCCTCTCTTTAGCTTTTACCGTACTTTAGTACAATTTGATTCCTATAGGAGACCACTTTGACTTACTCCAGGTTAAAAGTAGTTGTGACGTGTCCTTTGGAAGGGTAGTGTGTCTTGAAATATGTAAGTTTATTAACAAACCCTGGGAAAACAAAAGGGAAGGGGAGTAGTGGGATGGCGAGGGAAGCATTGAAGCTGTCTTTAGTTTTCGTGATGTGTTAGGGCTGCCTATTTCCAGGTCCTGCTGCCCTGATAAGAGTGAGCTGCTTAGGCCTGTACGTACTCAAAGCTTTAATGATGGCTGAACAAATCAGAACACATGGGCAGCTATCTGTGACAGGAATTGGACCTGTTTTCCCCATCTCTGCTGTTGTTTTGTTGCAGGTAAGCTGGGACGATCCAAGTCTTAGGCTATAGCTTCCTCCTGTATAAAGCTACGTGGTGTTCAGACACTTGAACCTTAGGAAGACAAGTTGTTTTCTGTACATGTAATAAACAAACAATAACAGTATCTCATGTCTTGATTGCTTTGTGTCCTTTGAAGATAATCCTTGTTTCTGAGTCTGGATACCATACAACAATAAGGCACTCATACCAACCTATGGCTGCAGTGTTGCTGACTGCATTTTTTCAGTGTTGACATTTTGGCACAGAGAGGAGTCACGCACAGGGTCACACGATGGACTGACAGGAGTATTATTATAGTGATGAGGTGCTGATTGTACAGCAAAACCATGTCTGCATGATGGCAGTCCTACGTCTTCTGCGTACCTTGCTCACAGTCCCTTAGAAAATATTGTCGTTGTTCAGACAGTGCTGAATACTTTTAAGATCCCCTTCTGCCATTAATATAATTGACTTATTAAAAAAAACTTATTTACTTTTAGCAAACATGTTAAATGTCTTTTCTAATGACCATTTTGCAGATCTTGCTGATGATAGGCTGCGCTTTATCTTTGCCTTTCAAAAAATAACCTTGCCCTAAAATGTTCCTAGGTTGAGAGCATGGATTTAAGTGGTGATTCCAGGACACAGCGTATGTAGAAGCAGCATTCATAACTACAGAGCAGTGTTTGTCTTATTGGGCTATCTTCAGGGATTTTATGGGTCACAGGTGTATTTAGGAGTAAAGGAAGCATTGATTTTGTGCCATAGTTGATGTTTGCCTTACTTTTGGAGCCTCAGTCTAACCCAAATTGGATGAATGAAGGAATTCAGTGTCTTTGGTTCTAGTAGGAATTAATGTTTCGAAGTTTACAAGTTCAAGTTTCTTATGCAGTATCCCCATTGACTTACACAGTAGAGATCAGAATGATTTATAATCACTACTGGACTTAAGAATGATTCCCAGAAGTCAAAGCCCAGTAGTACTTCAATAAGCCACTGTAATAAGATATTTTATTATTATGGCTTTAAATGTCCTGCAGTGTACGGTAATTCAGATATAAAATAATTAAAGGCAATTAAAGACCATTATAGTAAAGATTACTTTGTGCTAATGACAGACTGCTTGACTCAAGGAAGAGTGCCTTCTAAAGTCATTTAGGGAACACGATACCTAGTCAAGGTGGGAAAAGGAGAGCATCTCTCAGATTTGAGTGGGAAGAAGCCAAAAAAGATGAAGAATTTTAGCTTCAGCACGCTCTCATTTTCTTTCATCCCCAAATTATATTGTATCTTATAATTAATTAGACATTTGAGTCATTAAACAAAGATATAATAAAGATATAAGATAAGGTACTTAAGGCTGAGGTACTTAATGCCTTCTTTGCCTCAGTCTTTAGTCGTAAGGAGGGTCGTTCCGCCTGTGTACAAACCCAGGAGCTAGAGGAGCAAAATGAGGCTCCCATGATCCAAGAGGAGGTGGTCAGAGCCTTGCTAGCCCGACTGGACAGTCACAAGTCTATGGGGCCGGACGGGATTCACCCTAGGGTACTGAAGGAGCTGGCGGATGTGCTGGCCAAACCCCTTTCCATCATCTTCCAACAGTCCTGGAAGACTGGGGAAGTCCCACTGGACTGGAGGCTGGCTGATGTTGTGCCCATCTACAAAAAGGGCCGCAGGGTGGACCCAGGAAACTACAGGCCTGTCAGTCTGACCTCAGTGCCAGGGAAAGTCATGGAACAGGTGATCTTGAGTGCTATCATGAAGCACATGCAAGAGAACCGGGTGATCAGGCCCAGTCAACATGGGTTCACAAAAGGCAGGTCTTGCCAGACTAACCTGATCGCCTTCTATGACAAAGTGACCCGGCTACTGGATGAGGGAAAGGCTGTGGATGTGGTCTTCCTGGACTTCAGCAAAGCCTTTGACACAGTTTCTCACAGCGTTCTGCTTGAGAAACTGTCAGCCTCTGGGCTGGACAGGCGCACACTCTCCTGGGTGGAAAACTGGTTGGATGGCCGGGCCCAGAGAGTGGTGGTAAATGGTGTGAAATCCAGCTGGAGGCCAGTGACAAGTGGGGTTCCCCAGGGCTCAGTGCTGGGTCCAGCCCTGTTCAATGTCTTCATCAATGACCTGGATGAAGGCATCGAATGCACCCTTAGCAAGTTTGCGGATGACACTAAGCTGGGTGGAAGTGTCGATCTGCTGGAGGGTCGGGAGGCTCTGCAAAGGGATCTGAACAGGCTGGACCGCTGGGCAGAGTCCAATGGCATGAGGTTTAACAAGGCCAAATGCCGGGTCCTGCACTTGGGGCACAACAACCCTATGCAGTGCTACAGACTGGGAGAAGTCTGTCTAGAAAGCTGCCTGGAGGAGAGGTACCTGGGGGTGTTGGTTGACAGCCGACTGAATATGAGCCAGCAGTGTGCCCAGGTGGCCAAGAAGGCCAATGGCATCTTGGCTTGTATCAGAAACGGCGTGACCAGCAGGTCCAGGGAGGTTATCCTCCCTCTGTACTCGGCACTGGTGAGACCGCTCCTCGAATACTGTGTTCAGTTCTGGGCCCCTCACCACAAGAAGGATGTTGAGGCTCTGGAGAGAGTCCAGAGAAGAGAAACAAAGCTGGTGAAAGGGCTGGAGAACAGGCCTTATGAGGAGCGGCTGAGAGAGCTGGGGTTGTTTAGCCTGGAGAACAGGAGGCTGAGGGGTGACCTCATTGCTCTCTACAACTACCTGAAAGGACGTTGTAGAGAGGAGGGTGCTGGCCTCTTCTCCCAAGTGACAGGGGACAGGACAAGAGGGAATGGCCTCAAGCTCCGACAGGGGAGGTTTAGGCTAGACGTTAGGAAAAAATTCTTTACAGAAAGGGTCATTGGGCACTGGAACAGGCTGCCCAGGGAGGTGGTTGAGTCACCTTCCCTGGAGGTGTTTAAGGCACGGGTGGACGAGGTGCTGAGGGATATGGTTTAGTGTTTGGTAGGAACGGTTGGACTCGGTGATCCGGTGGGTCTCTTCCAACCTGGTTATTCTGTGATATTAATAATGTACTACTGTCTTCATGAAAGTGTATTCCTCAACACATAAGGAGAAAAGAGAAAATTTTTTGTTTTGATGCCAATTTTTGATAACATTGTTTTATTAACTCTATTAAAATCAATACATCTAATTGCACAACTTTGTCAGCAAAACTTTTTAATAAAAAAACCCTTTTATTTACTTTTAAATGCAACTGTGTATCTGAGATATTCTTTGTTAGGCTGTTGTCCTACTGAGATCCAGAGCTCCGTCTCTCACAGCAGGTTTTTCTGCAAGAATCCACTCATAAAGTTCTCCAAATTAAAGATTTTATCTTTTAAAGATAAATGGGAAAATGAGAGGTCTTGCAAATATCTTGCAGGAGAGTTGTACAAACGTTAGTGCATTGAAAATAATTACGTTTTAGCAATGTGAATGCAAATAATATTTCCAGAACTGCACTGTACAGAGATGCTGGAGGGAAAAAAAGGACTTGAAACACATCAGAAACTTAAGTCAAAAAAATTGTTAGCCCCTGAAGAATGCAAACGTTAACACAGTTTTTATGTGAGGCATAAAGACGACCATATAATTTATATATTAGTCTTTGTGAAAATAAGCTAGTTTTTCTGTTTTCTTTCTGCAAGCCTTAAAATAAAGTGATTTCTTCTCCTCTGAGAAGTTTTTCAAATAAAAATACTAATAGCTAACTCCTGCAAGTGGTCAGTAATTTCAAATACTTGCAATGTTTTTGAAGAAGACCTGGGTAGGGAATTCTCTCTGAAATCTTTTTGTGATCTCAAAAATAAGAACTGTAATTCCCAACATTATGTGTAGTGAGAATCCCTAGCAACAACGGAATAAAATCCTTTCTCTATTTATATTTCATAAGCTGCAAGGCCGTGACAGAAAGTGGCAAATCCATAACCTTCCAGAAACTAATATTTAGAGTTTAGAAACATGGAGCATCCAGTGCAAGGAATGTTACCAAATTTTAAAGCATAAGTAAGAAAACAGTATTAAATATTCTAATCAATTGAGAACTTTTCCAAGACTTCTTATTGATGCTCCAGTTATCTAGTTTTGGGCACACAGTTCTGTACATCCTTAAATTCATTCAGGATTTAATGTTATCACCTGGAAGGAAGCATCACAGACAATGCTTAAGAATCTAAACATAATAAAACTTACACTGAGTTTAAAGATTCGTTTTTTTTCTAGTTGTACAGATGAAAGGAAAGATAAGCGTTATCTTATTGTGTTAAAAGACAATATGTGTAAACCATTTAAATTGCCCCTATTCCAAGTGCAAAATCTCTGTCCTTGGATCATGATGCTGATATCCAATTCCAGCAGTAATTCTTCAAGCAATCACTGTTCTTCCTTTATTTTGCAGAGTCATGAGTCCCGGAGTTGATATTTTCCCTTTAGATGAAGAAATGGGGATGGGAAGCAAATACTTGTTTCATTGTCATTCCCGTTAATAGAATATGTGCTTATCGCTATAATCACAGTTAAGAGGAAGCTGCAGTAGCCGAAGGACTCACTTTATATCTGGTAAATTTTATATTTTCAATTAGAATTTGACTTCCCTACTCTTGCTTATATCCATAAGAAATTATTTTTCTTTAGTCTTTATTGATTCAATAATAAAGAGAAAACTCTCTTTTAAAATAAGAGTTTTTTTATTATAAACAAAGCACCCTGCTGCTGTATTTCTTTAGTTAATTTGATACCTATTTGTACTAACATTTTTTGTACACTAGGTTGCTTTACAGTGCTAAAAGCAAGGCTAAGTAAGCTTTGAAAACCCTATTCTTAAATTGATAACTGCAGGGTCTCTAGTGAAACTCTCCAAGTTCTTCTGGTTTACACTTGATTTGCTTTAATAAGGGTTATGAGGAAAGAAAAACTATTGAAGCTCCATTTTAAAATTCCTGGCAACAGACAGGTAGAAAAGACTTAGAATTACTATTTTTCATTACTGAGGGCCCCTTAGGACTGCACTAGAAAGAATCCTGTCTACCCCAGATAAGAGTCTCCCCACAGTTTAATGTGCCAATCAGTTGCGCTCAGTAGCCCGGAATCATCATATTGCAGCTATTGAATAGTTCCAGACCATATGCTCAGAAGGATGGGAAATGTGATGTATGTCACACTTCCAAAGAATGATGATGAAGAGCATTAATATGCTGATGAAGAAGGAAAAAAAAAGAGAGAGAGAGAAATCTTGAGGAAGCAAACCCACCTGTGTTACAGAGCCTGATAGATATGCTGTACTAATTCTTCCATTTCATACATAATTATAAGTCTGAGTTACTATGAGGTTTACATCACACTGAATTATTTGGTCTCTTCCTCTCTTCACCTCTGCTAATACGAGAAAAGAGTTAAATCATATTCCAAATATCTACAAAAGCAGCAGTAAACATTTTATCCAGCTAGTAGCCTGGAAACTATTCGGGTGTGTTTGGGGTCTAATCACTTTATAACAACAACTGAGTGTTGGACAACATACAGCTACATTCATATAAATAACACAGTAGATGCTTGAAGGAGAAGTGCTAATGAAGGATTTGAGAAAACAGGAAAGCAAGAAAATGCATTTTTATGTATGTTTTATTCTTTCTAAAACAAATGCAGCGATGCCATCTTCATAGAATCATAGAATAACCAGGTTGGAAGAGAGCCACCGGACACTATTGTAGTGCATGAGTAAAAGAGAAGTGGGTCAAAAGGAGTTCATCTTCCAGCCAGGTTTTTTCAGGTGCCTCACCCAGCGATCTCTAATACATAAAATGATAGAGCAAATATAGTGTTGGTATAAGCAGCTGAAATTCTAGTGACTTCTATATTTACCATGAAAAACCTTCGCATCCTTCCAATTGTTCATAAACTCTACTAAGCTGCATGTTGGAGGAGCAGAATTGTCATATAGGAAGAATTTCAGATCCATTCTTTAAAAAAACCCCAAACATGTAGAATTTGTTGTGCAAATAAGTTTTTTTAATCTGTTAAAATGAATTTGTTCTTTGAGGAATTCTGAGTCACCCAATTTTTATTTTAAACCATTCATACCAATGTCTTAAAAGTGTCTGTATGTATTTAATGATCTCCTCTGATATCTCTGTGGTAATAAATTTCCATAACATAGGCATAAATGCACTGCATTTGCCAGGATTGTGAGGCATAACAGATTGTACAGTGTGCTTTTCTAGAGAGGACTGAAATCAAATTCACAGATTCAGACAGCTTCTAAGAACTGGATTGTCTGCAGTCTGAATAGACATCTTAGTTTTGGAGGATTCTCTCGTTTTCCTTTGTCATTGTAACAAAAGTCACTGATTGACAATCCATTCAGTTGTTATGAGATAAATTATGGAATTTTTCAAATTTATTCTTATTAATATCTTCCCTTTGGCTTTCTGATTACTCATGAATTTTTCTTGATACTTTTCTGTATTCCAAAACAAAATTTAATGTTATGTATCGTGTTTCATGTGAGGTTAAGTTTTAGCCTGGTGAAACTCTACGGATATTAGCTCTGGTTGTATAGAGTAGTACAGATCGTTAATTTTTAAATATAAAATCTTTACGTGGAAAAATTTCTTGCAAAGCAGCACCTCCCTCTGATTTATGATGACTATGATTTGGTTATGATTCAAAAAAGAGACACCCAGATGTTGATTTGGGATGTCAAATTTGTACCAAAACCTTGCAAAAGAATAATCTCCATGTGTTTTCATTTTGGTTTGTTTTCGGTTTTTTCTTATTCTGAACTCTGCTTATACTATTTAAGAGAGACAGTTGTGTATGTCCATTCTGTTCTTTAAAATTTACAATGCTATTATTAGACCTAAGTTAACATTAATGATCAACTAGCTATGATGGATTTATCTTTATGGATTACTATTAATTATTATATTTGTTTTGTATTACAGTAATGGAAGAAAGAAAATGTTACACTGCAGCATTCTGTAGTACATGCTACCTGTCTAGGAGAGTTTGTTCCTTGCCATCAGTGTCTCTGAAGAAATATTTTTTCTCTCCCACTTCATGTTTTCATCTTGGCTCTAGTACTGGTTTATGAGACTATCTTTTTAATTTGTATGGCATGGAAGTGTTTATGGTTACAAGTGACTGATACAGAAAGTCTTCTATTTTAGATGGTTTGGAAAAAAATGTGGAAAAGTAGATTTTTATGTCTTTAACTTCAGCAGTGTTTACTTTTCCACTCAGTTCCTTGGTTTCAGTATTTTTACAGACTTCAAAAATGAAGTTAACTCTTGTATTCCCTCTGCTACACCAGCAAATTGCTATTTCAAACCAGTGAAAAATACAACCTATTCATTACTAAATGGTTGCATGTATTCTGTGGATCCAGGTGAGGGAGTTGGCTGCCTTTTTTGACTTATACTTTCCAATAGTTCTTTGTCCCATCAGGTACTTCTCAGAGATGTGAAACATCTGGTTTGAAAACATCAGGTGTTTCACCACAAAGTATACATTTGTTTTTCGTACCACAGGTAATACACCTGGTATGTGTTACTGACTTAAAGCTGAATATAAGTGTACAGTTCTCTGAGTCTCTTCAGCATCCTGGTGAACCTTCCCTACTGTGTCATTTTGAGGCTGCAGGGTGCTGCTTTGTGCTTACTTCCACAGAATGAGGCTGGTTTGATTTTGAGAGACAGAGCGATGATGTCATATCAAAATCCCTGGACTTCAATCTGTGTGGCTTGACCCGTAGACCATGGAGCCAGTAGTAAATGTTCTTACCTTCCTCACTTTTTGTTCATTGCAACCAAATGAAATCTTGCCTTTACTCAGAGAAAACAAAAGTCTTATAGTTGCTGTAATTAGTTCTTTAAAACCAAATAGTATGAAGCTGGCTAATAAAAAGTAGAAACTGTGCAGTTAGTTTGTGTGTAGACAGCTTTTTCTGGAACAAGGATTAAATGTGTTAAATTACAGTTCCAATCAATATAAGAAGTAGTCCAGCTCCTGCTGGACGTGGCAAACATTTGGCTTCAGTCTGAAGTGAGACTTGTTTACAGAAGCAATTTCTAAATGCTTCTCTTATCAAAAAGAAATTTTTATTCTTTTTGATAAAAAAGCCTATATCCTAAACTGCATTATTTACAACTGAAAGAGAAAGCATTTTTCTTTCAGTTCCTTTGAAAACTCCCTAAGGACATTTCTTTAGATAAAATATATTGTCTTTGATTCAAACAGGCCTGCTTTCTACACTTAATGAAGTATCATTGTAATACTGCAGTTTTTAATTCTATTTCCATTATCACGTTAACTCTAATCCTACCAGAGCTTCTGATGCAACTGATTATTAGGAATGGGGCTTTCTCTTAAACAAAAAAGCTGAACCATAATTCTTAGACTTGTTGCATGCTTGTTAAAAACCCAGCTGCACTGCGTAGCCTCAGATAACAGCTACTGAGCAGGAATTCGGGTACCAGAACTGCACCCAGCCATGTGTGTCTGTTCCCTTAGGGGCTGTATCCGTGCTTCCCTAGTCATCTGAGCCAGACCCATCGCTATATTCTGGGGCTGACAGTAGCAGAAGGACCTTGATCCCTTCTGCATTAGAGAAAAGCTTATTATATTCACTCTTCACATCGCACAGCTGCACAGAAATGGCAAACATTAGGCTGCAGATGTTAAGCAGGAAAACAGAAATTTGGAAGAGATGCTCTGTTCCAATCAAAATTTTCAGACCTCTGTGCTTGTTCCCCCTTGGTTTGGAATCAATCTGTTTGTTCTTATCTTAAAATTATACCATTCTGCCTTCCTTGTCTCTCCGCTCCCATTTTTTCTTGCTGCCTGTATTTCATTGCGGGAGTCTATCTTCCTGACCCCATTCTTGCTTCTGACTTTGCTGGGAATGTGGCCTGGCAAAACACCAGTCATGCCTTTCTGCCAGTTCCCTCTTTAGTTTTGTTTTGCCCGATTCAGATGTGTGTTTATAAGTGCAGTTATTGATCTATTTTCTTAATTTTTGTGATTGAACCATCGCATTTAGCAGCTTTTTAAGTTTTCCCTAGCTCAGATAATAAACTTTTTCTAGCAGGAGTGAGGTTTATGGTTGAAATTGGGGCTTCTTTATAAGTGAATTTAAATTTGCCTAGGTTGGGGTTATTTTACAAGTGCAAAATAAGATATTATATTGTCATTTCTTTTCTCCATAAAAACAGTAGTAAGTGGAGTCATTCTTCTATTTCTTCAATATTGAGCTAGCATGACTTTTTGATTTTTCTTGCCACGTGGAGATGGGAGACATTGTGACTAACGCTGTTACCAGAGCATCAGCACTCAGTGATATGGATTCCTCATTCTAATTTGGGAATAAGAGCAGCAGTTTAGTACATGTATTCAAAGGGCACAGAATTGCCCATTTGACCAGTGAGGTATGCGACTGTGGTGTTTCAGGGAAGACACCCCTTTGCTTTTCAGTAATTTTATGCTTATCCTCTATTCTTTTGATTACAGAGTCATACTGGCTTAGATTAGATTTAGGAGAAAAACAAGGCTTCGGGGAAATATCACTATGCTAGGCATCAACTGAGTGCTAAATGTATAGAAGTTTTCTGTAAGATGCAATGAAAAGTCACATTGCTCTGTTGCCTACTCTTCACCTCCCATTTCCTCTATCTGTTTAGACACTTTTTCCCTTCAGGAAGTGAGAAAGATGCTTTTTCTTAGTCTGAACTGTTCATTCGCTTATTATTTCTCAAATACTTTGATAGGTGATGGATCAAACTGAGTACTAGGCACTTACTTGCAGTGGTAAATAACGTCTACGCTCCATTATTAGCCTTTCAGCCATTTTTTCAAGTATATAACTAGAAGTGAGATAGGCAGGTGTTTGCAGTGTTAGGCAAAGTGGATGATTTAATGGGCCTCTTTAGATTCTGCAAAATAGATGTCTTAAAAGTTAAAGTTATTTCGTAGGATAGCTTGTGTATGTGGGCAGTAGGGAGGGTGTAGACATTGTCAAAGGTGAATTAGGCCAAGTGCAAGGTCCTACACCTGGGCTGGGTCAATCCCCGATTTCAGTACATAATGGGGGATGATGTGATTGAGAGCAGCCCTGCAGAGAAGGACTTGGGGTGCTGATTGATGAGAAGCTTGACATGTGCCGGCAATGTGCACTCACAGCCCAGAAGGCCAACAGAGTCCTGGGCTGCATCAAAAGCAGCATGGCCAGGAGGGTGAGGGAAGTGATTCTGCCTCTCTATTCCTCTCTTGTGAGACCTCACCTGGAGTATTGTGTCCAGTTCTGGAATCCACAACATGAGAAGGATATGAAACTGTTGGAACAGGTCCAGAGGAGGGCCACAGGGATGATCCAAGGGCTGGAGCATCTCCCATATAAGGACAGGCTGAGAGAGTTGGGCTTGTTCAGCCTGGAGAAGAAAAGGGTCAGAGGAGATCTTACAGAGACCTCCCAGTATCTGAAAGGGGCTACAAGACAGCTTGGGAGGGACTATTCATAAAGGCTTGTGGTGATAGGACAAGGGGGCAATGGGTATGAACTGGAGAGGGGCAGATTTAGTCTAGACATTAGGAAGAATTTCTTCAATATGAGAGTGGTGAGGCCCTGGCCCAGGTTGCCCAGGGAAGCTGTGGCTGCCCCATCCCTGGAGGGGTTCAAGGCCAGGTTGGTTGGGGCTTGGGCAGCCTGATCCAGTGGGAGGTGTCCCTGCCCGTGGCAGGGGGTGGAACTGGATGGGCTTTAAGGTCCCTTCCGACCCAAACTATTCTATGATTCTATGAATATGTTTTGATATATTTGGTACTGTTCCAACATTTTTTCCTCAGTTTAATTGTGTATGGATAGTGGGTTGTAGTATGGTGTATACACTCTTCGCTCTGCTTGATGCTACACTTGATAGCGTATTAAGCAAAGTGATAATCAGACAGAACTTTGTTTTGTCACTCTTTCTCAGAGAGATACCATGACTGTGGGAGAGTTTATTTGTTTCTAGATAACACTGTGTCAGTATGTTTGCTATGAAAGTCAATGCAAGTGTCTGTGCTCTGTTATTGGAACAAAAGGTAATAAGATTTGTCTCTTCAGACGGAGGTTGAGTTCTTCAGTGCTTTGCTTCCTGCACAGGTGAGAGATGTTTAACCCTGAAGAAAATCCCATTGTGCAAGAGGAGGAAACTTGTCACTAGGCTTTATGCTGACTCTATGGTCACCAAATGCCCTGAGCCCAAGTCACAGGTACTGATATTATGGACTAGAACTTAAATGTTGGCTGAATATTCTGTGAGAAACTACTTTAGATGGAAAGGTTTTGTGTTTTCCTCTCAGCCAGCGTTAGCAAAGAAGGATAGTGAGATATTCTGGAACAGCTGGAGTTTAAAAACTATGATCACAGTAGTTTTATTTTGACCAAATCACAAACGGATGACATGGTGTTCAGCTCTATATTCCCTAATTTGCTCTATGCTTAAAAGTGCCATTTGACGTCACTCATGTTGTTCTCTGACATCAGAAATGGGGCTCTCGGTTACATGCACAATCACCATCATAATACTGCGTATGTATGCACAACTTATGACTGTTTTGTTTTACAGACAAAGATGCCTATTGTATAGGAGCTTAGTCAAACTAATTCTGTCCAAGCTCCAACTGAAAGGAAGAGCTTTGAGTAACACACATGTGTGTCAGGTTCTATTGATTTTTTTTGAGTGGAAGAAAATGAGGGTCAGTAATATTTTCTTACAATTCAAAAACATATAAGACTAAACATTTTTATCTGTCTTGAAATTATGAAGTACCCTGCTATGTCTTTGCCCTACAGCATATTTGTAAATGTTTTTTATATAGCTTATGTAAATACTATGCCATGATAAAATTGGATTTCAAAGATAAACTCATTTTAAGTATTAATGGTTTAGTTAACCATAACCAGACGAAAACTGCCTGTAAGGTAATGTTACTCTTTTGCTGAAGCTTAAGGCAGAGTTCTTGGAAGACAGATGTAGTTAGGAATGTAATAATGTGTATAAAACTATCAAATACGTAGCTTTCATTATAAAACAGCATAAAAATGAAAAGTTATTTTTAAATCCTGTTGCACAGGGATTTCTGAATCTAATTTCATTAATTCTCATTGAGATAAAAATATGCTGTGTTGCTTACTATAATTAAACCACATTAGATATAACTTAGATCTATTTTACAGATATGTTTAATTCTAATAAATCTCACCATTCAGTTTCCAGATAATGTTTTGTGTCTAGAATCTATTAAATCCAGCTTGCTGAACTTAGTTTAGGGTTCAACAGCTCAATAATTTTCCGTTCTGTATCCTGGTTTTTTTGTAAATTCTCTTTTCTAAATATTTAAGTATTTGAATAGAGGAGATAAACATCAAATGTTCAAAAATTGTAGATAATTGAGAACAAATTCAATAAAAGTGACAAAACTACCATAATTTAGGTGTCCAGCTCTAATAAGAAGTGTTCTTTCTTACAGTATAACCCTCAAATTTTTGTTATGAACATTTATTTTCTCTGCGGGGAAGGCTCAGTATATCATATATATCTATTTAGGCTACTTGTATGCAGGCAGCACAATCAGTAACGAGCACTAAACCACAAAACCTGTGGCTTAGTTCAGTATCTTGGAGTTAATTGCTTAGGGCTGTGCAGGGGTGAGTCAGAACTGGTGAGTGAAACAGCTGGTGCTGATGAGCCAACATCCACCCTACAAATGGTTTGGGAATGGCTTCAGTCTGGGTTTAGGCTGCTAGTGAGGGCTAAACGTCTGTTAGTGCCTGATGTGTCTTAGAGGTATTTCTCTAGTTTCATCTGAGCAGCATACATCTGGTGTCCTGAGTCTGTTTCTTGGTGTGAAAAACATGGTAAGTGGGGCAATTAGGGGATCCAAAGCCAAAACACTCATGTTGATGTGCTATAATGCTATAAGTGCTGTTTGAGTTGTTTGGTGTTACGCCAACTAGACACTCTCTCTGGTTTGAGGAGAGACAAATTGTACCCTTTTTGTCTTCAGTGGTATTTCATGTGCGTAGAAAAAAATGAACTTTTACAGAATTGAGGTCCTGGACTTAAAGTTGTGAAAGCAAGTTTTCTTGTTTATTTTATTGAATATTGAGTTCTACCTAAACTAGGAAGGGTAGGTATTTTCAGAGCGTTTCCCTGTGATGGCTTTGTTCCTGAGGTTAAGAATCATGTTAGAGGTGCAGAATAATGAGAAAAAAGAGGCATGATCTTAAGGGAATTGATTCAATTCCAGAATTGAGCAAATATAATGGAGCAAAAATGTGTTCTTATTAGTTTAGTCATATTTAAAATTGTTTGGTATAGACATACCTCACTTCCTGGTATACATTCATTTTATTCCTTAATCTTATTTTTGTAAGATAAGGTTATGTGAATGGCTCAGCGTATTTCAGCTTTTACTTGATGCACTTTTAATTCTGAAATTCAACTTACAGCTAATACAGAAACCAAACTGCTTCTGAGTGAATCAAAACATTAAGTGCAAATGACTCAAGATGCCACTTGTAAGAACTATAGTACCAGTATAATTTGCTGTAACAGACTTGTCTATGGAAATAAAAACTTTCACCTGCCATCTGGTGGAAAAACCCTGAAAAGCAATAACATGTGAACCTCCTAACCTGTTTTCAACTTGCTAATAGTATAGAAATTTGGAGTGCTGTCTATAAAGAATATTTTGCAGTTATGTTGTTGACTTCCTTACTGTGTATACAAGAATTTGTTTTGTCACACGTATAGTGCTGCTGGGTAAGACTTGTGATTTCACCAGCCTTCTCAGATTGGTTTGTGTGGTTTTGAGAAGAGGTGGTTGTTTTAGTTTAGTGGGGGTTTGGTTTTGTTTCTACATTGAATGAATGAAAGGCATTCTACAAGAATGCCTTTCAGATAGACTTTTGCAAATCTGTACCATAGAAAAATATACTCCAGACTCTCCAGAAAGCTATTAAAATATCCTATTGGAAAGGAATGCAGGTGGATATTGTTAATAGTTTCCTTAGTGTAATTTGTTACTATGTGCTTTGTATTGTAGATGACAAATTAAATGATGAGTATCTAAGTAATTGGGTTCTCCATATTTGCTTAAATATAAAACATCTACCCCTTATATTTAGAGCGTGCTCAGAGGAAATAAAGCAAGGTAGATATGATAGGAAAACATAAAAATGTATTGATTAAACCCTGTGGGAACTGTGGTTCTACAGTGATATTCAATCACATGTCACCTGCAGTACACTAAATGAGTTCTAAAAGTTTTTAATACTCTGTATTACCAGATAAATCATGGCAAATCACTGACTGCAGCAGTTCTCTTTTAATCAGGAATGTTGCTATAACAAGTGCTATATTCTTTCACTAGAGTTATGCTTTTGAAAATATGGTAGGAAAAAGTTCTGAACTTTGCTTTTAGGAGAGAAATTGCACTTAAAACTGGCAAGTTGTTACTGCTGCCTGGATGCTCTAAATGTGTATTTTGTTAAGAAAAAGTAGCTGCTAGTTTTTAATTGTGGTAGTCCCATGGCAGAGACAAAAGTGTTGTGTGCATTTGAGCTGGGTTCTCCTTGGGCATTTCTGCTGATAAAGGTTGCAGTTAAAGGCTCAATTCCACTTTCATGTTAGACAACTGAAAACAAGCAATAAGGCTGTGAGATTAACTTTCAAGTTTGTACTTGAATTTGTAGCACTGACTGTTTTGAGAATGAGTCCTTTTACTACAAACTGAGCAAAAACAGACTGAATACCTTCAAGACAACTAATGTGAATTAATAGTAATTTTTGCACCAATTTCAAGGAGCCACCTACTTCATATTGTAAAATAACTACAGTGGTAATATTTAACTAGGGCTTCTCTATAAGTGGGGTTAATAAGCAATGTTGAGTTTATGATGTGTTAACTACCCATGTGAATTTGCTCTGTGAAAGTATTTGCAGCTGATTAGTAATCTGCTATACTTTCCTTTTGGGCACTAGAAGTGTCCTCATGAGAATTTAGCAGGTATACCAAATACACAGTAGATACACACTTTATCTACCAAGTAGTCCTCCGAAAAAAATTCTCTGTATGAGTTTTCAGCTATCAGAATGTGTTTCTACTGTATTCTGTGAGAGATAGAAATGTCCAAAGTCTATGTTTATCCAAATGCTTGTTTAAAGGTAAATGCTGCTTTAAGATGCTGGTATAATTCTAGCAAGTTCAGAATTTAAAGTTTGGGATTTTTTTCTCTGCCCCTGAAGTATTGTTGTACAGCAGAGGTGATTCAGGGGAGATAATATCAGTTTGACCCATTTATGAAACAATTTTCTAATGGTTTAATACATACATTATTCAGTATCATTAAGAGTCAATGAAATATTCCAGGCTCAGAAATTGTGTGAACTCTAAACATGCTCAGTTCTGATTTCTCCATAACAGATCTGAGCTATCTGTATGCAATTTATAACCCAGGATTAGCTCTACCTTTATTATGTACAGTTTAATTTTTCTTGTACTGTAATTCATTATTTCAAATAGCCTAATGTCAGTCATTGCAATCACTATTAACAAGCAAAAAAAAAAAAAACCCAAAAATGCCAAAGTCAACAAACAAGACCTAGGAAACATACCACCAGGTTAACCAAATAGATTTATACAGAGGACTCCTAGGCCTGGAAAATGTTTGTATTGCTCCTTATCACTTAGTGGAAATCAGTTGTTCTCTTCCTTCAACCTAATGTAGTCGGTAACATTGGTGCAGCAAATTATTAATCTAAACACTTAGCGTATCTGAGGATCAATGCCTTTTACCTGAAAGCAATTATGCATTGTTAGTATGAATTTTTGCCTTAATTGGAGCTTAAAAACTGATACAAAATTGGGAAGCAAACAAAAATACTGTTACTTCAGTCAGAGAAGTTAACTGAGAAGATAAAGCATGAATAAAAACTCGAAAATAAATTTCATTTAAGTTATTTTTAGTTGTCATGATCACTTTAGATTGCAAGTTATCTATACTGCACAAGAACTTCTTCTTATTGCCTTGAATTTGTTGCACTGCTTCACAGCCCATATCTTGTAATGGGTTCTTAGTACTGAATATTGTAGTTTTAAAAATGAAACATCAACATACTATAATGCTTTTTTTTACCAAACTCTCTTGTTGTCTGTCTGAGCATCTCAAGTTGGTCTTCTGCATTTAAATACTTAATTATTTTCTTAATAATAATAATAACTTAATAATTTTGAAGATCTAGTGATGATATTCTTTGGAACTGATATTTCCACAGGAAGACTCATTATTTTTGTAGTTCCAAAAGTTCTGTAGTGCATAATATCTTTGATAATTAACCCACTCTTTGGCAGTATACTAAAAGTGATGTTTAAGGATTACAATTCAGTTAGTCCTTAGTGTGGTCTGTTTGCAGTTTTACAGCTGAGAGGCATTTTTTTGTTTCACTAGAGATCCTGAAGGATCTTAAATACCAGGCCAGTTTTCTGTAACTTGGGATATTCCTAGATATGCTTACATAATTAATGAATGTGTCATATATTATTTAGCATTTATAATAATAATCTAAATATTTAGCACTGAATATAGACCTAAATAATAAGTTTGGCTACTCTGCTGTTACTAGATCTAGGAGCAAATATGATTAATTATTGCAATGAGGGATGTATTAATTATCTAAAAGCATTTGGGCTATGAGGGAAGGGAAATATTAGGAGCAGCTGGTGTTTGAAATCAATATCAGGTACAATGTCTGGGGAGCTGGGGTTGAGTTGTAAAGCATAAGAAAGTGGGATTGATGTGTTTTCTCATGACACCACTGCATTCTACTACTGAAATTGGGGGAAATCTAGACACCTTGTCATCTAAATAGGGAGCAATAGTTCTTTTAGATGTAAAATAGTAAGATCTTGACAAAACAAATAGTCTGGCATTTCCTAAAGTGCCTTATGGCTATAATGTAAAACAATAAATGCCCTTTGATAGTAACTGTACGTAATTATTGTAGTCAGATCATTTCTGTTAATGGAAATAAGCCATACTAAGTTGGTACCTTCTCAATTACCCTGAAAAATTGCTTTCCCTCCTTACTGCAACCTCAAGCATGCTCTATCCCCCTCTGTTTTCAGAAGCTTAAGAAAAATTGAAGTTCAGAAGCACCACAATTTCTTTTTTATTTATGGACCTTAAAAGTTTAATTGTATAAAATAGCTATTGGTAGTATTGCAGCATGGAAGAGCATTAATAGGGCTTACTGGAAAAAGCCCTTCCAATATATTGTTAAGCTTCTTGACAGCTGATCCACCTTTTATCTCTAAAATAAGATTTTCTGTCTCTGTAAATACGAAACCTTGGAAAAGGCTATTGATGATGAGGCAGAAGATGCAGAATGTGCTTAAGCTCTGTTGTTCTTCCTGAATTTTGTAATATGAACTAGTTTTAGGAAGAAATAATCATAGATTGAGATTCATTTCAGTTGTGAATACCAGACTGGGAGGGCAAACATTGTCTATAACATCTTATAGATCAGGATTTCAGCTGGATGTGTTTTACTTCACCCATTTTTCAACATTAGCTTAGGAGGCTAAACTGCAGAGATCTTAGCTGATGTATAATGTGAATTTAATATCACAGTCAATTGTAATTCCTGTATATTTATATTGGAATATTTGCACAAGAGGAAATTTCATCATTCTGCTGAGTTGCCTGCAAGATACAGTTAATGGTTAAGCAAACATTTTATTTTTATGTCTGTTCATCTCTTTCTTCATATAGTCATTTCCATAAAAGTTCCAAAGTGTCAGCTTTCTAGGATGAAAAGATAACTTTCTCTCTTTATGACCCCTGAATCTTTATAAAACTACTTTAGAGAAATATTTAGAATATTCTTTATTCACAGAAATTAATGATCTAGCACTCCAAATCTCAATGGTGCTCTTAGGCACTGGGAAGCATTTATGTATTTACTTTCACTTTAACATGCGGTAACTCGTTTTTAGCCTCTCTGGAACAGTCTAAATACCCCTTATTTCATTAGGAAATTACTGTTCTCAACTTTTTGAGGACTATAACTACAATTACAGATATATCCCTTCAGTGAAAGAACAGCAACCATAATTAAGAATTGTATTACAAAAAAAATAACCAAAATAATGTCAAGAATATTACTTGTTTGCTTTATGTTGCTGTTTGTTTTTATTTTCTGCTTGGCAATTTAGTTTTCCTTATCTTCTGAAAAATATCATTTTTTTATTCTAAAAAAAACGCAACCCCACAAAAACTCCCCTTTTTTTCCTGATTGTGTTTTGTTTTTTTTTTTGGCTGGGGGAATCAGGGATTATTAGGGGAGTTTAAGAGGTCAAGAAGTAAATGTGACCATGAAGAAGCAAGTGTAAAACCATCCAAAATATAAATAAATTGAAGAAATGTCATATTTGCATAAGACTCATATTTAATAACAAATTATAGATGGGGCTAGTATGTGTCCAGCAAATAAAATAATACCCAAAAACAGAGAAAATACTGGAAAGTGACCAGAAACTTTAGCAATGTTTTTATTCAAAAATTTTGATGAGTTACTAAAGAAAAAGGGAAAGATGACATGACACATCAACAAATAATAGCACGTGTTCTGGTTAGTCATGTCTGCTGCTTTTTGTTTTGCTCTGAAATAAGTGAGCAGCTCTGCAGAACTTGGGTTTTTTCTCTCCTCTCTTACTGAGGAAAACAGAACAAATAAGCAGAAACTTGCATTTTTTCCCTTAGTTCAAGATCAGTGTGGTTTCCAATATGCTAAACTCCTTTCAGCAAGTGTTTTTTTTCCATCACTTTGTTCAGGTAATGTTACTGAAAGTTCAGGCTTAGAAATCTTGAGAAATGAGACTTCTATGATATAGACCTAATTTATTTCTCTCAGTTTACAAATAGGGGAGTTGAAAAAAAGGTGCTATAAACAGCTTACTGAGGCCACTACAGATCCAGTGACTAGTCAGGCTTAGGAATATAATTCAGGTGAACAATTATGATCAGTGATAGCTTTTCATTAATTGCTTTTGGCCAGAGCATCACATGAGGAGTGCTGGCTTCCAGTTACTTCCTGATCAGTGGGCAAGGACAGATGTTCAGGTTACAAATTGCCTTAACAATTGATGGAGGGGGAGGAAATGTGGTTACATTATTATTTTTGGTGTTATCAGAGGAACTTCCATTTGCTGTAGTCAAATGAAGGCATTTCTCCTAGCTCTGTAGTAAAATGGGCAAAGGATATTTGAAATGAGCCAGTTATATGCAATTTATTAGTGCAAGTCAAAACTCCCTTTCTCTATTAGTTTTTTTCCTTTGATGTAAATATGCAGTCTATGCAGATTCAAACTTTCTTGCAATTCAAGTAACTTCTACAATGGAAGAATAAGCCTCTTAACAAGATTGAATTTGCTATTGTGCGAGTTACAAGCTGAACAAACAGAGATTGGGCAAGTTTCTGTTCATTCATGTGCCTCCTTTAAAAAACAAATACCAGTTTAATATAAATGGAAATGAGGGCAATATTAGTGTGAACGTAAATCTTGATCTATTGTAACCTAATAATGAAAGCCGCGCTGTTCAGAGTCTGGATAAACGAAATGAAGTCATCGGGTAGCTTTGGGCTTTTTTAATAAGCATACGAATCATCACTTTTAGCACAGATTTTTATCCTTTTATTTATTTAATGTAAGTTTTTGGAAAAAAAAATATATGGGAAAGTAGGGGTTTGTATCGAAAGAAAAGCACATCACCCTCTTGAGTGAATGTGTAATTGTTTCTGGGAAAAGTTAAAAATAAAGTGACAAGGTATTCTTAAAGAACATTTCCTAGCTGACTTCATAAAATTTAATATTTATATAACCTTTAAGTAGTCAAGAGACTATGCCTAATGACAGTCAACTAACAGCTTGACCTTTATTGAATAGAAGAATAGTAGCACTCTTACAGGGGTTTATTTCTACAGCAACCTAATGTTGAATTTTTTTTGGCTATTAATGTACATTAAGCACACTGAAATTCATCCCAAGCATTGCAGTGTATTATTTTCATAAAATAAGTCCTACAAAACTCCAGGATACAGGGTTCAAAAAGCAATTGTCTTCAGATTTCTAAGTTCTATTTGGATGATCTTGCTTCTAATTAAATGTGAAGTGTCATAATTTTAAAAAATATTGGAATGGGTACATATGCAAATTAGCCGTTACCACATCCAAGATCTTTGTTTATCAGCAGTTTGATAGTTTGTATGTGTCTGCAAAGTCTAAACACATTGTGCCATTTTTTATGCCTTTTATAGGGTAATTCATCATACTGTCATATCAGTTTGAAGTAATTATCAAAGTGAGCTTGAAAGATTAAGATTAAATACTTTCAAAACGCTTAAACTGGGGTGTTCTTCTCAAACATACAGCAGAAGGACAAACAATATGTGAATTTCACTGGGTTCTTTGCAGTGCTGGTTTGAAAAATAGTAAAGAAATTATTCCCAGTATGAGGCTTGTTTTAAGTAGCTGTTGCTAGTTCAGGATTCTAGTATATATACAAACATCAAGATCTCTTCAGGTCACTTGATCAGAGTGTCAAGAATGTGGTTGTGAGGTTTAAGGAGGCAGATACAGAAACTATTTGTATGTTCTGGACTGGTGTTTGAGGCTATTTTTGTTGCACAATTCTTTTTTTTTTTCCTGGAAAACTTGCATTATTCCATACTCCTGTAATACATGGCCTTGGGGATTACAATAGCTTTGACAGCTCTGTTTTAGTAGAGATCCATGGGAATTTTATTGTTAACTTAGGAGCTAATAGACTGCCCTTTATTTTAAGGCATAATATGAAGTTAGGTCCTGCTCTGAAGAAAAACCATTGTAACAGAATCATCATATTTTAATTTGAATGTTACGTTGTTTGTGGACTCTAATTGGAATTTTTCTGAAATCTTACTGATGTTGTCTAGCACAATTTATTAGTGTCCAGCAACTGATAATAAAACTATTGGAGAACTTTTGAATGATCAGTACTTTGTCTTGAAGCTTGTAACTATTCTAAAGGAAGCTGCTCTCTATTGAATTTGGCTGGAGTATCTTTATAATATCTCACATATATTGCCCTGTTTTCGTTTTGGAGACTAAAGAACATGAAGAGGACAGAATTGTATTATCTTCTCCCAGCAGGAAAACAAGCCACTTGTGTAGCTAGGGACTCCTACAAACGGTGTGTTGCCACCTACTTACTATTATGACTGCTGCTGAGAAGGGCATGTACACACTCTGAGCAAGCACTTTATTAGTTCTGAAAACAGCATGGCAAATACTGGCTAAGCCACCCACTTGGCCTATTTCAGAATTGGTAGTACTATCTATTGGTACCTCAAGTTTCTCCTTGCTCACACTGCGAGAGAGGAGAAGCTAATGTTAGCTGAGGTTGTCTGGATAGAAGCAAGCTGGATGTAAAATGATTCTATTTTTTTTTTAATTAAAAATTCTGCTTTCTCAGGATGTGTTTTATTTTCACATAAATCTTTGCAGAGAGCTCTTTGAACAGATTGTAGGAAAGGCATCGCTGTGCGGGCCGAACTTAGTTTCATCAAGATGCTCTGATCTTTTAGGATGAACAACTTAAAGAAACGCAATGCTGCACTTCATTTGTTTTGTTAGTTCACTTCATGCTACGTAGTTCATATAATTTAAAATGAAATATAATTTAAAAAGAAAATAATACACATGGCTTTTCTAATTGACTTTTCATTACTTTGACTTGCACTTGTAAACCTCCAATGTATAGGTAATGTGCAAGTCCCTGAGGGACTAATGACTACTTGCATGAATGAATTTTCACTATGATTGTAAGCAAAATTTGGTGTCACTATAATCCTGATGAAGATCCTTAATTTTGACTCACACATCCTAACCCTGTGCTGATCTTGCTGTCTTCAGTAAAATGAGTGAAAACAAAGTCCTAATTACATGTATGAAATACAAAGATGGAGCCAATATAGGGCCAAACCAAAACACAGAGGTGATTTTGAAAATCCAGTTGAGATTCATATGCATTTTTAAACACATAATGACTGAAAAATCTTGACCTAAAGTTCCAGCTGACAAATTTATTGGATCAGAACATATCATGACATTTTTCTTTTCAAGTGCCAGGAATACTTTGTGCTCTACAAATAAGAGTAATGAGGGAAAATGTTTGATGAATAAGCTGCACAGCTAGAGTTCTTGAAAGCTGACGTGAATTTATCACCCTCAAAATTATCGAAAATGTGGGATTTTTCATTTGTGTAAAGCAGGATACAAATCGCTGTCAGAACTGAATAACATGCACTTAGCTTTCTTCCCCCTGCTATGTCATAAATCTCTATGCAGCTTCAATGTGTACCCTGCGAAAGTTCAGCACTAAAAATACTATAAAAGTTGCTTGCTAGTTTTTCTCAGGTTAGTTTAACTGGATATTTTTAATTTATAGGGCTTTTAATTAATGACTATACTAATACCTTAAGTACCTTCAATTAGCCTTTGAAAACTCATCAGCTATAATCTCAGTCTAAGATTACAATCCCATGTTTCCCTGTGGGACAATGCAGCTAGAGATCTCTAAACTTCTGTAACTTCTGCAGTCCTTCTCCATTTATGGATCCAAACATCTATTGCCTGCCATGCTTTTCATCGCAGTGATGAAATCTGACTCCTGGAATCAAGTAGTTCGCTTTAGCTTCCTCTTCAATATGCTTATTAAAATGAACTAGAGGTTAGCTCATTTTAAAGGCCTGAGGAAGGATTATTAAGGAGCTGATTAAGTCAATTAGGCTGCTTAGGGAATCCTTTTTGCTGTGTTGTTGTTAGCCAGGAGTCTTAATAGGACAATTAGGATTAATTAAAATCATCCAGATTGATTAGGATATATAAACCCACATGTGAGACTTAGTTGTGTGGCTGTGTTTGTGCAGTCTGTAAAGGGGAGGTGGTGGATACTGAGGTTTGGGGTTTTTTTCTGAAACTATTATCTGTATGCAGATATAAGAACTGGTTGCTTGGAGGAGGCAATTGGTTTTAATAGTGATGATTCTGTCTGAAATTAAGTTTTCTGCATGTCCCTGTTGGGATTGATAGGACGTGAGACTGAACAACATAGCAGCAAATGGATTTTTTTTCTGTAGGTGTATGTTAAATGACGTGTGTGGAAAAAAATTTAGCTTTGTAGAACAGTGTGCTTTTGAACTGACTATGGTTACTTGGGACCAAAGAACAACGATAGTTTCATGAGAATTGTGAAGTGAGGGAGGAGGGCACTAAAACTAGGTATTCTGTACTGCCTTTGTAAGAACCTCTCTCTTTCAGTGGGCATGAGCTTCCAAGACAGGTGACTGATTTGTCATCAGAAATTAGCTTCTTCATAATGACCATCGGACTGAGCTTGTGTCTTCTGGGTGTTTTTAAATAGATGATGTCCAAGAAAATTTGAACACTTGTGCAATGGCTGTTTCAAACTGTACTGATACCACAGTTGATAGATGTGACCATGAGCTCATGCAGCCCTGAGATCTCAACTTTTTCAGTCAGATACCATTGTATGTATCCACATGATGGAAAAGCAGGGAATGGTCACAAGACTTTCAATCCTCTGCTAAGGGTTGTAGGGTGAACAATCGTTTGTTCTTTCAAGGACTAAACAAGATTTTATTTTATTTTTTAAAGTATGATCTGCTTTTTTGCCTGCTTTTCATATGTTGCTTCATTTTGGTAATTTCTAGTAACTTTTCCTATCTGATATCTTGCTTTGCCTCTTTGAAACAGCTTTTCTCTAAAAGAAACTTCTCTTCTGATAAAAAGTTATTCAAGGAGTATGTCTTAAAGCTTCCTCCGTTTTACTGCCAATGGAAAGAAGTAGCTCCAGCATTTCTTCTCTTCCTTTATTCAAGATTTTCTTGGACATAGTCTCTGTGTTTCCCCACATAGACATCACTAGACATCAGCAAGGCTTTTATCAGAAACACCATTTTTATTCTAAACAGCTGGATCCTAGGCAAGTGTTGTCAGTCAAAATTTCTTTCTTCAAGTGTTTCAAAAGGAGCTGTTATTTATTAATGTGGGAGGTAATGAACTGATCTTTCAAAACAATACTTATAAGCATCTCTTCACTCACTACACTGCTGAACTCGTGCATGTCTAGGTAAGTATGCTGTCTCAGGTTTTATTATTCCTCTTACTGGAAGGATCCATCTACAAGACCTCTAATTCTATCTTATTAAGGAGTATCTTACTCAGATGTTAGTCCAGAGAAGAATCACCTCTTCAAATTGCTATTTGAAAGTCTTCAGGGTCTTTTTGAGTATCTCACACTGTTAGAAAATACCTGAGGAATCAATAAATACCATTTAGCAAAATTTAGTGTTTAACTAAATAGCATATTATCCTGTGGCATGTATAGTCTGAAGTGATCAATGCAGTTTCTTAATCTGCAGATTTTCTGCTCTCACAGACACGGATAGGTAAGGAGAAAGACAGGAGCAGAACATAGTAGTGTCACTGAAAATAAATTTTATACTCTTTTAATCCTGAAAAAAATGTTTATGGATGTCAGGGGGGAATACTTAGTAAGATTCAGAGACTATCCTAGCTCCATAATCCCAGATGGCAAAAGTAATCAGACACAAGATTATGTATTTTTTTAAATTTTAAATTATATGGGAGTAAATCTGAGTAGAATCCTGACAACTGCAAGACTGTAAGATATTAAGAAGATACTAGAAGTCATCTTTTTTTTTTCCCCTGCTTCCTAAAATCTCATATTATTCTGAGAATTTCCTGTATATTGTCATGAAATGCCTGAAAAATCATAAGTCTCTCACAGGGATTGTAATTGTGCTACTCTCTGGCAATAAGTAACCTCTTTTAAGCCTTTCTAAAGTTTAAGTAAATCCAAATAATAAAATAAAAAAGCCTAGGAAACCACATGTTTATGGTATCCTGCTCCCAGCTTTCATTACTGATTATAGAAAGCTTTACTACTTCTTCCTCTTGATATTTTTTTTTTTTAAATAATAAACCACCTATCATTTTCAGGACTTTATTCAGTTTTAAGCATACTCATGCAGCCTCTTGAATTAATAGTATCTTCCCTAAAACCTGAAAGGTTAACAACTGTAAACTTACCTAATATAATACAAATTAATAACTCAAAATCTCATTTTTCACCAATAGGTCGTGGTGCTAACTGTTCTTTTCTGTTGCTGCCTCAAACTTCAGAGGAACCATAAAAATATTAACATGTTTCTAGCATAAAAATATGAACCATAGGTGAATTGAGATACTTGGAGCCAGACTGACTCTGCCTCAGCTGAGAGGGAGGTGGGGAGGAATGCAGTCACCAAAGAAAACCCCTGCTGCATTTTGGTGCCTCTCTTTTTGAGTATTAACCCTAATTGCTTCAAAGCTGCAGCAAATTAAACTTAGCCTCAGCAGCCTCTGTTCTATCAGTCCTGTGGCTGCCAGAGGAACTGAAGGATCCAGAAAAGGATGAGCCATGTTGCAGTATTGGAGGAAGGTAAAGAAAATCATATTCACTCTACCTCTTGGAAAGCAGCTCCCTTTGTTTTTAGTTGTTGTTGTAATGTTTTCCTCTAAGGAAACACTCTTAAAAACGCTGCCTTGTTATTGGGCTCCTCCCTTGGTTACCAGCTGCCAGTTTAGATGGGAAGAGTAGGACTTTGGGGTGGAAGTGTGGGAAAGTGATTGTTTAAGTTCTAAGAAAAGATAAATAGTCTGTGCATGGTTAAAAGAATGGAAAAGAGGAGGCTCTTGGAGAGGAAAAAAAAATCATCTTGACAGTGGGTAAGTTACTATGCAGAAAACATTTTGGAGTAAAAGCAAATATGATGTGTTGAGCACAGAAAATGAGATGCTTTTTGCTCAGGTTCCCTCTTTGAGGGATAGGGGAGCTTCATTCACAGTTCACTTTTTAAGTGTTTGTTTGGCCAGGAAAGATGCTGAAGTCAGTAACATCACTTGAAGATGGTCTGATGGGTGCCACTCATGCCCTGCTATAGGCCTTGCATTACAACAAGCAGTTTCAGTTAGTCATGAGTTCCTCTAAAAGAACAATTAAAAAATAGCACACTTTAAATGAACTGAAGAACAAATTAAAATGTGCTTATAGCAAGGACCGTGTTTTTAATTTTGTATAACCTTCATTAGAGCCTGTGATAATGTGATACAAGAATTCTAATGCTAAAAAAAGTACTGAGAGTACAACTGTATTCATCATTTGCTTTGTAATTAGGTGTGTGGAGGTGTTATTTTATTTTATTCAAGTTTTTCTCCAGTCTTTTTCCTGTAACTCTGGCCTATTTGCTTGCCTGTTTTTCTGTGGTCTGCCCTCACTGCAAGGAATAAGATAACTCATGACTGGCAGCCAGCAGCTTGCAGTGAGAATTCTCATTTGTCACATTCTGCTGCCAGCTGCCAAGTGAGATATGCAAAACCTCGTTTCAGAAAGTTCTAGTATTGTGAGATTCTCTTGGCTGCTAGTGTCTTTCATTCTATTATTTCAGAAGGGAAAAAACCTTAGGTAAAATATTTGAGATTCTTTGTCTTTCCTTGGGAAGAAAAGAAAGAAAAAAAGAGAGAAAAGATGGAATTTTATTAAAGGTTAAATTAAACCTGATTTTTGAGTTATACTGATAGGTAACAAGTCTTCAGTGTGCATATAGACACTATAATTACTGATGAGGTCCAAGATGTCCCAAAGTACGTAACAACTTCAGCTCATGCCCATTTGCTCTGAACTGAGTTTATAGAAACACTTGCTAAAGGTATTCTAGCTTTTTGTGCTATCACCTTATTTACTTTAAGTACTGCTTTTGTACATAACACCAGGCCTAAAGACTGACCAGGTCTAAACCTTTTTTGATCTTTCAGTACTTTCATATTGAACTGGCCAGCTTTTGATTGTCTTTATCATGGCTTCGGCTTTCTGAAAAATTATTTCCTACTTTAACATCAGCTTTTGCACTTTCCCAAATCTTTCTAGATGAGTGCTGTGCATTCATCCTACCTCTAATGTAATGTCATCCTTAAGTAACCATGTAACTGCCAACAACTGCAAATCCACCTGGGCTTTATCAGTGTTAGTATGGCCCATTTCATAATCTACTGGGAAGTGTTTTACAGGTTTCACTGATTTCAGTTAGATCTGGTGTTATCCCTGATATCACTTTGCTATTCAGAACTGCCTTGTGCTGCAAACAGTGCTTTAAATTGACAATAATTATAGTAAGGCATCTACTGTTAAAATTTTAATGATAGGAAAGAATTGAGTTTCCCTTAGTTCTGTTGTTCTTCACAATAGTGAGCATTAAAAGAGTTGTTAGAGATTTCCAGTACTTGTTAAATCAGAATAACCTCTGGATGCAATCCCTGACTAAAGCCTTAGTAGATGATTTTCTGACAGTCCCATACTCTCAACAAAGTGTTCTTAACGTAATAGCACTAATCTGTTACCAAGCCTGTATTTCAACTGTGTGATACAAGATGGGACATTACCTAAAAATGGTTGAGAGACAGAAGCGGTGAAGGAGAATTTGCAACATTGGAAGGTAGAATTGAGCAGTAATGGTTGAGAGGATGGCAATCTAGTAGCAGTTAATGGCTTGAAGTGCACAAATTCTGAAGAGACATGATATCAGCTAAAAAGAAATAAAACATGTGGTCCTGACAGCACTTCTGCGGCAATAAGCATTGATAAGGGATAATGCATGGAACCATGTTGGATAATGTGTGGATTCTTTAATGTGCTCTTCAAAAACATCATTTGTAACAGTTAAAAGATGAATTTTACTATGAGCAGTCAGGTAAAATTGGCTGCTTTGACAAAGACAGCTCTCCACAACAATACAGAAAGCTGAACAGCCTCTGTACATGTTGGAGGGTGGTGGTAGTCGTTGCTTTTTGTTTGGTTGATTTCTTTTGTTTTATGGTTTGTTTTTTTGCCCATATTTTGAATGGTGATGGGAACAAATATATATACACAAGATTTGCATGTATACCAGTGCATTTGAAGGAGGATATATACACACATACATAGGAGCAGGACCACATTATGTTTTTAAGATTAAGAAATCTGAGGTAAATAAATATTTACCTCAAAACTCTCCAGCAATTTTTATTAAAATACTTCCATGGAAGATTTTTTCTTCTTTTTTGTTTCCCAATACAATTGCTATATTTATTCTCTTCTCCATGACGCATACAAGTTCTTTATCAGTTTTGAGTTTCTCTGAACTTTAGATCATTAACTACAGAACTTAGTTTTGGGCTAGATTTTGGTACTTGTGGTTTTACTCCAGCAGAATGATGCCAACTCTGTCTTAGGAGATTCCTGAGCTCCACTGGACCCTGGGAGAAGATAGTTGAAAAGACTGGATTTGAGATACCAGATTGCATTGACTTTGGTCTGTCTTGGTATCGCCATTCATTTAACCATATTTAGGAATAAAATATTAGATATGCAGCTGGAAAAAAAAAAGGTAGTTACTGGGAGAGTAGTAATATATCAGCTAAGCGAAGTTATAAAACATCAGCTCATCAAAATGTAACATACAGACTTGTTCCAAAAGTAATTAAGAAATATATGAAATTTTACCATAAATGAGTTTTTGTGCATTTAAGACTGTATAATATCTGCTGGAAGTTACAGCATGTTAAATTAAACATAATAAATGTTGAATTGACTTGTGCTTCATAACTGTGTAGATATACTGCTCTCTAAGCTTCACAGGAGTCTTCTGTGGACTTGAAATATGATTATTTTTTTTTTAATTCTACTTGTGCTGTTCTGATGTTAATGAAATGCCATCGAAGTTAATCTAACTACTGTTTTTTTTCATAAAAACATGCAACTGTCAGCTATGCTGCTTTTATAAATTGATGTTGGCTTTACTTGTGAGCTCAGGTATACTTGACCATCAAATAGATGTGCCTTTTGATATGAGTAAGTTCAGAAAGGAGAATAACTAGATGTGCAAGTGGAAGAGGCTGTAAATACAAGAGTTTAGAGCAGACACATCCCAGTAAGCCAGCAAATAATCTGAAAGAGCTTTGAAAAAAATCAGTTCCGTGAATATTCTAGAGACAATTTTGGATTTGATGGCATGTAGAAGAGGCCTATGAGTAAAACCAAACCTCCCAACCCTGTATTAATTTATTCTTGCATTCATGAAAGTAAGGCATTATTACAACTTAATAAATAATGTAAAAAGGAGCATTCTCAGGGTTTTGGCTTTGCAGTGTTTTCTTGTTTGTTACTTCCCCTTCCCCATGATTTTTTTTTTTAATTGTCATCATTATTTCATAGTCCGGAGTGAGGATGAGGTTGTCTTTTGGAATTTAGTTGTTTGTTGGTTTAGTTTTTTGTTTATGTTTGTTGGATTTTTTTGGGTGGTGGTGTTGCTTTTGTGTTTCTTAAAAGTGAGTTTAGCATTCAGACAAGTCTTTCCAGTAACGCTGGTAAATTTATCATAATGAGAAATGTTTCCCAGAATCTCTCTCCTCATCTGGAATGACTTAGCTTTTGTACCAAAAGATGCCTCAAGGTTGCAATCCATTAAACAATTGCAGTGAGTTGTCTAGGGGTGCCGAGCTTCTTCTAGATATTTATGTCACCATTGTTTTCCTTTCTTTAGCATTTTCTTTTTCTAAGAGCCAGCAGAGAATTGTGATTGAGAAATACTGTACTCTAAAATTACTTAAAGACCGAGTTGCCTTCTAATTCATAATTGCAGCATGTATTGGCTGGTCACTCTTCTTGAGCTCCTAACTTTTAGCAGAGTGTTTTTAGCCTTTCAGCTGTCTCAGATTGCTGATAATCACCTTAATTCATATCAGATCTGACTTATTTTAATGGCCAAAAAAATACGTGTCAAAATTAGAAAGAATGAGAACTGATGCAGGCCACTGCTCTTCTGTATTTAATGCTCTATTTTTGTGTGTCTATTTAGGCAAGAGTACTCTCAGTGTAATGTTTTGATTAACTGCTCGAATTCATGTTTAGCAGTTGCTTACTTCAAGATCTTGGTAAAATTAGACTGCATTTTCAACAGGGAAGTAGGTTATATGAAAAAGTTTTCTTGCCCACATTTTCTTTGAAACATATCTCCTTTTTCCTTGCATATGGTTTCACTTCCATGTTATACATATTCTTCATGTATTTATTGAATCCTGTAATTGGCTGCCCTAGATCTTAGAAAATGTTTAATAGAGAGATAAAAGTATTGGGGCTGGCTATTAAAAATAATGAATGTGACCTTTAGTTGATGATCTGAAGAGGAAGATCACATTTTGATATGCTTCATTCTGGAGATATGTCTGAATATGTGGGTCCCTCTTCACCTTCTCTCTCTCTTTTTTTTTTAATAAAAAAAAAGCACTGTTTTCTGTAATTTCCTGAAAGGGTCATCTATGTTAAGGCTGCTAACCTTGTCTTCCTTACATCTATTTCTTAATGTTAATTTAATTTTTCATGTCTCTACAATGAGCTTCAGTGCCTGGCACACCTGTTTGGGCTAGTTACAACATTTTTCCCAAGATGGATTTTCTTTCATGTACATCCTGCTTCAGATTTTCTTCTAGTAGTGGCATCTGTCAGAGATCAAAGAGAGGATTAGTTCTCTGTACCTCCTCAGATAAGGATATTTCATGGAGTAAAAGTATTTTATTTACTTATGGCTGAAAAGCAGCAAATGATAAAGTTGTTAGGGCTTTTTTACAGTTCTGCCTTTAGGGTGAATTATCAGTGTTTACCAGTTCATTACCAAATGAGCCATTGCAAATAGACTTGAGCTTCCAGAATTCTACTGAGTCATATTGTTCAGTGGGACTGATTTACTATTTCTATTAAAATATTTTTTGCCTAATTTTTATGAAGTAATTCCAGAGGTGAAAACTAGGACATTTTTCTTGATTATTTGGAAGGGACTACAAAGGAAAGGCAGATCTTTCTATGCATAAACCATACAAGAATCAAAACAGATTTGAATGTTCTTTGCCTGCCCCCTCCTTGGAGGGGGAGTTGGGGTGGGGGCGGGGGGACACCCTAAACCCAACCAAACAACCCCCACCAGCCAACAGATGACATGTGGGAGCAGATCTTGAGCACAAATGTGATAATTTATTGCAGTGTTTTGCAAGTTCATTGCACAGGTGAATCATAGTAGGAGTGATGCCAGGAGCACTTTAAATAACTTCAGAGGAAAGTGGTTTCAGAGGAAAGTAGAGTGGTATCTAACATAAAGGGGTGCTTTGTAACAGAAACGGATTCAAGAGCAACAGAATTTTGAAGATGGCTATAGTCATTAATAAACCCAGTTGTTTTGTGTCAGGATCTGGGTTACCAGCTCAGAGTCATATTGGGTATTCACAGCATATTTCCTCCCCTCCACCTCCCTTAAAGCCTCATCTCCTGAAGTGATACAGGTGAATGCACCTGTATCTTTAGACCGAAAACCCAGCAAATACTGCTATGACAAGCTTATCTCCCTGTTTCTGCTAAAAATCTTGAAAACGTGCTATGTAAGTAGTGTAAAATAATTTTGGTTTCTTCTAAGGTCTTGACCTTTCAAGTTCTCAGTTTTATGTAAGGCTATCTCCCTACACAGCCTGTTCTAGTGCCCGATGACCCTTTCTGTGAAAAATGCTCTCCGTTTACTAATCTGGAAGTCTGGTAGTGCCATATGAATGCTGCTGAGATTTGCAGAGACAAAATGTGCAGCTATTTAAATAAAGCAATCATAGGAGCTTATATTGTGAACACTAAAGAACCAGAAGTGATCACATCTTAAAGGCTGTTCTATTCTCCCTTTGATGCACACTTCGCTGTGATGTGGAATTTATAGCTTTGAACAGTTGCTGAAACATGCTTGGAAAGCCTCTTGATGTTTGTAGTGTTAATAGATTCTGCCCTGGTGTTCAGTAACTATGCATTTTAAAATTTGACCCTCCACATGGCACAAGTCATTCAAGAATTTTATACCACTAAATGTCAAAGTTCTGTACATTCTTCACAGTTCTTGTACAGTTTCCTTATGAAAAGTATCTAAATCTGACTGTGCTGCTGAACGACTCTCAGAGTTAGAATGTCATTTTCTACATCTGGTGCTCTGTTTAATTGTCATCAGACTTCGGTTTTGAACAAGATAATTGCTAAGCTGTCTTTGGTGCTTTGAAAAGTAAGTTGTCTTCAAATCTATTAATGTTGCTCAAATATGCACTTTTCTGAAAACGTGTTTCCTGTCATAAGGCTTCAGTGGTATCGAGCAAGTTAAGAGTTTACAAGGCTATTACCGTCACAGATGAGAAAACAAAGTGTCACAGATAAAAGTCCTATGAACGTGACTCTCCTCTTTGTTACTGTGGAAAGCGAGAAGCCTATTTCATTTACGTTCAGGAAATTTAACTAATAGACATAACACATTAAAAGGATGCTGCTTTTTGACCTCTTTCCTATGTCCCAGGAGAGTAAACTGAAGGATTAGTTATCAGGTCCTACTTTACTTGCTTTAAGTCCTTGCTTTACATATATTGTTCTGTTACTGAGCAATGAACCCCCAAAAGCAGAAAGAAAAAATTATGGTGCCTGTGAGGCTCAGTGACTACTTGCTTTGTCCTTGAAGCATCATCTGCAATGAAAGATCTTACTCAGGGAAGACAGTGGCTGGGTGAGAGCCTGCCTCCCTTTTATCCCCCAAGAGGCACTTTTTGTGTGCTTTTCAGAAACCAAGTAATTCTGGAAATGTACAGGGAGTGACTTGTATCTTGCAAAAGCAGATTTGGGTCCATGTGGCCCAAATGTTTGGAGAAAGAAAGAATGAGTAAGCTCTGTAGAACCTTTATTCATGTTTATAATTATCTATTGTGCCTGTTGAAGTCAGGTTTATCTGACTCTAATATGTACAAGAACTTGAGCTTTAAAAAGAAAGTTTTTGTGTCAGATTTATAATGTAAGACCCCAATATTTTGAGAGCAGAGCTACAGTTCTAAATTATAAATCATATTTTCTGATGGAAAGAAGTGACTAAGTATAAAATATGAATCTTGAATGTTACAGTACTTAGCCATGCAATCATAATTTGAAATTCTCTTTCAGGTCTTTACATTTATATTCATTTGGTTTCTTCAAAATGGACGTGGCTAATGTATTATTAAAGGTTTAAAAATTGGCGTCCATATAGTAAGTGTTGATGTGTTTTATGGTTCAACAGAAACTGATGTAGCAATGAACTCTGTGGTATTTGCCAGCCCACAGGTAAAATGCTCATACTATTTTGATTTACATATGAGGGCATCAATGTGATTTATTTGGTATAGGCGGGTAATTTTCAGCAGGAGAGTAAGCAGTAGTGCTTCTTAAACGGAAATGCAATGGGGGATTATAATCATTTTAGAAGCATATTTACATCCACAAATAATTTACACAATTAGCAATGTGAGTTAGATGTCAAATGCTGAGATGCCTGAGCACTCCTTGAGTTTTCCTCATAAGCAGAAATAATGTATGGTTTCGAAGGAACAGCTCAAGAGATGCAAAAGCTGCATCTTTTTTTTTTTCTCTCTTGTTGGCCTTGTGATCTTGCACCTGATTAATTGATTGCATTTTTTATTAATCCTTTGTCATTTACTTGGACAAATATTGGGAATGGAAAATGTTGGTATATACAAGTCAATGACCCCCTGATATCTCCTGTATATCCTGACCATTTGATAGAGGGACAGTGTCATTATAATGTTTCAATAACACGAATATGTATAATTGCATATTTTGGCTATATTTATGCAATTCCACACTGTAGCTTTTTGTAGCTTTCCATATCTCCAAAATTGTTGAACTCTACGTAGATTCTTGTTACTGTCAGTTGATCTGACCTCCTCGTGCTTAAATGTTCCTCTCTACAATGTGCTTCTTGTTAGTAGTAGTTTTATATCTGATGTGGTCACCTAATACTAAGGTTAGAAAGCTTCACTGATTATAAAAACTATTAGATAAAGTGTATTTATCTGTTCCAGGGTAAGAGAATAATATTTGGAACAACATATTTGTGTAAAATGTTGTCATAGTATAAACTGTGACAAAGTTTTGCAAAAGCCTGAGACTGGCATAAAAAGTACCTAGTCTGATTTCTTCTCATCAAATTAGAAATTCTCCTTGTTATATGTGATCTCTAACCGAGGTTTTCCTAGCCCTCAAAGCACTGTAGAACATGCTAAATATTTCACAATGGTAAATAGAAAAGGGCAATCAATACGAACACGCTGTCTGCCGTGCTTAGCTAAGATTGTTTTTGGAGTAGACTATAGCGGTATGAGCTTATCACTACACTTATTCTCTGCAGTTCCTGTCTTATTTGTACAGTGAAAAAAAAAAGAAAATGTGAATAGGAGAGATAATTAGAAAGCTAGTGAAAACACTTCAGAAATCAGGAAATGCATTTTGCTGTGGGTCCTCTAATTTCTGGAGCTACTTAAACTTCCAGTTGAGACTGAATAGGTTCCAGAATGAATATAAGTAGATCAGGAGACTGTAGTATTCTTGGCTTCATTTTGGTTCTGGTATAAGACACAGTGACCAAGCGATGGACCGCATGTTCAGAAAGTATATCCATATCAATTACTTGAGATACAGACTTTCACAATTATTCATATAGTTCACTATCATCTCTTAAATAAAATTTTTAATTTCTTAAAAGTAATTTCAGAATCAAATTGATCAGTCTAAATTTGGAAATCAAGGTAGATTTTCAGTCATTTGTTTGGGGGTTTTAATTTTTTGCCAGCAAGATTTCTTCAGATAGTATGAACTGGTCTTACAATACATCTTAACATGATGATGCACAAAATTGACACTGCCACTGAAGAGTTTCTCATTATTTTTGTTCACTGTACATTTAATTTAGCTTTAAGAAAGTGTGTAAAATTTTTTTTTAAATATTAAAATGTGTAATTTTTTTCATGGTGTTATTAAAAATGAGAATCCAAGCTAGATTTTTTTCCCTGATCCCAAGAGATTTCTGTTGTTCAGGAACTGGCTAGGTCTAAGCTCTGCTAAGTGGAGTTTCCCTTCCTCCCTACACAGACAGGAAAACTTTGTTTACCTGGAGATTCTGCTAAGCGCTTCTGTGCCAAATCTCTTCTCAGTGGAGGCAGGATAGCTATGAAGCCTGTTTTTCACTGATCACTAATCTTGGGTCACTAGGCTATATCATTTGTGACTTGAAACTTCCAAAAAGGTCATTGAAGATAAAAGGAAAAGACTTACTACAAGAAAAGAGGTTTTTCACTTCAGCAGTAACAGATTGGCATGATAAATATTTGAAATATTTTTATGCTGAAATGAAGATATGGAAGATGTATTATTCTCCTCAAAGTTGCTACATAAATAGCATTTTTATAATTTTTTTGTCACAATGGTAGTGTGAAAACTATGTTGTATTTGAATTCAGTGGTGTGCTGTGTAAGGACTTGCCTTCAGACCTGATTGTAAAACATTTGTATTGAAAAACAATTACTAGAACCTAACTTTTCAGCAATGACTAAATTAATCACCTGTTAGGAAATACACTCATTTTTGTGTCTTAGTAGCTCTTTCATTATCAAGGTTTTCATACCTTCCGTATGAATGTCTGAATGATACTTTCTCCAGTGGTGTCTGTGCTAAAACATTATTATATATAATCCAATTCATTAAGTGCATATGTGTAGGGAATGGGAACATACTGTTTGTCCAAGACTTAAAAAATAAATAAGCAATCATATCTAAAAATAGAAAACCTATTGAAAGCATGTTTCTTGTATTACTTGAGATTAGAACTGTCTCTGTAGAGTTTTTTCCTGCTTTTATGAACTAATTAAAATACCAGATAGCTAAAGATACTACAAATTTTGAAGGCACATGTATAATAGGATCTATGTATAGGAAACAATTAGAGTGTATTTATTTCATTGCTTCTAAGAGATGCATAGAGGTACTCACAAGGTTAAGATTTTCTTGTGTGTAGCACAACAGTATTTATATTTTTAATACAAAGGAGAAAAACATTGGCTTTTGAAGACTGGTTTGTGTTGCAATAATACCATAATCAGTATGCCGTTATATGCAAATTCTTCACTGTTGTATGTAATCACTGAAGAACTTTACTTGTGGCTGGTGCTTTATTCATTTAATGATTTTTTGACCAAAACACAGGCAGAGAAGGTCATCTTAAAACTTTGTCTTAAATTAGGTGTCTACAAATTCTTAGGACATTTTTTTCTTGTAGTTGAGGTTGTGCTTTTATTTTAATTATGTTTTTCATAAGAGACACTTTGGAAAAAATAGTCTTTTTTTGGAAAAAAAGCACAATAGCTAATATCAAGTCTAAGTTAGTAAAGGTTACTGTCTTCAGTCACACAAGGAGGGTTACAATGGAACCTATCGGTGTTCGAGGAGAATGAAGCAAAACCATAAATTGAGCTTGCATTACGAAAGAGCTTGGGATTACATCTCTTGGGCAAAAAGGAAAACTGACAGCAATAATGACTCTAGAGCCAGTAGTTCCCAAACTAAGGTCAGTAAGTCCACCTCATGCAAATCCCAGCATTTATCAGCCTACACTCTAAAAGCAGTGTATAGTTCTATTTAAATTCAACTCAGTAGCTACCAAGCTTGTGTGACTGATCCAATGAACCAATTTATTTATAACCCACTCATGAAAACTGAATCTAGGTTTGCTCAAATCCTACACACATGAGGTTATGCGTGGAGATGCGGCATAAGTCTGCTTTTTTCCCTGTCACCTCACAGAAGACATTGCTATATAGCCTCCTGTTGATAGCACACCAGCACTCATATAGGTGCCTGGTTCTTATTCCCATACTGAGTACTGTTTCCTTGTTAAATTGTTGGTGCAGTGGTATAGCTAGAGTTTGGTTGATGTGCTGGGGTATTTGGGTGCTCAGGCTTCCTTCATGACCTTTCCTCTTGCAATTTTTACAGTGGTTTCCTCTTGCTGCAATATTGGCGTGGGGCTGAACTTAGCAATTGGTTGTATGCAAATGCACCCTTCCAAATGGACTGTTAATTCGTACATTATGTCTTATTAAGTAATAGTTGCTGGTGCAGAGGAGTGATACTCTGGTCTCATCTGCTTCCAAAGGCTGTTTTTGGGCTTACTCTCTGCTATAGAGACCTGCTGGTTTTGGCCATCTGCTTGGGCGTGCCCATGGTTTTGCATCAACTGGTTTTGCATCATTTCTGCCTTCCCTCCCTCCCCAGTTCCAGTGCCCTGGGGTGAGCTCCTGCTGTGTATGCCCAGTGGAGGAGAAACCTTCTCCCTTCTGAATTCAAGTTTACTCTAACCCAAAGTGTAGAAGCCAGGACATAGTAAATGGGCAACATTTCTTCCTGTTGTCCAGCAGTGGATTGGGGTGTTTTTTTGGCTTTTATGCTTTTTTTTTCCCAAACAAAACAGGCAACAGTTTTGGGTTTTTTTAATAACCTTAGTAATTATATATTTTGTAGTTTAAGGGGGGTAGTGGGTGGGTGGGCGTTGGTGTGAAAACTGCTTAAGACTCACTTTTGCATGTAGATTTGGGGACTGAAACCTGGGTCTGAAAATGATTTGCCTCATGGTTGGATTTACATTATAAATATGCCTATACCTCCTGGCTCAGTGAACTTATTGACTGTTATACAGTATTTTTAAGGTAATATTGCAAAATACCTGAGGAAATAGATTCTGTAATGATCTAATTCCTTGCACTCAGCACTGAATCAGTGCTAAATTTATTTTACATGACAGAAACAGAATGAATATTGCAATGTCCTTGGAATCCAGCATGGTTTTAATTGGATTCTATCTTTTTCTAATGCTACTGTGGAACACCAATTTAAATCCTTGGGATTGAATTTATATGACAGGCTGCCATTCTCGCTATAGTGGTGTATCATTTTTATTTATTTTGCTTTGATGTTTCTTGTCAAGTTATAAAGCATCAGGTCCTTAGTTGTGAAGGTCTTGTTGCTGTTGTTTTTTCTAGAGAGTCCTTACATTTCAGAACCCTTTTGCTGACACACGGCAAAGTGCAACAATGATCACTTTAAAAAAGGGGCCAACAGTTCTCATGCTCAGCAAGAATTCTAGTGCGATACAATTTAAGATAAGGAAAGCTTAATTTATGTAATAAAAAATAACCCCTAGTAAATGAGGTTTGTAATGCATTATTCTGCTTAGCCTTCCACTGGGCCTATAATTAAGTAGAATACCTAATGTACTCTAATAATCAGATTTTAGCTTGATAGTCTTCACTTTCTATAGAGACTAAAATGCTACAACCCCATAGATTATAAAATAAAGGCACTGATTACTTAAATGTAATAAATACACGATGCTGTGAAGGTGAAGAAAAAAGCATGATGTGCAAAGCATGGAAATAAAATGCTAGGAAACAGATGTGAAGAGACTTTGAAAATAGGTTTACACTTTTCATTACAGTATTATTGTGGTTCCATGGCCCAATCACAGTCAATTCTACTGGCGATAAGAATGTAGATGAAAGTAAATCATTCCTAGGTTAACAAGCATATTATTAAAAATTAAAAAAAAATACAGAGGCATTTGGAAAGATAGAATTTCTATAAATTAAATTTTAAAATCTTGTTATCTGGAAAGTATGAGATCTTAAAAATATTATGTTTCACTTCTCTGTCCTAGACAAGCAAGCCTATTTTAATTTCCAGTGTACAAGACTGGTGTATGTTTACTAACTTAGTGAAGTATATTGACTGTTTAAATTGATTTTACTGTTTTATCAGCTAGGATTGAACAACTGGAATTGCTACTGATGAAGCACTATACTGTAGATGTATCCAAAAAGTTTCTGTTGGAGACATCCCCATCTCAATGATTTCATATGGCACAAAGTTTTATTTATATAGTGATCTTGAAAGGAATGAAACAAAAAAAAAAAAAAAACAGGGACTGGCATTTGGTAGTAGGTACACAGATCACAAACAGATATGCAAAGTCAAATGTCTAATGATAAGGTCTATATCTTCTGTGTTAATGTATGTTGAGTTGACTACCCACCTGCTTGTTCAGTCCAATCCCCTCAGCAGGAAGGGGGACAAAATAAAATTAAAAACCTCATGGGTTGAGATAAAGGCAGTGGAATTAATAACTACTTACTGTCAAAGAAAAAGCAGACTTAAATTGGGGCAAATTAATGTATTGCCAATTAAAATTATCTTGAGATAATGAAGACTTTCTTTTCAGAATGATAATGCATTCTTCCTGTGCTTTGTCTCACCTGTCTTTGGCTAGAGATTGGCAAAAAAAACAGAGAACTGGTATTTTACCTTAGTTCAGAAAGAGATATTTCAATAAGTAGAAAGTTGTTGCAGATTGTTGAGGAATGACCTAAAGGATAAGAAATGCATAACAAATGGTTTGTAGAAATGTAGGTTTAAGATTACATTGAATTAGTTTAGTGATATGCATTGTCTGTATTAGGCATGAAAGATTATCTTTGATCTATGTTTAACTCTTAATTCATTTTATCTATGCCTGGAAACATAAAAGAAACCTAGAGCATCAGTGCCGAATAACAATATACACCAAACACAGGAGAGAAATTCCTCCCACCTCTAGAACTGTAACAGACTTTCCACAAAAATGTGACCCTGTGTATTAATGACTTGCGTGTGCATCCGGGTGGATTGGAGCGTTTATCTATGTTGAGTCTCTGATTCTAGAGATAACTCACAGCCCAGAAAAAAGCTTAAAAGTTAACAGCTAAGAGAACTTCTGGATACATTATGTGAATTTATAGAGTAGATAGAATTTATACCAAAAGTATGACCCAATGTGAAAACCGTTTCTTTTTACCTTTGAATCTCTATTTGTAAAATAAATACATAGATAGAAATAAACTGTCATAGTTGATCAAATGAAGTTCATCTCAGATTGAAAGATGTGGTGTTGCTATTAGCAATAGTACCATATGAAAACCTATATTTTAGCAGCACTAGACATTCATATATTTTTTGTATGGTATTTAGGTTTCATAGTACCTGACCAAATGGAAGTTTCAAGTGCATAGAACAGTAACTTAGCAGTGACCCACATAGTGTTAAGCCTCTCTTGCAAGCACTTTCTGACCTTCATGATTATTCATGCATGTTAGTAGTTTTGTTGTTATTCCATTAGTCTCTGGTGCAAGTGAAGCTTAAAAGCCCTTGTACAATTGTTTCTTGTTTGGGGTTTTTACTCTGCGTATCCTGTGATGACAAAATGTCAGAAGGCTTATGAAAACAAGATAAGTACCATTTCAATATAGGAGCAACACTCTAAACTATGTCAATTAAACTTAAACCTGGAAGTAAAAGGGTAACAGTGTAGGAGAGGTTGTGAAAGAAAACAGTCTCAGACAAATGGCCTCAAAACAGGATGCTTAAATCTATGTGGTTTTGCATGGAAATGCCTTAGAAATAGGCTCGACTGTGAAATCAACTTCTACCTCAAATTTTAAGTGTTGTAGAGATAATGGGTTATTTTCGTCTTTTTTTTTTTTGTTCATTTTATTCCTTCATTGCAAATTAATTCAAGATGAGTAATAAGTAAAACTTAAAATAATCTTTTCTTCATAACTAGTAAGTATGTCTTAACTACACATCTTTACTATGTTTGCAGGATCCAAAAGTTCAGGGGTATTTTTAAAGTTGGTTTTTCAACATATTGAGACTCCGGAGGCTTGATGTTGGAGGTTCTAGCATATACCTGTTTTTTGCAAGTAATATTCAGTTGTAACCAGGATGAGGGGAAGGAAAGGGACATGCGTGTTCGTAGCAGCAATGCAAAGGTGGCACTATGTCTCAGAGCTTCTTCTCAGCGTGTCAATTGTGTAACAAACTGGTGAATGATTTATTGGGACATTCGTGCACCTTTTGCCACTGTGCTTTATTAACATTTCTGCAGGAGCCTATTGTTGGATTCACAATCAATGTTTTCTTCCCAAAGGTTTGTGTGCAACCAAATTATAACCGGTTGTCATAGTCCTCCATTAGTGCTCCCTTCTCCCAGATAAGCAGAGTTTCTTTCTTCCCTTTCTTTTCCATGGCATTAATTTGATGCCTAGGAAGAAGATAAGCTTTGATGTGGTTCAAAATGCCTTCCTCTCTCTCACTGTGACATATTCTTCCTCTCCTGGAACTGCAGTGTTGACATACACATACATGAAGCATGAAAGGTTCTATAAAATGCTGCCTCTTCTGCACCAGCAAAGAGCCTGTCAGGATCTGCTCTGTGGTAATAGCAGGGGAATTCTTAAAGGTGAGAAAGGCAATTGGAAGTTTTGAAGAATGAGGACACTTGTTTAGAGATGCTTGGCTCGCTTTAACTTCAAGGGCAGTTGGATATATCGAGATTTGTCACCAGCTTCTAAACACAGAGATGCTGGAATTGGGTTTTGCCCACAGAGTGGCCAGAGGATGAGTGATCACACTTTCCTTATATGTTTTTGTGTATAGAGATTTTTAGTTGTTTTGCATATTGATGAAATAGTAGTTAAACTGGTTGTTCTCACTGAAAAAAAATGCTAAAAATTATTCTGAAAATTTTTGCAAGCTACATTTATGCGAAAGTGTCAGGATGCCGTTCTTGGTTAATAGGAAGTCTGAGGTACTCAGCTGATATATCTCACTTGCTCATAAACATTTCTTTTTTTTTTTTTTTACATGCAGTAAACTGACATACAATTAGCTGACTTGACACTTTAGTCATCCTCAAAAAGAGCTGCCTACTTAAAGTAGGTCTTTCACTACTTAAAGATTCACTTTTGCTCATTTTTTCACTAAGGCAGTATGTGGCTTATGTAGTTTGCTTTATTACACCCACTCTGTCCACTGAATTTGCTGTTTTTCTCTACCACTTATAAATAACAATCAATAAAATATTAATAAATGAGATCCTTTGATTTACTCCACATTGCATGTAGGTGGTATAATAAAATCATCTTTTTTCCCTTTTTTCTAGACTGTCTCAGTGCTGTTTAGCTCATTAGTACTTTAATTCATGCAGATGAGGTTTTTCTCTACGGAAAAACAATTTCTGAATCACTAGCCCCATGTTATCTTTGATTCACTTCTCCTTGAATTATAGTAGATGTTGTGGCTTGGGAAACAGGAGGTATGAATCAATATGATAAACTGCGAAGTGAAAGGGATCTTTATTTCATAGAAAAGAAAGAAATGGTATCCATCTAAAAATAATTGAGGGCTTTTATACTGGACCCTATTAGACGTAAACCCGATATGCTATATTCACAGCAGAGAAGATGCATAAAATAAGGCATTTCTTTTAGTGCCAGAAAACACATTAATATATCTATGACATATCAATAACAAAATATTTCCATCAGTTTCCTTTATAATTCGGTTAATGTAATTTGCAATTTACACTTGTAGTCTGCTGGCAATGTTGTCCAATAATGTTTGGGTTTTTTTGTCTAGACTAGCACTAAACTCTAAATCAAATCTCTCTAACATTATGCTATAGGGGAACATAGATATTTCCCTTAAAAGTACTACATGATTCATGAGCTATGTATTTCTATTTCCTTGCTGTAGTGCCTCAAAAGCGATGTTTTAATCTTAAAAATAAAACCATAAAAAATAATTTGCACACTACTTGATCCCTGTGTCACTGGCATTTATCTTGCAATGTTGATAAGAAAAAACTGGAGGTATAGGCTGACAATGCTTTTTTTTTTTTTTTTAAGTATACCATAGCCACTGCTTTAAGCATCCACTATATAATGGTTAGAGGGAAGTATAACTCGTGACCAACTCACTTCAGGTACATACTTGGGCATATATTCTCATATTTTTTTTTTTTTATGCCAGCTTGCAGATGCTTATTGTCCATTACCTGTAGCTCCTTGCACTCATATGGAGTTGGAGGTCTTGAAAACTGAGTTGGCTGAGGCTGGGGAAGAGAAATGCTAGTAGAAGTTTGGGTTTGATTTTATATATTCAATCTGTTTCTTATAATGTGTTTTGATTAGTTGTTCCTGTGCTATAGGATTAATATTTGTAGAAAAAGAAAATACTACCTTTTTGTATGAAAAAAATAGTTGTTAATACAGGCTTGAAAGTTCTCTGGCTCGAGTTTGGGCACATTTCCCTTTCTTCCTCCACCCCCACAATTTTGTCTCTGACCAGTTCCAGTGAATGAGGGTTCTGCTGCAGAAAAGAATGGAAATGGAATTTGCCTCATAATCCACTTTCTCTGCCTTTTTTCATAATGAACTTTCTCTGTTAACGAAAGAATTAACAAGCTGGTGGTTAATGCATTCTTTTATCTGGTACGCATGTAATTAGTTTTTGGAAATGTAGGGCTTTGGAGACCTGTGCAACATCTGTATATGATTCATAGTAAAAGAGATAAATGCATTAAAATTTGTTGGGAAACTTTATTCATTTTGATAGAATTTTATGTATTTGCATGAGTGATTGTACTAACACTTGCTATGCTATAGGGAATAGTGTAGTGACTTCAGTAAAATTATACCTCATGTTTTATTTTCTCTTCAAAACTGCCTTTTATGTGTAAAGTAAATTTTTTTTTTTTTTCATTGTTTTTTTAACACCAGTCTTACCAGTTTCAACTTTGTCACTATAAAAATCAGATTCAGTGGTCAGGTCAAAAAATCTATGTGACCTTACAATACTGACCAACCTGCTCCTCCTTGCTATGAGGAGAACAGGTATTTCTGGAGCTATTAATAGATTGGGAAGAGTGCTTTTAGGGTTTTCAACTCACTAATTTTAAGATGATTAATATGCTAAGAAAAAAACCCAATGATTTGTAAGCTGAATAGTTGAACTGCTAAGTATTGTGATACTGCACTGTAATCATCAGGAAGGTGTGTTTTGCTGAGGTCAAGAACAGACACAAATCCCCATAGTATGCTGAAGATAAATTAGAATAGGTTTTGACTTGTAATCAACCAGTTAATTATTCTTCATTTTAACATACATGAATATATGAAATGGTGACAGCCTGCTATTAAATCAAACCCATAACAGAAGTGCAACCAAAGTAGAAGGAATATCAGTGCATTGATGTGAGCCTTGTCAGCTGGAGTCATAGGGCCACAGAATAGTTTGGGTTGAATGGGACCTTTGTATGTCTTCTAGTCCAACCCTCCTGCAATAATCACAAAAACCCTCAAAAAGATATTTTCTTGATAGTTAGGAGACAAACTGACAAGAGTGGTGGTCTTCCCTATCAAGTCTTCAAAAACAGTTGGATTTTTCCCTGAAAAAAAAAGGAAACCAAATATTCTAGAAAATGCTAAAAAAACTAACCTTAAAGCATGTGGACGTTCAGAAACACTGTTAATGTTGTCATTCTCATGTTAGTGTCAGGTAATTTTTTCAGAAAGTAAAAATCTGTAGAAAAGACCTTAAAGAAAAGAGAAAGTATTTCTCCAAGTATTTTCAAGTTGGCAGTGGGATTGCAGTTACAGAAGAACAAAAAGGAGCTGGTGCAAGTGCTGTCTATCGAGTGGTATCCACAGGAAGAGCTACCTGTATATCCCTGTCTGCACTGAGGTCAACTTTCACTGCTCAGGGCTCAGGATCTTCCTAGGGGACTGTTCCTCCACAGTGAGAAAAAAGTTTTACAACCCTGGAAGTTGCATGTGAAAGTTGACCAGACACCACTAGTATTTATTCAGGCTAAGGTTTCAATCCAGCCTTAATTATTTCTGTAGTTCCCCATCCACTGGACATTAGACAGCCTTTCTTCCATCTGCAACAACCTGCTTCCCCAGAGACACACTCCATCTGAAGCTGTATGCTTCCTACTCACAAGATAAAATGCTCATTTCAGATGAGATACTTGACATATTTTCTTTGCATCTTTATTACCCCTTATATGCATAGAAGAAAAAGAAAGAAGTTAGGGCTTTGCACACACAAATCTAAATTATATGAAACCTGGGTAAATGATAAGGTTAGGTGTTACAACCAAAGATGTTGAGAAAAGGATCAATGTAAGGTTTCATACTGAATTTTAAAAACCAAACAGTACTTACTCACGGTTTGGTGCTACTGTTGATTGTTTTCAGAACACCTTCTTGGAAATTCCATTTGATTTACAACATGGAAAAGTCTACTGATGGTGGATTTTTGAGAACTGAAGCTTTTTTTGTTGTCGGGTTTGTTGGCATGTCTATTAATAGAAATTGTTTTGCCTTTAAGTTCTTTGAAGACTTCAGTGCATGGAGTTTTCTACATGGAAAACTTGATGCCCATGTGTCACTTGATTTTCCTGTAACGTAGGATAACTGTATGCCCTTGATTTCCTAAAGATGAAGCATTAGATATTGGGTTGTTCCTAATATGTGCCTCTACAGATTTTTTTTTTCCAGTAGAATAAATGGTTCAGGATGGTATTTTATAGCACTGTCTTTATTGAACGTATCTTGTGTATCAAGTGCTGCATTACTAAAATGAATTCACATAAATATAACTGTGGTTGTGATGTGTCTGGGAGGTACAGAAGGTGGGCTGGCTAAGTAATATAGTGACATTATCAGTATTCAGTAAAGTCAGTACAAGTTTAATACTAAATACAGCTCTGTGAGAGTCAATTTACCTGTAATCATATATACAAGTGATTCATTGAATTGAACACTATTTGGAGAATACAGTAGTTCTGAAAAATAGAAAATGAAGGTTGTTTTATTTCAATAGAGGGAAGAAATAAATTAATTTTAGCATACAGTAATCCCTATCTGCCATCTAGCTGATATGCAAAAAGTTATTTACGTTCCATTTTTCAAACTTTACACATTCTACAAGTGTGAAAGCTACCCTTGGCAACACTTTTTTTCTTTTCAATCTGGAAGGAAGGATTTGAGCTGCCAAAGCTTCCACTGACAAGTTGGGAGAGAGGCCTGTTTTGGCGCAAATAGGGTGGGAGTAAACAAGGAGGAGAGTAATTTAGGAGACTGACTGGTCCAATAGAAATATTATTGGTGATGGTAGAAATGTTCTGTGCTTTGGCACTCAGTTGCAATAAGAGTTTTTCTTCTGTTAGGAATATCCAAAGTGGCACTACCTTACTGTATATTTTAGACTGCAATGTCATCAGAAAATAATGGTAATACAAGATTCATTTTCTACTTCAAGAACTCGGCTAGGGAGTTCACTGTAATTTTTATATGAAAATGAAACCAGTTCCTTCAGCCATTTCTGTGTAAAGTATGACACAGGAGAGCTTCAGCAGGTGGATGTCACATCGTAATTAAAGAAATTTCTCACTCTCTTGTGAAATATTTTCATGTTCTTGCACTAAACTTGTCCTTAAATTCAAATGCTACAAGAAGTTTTGAAGTATGGGGTATCAGATAAATCCCTACGGTGTCTGCTTCTGGCTTCCTAACTTGGACTCGTAAGAATGGTGAATTGCTTTAGCCACAACTTGGCATTAAATCCAATCTGTGTATGTCTAGTGATATCAGTGCTGACCATAACTCTTAAAAGAAAACATTGAACAGTCTATGATGCTACTAAGTACATTTGCTATTAAGTGTCGTCTACTTCTTTCTGCTGAAGCATGAACACGTGCAGACAACGATCTTCTAATAGCTTTTGGTTCTTTCCTTTTTTTAAAAATACATTTGGAGGCATCCAGCCTTCTCTTATCCTCAGACATGGCAGCCGCAGTTCAGAAAGAGTGTTCCTATATGTTACGTTGTTGCTTAAGCTATATTACTGAGATGGTGGTTATAACCCCAAAAATTCACAAATCTGGCATCCATTCTGAGTTTAAATTTAATTTTCTACTTTAAGTTTTGCAGATAGAGTAGGTCTCGTTTTGTTTGGTTGCCATTTCAACCACAGGAAAACAGCTCTGTGGTTTTCTAGGGAAGTTAGTAATTGATTTAATCTGATGGCACTGCTGAGAGATCTTTGTCCTTGTGGTTCTGTAGCAGGATCAGTGTCTCATAGTGGCCATGTAAAAAGGGTTTAATAAAGAGGAGAGTAGAAATCAGAAGAATGTACCCAGATTCCAGGCTTCTTTGTATCCCCATTATTTTTTTCAGAATTGTTTATCCTGACATTTTTTACCAACTTTCTCATCACACTGCTGCAGAACAGCACACTCTAGCACTTCAGCTTTTTTCTCTCTTAATGGCTTTATCAGACAAACATCACTTGAAACAAAACGGTGCTGGAATGCCTCAGAGTTGGTTTGTTAGTGGGTTAAAGAACAAGTAAATTCATATACTGAGTTTGAGAACCGAAGAACAGCATTTTCTCACTAGCTAATGTTCTTTATTCTGTAAGGGCACTTCAGAGGAGAAGAGGTTACTTGAAGTGGACAAAAGACTTAGAATTTTCAGCAGTGCTGTTGCCTGGTTAAGGTGACTTCTCATCAAATGCTAATGAAACTGGATATCTATGGACAACATTGAAGCTGGGGTTTACCTTGATGTTTCTTCCTAAAAGCTCTGTTTGTTTTTTTTTCTTAACCTGTTTAACATATAGCTATTCATTTGGCTGTTTTGAAGATTTTTGTCATAGCTAATTAATCACTAACAATAATATTTTTAGTAACTTCAGTTTTATTAAGGTTTTAAGTGCTTCATGGGCCAAGCTCAGAGGGTGTGCAGAAATGTGCTATGCCAGCCCCAGTCACTCAAGAGCAGTGAGGGTTTTTTCTGCTTAGACTTTTCCTGCTTTCTCCAGTATAAAACTGTAGTGTATTTTCAAGGATTTTTTTGATTATTCTAAATTGTTGGTATTGATTAAAACTAGCTTTATCAAAGTTCAGCCTCTCTATTCTGCCATTGCTAACAGAAGTTTTACTGTTTTATGTTTGCTTCTTTATCTTTTCTCCCAACAACTACACGGAATTATTATCAGAATTTAAATAGTCCTATAGTGGTTGTTTTGTCCCTTTTGCTGTGTAATGCTAACCTAGAATTTCCTGCTGTGACTCTTGCATCAGTTATGATGTGGTCCCTGGTTGATCTTAAATGATCTTAATTTAAGATTATTGAATGCTAGTTTTCGGAACTTCAAGTGATGGAGAACTGTATGGTAAAATTGTGTATTTGTAATCTAAACCAGTTCATCCTTAGCTTCCAGCTATTTGGTATCAGATGTTGAGAATTCAGCAATGATTTAATGAACCTACACATGAAAGTAAATCTTAAGTTTATACAGAGTGAGGAGAAAGAGTTGGGTTTTTTCTTTTGGTTTTTTTGTGAGGAAGAAAACAACACTCTTTTGGGGGATGAATTTTAAAAGATTGAAAAGAATCTGTGATGAGCAGTTATAAATGGGGAAAATATTGCAGTTGCCTAAAATCAAACAGTGGGATAACACAAGGAGGTAAGATAATGTTCCCTTTCTCTACTAGCCTAAGCCTATGATTTTAAGGCTAAAATGTAATTTGCTAGTGACACTGAATTTTCCTTGCTATGAAGCATAACTTCCCAATGCCATGACTGGAAAGGGGCAGCCTCCACACATCAGGGAGAAGCCGTGTTTCCTGTGCAGAGAGGGAATGCAGATGCAATGTTGTCCAAGTTTTATGTCCCCAATAGATTTGCTAGACTTCAAAGCTGAAATAAATCTAACACTTGCCAAATTGTTCTCTGTGCAGCTTACACTCAGAAATGTATTTCAAATGTCCCCAAGTCTTCCCTGTAGGAAAAAGAAACCTTATTGAGCATACAGAGTTGTGAATAAGTCGCATTGTAAAGATTAATGTGGACAAGTATGATTTATTAGCAAAATGTGCCTCACATCAGCTGTTGAACCAATGGACAATTCTTTGGGCAAGGGATAAAATGAATGTCATTTAATAATTTTTTGTCTTTTTAACTTCCATCCTTTTCCGACCACGTGAGTGGTGTTGTGACAATATTTGGTGCATTCAGTCATTCAGTGACTGCTGCATATTTCTGAAAACTTCTGCTGCTGGGGAAGAAAGCAAAATAAAACAAAATCATTACCACAGGTCAGACTTTGAGGAATTCAATTTTATCAACAGAAGTCTGGAATGAATTCACGAGCTCTAATCTGATGTTTTAAAGTCCCTTAGGTCAACAACCCAATGAAAGCATCTTAAAAATGCAGATCTTTATAGAATTTGCCTCTAGAACTGCTTTAAAACTACAAAACCACTGGCCTAACCTGTTAAAAATTGAACGGATTATTTGATTTGGTGAGCAGAGGTTTGTGCTATCTTATTGTAGAAGATTTCAATTTATTTGGACTAAACCTAAAATAAAACAATGACAGTTTAGGGCTTCACTAGGGAAAAAGGCAGAAATGTGAGCGTAATAAGCAATAGCTTCAGAATATCCATTTACTTGTCCTAAGGTTGACTTGGGGTTAGCCATGATTAATATATTGTATTTGCTATTTTATCTTTTGGTTTATGGTAAATTAAAAAAATATTCTTCCATGAAGATGTGGAAGGGTATTAACAGAAACAGCACAGTAATCACTCACAAAATAGCTTTCATACATAGCTTGAGATTGTTTTAATGAAATGTGATACATACATGAAAATGTCCAAGTTCTGACATACATAAAAAACTTTAATCATTTTTAAATAAATACTTATTTGTACTTTCCTCATATTTACACTTTGCGACTAATTCAGCTACATGCTACTAACTTCATAAAGTAAATGAAAAATACCTTAAGGATACACCATTTTAAGTCTATAAACTTCCTTAAATTACTCCAACAATACTTTCAAGAAAAATGCTGCTTCATTTGACATCTGTTCATGTGGTAGATCATTTATTGGTCTTTTAATTAAAAGGTAATAAAAAGCTTGGTTTTAAAGATAGTATTTATATTAATACGTTTAGTGGGATGCAATTCATACTAAAAATAATCCTTTTTTCTTCCTTTGCAGTATCTCTAGGAATAGTTACTTGTTTAAGTAGTACTACTAGTAATGTAGAATCCCAGCACAATTTTGAGACTAGATAAAAATAATACTTGGGTCTTAATTTAGCAAGCATTTGCAAACTGGCAGTGTGTTGATGAACTGGAACTCTGGAGAGATGAGTGCTTCTTAACTTTAAACATATGATTAAGAAAACCTGTCAAAAACCAGCAGTGTTTCTTTGGCTTAGTTATAGTGGGGAGGCATAACACCTTTGTATCATTTTTATTGTTATTAATCTTTCTTTTGTCCTGGTGAAGGTGCTCTTGGGTGGGACATATGGATCAGTGTATAGATAGAAGTTGCATCCTGGACTGTTAGCAGTTGTTGAACTACAGTAATGTTGAAAGATACCTTAAACACAGATGAAATGAAAGAATCAATTAACACTAAGAAAATAACCCAACTCTTCTTTTTCTCCAAAACTAGGATTTTTAATTTAGATTTGAAGATAATAAAATGATTTCATTCATTTCACCCTCATAGAATAGCACTTTTTTTTCCAATTCTCATTAAATTCTAACACAGGACTAATACTTCTGTAGTAAATACAGTGTTTAGTCTTGGTCCCTTTTTGTTAGTTACAGGTAGAAAGTATTGAATGCCTTTGCTCTAGAAGTACAACATAAAAATTATTCCAAAAGTATTTGTAGAAGAATAATATATATTGAGAAAACCTTGGCTTGTCTGTAATATAAAGTATTTCTTTCTGCAAAATATCAATTGTATAGAAATCTATAGTGAGAAATAATGCTGGACAGTAGCTAGCCTAGAACATACATTAGTCCATTCTGTCTTCATCAGATTTAGAAAACATCATAGTATGGATAATATATACTGAAACTTAGTCATGCAGAGATTTATCAGTGTATTTTTAAAAACCTCTGTTATCCAGCAGATTGTTCTTCTCCCCTAAAAGTTAGATACAGCATTAATCTTTCAAGTTTATACTAAGTGTTGAAATAAGATGGAAATTTATACACTTACTCCCTAAGAATAATTTCATAAGCATTACCCTGTCCACATATGACCACACTCAATCAACAAAAACTTTTGTGACATTAAGATTTGATACAATTGTTGTATGAAAGGCAATGCTCCATTAAAATAAATGTCTTTCTCGGTCATTGTAACTGCAATATGGTTCTTAAACTAATGAACTATAACTATGAGACAGTTCTCCCTCTACGTACAGTCTTGGAAACATCAAATGCACCAACAGTACACTGGTTTTTTGTTATCACAGCTTCCAGATTCAAAGGGTAGAAGCTGCAAGTAGAGGGGGAAAAGAGATAAAATATGACCTATTTCTGACTTTTCAGACTGGTTTAGCATGGGGTTTTTTTCTGGATTTCTTAGGTTTTTTCCCTTGTACCCACAGCTGGGTTTTGCTAGGGCATATGGACACTTACTCCTCCCTAAGGGGACATTTGTAACTCCTTATGCTGGTAACAGTCTGCATGATTTCCTGCTTAAAAAGATGATAAAAGCTCTAGAGTTTCTTTGCTACTGACTTCCATTTTACCTTCCTGTTATGTAATCTGAGTTACAGGTATAGCAGGAGGAAATGATATCTTTATCACGGTAATTTCTGGCTTTCAGAAGTGATGTTTTTTCATGATTTCCAATTGAACTTGTTGCATTTTATCACAAAATGCTTTAAACAGCCTTATGTTTTATGACAGCTACGTGGACGGAGCTGCTCTGCATTCTCACATTTTAAACTATCCCTCTTGGCTTTAGCTTTTCAAGACTTTAAATCAGATGTAAAAGATAATATCACACCATCAATATTGAAACTCTGCTTGGATGCTGGTGTAATTGACTTAAAGTTGATGATCTTGTGAATTTTGACATGTACCTCTCAATCAATTTTTTTTAGAAGCGTAGAATTGATGGTTTAATGAGGAAAGCTGTCTTGGGATCACAGTCCCCTCCTCCTCACTATGAGAGTCAGTCTTACATTCAAGAAATAGTAAATCTTATTTGATTTCCCTTTCATGAAAGGCTGATCTATCCCAGGCACAACCTATCCTTTTTGTGGATCAGGAGGACAAGCACTAAAGTAATGACATAATCAATAAGCATTGGTTTTGTATTGTTTATCCTGCATACATTTGGCCACATTGTATATTTTCCTCAGTTTTTGCTCCTTTGCTAGTCCAGCCGTCTAATGACAGTCAAGCAGCTCTTCAAGGTCAGGCAGTTCCTTGGGTTCAAACTTTTCTTTGGCTTCTCTCCCGCTGAATTAGCCTTAGCTCATCAACAGAGCTTTTAAAAAATGCCACTGATATCATGGTTTAACGAACTGAGAAATGAATGTGTTGACCTTACAGTTTTAAAGGGGACCACACTATCGTTTTGCTCATGGCCTCATTGATCTTACTGTGGAATAACATCTCCAAGTCAACGTATTTTTCCACAGCTCCACTCCCAGGGTTTAAGGATATCTCAATTAGCTGAAGTATTCTACTTTTAGAGCTCAAACATCTTGCGGTAGGTTAGCAGAGTGGTGTAATTTACTGGAGACTTTTTATCAGGTCATTGAACTTTTAAGCTGTGTAAAAGTCAGTGCGTTATAATCCTGCAGTGAAAGAGTATTTAAATATTTGTATTTGAATATTACCCAAATCTGAGGATTTTGCAACTCCTCGCTTCTCATTTTCTGACAAAGCACCCAAGTACTGTTATACAAGAAGCTTCCCTGGCTGCAGTGGGAAGGATTGTAAGGAAAGGAGGAAATCAAATAAATCATAAACAAAACAAAACACCACCAAAACAAAGAGTTTCAGGATACTTTACTTAAAGCAATATGGCTTTAATCTCAGTTCTGCCTACAGGTGCTCTGTGTGTACAGCCTTACATGGGGACTACTCATACTGTGATGAATTGAGTACGCTATATTTTATGCCTAGAAAAATATGAAAATACATTACTTAATTCCATTCATTCAAATTAAAGTTCAGTAGGGTGTGTATGTTCATGAATAATTGTTTGACGATGGTGTGCAAACCTTTCCTTTGCTTCCTTTCCCTATTCATGAAGTGATTTGCATAATAATTCCTTTAATTCTGGGCTGTGAATATTATCTCATTAACATAATTACCTAATTTCTTGTTTTGCAAATTACAATTGATAAGTAGTAGTAGTCTCAGCTTATTATCACATTTTCCTCTGTGCTTTGTGATTACAGTAAACAGATTAGGAATGTTTGGGTTTGTTTTTTCTGTTGGGGTTCTTTCTGTCCACTTTTCTTAACAGAGGGATTATTCAATTAGCGGAATGATTATACTACCCATTTACACACATGCAATGCCCCTGGGAGATTCCATCTATGGGCTGCAGCATCTTTTCAGGCATCCTACCTACAGTTTTGGTCTTCCTTGATGCTTCTTTTACATCAGGAAATAGTTTTACTGTATTTGGACACCACAAGGTGCATTAAACAGTATTTCCTCCTTTCGTCCTTTAATTCTGGGAGATAAAAACCAGATTAATAAAGTGGTGTGTTGTTGTCCCCTCTCACTCTTCATAAATTTCAGTTGATTTGGCCATGTATTTTTTATCTATATCAGATTAAAAAAGAAATCATAGTGTAGCAAAGCTGTAGAAAGAGCTTGTGAAACTTTCAGTGTCAGTTTAAAGTAAATATGGGAGAAAGCTCTTCAGAAAGTAGAAGGGTCTTTGAGATTTGTTTTTTGGCCAAATGATTTGCTCTGCAGTGATTTGATATATATGCGAGAGAGAATTTCATGGGCGTTTGGTTTTTTTCTGTCTGTACCAACTCAGAAGCTTACCTGAGCTGGTGAAGGGCCTCTCAGCCTTTGCCACCCTTTGTGGCTTAGTTAAAAGTGAAAAACTATAGCTGGAGAAAGGGTATGGTTAATATTGGCTGTTGTAGTGATTTTAGGCACAAGTCATGTTTAGAACTGATTTTAAGGTATTTTTACTGAATGCCTAATCTTCCCAAGATAATAGATAGCCAAAATATATTTGTTTAAAAACTCCTTGAAATATAGGATTGTAAAGGCAAAACTGACAGATTGAAGATGACAGTGGCACTACTATAACTTGTTTAATTTCTGCTAAAGTGTGTTTGTATAACATAAACAGTCTGTTGCATACTTAGTGTTTATCTGCTGTATAGAAGAACTGTATTACCTCCAAAGGTGCACTGAAACAACCTCTGTTGACACAGTGGCTAGCAGAAGGGGCTGATGGGGGAAGAAGAGTGGCATTTCCTCATAAATGCCACAATTTAAGAAGATGCAATCAGATCAGAAGACTCGGAGCAAGGAACGTGCCAGTGACAGTCTTTGGGGAAACAACGGGTTGTCTGGCAGCTCATCTTTATGCTAGTGGTGATGTTGGTGCAAGCTGAGCCGCAGAAATTTCTTCTTTCGATACTTTCTGGTTTTCTGCCGCGTTTTATGTTGGTTAATAGCAATAAAGCCTCAAGAATTACATTTGGATTTTTGTAATTTCAGTCCAGTGTTCAGCAGCAGCATGTGTTCTTGAGCCAAGTATTTTTTATTGTGCAAAACAAGTAAGAAGAATGTCCAAAGCAGGGTTTTCACATGTTAAACTAAACATTGCTGGGAAATTAGTGATGGGAAATGAAGGCATGTCTTAAACTGCAGAAAATATGGGATATAATAGGTGATGTTAGTACCTACAGCCTAGGCAGGTGGCTGCCACCATAGTCCAGGTGAAAGACAACAGATGATTTTCTGTACCCAGTGAATTATTCGTCTTTTCAAGTATTTCCAGAGAGGTTCTGTATAAGAATTGGTTTTGTCTTTCCAGATACAGATTGGCTACCTCTGTATTTCATTTACATGGTTCCATTTAAATCACAAATGTAGGATATATGGTTAGTTAAGACAACTTGCTTTGCTTTTTGGTTAAGTAATATGGAAAAAAAACCCTTATAGTAGTAGAAGGTGGGACAGGAATACTTAGGTTTTGAGATTGTTGCAAAACCTGAGGTAAACGCTTAAATTTAGATATAGGATCTGTATATCTTCATCTTAATATTTTACAAAAGGAAATGTTTTGGTGTCAGAGATCTTTATCATGGAAAGGTGAATTCTCTCCACTGAATTCCTTAGAAGATAAATATTTGGATTTTCAAACAGGTTTGGGGAAATAATTAGGTTTTTTGGCCTAAATAAATTATTTATGTACTTTGGGCTTACACTGATACTGTATCATCTTTCCTAAGAGTAAAAGGTGTTGTTTCAGGAGCCAGTGGAATGCTTTCCTCTTACAGTGGAAAGGGAGATTCTTATTTAATCATTCTATGTTGATATGGAAGCTGTTCCAAGTTACACTGGAAATTCTGGTTGTTTCCTTAGATTTTTCACCTCCTGTGGCATTATCGCAGCCCAGAGGTTGTCTATCCATAGCATCCCCTTGAATTTTTAAAACATAAACACACTTAATATTTTATTGCATTTTGAATCCAGCTAAACATAAAATGAACTTCTTGTTTTGTTTGCACTGTGTCTTTAAAGTGGGCATCAGTAAAAGGATGGAAATAAGACCCTTCTTTTCTAACTTCTGCAAAAATCATTTACTGCAATACTATCCTTAAACACATGTTTTTTTTGTCAGGATCAGTGAAAATCTCCTCATAAAAGAAACCAAATTTTCCATAAAAGCTTTTCATTATAAGTATGTCTGACAGGAGTAAACATTGCATCTCTAGAGTCTTAACTCACTGGAATAAATAGAAAAGACAGAATCTGACAGTAGTTTTATAAGTGTATTGCCTCAGATTTGTGTAGGTCATTGTAGTCAAATAGACATACACAGTGCATGCTTAGAAATATCACATCTCTAATTTCCAGTTATATTGAAAATGGAACTTCTATTATTCACGTAGGTGAACAAAAGGAGATGCAGGATGTTTTCATTGGAAAAGATCTTTACGGACACTTCTGCTTGAAAACTGCGTTGGTTTTTATACTGTAGGACTGATTTGTTGTAACAACCAGACACAGGGTAGTACTCTTTTAAGTAACATTATTTGAAAGAGCATATATATGGAGAAGTGCTCTCTTCCTTAACACGAATAAAGGTACCACATGTTAATATAACCAGTACAGTCTATGTATTATATAACCAGTTTCTTAACTCTTTGTATCAAGCTCCTTCTAACAGGAAGAATCAAAGTTAGTGTGGAACTCTAGCTCAAAACAAATAATACATTAAACTGTCGCAAATTTATGTGACCAGATTCTTCAGCTGTCCTGCACATATAGTACAGGAGACACTGATTTTGTGCTTCATTACACAAGGGTAGAAGAGACTATCTAAAAGGTATCATTTGCAAAGGTAAGGTTTCTTAGCTCCCAAGCTGATCCAGTGAACAGAGGTGAATTTTGGACTATGTAATTGAAAAGTGATTTAGCCTCTTTTACAGAGCTATACAAAATTAAACTTTGATTTGATGGCTGGAGCAACAAATCTGACGCAAACTTTCACTAACCCACGTACACTTTCTACAAAACACACAAAAAAGCAGAACTTATTTACTTCAGTGACTTGCTAGAAGATTTTTTCTTTCCCTACTGAACAAACTCAAAGGATTGTATGGAAATACAGACAGTTTTTGATAAACAAAATTGCGTTCAGGTCTTTGTTATCCACTTTGTTGCAGGATTGATGTAGCAATAACATTTTTCTATAGGATCTTTAATTAGATATTTATCTGCAAAGGCTTATAATTTCACAAACCCGTTAACTAATAAAAATTTAAAAGTTTGATATCAGCAGTATGAAATCCTGCCAGTTCTTTGAGTTCCAATTAAAAGCTTGTCAATAAATGTGCAGTATTTATCTAGAATTTCAATGAATTCTTTGAAGATTCATTGTTTCCACCTGCACTTCCTATAAATAGACAGACATTATCTATTGCGTCTTTTCAGAGACCCTTATTTTAATAAACTAAATAGATAATTGAACAAAAAAAAGCTCAATAATTTTTAAAAGCAAGGACAACATTAGGAACATAAGGTAAATATTATATTGACCTGTCTTACGGGTGGGCATGAATCAATTTAAAGGGCAAAGGGACAGTCCTAAAAGTCTGTTTAAGGGGAGTGCATAAGGCTTGTTTGTGAAAACAGCAACCTCCTTCTCTGGTGTTTTCTTTTTAAAAATATTTTTCTTGTATTAACTTCTATTGTTACCACAACTCTAAGTTAAAGCTGTTCCTGGCTAACTCTCTTAAAGCTTTTAACTCATTTGGAACAATGGAAATCAACACTAGTAAAAGCATGTTGTCAGAGCAGATATGTTTACTAAGGCCTTAACAGTATTTTTTATGGTAATGGTGATGCTGTTTTAAACAAATTCGCAATGAATAGAAAGGTGCCTTAAGTTGTGCAGTGGAATTTCTTTACTGCATTGAAGATCTAGCAAAACATGTATGCTTATGATCAAGGAAGATATAATAACAAAATAGATGAGATGGAAGCAGCCTTTCACACGAGTCTCTGGCTTTAGTGATAATCTTCACTAACCAATTAACTCTGTCACTGGGTAAGGTGGAAGGGATTATAGTTTGTTGTGAGTCAGTGATTTTTTAAGCTTTTTTCTTCCTGACAGTATATTTTAGATACAAGGCGACTCAGAAGTGGTTGATAAACTGCTATAAGTGGGGGGGGGGGAAGCTGCAAATGCTAGAATTACTTTTCTTGTGCATTCAGAATCCATCTGCCCAAATCTTTATCCCTTAGAAGTAGGAATGATGCATGATAGCTTTGTATTCTTGAGATGCACTAAGTCAGTGTTCAATTATTCTAGTATTATTACTCCATCACTATATGTTGGTGAATACCTGAACTCTTGAGCCTGCAAGATTATTTCTAGGCACTAATCTGTCTTAGTTACTTGCCTCACAGTAACTCTGACACTGAACCATGGCTTAAAAGGAGCATCCCTGTCAGATGGGCAACATAGCTGGAGGGTGGGTTTGGTGTAAGAAAAAGGATGGTGGAGAGGAGGTTTTTTCACAAATCAAAGCAGTGTGATATAAACATTTTAGATACTAAATATAGTCTTTATTCAGTAACAAAGTGTGTTCTTGCTTTGATTAAACTAAATGTTTAGGTAACAACAGATTTTTAGCACAAGAGGATGGCTAACTTGAGTATATCACGGCAGTTGGGCATTGGGAATATAATCAATAATGATTTTACATCACAAGGTTCAAGTCTTTTTTGCCAAAGTATTGAAGAAGGAATGAAATTTCAGTGGTACAATAACAGGACTTGAGCTCATGTAATTTTCCTCCTCTTTTTATGCTGTGAAAGCAAATTCCAATTGATGTCTCTCCTCCGAGGAACTGTATGTGATAATCAGTTCATCCTGTTGTTTTTGTATTTACTTGTGATGGACAATCAGAATGCTCATGCCTGGCAGTGCCTATGGACTACACCACTTTTAAAATGGAAATTTTCTATGTAAAAGTCACAATAACATATAAATAAAAAGTGAAAAGACCTACAGACCGTTTCTCATTGACACCAACAGACGGCATTCCGATTCTAGGAAGTCAAAAGGGAATCAAATATTTGTATGTGAATATTTAATAAACCAGCTTCTCAAAAATCTAAATTGAATGATAGCATCTGACTTTTTACTGCAAATAGAAGCCTCAGGATCTTCTGTTATACCGATATCTGCTTCAGTATATTTTGAAGACTTTTCAAGCATTGCAGTGCAGAGTTGCACATACTGGTACTTTATCTTCCAAAGACCTTGTACTCTAGGAGTGTTCCCAAATTAGGAAATTACTGTCTTTATAGCCTCTTTTAAAGAGACTTGGTGCAATGCAGAAATGGCCTCATATAGAAACAGATCTTCTCTTGACCTTTTAACGTACGAATGCTTGCAGTATTTTAGCTGTCTGCCAAAGTTAGTGCACCACTGCAGAAGAGAGGTTGCATTGCCGCTGATGCCTTGCTCACTGGGTCCTGAGCGAGGTGCTTAGATGCCAAAACATGTTGACCTGCTTGTTCATTGCTCACCAGTAAAAAGCTATGTGACTACGTAACTGTTTTTTGGTACATAAACTTTTCCATTTTTGCTGAGAGTGCAAGTCTCTATTTCTTCCTAGTTATTATCTCACCCATGGGAGCAACAGTACCAGTAGCAACTACAAGTGTGAGATTTTCCCTATGTATTTATTCATGAAGTGTGTTTTAATCTTTGGCTTGTAATTATAACAGTGGGTTTTGTTCCTGCCATTTAAACTTAGAGGAATTTATAGATTGTATTTACTTAGTAAGAGACATCACCAGGAAAATGTTCTTTGAAGATTTAGCCTTTTATAGGATTTTAGCCCTTTATAGGGGTATGTATTTGCTAGTTAATCAGTCAACTTGGCTTGTGTCACATAAAGCAATTGTACACTTAAATTGCCTTTTCAGGGTGCAAACTGCAATGGAGGGAATGCTTTTTTCCCCTCTTTTTTTTAATTTTTTTTTTTTGACTAGCCATAGTCTCTTTCACTTTTGTTTGGCAACTTTGTTTAATCTATTGTCCTCAAAGGGTGTTTTTTGTGACTGGAGTGAAGCAAAGCTAGAATGTATTGAAGAGCTTACATCATGTAATAATGAAGTAGAAACAATTGCAACTTTATTTACTATGGTTAAAGAATAATCAGACCTTTACAATATTTTTGCAACAGACTGAAAGCATGCTTTGTGTCCTTGTATATCAGGAGACCAAATATGCTCTGTGAAACCACAGCTCATGTCAGTGTGAGTGATGATTGCAATCCCCTGATTGTTTAATGGTGCATGCATTTTGTTTAGTTAAAATATAGAGAGAGAAGTTTGGGTTCAATTGTTGGGTTTTGGTTTTATTTCTTTCCCCATTCAACGGATATTTTGCATCTTAGCACAGATTATATAAATGTTTTTAACTTTAGGAAGTGTGTGCATTTTCTGGAAGTTCCTGTGCATCTCCTGCCTTTACTTTTCCAAAATCTTTTTGAATGTTTAGGTATTTGACTTGCTTTGTCACTGTCTTGGAAGTAATTCCTTTTGTTTAGATACATTTCCATCTAAGTATATGAAGACTGTAAAATAAATGATGCTATTGATGGCTGTGTAAGAAATTGAAATACGGACTGTGATGCAGTTCGTTGGTGATCTTTGTTCTGCATAAGAGTAAATGATATAGGTTTATGAAAGTACTTTTATAAGCAAAAGTAATTTTGTCCAACTGGTACCTTTTCTTATCTTATTTAATGATGTAATTAAGACTAAAAGCTAATACCCAAGGAGAACAAATGCTTCCTCCAAAGCGGTAACATAGGGATTTGGTTTTCACTATGTCAGAGATATTTATACCTGTCAGATCAAGGCATGCTATTAGACTTCAATGTCTTGCAGAATTTCCAAGCTGTCTGTTGTTTGCTGTGGGTCTGTGTACTTGCCTTCCTCAGAATGAAGTTTAGTGGTCTCGCAAAACAATTACCTAGCACGTTGAATTGAATATAAAAACATGTAGTGGAAATCGAACTGTTTCACTTGTATCTACCGTGACATCACAAACATTTTCCTGCTATATTAGAACTTCTTCGTACATAACTAAAACTAGTTCCGCTATTGTTTATTTGCCTCTTTTTGCCTTTTAGTGTTATAATGTTAAATTAATAGCTATTCTCTTTCTGAGATTTAATTTGTATTAATTTAATTAACATTGCATCTTGATAGATATTAATTGCAGCATCAATTCTAGCAATCAATATTTCCTGAAAAATAGACCAACAATTATTGCTTTGACTTGTAACAATGTAGGAAGTGTTTTTGCAATTTTAAAAATACTGTTTGTTGGCAGAATTCCAGATAGCATGCTCGTGAGTTTAAACTGTAGTTACTCAAGTATGGTTATTCTTCCCATACTAATGTTAACTATTAAGCATGGATGAATCATGTTTTCAGTTACAGCAACACAGTTGTAAGTCAGTGCACTCTGTTTAAATTGATTTTTTGTTAAAATTAAATTTGGGCTTAAGTGATAATATCTATATTTTCAGCACATATTTCTAGGTGAACTGGCTAAATCTACCTCTCTTATTCCAGACTCTTACTAAATTAAGGTGGGATTTTTTTTTTCATTTTACCTTTTATGTCTGTTTTATTCAGCAGATTAGGCAGTTCGCCTGTAATTGAATTATGAACATCATCCCATCTCCAAATGAAGCCTAAGTTGCCGAATATTAAAGCAACCTAAGGGCTGCTAGATACAGTCCTTCACTTGAAATGGTTTGGATGTGGATTCCAATTCAGATAAGCAGCTGGTATTTCATATTAGAAGCTTATCTTGAATGCTCTGGGTCTGGAAATCTATGTTGTTGTCAGACTTCTTTAAAGAAGTTGTTATAAATATGATAACTGTTTATAATAGCTACCAGGAAACTGTATAAAGACAGGTGGAGTGTCCATCATTACAGTGATCGCAGTAGCAAAACCAATGTAAGAATTAGTGGATTTGTTCAGAGATTTTGTGTGTGTGTGTGTATTACTACTTCATTATTTCAGAAGTATTTATCGTGATTCATAGCCCTGGAATCTAAAGGGCTGATCTTCTCCTTAGCTTTATGTTCTGTAACATTAAAGTGTTTATTTCTAGAATGATGGATTTCTCAGTTAACCTCTATTTGTATAATATGCTATTCAGAGTAGTATACATTTATGTAATATGATATATATATTAATTGCTATATAATGGTAGCAACTAATTCTTCTTGTAGGTAAGCCAATGTACAAGGCTTAATTCCATGCTTTGGATCAGGATGGGAGGAATTTTGTGTTCTGACTTTCTCAAAGAAGGGAGTACAGGTCTTCACTCAGGCTATGTAGCTCATTGAAGAATGTTGATTCAAAAACAACCTTTTTTTTTGAATCCTAAGTAGTATAGTGTCACAAATTAGTATAACTGGATCTCTAGCAGGATGACTACTCTTACTTTCCTTCTAAAGTATCTGTTACCTTGTAAGAGTGAAAGAATAAAACCAGGATAAAGCCCACAGCAAAACACCTTTTTTTTATCATCTATTTGATTTATGTCTATTTTCAACTGCTTGTATTTTAGAGAGAAACCTGTTTTCTGTCCTCAAAAAGATGAGATTCAACGTCCCTCAGCAGCTAATTTTTAGCACTTAGAGGTTCCCTTGGGCTGCTGTCAGCTACAACTTATTGCACAGGTACTTTTCACTAAACTCATTATAAAGTGATTAGCCTGCAGGAAGACAGTGCGGTGTTCCAGCCTGCTCTCATTATATGCAGTTTTGCAGCTGAACTCTGCATCATCAAGTTTTATCAAATGGTGACTGTAGAAACAGCCACACAATTTAACAGATAGGTGGTTAATTGGGATGCTGTCATTTCTAAGCTACAGCTCTTTGTAAGAACAAGTGTTTCTAAGTCATGGTACTTTGGGTTTTTTTTTCTACCAGGTTGTCATTTACTGGATTATACTACAGTAAGGACAGTGACAAATGATCCACCAAGTTATTAATGCAATTTAGTTTTCACCTCTTGTTAGGCAAGATCATTTTAATTAAATAACATGTTTATTTTGTAAGTAGAAAATGTCTGCGTTATTATTTTGCCGTAAAAAGGTGGGTTGTGGGAAGTATCTCTGGACCAGGAAATTTGTTTGTGATAGCGACCTAGTGCAAGTTACTCAATTACATCCAAAGAAAAATTTTTTGCTGATGTCCAGCCTGAACCTCCCTGGCAGAGCTTGAGGCCATTTCCTCTCATCCTGTCCCCTGTCACTTGGGAGAAGAGGCCAGTACCCTCCTCTCTACAACCTCCTTTCAGGTAGTTGTAGAGCAATGAGGTCTCCCCTCAGCCTCCTCTTCTCCAGGCTAAACACCCCCAGCTCTCTCAGCCGCTCCTCATAAGGCCTGTTCTCCAGCCCCCTCACCAGCTTTGTTGCTCTTCTCTGGACTCGCTCCAGAGCCTCAACATCCTTCTTGTGGTGAGGGGCCCAGAACTGAACACAGGATTCGAGGAGCGGTCTCACCAGTGCTGAGTCCAGAGGGAGAATAACCTCCCTGGACCTGCTGGCCACGCCGTTTCTGATCCAAGCCAAGATGCCATTGGCCTTCTTGGCCACATGGGCACACTGCTGGCTCATGTTCAGTCGCTGTCAACCAACACCCCCAGGTCCCTCTCCTCCAGGCAGCTTTCTAGACAGACTTCTCCTAGTCTGTAGCACTGCATAGGGTTGTTGTGCCCCAAGTGCAGGACCTGGCATTTGGCCTTGTTAAACCTCATGCCATTTGACTCTGCCCAGCGGTCCAGCCTGTTCAGATCCCTTTGGAGCCTCCCTGCCCTCCCGCAGATCTACACTTCCACCCAGCTTAGTGTCGTCCGCAAACTTGCTAAGGGTGCCCTCAAATGCCTTCATCCAGGTCATTGATAAAGACATTGAACAGGGCTGGACCCAGCACTGAGCCCTGGGGAACCCCACTTGTCACTGGCCTCCAGCTGGATTTCACACCATTTCCCACCACTCTCTGGGCCCTCCATCCAACCAGTTTTCCACCCAGGAGAGTGTGCGCCTGTCCAGGCCAGAGGTGACAGTTTCCGAAGCAGAATGCTGTGAGAAACTGTGTCAAAGGCTTTGCTGAAGTCCAGGAAGATCCATCCACAGCCTTCCCCTCATCCAGCAGCCGAGTCACTTTGTCATAGAAGGCGATCAGGTTAGTCTGGCAAGACCTGCCTTTTGTGAACCCATGTTGACTGGGCCTGATCACCCGGTTCTCTTGCATGTGCTTCATGACAGCACTCAAGATCACCTGCTCCATGACTTTCCCTGGCACTGAGGTCAGACTGACAGGCCTGTAGTTCCCTGAATCCTCCCTGCGACCCTTCTTGTAGATGGGCACAACATCAATATTGCTGGAAACATAGCCTTTAGAAACTGAGTAGTCTTCAGAGAGTGAGCGAAAACTTGTAAGTAAGGGGTTTTCTGGCCTTGTAGCTGTGGGAAGCGTGTCCTCTGTGGGAACAGAAACAGTTTTTTTGTAACACAGGCATTTAGAAGTGAATTTTGAAATGTTAGCTGTATCTAAGTATTGTCCTTGAATTGTGAATATTGTGAAGAGAACAAAATCATTAGTGCCCTATTACTTCTGTTTTGGGAAGCTGCTGTCAGGGAAGAGTTTAAAGTAAAAGAAGCAGCAGGGATAAAGCCTTCCAGGTGCAAGGAAAAAAACTGCAGGCATCTAAAGCATATCCTACCAGGGACTGAAAGGGACCTTTGTCCAGACCAAGAGAGAATCTATTTAGAAAGAGCCTGTAAGTAAAAGGATCTTGCAGGAGTGCAGGGGCTGTAGGAATGGCAGCAAAGGCTCCATCACCTAAGCCTTTGGGGTACAGATGAGCACTTGAAAGAATGCTGTGCGTTTACATTTCTACTACCAAGGCAGCAACAACTGTCAGTTTTTGCTTCCATTTCTCATTTTAGTCTGCACTGAGGATTCAAAAAACATAACCAACTACCTTTACTGTGATACGCTTCGCTTTCTTTACTGTGTGTGAGGCAGGTAAGGGTGTAAGAACAGCACTTAAAGGTTTCCAGAGGACTTTCAATCTTTACCTCTTTCAGAAAAAGTAGGATTGGCCTTCCTTTTTCTTTCTGGAAAAAGTACATTTTTCTCCTCTGTATTTTATCATGTGGTCAAAGATAATGCTTTCCTGACAGTAAATCAATGAGGCCATAGTTATTTATTTGCCTGAAGAATAAAGGTGCATAGCAGAAGCTTCTATGACCTGGGGAACTGCATCCCTCTGTGCTTTCATCATTTATGATTCACTCATCCTTGTTTTATTTGTTTTTTTCATGTGTCTCACTTTTTCACCGTGTTCACAAGTATTTCACAAGCTGCTTTTTAAGGATTCTAGCAATTTCGAAGAACATCCTTTTTTAAATCATATTTTCAATATGCCTTAGTGCTGTTAAAAGTTTTATCATGGGAAGTGCAGTAAAAATTCCCTCAAAATCATGGCACGTGAATGGACCCTTAATGGTCCCCAAAGAGTTATTTACTTTGCAGAGTAGAAGAGAAGCTGAAATGTCAGTTCTGGCAGCTTGAAAGGGTACAGTTAGCCCATGATTTCCTATAAGACGACCATCTGAGAGGGCAGATGTTTCAATAAAAATATTAAAAGTAAAACATCCCTTTTGTGTCCCAAAGTCCCTAATTAATTAGTGTGGAGTTATTTGAGCTTGGTGGTACTTCTTAGTCCTACCACCTAACCACTTTGGGGCCAGCTCAAAAGTAGTCGCTGAACAAACGGTAGATGACTGCTCTGGAGTTATTCCAGGTAAAGAAAGCATCACACCCAAGAGCTCTTTGGGGAATGTAAAATGGGGAAAATGTAAAAATTGGAGAGAGAGTACGTAACTATGACTCTTCCTTTATTAAATAGAGCTGATATGGACCCGTCATGATAACAATGACTGCTCTTTACAGCTACATTGTATGTCATCATAAGCAGACCTAAGTGTAAACCCAAGGATGTAAATAACGAGAGGGAAAGAAAAAAAAAAAGGACCTCTTTTCTTCTTTTATTTATCTTCCTTGTTTTAAATAAATGATTGTTAACTCACTCACTGCTGTGTTCTTTTTATTTATTTATTTTTATCTGGAGAAATGATGCAATGAAGGAGTAAGAGGTTTGTCTGTATTTTTCCCCCAGAACTGTCTGAGAATGCTTTTGATGTGAAATTAGCTTTTTTTTTCTTGACAGCTAGCTGCATATAAATGCATACGCATGAATATCAAAGGTCATTTGCTGCTGCTCTTGACTACTTTACTTTTTCTCTAGGAAGCATTCTTAAAAATAGCTGAAATACTGATGTTATTAGTACAGATTGTGTGAATGCCTAGTGAATTATTTTGTGAGTATATGAAAAGAAGCATCCTAATATATATGTTGATGCAGTGCCTAATACGGAGCAACAAGACTCAAATTGACATGTTTGAAAACCCAAGCCTTCTGTTTTGCTGATTTGGTCAACATCTTGACAACAAAAGAAATGGTTTCTCAGCTTTATAATAAAGTCCTTTTAGTGTAGCAGAAATAAGATAGATACTAAAGCATTACAGAGAGTAAGAGAAGTACTAGTCATTCAATATATGTCAGTAAAACTTATTCAATATGAGTGACTGTGGGATCTCCGGTCTATCCATGTACCAAGAAATAGTGTTGTCATCATGGTGTGTTTCTAGAATAAAATTCCACTTAATGTAGCTTTTTATCATTAGAAGTTGTTATAAGATGTTGTTTAGTTTTATCTCTGAAATTATGACAACTAAGCATTTGTAGAATTTCTCTTGCATATCTTTTAACCTTTATGCACAAGTCAGAGTTCAGGAACAAAAGATGTGAAATAGAGTGTTTATTTCTTAGGGCCAACACTTGTGGTCCCCATGCAGTAATGTCTACAAACATGGTTTACTGCTAAAGCTGTAAAATAAATGTGATATCCCAAATACTAATGAGGATAACTGTTGGGGTTTCGTTGGTTTTGAGGGTTTTTTTATTGTTGGGATTTTTTGTTGTTGTTGTTTTTGAAAACTGAACCTTAAGTCTAACTTTTTAGCAGGCTATGAGAAAATCTTCATTTTTAGACAAGGTAGTGCTTCTCCTCTAATTAATTGTTTTAGTAGACCTTCCTGACTTTTAAATTTTGGTTCAAGATCTTGAAGAGCATGAAGAATAGTGGCTGTTTGAACTATGAAGAGTAAATAAATTTTTGTTTTCCTACTGTGTGTAGGTATCTTGGTAACTTTGTTTTTAACCAAATGAAGGTTTATTTTTCCCCCAATGAAGGTCAAACGATCTCATTTTAGTTGACAATGCTTGCAGTGTGATCATATCTAGAGAACGTGACTGCCTTAATGAAATTTAACTAGGTTGGCAGTTTTCATCTCTGAAGTTATATGTCACCTTGTGATTATGTGTCTAACATAGCTACAAGAGCATGCTTACCCCAGTAGATTTTAATTTACTGATCTTTCGGATTGGAATAGTATCATTGAAGAGCATCTTGAGAAATTACAATATACTGCCTTTTAAAATTCTCCCACTCTAGATTTTAAAGTCCAAAGTTTTTTTCCCCACTTAGAAAGATATTAGCTTGTTAGTTTGTTATATCAGACATTTTCATTTACATGGTATGTTGTTTAAGAACTAAATGTTTCCCATCTCACCTTTTTCCTTTGGGTGTTTTGTAGACTATAAAAATTTCTTTGACATCTTCTAATTATATTGGGATCAAACAAACGTGTTAGGATGACAGACTCTAAGAGAACTCAAGAGGTTTGTAAAGAAAATGTTATCAAAACATTCAAGCAAATGTAGATATCTTCCTACTGTGCCATTCTACCAATCTAGGTCTGAAGGACTGCTTGACCTCGTTCTACATATCAGGCAGCTTCTGTATGGGCAATCTGTCATCTTAGTGTTACATTATTAGTTGGTTCTTTCTATTCAGATAATGCTTAGCAGTTGTTTCTCTTTTCCACAACATTTCTCCAAGATCTTTAATGTAGAATGATATTCAAGATATTCATGTGCACCATGTAAGGTATCTCTTTAAGCCTGAACAGTTTTAACAACTTAACGTAAGTTTTCACTGCATCCCTTCCTTGTTTGTGTTGCCGTAATGGACAGAAATATTAGTAGATTTTAAAATCATGGAAGGGTTTGGATTGGAAGCCACCTTAACAATCATTCAGCTCTAACACCCCTGCTATGTGTTCCACTGGATTGGGTTGCTTAAAGACTCATCCAACCTGGCTTTGAACACATGTAGGGATGAGACTTCGATGGCTTTTCTGTGCAATTTGTACCAGTGCCTCACAAAAGTTGATGATGAAGGAAATAGTTTAGCACTCTCTTTTTTCTAGCCTTCAATAAAATCATTCTTCAAGAAAGGTTACGCAGTCCAAGTTTTTCTGTATTCTCCTTACCTACTTCAGTAAGTTGTTGTGGCCTGTTTATCACTTGCTTATCTGGATCAACTGCTCTTGTCACAATGTTGTGCTTCAAGCAAATATTGGCAGACTTTTACACATTTCTGCTTGGTTTTGATTCAAAGCCATATGAAACTTCACATTTCACATCATTTAGTCTAAAATCATGAATGTGTTGTGAAAACATAAATATGTTTAATCATGCATTTGAGGCAACCATCTGAGGAAGCTAAATTACTATAAAAAGTATTTCTCTATTTCTCTTGTATTAAGACTTCTTTGAGGAAGAATTCACCTCAGTACTAGAAAATAAATATATTATCACCATTTTCATAATATTAGGGCTTAAGGCTGGAGGAGATGAGGGCAACATCACAACCCAAAGCTGAATCCCTTCATGTGTTAGGGACAGATTCCATCTGGCATCAGCAGCTACTCTGCATCACACAGTGGGTCTCCAAGTGGCTCTTTCCTCCTCTGGGTCTGGCTCATGGTACTACAACTTTCTCTGGTCACGTTCCACACAGGGAGGAGCGTGTAATTCAGATGCTGCTTAGGTAGCAAAAAAATTCTTGTGTCCTGACCTAGATATATCAAATATTATCCTAATTGGATAGACTTAATTGGTGTTTGGAGGCATTTTTAGAGATAGATTTCTGTTTCTACTGGGAATATTTTCATTTTTTTGTTTATAATTTACTCTGCAAATTTGTTTATTAACAATTCTTGGCATTTCTTTCATCTTCCAGTAAATTTCTGCTTGAGAGCAAGGGAAGTATATCTTTGTTCTCGGGAAAGAAAAGTTACTTTGAGTTTTACTTTGAAGCTGTCAATGATATAACTGAAATTTCATGAATAATTTAAGAAAACATTGATGCAAATGTTACTAGAAATAATCAAGGAACTTTAGAAGTTGTAAATAAAACCAATTTAAAGATTAAAATTGATGCAACTTACAATTCTAATTTTGTATCCGGACAAAAGTAGGACAAAATAGTTTTCTTGAACATATGGGAATGGAACAAACAGCACCAACATTCATGTGGATGATTCATTTGTGAGTAAAATAACTGAAATATCTTACTCTGGCTTGCATATGTACAGAAGGAGCACTGAATATAAAAGTCTCTTAACTTTCATCGTGATATTTTGAACAAACTATGTGACTTAGTAGCACACATCTTATTGATCGTCTGAATATAAATAGTTGCACAATTTGTTTCTCTCGTGTTTCAACATCTTAAACTGCTTGACTTAATAACCTTGTGATACTTACTATATCATATTATTGACAATATAATATTATAGATCTTACTCCTAGCAGTTTAACTTGGGGGAATTATGTTGGTGGAGGGAGTATTCGCCAATCATAATGCCAGGTTTTCTGGTATCTAAGAATTTCACTTTTTGTGTTCTGGGATCCAAGTCTTAACCTGTTGCTTTTTTGTCTTGGCTATCTGTATATTTCAATCCATTGTTGCTAGGCAGGTTTCATGCTCTGGGACACATTCTATATGTGTAGATAATCGCAAAATTGATATTTCACCTCAGTGTTTTCATGTGCTTCACATGTTGGTTTTCAGCCCACAAGTGTAGGGGGCTTGTAGGCTTTTTCAGGTCTGTGCTGGGCAGCAGAGAGTCGTGCTGAAGGTGCCCCAGACGGTAGCTGCAAAGTGCAATCACCACACAGCAGATCTCAGCACCACCCCATCCACAAATATCAGCTCGGGACCTGTATACACAATAACACATTTATGATGGTGTGATTTACGTAAAGATTGTCTGAACAGTGCTGCTGGAATCTGCAGGATGTATACAGTCTTCTGGATTATGCTTAGTTTTAAGCAGAGAAAGAGGAATCTTTGGCTCAATGGTATTTTGCAGACAGGCTAAGAGGTATTTCAAATGTTTTAGAAGGGTATAAGAAAGCCACAGTGATACTAAGACAGAATTTCAGTCAATTCAGTTTACTATCAATCATTCTGCATCAGTACTGGTAAAACAAATAGAGAGAAAAGAAATTTAATCTGTAAGGTTAGGATTTTTAACAAACAGTAAAGAATAAATTTGTGCAGTGTTTTTAGCTTTATTTTTTTTTAAACGTTCTGGTGATGATAGCTTTGCACTATCTGATTCAGATTTAATTGTGTTACTGCAGTTTGTTTCTCAGCAGAATAGATTATAAAAAATCTTGAAAGATTTAATTAAAATCTGTTCCCTCACATTTAATACTGCCTAATGCTTTTAATTAATCTGAATATCCTTAATTACTTCTGTAATTTTTACCATGTGTAAATAGCTAATTACAGTATTAACCACTATCAAATGTTGTCTAAAATTAAATATATAAATGCTCTGTTGCCGATTAACAGGATTACATAAAAAAAATAGTTGAGTTTCAGGTATGAATGGCTTCTCATTTCAAATACATACAGACTGGCTGTAGTAAAAGGGGAGGCAGATGAAGGAAATGACCACGGATTCCTACAGAGCCAGGCAATATAAGACTTTTGTACCTCTAATGATGCTAAGTGAAAATGAGAGGTTTTTCTAAACTTCATCTGTTACAGTCCTTGAGAGACTGCCTGTCAATGGAGATGGCTGGAATGCGATATACTCAGCCTCCTTTACTGGGTTTTAAGGACCAGATGGTAGGGGACATACCTACATGACCTACATCCTCTGAGAAAACTTTGTTTTTCCTTTCCAGAGTCATGTAAAAGGGACAGAGCTTTTCTTTGTCCTAGAGGTTGCACTAAAGAATAGCCTCATATTTGTATGTGAGCCAAAATGGGATGGTGACAAATGCAGTGTAGATATTGAAGGAGAATAACTTGACCTCTTCCTCACGATCAGCTTGGGAAAACCATCAGTACAAATTTTCCATAAAAGTATCCTCTGGCATAGCTGTCTGCTGTAATGGAAGAAAAGCCAATAACCTCTTAGCTTAGACCAACTTGAACGACTGAATTCCCATGGGTGTCTCTGTAGTGTTCTCTTTACCTGTTATGACTATGGAATGAGCTTATGCTGAACTAATCTATCCCTACCCTGTGCCATGGAGTTGTCATAACCAGGAACACAAGCAAATCTCTCAGGAGGATAATCAGGTAGTGTTTTTTTAATATGGTGAAAATAAAAGCTGCTTTTCAAGACCTATATAAAAGGTTTACTTGAGAAGATCAAGCCAATAAACTGATTTCAGTTTCCAACAGGATTTGATTAGTCTGGAAATTCAAGCTTCAAAGGTTTCCAGAACTTCAGGTCCTTTCTCTAGGCCTTTGTGTTACTTGTGACAGCATTGCCCCATTAAAAAGCTGTGGACCTTGAGATGGTCAAATGAGGCATTTTAATACACGGTACTGTTACTTTTTTGGTCTCCTGAAAAGCTTCTATATACGAACTAAACAATTAGGTCTTTTTGCAGACCATACTTCCATTGGTCATTCAATATCCTATTTAAAAATGAGGTGGTGCAGACTCTTGAGTTGGCAAAGCCTCAAAACCAGTAATGAAAAAATGAAAAGCTGTGTTCTTTAAAATAGTCTCCAATGCTGACAAAAGACATCTCTTAAAATGTATAGGAAAATCTTATCAGGTTTTTCTTCATTATTTTAGTAGTGTCTCAGATATAGTTCATTATGCCTCCTGTATGCATGTTCCAAGGGCTCTTTTATGTGCTTTTTTGCTGCTAATTAGAAAGTAAAGATACAGACTAGGTTTGGTGCCTTCTTTTATTACGGAAAGCTAAGCTGAGAATTAAGTTTGCTGCTGCTTCTTCTGGTACTACTTTGATCTTATCTGAGTGCAGTGCTCCTGGAAAACCTTGCCCAGGATGTAGCTGTTCTCTGTAGGCAGATCTACCAATGTTAGTGAGGCATGACTTCTGGAAATCAGGTAGTTTGCATTTCTGTATTCTGGTTTAGAATTAGTAGGCCCAGCCTCACATCTCAGTTCTACAGGTGTGAGATTCAAAGGATAATTTTCTAATGTCTGTCCCAGCTGATTTTTACTATACCTTGCACTCATTCTCTAACTCCCATCTATAAAGACAAGGGAACAATGCTATATATCTCTCTCCTTCCTCAATACCCAGTAGACTATGTTAGACAACTCTGAGGCGTCTTCCTTCTGACAGAGAAGCAATATTTCAAATGAGAATTACATCCAAGTTACGGTGGATTTTTTTGGTGTGTGTTGTTTGGGTATTCCCCCGCAGTTTTTTTCCTTGCAAATTGGGAACAGTGTCATTAGAAAGTATTGTTTGTCTCACTAAGAATTTTATTGCTGCTTAACGATTAGGTGTATTTTATGGCTTTGTTGTTTAATTGATCTGGGCCCAAGGTACAAACAGGAAATGAATATTTTGATTAGTCTTTCACATGAACCATCTTTTTATGGAAAATTACCTGTCTACTTTGAATATTAAACATTCTGTCCTTAACCATGCTAAATATTCCACTGAATACTGAGCTTGAGTTTTTGAGATGATCCCCTGAGACTCTGGAAATCCTGCAGAAAAAAGTTCAATTTCCTTTGTCTTCGTTGACATTTTGTCTTAATTAGCTGAAATGATAATACCTCCCTAAAGCATGGGAAACTATATAGACTTTTTTTTTTTTTACTTAGACTGGTGGCATATTGCAGATTTTTCAGTTTTATTCTGAAATATGTTTGAAATTTGTTGTGATGTTTTTAGAATCACAAGATTCCCCTCATATACACTTACAAACTTATTTCTGGTATTGTTTAGATAATTGAACTACTTTCTATATCAAAATAATGACAGTAATCTAGTATGGAATCTCTCTCCTTTTTTATCGTGACAGTTATGCGTGGGTACTCTGATGGGAATTATAGGCAGGACAGCCAATGCCCATATTTGTAAAACTGCCTGAATATATGTGATAAGGTTACTTTGGAGTAGGTTGTCTTACGTAGTAAGTGTATCTTCTCTGTATTAGTTCCAAATTGTTGGTCACATGAGTTGGAGAATGTTAAGGGAACAATGCAGAGGACTGTGAGGAATAGCAAGTCTCATGCAAGGCAGTTCTGCTGAAGAAGTAGTTATGTCCTAGCCTCTGCCACGAAGCTCTTCTGTCACTCAAGGAAAACAGGGTTTCACGGAGAGTCACTAACTGTCTGCTTTTCATTTTGTTGCTGTCTAACCTAATAAACACAGTCTGATATATCAGAAAATACTATTATGTAAACAATGAGGTCCTACATTTTCAAATTCTGCATGTGAAACAAACAGGCTTATTGTTTACTTGATAATTTTTTGTGCTTCATCCATGAAACGAGAACAATGCAGCTGTTTTTTCTACCTGAGCTTGTCATGAAAATTATCCTATTCCTTGATTAGCAGTTGCATATAACAAAAAAACATTTAAAAATTGGAAGTAATTCTTCTAATCCCCTTCAAAGCAAGGGCTGAGCAGTGTATGCAAATCAGAATTGTTGGTTTTTTTTCTTTCAAGGAACAGTGGAAAGGAGGAATTTTAACATGGGTCCCTGAAAGTAAATCTAGCCTCTGATCTGAGGTCTCCAAAGACTGTTTTAAAAATTGCTCTTAGAATTCACTGTTTTCTGACACATCACCCTTCTGACTTAGTTTCAAGAATAAACTTTTTACATTTTATTTAGCACATTTGATCAAAACCAGTAGACAATACTGGGCACTTTTCTCTTCATAGGGATGAACTTCAAACCTGAATCTGTGTAATTATATTTAATGAACATATGTGCCTAATTTCAGGAAGTAAAGAATTTCCTAAATCATATGACTAATACATACGAAATACCTGCAAAGGGGAAAATACAGAAAAGGAAAACCACTTTATCACTTAACCTCATCTCCTGTCTGATGCTGCACAGGTTGGAAGTGCTCCTTTTCCTACACATAGGAAGAGCTTGCTAATATGAGACCGCTTGCCAAATCAGACAGCAATGTTTTGCATATATATCGATTTAAGCAGATATTATACAAGCTGATTTAAAATCCCAGTGAGAATCAGCAGTAGGGCTTTCTTAGTAATGTTAATGCAGAAACATTGACAAAAAAAAAGTGATAAAACAGTGGAGAAATGTGTCAGAGGAATGATGTATTCTGAAAATGCTGCTGATGTCCAACTTGTCTCATCTCCTTGTCCCATTTTTCTTATTTCAGTCAACAGAATGTAGTGAGAGTTTTGCATAAATGCTTGCAAATAACCCAGGAAATTCAGGACAAATAGGCTGACTAGTAATTTGTAAAATCCAAAGAGTGGTTGGCAGCCATAAATATTTAGCTTATGTAGGTGTCATTTTGAAAATCTTACTCTTGCAAAGCTTTAATCCAGAGCTGAAGAATTGTTTTTTGATTTGGGGTTGTTTACATTTTTAGGGTTTTGGGGTTTTTTTAATTATCTGAGGAATTCTACATCTCTATAGATATATAAACAACTATTTGATTTGAGAGATTTTCTGTCACCACTGAATCTACACCTATAAGTACATTTTATTTTTTGTTTGATTAGGGTAATCATATTTGTAGAATTTTGGTTTTATAGGGACAATTCTTTGTGATTTGAAGTTCAGCTGTTATTATTGACTTCTTTATCTATAGGTAAAATAATGTTTAAATCTTTTGCTGCTTTAAAAATAAAATACTTTATTTCAGTCCTTGAGTTAAAAGAAGTGTCCTATCTGTCAAGGCAAAAGTACTGTTAACAGGAAAAAGAAAAGAACGTTTTAATATTTCAATTAACAAAGAGAGAGGATCATAAGGAAAAATTGCTTAAAATACAAACTTTATTTAACAGACCTCTAGAGTTAGAGAAACCCTAGAGCTTGTTTCAAGCTTAGAGAAATTCTTACTTTCGTGTTGTTGGACCGCTATGTAAAGTGCATAGGTTGCTGGTTAATGACACATTTATTAAGAGGCACATTATTGAGACTGCTCCACGAATACTGTGTGAGACCGCTCCTCAAATCCTGTGTTCAGTTCTGGGCCCCTCACCACAAGAAAGATGTTGAGGCTCTGGAGCGAGTCCAGAGAAGAGCAACAAAGCTGGTGAAGGGGCTGGAGAACAGGCCTTATGAGGAGCGGCTGAGAGAGCTGGGGGTGTTTAGGCTGGAGAAGAGGAGGCTGAGGGGAGACCTCATTACTCTCTACAGCTACCTGAAAGGAGGATGTGGAGAGGAGTGAGCTGGGCTCTTCTCCCAAGTGACAGGGGACAGGACAAGAAGGAATGGCCTCAAGCTCCACCAGGGGAGATTTAGGCTGGGCATTAGGAAAAAATTCTTCACAGCAAGAGTCATGGGGCACTGGCAGAGGCTGTCCAGGGAGGTGGTTGATTCACTTTCCCTGGAGGTGTTTAAGGCACGGGTGGACGAGGTGCTAAGGGGCATGGTTTAGTTTTTGATGGGAATGGTTGGACTCGATGATCCGGTGGGTCTCTTTCAACCTGGTTATTCTATGATTATGCGTGTGAAGTCTCTAATAAGGCCAAAACAAAGCTGCTTTCAGAAAATAAGCTTATAAGTATATTTGTACTTGTTAAATTCTATGGATGACACAACAGCTGTTTCAGGAGAAACAGCTTAGATGTTTCTGATCCTGGACTGACATTAAGTACATTTGCAACATGTTTCACCAGCGTGCCATAAAATGGCATTGGGATGTGAGGAACATCCATCTGGAGGCACTGTCCAGAAAGCTTCTGATCATATTTTGATAGCAGTTGAAACAATGGAACATGTTGAGCTTGTTTTAGTTGTCAGCCTCTGGAAAGGAGGAAGCCGTAAAGAGGAATGTGTGAAAAGAACAACAGAGGAAATACAAGAAAGACAAATGTCCATTGCTGCAGTGTAGCTACACTTGCACCTGCAACCTCCTAGTGATTTCAACACTAAGAAATGAGTGCAAACATTAGTCTTTTATATCTAGGCAAATTTTGCTAATAAGCTTTCCAAGTTCTTCAGTGCATCCTTGGAACTGGTGTCCTAGATTCTATGTTCTTTGTGTCATCTGGCATTTCACTTGCATGAGATGAGGGTGGCGCATAATTTGCTGGGCTCGAATTAGACAGTAAGTTAATTAGATGCGAGAAGTATTGCTGTTTTATCATAGACTAAAAGCAACTGTAAAGGATTAAACAACGGTATAATTTAAAAATCCATAATTTAAACCCAGTTGTTCTCGATGGCAGTTAAGAAATACTGTATTTATAACTATAGCGCTGTAACAAATTAAAGAGTTTTAACCAAAGTGTATTAAAAAGAATGTAATGCTCCAAAAGTTAGATGTTTGGGTTTTTAGTTCCACCCCCCAAACCCCCCCCCCGCCCTCTGAAATACAAGGAAATCAAGTCCTTATCTTAGTGTGAGTTCTGTGTGGAGTGATCTCTGAGCCCTTGCGGAGTAGCCTGTGCTCTCCATAGGTTCAGCAATATACAGGATTTTACATAATTCTGTAATAGATAGCCATGCAAAGATGATAAATCTCACCTGTGTTCACACCATTGTAGACTTCAGATAGGTATTCTTTAAAAGAATTTGTAACATCAGCTTGTTTTAGGCTACTTTTAATCTTCACATCTACAGCTCCTTTTCTGATGATAGTGTCTGCCTGATGAAACCATAGGATTATGTGTGATAATCAGATATATAATATTTGCATTTTGTGCGTTCTACTGTGAGAGAACAAAAAAATTCCAACTGATGAAACAGCATAGTTGAACAATAAGAGGTTTTATAAAAGCAAAAGAGCTTTGAATCACAAGTTTCAGCAAATTTTTCTCCCAACCACATCCATATTTTAAAAATAAATATCTTAATGAAGATGGGTAAGATGACTGCCTTGGTCTTCTGCAAACTGATAGTTGCTGGTGACTCAGGGGAAGAGGCCTTGCTTGCTTTCTGGGGAGACTTAGCTATGGAGGGGCTGCTTTGCATTGGCATCATGTAGCCTGTCGAGCTGCAAGCCACACGGTGCGATGTGGCACCTTGCTGAACCACCCTGTGTAACAGCACTGGCTGTTTACGTGAGGTCATTGCACTGAATTCAGTGTCTCATATGATGCATTGGATTAAATGGTAATATAAAATTAACTACAGATACAGGACTATCACAGAAGAAACTGGAGTCCCAACTTACCCAATAACTATGTACAGTACTTCTTATAGATGTAAATTTTTCATAGCTCTGCCACATATGTAATCTTTATGCATTATCACTGAAAATCTAGATTGATTTCCCCTTCTGAAGGGCTTTTTAGCCTGATGCAAAGCTTAAAATGAAAAGTTTGGAGTCTCTGTAATCAGCCCATTTGAAGTTTCAATATCTGAAAATCCAGCAAAGTGAACCAAGCTTTAAACACAGATACATTTTGAATTTTAATAGACTTTATTACAAGCCTTCAAATTAAAAGCTGTCAGGAGAGATAAAAGGTTGGGAATTTGGATTCAAAGGGACTTCGATTAGACATAAAGGTCAGCAATGATGTCAAAAAGTCGATGCATCTAAATTAAGCATAAACCTCTGGAAGAGAATATGCTAATCTTTCATGTAAAGTACTTGTCAGGCTGATCTTGGCTCATATCCACAACAGTTAAACTATTTTCTGTGATGAAATTTTAACAAATGGTAATCCATGTGTAATTTGCCTGTCAAGTGCGTGCCATTTGTTTTTACAAATGTTAGATTTTAACTGCTAGGGTATCATATTAAACTACATAATGTGCTCCATATTAAAGACTTTGTTTTGAAATCTTTAGTTCTGTTTTTAACTGCAACTTTTTTCCTTGGGAATGTAAAATGTAAATGAGAGGGAAGGAAAAAGAAAATCGAAAATCTGAATGTCATTTCTTTTTATAAAGCCAAGTATAAATGTATAAATTGCACTTTAATTGAGCAGCTACTTCAGATGCTTAAAGTTATAGTAACTGTTAATATTTCTGAATGTGAAATTAAGATTCTGCACTGTTAGTGAGCAAACTCATTAAAGACATAAAAGCACGACAGGATGAAAAAGGATTTACATTTGTAGAATCTCCTGTAAAATTATGAGAAGTGACAGGCTCCATTTTTTGATGTTGAAATCAAGGTTGCATGTCTAAACCACAGTGACACCGGGGCTGGTTTTTTGCATAGCTAAGAACTAATAGGAAATTAATAGAGTGTAATACAGACCTATTGAATTCAGTCTAACTTTGTAACTTTGATGTGTAAGAACAAAAGGGATAATTTCAGTCTTTGTTTAGCGTCCTGGACAGATAGCTTCACTAACATCTAAGTATGGTCAGGATTAAAAATGTGATGGATAACACCACAGCACCTTCTTGACAGCTTTTCTGTTCAAATACAAATTTCTGTCACAGCCCCAGAATGTTTGAAGGAGCATTCAGATATGAAATATTGTAGCTGCAACAAGCCCAGTGTGAAGCTATTATATTTTGAAAGGAAAAATAATTACAAACTGTACATCTCCTAGGCACATATCTGTATTAATAATGTATAGTAATAAAGACACTGGAGTATACTAATGAAATGGTATTGAACGTTAAAGTTTTGGGAACCGTAAGGTTATGAATCTGCCAAGAAAAATGTCAATGCATCTGCCTAGTTTTAGATTTTTCTGCCTGTTTTAGGAAAACAAGTATTTGAGAAAGTTACGGTAGGTCCTGATTTATTCTAGTTTTGATAAGGACTGTCTGGGATATTTTCTCAAAGTTGAGATTTTTTTTAAAAAATATCCATCCGTTTCCTTACTGAAAAACGTTGCCTTTCATTCAAGGATGTCGCTATTGCCTCTAAAAATTTGTGGTAAAGGGAATATTTTCATTGCAGTGCTCTGTAGATGGAGTATTGTCCTTATCACAGCAGCAAAGGAGGACAGAACCTCACTATTTGACAGGGGTGGTGCACAAAGTCTTTACCTCCACATTACTAATGTATCAAATGAAAAAGAAGCTGATTAGTGCGAAAGAATGCCTGTATTTAAAAAGCTAATACTTGTAGTTATTTTCTTCTTTGTGTTTAACCATTAATTGAAAAAGAGACTTAAACTTTATCCTGTTGTAACCAATTCTTACACAGGGACTAGGAGACTATCTGATGCTGCTAGATGGTGTAAAGCATTGCAACGTGAGACGTTGATTTAGGAGAAAAAGAAATAGTATAATTGAACTCTATGAAGTAAGAATAAATTCTGACACCTGAACCTCTGTCATGAAATTTCCTCTTTTTCTCATGTGTTGTCCCTGTGATGTGGCCAAGTGCCAAAAGAACCTGTAGTTCTTTACTGGTGCTGTTGTGATATGGGATGCTTTAGTTATCTTAACAAAGGTAAACACAGATCAAGTTAAGATATAACCATCTTAAATATCTTCAGGCGTACTTTGACATGTACTTTTTGAGATAACTGATGGAAATATTGTTCCATTTTCATCCAAGTACTGTAAATCATTCTAAAGATAAAAGCATAGACTCTAAACACCCACTAAATAGGTCTGTCTCTTCAGCAAAGTCTAGGTCTCATTGGGACTTATTTATGTATTTCTAAATATTGATGTTAAGTGGGCCTTGACTGTGCTCAAAATGATGGCTGCATGTTCCACAGTCTCTTAAACCAATTCAGAGTACAGAGACTACCTCATTTCACACAACGCTGACTGCATCCTTGCCACAATAAAGTACTGGTTTTATTTATTCTTGGCTTAATCTGTCAACCTTATAACATGTGTATCAACATTTGGGATCCTCCCTATAAAAGGTAGTGATTGATAAAGCTGCTCAAGAAGGCTGAAAAACCGAAGTAGTTAAAGAGTTTATTGCAGTCAAAAAGTTTGATATTCATATCTGAACAGGGGATAGGGGGATAGCCAAGCAACAGCTGGACATGACAAGCCTCTTTTATATTTTTATGAAAGGGGGGTAAACGGAATTAGTGTTTCTTAATAGTGCTCTCTGTGGCAGAGTAGATTCTGAAAGTAGGAGAAGCATTTGAGTGGTAGCTAATGTTAGACTGTAAGAAAGGGTTAAGCAAAGACAGCTTGTCTGTCTCCCTTATTCTTCAATTCTGTCAAAGAGTTTTCTACAGTCTGCCTCTACTTAATTTGTACTTTAATACATTTGTTTGGGTTTTTGTTATGAAAAAAGTTTAAAAAAACACAAGCTCACCTTCCTAAAGAATTGAAGTTATTGGGGAGGGAGGAAGGGCAATCTTGCTCAATGATTAAAAATATGAAATTCAACCTAAGTGTCAAAAGCAAAATAATTTGCTGGCTAGAGATAGACAGGAGTTATTTATTTATTTCCAGATACTTTGGTTTTACTATGCAGATTTCCAGAGGATTCCTTGACCAGGGAGCAATCTGCATGGTAGGTCTTCCCTAGAAATAGATCCACGTCACTGCCACAGAATCAGTCAATCCTGTGCAAATCTTGGATCTGTCAAAGCTTTCAGGACAACCTTCCTAGAGAAATTTCTGGAAGCTGCCTTAGTTACAACTTATTTCTGTCGCTTAAGATCAATTTTGCCCTTAAAAATCAAATTACACCATTCCCTGTAGTTTGGTTCAGTTCTGTTCTTTCAATTGTCTCTTCTAGCTCCTGTCCATCCTTTTAGCTGAAAATGGCTGCTCATGATTCCTCATTTTCTGATGAAGGACAATGTTGTCTTATATCACCAGAAACTTGTATTTTTTCACTGAAGTGGAGAGAAGGAACATGTGATCTGGAGAGTTATGATGGATAATATCTTGACATCAGTCTCTGAAACTGAAAGGGCTTTCAGGCTTGAATGCTTTCCCTTTATACCATATTTAATGGAGAATATGATCTTTCAGATAGGCAGGAACCTGGAAACGAAGATTTTGTAAGTGAAATCAAAGACCTTAAGCTTCATTTAGCAGAGAGGGCTACAAGGGGGTGATTACCTGGCTTGTGGTGGTGCACATATATTGTCCTTGTCTGGGCATCTGTCATGGGTCAAGTTGATAGGCTGCCTGAAACAGTGAGTTGAAGAGTATGTTATTTCCAGATATTTGTTTTCTGAGGCTTATTTAGAATAAAACTCAAATGTATAAGATAATTTTGGTTTACATTTAGAAATCTGCTTTTTTCATCTGACTGTGAATGACTGACACAAAATGACTTCTGTTGGTGATTAAACAAAAGCCTGAGCAATTTTTCAGTCTGTAAGACACTGAAGTTTTGGAAGGAGTGCATTCCTTTGCTCCCCAAGACTTCTGTACGAAGTAGATGACCTATAGCTTGAGGAAAGATTGCTGGACTCCCAGAGCATTCCATTGGTATCAGATTTAGTTTTCTGGACCACCAGCAGAAAATCATGCTGGGCTGTCACAGCACCTTCATCCAAGACATACTGAACTGCACATTTGATCTCTTGCAATGATGAAGGTAAACAATATTAGTTACTTTCTCCCTCTCTCATTGTTTCACAAGTAATCTGGAAGTAAACGAGCATCTATGTTTGATACCAAGACATTTTCTACTCTGCTTTCACAAATGTGAGTTTTCTCATGTTATTTCATTTCTTGCCATCCCCATACTCTGTGAAGTTAGAAACAAACTCCTTTACAAAAAAGACTCGGAGCCAATATCAAATGTATTACAGATATAAGATTTCTGAATAAAATATTTCTTTTGTAAAGCTTTTGGTTTTTGAAATTTTATGGTATCAGAGCATATAACCTTTGGTACCTTTTTTCAGCTCTAGGAATTGGGTAGGATTATGTGTTTGGGTTTCCATTGTCTTTTCAGAATGGTTTTGTGACTTAAAGTAATTTGTAGAATGAGAGTAAACTTCAGTAAGTAAAAAAAATAAAACAAACAAAATCAACTTCAAACCGCTAGAAGTTCTTTTCTCAGTATGATAGATGAATGTGTGCACTGACCCATGCAGCTGCTGGTTGAGAGTATAGCCTGCTGAGGTGAGAGCCTGCTCACGTTTTAAAGCAACACAATTTCTAATCATAGCTGTGTTGCTAAGGGATCTCTCATTTCTCCTCTTTCTTATTCTCTGTCAGATTTCAAAAACCAACAGCAAAAAATGTTGCGTTGTGTCTATGTATTGCCTGTTTGTGGCAGACTTATGGATGAATTGTAAAAGCAAGCAATACTTTTAAACAGAACGTGTCTCATTTCCTCTGAGATATTCTGTGCATGCACTTGTTCGAAGACACTGGTGTTTTCTAGATATCAATCCTCCTCTTTAAACCAGCAGATTTGGTGACTTCACACTGTGTTCAAGGAAGTGGCATTTTCAATGGCATATTACTGCCTAAAATCAGCATCCGCTACCTGCTTTGCACCTTGGTGCTCCTCATGCTTCTTTTTTCCATACTATTAGTGTGTCTGATCCAGTGGAAAAATAACCCTGAAACAGCACGATGTTTAATTTCATAAGCTAGCTGATTTGACTCTTAGCCAGACACAAACTGGCAAGGAAAAGCAGAATGGCCCTTTTCATTGTCTGCTCAGTGTTAAACTGGCTTAGCTACAACCTGAAACCACGTATGTAGAAATACCACGGATCCCAGAGAGCTCAATGAGTTTAGGTTAAAAAAAAAATCTCATCTTTTATACTTCATTAACCATACAAATAAGGTGAGGAAATTAGTAAAATTATCAGCTTAATTTGGATAAGCACATGAGTAAAATATGGGAGCCCTAGAAGTAGAGGAGGAGAGCAGTGGAGTTTCCCGTAACGAAGAATGCAAACCAAGGCTGACATGTAGCTACCTTCCTAAGAATACAAAAGCTGGGATGCTACTGATGAAACATGATGAAAAAGAAGCATTAAAATCTTGTATGGTGTAAAAGGAGTTTAATTCTCCATCTCATGTTTTTAAGATACCAAGTTAATAATTTGAGTTTTAGTAGCCTTTTCAGTTTTAGCCCACTTATGACAAGCTTGCTTTCTAATGTCTAACGCTTGCTGCTCAAGTGGTACTTTTAACAAAATACATTTGCTACAGGTTTTTTGACATGGCTTCACACTGCGATAAACACAATAAACATGAGCTATTTAGAATTCCTTTCTTTTGTGCTTGTTTTCTTAATGACCTTTTGAGATATTTTTGTTATTAATTTTAAAGAATGTGGAACAGATTTGATGGTACAGTGAGGGTAGTAATTTAAGTCTTTTGAGAAATTGCTGTGTCATTTCCTATTTTTAATAGCATATTCAAATACATGGGCTTAAGGATGACCATGTTTATCCTTCCTTAACATGCTTTTTTTTAACAGTAGAACGTATTATAGCAGCAAATGGAGGATGAGCCAAAGGAGTGCAGGCAGGCTAGCTTACATAATATAAAAATTTCATTAGAAAGTACTTCCAGTGAATCCTATTTTGTGTAAAAAGTCTTATCTTTTCTATATGTCACATCAAAATGGCTTTTAGTAAAAATAGTCTTGCAGAGAGTGGCTTCTGGAGGAGGGGGTTCTGCTGAATATTCATAAGATGTAGTACATCTGGATGTGCTAAGACCTTTTTGAATAAATATATTCTTTTTAGGTCAAGCTAGTTCAGAATATTGTTGCTAATCTTCTTTATATCCTTCCAGACAGTCTGTGTAAGGCAATTTTCAAATTTATATTTTTTTAAAAGAAAGGAAAGAAATGCTGGCCTCATTGAGGGCCCACACCGCAGCTCTCACTAAAATGACTCCTCTTGACTTGGGTGGGAACTGGATCCTCTCAGCGTGCTTTTGAAGGGGTAAATACAAGAATACATTCCTCAACAAGACAAATATCTTTTAGAGCCCTCAAAGGTAAACCTGTTGTAAGGCACATTTGGTGCTCTCCTTTTTAGGCTACTACCTCTGCTGACTCATTGAAACACTTCTGTTTACTTTCCTTGCTTTTTACAGGGGTTAGTCTGAAAGTGCATCCCTCATGGCAGAATCAAAGGAAGAGTGCTCCTTGCTTGTTCCTGCTTCTGTGCATCTGGGCAAGTGATAGCTACAATTGCTTTTTCAGGGATGGATTTGAAAGAGGCAATGTACTGACTTGATAATAGGCAGGTCTTCACCTTAATAAATTAGCATAAACTGAAATCGTCCAGTTTAGTATCGGGAGTACAGTAAATACTACATATTTGCTTATCATGGTCTTTCTGCCCAGTGAAACTTGCAGCTGTTTGTTCTGATAAAGACTTATATACGGATGCAAGCAAAACGCTAAGTCTGACAAATGACACAACTGTTCAGTTGGCTCTGTGGGGACCATGCATTACACCTAGGGGAGGGTATGTCTGAGTTTCCTGGCCTGTTTCCCTCACCTTTGCTGCAGAGTGAGACTGAGCCCCTGGAGAGAAAGAGTTTGTTCCATTCTTGAGAACAAATAAAGGTACTCCTTTTGCAGATTGTGCAGCAGGGCTGACAAGACCTGGAAGGACTTGAAGCTGGAAGTCTGTTAGGAGTAAAGCCCTGCGTGTAGTAGGGACTGTTGGGGTAGTTGAAACAATAAAAGACATGTTGATGGCATTTTAGTGCAGCGACCATACCTGCTTGCATCTAGCTTTTTGAAAGTGAAAAAAGACGTAACTAAGGCATCTCAGCTACTGGACATTTTCATCACTTGGTTAATATTAGTGACTTGATTTTCGAAGTCTGATGTTGAAGAATAACACCTGAGGATATTTATCCGAAGAAGTTTAAATACATACCATTCTTTTGCTCTCTGTAATAAGTTTTTGTGATGATGCTAGTAGAATGGTAGTTCTGTCCAGACATTGAGCCTTGCATTGTTGGGAAGACATTAAAATTTCAACAGAAAGGTCCTTTAAAAAGGATTTGTTGGTACAATAACAACAAAATTGTTTAAGAAATGTTTTTGAGTGTTTTGCAATGATCAGAAGTGTTTTCTTTAAGAGAACTGGATTTGCCATAGGTCATAGTACTGAAACCCTACTTTCATTTGAACTCACATGCCTGAGGATGTCTGTTACATTTAAATATTTATAGCTTTGAAGGTTCACCAATTCTGTAATAAGAACAGAGGAAAATAAATATATTATGCAAAGGGTGATTAGTTTTATTACATAGTCTTCTACAGGGCAGCTGTTTATTTTCAACATTCATTTTCTTGGATCATTCAGGTAGACAGCTGTTCTTTTAGGGCACTTTTGTTAATTTAAATAACTTCTTTGAATTGCAAACCTACCACCAAATTCCCTTCTAAAAATTCAGCCTCTAGCTCATAATTATATCATCAAAAAAATCTTTAGATCACTAATTCAAAAATATCTACGTGTCACAGAGATTTCAAACAAATGGAAAGCATACGCACTGTAAAACACCCAATGCATCAATGTCTCTATGAAACCGAATATAATATGTCCAGGTCTGCTCAGTTTCTTTAATAAAAAATATAATGCACGTTATGTGCATTCCCACAGGGCTGCAGCCAGCTTGAAACACTGTTGTCTTGTGCATATGACTTTATAAACACCTTTTAATATCAATAGGCCATTGCAGAGATAGAAATATGATAAGCGTAAAAGTGGAGAAGGAATAAGTTTTTAATATGCGAGGTCAGTGGGGTTTCATTTCTTAATTAATAAGCCTGGGGTATTTATTTGTTAGGATCAAGGAGTTTTGACAAAGTTCAGTTCACTTGCATGCTTACTGCTAATAAGATATGTTACAATTCTAGTTGTTTTAATTTTGAAATACTTGACATATCAGAGGAAAGTTAAGTGAAGATATTATGAGTAAGTACAAATGGCATTACACTAAATCAGTAGAATGTGGTACCCGCAGTTAATTGTAGGAGAGTGAGTACTATATCTAATTAATTAATATGCTAATTAGCTAGTTTAAAGATAAAAGAAGTATTAAAAGAATCCAATAAAGAGCTTGTATTTTCTCTTTTGCTGTGCAAACACAGCTTCTTGCAATAACTTAATGAGGAAATTTCAAAGGAATAAAACTAACAACAAATGAATTAGAAGCTTAACTAAGTAATTACATGGTATTTCTAAGACCTTTTGGGCAGGGACTAATGTGACTACGTGTTTAGATTGTCATAACTGCAAATAATAGAGACTGGGATAACTAACTAATAAACATTTACTTGTTAGAAATTTATTTGTCAGAAGTAGCTTCAGCAAAATGTAAATTAAATAGTTATTATTGAATGCCATTCATTTATTGATAGTAATAAAATTGAAAATATTTCTAAGGTAGAAGTATATAAGCGCTTTGCAGAGAGGAGAGCACAAAAAGAAAGAGGAAATAGTAGTACTTTTTCTGCAGTTATAGTTCTATGAAGCAGGCTTTCAGCTAACCTTTATTATGTTAGCAGAAAAGTGATTGGTGTTCAAAGGCCAAACCCTACATTTGTTCAGGAAATATGGATCCTGAATTTGGAATTCTCTGAAGGCTACAGAAGCTAGTTTTGATTTAGACTGGAAAATCAACAGAAACTCTTAATAGTGTAGTACTGAGAAAGGAAAGATCCTTAAGCGCAATGAAAATGTGTCTTGAACTGAGCCTGAAGATCTAATATACGCTAAAATAGTGTGTAGAAGAGTTCAGAACAAATTAAGGACAGTCTTTCAAGAGAGAGGATGTGAAAGAAGAGAGTGCAGCAAATCATGAATGTATGAGTTAGAAAAATGCCTTCTGAGCTTTAACTGCTTTATTATTGCTAAATTTCTTGTCTGTAAACACCTTTCCACAGCTGGGGAAAGCCTGTGTTTGGAGTTTTCAGTTCTGTCAGGAAGTTATGCATATTTATCTTGTCAAAATTATGACACTATCCACACTAGTGAATGCATCTTGAACTACTATGTACTATCTCAGCTGACATTCATGCTTGATAAAGACAAAAAGACTATCTCCTAATCACTTTAGTCTTTTACTAATGGTCTTGTTATTAATACAGAAGCACAGTCACAACTAATTTCAGAAGATACAAACATATAAAAAAGGAAGCATGCAACAAATCACCCGTTTGCTTTTGTATTTATTTGAACAATTCAACAAAAAAATACATCTAGCAGCTCCAAATGGAAGCTAGAAATTGACTTACAGAAACTGTAAATATCTCTCTGAGAATAAATAATATCAAGTATTCTAAGATTTGTTATACAAGGAGACTGATTTTAATATGAATGTAAAGCATCTGGGACCTTTGATTCAAATCTAAGCCTTAACATGTAATTACTGTTGAGGAGCAGCAGGACTGATCCATTCAAAGTATCTCAGTAGTGATAACTTAAGCTGTGTTTGTGTTAAAAGTAAGCACTTAAATAATCTGGACATCGTGCTTCTCTGAAAGGGAAACAAAGTCTCCTCCTTGCTCTCAGCAATTTTATTGAGAACAATGATGAGTCTCTAAATGTCTCTAAGACTTTAGAATTCTGGGTCCCATTAAAATTGTGCCTAAAAGCTGTTGCAATTCTCTCCTCTGAATATTTGGCCATATAGAACCAGGGCAAAACTCTAACTGTGCTAAAGTCCACTTCTCCACTTCTTTTAACTGCAAGTGGATTAGAACTTCGCTCTCACAACTAAACATGCTGTAATATTGTAGGCAGTTTAATGCATTTTTTTTTTATTGGTCTTTTAGTTTATTCATTCCAGTTAGAAAAATGTCTGTGATGCACTACGTTTTTGATCCCTTTTGCTAAGGAAACAAAGTTTATCCCTTACATTTATTTGAAACTATTTTGAAACTCAGTTCACAGAGAAAGAGAGGTCTGGCAGACAGTAAGATCCTGCAAACTGACAGTTCTCAAAGTTCTTCTCAACAGTCAAGAGTTCAGTGACTAAGCTGTTCAGTGACAGCTTTTATGTGTGCTCCTGTTGAGGATGTAGTGCGAGTATGTTCTTTATTAAACATCATCTACTGCACACAGGAGAGAAACAAGATCAGTGTTTGCACTCTGAAAATTATAACGTCAGTCCTGAACTACTTGGATGCCAAAGCATCCACGCAGAAGAAAAAATTAGACCCTGAAGCAAACTTCACTAGTTCTGCTGTTCGCTTAACAAGATGTTTCATATGCCAGGTACTGTGGTCTCACACTTGGGTCAGTCTCATAACTTTTTTAAAATAAATTGTCAAAGATAAGCTTTGTATCTCTATAGATGGCTACTTTTAGCACTGTCAGAAAAGAAATAAAGGGAATTCACAAAAGTGGAACACACTCAGCAGCTTAGGAAAGAATATCTTTAATGAAATACACCCACTTAAAAGGCAGCGTTACATGAAACATAAAATAGTCTAGGTAACAAATCTCATTAGCTTTGAATAAACTCAGACCTTTGCTACAGAACTGAGTGAGTGTGCCCAGATGTGGCATTAGATAGAAATCTGCCTGGGGAAGATTATTTCTTCTTTAGTAAAGAATCATATTCTACATGGGGCTTTATCTCTTTCCTCCCAGACTATTTTTTTTTTCTAAATCGTATTTTTCTTTATCATTCAATGTTATCAATAGGAGGAAAGTAGGTTTTTAGGCTTTGGCTTACTATTATCATGAAAATGAAACTCTGGTTAAACTTTGCGTCATTTTTATGTCACCCACAGGGTCTCTCTTGTTTGGGGTTTGTATCTGAATCACCAGGTTTTAAAATGTCTTCTATATGATTTCTGCTATACCTGTGAATGACTGACATGTCTTCAGAAAAAGATCTCTTGTCCCCAGTGGTGGTTAAAGTCAGAGCTGTCTTTTTTTTGAATTATTTTATTTCACAAGCTTTTAATCATACCCCAAAGACATGTCAAGCTCTCTCATACTTTTTCTTTCAAGTATATTCTTACACAAACACATGCTGTGGAGATGTTGTCATTTCTTCTTTTGTTCTATTCTAAGCACATATTCATCATGATAGGGTAACCTTATAAGAAATTTAATATCATAGTAAACAGCAATTTGGTGAATTGTGGCCCGCTTTCAAACACTGCAATTTTTGACGGTTGTAAAACAACAGCTAAAGCAGTAAAGAACATACTGGCAGTAAACCAAGTAAGGAGGTTATTCTCTAAATAAATATTGAGTTTCTTAGTTAGATGAAGTTTCTTCCTTCTCTTAAAGTTACGTTTCTGACATTTCTGTGAATGCGAATTAATTTAAGGACCATTTTGAGATTTATTTTGCTGTACGTTTCACCACTTTATTGAATTTTCTGTGCTTGAAGCATCAATTAGCATATTTATAGTCAAGCTATTCAACAATTTTTATTTTTCTTAATAATTATTCTCATTAATCCCAACCAGGGTGTTCCTATGTGTCATTGCATGAAATCTGAATGCCTCAAGGGTTCACGTATTTCCAGACACAGCCTTACAGCTACTTTGTCTTGCTTTTACTGCTCAGGATAAGATATTGTACTTTTTTGCTTCCGGCAGGCTTTAGAAGAAAACTATAATCATGGTTATTGTTGTTGCTGTTATTTTTGTATTTGTTATTTTTATATCTCCATAGGCAAATAAATACATTTTTAAAATTAGGCAGGGACTTAGTATCTATCTGGGTCTCATTTAGAATACAAGGCTCTAAAATTGCCTCCTGCGAAACTTTGGTAATGTTTTTGAATGGCTATGTATTGACTGACTGATTTAAATTTTTTTTTTTTTATACTAAAAGGAGCAGTGCTGCTTGGAGACCTTGCAGTTTGCAAGACGTATTTGAAATGTAGACAGAGAAGCCTGGTAGTTGTGTTTAAAATTATTTATTGATGGAGAAGTGAAGGAGTGGTATTTGGACAAAGAATTGTTTTCAGGAAGAAACAGCCTGTTTTCCCCTCAAGGCAATTTCTGAATTTCAGTAGAAAAAGCAGCCTTATAAACCCCTAAAGAATTCTAAAGCTGAATTACCAGAGTGGAGTATCAGTTGCTTCCTGTCTTTTGCACATTGGGAATTCACAAGTATGTTATTATCTGTTGGCTAGGACTAAGCTGACAGTGTAGGTTGCTTCTGCTTTGGTTCCAGCCCTGCGTAAGTTAAAATCCATTCCCAGTACTCGTGCTACCCTTCCTCTAGAATCCCTACTATCTGTCTTTGCACTCAATGAAGATATGACATCTGTTTCTTCTCTGTTATCTAGCAGGTTGAGGGAAGGTGGACGTACCTGGGTAATGGAAAAGATCTTGATAATATAGGAGCAACTAGAAATACCGGGGAGCAAGATGCAGACACCTACATGAATTGCTGCACTCAGATTTGCTTGAATGCAAAGGTTAACCATGCTTCCTCAGCTGTGCTTGGTCTGCACTGGTTCTTGCACAGCCTCTTATGCAGGTCTGAGCTGTGATCTCTTGGCTTCTGATTTCTGGGAGGGTATAATGGGGCAGATGGATATGATGCAGAGACATCTAATCTTGTCCTTGCATGTTGTCTTTACGCCATGCAAAGAAACTGCCTCTGCTTTCCATCCCAAGCAGCTTTGCAAACATATTGATGTGTCTTGGCCTAAACAATTCTTTAAAGGAAATTATAGACTAGATAATCTAATAATATAGATCATATATAAATATAATATAGACTACGGACCAAAGCTTTGCTATTGCTTGCAGTTATGGGGGTTAGGTCACCAGTAGAATTCAGAAAAAAAAATGCTATCTAGGGAAAGATTTTAAGGTTCCTCCAACACTGGTCAGGCTACAGACTTGACCTTAGGTTTTCCATTTTTATTCTGTCTCGTTTTCACCAGAAGTTTCCTTTTCATCCAAAGAGATGCTTCGGATGGGATGTTCAGAAAAGAAAGTTCAATAAAAAATATTGCTTTCAATTCTGGTCATAAAGATCAGTTTAGTCTTTAAAACCCCCATCTCATCCTGCAGCCCTCAATTAACAAGGAGTTAAGAAATAAATTCACTACTATCCAAACTATCATTATAAAAGGTGCTTTCGTAAATATGTATGGTCTAACAGCAGTTCCAAATGCCAACTTCTACATGGGCTTTAGATATATTTGCTGCATTAAATAACAGCAATATATATAATTGAACACACTTACTTATAACTAGTTGCCTACTACAAAATGTCTATTGAACTCCAGTGCCCTAGTGTGACTTGAGGTCATGGTACATAAATTTGATTGTAATCCCAAATTAAATTTACACATACTTGCTGTACAATAGCAGCAAAATAAGGAACTGGAACACAGCCTCCTCCCCAGTTTAGCTTCCAGAACCTAGAAAATTTCAGCCCAGTTGGTCAGATTAGGATTTGTAGGAGTTACTACTGGTCCACTGAAATTATTGTATTAATACCCTTGTAAGATTCTGGGTCTATAGTCTTTTAAAACACAAAGTGAAATTCTCAGAAAAAATTTAGGAGCTTTGTGATGTATCTGAGACTTTTCATACTGTTCATCTGAATAAAGATTACTAATGCAAGCACGTAATTTTCAGAAATAAGCAAGCTACTCGTATGCTGAGTTGTTTTCTTTTGTTGGTTATTTGGTTGTCGCTTGCCCAATACTAAGACATATAACCTCTGACTCTAAAAAATTGCTTTTATGGTTTTCTTTTATAGAGGTATTTATGTTTAGAGCCTTTGCCAGTCTCAAGAGAAATGAAATTTCTTTCACTATCTTTTGTCCTGAAGCTTGAATAGTTTAGCATTATTTCTCAGTTGCCGTTGAGTCATATTGCTATATAATGGTTGTACTCTGTCAAGCATTCACGGGGCAAAGAGCATATTGCAGCAGCATAAAAAGCCAAATACTATGAATGTTATACAGAGATGGGAAGATTTTTAGATTTAACAGAAGAAAGCAATTTTTGTACTTAAGGCTTAATCGGTGAATTCTGACTTATTACTAATAAGCAGTGCGCTACTACTCTAGATGAGAACTATTCACATCCACGCTTCTTAGCAACTATGCCTCCCTCTCTGAAATCTTGGGGTAATGATTTTATTTTTAACATCATTTAACTAACATTTTGTATACCTGGTGAAATCAAATACAAAGAAATATGGTAAAAGCTGTCTAAAACAGAACATATGAACTCACTCTGCCAGTAAAATTAAATTATTAATGGTTTAATTTCTTTTTTTTTCCACAGGATTTGAGGTTCCAATTAAAACTGTGTTTGGACCATTGCTTTGCTTGCCAGTACTTAATCTTTTCCGAAAGCCTCATCACTTATCTAAAACAAAAGAAGAACGAGGTAAGGAGAGAAAGTAATGAAATGCAGTATAGCACATCCGTCAAAGGAACAGAAAGTAGCTTTAAAAAAAAAATATCCAGGATCAATGACATTAAAAAATTATTTGTTGAGCACTAAATGTGTTCATGTTAAGCATCTTAATTCTAAGGGATCTGTAACTACTATTATGTTCTTGCATACACCGAGGGTTTGGTTGCTTGTTTTAAGGAGATTTACTGTTGATGTAACCACAGGATACAAATGAATAATAGGGACAGGAGCTCTGGAATTGCTAAATGCACCTCTCTGTACTATGGAGTGCTTAGGAAGATTGTTTAACATCTTGATGCTGAACTTATGAATATAATTAACATTTCTGAAATTATTTAAAATTCAGTTTTGGGTGGGTCTAGATTTATGTTCTCCAAATGTGCATAATGCCATAGTAGGTACTGTATTAAGAGTTACCCATTTCACCATTGGAGCTATGCTATCCTTTGTTGTTGATAATAGATGTTTTTAAAATACCTGAATTTGGCTTTTGCTATGTCACTTAGGATTAAAATAATAATAAGGCAGGCATGACTAGAGGTGACAGAGAAGACTAGTACAGTGATTTAGCCTTGATGGGATAAGGATGTAAGGAAGGCACAGCTGGAAAAACATGAGCCTTTTTTGTGTCTGAAAACTGTAGCCTGCAGTGCCTACCTCTGCAGTCACTGCTAACAGTTACCAAGACAGAATATTGGGATCTCAGTTCTTATTTTTCCCATTCACGCATTTTTTTTCTGCATTCTGAGATTTCTGCCAAGTTTGATTTCTGTTCAAACTAATGTTAGGTGGTGCAGACCAGGCTCTGTGGCTCCTAGATATCCTTTCACTTCAGTCCCCTTATATAAAAATCTAGCAGGCGAGAAAACTTGTTGGTTTCTCATCTTTTCAACATCCAACATCATATATTTTGTTTGGAACTGTTAAGCATGCATCTTACCTAGAGTCTCTCTCAAGAGTACTATTTATAATGTTGCTTTTCCAGCTGCATAAAGAGTATCATTAAGTAGCTGGGAAAAAATGTTGAATGTGGCATGCTCAGCTACGCGTAGCTGTAGGCTATGCAGAAAATAGCTGGTGGTAGTTATCAACCCTAAGTGAAACTGGGTTTAGTAGCTGTGGCTTTAAAGCATATGTACTGCTGAGGGAGAGTTGTACCTCCAGATCCAAGGGTTGATAATATATGTAACTGACTGTTATAAGCAATCCTAAGATATTTTCTACCATTACTGTCACAAACTGCTCTTGCATACATAGATTGTTAGGTACCCAACGTAAATACTTGAGGCTTGACAACTAGCTTTATGGTTTCTGAATCCAGTCTTCCTGTAACCGTGTCTTACAGCACAGTTGTCTCATATTGCCCATCCAGGACATGATTTCTGCTAAAATCTGGGGATGGTCTCAGCAAACACTTTTGACTGATGTTCGATCTTATAGAATTTGACTGAAAAATCCAGTTGTTGAGCCACTATAGTACAGATCTCATTTTGTTGGTCTCTAAGATGGAAAAGATGATGAACCAAAAAAAATTCATATAATTTAATAAAAATTACTACGTAGCATTGCTTACGGAGGCAAGATGAGGTGTTTATGTAGAATTAGTTACTCACAGGGTCCATCTTAGAAAAACATTAATTAAACTTTAAATTAACTACTCTTAATAGGATTCAAAAAAAAGCACACTTGATTTGTCTGTAGCTCTTCAACTTTCTTTCAATTTCATTTCAAAGCTATTCTTTCCATAGATAGATATCTCAAATTTAATGCCTTAAAGATTCTCTCATATTTGCTTGTTTAAAAAATTAACTTTTTCACCTTCTAAACCTTTCTGCTTCTTCAAAACCCATTAACAACTTAAAACACCTAAACTTGGAAATTATTAGCTACTTATAAGCATAATTACCTTATCATGATGAGTGTGGATGGCATTAAAATAAAATCTTATGCTGAATTGGTGTCTAAAATGAATAATGTGCTAATTGCGTATGCAGTTTAAATGGAACCCCTACTGATACTGAAAACAATCAAAGTTTTGTTGTGGTTTCTAACAAAAACAAAGCTTATATGTGTACAATAATTCATATGTATGAGTGGGATGTCTGCGTGTCTGTATCCTCCAATAATTTTTAACCTGTTGACTGATATGATGGTATTCTTCAATCCAATGACTGACATTAACAGGAAGACATAGTTTTCAAAGAAAACTATGTTCCAAACATTCTAGTGAAGATACGTGGCTTTGCAGAAAACAAAAGGATTTTTAAATTGCCCTGATTAAGGGAAAGCCACTCTAAAAGATTATTCAACAGAAAAACACATAATTAATTTGTCATGTTTGGAGAGGTGTTTTGGTCAGAACTTGCACCTTTTATACACAGGAGGATCCACAAAGAAAATTTATGAATGCAGGGAATTGTCCAAGGGTTCTTCTCAGGAAATCAGGCTGCCTTAGTCCTTGTGTGGCTCTGAACATCTCTCTCTTCCTTGTGGTACTTATATCCTGTTTCTTTGTGGATACTGATAACTGATATCAAAACAAGAAGCTTAGTCTTGCAGCAGTAGGAACATTTACTTTCAGGTTATAGCCTGTGTTTAAAACCAAAAAGCATTATCGTCCGTGTGGTTGGCAAGCATTGTGCTTTATGGTTCATTATATTTGCAGTAAACACAGAAAATCATCTATTTTGCTTATGGGACAGCTTATTGTTCTTATTGAACACTAACAAACCTTATGCTATGGGAGAAAGAGTTTGATCTATCTGCATTATTAAGTATACTAGGTACGTGGTTAGACATCACTCTCATAAACCATACCTTATGTCACTACTTTATAAATTCCTGCTAGCTTGTACAGTCAGGGGAAAGGTTCTGCGATGAAGTCCTTTAAGAAGATGCAATATATGTCAAAGCATAGCTCATAGCCATTGCCAAGTCTTGATAATATTACAGGCCTTCAAGATGAAATGTGGTTTCCTGGATAATTTGTGTAATGCATCTTTAAGGCATTCATATTTTCAAGATGCATTTGAATTTACAAGCTGTAAAAGATAAAACATACTTTGCAGTTTTTATTTGGATATAGTACCATTTAAAACGTTTGAGACTTCCCCTCCATACAGTGGAAGGTTTTCTCTGAGGATCTTAAAACATTCATTTCAACTGGTTCTCATATCAAGATTCTCTAGTAATATTGTCACAGTGCAACAGGAGACTGACTGCTGAGAATATCTTGGCAATCAATGAAAATTACTTTGCAACAGTACCATCCCTTTCACTTTCATTAAAGGTTGTGAAAGCAATTTACAAACATTAATAACGCATTATGGTAAGCTCCTGAAGATAGATCACTGTGAGCATTCAATCCTCGGAACTTTTAAACTGAGATAAAAACAGTTAACAGCTATGCTATGACAACAGAAACCAGCTGTTCCTTTGCTGGTCTTCATTTATTGTGGACCTACTTGGACACCTGTAAACTTTTATTTCAAAAAATGCTCACGAGTTGGAGTTTCCCAGCTCTGGAGTCTCCTTTTTGATGGTAAGCTTTGATCCTTCAACTAGGGCTCTGGTCAATCTGGATTTTTTTTATTAACTTGACCTAAATTCTGAAAGAATCTGAAGAATCAAAAGCAAAGAACCCCACTAACTTTAGAGGAAATACAAGTTTATTGAAACTCCCGAAAAGAAATTCAGCTTTCTAATAGCAGCAGTCACCTTCCCTAGGTATGGAAACTTTCTTAGTTAGAACGATAACGTTCAATGTTCTATCCATTTTACACTTTTGAAAACTTACTCCCGACAGCTAAGAATTACAGATAAGGAGGAATAGCCATCTATTCGAACTTTAAAAAGCAAAGCTTTATCCATGTTTGACAGGCTTTTTCTTTTTCTTTTTTTTCCCTGCCATTCCTCCATCTTACTCCATAATTCCATAAAGTGTTTGTTTATTTTGTATATTAATGTAAAACTTAATTCTGTATTTACTACTCTTAGCTAAGATGTCTTAATATAGGGTAGGATCTACTGAATTATCCGTTGCCATCAACTGCCTGGCAAATTATTCTGCTTGCGTCTCATTAACATCTCATTGTGACATCATTCCTACTTTCACAGGCTAAAAATGTTTACAATGTATTTCACACTGATTCCAAGATACATTTACAGAGCCAGTGTAAGTTTCAGATGCAGAAAAGCAAATAGTAGTACACTTGATTCTTTATTCTTTTGTGCAACAAAACCTCCTTTTGATATGAATGGAAATCCATGATGCCAAGGTGACAATTTTCACATTGTCTGGTACTGTGAATCACGTACACGTGTACCTTACCGTTTGAATTTTGGCCTCATATACTCTTCTCGTTTCTGCTTATAACATCAAAATACTGTTTTTAAAGATAGAACTAAAGTATATTTTTAGAGATAACTTGAACTCTCAAGTAGTGATGCTATTACTCCTTTAATTATGTACATAAAATAAAAAAATAGAAGTTGTTATAGAATTGCAGGAGTGCGATTTCTCAGTAATTCACCCTGGAGACAGTTCCTTGCAATATTCCAGAGTTCTGTCCTTTAAGATAAATATATTCTTACGTAATTCAAATTATTTTACAGTCTTTAAAGCCTCATTTTACAAATCATTGATGTATTAATTTAGCTTAATCATCTCTCTGAGTTTAGTCTAGTAAAAGTGTGTATGTGGTAGAGATGTTCTTACTTCTTCCAGCAAATTCTATAAACCAGTGAATTGGGAACAGGCAATATGAAATAAGTAATTCTTAAGATCAGTGCTGACCAAAGACCAGACATACTTAATATGTTAATATATCCTTGGGTTTGTGCCTGTAGGCCATAATGTTACAGATAAAATATGTTTTTCAGTAAATACAATTGATCACTATACTCTATAATCATATGTTTTTACTAGCATTAGAAGAATTGAGTACATTGATGTATCTTGCTAGTATCAAAATGGCAGCAAATAATCAAATATGTATCTTCCAGCTGATGCATTTCACTGATACTTCCACAAAAGGGATTCCATTCTGTTCCTTCTCTCTTTTGACTCTCAATGCTTTCCAACACAAGGGAGGCCTGTGGCACCAAGCAGCAATTCCCCAGACATTGCTGGGGCTGAAGACTTTGCTGCCTTCCTCAGCAAAGTATTGTGTTTCTCGGGCTGTCAATGAGCAGCAAGGCTAGAAATATCAACACATTAGAGGAACTCAAGTCATTTGAATGCACAAGGGCTCAAAGATGCATCTTACCTTGGTGAAATCCTACCACAGACTTCTAGCATGATGGCAGTTGCAAGGTCTTTCACTTAAATTGCCAAGCACGTTTGTGCACTTGTTTGGACCTCAATGCATTCTAGAGTTGGAGCAATGAGACAGAGTAGCACAGCGTTTTGTCTGTTCCTTGATAGCATAGGATCACTACAAGATGCTGTACGCATCTAACTTCACTTAAAACTATGTATAACAATGCCTTTTAGTGATAATTTGATTTTATTTGCAGCTAAGAAAAAAAATAGTAATGTCACAATTAGTATTCTGAGCATCTCTCTTTGGTTGCAGCAATCTGTACAACATTGCTCTCTCTATTCCCAGAAAGATTGTTTGGTGATTTTCTTGGCTCCTAATTGTTATGTAGCTTTCAGGTGGGTTAGTGTACTAAAGTTCTGCCTCTGGAGACTTAGATAAAATTCTGTGTAAGTAGGCTGATCTCATCCTAATCTCTCTCTGGTAGGCAGTTTTCCAAATTTTAAAACTGCAATTGCAGTCATGTCAAAAATTCTTTTTTTTTTTATATAACCCAAGTACCTCAGTACTTGTAACTGCAGGTCAGGACTTACATAGCTGGGAAAGCATGAACAGTGGTAACTGTGGCAGCGTCCTTTGTGGCACACACTAAATTCACCTGAGAAATAAAAATATAAAAAGGTGTCAAGTATGGGAAAAAACGGTATAAAAAAACCTAAAACCGCATGTGTAAGCTCTTAATTTAATTACTGCAGATTTATTTTGATTTGTATCTGAACACAGCAGGCAGAAGAAAGAGAAAATTCATTTGCTAGAATAAAAATAGATCATTCCAGTGCATAGTATTTTCCATTAAGCTCTCTGTAGGTTTACAAGCCTAAAGAGCTTGTCCCTGTGTTTTCTATTTCCATATTTAAGGAGATTTTGCATTTTATTTTCAACTTAAAAACATATCAAGATAGACACTGGATTTGGAAAACTGTTTTGGTAGGGTAGCTTATACCTTATAACGTCAAGCAGCTTAGGGCCAGCTACTTGAGGAAACCTGGATTTGTCATATTACTCTTCCTGCCTTCTTCAGATATCCCCTTGTAGAAAACTCATATCCCCAGTGTGAGGAAGACTCTTTCAACTGCATAAGTGTGGGCCCACTACAGTCACCCAACTCTTAGTTTTCATCAGTAGGACGTGTAAAATCTGCAGTTTCTGCACACCAGTTGACCAGTGCATCTCTGCATATTTATAGTCTGGTTGCGTAAGTAGGAATGGAGAATTTCAAACCTGTCTCCGTGCATTTTACCAGAGTTCAGGCAGCAACATCCAGACATCAGCATGCTGGACACTTCACCGTTCCTTTGCTAAGTGCTGTGCCACCCCCAAATTAGCCTTAGGCATGGCAGGTATGCTGTTTTTGCTTACTTTGAGCGCTTTGAGAAAGTGCTTCCAGAACTGCTGGGAGCCGTCAACTGTTAGAGAGCAGAACTGAACTTGGAGAAGAAAGGTTATTTGCTAGTAAACGTCGAGTACTTGACATACACCTCCACATTTTACCTGCTTTTCCCCTTGTCATTCTCTTTAAAATGCAATTAAACATTCCCTGTCCAGGGGTGAGGACCAGGAATAACTCTAAATGTTGGTGCAAAAGGAGATGTGTGTACATCCTGTTAGAAAATGCAGTGCAAAGGACCTTCACAGCAAAGAATGAATTCTGGATAAGCAATTATCCTTCTGTGGGTACCCACTGTGCATCAGGTACATAGCAAGGCTGACAACAGTGCACTGAAGTAGGAGCATTCAAATTCATATATAAACAGCTATACCTAATAATCCTGCATGGACATTTTAGAAGCCATTTGGAAATGGAAGTATTGAGAGAGACCAGAGGAAAAGATTGAATTATAATTCAATGATCACATTTTATAAATTATCTAGTATCTATAACACTTTAAAATAGGATTTATTTTCTTTAATAATTCATAGAAAGTTCACAGTAGGTAATTTATTAATAATACAGTGTCATCAACATGAAATTTGCCCAATTCCTATTTCTATTCTATTGAGCTTATTGGTCTGTTTTATTGCAACAGCAAAAAGCTCAGTTTTAAATAACAGCAAAAGAAAGCCTGTTGCATTGTTTTCAAAATAAAATATGGACATATCTGGAATATAAAGGTCCAGTTTGAAATCGGGAATAGCTATAAACGCTCCTATTTAGATGGACACTAAAGGTGACCATGCAGAAAAATACTTCAAATATGCATGCACTTATATTCGAGTCACACCACTAAAATCAATGAAACGACTTTTATACTTATTGGTATAATTATCCTATTAAGACACTTACTTAAGTGTTCTGCTGATTTGGAGCCAGAATATTCAAGCACTCTGCAAAGCCTTCCATATCAGAAATATACCATTTGCAGTCTGTTTACCAAATTCTTTAATAGTCCATCACTGACTTCAGCTGTTTCTTGTATTCTTAATATATAAATTAGCCTTTTTCCTACAAGAAGGGAGTAGCTGTTTTTTATAACAGTAACAGCTAGTAGGGTGAGCCTTATTATTTATTTGCAATCAGATTTTTCTCTTGTTTTCACCAAAATCCTTTCTCAAGCTGCAATACACTGACACTGTGTCAGAAACAATTTGTTGTAGAGCAACAAATCTTGATGTTTTCAGGAAAAATGCCAATATCTGTTTAGTGTTATTGTTAAAGAGGCTAGGATTCTAGCTCATAAGAAAGCAGGTCTGTTCATTCCCCTGAGAACATTAGAAACAAATATGCACCAAGTTAGTTATTCTGGCTATGGGGATTTAATTTAAGCACTCTAACAAATAAAATATTGATAAAAAAATAGAAGCAATGGAATGGGTTGACTAAGTTCATATCCAGAACTGCATGCTGTAGCAGCACAGGTGATTTTTCATTACAGTCTGGTGGTGCCAGACATACTAGTGGCTGTCACAGTTTCCATCACATGTGTTCATGTGTGTAGAGCCCATCTGCTCAGGAGAAAGGAGTTGAAAAATTCCTGTTGTGAAAAATGTTGAAGTGAGGGATGAAGTGCACTGAATGCACAAAATAGGGTTTGAACACAAATGGGAGATGGACCATAAACTAAATCTCAACAGTATTTACTTCGTTTTACATCAATGCCATGGTGGATAAGTGCAAGGGAATCGGTACAAGAATGTATAGATAAGATTTGCATTCTGATGTTTAGCATTGTTGATTTGAAACCATTGGTAACTCACGAGCTTTTTGTGGTATCTCTAAAACTGCTCCTCAGATATTTTATTAAAGGACCAAACCAAAGGAAACCGTGGGCTCCACTGGTGGTGGTGGCTGTGGTTGGTTGCTTTCCTTGGAGTCAGGTGAGAGTGGAAATTTATGTACCCCTTGCTTTCACAGATCAGTAGTGGATCATATTTTTGTGCTCAGTCTCATGTGTGTAGCTGCAACATCTGGCTATAGAGTATCCATCAGTCATTTTATGGTAAAACAGTAAAATTATTTTGTAATCAGATATTTTGACTTTAAATTATATATATTAAAATGTACATCTATGTACCTCATAAAAGAATATTTTCTCCAAAACTATAATTTCTGATTCAGATTTTGACTTACTCAGATCTTGCCTCAAAATTATTTTTGAGGTAAAAAACAGCAGCGGGGTGGGGAGGGAATCTAAGGTCTCTCTTTTTGGACTTCGTTTTTGACTCAAATATCCTTCTCAAGTTCTGTTTGTTAGTATTTGCTATAAATAACAAGTAAGTTGATTTACAGTAGGATATTAACAGTCTTTTGCTGATGGCTGTAGAGTTTCACCAGTTGTGTGGGATTTCTTGTTTGGGACAGTTCACAAACTTTACTTTTTACTTTATTCTAAATGTCATGGGATTATCAATACTGCTGAGATATGTGGGTGTTTTATGGTTGTTCTTCAAACCAATACATTTTCTGTTGCAGAAAAATCAAGATGTTTGTCTAAATAAAGGTAGAAAGCTTTTTATGGAATCATAGTAAACGATTCATTTAGACACTGATTCATTTTATTCACTCCTGAACATTGCTTGCATGCAAATATTTGCCATTAGACTAAAGCATGTGTCATATCCCTACCCTGAAGCTTTGCTTTCTTTAATGATAAAAAGGTTTTCCTGCCCTGTGTATTAACTGGATCAACATTATTCAAAGGTGTTGGAGGGGGTTACATTTCAGTGTTTAGGAATATGCAAACATGCAATACTTAATTTGTAGCAATGGTATGCTAACTTAGCATACAAAAACAGTGTTTTGTGGTAAATCGTTCTGCATTCTCCTTAGTTGTAATGCTTGAAACAGCAGCATTGTTAATAAGGAAGAGTTTTCCAGAAACACGCAACAATTTAATACCTGTTCTGTCATATCTGCACACTGTGAATTGGAGGAGATAAGGGGAGAAATTAATTTAAAAGTCTTTCTAGCAAAGCTGTTACCAATATTCAGGCATTGTGTCTTTTTATTTCTTCCCTTAGCAATTCTCAGCCAATGGACAAGGACATACTGTATTGCTGCCTATTTTGTCGTTCATTTCTCATAAAACAATCTGTTCTTTTACTGGCACTTGTTATTAATCTTTTTTTTTTGCCTCTGTTATAGTCGTTGCTGGCTCAATCACTTCAGTATATATAATCACTAACTTTTTCCATTGCAGTAGTGAGTAGGTACACTTATACGTGTCTGTCAAAGGGATGCTGGTACACTTAGTGTAATACTTTGCAGTTTCAGTGAGAACACTAATGGCTGAAGTGTGGTTGCTTTTTTACCCCTTTTTTTTTTAAAGAGAAAAAAAAAATATTGCATGTTCTCCTCAGAGAGAAAAGAGGAAAAGGATAGAAAGTTCCAAACCGAACTTATTTTTGCATTGTTAAAACATTCAAAGATACAAAGGAATACTCTTGCAGAATCAGTCATTTCATAATGCATCTGCAGAGACGCTAGATTTACGGATCACCAAGAGAATCATGAAAAGGCTAAAGTATCAATTTTGTACAATAGGGTCTGTATTTGCAGAGTACAGCACAAAAAGTCTCACTCTTACAAATTAAATGGGGGGGGGAGGTGCAGATAAAACCTTTATTGACATGGGATTTTGGTTTTGTGCAAAAAAGGTGCAGGTTTTGTCCAAAAATGGTGCAAACAGAAGGACAGAGGAGGTATATCACCAAATAAGTATTGATGACTTCTTTGAATGTAAAAAAGGTAATTATTTGGATAATAGAAAAAAGAATTCTGATATATATGCTAAAAGTGAATCAGTCTCTTCATAAAATGGTGCTTCCTCTGTAACACTTTGAGATCATTCTGACAGGCTGCTTTAAAACCAACTTAAAAAAAAAAAAAAAGAAAAAAAAAAAAAACCAACAAAGAGAAAATAAATATGTGGCCACACAGCTCCGTTTTCAAAACTAGTCTTCTCATCATGTTTTCTCTGAATTTTTCAATTACTTTTTTCTTGATTTTTCACTGATGGTTGCACTTTTCCTTTTGAGACTTCACATATTACCTGCTTTTATTTTTCTATCCATTTTTACCCGGGACTTACTTTTTCCATTCTATAATAGAGTTAAATTCTGTCTTTCCTTTATTCTTGTCCTGTCCTTCATCTTCCTTGGTAATTGTTTTGTAGAGATCAGATGAGAAATCTTCCATTCCCACAACTCCAAACATTATTACTTTTTCTCTCTAAGCAATTCTAAGCCATCACTGAATTTTACTGCACCTGATTCTAGCAGTAAAAGCATATTCCAAAGTTCCGATATAATTTGTCTTTATCTCTTATCTCATTTAATCTACCCTGCTTACCCTATGAATCTTTGCATATTTTCCCCAATTAGGTCTTCACCTTTTAGCTTTTCCTCTTTCCCCATACTGTTCCATGCTTCTGTATTGTCTGGGTTTTTTTACCATTCTATGCTTCTACTCTTTGCAGCATTCTGCAGAGCCATGTCTAATCCTCCCTACATATTCATGTACTCCATTATTGAATCTCTATCCTTACTTGTTGGATAATAAGCTATTTGTGACAGAGATCAACTGTACGGTTTCCAATCTCATGTACATATACTGTAGTACTTAAAAAAATATGTTGTGGGCCTTCTTGATGAATGAATTTTGTACCCTGCATCCTAGAACAAGACCTTTCAAAATTATTAATAATAACAGAATAGCATATATAAAGTTATATTATAATTCTCAAATCATTCAGATGTTTTTATTTATCCTGGATATGCACAACAGTCTTGAAAAATGTAGGAAATATTTTCTATTATCTCCTAATATGCACCTCCTAAAACAGAGATTTAGGGCATGATCCTCTCTTTGGACCCAGTATAAGTAAGAACAAGAATTGTCCCCTAGCTCTCGCCGTGTGTTAGAAACACTCCATCACGCACCACTTTGGTGAATTTCACACTAACAATGATATCGTTGCTTAGTTTTCTGTGTGTGTGGCAGCTAATTTCCAAATGAACCACAAGTTCCAAGGCACCAACTTGCTTGCTGAGAACGGCAGGCGCTACATGCCCTGCTGTAGCTGAGCTTCACTTACTTTGTTGGTTGCACGTTGTGATCCAAGGGTGAAGAGAGCTGCTGGGACTGCCCTGTGCAAGACACATTTCACTGCTGTGTGATGGGCTTATCTTCATCCCAAAACAACATGGAACAGTCACTGCTTCTCCAGGAGCAAATAACTTCAAGTTATTGCTTAGACGGTAACAGCTAGCCCTGTTCATAACATTTTGAGTGTGATGATTTACTGCTATGATAATTCCTGATGCTGTTATGATATCATTTCTTAATACTCAGAGATTGCTCTATTAGGGCATTACTGGCTCATTGGGTCTTATGTCTACTTTTTTTGTATTCCCTTTAGAAAAGAAAGAAAATCAAATGAAGTATTGGAGCATACATTTCATTTTGGTGTAGTATGGGCTATTATGATGTGTAACTACCATTAAGGAAATGACTATTGTGTAGAACTCGATGGATATTTGTCTGGGAAGGCTTATGAAAGCATTTTGTCCCTCTGTATGTATGCTTGCTAGATGTGCAGCAGCTCAGCTCTGATCGGGGTTTGGAGAACTTGAGTGAAACCTGCACCACCCGTAAGGGAGATCCCAGCAAATGCCCCAAGTCACCGCTTCATTAACGGGTGATCAGTGTTGGTTAGCAGAGTGGTGACAGCCCTAATTAGATTCTGTGGGAACCTTAGGAAGAAAACTTTGCAGGTGAGTTACAAAGCTAGACTAATTAGAATGTTAACGTGGGTTAAGATGATACTGCACTCTCTGGGTACAAATAGCTACAAATGCTGCAGTAGCTCCTTACTCACCTGATTTTTAATGAAGACATTCTTAATGAAGAATGAAATTTTCCTCCTGTAGGGATTTCCTTGGCTTGAGAAGAAGAGTGATGAATGTCAGCAGATGCAGCCAACCTTCTCCTGTTGGCCCTGTTTATCTATGCTACATATTCAGCCGGGTGGCACGCACGATCTAGGCATCAAGTTGCTACTTATTCCAAGAATCGTTATCTTTATTTTTTTAATGTGATTAAAACTTTTAATAACATAGTGAGAAAAATAGAACCTATTTTGAGGTACGTGATAGTCTATGTTGTATAATTTATCTCTGCGCAGTTTCTAAAGTTAATGAAGTTATTGAGTAATCACACCACATCCCTTGCAGCTTTGTTGGCTTCCTGCATATCTGAAACAGGCAGTGATATATTAGATGCTCTCTCTTACAGAAGAGGTGTGAAATATTTTAATACCCATTGTGAAATTATATTTTGAGTTACAGAACTAATGGGATTTATTGGTTTTCTTGTGTTTGTTTTGTTTTCATTTATGTCTTGTTTGGCTTATATAAATCTGAACAATATAGTGGTTTAATTGCCAACAGAATCCAGGCTGAAAGCCAGCTTTTAAGGAGTACTAGCCTAATGCCAAAGTAATGTAGTGTATGAATCTCATGGGAGGAGATGAGGATGCAGGAAAGAGTGTATGGGCTGTGGCTGTAAATTATTGTGTTCTGTGTCTCCTTAAAGGAACATCATGCTTTAATTGTGAAAATCTGAGGAAAACTGTTTTTTCTAGACAATTGCATTTATATTGTTACTTTTTTCCACCCAATGTTATTCTAAGAGTTTGGAGAAAGAATGTGCTAATAATATGCTTTGATTAAAAGTAAGCATAGGTGAACTGGGTTGGATAAGATTTTTCAGAAACTAGCTGTAGCCTATAGCAGTAGGTACTATAATCAATTAGATGTTTTAAACTGCAGACCATCTCCTCGTTTTTCTGTGATAACGTAGGGCTGATAGTTGAAGCAAGTACTTCTTTCCTTAGAAGTTGTTTTCATCATCCATGGTGAATCCTTTCTGGAATTGCAGAGCAGAAGTTTTGTTGTATAGTGTCCCTATTCAGTCAGGTGAAAAGACTGTTCAACTACAGTATCATGTCTGAAGCCATCCTGTCCCATTTCAAAAATGCTTGTCAAAGGCGCTGCCTTAGAAAGAAAATATAATCTCTGTGGAGAGCTGTTGGAAAAATTAAATTACAGAAGTCAAGTGTAGGTTGAAAGAAAAGGACCTATTCTGTTTAGAATAACCCAATGTTTTCCAAATGAATGCTTTGTTGCACAGTTAGTCCAAATATACCAGTCCTGATAAACTTCATTCTTTCATGTGGTAAGATGAATACCTGTTTGTCTGGCTATTTTAGAAAACCAGCTATAGACAAGATTTCTGATATTACGTGAAAAGAATACGATCACAGAGAAAAATGCGTGAAATAGCACTTATATATGGTAAATGATAGACAACTATGCAATACATAGCGGTGTACACTCAACAGTTGCTCTAAAGTCTTAACAAACTGTGTCTGTTACAAATACTATTAATCTACTCTTGAAACTAGGCTGTGTTGTACCTTAGTGTGTATCTGCAGCCATTCTGCAGGGACGCGCTTATCTCTTTATTTAGGAATCAAATACGTCTGGTCATGAAAGTTTTTAGCCTGTTCGCAAGTGTTGCTTTGTCCTTGTAGCACAGCAGCCTTAGCCTTTTCTTGTATGCTGTATTCAAAATAAACTCCTGTCCCACTGGACTTGTATTCTTGGGCCCAGCTTTAGTTTCTGGAATGCTATTGAATGTGTGGTTACAAATAAATCAAGATTATATATGTGATACTTTACACACTGATACTTAAGTGTGTTACTTAAATGTGTTTTCTTTCTCTCCTCGTTGTAAAACACGTCTGCATTTTTCTTGTGGCTGGCATGCCACAGAAGTTCAGCAGAATGAGCAGTGGCAAACTGATGCTCAAGTTTGATGTTCTCAAGAAGTCTAAGTAAGACAGTCAATGCAGAGGTGCATCCTTGCATCAGCTGCCCATAACCTCTACTGAGGAAGAAATATAAGCACACTAAATGTGTGATTTGCATCCTTCCCAAATCCATTGCTTTTCTTTAAATACTGCACTGAATTTAGTACTCAGTTTAAAAATGCTATTTCAGTAATTGTTTAAAGGCCAGCTGGTGAGGCACTACACAAAAACTATCATGTTTGTAAAGCAAAAAACATTTTCTGTAACAGCTTCTTCCTGTTTTGTGGTGTGGTGGGGGATGGGAAGGGTTTGAAGCTTAGTCTATGAATCATTCCAAGCATTTCATGTTACTGAAACGTGAATATTATTTTTAAATGGGTAACTATGCTATTAGAGCCTTCTGTGATTTGGAGGGAACTTTCAGAATACTAAAAAGTCATTATTTACTTTCTTCCAGTCTATTAGTGCAGAACAATCCTCGCACAGGCTCTGCAGTGGCAGAGTTGATTGGTTCTCAGTGGACTTGTCCTGTTAATAGGAGAAAAGAGGCTCTTGCTGTTATTTCTGCTCCTTTCTGGAACATGACTTCTCTAGACAGCTAATTGTATTGCATTTGAACTGCCACCCTGGTGTGACAAAGTAGGTATCCTCAGACCTTTACATTAAATAAATGCCTACTCCTCGCATGTGGCAGAGTTTACCAAACAGCAAGACTGAACAATAGCTGCTAAGAGGTGTCATCTTCCTTTAGCTCAGTGAAACTCCGATGTTGTGAGGGTGGGGATACCTCTAACCTTGGCAAGGTTAACCAGCTCTGTTGAATCTCATAATTTTTCTCTTCTACACTCTTTGCACATGCTCCTAGAGCTAGCAAACATTTATGTGATAGGACTTGCATCACTTTGTCTCCTAAAAACAGAGGCTTTATGCTCTCTTTGTCTCCTCGTTAATTAAACCTCAGAGATGCTCTTACATAGGGCCAATGCAGGGTAATTACAATCTCCAGCTTCATTCCAATACATGTGAGCTGTTTAAAAGCTTTGCTGCAGGAGTTCTGCAGCTAGGGATGAATGAAAAAGAAGTGCTACAGTGGTTGTGTTTACCTGCAGTTCCTTGTGCTACTACTGCCACTGGCTATTTATTGAACTTTAAATACATGGGTAGCTGCTATCGGTCCGTAGTGTTATCTGAAATGGCAAGTTAAGCTCTGTAAGATAATATAGGCGCTCATTAATTTTTAAATCATGTTTCTCAAATCATTAAAGGTATATTTCACTGGTGTTTATTAAACTGAGATCCATTTAAAAAATGGATTTTTGTGAACTTGACTGCACATTTGACAATAGCAGCAACAAAATCCCCATTCAACGTCTGTTTAAATTACTACAGTTATGAAGTAGCAGTATCTATTAGCTTCTTTTTGGCATGGCTTATAAATATTAACTAATGCTCAAATCATCACTGAAATTATACAGTGAGATGGGGGTTAAGGGAGAACAGGTCTTTTTTTTCTTTTCCAAGTACTTCAAAGACTTGAAAAATATATTAAGGGTGCAGGTTCATTTTACACCAGCTCCTCTATGCCTTTGTGTCACACCAAGCAGTCCTGCTCCCTCCCCTTGGATGTGTTCTAGCTGTCATTCTGCCAGTGTTAATTTTTATGAAAAATGCAGTTTAGGCAAGTCTAAGGATTCATCTTTATCCTTTTCTTCACATTTACTTCATAGACACTTCATGAGTCATTCGAAAGAACATATGTATTACAAATTCCTGGTGGACATTTGGAAAAGTGTATGTAATTGAGAAAACACATGGCCAAGTGATACAAGGCTCAGTTTGGATGCTGAGCATGTGAAATCTTGATTGAATGATGTGATGCCTACAAGGTCCAACACAAAAAAAAGAGAGACTGTACCTGTAATTGTTAATTTAATTAAGAAAATCAACAATGATCATCTTCAAAACATCAAATGATCATCTTGACACGCAGTTGCATATGATGATGCCAACATTCAAAGCAATTCTACAGGTCATTTTCTGAAAGACCATTGAGGGTCTCTGTCATTTTTGCTTTCATATCTTCTGCCAATAAAATGTGAATTCCTTTGAGCGCAAACTTGATCACTGGGATCTCTTCACCATAAGCTTCATTCAATAATCAAAAAGTCAGGGATTTCTTCAGTTTCACGAGGAACTTGTTAACTCACTGTTCTCTCTTCCACACCAACATTTTCCGACCAAGGGTAAGAAAATGTCTACGTTTGACCACGCATCCACTCGTACCGAGTGAAGTGATCGAGTTGAGCCTTGTCTCACTCTGACAGGTTAGATCATATTCTATAACCATCTCTCTGTCTCTCCCCTCCCACTCTTGGTTCCTGAGCTATAGGTTTAGTCTCTTAATTTTTTTTTTTTTTATCTGACCTGTTACATTCTGCCCTATTAGGACGTCTCTTATGCCACTCTTTGGTGTCCCAATGTCCCACTTAGGTAAATTTTACCTGACGGGGAAAGAAAGGTTGCTTAAGGGAGGTGGAATTTGAAAGCTGTGGGATGATACTGACACAAAGATCCAGATTAAGTAAAGGTTGAAATCCTGTAGTAAGTCTTACCAAACTGCATGCATTTATGTTTGCTTCTTAAATCTGGCAGTCAAGCCCATGTCCAGCTTTTTTAACACCATATTATCTCCATGTGTTTGTAACTCTTAATGAGTGGAATAAAATATGACAGTATAATTTCAGGTTCAACTATGGAACAAAGACGTGATTTTAAGGTTTATCTGAATGATAAATGGGACATTATTTAATCCAGTTTTTCGTGGTTTGAGTGAGAGTTATGTGGTTAAAAATGATTTCAACAAACAATGTAAAATTGGTGGTGGCCATTTATAATATGAGCCACTAACAATTGAATAATACCTAGTTTATTTTCTCCAGGGTATAGTATCTAGTTTGTGAATGCACTTGTACTTCATAAATCATTCTCAAGAGCAAAAGGGGAGAAAAATGAAAAATCCATTTTCCTTCAGCCTCTTGGGTCTTTATTTAATTTTTAATGAAATAGAGAGGGTACTTCATCAATGGCAACAGTAGAGCATTTTCAACACACATCTTTGTGAAAACAAATGGACTAAAATCTTAAACCACCACCACTAAAAATCCTGAATACCCAGCCCAAAGCAAATAAGGCAAAGGAACTGCCTTAAGACACAAGAAAGATTTAAAGTTAAATGGATTTTTGAAGCATTTAAATTTTTGACAGTTAATTTAGCCATGAGATGTTCTTATATAACATGTAATAGAATGCAGACAGTCAATATTAAGCAGATAGATAATTTTTGGGTGGCATAATATTTATTTTGGAGCAGAAATCTGTCAATATTATGTATTAACTTTCTGGTTCTGGCTTACATGACAATGGGGGCTCTGGGATCAGAACAACTCTGCCTTGCCTGTGGTATTTGTCCTTTCATTGTTAGACATTGACTGTAAAGTTGTACATATGTCATTGGGCAGCGTCACTCAAAATTCAAATAACTGAAGTATGCAAAGTGAAATAGTGTAACATGTTAATACCACGTGATATCAGGAAAAGATGTTTCTCCTGTTCATTCAGAAGTGAACTTTCACAGCTTGAAAGTTCTGGTCAACTCTCAGTCCTTTCCTTCACAAATGTTTCTTAATGTTATCAAATTAATTGTTTTGGCTAAACAAAAAATTCTAGTGTTGCAAGTGATTCTTGGTATACGTTTTCAGATGAGCTCTGTCAAAGTGCTCAGTATTCTGTGGAGCTCAACTCATGTATATGCCTCTATATAAATACATGACCAGGTTTACAAAAATAATTAAGGACTGCACTGCTGCGGGATATTCTCAGTCTAATAAGATTTTGTAATGAGCATTTGACAATTCTCTGCTCTGAAGCTACTGAAACAGTTTAACAGTACAAAGCAAACAGCCATTTTGCAGAATGAAACCAAAACCTCTCCAAATTCTAAGTAAAAGTCTTGAAGTAGTAGGTTAAGTAATTCTTGAATGCTTTCTCTGTACTATTTGACCTCTTATTAGGTGATGTTTACATTAGAAGAGTAGCTATTTAATAATATTTAAGGGCAAATTCTACAGACCACTCTAAAATTCAGACAAGACTGCTTTTATAAGTTATTGTAGTTTTAAGGTTAGTTGTCACAGACTTCTGCATGTTTTATCTACAAATAGTTAACAACAAACAGACCTGTTACCATCTAAAGTACATGTTAAACTTAGTATTAACATTAGGAATACTCTTTGCAAGGTGAAAAACAGATAAGATGTGAACATATTCCCTAGCAACAATGCAGATGTTGAGTTACACGAGCAATTGGATACCAGCCTAGTCACATATTACATTTCTCTGTATCACTGAACACCACCTAATTAAAAAGTGTATTTGGCCAGAGGTATTATTTTTATGAATTCACAAATATGCTTTAAGCAAAGACAGCAAAAAAGTAATAAAGCGTAATTTACTTACGAGCACTCTACCCTGTCTGCTCTATACTTATAAAGCAGCATTCAGATTATCCAGTATTATTGTAGTATTCTTTTCTTCAAACTATGTTTAGCTCATTAAAAATAAACTAAAACTAAATTCTCATCTTCCCTAGAGCATGACTATGAGAAACAAATTCAAATGGTGATGAAATAATTGTTTTATTTAATTTCTAAAGAGCAGTATGTAATGTGAGAGTACTCAGGCATACTTCATTCGTTCAATGATGGAATTAAAGGAGCTTCTTATATTGATACTTCTGCATGAAGTAACTGCAATATCCATTCCTGTGGACAAGCAATTCCTCTAGATAATAATGATAGGTTAATCTTCTCCAAATGGAAGAGTAGGAACAGAACAGAATGATGACTTTTCTCTCCTACATTTACCAACATCTCTACAGTTATGTGAAACGCTGCTTGAGACCGTGCTTAAGATATGTATATATGAACCTTAAGAGGTAGACACAGTATGACTTCTGACTGCAGATCATGTAGACAGACCTGTGTAAATAATTCCAATTTATTTGATTCTGTTTCAGTTCTTAGTTTTCCAGTTTTCCAAAAATCAGCTAGATCTGAACGTGAATCTGCTTAAAAGTCTACTTTCAAGTAAAAATAAGATGTTTAAATTGAAAACTGAAAAGAAAACATCCCCATCCTGTTCCCTGTTCTAATAAGTTTTCATTCTGTTCTATATGAAATGGTAAATTATTAGTGAAACTAAGTGAGAAGCAATATTCTTAAGGGTTTCTTTTAGAATCATAGAATCAGCAGGTTGGAAGAGACCCATTGGATCATCGAGTCCAACCATTCCCATCAATTAGGTTTCTCTCTGCCTCATAATCAGCAATAATCTGTTATGAGGGATTAATTCTTCAGTCCCAGCAGGGCCTGATAGGTGTTTGGAATCTTTACCAGATATCAGGATGTGGAAGCTTTAAATCTGCTGCTTGAGCATATTGCCTCAAACAGGTGTTTACTGTCTGTTGCCAGAAAGCCAAATTATTCATCCAGGCAAACTCACATACGCAGTGCAGCATAGCACCCTGGCACTGGTCAGGAGAAAGTCCCAGCCTCCCTGCAACCAGACAGTTGCTGCTGCTAAGCTGTAAGATGCCAGGCAAACAATACTGTTGCTCTGCACCCTTAGCCTTTCTGCTTTATTTCTAAGCCCTTGAGCAGTTCTCTCTTCAGCTCTTCTTGGCTTCCTTAGCCTCTTAAAATAGCACATTTGATGTATGCTGTCGTCTGTGACAACATACATCAATTCCAGCTTTCCATTAAAACTTAAGATGCTTTAAGTTAGTACGGTAAAAAATTAAAAGCTAGTACTGTATTCATTTATGTTCACACTGTGCTTCCCATGTACCCCTTCAGCATCTACATATCTTTAGTCACTTATCACAAATCTAAAAGCCATCACTGTGCACTACTGGCTCTGGCTTGAGCCCGTCTACCAAGTAATTTTATTGGCAATTCCCTGGTACAGCTGCTGACTTGCAGATATCTGATTTGTGAAGACCGAAGTCCTTTCACGTAGCCCTGCCAGTAGAGCTCGCATCTTGCAGTACTGCATTAGTAGCCTGCATTTTACCTAAGTTATTGGCTGAATTAAAGTTTATGTGATGTATTCAGAGATGTATGAGCAGGAAAGGAGAACCAAATAATTTACTACAAATAATTTACCTTTTCATTCTGTTGGACGGGAGGAGAGTTTATATAACCTACTTGTTCTCCTGGAATATATTTGGTGTTCCAGACAGAACTTTGCTTGTGGAACATCACTTATGATGCTGAGAACATTTGTGTTGTACACTTGAGGTGAATAGGTGAATATTAATTTGGTATACGGAACTAACTCCTTATATAGGCCTTTGATAAGGTGTTTTTAACTTCAAATTACCTCATGAATGCAGGACTAACTTTCATGACAATCTCCAAATTCAACTTGGATCATACAGCTATGTAAGAATTCTTACAGGTTTTACAGTCACCACATTGTTGCAGATACCAATTTCAAAAATTTATTCAAATGCGGTCCTTTGGACTATCCATCCACTCCCACTCAGTGCAGTTTTTGTCCACTGAATATCAAGGTTAATAGCAAAACTGAAGGCTAATTTTTTTATAACTATTCTGTTTAAAAGACCATCCTTAAGTCTCTCAAAAAGTATACTGCTTTTCTACTTCAACTTTAATTAACAATCAAACAAAAACCCAACCCTAAACCTTCTTGTTTCTAATCATTTATTATCCCTTGAGTTATCACCTGGCAGATTTTGCATTTTTTAGAACTTTTTTTTAAATCAATATGAATCATTTCTTTAAGAAACAACTTGATCTATGTAGAAATATTTCTTCTTTCAGTTTTGCAAGTAATTGAGTTGCAATATTTCATGTAAGAATCAAAACAGCACTGAACTGTCTCTCTTCTACACATGAGCTCACTGTGAATTTTTAATCTTTCCTTATTTCATAGAAAAGAGCAGGATGGTAAGGAGTTCTAAAAATCACCAGGGACTGGAAACGCAGCTTTTGGACTTGAGGGAGTGATAGGTCAGTGGCAGGCAGACAGCACTGTGAAATGGGGGAAAACTGACAACTTGCACAAGCAAAGCTGCAGTTCAAGTGCGTTGAAAGGAAAGGATTTCACCTTTGTCTTTCATTTTCTTTTTGATGGTGTTGAACACTGCAGAACACTTGTTCAGTGGAGGGTGTAGTCAAAAGAATTTGTTGATGCAGTCAAAAGAGTTTGTAGAGAGAACAAGAGAAGAAAAGGATGATTTGAGTAATGCTTTTTCTTTGCCCAGAGGCTCTATGTTTGAAGTAACAGAACTACATTTAAAATCAAAATTATTACAAACTATACCAATGTAAACAATTTTTTCCTTATTGCTTTCTGAGTGATCCTCTCTTTTATACTCTTTTGATCAATTTGGGGGTTAAGCATTAGGCTTACATTTCAGATGTTATTTTCTTTTTCATGCTCTTGTTATTTTTCTTTGTTTCAATTCATTTTTCCAACCTTCAGCAATGCCTAAATCTGTATAAAAATCAGAATCCTTATCAAAAATTACACAGCTCCAAAACCAGAGTTGCATGTAGTGAAATGCTTTGGTGGGGTCTGCTGGTAGAAATGTCACAGTAGGCTTTCCTAGGTTCCTCCAAAAGTACCCAAAATAGAAGACGGAATTTTATGGAAGAGTGTTTTACTGAATTAGCCTCTAATAGATATATATTATATTAGAGTTGGGACAGTGTTATTTTCCTTTACTTCCTATTGCTCACTTTCACTTCCTAGCTTTTAAACAGCCTCCTATATTGCTGAATTTTTCAGTAGTCTCTTCATTCAGACAGTCTTTTATAAAGTTCAGCACTTGGAGTGAAATTGTACAGATACAAGCGACAATTTCTTACTTGTTTCCACACATCTAACTTTATATTCATTCAACTCCAAAATTGCTACTGCTCAGTTATCCAAGAAAACTACTGATGAGAATCGGGAAGTACTCGGTTAATTGACCTTGGCTTCATATACACTTTAATCTAGTAAGAGAGAAATTTAAATATGGAGGTAGCTGCCTCTGTCCTTCACACATCGGCCTTTAGTTTTCTTCACTAATGGCTTTGGTCATTTAATAATGTATTTTACAGCAAGGTCAGGTTAACAGGAGCTTTTATAGACCAATATTTTACAGGGAATTGGTGAACCAAAAACTGTAATTATGCATATGAAATAATCCCTTGAATAATTACTGATGATTAACCGGCTGTTATCATTGAGACAGGTTATAAGAATTTGATATAAGAGGAGGTAGAATGCAACTTGCCAAACTTATGGCAAGTAAATGTTATATATTTCATAAAATTCTCCATTTATTGTCTTCTATCTACATAATAGGGCAAGTACAGCACTAACTGGTTTTTATCAACTGATATTGTAATCTAAATATTACATATTTACAATGAATCTTTCTGGCAGTACATCAAAATTTAGAAAGCCTGTTGCCAGTGCATAAGATGAAAGGTTGAGTGTTAACAGCGCTTAGAAGTTGAAATCTGATTAACTATTTTGTGCACAATTGTCATTATTTTCGCGCCAACTTGATTTTGTGCAACAGAATACAGCTGCATAAGCTCTCTAAGTATCACCTTGCAACTTCCAAATAGCATTGAGAACAAGGTATGAATATCAACCAAATTCCATATTGCTGGAATCACTAAACTCCCTGAAAGAGGGAGAAGCCAGTAGGAAAAAAAAAAACTTTGTGAAAAGAACAAGCGTATCCTGGCTGAAATGTGCATATTGTCATTTTTTTTATTAAGCCCAAAGTACATGTACTCTGCCTCCATCTGAGTCCTCCCACACCTAGGAATGAAGTCGTGGAGATATGTATGGGATCTGGAGGAAGGAGGAGTTAAAGGTGCTCTTGAAAAGATAATTGAAATTCTAATGATATCTGAAAAAATGATCTTAAATAGTTCAAGTTAGTAAGTTAAGTGTGTCTTAGGAAAGAAAATTTAATGTGTGAAGCAGAATATTTGGACAAATGACAGGGAGGGGAAAAAGAAGAGCAAAGGTAAATAAAAGCAAAAGGCCAGATTCACAATGAGGATTCACATTTGCAAAATACTTTTTAGCAGTTAGGATAGAAACTCTTCTTGGAAGTAACAGACAGGCTCAAATTCTCCCAACATCTTTCAGAGCAAAGGTTCAAAATAATTGTTATCCCGAGTGTATTTCGAAAATGTCAATCTATAAAGTGTTCTGAGGTCTCTCTTAGTCTTTCCTTTTGAAACTGTTTCACGTCATACAGAATATTTACATTTTCATTAGTAAAGGGACTAGATCCCAGTTGTCACATCTTTCAGGGCACTGATCTAATTAGCTGCTGCATTCAACTATCCTTCTCCAAGAGCTCTTTCTTGGACTTTCATAACCAGATTGAATTTCACGGAAGGATTTTTCTAGGTTTATAGGCCTCAGACAGTACAACACATTCCTCTACCAGCTGGCTTTATCTCATATGCAATCTACTCTTACAAGGACTATTTACTGAAATAGTATTGTAAGGTAGCTTCTGATTATTTGGTTGAAATTGCTCTATAAACTGCCTGCCATTTCAGTTTCTACATATTTTAGGCATGTTATGTACTTCTAGAATGATAAATACTAAAGAAATTAATTAGTTCTATTCATAATTGCTTATGCAATTATTTTAAGAATGCAAATTCACCTGGCACAAAATTAAAAAGAATAAATTTCATAAATGCTATGCCTTTAATTTGAATAGAAGTCAAAATAGTCTGCGACGCTCATTCCAGACAATATATATTATTTTTACAGTGCAGAATAATTCCCGTTTTGTACAGCTAGTGCTGATTAAAAGAAATTCACCTCATGCAATTTAATAAAACTAGCTAATTTAAGAACAGTCAGTGTATTAAAATTTACTATACATGACAACTGTTCTCATTTCAGAATGCACCTTACCACCTCTATTTGATTAGATTTCTTATTATAAGTTCTGAAAAGGTTAATGAATACCTTAACAAAGCAGCTCAGGTTCTATAATTGGGTCTAATATGCTGGTATGGTGATGGGCTTCTTGTTGATGTAACTGTAATGAGAGATCTTTGATGTGTTATAAAAACAACACAGTAAGAAATGTAAAGAAAAATAAGGTCTCATAAGTTCCTGGTTTACAGATATGCTATAGAAATCATTTTATTTGCTAGCTGATATAAGCAGATAATGAAGCTTTCTGCAGTTATGTATTCCATATCTGCAAGCATGTACCTCAAAGGCAATTACTTTTCACTCCCATAAGTGGAAACAAGTTGAAAATTTCTGTTACAGGAACCAAACTATGTAAAAGGTTGTCTCCTGAACTCTTCTCTGAAACCTAGCTGCGCTTTGGCTTTTTTTATGTGGGATTTCAGCCCACCTTCAAAGTAAATCAGTCTGGTCGTTTTCCCTCAAGCTAAGAATCTGTTTTCTTGATCAATTGGGGAACTCGGCTCTCTATTTAGTTTCAGTTTGCAGTACTATTCCTTGAATACGTATGATGAATTATACAGAGGTTGAATCACGCTAATAGTTCTGTATGTCTTCTGAGATTCTTCAGGTCAAGCCATCCCAACTGGTGTGTCCTAGAATTACATTTGGTTATCCCATTCCTAACCATGTGGCACCAAACATTTCGCTCTTTCATATTTTCTATTTCACGATCTTTCAACTCTAGTAGATGCTTTTGTTAATAGTTTCCAATCCTCTAGCCTTGCCTTTCTTGCACTACTGAACTTCATTCTGTCTGTTACATGAGTCCTCAAGGTTATCTAGTTCTTTTGTATGATATGCTGAGCTTTTTCTGCATTGATGAAATCTTCCGACATTTTTCATCAGCAGATTTGCTTAGGACAGTCTTTATTTTTATTACAAAGAATTCTCTTTAACAGTGACGTGGGTCCAAAACTGACCCTTGGGGAATAAAGTCTCTTCAACCTTTTCTAAGGCCAATAGCTTCTGTTGTCATTCCCTTTTTACAATCTAGTTGTAATTATTTCTTGATCTAACTTATAATATTTTGCTAGTATTTTTCCTTGGGACATCAAATTAAATATTTTACTGAAACATAGATCAATAGCAGCTACTATGTTTTCTTTGTGTCAACTGGAAATAGTGTGGATTAGTAATAGAAACATCTTTTGTGTGATAAATGGTTAAAATAGCTACAGAGGGAGAGGAAAGAGACGTGCAAGGTGAATGGAATGAAGCAAATTATGATATAGAGTGATGGAATTTAGATATGAACGAAATTTTTAATATTTGATTTCCCATTTAAGTTCCTAGTTTTCATATTTGCATGCTGAAGTGACTATATGTTATCATGTAATGACTAATATAAACTGAGGAGGAACACAGGCACAAATATATATGTAAATATTTGACAAAGAAATGTGCAAACGTGAAACTAATTTCCACTATGTGAATAGTGCAAGTAAGTTCGCTTTTATCTTACCTGTGAGATCTTTCTTTAAGGAAATATTTAGCTGAACCTTACCCAGAACCTATCTTGAAAGAGCCTTCTGTATTTTAAGTATTTTAGGATTTTAGTAAATCTTGAATTCATAAATACAGCTTATTCCTTTAGCAAGTGAACATTTTCAACTTCTATTCTCTTTACTTGTAAAAGTGATTTATACATAGTTTGGTTTTATATGAATGTATGCCCATTTCTGTCAACTGCTTGCCAGCTGTTGTAAATTGTGGTTGTCCCCTAAGCCAGTAAAACCACGAATGTTTGCATCAGGTTGGCATGCACTTGAATAACGTGCTAGTAGGCTTGGAGTGACCATGTGGGGAAATTGTGTAAAAATGAAGTTGAATGAGTCCTAGTCAAATGTTTTTCGATAGACATCTCAGGCTACAAGACAAATTTGCATTCCCAGTCTACTTTTTCTTGCTATTACTAGCAAAAATGCAACCATTTCATATCAATAAGATATATGGAAGGAATGTGCAATGTGAGAAAAAGAAGCAAGAAGCTACATCTATCACCTTCCAATCCACCTGGATTTTAACGAAAACTGCTCGTTTATGATGCTGAAAATACATAAGCAGAAAAATTCTTGCATTCCCATTCAGTGTTATATTTTTTATTTTTAGAACCAGCATAATCTCACAGGTAACTCAGTCTCTTGCAGACTGATAAAAGAAGCATTTTTCTCGGAACTCGATTTAACTTCCATTTCTTTTCTATTTGTCATTGTATTGTTATATACAACATATAAACATTATTTAAGAAACATACTCGCTAATCATTGACCACCTGTTTAAAAATGTTTCAAGAAGTGAATTTGAATATGAAAAATACACACTGCACTTCTGATCCCCACTCATTAAATCATCATCAGAAAAAAGGTCTTTTTATGTTGTAGTAGGTAGAAGTGATACATGGAGCAATGAACTAATTCACTGTACTGATGAGTGCTTTCAACTGAGTCAATGATAGAGATTATAACCTATTATGGTTGAAAACATAAAATCTACTAAATCAATTGCCAGGAGATGAAAATAAATATAAAATAAAATTCATTCAGTGTCTGCATTTGAGGAAAGATTTTTTTTTTTTGCTAGATATTTACTTTATCGCTTCACTGACAGATAGAAATCCAAGGGGTCAGTTATATGATTCACTTCTATGCAGAAGATTAATTGTTTTACATCTTGCATGTTGTCTTCCTAATCAGAGTACTCAAGTCATTTATTTTAATGTGGGACCATGCATTTCTCCTGTCCCCTGGACATTGCCTTTTCTGTTTTACGATGAGAATTTGAGTATGGCATTCTTTTTTCCTTTGTGTTTAGCTGATGCCTTACTGCAAACTACAGGTGCTATTTTTTGCAGTGAGTCATATTGAGAGTAATAGCACAACAGTGACAAAAATGAAGCTAAATATAATAGAAAGTTAATGGGAGGATACTCTGGCTACTGCTAGCAAGCTCGTGTCAGAGGGATTACAGTAACTAGTGTTATTCCTATTATCCAAGGCCTGTTATGATCTTCTGAGTGCAACTGTGCTTTAAAAGTGGGGATGGGATGTTGTATTGAAAAATTACTGTAATAGAGGACTATAGAGTTCAGTGTAATTTTGAATGATTACAGCACTGTTTCTATACTACTTTTAAAAATGATGGCCCTACACAGGTTTGTGACATCTTAGCATTGTATTTAGAGCAGGAGAGTGTACATCAATCTTCCTTGAAACTGGCACAAACAGAATACGTTTTGCTGTTATTTACAGATTTCCAAAGGAAGATTGAAAGAAAACAATAAAATGGTGAGAATTCAGTTTGGGACAATGAAGTATTCTCATCCCTCCCATGTTTGTGCATGCACTCTCTGCAGACAAAATGTGGGCATTTGACCTCCTAAATCCAGTTGCTAGGTTGCTTTATTCACTGATTTTTCATTTACTTTTGCTTGCACATCGTTCCATATCTGCTTAATAAATAAATAAGTAGACTTTAAGTACATTCCTTTTCAGGTACTGTAAGCAACCAACTTCAAAGCACTTCATGCTAGATTGGTTTTCTGTATATAAAAGGGTCTGCTGCATTGTAGCATTATTTAGTTGACCAGGATAGTGAACCAAAAGCCATGACCTAACTATTTATTCCATTTGAGACTAAAGAAATTTATTTTGGCTGATCTACCTTAGTAATCCCATTATCCAACCACAGATAAAGAAAAATTCTTCTGAAACTTGAAGAGATTTGCATGTTGCTGTAAAAAGTGTACCGGAGAAAGAAATGAGGGAAGTACTTATACTACAGAGAGAAGAATTAAGAAGCAACAATATCTTTTAATAAGAAAATATAGTGCTTGGAAGGAAGTTAAAATAAAAACTTGGAGAATGAATGTTTCACTGTCTCATCTTCCTCACCCCTAACATTAAAACCAAACAATGATTAAACACCATTATCAAAGAAATTTGTAACTTACTGTGTTTCATGTTGTTTTCCTCTTTTGTTGGCCCACCGCTGGACAAAGTCCTAATAGTGCATCTTTACATGCTCATTTAAACTTATCTGAACTTCCTCCTCTGTAAAACTGTAACAGAGTCAGAGACTAAAACATAAAAAGTGCAGCCAGCAAGGTACCAGAACTTAAACTTATTGAATGCCACATGATTTTAAACTGAATTAATAAGGTATTAGCCAGCTGTAGCCCTAAATGATGTCCTTGAAATGATAGTGGTGAATAACTGCAAGTAGCAGGAAGAATTTAATATCTGTATTCATTTAGTCTGGGATTTTAGCCTTTGCTGTGATGGGGTCACACCATGAACTAGCGTCAGTGGGAAGACGCTAATATGAAGGAAATACTGTTAACGGGCTCAGTACTGTTGGACACTGCTAAAGTAAGATATAAGCTATCTTCATGTGGAATAAAGAGCTGAACAGAGCTTTTCTTACTCCATTGTGTCTTTGAGTTTCAAATGATGGTGGCCTTCGAACACAGGCACCTGCTCTTTCAGACTCCTAATAAGTTTTTATTCCTGTTCAAGCTCTCTATGTCAATACTTCTCTCTGCAGTGTGTTCGTTTCCAGTGTCCACAATTCAGGCTGAATGTTACAAATATAGAGAGGCTCAGCAGGTTGAATAAAGAATGATTAAAGGGAAAGATTAAAGAGAAAATGCAATTCATAGAGAAAACATCCAAGAATCTGAGTTTTGAAGTGTTTATCAAATACAAGATGTTGATCAGATTTTTCCCTATATGTCAGTGTAGTAGAAAGTGCCTAGCAGATATGCCTTCAATCTAGCAGAGACAGGTATTACAAATGGAAGCTGAAGATCAACAAATTTAGGGCAGAGATGAGATAAAATTAAATAATGATAATGAATTAGCTGTTGGAAAATTTACCAACAGGTATTCCTTACTTTATATTCAAGTTTATATTTTTTCTTATAAGAAATGTTCTTTTGAAATGGAAATTTATTATTAGTATCAAGAAAAAACTGTAACTGTTTAGCAGTTTTTTTTCTTGTGAAGTGAATGTTACTTGTTTATACACGCCTTCAGAAAGACTGGTTCATTATTTGATAAAGTGCTTGTTTTATTGTTTGTTTTTTTATGGATTCCAGAGTTAGGAAGGCAGGACAAACAATTCTTTGGATGTTCTCTTTTCTATTCCTGTAGCCCTTTAACCTATTTTAAGATATTAGAGATTCCAAGACTGACTTTTTAGAGTAGGTAGGGTGCTTGAAAAAGCTTCATCTGCCAACTTAGATAATTCTAAGTTATTCCATTATTTCTGTCTCTGCTCTTTGTATTGGCATAAAACCCAACTATAAGCCAGCTATCTGATCATAATAGTTGTTTTCAAATCCAGTTTAAGAGCACTATTTTGATTTTTAGATCATATAAGAGTTCCTGAAGCAGCCACACTGGCAGCTGAGATCCTGAAATTAGTTCATACTCACTAGTCCTTCCCAGAACAATTTCGTCCATATACCTTTTGAAAGTTGTGTTTGACATCAAAGTGGATGCTTCTGTGTCTTTCTGATGTTCTTTTCCAAGAGGTGCCATGGCAAAGTATCTATTTCTCAGATACACACAGCCTTTGCACACAACTTTTTTTACTTATTTCTGATTATATGCTCAGAGGAAGAAAGTAAATAAGAGTTTTTTCTGAGGAAAAAAACCCAAACCTCTGTTCAAGCACATTATTTTTACTATAATACTAGCCAGCATTATTGAAATATTAAAAGACATTGACTCTCAAGTTGCTATTAAAAGTATCTAATGTATATTGTCCTCCCAAGTTCACGGGTGCATTCTGGTGGTGATATTCCTTTTACAGGCTCATGAGTCTGTCAGGGCTGTGAGGGTTCAATAAGCGTGCTCAATAGATCATCTGAAGGTCTGTTAAATGATGCTGTGTTTGGATCAGTATGTCTGATATAGACTGTTTATATATAGCATGTATTCATGAGTTCTTACTTGCTTTTTATTTTTTTTTTTTAATTTGATATACTAGTTGCATGCACAACTAACACAAGAGTTCTGGCCATAATATTTCACATTTCCCACAAGCAAAGACAAATACAGGCCTTATGAGGAATGGCTGAGAGAGCTGGGGGTGTTTAGCCTGGAGAAGAGGAGGCTGAGGGGGGACCTCATTGCTCTCTATAACTACCTGAAAGGAGGTTGTGGAGAGGAGGGAGCTGGCCTCTTCTCCCAAGTGTCAGGGGACAGGACAAGAGGGAATGGCCTCAAGCTCCGCCAGGGGAGGTTTAGGCTGGACATTAGGAAAAAAAGTCTTTCACAGAAAGGGTCATTGGGCACTGGAACAGTCTGCCCAGGGACATGGTCGAGTCACCTTCCCTGGAGGTGTTTAAGGGACAGGTGGATGAGGTGCTAAGGGGCATGGTTTAGTGTTTGATAGGAATGGTTAGATTCGATGATCCGGTGGGTCTCTTCCAACCTAGTTATTCTACGATTCTAAGATTCTATGAATAAACTTGTAAAGAACCTCTACCTCCACGGGAATGTCCTGAGTTTGCTTCAGGTGAACAACACAGGAGCCAAGCAAGAATCATTTCATGATCCAGTGGGTCTCTTCCAACCTGGTGATTCTATGACACAAATATTGCCTTACTTATTAGAACTTTATTAAAAGCTATTTAAAAGCAGTAGGAAGACTGTGGACTAGAGATTGAGTTCAAAATAGCAAACTAATTATAGCTTTGTGGAAACTCAATTTTGGCTTGTAGTTGAGCTTTGAGGAAGAAATACTGTAATTTTGTATGTGTTGCGACTGCTTGCTCAGAGAATGAAGCTTTCTAAAAGAATGAATGTCATAAATATCTTAGTTCAGCAAAGAACTTAATAGCGCTTTGCCAGTTGGTTAAATAAAACACTCAGGTTTTTTTCTTTATTAAAAAGAAAAGGCATGCCTCGATGATGCTTTGCCATACTCGAAAGAGGGAAACTGGAGGGAGGCAAAAAGTGACAATATAATCTTGAAAAACATAATTCTGAAAAACAACTAAAATGTCAATAGAGCGAAGCCCGGTGTAATTTATCCCTGTGTGAAAAGACAGCTGGGACGTAGTTTTAAATCTTGCCTTTAAGTGGGAATAGTTTAGGTCAAAGCAGATGCTTTATCGCATGTGTGTAACATTAAACAAGCCATTTATTTTCAAAATAAAGTCGAAATTGGAAATGGTTTTTAAAAATAATGCAAGAATTCTCTCTTACAATTAAAAAAAATAAAAAAACAAACAAAAAAAACCTGTCTCTAGTTTTCCCAGGAGGACATATGACTTCCGGAAAAATATCTAGAGGTACATGCTCGAGTGAAGATCTTGACATGGGTTCTAAACTAGTAGATAAAGACATAGCAAGATCAATGAGGAAATGGTGTAACACAAGAACTAAAACATTAATTTTTAATGGAGCCATTAAACATTCAAGCAATATGGAAATGTAGAATGAAAAGACACCATCTGATTTAGCAAGTCCACTCCCTTACCATTACAGGTAACCATATCATAGAATCATAGAATCACCAGGTTGGAAGAGACCCACCGGATCATCTAGTCCAACCATTCCTATCAAACACTAAACCATGTCCCTCCGCACCTCGTCCACCCGTCCCTTAAACACCTCCAGGGAAGGTGACTCAACCCCCTCCCTGGGCAGCCTCTGCCAGTGCTCAATGACCCTTGCTGTGAAAGACTTTTTTTCCTAATGTCCAGCCTAAACCTCCCCTGGCGGAGCTTGAGGCCATTCCCTCTTGTCCTGTCCCCTGACACTTGGGAGAAGAGGCCAGCTCCCTCCTCTCCACAACCTCCTTTCAGGTAGTTGTAGAGAGCAATGAGGTCTCCCCTCAGCCTCCTCTTCTCCAGGCTAAACACACCCAGCTCTCTTAGCCATTCCTCATAAGGCCTGTTCTCCAGCCCCTTCACCAGTTTTGTTGCTCTTCTCTGGACTCGTTCCAGAGCCTCAACATCCTTCTTGTGGTGAGGGGCCCAGAACTGAACACAGGATTCGAGGAGCGGTCTCACCAGTGCCGAGTACAGGGGGAGGATAACCTCCCTGGACCTGCTGGTCACGCTGTTTCTGATCCAAGCCAAGATGCCATTGGCCTTCTTGGCCACCTGGGCACACTGCTGGCTCATGTTCAGTTGCTGTCAACCAACACCCCCAGGTCCCTCTCCTCCAGGCAGCTTTCTAGACAGACTTCTCCCAGTCTGTAGCACTGCATAGGGTTGTTGTGCCCCAAGTGCAGGACCCGGCATTTGGCCTTGTTAAACCTCCTGCCATTGGACTCTGCCCAGCGGTCCAGCCTGTCCAGATCCCTTTGCAGAGCCTCCTTACCCTCCAGCAGATCAACACTTCCACCCAGCTTAGTGTCGTCCGCAAACTTGCTAAGGGTGCACTCGATGCCTTCATCCAGGTCATTGATAAAGACATTGAACAGGGCTGGACCGAGCACTGAGCCCTGGGGAACCCCACTTGTCACTGGCCTCCAGCTGGATTTCACACCATTTACCACCACTCTCTCGGTGGTAAATATGATCTGGATATGATCCAGTTAATCTCATCTTTGCATATCAAGCTTGGAAGTATGCAAAGGAATATCTTTCCTGAACACTCCTGCACTGTGCCTGCTGAAAACATTTACGTATTGAAAATTATAAAACTAAGACTTATTTACGAGACCAAAACCTATATCTATTCTGGTTACAGCAGAAAGGGAATAGGGAGAGATCAAGGGCATCACTGCATTGCTACATGACAGCAGGGAATTTGGTAACATATCCAGGAGATCCCAGTAGATGCCCCATGGTAAAGACAAAAATAGATCTTTATATGGGAAGGTGATGGCGTTGCTGATGCTTAACGACATTAAATATGAAATAGATTTTTTTAAAAAAAGATGAACTATACTTGTAACATGATTTTTAATCTGGCAAGCTGACTTGAGTCTTTTAGTGACAGGCCCACAGGAAAAAAGCAAACACCAGAACTAAACACCTTTGTAACAACAAAATCGAAATAGAAAACATTTTCCCATCTAAATTATTCCCAAGATGTTTGAAATATTTCTAAGAGATCTAAATGTCAGTTGCTGAATTGTGTTGTCATTCTCATTATATCATCATCTAAACAGTAGCTAGAAAGTGGTTTAATCACAGTTATTTTGACTAGTCACCTTGCAATTACCTGTGCTATATTGACAAATTATGCCATTTTGTCATAAGTACTTCAGATAATTACAACACTTGTCAGAAATCACTAAATCGGATTATTTCATGCAAAAGAAAACTTTTTTTTTATAAGCAAAATCTATCTCTGAATCACATTATGTGCTGTCCTTGATGTAGCATCACATCACTTCTGTTGACAGGTGATAGCATTACAAATAAAAAAACCTATTTTACCGAAGGATTATGCCTGTCAGGGCCTGGTAGATTTTGTGTCGTCCTGAAGCTGATTGCAACATTCTTTGTGCAAGTTTGGGGAGCTGGGGATAAGACTGGATGACAGGGCTATCACAATGAGTTTGCATCTTGCCCTAGTTTAATAGAAATGGGCACACTGTTTTTTTCATTTTAAAATTCTGTATTTGAGACAGTGAGTTACGACTCGAACCCTGAACAGCCTGTGACAGACACATTACATTTTGTCCCCTCCTGGTTCTTAAACAAGCTTATAGGATGAAGCAAATGTTTGTCACTTCTTGTCAGCTCTGTGATGGTAATGTGATGCTTCTTCTCAAACCTGAGATATAGCCGTTTTGTTGCTTTCCATCTGCATCAAGGTTATTCAAAATTTAGAATCCTCTTACTATTTTGATAGATGGGACATTTAGTACTTTTTTTTTTTTCTTCTAAACCCCAAGAGTGAAGGAGGTGGCATTTTACTGTTTTTACATTTCTGTGATCAGAGGCACATAGCTGAAGCCAAGCTGTTCTGGAAAATTGGGACTGTTCCAAGCCAACCTGCTTCATTTTGTAGGAGAATACTCATATATTTTCAGTGGTGTCTTTAGCCAGAACTTAGATACATGCTTTATTTGAGCATGGCTGATCATTCACTCTGCTGACAACTCACCATACCAGTGAGCTGCTTACCTTCTCAAGAGACCTGTTTTTAAAACCCATGGAAAATTCTTCGGGATACTTCTATATCTTTCAGTCACAAGATTTTTTTTTTTAAAGGAAATTTAAGCAAATCAAGTAGTTTAACTTATCCTGGTTTACAGATGCAGCTGCCCTGAGACCTCCTAGTACTTGAAGGAATAGGCCAGCATAATTCAAGGATCAAGGGGTAAGATCTGTAGAAACTTGAGTATGACTTTTAATGTGCAAGTATCTATATACGTTAGTCTCAGAGGAAAAAGAAAATATTATTACTTAAAAACAGCTCTCTGTTTTATTCAGAGTTACCAAGCTTCAAGTCAACTTATGACATTATTCAAATGGAGAGTAGAAATAATGTATGGAAACATATTTCTCTGTGGCCTGATATGCAACATACCCTGTCAACCCAAGAGAAAGGTTTTCTTTTCATTCTTCCAAAGCTCATTAAAAAGAATCCACAATGTTCCAACTATAGGGTTTGTTATTTTCAGCAGCTGTTGAAATAGTTTTCATAAAAGTAACTTTGTTTCATCAGCATATTTTTATTTCCACAACACGTTACTAGCCTTGAATTACTATATAATGTTTTGATATCATAATGGTTGTTAATGATAATTAAGGTTTCAGTTGGGAAGTTAGTAGCAAGGGCAGTTGCTCCAGGTAATAGCAAAAAAAAAAAAAAAGGGAGAGCAAACGTGCAGAACTGTGTTTTGATTTTGCTAATTACCACTTCCATTAGCTCCCAAAGACTGCAGTCAATTCTCAGCTTATAAATAAGGTGGTGTATGTCTGTGCAGGGACAAGTTCTTCCCCTTGGTGTTTCTACTCAGTCGTGAAGGTTTGAAGTTAATTAGAGGTTCTAAACAAACTACTAAATCCTCTCACCAATCAAAGAGAACATCTCAACTTGTTCCAGCCTCTGAATGTGAAACAAAACCCTTGTCATTATCGATATTACTAATTACCTTCGTTCTTCTAAAAATATTTTTCTCTTTGGAAAAACAATAAAAAAGAATTATCCAATTGACCAGATGGTATCAAAGTTATCAATGAACTACATTAAGTGTTTTGTGGAAAGATTGTTCCTGAGACATGAAGGAAAAAAGGGGTTGATTGTTTGAAGGTGGTCAAGGCATTTGAAAGACTTCAAAGAAACATCTTGTTAACATCTGAGGATGCTGGCCTGTGCAGCACTCTAACTCCAATATTGGACGTTGGCTTTGAGAGCTTGTTGAGGAAGCTCTTTCATGGACAAAACACCTGACATTTAATTTAAACTATTGTAGATATTGTTCCTGGTTTATTTTCTAGAGAACAGTTATTGAATACATGATAATTGAACACAACAAATGATAACAGCAATTGTCAGGATTCTGATAGAATACCTGCAGATCTCTGTGGGAAAAAGGTATGGTGGCCAGTTGCTTGGTGTATCGTTAAATATGTTTGTTCTATCTTAGATTTGTATAGATTTTGTTCTTCTACCAAAATGGCTGCAGCAGCTTCAAATGCTGCCTTGTAAAGCTTCATATATTACATCATGTATGAATAAGCATGACAGATCTCAAGTAGCTGATGATGAATAAAACAGGTGAAGTTTTAGTAAAATTAAATATGTTCTATTCAGAATGCAGAAAGTTAAATCCTCAGTATGCAAACTAACATTTATTGCATACAAACTTTACTTTTGGGTTAGTTATGTGTAATTTAAGGCTTTTTGTCATATGAAGGAGTGTGCAACCGTGCTTCTGTAGTAGGGGTTTATTTTCGTAGACTAACAATGTGCGCTGTAGGAAGATACCATTTTCAAACTAATTTCATTTTCAGCGTCTTATATGTTCAGATAAAAATACTTGTGCTGAATTATTCTAATGTTTTAAACTATTGGGTTTGATTGTAGATGATTTCCAAATTTTTTAGTATGGAAATCTTGCAAACTAGTGTGTTCCAGTTGTACAAGTTGTTTGGTTCAGATTGTTTTGCCCCAAAGCATTACGGTTAGAAAGAACTCTAGCAAAAGCAAATGCATTTGTATTGAAAGAGAGAGGATGGTGAGAGAGGCCTGGTAGGTTTGTATATGATGTCCACTGCTGAACTGGATCACAGTCAGAATTATTCTAGTTACTATAATGAAGTCCTGGGGTCTTCTGTCCATACTGTTCCTGCACCACAAATGAGTAGCTTCTCACTTTTGTGGACGTAAGACTTCCACATGCTCCCCTTGCTATCAACTTCAAGTTCCTTCTCCTGCCACAAAATACTTAGTTCAGCAATCTTCCACCTCACGTTCCACCCATCCTTTTCCATCTGTATGACAGCCCCGTCATGTCTTAAACTCAACACTACTCCCATCTCAGAGGTCCCTATTCCTCTTTCCAGCATCCAAAATAATACTCTTCTCACCAATTTAATTATTTGTTCTAAATGTCTGTGTCAGCTGGTCATACTACTCCTACTCTGCTCCCTCTCCAGCTCAATGAGATACTCCCTCTTCTATCATATCTTACTCCTCCACACCCATTTCATACTGTCACCTACTGTTACCATATCACTAATGACTGCCATGGCCAAAAGAGAATTCTCTTCTCAGACAGCAAATCATGTCTTAAAATATGACCTAGTGGTGCTCATTAGCCTATGAAAGCACTGAAATACTATTCATTAAAGTGTAAGTAACTCTTCTTTTAACAGTGATGATGCATGAGGACAGGTTAGAAGTGCTGAGAATTGTATTGCGTAGTCTGCCTTTGACCTCACTTCCCAAAAAGGGTATAGCTTTGAATTGCCTGAAAGTAGATGGAAAGATGAGGATTTCCCAGAAGTGCAAGGAGTGGATTTACAGCGACTAAAAGCCTCAGAGCTAAACTAAATTAACTGTAAATGTCTGATTCAAACTTGTAAGTTGTTTAAGTTTCTACGAATCTTTATTTAATGCTTCTTTCTCTGGGAGGAGGTAGGCACTGAGTAGGAGGAAGGAAGCAAAGAAAAGAAGATTGTAGTGGAAAAGCGCAGCTGCACTTGAGTAAAATGGAAACCTCTAGTACTTCAGCCTCTACCTTCCCTGAATAAAACTTAGCAATGAGACATCAGTGAAAAGAACTGCTGATGTATAATACCATCTGATCCCAGACCTGTATTGTCTAAGTACGTGAAGTGAGATACTTATAGTTGAAACTCTTGTCTGTTTCATTTAATTGACAAAACATTAGGATAGTGATTAGGGTGCTGAGAGTAACTAATTTTTCTCTGGACTCTGAGACTTCCCATTATAATGCAATTTATAATATAATTTTCAGGAAGATTCATGCAAATGAAATGTCACACTTCATAGAAAAAGAACATAAAAAGGGGAAGGTTCTAGTGTAATCCACTTTAAAAATGGACTCAGATCCTTTTCTTGTTATTTTTCTTATATATTCACAATTCTAATATTACCTTATTTTATTTATAGAATGATTTAGAGGTCCCTTATGCATGAGTTGCTTTACACTGACATTCTCTCTGCTATGTTTTAGATAAAAATGCTCAGCATTTCACTTGTGGATGCTGCAGCGAATTAGGACGGTAGCACTACCTTCACAGTCCAGTTTGCTCTTTCTTCTGAATCCTTATTTATTTCTCAATTTTACACAACAGGTTTCTAAAAGAATCTTTGAAAAAGGAAAGGAGTACTCATCTGTGAAAGATGAATATCAAGCATCTACACAAAGTGCCATATATAAACTAGAAAAGCCCTAGGGCATCAAGATATTACTTGTCGATTTTATACTGGTTTAACATGCCTGTTTATTCTTCCAAGCAAAAAAACACATTTGTTACCTTAGCAACACAGTTGTGATATCTCCAGACGTCTGAACCAAATTCTCAAGACACATGGACTGTTGTTCAGGTAAACCTCTATCACTGTAGGAACTTGATTTATAGCATCAGAATATTTTATGTTGATTTTTTTATCTACATTTTTAAGCTGCATCTGTCTCTCTTAACTCAGTTTTGTGGTTGTCTTTCCAAGATTTAGTTCTTGTCAATTATGTTCATAAATTAATTGAGGAATTTTTATTGAATTAGAGATAGCAAAATTTAATTAAAAAAGTATATTTTGCAAACATCTATATTTGATACAAAGAAACTGGTATCGCTTTGTTTAAGAAGGAGATATGCTATCTTGTCTATCAAATAGTGAATAATAGACTGAGGACATAATTTAAAGACGTCCCTTGCCAAAGCTAATAAATAGTTTTGGCTGAAAGGTAAAGTACTGTATTGAATTAGAAAATGGCTAAAACAGAAACAAAGAAGTAGAAATAAATGGGCAATTTTCAGTGTGGCAAAAGGTTAATGCTGTTGTCAAGAGACCTAAAGTATTTACTAGAAACAATATTGCTTAATAGGTTTACTACTACTCTGAGCACAGTTGAGGTACCAGAGTTTGCAGAAAACAGCTTTCTTTGTATTCTTATTGAAGACTTATAGGTCTCACTTTTATCATACTTTGTGAATAAGCTGTATGTGGACAGTGGATTCCCTTTTTTATGAATTAAACACATATTGCATGACAGAAAAACAATTCAGTCAGTCATATCTGTTACTGGGCTTTGACTGCAGTGCCTTGGAAGAAAGGCTTAGGTATCATTAGTGAGGAACTGATCCACATGCCACGTTACTGTGCTTTTTTAGGTAAACCTAACATATAGGAGTATACAAGTAATCAAAATTAGAGAAAAAATGTTATACTCTAACCCTTTTATTGCAGTATTATAATCATCCCTGGTCACAGAGTAGTTAAATAGAAAATACTTAGAAAAAAAATCACTAGAGGCAAGGGAACCTTCAAAAGGAGTGGGACAAGATGGAAATGTTTTTAAGATTAGATAATTACCTTGGAACACAGTAGTGTTATGTAGAAATTATTGAATAGCAGAGTGAAGTGTATCATGCACCTGTTTTTCACTAAATTTCAAGAGAAATTTAAATGAAATTTAAAAAAAAACCCTAAATATTTAAGGAACAAAGGCAAAGATGAAACAAAAAGCTAGATTCAATGAGATATCTTGAGTCTCAAGGGTCCAGAGGGAATTGGCACTGTCTGTGCACAATCAGAAAGCAATTACAGTGGGCAAACATTTCTTTAAAGGAGATAAAAGTTTGTAAGTTTTAAGTTTAATCCAAACCATCAGCTGCCTGTGGTTACAAATAACTTCCTCTCTGTAGGTAACTCTGGGCAGGCAGATTTCCTTCCAAGTTGGACTGAAGCTTCAGTTCCTGGACCCTGTAACAGGTGATACATAGTTTTGATGGATTACTGATCTCATGAGAGTGACATCACTGTTTTAATACAGGAATGGCAATTTGTTATACAAGGAGCGTGACAATGGAACAGTGATCAGGACAGTCTAACGGTCGTTCATTAAAAATATTGTTAGCTTGGGTCTAGAATAAGTTATTGTGTAAAGCAAAAAGAAAATTCTTGTTGCTGACACCTGTTTTTCCATTGCTGAATGAAAGAGTAAAAGCATCGTACGCTGCAATAAGCTAAGCTCTTAAGTTTTGAAATCTCTTCTGCTTAACACTGAGTAGAATAATGTGGTGTAGGTAGCTCCCCTCGTGTTTGCTGCAGATAAGAGTTTAAACATAGGAGTTACAGCACACCACCTGGTGTATTGTAAACTCTTACCTTCTTACACAGATTTTTTGAGGATTATTTGAAAATTTTGCCCATTGTATGTGTTAACCATAACATTGAGTTTTATGGAGTAAAAGATCATCCGTATGAAAAACTTGAAAACATATGCCATACCTACTTAGTAACTGTGCATTTTTCTCTGCTGTCTAAAACCAAATACAATTTATATGCTACTTAAGTGCAGTTAAGTATCCATTTAAGGAAGGAGTCTGCAGGATTCCAGGCAGTTGCCAACAGGGGTGATAAACAATCCCACCTCCCAATGCAATGGACCAGAGTTTTAAAGAATAAATTACAGTTATTTGTCAAAACATTCACATAGTAATGGTTATTTGCCTAAGCAAAACCAGTTTTTTTGACTGCAGCAGAATGCACAAAAAAATTGCGTGTTTACGTCATATATATTCTTAAAATTTTCCTCCCCGTGTTTTTGCAGTGTTTTGGGAGATAGGCTGTACTGGAAAAGGGGATAGCATATATTTCTCCAAAATATTCTGGTATTTATCTATTATGTTTTAGCGTTTCAACAGCAAGAGTTAAACATAGTATGCCAGTGAAGCCCCTTTACAACTCCTTTATTTATTTCACCTAAATGTGAGATAAATGGAGTGAGTAAACAATCAAACATTGTTTTTCTTTTACTTGGCATTTCCTATAGCTCTGGAACGTTATAGTGAACATACACTTTTATGCAGTGGTAATGACATAAAAGCTGTGTTTGATTGCCTGTGCCCTTCACAAATCACAAAAACTTATTTCATAGCGCTCCATGCTATCAAAAAATGCAGCCATGCAGCACTGAATATAAAACAATTTAATGTGAATTGGGGCAGCATGCCTGAAATGTTCACACTAAGGAGCTTGAATGCTGTTATTTGAACCACCTGAACCTGTTGATTAGAAATGAAATCTGAAGAAGTAGTAAACTTTGAAGGCCACAAATATTTCTGAATATTGCTTGATATCAACAATGAACCTAAAGAGTAAAATATGATGCTATTTTCCATCGTTTTCTTACTATATAAATACTTATTACTAGTACCAGGAACATTTTCTTCTTCTGGTCAGATCATCAGTGAGTGTAACATAGTGAGTGCTGTCATAGTAGAAGAGTGGCCCTTTATAGCCATGTATCTTTTAAGAAAGTCTGCTGAATGGATAGTAAAATTGAGAAATAAATATAGTACTACTCTTGCCTCCAACACCTTTCCCTCTCAGGAAACTTCAAAATGTTTTATTCCCTATAAATATCCATCAGCTCTAAATTTGTTGTTTGTTCTCTTCTATCACACAAGTCGTCTCTTGCATGAACTTTTGTACTTTGATTTTGAATGTGCTGAAAACAGACTGCTAAATTCAGAAAGTGCAAATATTGTTCATCTGCCTTTGTTGTTTCCATAAATATAAAGCAGTCTAACTGTTGATAATTTATAGCATCGCATAATGTGCCTCTGACCTGACATGATTCATTGATTACAAATTAGGAAATCATTGCTCATCCTGCTCAACATTCTTGTTCCGTTAATGCAATTTAATATTTATTTATATAGGATGACATTAGGCAGTTTTTCGCATTCTGCATTTTATGACACTTAAGAAGACATGCCTGCAGTTGTAGGTGGTCCTGAGTCCAGGCCAACTCTGTCATTTATGCATGGGACAGTACAGATATAAAAAAATTAGAGCCTTCATGACAGAATTTTGGATACCATCCTGTTTCCTGTTATCCAGAGAAATGCTATTATGTATATTTAACAAGAACTTGAAAGGCACCGTAAGGCAAAGACACCTGGTGTGCTTTTCCTTCTGGTTTGGTTCAACTGTGGACAGGTATGATATGGATCTGCCCAGGTAGCCTTGTACTTGGTAGTCAAGTGCTATGTGGATCATGCTGCTTTGGTCAAGCACAGAAATGATGAAGCTATGCTTCTCCATGACTGCAGTCACAGCACAGTAAATTTGGATCAGATTTCTTTCCAATGGAATTTGGAAAAAGGCATTCTTGGCCTCCGCTGAAATTTGAGTGTGCAAATGAAGAGATGCATGGCCACCAGTTTAAAAGCTGATGATATCTTAAGACAGATGCTTTCTTATATAGAAGGCAGTTATATTTTACATGCCTTATGTGCTGCTGACAGACAACTATGATGTCTATAGGTATTTTTAACATATTGAATACCTCATTTTTAAAGTGCCGGTGAAGTCTGGGAGGAAAAAAAATGCTCTTCCATACCTAAAATGATAGAAACTTCAGTTAAAATCTTCACTGCATGAATTAAGTGTTCTGTGAGATAAAATACATTTTTTTGTTGTTTACTACACATTTTCCATTAGTATTATGGCAATGTGAAAAATGCATTTGAGGCAAAACGAATAGCATATCTTGGCACTATGGCTTAAGTAGATTTCCTATTCATTGAACAGATAAATGAAGCTAGTATAATGTGTTACTGGAAGTGGTGTTTCAGCTGCTACTCTATTACGTTCTGATATCCTCCACAGGAAACAGTCCATCACTGGTACTCACCATCAAATCCAGTTTCCAGCTGGGATGTTGTACCTTCTACATACATTTAAATGCAGGACTTTTTTTTCAGTTGTATTTCTCTTTTATATGTAAAATATAGTCAGACTATACAATTCAGAAGCAGTTATTTATTTCACAGTTAGTGACAGATAATGGTCCTGTAGCACAGCAAAGATTACAATGATAAAATGGTATGCAAATTATTTAAAATTAGGAGGAGGGGGGATGTTAAGTATAAAGAACAAAGTTAAATTTCATTGCAAGTGAGATTGGTGCTTTTCTCTTGTCCAGCAGGAATTGTTGATGCTGAATACAGTGGAACTTTCTTAGATCCTATGTATTTTAGTGTTTCTTCGAAAGTTTTATTTCATTAAAAAGGCACAAAAAGGAATGTTCTTTGGATCTTTCAGAATGTCAGTGTAGTTCATATTGTAAATTAAAATACTAACAATAAACAGTTCAATAGAAAATTGCTTAATCTCTGCAGGAGCAGTAACAACAGAAGTGCAATATTTCACTTTTATCTGAATAGTAGATCAGCCAATTTTAGCTGTTTGCGTTTCACAAAGCTTGCCAGCTTGAAATTAATTTCCAAAATATTTCCAGTAAAAGGAGTTGTGATGCTGGAATCCCAAAGCCTCTGTTTATTGTATTCGATATTCTTGTGCTCAACAGAAGCTCTGTAGAGATGATTTTGAGTTTTGTGAGGTTATCTAAGATGACCTGAGAGCTATGGGAATGTTCCCATTGATTAAAACCTAGTTTGGATTAGACATTCAGAAGGGACAGAGAACAGTTCACACATATATGGAAGAGGGGAAGAGCCGAAGGAAGGAAGAAGACAAAGCTCAATGAACCACTAGTTTAATTCCATAAAGAAATGGATTCTAAGGAGGTATCTCTGCTGTCATTTTACCATTGAGGAAAGTTGTGTGACTGTGTTTCCTTGACTGTAGTTACCACATCATTTGTGTGGGGACTGATTCTGTTCTCACTGTAGAGATACAAAATTTTCCATGACTTAACCAAAAGCATCATTGCCCCATCACACCCCAGGAGCATAAAGATCTTTACAGTTTATTTCTAAGAAAATAAACTGTGAAATGAGAGTGATTGAACTGCCAGCCTCCAACGAGGTACTTTGTAACTCTTTTCTTTTCTTAAATTCTGAATAATTTGTAATAGAGCAAAAACATTAACTTTGTTCTTTGAAAACAAAGCATTTTATCAACTGGTGTGACTTTTATACATTCAGAAATAAGCTAGCCTTGCTTATAATACTAACATGTGTCTGTCTCATGGGGCACCTACTCTGCTTTGTAGAAAGAGGCATCTTTAATGAGCTGAAAGAGGGTAGGTCTTTTCCTTGACTAACACAAAGGGCCTATTCTTCATTTTCACTACTCAATCAGAGCACAAACAGCTCCTTGGAGGAGCCAGTATTCAGGGTCATGTATATCTTTTCTGTGAAATAATTCTTTATTTGTGACTCATCACTTAGTATTTATTTTTTTATAATACTATCCTTCCATACATTTTGAGCTCCTTTATGAGGCTGTTTAATCAGTTATTTCTCCTTTACAGAAGTGGGATAGGTGGGGGAGCAGACTTAGCAACTGTCACATGGGAAGTGTGTCACTCATTAAATGTCATCACAAGGAGACACATTCATATTTCATGTCAGCGGCTATTGATAAATGCTTTGGAAATCGTGGCTCTGTTCTGCAGCAATTCATTAGGAATAAACCATGAACCTTAGTGCTAAGTGCCATACGTAAAGACAAGGTTCTGCTTGAACTGGTCGAAAAGTCAAGCCTAGATATACACAAGCATCTTAACAACACCAAATTAAAAAACTCCATCATCTGTTTGATTATCAGCTGCTGTGATAATCTACGTTTTTGAACACAGATTGTTTCAAAGAAGAGCCCAAAAGCTCACCAACAATTGATACCAAGTATAGTAGCTGAAATACATACCTGAATAGAAATTGTTAAAAGAAAAGGAGGTCAAGCAATAATTATCTGGAAAAAGTAGTCAATCTTGCTTCTAATAGCTAGTGAAATATCTGTTCAGGAATATTCAGAAGAAAGCCTAAAGCTTGTGAAAATTGGTGTCTATCTTTCCCTAGGGTAAGAATAAATAGGAAAGCATCTTGCTTGAATTAGCTTGTGTAACTTTTAACCTTCCATCCTTGACTCCCACTTGATACTTAAAAGATGTAAAATGCACTTTATCATTAGGACTACATTAATCTCTTCAGTACTTGTGAGGAGAAGGCAGTTGTGGAAACTTCAGCACTTCAGTCTAAGCAATGTGTTGGGCATGAAGGTCGAGAGGAAGCTCCTGGTTTTCTCTCATGTCACTAGAGGAAAGAAATGGTCATTAATAACCGATCAGGATTCTCTCTTGTTCACTTTGCAGAGTCATTATTTTAGAGGTGGCATTTATAGGCTGTCTGGAGACGTTCTGTTTCTTCAGCATTGTCTGGCTGACACTGGGAAATTACAGAGGAACCACACAGATTTGGTATTTTCTCTGAAACAATTTCACAGCTGATAAATGTTAGGTATTCAAAAAAATTAGAAGAGTAAAAGTTTGGGCACCAGTAGAAAATATTGTCTCTTCCTTGCAAAGGAGATTTCATGTATGTGTGTGTATATGTATTCATACATATGCACATATATAGTAGTGTAAGTTAAGTTGAGACATGAAAGCTCAGTGAAGCTGCTGGACACAATGCTTTTCATTCAAGTTGAAAAGTGAAATAAACACTTTTACTCACAGTCAGCAGAGCAGTGGCAACCACCAAGTGTGATGTTTAGACTAGAGTAGAAGTTGAGCCATATAGACCAAGAAAGTTTGGGACCTGAATGTAAAAGTTGGTGTCAAGAAACTTATACAAAAGACTTTAAGCTAAGGAAAAGCTAAACGTAGAAATAAGTAGTAAGGAAGCTTGGCAGGCAAACCAAGCAGCTGTGATATGACCTTGAAAACTACATGATAAGAGAGTTCCTTTGATTAATGAGACAGCTGAATGAGGTAGAGAACTGGGATCAAATAGAAGGTGTGGTAACATTAGGTTTCTAATTTCTAATATAATGCTAATTACATCCAATGGATGCTTGAATCAGGACTCAAGTTTCTCCTCCTAACAGAAACAATCTCTAAGAGGTTCTGGAAGGACATTCAGATCTGTCTGTACAGTAGTAGAACACATTCATTTGAATCCTTGCTTTTAAGTCAATCTTTAGATTAGCTGCTCTTGCCTGAGTGGAAGTCGGGACAGAAGTTCAGTGAGAAAAATCACAACAAACAGTCTATGGAGTAAGTGCCCTTTGCAACACATCAAGGCATTTTACAGTGTAAGTAGACCTTTAGTTACTTGACTCTTGAAATTGTTTCAGACAGTTTTTTCATAGAGTACATGCTCTACAATATGCCTCATGGAAGAAATTATGGTTTTATTCTACAATTTTAGTTGCTATGTCATCTTAACATGAATAACTTTCTTTTGATGAACTATGACAAAAAACATTTATCTTTGTGGTAGTAGTTATAGTAGAAATTTGTAATAATGATAAATAAAGCAATTAAAATACCAGTAAGTTTTTGATGTATAACCAAACATACCTATAGACTGGTACAAGTTTATTAAAAATTGAATCCTGCTTTGTAAGTGATTTTAGTTATGAAACTAGTTATTAATAATGTTTACACTTAGATTATGATACATATTCCTTCCAAATGTAAATTATTTTACTAGGCTGCAAGCATTTAGGAGAAATGTACTTGAGTTTTTACTGCTATGGAAAGTAACACGATATGTGTATGAATATTATAAACTGACTGCAATATGACCACCAGAAATATTGTATTACAAATGTCTGATTAACAACCAACTTTCAGAACATTTGCATAGAGTGGTTTTCATTCGTATTGTTTAATTAGAAGTTGGATGGGAACTTGAGTTTCTACCCTACCACAGGACAAGTGTAACATTCAGTAAGGGGAGGATTTATTCAAATAATTTACTTCCCCAGAAATGAAGATTGGGTGTTTGCATTAACCAAGTATGTAATATGAAAATAATTGTATGTATTTGGAGGAAAACATTGTTTCAGTACTCTTGAAAAGAACTTTACAAGTACTTCTGACTCATAGTTAACAGAGCTGTTATAATACACATGTGGGGTGGGGCTGATACGTGGAGAATGTCCCAGAAGTGGCCACTTTGGGGGTCCCCTGTCCACAGCAGCAGCTCAAGGCAGGTGCAAGGGGCTAAGAATATCAACACACCATATACTTTTGAAATATTATAACTAATTTTATAGATGTGTGTGTGTATGGTGGGGAGGAGAGGACATTGGGGACATTCAACTGCAGTAACTGAAGGATGAAGGATTCTAAAAGTGTGCATTTTCCTGCGCATTGTGTATTTTGCATTTCAAATATGAAGTTCTAGAAATGTGAAATGGGAAGTTATGGTTCATTAGCCCATCTTCTGGCCTCCAGGTCTATATTCTATCAAGTCCTTGGTAACTGTTTGTAACGCACATCCATTACCTTCATGTTAAAATCTCTCTTGAGTTTTGATATGGCAGATCTACTGCACCAACTGTCTCTTCCATTTACTCTTCTTCCTGAAAATGCTTCAACTTACACCCATATGTCTGAGTAAATGAGCAGAAGGCATTGTGGATTAGATCTTGAAACATTTTGACTACCTAGCGTTCCAGCTTGTATTTCTAGATCAGGCAATTTTTCCATTAGTTTTGCATGTGCTTAAATAGGGCTATGACACAGCTGAGTTTAAAAGCAAACCTTTAGGAGCAACAAAAGGGGCTTGTATGCATTTAATAAAATTCTCTCTAACACTTTATACAGCTTTTGTGGTCATTGCCTTCTCATAAAAAAATAACAATAGAATGTTGTCTTTCATTAACCACTACGGAAAAGGGAAATATATTTTTAGCAAATCATAGAGGGGGAAAAAAACATATTTTGGGGTAGTTTTAGGGATATTAAGTCTGTGTAAGTATAGGTTTGTTAAGTATACTTCAGCTAAAGTCTGCTGGAGCTTTTTCTGTGGCACAGCTTCAACTCTATACATGTGGAATACTATTTGGTAAGTGATATATAGTATTTGAATATATACAAACTCTTTTTTTTAGCAGTTCAACCCTTCTCTACTTTTAATTAGTTTTATGATGAAAAACAGAAACTAAAACTGTTGCTACAGCAGAAAATCCACTTTTATGCTTGAATGGCCAGCTATAATGATTATGCAAACTAAAATTACATACACTTCCTTTTTGTTGCTCTGACTACAGCACATACACGACTTTGCAGCTACTTCATGTTCTTCCATTTTCAGATTCTTTCTTCAAGGAAACATAACACTTCTAGAAATCAGGGCTTTCCCCCTAATCATCTCTAATGTCTGTTAAATGAATAGAAAACTTCATTTTAGATTTAGGATGGGAAGGGAGTCATTTTAGAGTAGGAAATGGATTTCATTAATATTGGTAAACTCTCAAAGATACCACAGTAAAAGGTGCAAACCATCTTTTATTAAGAGCTTAGTGATAATTTTCTATCTATGATAAATTATGCTTGCTTAACTTCCAGGTTGATCTCCACAACAGCTCTTGATAAACAATTTTCTGAGATTTATTACTTCACATATGTTCAGTAGCCCAAGCAAATATGGATTGCAAAGAAATATGAAGGTAGCAGAGTTCATTCCATTTACACGTTTATGGCTGTCATTGCCTTTGATCAATTAATCAGAGTAATAAGAATCTGGCAAGGTAGTTTATTGAATAGACTTGAGCTGAAGAATCTGGAAAGTTGTAAGTCCACTGGAACTTGTTCAATTAAATCAATTAAATTGGAGGGCATTGATTTGGAATTACATAATACAAAACATTCTATGACTCTACTGCAGTGCTCAGACTGCTCTCGGAGACAGTGGACCCATCAGTAGGAATATTATTTGAAGATGGGATAAGGGGGTCCTGACAAGTGTTTAAGGAACTCTGTAAAATTAACCTAGCAAAGCACAGAATTGAATTGATTGATCTCACATCTAAGATATGAACTTGAATTACTGAGTTGATATTTACATTCTCCACTGTTTTCAAATGTACTGTTATAAAACCTTCAATAGCATAGTTATTTTAGCTTGTTACTCCTTTACTTTTTGATAAATAATGGGCCTAATTTCCTATTAGAACATCCAAAAAAAGCTCCAACACCTTCTGATTGTTGTTTTGGGATTTTTGGGAGATGTAGGCAGTGCCGATCATCATCCAAAACCATCAGTATGAATAAGTTTTCTATTTTAAAGAGCTTCATAGGAACGAAAGTGATAATAGGGATGTTCTGTTGATGTCTGCTATCAGATTCACAGTGGAATAAACTGTATTTAATGAATTCGTAAATTTTTTTGTTCCTCACTTATTACATGCTGATAATTATTGCTGTGCTGGATTACTTTGAGTTGGACCAAGAGAAATTCTTATCAGATGAAGAATTATTTCACTACAGTTATCTGGAAGAGAAATATAATCAGTGGGAATTTTTGCCTGTGATCTATTAGGCTTTTGATGCTTGTAGGATATTTGTTGAAGAAATTGATATCTTATTCTACTAAAACCAAGCAGCAAGGTAAAGCCTTTCCTGTTAATACTACTACTCCTAATTCCACTTTCTGAAACTGCTTTGTATTCAGAAACATTGAATCATATATATATAGTATATGATTATATATGTTCATTAATCATAAATATTTCATGTACGTACTTGACTCACAGAAGATACTTTCATATTGTTCTTCTACTGAACCTGCATAAGAATCAGGCCCAGGTGTATGTGATGAAAGGTTAAAGTAAAATCTAAATCTGTTGTTCATCATCTCTTAGCTAAAACGTTTCTCAGTTTGAAAGCTATCTTTAAGTGCAGTGCAAACTGGAAAAGGTGCTTATTTATTTTGCTGAAGCAATTTTACACTTGTGGTTGGTGATAAACGGTGTAACATTACTGAAGTTGATTAGGCACTATGCTGATATCTTTCTCAATTTTCAGGGAAACATTAGTTATATTTGCATCTTCTTGTTAAATGAGATAGGAAAGAAGTTCTGTGAATTTATTTCCATGACATCATGGCAGAGTTAGGAGTCCTTAAATAGCAAGGCATCCTATTAGACATGCACGATTTTGAAATTAATTATATGCATTTTAATGAGGGGGAAATACTTTACTGTCATTGCACTGCTGTTCGGTTACTGGATGTGGGTATAATCAGCTTTTTAATTTCTGCTTTCCATGCCAAGAAATCATGATTGCTTACAGAGCATACACTGCCTGTAGGAACTCATACTTTAATTTGTACTGAAAGAAGGCTAGGCTGACCTGCCAGTATGAACTAACTGGAGCAACATTATTTAAGTGAAAAGGTTAAATCTGTGAAACTTCATTCCAAGTAGACTGCCAAATGGTTTTAAGTAAGTGACTTATTGCTCTCTACTTTTTAGCATATTTTTTGTGAGGGCAAGATGTCTGGTAACTGTCCACCTTGAAGAGTCCAGTCTACATAAAGGAGGTGTTAGGAATAGTGCTAAAGCCCCATGTCTAATTCATGGGACTGCAATTTCATCAGAACTGATGAAAGGTACAGTTGACACCATTTTCCTGGTATTTTAGGAATATAATGTAGTTAGAGAATAAAATGAATTCATTGCAAAGGAAATATTACACATACACAGTAATTCAGACTGAAAAGTTCTATTTATTCAATTGGATCAAGCTTTTCATAAAATAGATGAATAATTTATTTTACTCCTTGTCTGCTAGATGTTTATATGCCTTCAAGTATCCCATAGTCATTCTAAGATAACTCTCTACAGTTTGATAGAGAAAGAGATTAAATGCCTCATTGAAGGTCACACAGGAAGACTAACAAAGCCAGAAATTAAACAGAGATCTGTAATAATTGTCTAGTTTTGTATTTATTTAACACAATTTCCTAACACTTCAGTTAGGGCTGCTTGTTTGAGTAATAGCCAGTGTCATGCCAGCTTTCCCAGCTGGGCAAGATACCTGTGATTCCCTGCTACAGTTAACAGATCATGTTTCTTCAGTGATGACAAGATGCAGTAGAGCTGAAGATGATCTTAAACTAGACTGTATCATAAATTCACATGCTTTTCATAATGTCTTGATTCTTTACAAGATCTGATCAAATGTTATTTGATGTAGCTTTAAAAGTTATAGTCATGCATTTTTTCCCAGTGAAATTTTCAATAGACTTTTACTTTGAGTAACTTAAGATACTTTTCCATGCAATGAAGAAATACATTCTCTGAAGAGAATATATTTGCCTCTTCTCCCCTAATTTAAGATAAAAGTACGAACAGAAGACATAGAGGGAAAGGAGTAAAAAATAAAATTCAAATGACCATTTGCTTTTTCTCACACCACAATTATTTAATGCTTGAGTAGGAAAACAAAAGAACAGTTCTCTCTCCCCTTTTTTTTAGTTTATCTGAGGTCTAGCAGTAGTAGCACAGCCACACTAGGTGTTCTTCTTACTTTGGGGAAGATGTGATATTTTAGGTTGTAAAATCTTATTAAAAAAGGATTTCTCTCTATTGAATCATTTTAAAAAATAAACCCAAAACCTAGCAATTAATTTTCTAGCCATTCTGTTCATCTTAGGTACATGAAGCTGGCAAAACAGAATGGATGACATTTGTGGATATTGTCACATCTACTCTCATTTCAAAGAAATAAATAATAAGTTCTAGGGTGTGCATTTGTCCCCTAGAAATCAGTTGTGAATCCAGTATACCCTTCAAAGGTGTAGTGTTTGATCTTGCAGCTTTCTTGCACATAAAAGCTATAGTTGCTGTTGAGCCGCTAGCTCTGTGAGAAACAATCCATCAATTTTACTGATGCTACAAACACTTCAATTCACTACAAAGTTAACAGTCTCCCAGTAAATCTCACATCATTGATTCTATTTTCAAATAATTTACTTAGGAACATGCATTATTTGGCCCAATATATGAGTTCTGACACACACACAAAAAAAATGAGAGTAACTCTTTAGCTCAGGAATCAAGAGTGGGAGGGGAAGAGACAAAGAGATGGTTACAGAACATGGTCTAACCTGTCACAGTGAGAGAAGGCTCCACTTAATCGCTTCAGTCAGTACAAGTGGATGTGTGTTCAAATATAGACATTTTCTTACCCTCAGTCAGAAAATGTAGGTGTGTGAGTGAACAGTGGGTTAACATCAAGGCAATGAGCCAGCCCACAATGCTTTGTCTGTGAAGCAGTTTTTAGATCAAGTTGGTGCTCAAAGGAACACAGTTTTTCTCAGTAGAAGATACGAAAGCAAAACTGCTGGACATTCTAAACAATCTTTCACAAAATGACCTGCGGGATTGCTTTGAACATTGGCAGCATTGTGTGCAGCTGTTGTGTCAACTTAGAAGGGAACTATTTTGAAGGCAATTGTAGTTGATTTTCTTAATTTTTTAAGTAAAAAGACTTACAGGTACGACCTCTTCTGTGTGTCAGACCTTGCAGTAGTTAGCATTTGCTACTTGAAAGAACTTATAGTCTGCACCATACATAGCACAGTAATTGAAGACTTCACTTTTAGAGAAAGTGGTAGAAGAAGCATTTGCCTAAAAAAAACGATGTGTGGAATTTAGAGAACACCTGCAAAGCGGCAAAAAAAAGTGACAAAATCACAGATATTGTGTAAGTCTACAGACTTTAAGTAGCATTGTTTCATATTTAAAAACAATGTACTGAGTACTGGAACCTGCAGTAGAGAATTCCAGTTAATGTGTCCGTGTTGAAAACAGGAGCCGTATTCAGTTAAAAACTGTCCATTTTTGTAGCAGCTGTTACCTTTACAACACATATAATTATGAAGTACTATCAGGATATTTTCCCTTGTTCTTTAAGGTGATTAGATGGATTTTAATTCATTTTGTTTTGTAAAGCTACCTCATTTATTCAGAGCAAACAAGTGAGAATTGTGCATGCTCTCTGTTCAGTGAAGGCACATTTTAAAGTTTTAAGTGCCTTGTGGACATCTAGGAATGCAGTTTTTACTCCAAGGAATATGGAGGCTTTGGCTTTAAGAAAGGCAGAAATATTTCCTGATTTATTTGAGAGATGGAAATGACTTTTGGCAAAAATCCTGGAACTATTCTTATTACAGCTTTCTTAGAGAAAAAAAAGAAAACAAGATAGGAGCAGGAGAGCTTGAAGCTCTAACTCATCAAGCCAAACACATGGCAAGATGGAAGGCAGGGCTCAGGTCAAAAGCCTAAGAGGAATGGAAGCTGTGGTTGAAATGAAGGGTCCATCAGAAGACTCAGCGCTGCTTTTAGGTCCCATGATGTAAAAAAAGAACTGTTACATGGGGTCATATGGGGGACATTTTGTGAAAAGACTGCATTAAGTTTGGATGTGAACAAATCTGTTTCCCTTTAATGCATCACCTACAGTAATGGTAGAAATGTTTGCAACCTAAAGTACTCGGTTCCTTTCAGAATCTAAAAAGCGTAATATAGTGGAAACTAAGTATGTCTTAGAGTAATTTTCTGTGCCATGCTTTCAGTCAGAGCTTTTAAAAGGAGACTTTTTTTGAACACATGTAAAATTGGAAGCAAAGCCTACATCAATCTAATTGAATACACATTGCACCTTACTTTGGAAATCTGGAAAGGTTTGCAACACAGTTTCTTCATAGGATGTTTATGAGACTAGCAAAGCTGGGGGCTGATATCACTAGTACGTATAGGATTGACAATTCTAATTCTACATCAGAGCTGGTTATGCTCTGAGACGGCATCTAACCTGCAGGTCCAATGTTTTCTAGTCCACACAAACACAAAACAATTATCTCTAAATTCACCCAAATGTTTCACAATTTACCTACGTTGTTCCACATTCCTGAACAGACTCAACTATAGTGCCTTTTTCTTAGCATCTTTATGGATGATGCTGAAAATATTTTCTTGTGTTCCTCCTGAAAGACATAATTAAATCCTAATACCTGTAATCTCTGAAAAGTAGTTAAATTAATATGCAAAGAATTCTTTAAATTCAGCCTAAAGTTTAAGCAACGTAACAATCATGCAACAATTTATCCCTAACCTCAGAAAGGAGGATCTCCAAGAGATTTAGCCATTAATAAAAAAAGTTATGGATCTAAAAATAAATACTTAATCTATATATGACACCAATGAGGAGAAGAAAAGAAATATATCTTGATTTATGTACTTTTTCTAGGCTGGGGAAAGTGTGGAATCCATTATTCTTGACTTTAAGTTAATTTCAGTAATGATTAAGAATAAAAAATAAACTCAATATTTCCTAAATCAATAGGCTCGATAATCTTAAATCAGTACACTGAAAAAGATATGACAAAGGGAAAGGTCATTTTGACTAACAAAAGCCAGCATTTTTAAACTGAGATGTCTAGGTTTAATTTATTGTACTGGAAGATATGAACTATAGGATTAGTCTCAGATTTTTTGTGTCAGACCTCATATGTCCCTTAAGTTAGCAGTTATTTGTGTTCACCCAATACCTAATCACCAATTGTCTTATTTATCAGAAAAAAACAAAGCGAAAAAAGAAATAGCAGGAAAGCTCTGTAACAGTCTTTAATGCTTTTATTATATTAAATTCCACACAATAGCTTTCACAGATAAGAATCATTCCTAGGGTAACTATTGTAAGAAATAAAGATTAGATAGCCTAATGAACCTGATCTTGGGCTCCCATGCTATCATGCCTCCAACAGTTTGAAGAGTTTGATAAGATTGTGAATGGAACAGTTTTTCTGTCACATCATGGGGTCAGACATTTTGGTGAATTTGTAGCATTTGTACAAGAACAGTTTGTGTAATGAACTTTCCAGATTTTAGAAAGCAAAACTGACATCAGTGTTTCAGTCTTGTGCAAGATTTTGGAAAAAAAATTTAATCCATCTGCCATGTAGGCCTAGGCTGTTTAAGATTTGGATTAAAAGCTTTAACAAATTATACTATTAATGTAAAATGATGATGATGATAAAGAAAACTGTGAGATGATGCTAATTTTTTCCTTCCTTTAAATAAAATTCTTATTAAAGCTAGCATTTATTAATATACAACAGTTACAAACTGTATTGCATTGTACACTAACTGTTGTCTCCTCAAAAAGCCAATACCAGAAAGTGAAGGCTATGAGTGACAGTTTCATTTCCTTTGAACTTCTCTTAAACTATAGAAAATAATGTATTTTCCTGCAGTTTCCTAAACTGTGTTCACCACATCTGTGAAAGAATAACCTCTTCCTAGTAGTTCTGTCTTTATTGTTTCCTTAGGTTTACGGCTCATGCTGTGAAACAGAAATCCCATTTACCTCATGTATACATCTTCTTTGTGTATTTTTAAGTGTTCTATTGATTTAATTGATGAAAAGGAATCATCAGCAGAGCCTTGGCTTTGTAATAATGCTTCTTCAGAGAAACTGTGTTTTTGTGAATTGTGAAGTGTCCAGAGGCTTATTCGGCTTCTTGCCTGGAGGGTAGGACCTCAGTTTCTTGATATCAAGATAGCTCAGCAGGTGGAATCCTTGCTATGGTGTTGCAAATGACTGAAGTATGGAATATTGGGGTGTCTCATTTGCTGACCCTGTACTTCAATTGTGAAATGTTAAAAATGTATTTTAGACTTCAATTTTTGCACCTAGAACATTTTTAGAAAATTCAGGTACACAATTAATTTAAAATGCATCCCATTTACAAAGTTCAGCATACAAGAGAAGCTTGTTTAACAGATAAATTGGGCCCATATAGAAGCAAACATTTCTAGTATGCCTGTCAATGTAACACTACATATTTCTTATTTTCATGCTTACATCCAGACGTGTAGTTTAGAAAACAACGGAGACAAACCCTGGCAAACCTTTGAAGAAAGAAAAGTAAATTACAAAGATAAAAACCTTTCCTGGAAATCCACTGCTTTTGGAATTCTCACCTTTAAGCATAAGGCTTGTTATATGAAAGTAGTTCTGTAAACACGAATAACCAGGTAGGCACCAAGGTCCAAGGAATACAAAATATTTAACACCTTTGGGATTTAAACCTATTGCTTAAGTTGTATTTAGAAGCCTTGTGGAAGCCACTGAAAATTTCAGGCTGTATTTTACTCTTCTCTACCTTTCCATAAGCTGTTGAAATGCAATAAATAAGGAAAGCACAGGTACATGTCGTGAATAACATACAGAAAACTATTTAATATCTATGTTACCTAGTGCAGTAATGTCTATTGGAAGATACAAAATAACATTACATCCATCAAAATAACATCCCCATTTTAAAAGTCCCCTTACTGAAGCACACATAAGCCTGCTCTTTGGAAATCTGGACATGATCCTGTGTTTCTATTTACAGCATTTTCACTTATCTTGATTGCTCCCATCTTAAAAGTCTAATATCTAAAACAGGTTTCTCTTGAATACCTCAAGAAAGATTTCTAACGCAGGCTTTTGTACACCCTATTACAGCTCCTATGTACGTCTGTTCCTCCATGTCTTGCATGTCTCCTGTAATTCCTACCAAAATCTCTTTTGTTTCTTTCTGTCTTGAAAATCATTCAGAGTCCCAGAATTTTAAACTAGACTGGGCCATGGTGTATTGTTATAGTGGAATGGCTTTGTGTCTGCTGTCAAGCTTGTTTTTGACCTTTGAAATATTGGCTCCACTAACATATTTGGGAGTTCTATGTATTTCCCTTAAGAATTTGCAATTTTCATAAACTTAATAAGGTTCTGTCCACTAATCATTATGTCAAGCTCATGTGGATACATTGTTCAGAATTAGGCAGAGAAAGGCTATTTTCCTTAATTTTTAGGCTTTGAATCATTCACTGTTAAAAAAATTATGTTGTGAATTTTGAAATAAAACCAGCTTGCTCTGGTTTGGATGTTTTGGGATTTTGGCAAGGAAGACAGAAAGTGGAGAGAAGTTAGGATATTATGTTATCATTATAACGAGCAAGATTTGATAATTTTTTATTCTTCCCTAATCTGTCAAGATGTTCTGCTCTCATATTTTGTGGTCTGTTTTCTCTCACACTGGAGAATTTTCTTAGTGGTGTGTGGATGGAGATAGAGCACGTGAAGTAGCTGCAAGTCTTTTCAGGTTAGGCTTGAATGGCTCCAGCGTATTAAGTAAGCGTAGTGGGTATGCAGTGTTCTACTACGTGGGAAATCAATTTACAAAGAGAAAAAGTGAATGGATTTAGACAGATCTCACCAAAATTCACCCAAAAATGCTTGTTAGGAAAGACAAGTCCATAGAATACAGCCAAGAATATTTAATTTTGTAGGTTCCATATGTTCAGGATATACCAGACGTGATTGCCAGTTCTATACTGCATCATAACCTTTACCATAACCTGCCTCAGTTATTGGATATGCTGCGAGACATTGGCTTCCCAGTTCAACTTAATGATGGTTTATAGCAGTTGGCTTGTTGTTTTGTTTAATATAGTTACCATGATTTTGCAGCTGTTATACAAGCATAAAGAAAGGAAACTCCTATAAGCATCCACTTTAATTTATATTTTGTGATTTCTTTCAAAGAATAATGGTTTTTTAGGTGTCACTTTTAATGTGGTGATTATCACTAGAATAAATGGCTAGTGCTAATAATTGATAACTTTTCAGCCTTGCCTTCGGGATTGCACTTGCAGTTCCCTCAGGGGGGTCATCTGCACAGCACCAATGAGCAGCACTGAGTAAAGCTACGTTCTTGGTCCTCTAATATGATCTTTTTAGGGATCTTTTACAGTAGGGTGGAGAAAAAATTATATTAGATCTTGTTTTTAAACTACAGCTAATAGCAAAAGTGTTTTCATGCAGCAGTTGTTCTCTGCTTTCTAAACCCCTTCTGTCAGTAAATGAAATGTAAGAAAAGAGCAAGATCCTGGAGCATGACAACTACATTTGCTTCTAGTCACCACCAAAGAAATGCTTTTAGTGTTTGTGAAACATAGCATTTATTTCACTCAGACCTGAAATCAAATAGCTATTCATGAAATACACTGATGCTACCTTATTTACAGGAAAAGAAATCTATCCCCCTTTTATCCCTGTTAGAGACAACCTGTCAATAGTGTAGATTTACTATGTTCTGGACTAGGTTTTTTTACGTACTTGGAAGTAAAGGCTATAAGAAATGATGAGGGCTGGGAAACAACATCAAACAAGACCATGAATTTCTGTTATAACAAATACTACGTTTTTAATGAAGACCCTTAATTTCAGATATTTTGGCAGACAAAGAAGTGCAGGATCCTTATAGAAAGACTTGGGGCCGTGAGTAGAAATGATATCCTTAACTGGTGTAAGAAAAATTGTACCAAATGCTTTCTGTTTCTTATTCTCAATAGTATAATAGGTAGGAAAGGAAAACGGAAGTATTTTCAGAATGTATAAATGCAGCAGGCAAACAGTGACCCTACCTTTCTCATTAAATATTCAGAGATTATAAATCAAAAAAAGCTTGAAAGATACTTCTCTAGCACTTGAAGAACTGTGCTATATGTACTGAAGCCTAAGATATATAATTATTATATGTTGTTTTAAAAGTTAGTTACTTATCTGCCTTCTTGCTTTCTAATTAAGATGGGGATTTTTCTGGCTGTGTGACTTCTCATGTGGTTTCTCATCAGAAATAACAAGTCTGTAAAAGGTACGCTCTAGCATTAAAAAATCCTTCATAAAAAACGTCTATACTGGGCCCTACACTGCTTGCTTTCACCATCTGAAATGCAAAGAAAAAAATCATTTCAAGACCTATCTTTGTTTGTATTTGTGGACAGAGCATTAAAAATCTGAAGCCCCTTCAGGGAATTCTAACAATTTTGACCTAGCTTCAAAATAAGCACATAGCTGTTCTCAGTACAATAAAGAAAATCTCATATTCAGTTGAATCAGCCTCATGCATATTAGGTTAAAGTCCCAACTCTTCAAAGCAGAAGATAATTTTTTTTTTTGTCTAGCATGCAATATTGCTGTGTTTGGAAAGCTGCATGGTCTGCAGTCTGTCCAGGGAAGGGTAAAATAAAGAACCAACTGGAGAGCTGTTTTGCTGCATATGCATGATATTGTCAAGAATTATGAGCAGATTCTATTTTTCTTTTATGTTCCTTACTATCCCAAATGTATAAGAATATTGTTTTGTAACTAAACAAGCAGCATTGTTTTCTGTTATTGCATGGAACCTTCAAATTCTGATACTGTTTTTCTTGGTCTTGAGCTTAGAAGCCTTGATGCCATTTCTGTAGAATTTTGAAATGTAACTATCAGACATATCTTTAGATTTTTGCAGTGACTAACAACCATCATCATTCAGAGAGAATCATAGAATCATAGAATCACATGGTTGGAAGAGACCCACTGGATCATCGAGTCCAACCATTCCCATCAATCACTAATCCATGTCCCTCAGCACCTCGTCTCACTTAAAAGAGTTTGCACTTTGCCCATGATTAAGAACTTCAGAATCTGTCTGAATTTGTGTTTGTTTTCTCTTGGGAACTTCATATTTCTGTTTCATTAGTCCTTCAGAAACACCATCTTGCAAATTTTCCTTTTAGTCTGTTTTCCCCTTTCTCTTCTTACATTACTGAAGTAGATGAATGTCATCTCACATTTTACCAAACTCCTAGCAAAATATAAAAACAAAAAAATGGAAAAATTGCCTTCCACTAGAAAAAAAAAGTAACTCTTGCAAGATAAAGAGGTGTGAGCACAAAGCACCTGCAAAGACACACCTAGAGAGATGTGTTTACTCAGTGCCTGATTTAGATAGCTGGATTGCAGGCAAGGGTTCTTGGTCAACCATATATATCTTTTATCCTCATGTTTTTTATGTTTAAATCTCTTTACTCATATCATACTGCAGGCTATTCTTTTAAAAGGAGCAGCTACCTGAAACATGCTATGTGTAAATGGTGGTGATTTGCTGCATATTGTTTCTTGCTGTGGTACCAGCACTTTGAAGAAACTTATCAATTGCAACATTAGTCGTAGTGAAATTCAGTGTTTTTAGACCTTGATGTTGCTGAAACAAATAAAGTAAAAGCAAAATTATGTTACAATATCCTTTAATCCTACATTATCTTCCAGTAAATGTGGCTTGTTTTCTAGCTGTCTTTTAAAGAGCAGATGTCTATTTACATAATGTTAAGATTTAGTTAGGGTTCAAGAAAGGAAAATTACATCTTTCTTTTTCAGTGTGGCTAATATATGTGAAAAGGATTAGATAAAACAATGCAAACCAGCCTCTGATTTATACCTTACTTCTAAACCCATTCTTTGTACTTGAAGCAATATCATGAATGTAAAACAATACAGCTAATTTTCAGTGGAGTGCATAAAGGTGTAGCTCATCTATAGCAAAATATTCCCCTAGCATCCTTGGAAAGTAAGATCATCTTGTTATGGATTTTATTCTCTTACTAGCCAATTTGTATGCTGTTGAGCTCCCTTCCGTATGTTAACTCAGAACAGGAGGTGATAACAATATCCAATATAACCAACATATATAGCTACAACTTCAGCCTGAAACCAAATTTCAATGATTCACTATTTCTAAATCCTATCCAAAGAACTGTTGTTATTTCCATGTCTTCATGTACAAACTTTCCTTAGCTGTCATTTTGCATTTCCTATGTCAGTGTCCAATTACAGCTGGTTTCTGTCTGTAATTTATTTGTTGTCTGCATAGTGCGCCTTCCTGCTGTAGCATTTAGTTGCATGAGTCTGAAAAAGTTTAGTTTCTGAGCTCCAGAGATGGTAGGAAAAGGAACACTCGGAGGCACAGGATGGCAAAGAGCATATGTGTTGTTTTGCATAAGAAAATCCTGATACTTCTCTGTGGGAAAATTGTGTCCTTTATAAAAGTGAATTTGATGTGAGAACCAAAACCCATTTGTGACATTTACCTTGTCTGCCTGGAAATAATTGAAGCCTCTCAATCCTGCTCTGTTTTCTGTCCTTGCAGTTTAATCTGCCTTAGCATTTCAGAGTCTCTTTTGCACGTGGTCAAGTTGTCACTATTGTAGATCTAAGACTAATCTTCTTTCTGTTTAAGCTTAGAATTTGAACCCCTGATACAGGTAACTTATTTCATTTGGTCCTAAGCTTGCTTTAACACAGAGCACTTTTCTAGAAGAGTGATTTATTGTGGTATTTCTGTATAAAGTTTGTTGATATTAGGGTTTTCAACTCATTTTCCTTCTATCAAGTTTCTGATGTGCCTATTATGTTAATGCTGTCATTTAAAATAAGGTCTCCCAAATATTATCTCTTTTTTTTAGATTTCTCGCATATATGTAGAAAGATACACATGCATAACTTACTGAAACCCTACCTATATAAAACAAATTAGCACTATTTATTCTAAGAGGGTTGTGGGTTTTATTATCATACAGGTTAAACCTGCGTGCCTTTAGAAGTTAGAAGTCTTTGCAGATGAAGTGTTTTGTAATTGTTTTAGTTTACTCTATCTCAGCACTATTAAGATTTCATGAAGATAGGAGTATGTAGGGTTACATGTGCACAGAAGACGATATGTCCTCATCTGGTGAACAGCTGATTGTGATATGACTGTTCATATCTAGTACAAACTTCAGTGCTGACACTCCATTTCAACATCGCTTTAACTGATCTACCATAATATAAAAGAAAAATAAAGTGAAAATTACATTCAATCGTACTAGGAAAGCAAGGAAAAAGTAAGTGCATTCAACTGTGTCACAATTTTGACCTGCTTTAAGGCAGCATTGCAACAGCTCTCTTGCATGTGCAGTTACTGTTCTCAGTGGCTCAGAAACACTGCATATAAAGTTCAGATTTCTCTTTATCATAAATAAACAGAAGTCTGACAGAAAATATTTTGTTAAAATAGAAATAGCAAAACAGAGAGTTATACAATGGAAGTCATACATACAATGCTTTAAAAACACAAAGAAAAGAAGAACAGAGCCCCTTCTTCATTATTTCATTAGGTTGTTCTAGTCACATTGACTATTCCTACAACTATTGAACAACATATCTCATCTGCAAGCCTAGCAAATATTTTCTAGTTGTTTACACTGGTTTTAAATTAAATGAAAGCAATTTTTATTTTGAAGTGGCAACAAAATATTGAAAAAAATCTAGGATCAAATATCACGCCATCCCACCTTGAATATACAATCAGTGTAATAACAAGAGGACAATTAAACATTCACATCAACACACATCTTTAGTTTAGAAAGGTTTTATTTTAACTGTATTTAGCTTGCCTTTAACATTTAAATTATAATCCAGATGGTTAATTTCCATAGCTTGTTTACTGACTTTTACTTCAAATGCCAGAATTACACCATTATGGTGGATTTTTCTCATGGAAAGACTCGATTAACCACTTTTTAGACATCAGTTCTGAAATTTTTTTCCCAAAGCTGCATTACTGAACCCTTTGTTTTTAAAATCTGTTGTTTGTAGACTGTATTTTTAGAGCAAGTTGTCATATAAAAAAAGCATAACAGCCTTAAGAGATTTCACTTTTAACTTGGTTGTCAATTTTGTGCACAGGTGCTCATGAATTAGACCTTTGAACATATACAGGCCTTTGTTCATGTCAGTAAGACTATGCGTGAATGCAGAGCTGTCCCTAAATATATTCATCTATGGACTTGTTCCTGCTATATATTATTAGGCAGAAGTAAATTTGTATGTAGTTAAAAGAACTATAGATATTTCCATTTTGTCTAATATTTCTACTTAATATTAGAAACTGACTTAAATAAAATTGTGCACGGTTTTGAAGGATGAAAAAACTTATACTATACATGGTAACACATTAGAAAGCACTGTGAGCATTTTCCCCCTGACAATAGTAATCCTTTCTGATATTCCAAACTTTGAAAGGATCTTAAGAGTTTCTGTATTGGTTGTGAGTCTCCAAATAATACAGGAAATTGATGCAGTGTTCTCAAACATGTATAGTTTTATTACATTGTCATTTCCTTGTGCTTCATGGCTAAGAATAGTTTTTACATCTGTTCCTTCTTTTGCCATTACCATATATTAAATTTCTCTCTTTGTCTCAGCTGGTATTAGCGGAAAGTCATCCTTTGGTTGAAATATTCTGAATGATCTACTGCCATTTATGTACATTAACACTGCAATAATCATCTTCTAAGTCTTTGCTTTTGTCTTCCATATCATATTCCTGAAAATTAGACAAGTTCAGTCTGATTATTTGAGCAGTTTGTATTTCAGAGCTTTTTCTGCATGATACCCACTCTATATATAGTTCCAGGTTTCCATGCTGTAAAACAAGAGAATATATGAGTTCTGCATAATACTATCATTTCAGCTCCTCTTCTTCCCAACTTATTTGACATTGCATCTCCTGAAGGGCAAAGTTGTGATTAACTATGCATGTTTAGAAGTATGCACACACCTATAAGCATATTTATATACAGAGACACACAAGCTTCGTTTCAAGTTCCACTCTAAAAATATTGAATTATTATTTCAACAGAATATTGCTTCAATTTTAATGAGGTCATCTGTTATATCATATTTCATTACTGTATCTCTGTAAGTGGAATAATGTACTAGTTCATCTTTTTTATTTTTTTTTTATCATTAGCATTCTTATTTCTTTCAGCACTGTAGCATATATTTACTAAAACAATACTGATGCTTTTCTGTCCATATTCTTCTATCATGCTTATATCAGCCAAATTTAAAAACCTTCAAGAACACACTACTAAGTGTTTCTGTCATGTTTGCTCCATCAGCTTCGCCTCATATCCTTCCCACTTTTGCACAGTTAAGGTGTCCTTAAGTCTCATCACCAGCACCATAAAATACTGAACAGGTTGGGTTAATTCAGAGCAGTTCAGAATTCATGATCCAGCTGCAGCGTTGAAGGATGAGACCTAAATGTCCTGACGACTGTATTCTGGATGTAGTGAAAGGTTTGCAATTTTGAGAAAAGAGGCTGCCTAAAGACTATAAGAACACAGATTTGAGCAAAAGTTTTCAAAAGCTTCAATTTGACTTTAGTGTTCGAGTATTGCTTTCAGACACTATATGTCATCAAAATCACACCTGATTTTGGTGCCAGAGTAACATTTTAAACTTTACTTTTAAAGTCCATGCATAATTTAAAGACCTTAGAAAATTTAGCCAAAAGTACTCAAAGGAAGCTAACACTTCTATAAGGTGGTGAAGATTTTATTCTTACAAGCTCAGCGTTCTCTTTTGATTATATCATGTTTTTCAACTGTAAAAATGTTCTCTTTCACATATATATGTAGTACTTAGATTACAATATCTGTAACCTACTGACAGCTGCCTAATCTCAAATGGTTCGTTTGCATTTGCAGTTTTACCTGAAAATGTTTCAGTGTATGACAAGTGGTCTGCCTTGGTAATTATCTCTTTAGTGTGCTTTATGGTGAAAAATCAACTTGCTTCAATACACCCTGTGAAATATATAAGACAGTTTTATATATAACTCAGCTCAGAAAATGACCCTTCAAGTGTACCTGCCTCACATGGTGAAACCGTTCCTTGGGAGAAAAATAAGTCATAATTGTTCATTTCTCATTTTTGAGTTTGTCTGCCCAAAGGGAGCATACACCTGTGATGAACATGAAAATATAAATACATGGATGCACTTGTGTAAGTTATTTGGGATACTGTGCTCTTTACTTCAACTTCTAAGCAAGCACATATATAGCAGATAAATTGAGAAATGATTGGATATTGCGTTTAAGACACAAGCAATTAAATGTGGATCCAGATAAACCTGAAAGGCCTGCAAAGATAGTCTTTTAATTTTATTCCCTTTCAGGTTTTTATTCATTTAGATAGCAAAAATACATTTAAACCCACCGATTTTTGCATGACATAAATTCTATTCTTTCCAGCTCTATATCTTTCTGTGTTTTCCTATTGAAATTCAGCTCTTCATGCATTTTGACCTTTTCAAGAAAGCCTGCTTCATTGTGAATTGTGGGTGCATTAGGAAGGTAAACACATTCAGTACTTGTTATTCAATGAGTTTGGATTTAGAAAGTCATTGTCAATAGGTTAATCCTTTTGTACAGACAGTCTCTTTGGCTAAGAGGCATCTTAAACAAATAAGGGTTTTACCACAATGCTAATTTCTCAGTCTTTCTGTCAATTGTCAAAGAACAAATCTCAGCGGAAGTCTTAAAATTGGTTATTTCTACTTTGCATTCACTTCATGTCAGCATAGTTTCAAAAAGTACTTCCACATACAGAAGTCTAGTCACAGACTATTTGTTACTCTGCTCAAAAATCATTAAAACCTAGGGTTCTCTTGGAGTGTATTATGAGGATGAGGGAAGGGATAAGTTTATCAGGTTTCAAAAAATATTAATAAATACCATGACTAGCAAGGATACGAATTTCAGCAGCAGATTGCCTAGGCACTTAAAAAGAAAAGAACATATCCCCAGTCTGATTAAACATCAAGTGGCTCTTGAACTGCATATCACCTTATTCATCAAGTTGATATATTTTAGACAACTGGTTAAAACGTGGAAGGAGAAATTAGGGATGCTGAGAATTCCAATAAGACAGCTACTTGCAAGAATTATGTGGGCAGAAGTTCAGCAATAAATAAGGTGAAGCTGCACATACAACTTTTATTTCACCTGTTATTATAAGTCCTTTCATTGCTTCACAGTCTTCCTACAGGTCCTAAATTTCTGTTTATTTCTGCTTCAGAGTAGACTACAGAGGAAAATGTCCATCCATGCAAACAGGCATTAAGACACCCCTCCTAAAATACAAGATGCTAGAAATTGCTTTAAATTCCTAGGACCAATATTTCATTGAAACACAACCTGAGGTCATGAGTCAGAGCTACAGGAGACGAGAATTACAGTGAAGACCCTCTTCACAGGATCTCTTTATATGTGCTGCTCTTCAGCAGCATCTAGATGATGTCCCCTACGTGTCCCCAAATCCCAGTTTCTGTTCAATGTCAGTGTGAAGTCCTGAAATTCCCCCTTCCACCCCCACTGCCCCTGTACACACACTGTTTCTGTGAGGACATACACCTTGTCTAGCAAAGGAATGACTCATTAGAAATCTTCTAGACTTTCTTATATGAAAATTATTTTTTTTCCACAGCAACTTCTTATCTAATCCATAGCTTTTCCATTAAACATCCTATCTTAAAACCAGTGTGCAATAAAGCACAGTTAAACAGAGCTTTCACCTTAGAAATTTCAAATAGAAAATAGTGCTCTAAAAATTCTGAAAAACTCTGTGTTTTGTTAAGCTCCCATCCCTATCCAAAGTTCTGCTTGCTGCATGAGTTAAGTTTACAAAAGCAAGCCATAATCTAATTTATTTTTGTAATAGTGAAGAAGTGACAGCGTGAACATCAGCCCAGGCTGTTTCAGTTAATACTTTAGGTTCTCGGTGTGTTCAGGGTTGCTCTTGCCACATCTTCACAGCTCTTGTTATCTAATCTAAGTTGCATATGTCTGCCCATGCTATTGACAAGTCTCCTTAAAGTGTTGGAATATTACCAAGGACTTAAAATAACCTCACACTAGCAAATAAAAAATTATTCTTTAAAGTTAAGCTTTCGTAATTCACTTTCATTTAGTACCTTTTGATCTTTCTCAAGTAGAGATGATATGTCATAGGTAAGTTATGTTTGAAGCTGGAATATTTTGACAGGTATTTCTGTTGACCTATGAAAGGATTGATTTAGAAATGCCTAAAAAATACAAGGAATCAAACTGAGAAATCTTTTCATTTCCACCTCTCTAAATTATATGGTGCTAAAAAAAAAGACTTTTAAGTTGAAAATTAAGATAATCAAGAATTCTAGAAAATATAAACCTGAACCCATATTATTTTTTATTTTCAGTCATATATTTGAGGGGTGTCTGTCCAAATTTAGGCCTAGTCTTTTCTAGGAGGCACAGAAAGTTACTTCCCATGTGTGGTTTGACTCTCTGCTCCCTGATAAAAAGGAATGCTTTCCGTCCTGTCAGAACAGTTGTATTAGTAGATTCCAGACATTGTTTATTGCAATATATCATTTGTTGTATTTTGAAAAACAAGAAAGAAACAACTTGTGCAGAGGGAAGGCAGCTGAGCTAAACAGGGATCCCTATGGAGAATTCCAGACTGGAACAAAGCCTTTTTGTCGTATTCCCTGACAGATGAACTCCTCCATACAACCATCCAATGTTTTTTTTAGGAATTGAATGTATCTTTCATGAATCACCTGACAGCAGTACAAAGATTCTCAGTTTATATCTTTGCTAAGATATAAACCTCTGCCTAACACATAATTACACACTGTGTTTTAATAATATCTGTTGTATAAATAAAAATAAATACTGGGCAATTTTACAATTAAGTTTTTCATTAAAGACACAGTATGACAACATAATCAGCTCTTCATTTAATAGTTTGAAAAGTCATCATAGTCTAATTAATATGCTACAGTAGTATCAACAACACTGCTTTCTTATTCTTTCACTATTCTTGTCCAATGTTTTTTCAGTTACTGATCTCAAAATACTGCCATATGTAGATCTCTGCATATGGCAGTATTTTGCATATGCCATATCAAGCATATGCCATATATCATATGCCAGCTTTGTCAGAACGATTTAATTCTTGTTATCAGTGATTTTCTGTGAAGTTCTAAAGGTAGCCTGGGAACATTTGTATTAGTAAAACCAAACATCTGCACTATTACGTCTAAATGTTTTGTCTTAGGATGTGCTGGGAATCACCTTGCTCTGTCAAACATGAACATGCTATTTAGCCTTTACTTTCCACATCCTGAGAAAGCAGAATAGACTGAAGTGGGTGGTGCTTTAGCTGTGTAGTTAAAGTTCAGCTAGGAAAATGTAATTAAAACAGTTGAGAGGAGTTTTAATGATGATCTAAGTCCAGGAGGAAAACTTGATGAATCCTTCCATTTTAGCAATGAATCCAAACATTTCAACATGCAGGGAACAACATATTATAAACAAAGAAGAAATGAGCTCTTTCCTTCAATACTGTAGCAGATGGATATGTGCTTTTTAGGTGGACAGATATTTAGAAGAGAAAGGCAAAGAAAGGAACCTCTTGTTCATTTCAAAAGCTGTGGTGTGTAGCCTTCTCCCATACGTGATGCTCTGTGAGAAGTTTGTAATGATTGCAGTCATTAGCAACACACTGTTAAGTGCATGCTATAATTTTGATGAAATTGATACTGTGTGCCCTGAATGAGAAAAATGATGTTTAATTCAGGTGCACTTGAAAAGATAAATTTTTTAACTCCTTATAGTTCTTAGCAGAGAGATGCTCATAACTTGCTGGATGATCCTTCAGAGAAGCAGCAAAAATATGTCTGTTTGTTTCCCAATCGTCTTTGGTTCTTTAGTATAAATGATCTTTTAAATAGAAATAAATAAATAAACAGTGTTTTATGGAAGTCAATATTTTAAAAAGCAGAATGCTAAACAGCACCATTATAAAGAATTTTGTTACTGACTTATGAGGACACAGTATTCAGTTGGCAACAGGCTGGTGCTGTTGAGATTAAATCAATCTTCATTACAGCTGCAAGAAAAAATGATATAATGATAATAAATACACAAGTCCATGAGAAATATTTGCTATGCAAATGTTTACTGAACACAGATGGAAATACACACAAAAAAGTTGAGGATAACTCTGTCAAAAGCTGATGTTTTATACAAGTAATTACTGGACATTACTGTGGCATCTATTTTATAGTGTATTTCCTTGGAGAAAATGGGAAGGCAAAAGATTTCGAAAGCCTGGTTTTCTGCAGAAGCCCTTTTGAATATTCTGACAAAGAATCCATTAATATTTGGCCAGTTGGGAGAGTTTCTGAATAGATATTTTGAGAGCTGCAGTTCTCTGAGCTTTCTAGGAGCTAATCGCTTTGAGAGGGCAAGACAGGGCATAGTGAAAAGACTAGATTGTCCATCAGCATTTTCGAAAGTGTTAAGAGGTCTCTAGAGAGATGACATTTAGCTTCTTAAAATGCAGTTCATGTGTTATCTCCAATCTGGTGACATACATGCCCCTAGAAAGATTAACAAGGTTTGCCAGATATGCTGCAAGGTAAAAATACATTGTCAGAACTTAACCAGGCTGGGAATGATGTCAAGTACAGATGTGCTCTTGAAGGATCCTTCTTAGAATCAGTCACGGTTAATGTGATGTTCTTAAACTTGTTTCTGATATCTGTGCTGAGAGGCTTGTCAGTATTTTGCCCTGTAGTATTTTCAAGGTGATTTAGACTGTTAAAAAGATGCAGCATAAGAGAGGTGCTTAATTATAGGTAAATGCATGAATGAAGTGTGATATAAAGTAATAGAGTTAATAAAAGGGTAGTGACTGACACAATAATAGTACCCATACGAGTTTGTGATCCATAACCAGTAGACTTAAGATATGGTTGATAAAGATCCTAAATTAGCTTTCTAATTAATTGTTTGGAAACAAAATATTTTCATTTTACTTTCCTGATGCTTTGGCTTGATTGCCAAGCTTTCATTTCAATTCCATGTTTCCACTTTTCTGCTCTATTTCGTCTTTGCAATAATTGCTTCTACTTTCCCTTTCGCTTCCTTTCTGTAATTTTGCATTGCAGCTGGTCTTTGGTGAGCGTAACACACAGTGTATCCACTTTCATAACAAATGCCACTAGTTCCTTGTCTTGCTAGTCATTAGGCAGTGTTTTTAACTGGATATCAGCTTCCCAAATTATTCTCACACCATCTGCTTGTTGAATATTTTTCATACTTCATGTTTTTGGTTTTGTTCAGTTATTCTTTAAACTGAGATACTCTGCAAAAGTAACATTACTCCTTTGCTGCAATATTATCAGAAGGCTGATTTTTTTCACTACTTGTTAGTTTCTTAGGTAGTCCACAGCACTGACACTATAATTCTTAGTCTGGCAAAGCAGACTGTATCTGCTGTGTCATTTTGGAAGACAGAATTCACTTGTTTTTCATAGAAGGGCCAAATATAATTTGCAGGCTTAAAAAAGTGCTATCTGCTTTTCTCTGTTGTTTATCTAATCTGCAGATTTTAACCCAACTGTTATCCTTCCTGTCGATGATCTGGAGATATCAGTAGATTTATTTCTCTTACTCTGTCTCTTATATTGTTAAGGGTATTCCTGAGATTGAAGACTGACCTCCCAGTTTCATCATACCTTTAAAGTGTAATGAATCCACCTACATCATATCTTCGCCATGTTCTCTCAGTCCTCACAGAGGTTTTGTGAGGAGGAACTCCAGGGTGAACTAAAGCTTCTATACTGGTGGCATTTTTGCCACAAAACGCATCCGCACACAGTCAGAAACAAGCCTGGAGGTGCCATAAATCTCCTACAGTCCCCGTGTGTTATTTTAACTAACAGGGCTTCCAGTTGTATAGGAGTGGTGTTGGGAAGTCGTTGATAAGATTTCAGTAAACAGATCCTAATTTTGTGAAGTTGAAGAATAACAACTTGTTGCTTAATAACAGAACCTTGTATTGTTTTCAGTTATTTCTGTCTTTGCAATATTACTTACTAGCAGTTCAGGTAAGATAAAAACTTGTGGGTGCTGAAAAAAAAAAATCTGTCAGCTATGAAAATTGTGGCATGGTAAGATAAGATGTAAGTGTACAAGCCTGCAAGCCTGACTGGGTTTTAGTGGTTTGTGGTTTGTTCAGTTCTCTGTACACTGCTATGCCAGGAGTAATTTTTCGTTCTTACCTCAGCTTCTCCGTTGTCTCCTGCACACATCTATCTCTGCAGCTTGGTTACCACATCAATGTGACTGGTTATCACTTCACTAAGTACAGAAATAGTTAGAGTTGTAGATGGGATGGAATTACCAGAAATTAGACTAGTTCAGCCTGGTCTTGGTTGAGTAGTTTGTGATCTATCACTTTCTCCCAACAGAGAGAAATAACTCTCCAAGTTCCCTGCACAAGTTCCCACAATCACAATTTGTTTTGCACAGATGCTTCCTTGTAAAGGGTCATCAACTTTCTAAATTTCTATGAACTTTCTTGTTAGTGAGCTCATGAACACAGAAAGCTTGATATGCTATGCCAGAGATAGTTCACAAAGACACTTACACCGTTCGGAATTATCATAATTGCAGGCACCTTAATTTTCTCCATCTTATCCTTAAATGGTAAACATTTGTAAATGTTTATAAACTTTTTCAACTGTCAGAATAATTTTCCCCTGTACAAACAAATAAGCAAAAGGAACCCCGACATTTCTGAGGATGATAACTTGGCTTCCTCAAATTTTCTGATGGAATCATCTGATGGTGAAAATCAATATTTCTTCATTTTAGGAAAATGACTTTGTTAAGGATTTGTAAAACTGAGTCTTCCGATTTTATTTTATGATTTCTGACCTTTCTTTGTCATGAAACAAAAAGCTTTTCAGAAGCATGTGGCTGTGAATTCATTCTCCAGTCCCCTCTGTTTTGCCTGTGCAATGGGATGGACATAGGGCAGGGAGAGAATTGCAGCTCAACTCCTTCCACCATGAGTAGGATAAGTTACACAGTCTCCCATGCTATGGGTTTGCAGGAAGCTGATGACTCCAAACTGAATATACAGAAGTTTTATATGTAGTTTTGCTTTCCCAGGGGAAGACTTTCATTTCTTACAGTAATAACCATTGTTAATCTCCTGATTGCATAAACCTTGAGTGAACCTTGCGTCCAAGTTCCTTTGTTCATCTTTAAAAAATGGAATACATTGGTTTAGGGCCATGAGGGAGCTCCTTAGCTGGATGTACAGTCAAAGGTCATTGAAGGGGTTAATTGCCTGCATTTATCTTCTAAAGCAAAGATATAATGTTTAGATGAAACCCTTTTATACCATTTAATTCTTCACAAAGGTGCTAGAGCTTCTCATTTCCAAATGAACTAGGGCCATGAAACTTTACGGCCTAACAAAATTAAAGTGTCATGTCCAGTAATTGTCTGTTTATCTTTTCCTTGAAGAAATGTAAATATGAAAAATCTGTGTAAATTATAAAATATTGTAAGACAAACTGCTATGATTTTTTTCTCACAAAGGTATTCTAAACTCTATGAACTCATTCATTGTGTTATAACAGAAATGGGGTGCGTGCCAGTTGCCATTCCTCTTGATATTCCTGATAAGTGGTGACATTCTACTTAAGATTGTAGGTTGCTATTATTCCACTCTTCTTTTCTTGAAAGGTGTATTCCTGACCTAAATCTAGTTCAGTTAAAGGCTAATTGTATAGAAAGCAGCCCTTTTTATTCTTGAGAAGTTATTTGAAGAAAAAGTGATTTCCCTCATAAGAAACAGTGGATGTAGAACTGAACTTTAGCTTTGAAAGACAGAAGTGAGTTGAAATATTGACCCGTCATTATTATCTCAATTTGTATGCTAAATCATCTGCAAAGTGAAGAGTTAAATACTAGTGTACTTCAAATGCATTTTGATAAATTAATTTAGCCAACTAAATAGGCTGTGTGCTGGAAAGAGCAAACTTTAAAAACTGATACATCTTTCATTTTTTTTTAACCATAGAGCATTAGAATACTAGGTATTTAAGGAAGGCTGTTGGATATAGTAGGATGAGCCCTCAAAACCCCAAAATATTTCTAGCTGCATCCTACATTTTCTTCAAATAATAGTTTCCATAAAGATAATGGAAATTCACAGTTTATCCTCCAGTTTTGATCTGGTAAGAGGTACAAGAAGCATCATGGTTGAAGTAGTTTTATTCTTCTAAGCCAGTAATGAGCAATGCTGTTCATACTAGCTGTGTACAAGTGACAATATCCTGAAGGCTTTCAATTTACTTTAAGTTTTTAATATATTCTAGAAGCACTTTTCATTTTTTACACTATTGGCATAACCAGTTTTCTTTGAATTATTATAGAACAAACAGCTACTGGCAGGTAAATTATTCAGAAGAAATTAAGCAGTACCAGAGAATTTGATAGGACCTTTTGGCTTGCTTTGTTGTAAATTTGCAAAAGTAATGCAACTGTGGGACTGGGAGTGAAACTTGAATACTGATACACTACTTACTCTCCTGTTATTTGATGAAACTGTTGCTTTGTGTTTCTTCCTAATACTTTCTCACAGCCACTCTCATTCAAAAAAGTGGATTCTTATAATGTGCACCAAAAAAAAAAAAAAAGGAGGGAGAGAAATGGGCAATGAAATATCATAATTTATGGAAAGAAATAAAGTCAAGAACTCATTTTGTCTGATAATTTTGTTTTTCACTGACTGTAGTTCTTCTTTCATTCTGTCAGTGCACTGTAGTATAAATCATTGTCCTTACTTCTCTGTCTAGAAAGGATGTTATTAATTATTATTTACTATTACTTGCTCACAGTTTGCCTTGTGCTGTATAAGAGCTCCCAAGAATACTAGATTTAGTAAAGGACGGATGCTATGTGGCTGAGAATGGGGACATGTACATACACATTAGTGCGCATACACACTCCCTCAAGCATATATTTGACTTTTTCCTTCAGAAGTGTAGCTAAAAAGGTACAGCCCAAGAGACTGCTGGACTCTGAAAGAGAGACCTGAAAAGAAGCAGCCCAAGACCCTGACTTAGGGCTTTCAGTCATCTCTTTATTGCTACCTTTCCCCAGGCCTGCATAGGCTCTCACATGTACTTCACTGCTTCCTTGCTCAAACTGCACAGTTAACCATGGCAGGTGGGATATTTGGCTTGTCTAGTTTACTAATAAATGAAGATAATGTGTAATGTGGAATACATTCTTGTTGGGTATTATTATTATTATTATTATTATTATTATTATTATTATTATTATTATTATTATCAGATGGGTTAGGAACATAATACAGAAATAATTGGAAGATTGAATGAAAAGTTGAAGATTACTTCCTGTTCTACCCACCCTCCATTAAAAAAAAATTAAAAGTCTGTTTGAGAAGCTGTGAAATCTTTTGCTTGGACCGAATCCACATTTTCAGCAACGTTAGTCGCCTTAACCTCCTTTCACCCCTGTTCTTGCTACAGCACTAATTGTTGCAAAGCTGTAGATTAACTTTTGACCCCTGTGATTCTCCCCACAGTCTTCCCCAGCAATCTTGGACTTGATAGTGGTCAGACTTTGCTTTTATAGTTAAAGAATACACTGGGACATTTTGGGCTCAAGAAGTCATAATATATGCCAGAAACTAACAGTGGAGTAAAGCCTTGCAGTCTCTCACGCTGGGTATCTCTCTGCCTGAATGTGACTTTTGAAGGGAATGAGATCTCCCTACTCAGGTGTCCATGTGGCACAGCCACATGTGACCTGAGCAGTTTTGTTGGGTTAGTGCTGCTATAAAACAGCGATTACATCTTTCATGCTAAAGCAGAGAAACAGTGTTAATTGTCTCCTATTCCAGTGCCCTTTCAACAAGATCAAGTGCCTCCTAGGAGCTGAGAAAGAAATGGAACAGGTATCCAAAGATTTTCGTTGCAGGCATGGTGAATGGAATTGAAAGTTATGGATGTGTAAGTGAAGAGAAAAGGACTTTTTAAAAATATAAAATTTTGGGGGGTTGACAAGCTGAGGTTTAAGGGCTGAAGTGTTTACATTTTGTTGGTCAGCTCTTATTCCTGCAGAAAAATGAAAGGGAACTGCCAATACCCTATATGCAATTAGTCTGCAATGTGCTTTACTACAAATGTGCAAGAGAATTCTTTTACTGTGCCAGTCTCACTTGATTGTTTCTAAGGCAAATGGATGTCACAGCTTTTGAGTTAAAATGCAAGAGCTCAGAGTAAATGGCTTCTTATCCCATCATCAGTCCAGGAAGAACAGTATCTTTCCTTGTAGCAGCAAGCAGTTTGAAGAAAAAATTCCTAACCCACAAAATGATATAGAATGTGTCGTTTTCCTGAATGCTCTTTTACAGGGTGATCAAGAGGCTTTCATTTAGTGAATACATTTGCTCACTCAGTTTTGGAGAGTCGCCCTTCATTTATTCTTTCCCTTTGGAAGTACTTTCGAGTGCAAATTACTGCTATCAGAAGCCTTGAACTGAGAGGCTATTATTCTCCATGCTCAGATTAAATTAATTTTGAACAGTTTAATGCAGCATGTCCAAGCTGCAAGTCCAAGTGATGTCAAATCTATTTCTCTGCTTTTTTAAGCTGCACCTTCAAGGGCAGTATGATTCATGGTGAATGTGTTCTTCTAATGTCTTTTGCTAAGCGTTATTATTTTCTTTCATTTGCAAGTCATGAGGCTAAAATGTTAACCATTTTTCTCCTGAAATTATATAAAGAATGTACAATTCTATAGTCTCCTTATTTTCTGAAAGAGGTTTATTATATTTTCTTGCTATACATGAAGTAAAGGAAAAGGGGTCATGATGAAAAAATCTAAATTTTTTACAAAAAATCTAATGGCAAAAGAGGAGACACTACAGGACCCTGCGACACCATCATTGGCTTAGAAAGGAAGTATCTTGATCAAGGTCTCTGTAATAAAATTAAGGGGGTTTAATGATCAGCTACATAACTCTGGGGTTTTTTGTTTTGCAAAAACAATGTGACACAAGGCTATTTATCTTTTCCCTTCGAGCTGAAGCATTCTACTGTCTCTCCACTGCTGCTTATTGCTGAAGTGTCATTAAAAGGCCATATTTTTGAACCCTAGATGATCAAAAGAATGGCAATCCTTCTCACGCAGCATCTAGGTGGAGGATTTGTGACACTGACAGATCCAATGTGCTTTCTGTGAAGGGTACCTGATAGCCAAATAAGTTTACAAATCCAGTTTTTAAAATCAGTTCTCTAGCTTAGCATTTGATGTTTCTGTTTCTGATTTTGCACTCTCAGTTATTATTGTATTTTGATATTTAGGTAGTTCAGTACTTTCTGATGTATCTGAATACTTTTCCAGTATCACATTGACATATGGTTTCTCTATTTTTACATCATTTAGCATGTCAAGTAAGTGTTGCTGCTTCCAAGATCATATGTATCTTTGAAATTTTTATAAGATTATGATAGAGAATATATTTGCATAGTCCTAAAAAGCTACTTGACTACTGTGTAGCCTCTCAGTAAAACGTAGTATAAACACAATTAGATTAGGAACCTATGAGGAACATGACCATCTGAAAACCAAAGTCACCTATATCATAAGGGACAAGTCATAGTGATATCTCCTGTAGTAACTGCAAAAAAAAGGAATATTTAATTCTACCTAAAAACTACATCTATCAAGGATTTTATGGGCTGAAAGGCAACAACTTTCACGTTGAGCAACTGAGGACTGAAATGTAACAAGGAAGAGAAATCTTATCTGTAAATTATACAATATAAATTGCCAAGATCTTGTCCTGTATTTATTGTCTAAGGAATAGTTATTTACCTGATCTGTACCATTAAAGATATTTATTTTAATGGATTACAACTCCCATGTTACAGTGCTCACAGGGTGCATATTATTCACACAAGCTGGCAATCCTGTGGCTGAGTTTTTGAAATGGCTATTGTGCCTTTTATTCTCAGTACTTTAGACTATGCAGTTGAAAATCCAGATCGGGAGTTTTTCTGTTATTTTCATAAAGTTTCACTTCAGTAAGTTCTTTTTTATCCATTAAATATTGAGTTAAATAGTACTGTGTATATTTTTTATATATATATAGCTGGGATATTGGCAGAGCTGTACAATTATTCAGGGGTGAGGATGAACCATGCAAACGGTAAGTATCATCATAATCATCATCACCACCATTCTGGCACTTTAGCCATCACATATATTTTTATATATTAGAATGAATAATAGTTTCAAAGCACTGCAGTAATCTGTGATATCAGAGCATCTGTGGTACTCACTTCTTTATATTTCTTTCACTTCTGTTGCTGTGGTGTTTCATTTATTGTAGCCTCTTTTTTTCCCAGAGAGATTATTATAAGGAATTGCACTAAAAGCACATAAGACAGTGTATTTGTTGTTCTGTTTGCAGCAAAGTTGAGTTCCCAGATATTTGTTGTTCTGTTTGCAGCAAAGTTGAGTTCCCAGATAATTTGGCAGTGTCATGGGACACTAATTGCTCAGAAAAGGAAAGCTGTAAGGGCACCTTTTTTGTTGCAAGTGTAGAGAAGAGTGATACGCATCATGACAGAATCAAGGATTTGCTGGTTGTGATACAACAGTGAGAGACCTGTTACTGTCAGGTTAGGGCAGGGCACAGGGGAGAGACAGTATGCCATGCTCATGAAAAAGTGACTGAGAACAAGACCGAGGTACTAATAACCTGGGAAGATATTTAATATTCATAAATTAGAATAAAATGAGGCAACAGCATGAAAAATTACACCAGTGCTTTTCATGGAGATATCAGAGAACCATCGGAAACTGTGGCATTCATAGAGTAAAATATAAGATAATGGATAATGAGCAATGGATAATGAGCATCCTTATTGCATTACTGTGGGTGATAGCAGAGCTGTTTGCTCAGGTACTTCTAAAACAACTTAAAGCACCTTACAGTTCATTTACAGTCCTTGGCCAAGTGACTTTTCAGGCATCTAATAATTAGGTAATAATATATACAAACTGAATAAAAAAAAGGTTTAATAGGAGGGCTGTATGAAAGAGTACTGAGACTGTAAATACTTTGTTTCATCTATGAAATGATTGTAATCTTTGAAATACTCCTGTGTATTTTGTGCAAAATTTACCTGGATCCTTCTGGGCATGCCAACTGAGATGGGTTCAAATGCATTTTATTTTCGTGAAATGCCAAAATGTTCAATCTGTGTGATGCGGTATAGTAATTTTTATCAAAGGGGTTGGGGACTGTTTTTGCAGTTGAGTAATGCTGTCCCACTAATGCTGTCATCAATTCAAAGAGAGAAGACTACCAAGCAGGTCCTGTGTATTATAATGCATCTAATTAACGTGTACTGCTTTTCAGTACTATCAGATAGCCTTGATTTTCCCTTCCTGTGTTCAGTATTGCTGTTATTCCCTACCCTCCTGCTGTAGATATTCCATTTTAATAACATCCAGAAACCAAGCATTTGTTAGAAAACCCCAGCAGAGTGGTACTTCTGATCTGTCCAGGATGAGAGGATTTTGTATTCCAGATAAATCCTGTCTGCCACTTTTTCTGTAGACTGTCAAAATACAAGAAAGATTAAGCCAAATGTCTGCTTCTATCTTTACCTCCTTGTGCTACAAAGGGATTCTGTATATCTCAAAAAAAGAAATCAGTTTATTCTCCATTTATGAAGATTAGAGTCTTTTTCTTTGGACAGCTACTATAAAGAAAGACCTTCCTGAAGTTTGCAAGGTGGTATTAACAACTGAGATTTCCTTTTTTCATACAGCATCCAGGCTGTTCAAGTATCTCTTTTCAAATTTATAAGAAGATGGTAAAGCTTAGCTATATGTAGTACAAGCTCACTTTTTCAAATATGACTGGGTAATAACATTGAAATATAAAAGACAAATCAGCAAATAATTTGTGCTCCATTTTCTCTTCAAGACAGTGGACACAGTTTCTTGATCTAGTAGTTGCTTTGGGTACATGGATAGAAGTCCCTGGAGCTTTGTCTTGAGACTTCAATTAAAATTGCCTTTAAAAAAAGAAAGGAAACTACTCAGAGTAGCCCCTCGTACACACACAAAGTCTTCTGCCTAGATACCAATCTTAGTACTTTTTTTGTTGTGCCTTTCAAGCAAAATGTAAGATTCCTCTGTAATACCAAAAGTAATGACACATGTAATGATACGAATCTACTTATGTCATCAAGCATTTTATTATCATAGTGTTACCCCAGTTACTGGATTACTCTACAACAGATGGTGGTAAGGATTTTTTTCATTAATGATTATGCTGCTCTAAGCTCTCATCCTCACCAGTCCTTTTGAAAGAATATAAGCATGTACTTTTCTGAACATACAAGCATCTCAAAATATATTTAAGTTTACTGATGGTACACAATTTATGTTACATAGATTGTATTTACCACTTATTTAGGTAGGTCATAATATCTCTGTGTTGTGAGAGTCTTTTAATAAGGATTGGTTTAGGATGGCTCCAAAAAGTAATTTTTTTTATTATTATTATTTGTTATTTCTGAATTCTTTGATAAACAGGAGATGAGATCATCTGGCACATGAAACCAGGCAAAGAAATTATGTACAGGTGTAACAGCAATTTTGTATTGTTTTGAAGAAAGGGAAAGAGGAGAAGGTCAAGCAATCTGAACAAAGAAATTAAACTGATTGCACACACACGTAAAAAAACCCAAGTCTTAGAAGCATATACAGATTAGTTGTCAGTATTCCTCTAACCTTGTTACAGGCACCTATCAATCAGATTATGTGTCATTTATTGCGTCTTAATAGTCAAACAGCATCCTGTTCTCGTTGCACCAGGATTTTTGAGATAACCTTTTTAAAATTCTATCCAGATGGAAAATTTCTTAAGCATTTAGAAGAATTGGGGCCTTTTCCAATCATGACTAAACTGCACTTGGTGCTCTTCAGCACCTTCTCAGAGAGAGAGCATCTTCTCAGTCACTCTGTTTTACAGGTCTTGACTGAAAGCACGGGGCAAATGCACCCATAGCCTATGGTGAAGTCAGACCATGCCACAAATCAGATACTAGAATAAATTTATGATGTGGAGGTAGGTTCACCTGTATGAATATCCATGCCAAAGTGCTTTCAAAACCAGCTACAAGGAGCGTCTGTATTTTCATGACATTGTATAATTCCTGTGCTGTTAATATAGTGTGAGGCTGATTTATAGCAGCAATTTTCATAGGGTATTTTTGAGCTCCACGCTGTTTTAAAAAGTTTGGTCCCTGGGAGCAGCATAATGAAATCACTAATATGATCAGAAAATCTCTAACAAGATAAACAGAATTCTCATTCTTCTTCCTGTCGCTGGCAGTGTTGAAAATATTTCTGTTGCCCACCTCATCAACCTGCCGTCATCTCACAGGGGGTGCATTTGGCAGCTGCAAAAGCTCTGTGCCAAGTCTGGGAGTGCATTTTTCATGTGTTAGTAACTAGGTCTAGTGCTGACTGTGTGAGAGTCGAGATGCTCATTTATGTAAATCACATGTGATTTGTGAGGAATTTAGTCACCGTTGCATGCTCAAGACCACAGGTTTTCACAAAATCCCTCATGATCTCAACTTTACAAGGTCATGGGAGAGCAGTTAATCATGGAAAGAGATTGTTTCTGATGCTGATGTTTGAGCAGCAACGTGCAGCTGAGGCTTTATAGCCACCAATGCCTCTTTTACAGTTTACTCAAAGACTGAGGTTTTGTTCTAGCATGAACTGTATTCCATTACTAAAAGCTGATCATCTGGATGGAGATTTCTCAGAGAAACACTGCTGAGATCTTCACATCCTAGAGAGACGACTGAAGTAAAATATTGATCGAGTTCAGTTACTGGGACAGTCCTCCTGTAACCCAGCTTAGGAGTTATACTGGGACATACTTATGCCTACGTTAGAAATTATCTCTAGGGCATATTAACTGTTGTAGTAGATGTACAGATTTGAGAGGATTGATAGCAGAAACTGTGATGAGGTTTCAGAGTGAATCAGACTTGCAGGGGTGGTGGTTCTGGAGGGTGGTGAACTGTTGGAGGAAAGCAGGGAAGGAGCAGAAATGCCTGAGGATGATGCAGTAGGAGCAAGTTAAAAAAGAGGAGCTGAGAGACCTACTATTTGGCTGCTAGGCATGCACTAGGCAGAGGAAAGGTGGTTTAGTTAGTACAACTGCTTACAGAATTACTCCTTCAGACATCTCCTTTTGAGCAAATCCCATCCTAGTTACCTCTCTACTTCTTTCATGGGATGTGGAATTATAGAATAAAATCTTGCAAACTCAGAAGCTGTAAAAATCTTGTAATTGCTTCCCCATGCAAAAAGAGCCCACTGTTTTGCTGCAGTCCAAGTCTCTTGATGAATAAGTGATCACATTATCAAGCAGAAATTTTACTTTTTAAAACTACTTTCAATGTAGGTCTAAAAAAAGGAATTAAATGAAAATATATTAATGGTCGAAGTGCTGACATCCAAGGAATTAGGAAGAAAAGAAAAATATAAACTGAGCTCTTTTTAAATATCAATATTGTATTATGTTCTTAGGTGTCAAGAGAGTTATGTTTTCATGCATGTAAAATACACTTGGAATCACATCCTTAGTGCAGGTGACTGGTTTGGTTTTACTGTTTTCTCTCTGGAATACAACTAAAACCTCATTTTTTATGATGGTTGTTTGGGGGTTTTTTTATTTGGGGAAGCAATATCACAAATTGTATAAATAAAGGCAAGAAAATCATGTCTTGTGAAAATGTAAATGCTCTCCATTTCACTGAGATATGTTCAGGTCTCTTCATCAAAATCTTTTTCACTTTAGCCTTGTTGAATGTGAATGTCGCAGTCCATTCTTCTCTATTGGAATTGATGAGCATAGTTCAACAGTGCAGCACCAAATCATGTGTTTCATATCACAGATTGCTTCGGAGGCAAATTCAAAGCACAGTTAAATAAACAAAGAACAGTTTGTGAAATAATCTCTCTCTATTATCTTACCAACACCAACAGATTCCTGAAAATGGATTTTCAGCTGGGTTGAATGTCTTGCCCCCGTTCTCTCACTAGCCTTGTTGCTCTACAAGAATGGTCCCGATGCAGACTTTGGTGAGATAAGCACAGCTAGTGAAATGACTGCAGATTCCTGCTTCTTATCTCTGAAATTTTGTGGGGGAAACCTGATATAAAAAACCCTTTTGTCCAGTGCCCACTGTAGACATGAAATCACCAGTGGAATGGATCATGGTTTTGCAGTTTCAAGAAACACTCCAGACTTCAGCATAATATTAGGTAATATTAGATTAATATAGATAATATTAATAATATATTAATATAATATTAATATAAATAATATATTAATAATTAATAATATAGGTAATATTAGATTAATATTAGGTAATATTAGATTACCTGTACTTTTTAGACAATTTTAATTTACTTCTAGAAGCTTCCAAGCACTAGATGGGTCTGTGTTAGGAAATGAGGGAAATGAGGGGGGAAGGGGGGCTTATTCCCAGCTCGTAATTTCCCTTCCTATTTCACACTTCTTTTTTTTTATGCTAAAAGTGAGAATAGGAAATGAGAGACAAATTTGAAGGCAGACCTGACTGAACCTGACATTCAGAAAAATGTGCCTAGATACTACAAGAATGAACCCAAATTGACTCTTGTCAATTTTTATCAGCTTTGAAAAGGAAAGTAAATGAGAAACTTACCCTGGTAACCGTATTTTTAATATCTTCCTTAAAAAGAATGAGTCAACTTTGTTCCCTTTTTACAAACCTATTTCAGCTCCTAGTCCTGTATTCTAAGATGAGAATAAACTATGTTGTTTAAATAAGAAAAAAAATATCTTCAAAGTCAAAGCAGCTGTTATATAATGAAAGCATAAGCTTAAAGCAAAAAAAAATCTCCTGTGCATAGAGGTTTATTTTTAAAACACTATGAATTGTTGTCACTCATCTATCAGCACTGGGAGTATATTGAACACCTACAAAAGATCAAAGAACTTCCACCTTCTACTAATTCTGCATTTTTACCTTAACTAATACATCAAATGAATTATTCTTTGGCTTTTACTTGAACAGAAAGTACAGTAATCAGTGTTCTAAAGCTAATCTGATTATGTAATTTATTTCATAGAATCTGTTCTATCTCTTTTTCACTGAAGATTGGCCAAAGAAAGCAATGTTTCTTTTTCATAACTTTAAAATTCAGTATTATCTAATAATTAGATTACTGACAGACTGTACACTGCACCTCTTTAAAAATATTCAATACACCAAAACAAAAGAAATGGTTTTCTCCTACTTGAAAGGAACAGGATGCTGAGACTGTTCAATTACTGAACAATTAGTAAAAGCCAAATCTTTTTCATAAAGAAATGTTGCAAAACTCTGCAGGTACATTAAGTTCCTTCCATATTATTTTGGGGACTTACACTATGAGTATAAATACTATGAAAATGCAAATGAATTGCTAGAGTACTTAAGATATGCATAATATGCAACTAGTCTTTCAGAGAGAAATTTGCTTGCCTTTCTCACCGCACATCTGGTTTGTTTTGTTATACATAGTTTTGTTTAATATTTATATGAAACACTATTTAGATTTTGAACATCGCATTCATAAACCAAAAGTGTCTGCAGTTCTGAATTTCTCTGAGTTCATCTTTTGGAAAATAGGAATTTTCCTATGCTCTTTTAATATTCATAGCATAACACCAGCATGGCAACACATCTCAAAGAGTATTTCATTGGTTTGACTCCAAATGGGGTATATTTACTTTTGTATTTCTTCCTGCTTCCCTTATCATGAGAAATAGGAATTCCTACCTCTTTACTTAAAATATTAATACAGTGCAGCAATGCCATTTTATATGTCACAAAATGTGATTCAGTTTTTCCCAATATATTTCACTGCTTATATTTGTCAAACTTATGTAAATTAGGGATTTTGTTATTTAATCAGTCCTTTCCTAAATTTATAAATATATTTCAAATGTATTTTTTTAGAATTTTTTTTTCAGTTTTATAACCAGAAATTTTTTTTTAAGTCAACATTATTTCTGTTACATTTAGCTTTCATGGTTCAGGTGCTGGAAATACTCAACCAAATCCTAATGCAAAACCAGCATAATGCAATATCATAATGATCACATTGGTCAGAAAAATTTTGGAATGATTTACCCTGACCATCCTGAATGAAGAACTGTTCTTCTCCATCCAAAAATGAGCACAACTGCTCAGTAAAGAAGATGCCTGTATTATGGCAGATAATTTAATTTCATTATGGAGTTAGCAGAGTACTTCCAGCTTTTTCTAGATTCAGATACTGAAACTGTTTTCCTGTTCTACTCCTTCAGTGCTGTGTATTGACAGAGGGAAAAGGATCATCTCTGTGTGTTTGCTTGTATCCTTGAGTGCTTGTGAGGTATCCAGTCCAAATAGCCTTGAAGTCTACTTCCAATTTCTTATTCCCTGATTCTGAAGGTTGCTCCACCTTGAATGGCTAAAATAGCTATTTTCTGTGTGATTCTGACAAAGACTTACTGACACACCCTTAGATTTCACACATGTGACCTGTAATGGTAATTTATCTTATTCCCAAACTTACTTAGTATATTGTAGCAGAAGACTGGAAAAGACCATTTAGTATCATAGTCTCACGGAAATTAAGTTGATCTGGCTGTACAGGCTCACTGCTGGCCTAACAGGGGTTAAAGTTTGGAGGAGGACTGCCAGAAACTTGACATTTGAAGTCTGAAATATTGGCACCCGATCCAGAATCTGGAAAAATGAGGGAAATTAAAATATACCAAATACAAATGAAAATAGCAAGAGAAATCGGTGGAGAATACTCATTTTCCCATCTGATGCTTTTCACAGCCTGGAGCTATGCCTCCAGGGTAATCTGCACATGTGACACTTTGCTGAGGGCGCAGGTTGGTGGTGCTAAGCCCAGATCTGCCTGTCCCTGCAGGCAGCACCCACAGCTCCTCTCAGCTCTGACACCTCCAGAGTGACAGCACTCCCTTTACCTTCCACCCTGTGTACTACAGAAGAAAATGCCTGAGCTGTAACACTGTGCTCTAGTTACCCAGTGGGAAATAATGAGGAGATCAAGAAAGGTTTAAAGATAAGAAAAAGAGCGTACGTATCATCATATTAAGTGCAGCCATCACAAGGAGGTATTGGTACCTAGCCTCTTGTCCTTGCTGTCGAGCTTGTCAGGACTATTTTATCATCTGTGGATTCTGTCCTCTACCTTCCTCAAGGGTCAATTGTTTTAGTGCCTTTAACTTTCTTTGATCAAAGTTTCAGAGGGGAATCTTATCATACTTCAGTCATGTCATACTGTAGAAAATGTACTTTTAAAGTACTAATGTGCTCTCCTGGCTCTGTGATTCCTAGCAGTGACATCTACCTGTGTCTGCTTGGGGAAGTTAATGCAGAATTTGGATGATAAATATCATTTAGACAGCAGTACCATAGCCAGCCAATGTGCCTACAAGTAGACACTTTTATAGTATTTCACAGTTAGAATTTCTTTTTCAAGCATTTTTTATTTGTTACAGTTTGAGTTATTCTGTCCTTTTATGTCTGCAATAACAAGTAATTTCTGATATCTGTCCTTCAAAAGAATTTCCTTTTGTCCTTGGCTATAGATACTTTTTACAGGGTATATAGGTGTCACCTCAAATAATTCTGAACACAGAAATTGCCAAGTAGAACAGTGGCTCAGCTACTTGGGTATCCTTTTCTTTGGCAGTGGACCATGCCAGATGCTGCACAAGAAAATAATTTGTTCCAAAACCTCATCTGGGAACAAGCTTATGCCCGGAAGTTCATCGTTTTCACAACATGTGTCCTTTAAAATGTCACATTTGCTTTTTCCACTTATGGTTTTAGAGTTGTGTCAGCTCTGTAAATCATCTTTCCGCATTTCAGGTTCTTTTAATAGCCTGTGTTTTTCATAGGTTGGACTCTTGATAACCTTGAATACTTTTAGTTAGTTTTTAAAGTGGTTGGTGTCTTAGAAGTGATAGTTTCCTACAACAGAGGTCAGGCTTTTACAGTGAGTGCTACTCCCTTGCATGCACAGCACTTACTATGAAGGAGCTTTTACCTATGCTGACTTGTTTCTGGTTTAAGTAGTATGGTGGGCTTGAGACATTTCATGCTAGCAATTCCTGTAGGAATTCATGCGGTTTACTTAGGCAACTACACTTTCACTTTCAAAGAATTTGCATTTCTTGCTTTTTGCCAAAAATCCGTATGAATGTATCACATTAAACACAGTTTAAATTTACTTTTGCAGTAGTGAAATAGTACCTTGCTTTTTATATTTTATTGCAATGCTACAGTTGCAAGAGGAATGCTGATCAGAAGCAAACCAAGAACCCTGAATCAAACCAGCTGAGTTTACCTTAGAGTTTACCATCTTGATTGTCCATCTCTTGCTATTGCTAGGCATTGACTCAGGGGGACCATAGTCCGAAATGAGAAGGGGATAAGTTTGTGCTCAAGTGTCCAGTGCTCTGGCTGTCAAAATTACTCTCTAATTTCTTTATATGAAATAGAACAGACGTGTGAAAACAACAGGAATTCAATGTTGATAGGAAATCCTGCCTGACAGATTTCACCAAAGGAGAGTTTGAGGAAATCACAAGCATATGAGAGAATAGCCATCAGTTTGCCTTTGTAGCAAATCTCTACAGTGTAATATCTCTCAGTATAATATCATAAATATGTTTAAAAATAGGTGTGCTTAGAATTAACATTTGCCTGTCTAATAAAAGTCAAGCCAGTTCCAGTTTGGCATAGTGGCTGTATTAGTACGGCCAGTTTCTTCTGGAGACCTAAAGATATTTAAAAATCTGTTGAAAGTTTCAGTGCTTGCCCTAGGAGTCTCTTTTCTCACTAGATTAAATATTGAGAAATAAACCCAAATATGTAAATATAGTATACCCCAAAGCAAAAAATTAATTTCCAACACAGATGGGTTTCAGGAGGTCTGCTGCCAAAGATTTTAAAATTCTTGCACCAGGGGGCAATTTGCTTGCAATGGAAGAAATTGTGTCCAATTACCCTTATGAAATTATAAGGTTTGCTCCCTAATCAGCCATTTATTGGGGTATTTGAAATGAAGGTGCAATTAATAGTTATCTCTTTCTTCTGCTTTTGAGAGAATGATGTGTGTTATTTCCCTATGTCCCCAAAATACAAGGAAAATAAGAAATAAGGATCATAACTTGACCAACAGGATGGTGCGGGTGAAAAATATTAACAGGGTTTTTTCTATCTATGCTATATAGTCATTAAAAATTAACCTTTCCAGACAAGATGATACATGCTATAAGGAGGGTTTCACACCATCCCAGAATCTTCTGGGTTTGCTGACTGAGGTCAGTCCTGGGCAGTTTAATTTCAGACTTCCCTGCAGTCAGGGAACTGTGGAAAAGCAACAGAAGTGTTTATATGGGTAAACGTGTTTGGTGGACATGTGAACAACACTTGATATGCTTTGGCTCTTCCTTTCCCTCAATGAAATGATTCTTGCTTGGCTCCTGTGTTGCTCACCTGAATCAAACTCATGACATTCCCGTGGAGGTAGAGGTTCTTTACAAGTTTATTCATAGAATCATAGAATCATAGAATAACTAGGTTGGAAGAGACCCACCGGATCATCGAGTCCAACCATTCCTATCAAAAACTAAACCATGCCCCTTAGCACCTTGCCCACCCGTGACTTAAACACCTCCACCGAAGGTGACTCAACCCCCTCCCTGGGCAGCCTCTGCCGGTGCCCAGTGACCCTTTCTGTGAAATATTTTTTCCTAATGTCCAGCCTAAATCTCCCCTGGCGGAGCTTGAGGCCATTCCCTCTCGTCCTGTCCCCTGTCACTTGGGAGAAGAGCCCAGCTCCCTCCTCTCCACAACCTCCTTTCAGGTAGTTGTAGAGAGCAATGAGGTCTCCCCTCAGCCTCCTCTTCTCCAGGCTAAACACCCCCAGCTCTCTCAGCCGTTCCTCACAAGGCCGGTTCTCCAGCCCTTTCACCAGCTTCATTGCTCTTCTCTGGAGTCGCTCCAGCACCTCAACATCCATCTTATGGTGACAGCAGATGCTGTAAGTCTGTGTCTCTCTTTAGTTCAATATCCCGGCTGCCACTGTGATTTTTAGTACTTTGAGCCTGATATCGAAACACCATTTTTAAAAGTAATGCATCAGTCCTATTGAAAAGCTATAAATATGAAATGTGATCATGTAATACAAAAAAGTTACCATATTGATTTCTTTGTAGAAATCATTAAGTGCCCACACTACAGCTTCGTATGGACTTGAGGAAAGCAAAGAGCAATGGTAGCATTGGAAAGATGCTTGTCAAGCTGCCACCAACACTGACAATCTCGGAAGTGTATCTCATACATACTTACCTGCCTGTTCTACTTAGGGAAGAAGAAACATCATTAAGGAATATGCCCTAATAACACCTCTGATTTTGAATCCTGTGGGAGCCTGATCAAACTAATTAGACTTTCTTTCTTTAATTTTACCTGTCTATCAGGCATTGTCATTCAGAGTGTGTCTCATAGGAAATTTAATTGTTAATTAGCAAAACTTTGGAATCGGAAAGGACTCCACAACAGTGAGAAGAAAAACATAAGGAAAATGCAATGGAACTTGGAGCAGAGAAAAAGAACGTAGGAGAGGAGGGACAGAAATCAAATGAATGAAAAGGCCCAAGGTGAAAGGACAAGTGGAGTGCAGAGTACAGCATAATTCTGATAGAAGCTGAATGAGAGACAAGAAGAGATTTGTTTTTCAAGTAAAGATTTATCTCATTGGGGAGATATGAGGGAAGAGACGATGTTATACTGGTGTCCTGAATGAGCTCAGAAGATTTCAAGTACATTATGGTTTGAAAAGTTTATTATTCCTTGTCAAATTGTTTCCTGCAACAAGGTTACTTTGCCTAATTTTGCTGTATTGATGTGTATCCTGTTTGTTCTATAATAATTGCAGAAAAATAAAATACGAAACAGACTCAAAAGTACATTATACTTAAAAATTTCTCATTGCATAATATTTCATACAGGTAAGTCCTACATATCACATTTATATTCGAAATTATCTCTGTATTTGTTTAAACCTAGAATCATTTAGTTTGGAATTTTATTCCCTCCTTTCTCCTGCATTCCTCCTGCTCTGATTTAATTTCATAGAAAAACTCTCTTACATTTTTAATATTGATCAGTGTTGGAAAAACAAATGTGATGGATAGATAAAATTAAGATTGCTGGTGAATGTCAGAGCTCAGACACTTAGCTCAAGCAAGCATCAAGAAGTTGAGAAGGACAAAAATACTGTAGAAACCAATGAGAACTGGTTATTCAATTCCTAGCTTAAAGAATGATTTCTTGTATATTCCTCTATAGTTCAATTTGTCATTCTGTTTAGTCTACTGGCAATATGATTTAAGGGTCTGACAAACACATTAACCTCTTAATAACAATTTCCTCAAATTCTTTTTTCAAACCTTTCTCTCTTTGATAGGACAAGAACACATAGTAAATCTTGTTTCATTTTCATTTTTCTTCACTCACCCTCTAAGCTTGATTCATTTATTTTTGCCTGAACCCAATAGGGCAGACTGTTGAAAGATGACTAGGGTGGTTATCTAAAAAGACAGAAGAAAATTCAAGTTTCACCTGGCTAGGCTCACTAGGCTTCTGTCCAGGTGGCAGTCAAAAGGAAAATTTCCTTTGATTAGCAGAAACAAAGGACTCTCAAACCAATTTTAAAGACTGAATTCTTGTAGCATTTAAAAAGTCAAATTACCAATGCCATAAAATATACTTCACTTAAATATTCTAAGATCTCAGAAAAAAAAACCCTACTAACCTTAGTCAAAAGCTCACTCTTGTTCCATTAAACATCTCCTACCTCTTGATCTGGATTTTACCAATCTGAGTTACTAGCAATTTATGAAATTGCTTCTAACCCAAACGTGCACATGTGGGGTACATCTCCCATCTTTTTAATGTACTTTAAGCTATGTGAAAGTTGAATATATTAATTCCAAAATATTTGTCAAAGCCATTACTTCAGCTGTGTGTGTACCTGTGCGCAAATGGGTCCAGATCTCTCCTCCTCAGCATTCACAGAAGACAAGCAAGAATAAGTACTTCTGGGAACTGAATTTGGCTGGAAATGGAAAGTAAAAAAAAAAAAAAAAGGAAAAAAAAAGCCCAGATGGTAGTTTTAAATCAAGACCAGAAATGTTTTGTAAAGCATTCTGTATTCAAATGTCAAAGTAAATTGTTACAGTGGTTCCCTTCTTTATAATCTGCCACTTTAGAAAATGTACCAAAGATTCTGAAATCAAAAGAACCAGGCAAATTATAGTTATATAGGAACCAAAATAGGTAGACATTCAAAGGAAAAGTTCATTGCTTACTTGTTGGTGAGACATTTCTCAGGAAAACTTGAGCTGTGCTGAAGAAAAACTTTCAGACTTCCTGGAGATAATCCACTCTAAGTGCCCCACCTTCCTGTATGTAAAATGAACTGCTACAGCCAGTATTTCTGTCAGGATTCAGGGCAGCTAGTGGTAGTCTGTTAATCTGCCCTTGTTATAGCAAATTATTATGAATTTCACATAGTAATATATGGCTTAAAAAGGTTTCACTCTAAGAGAAAGTGGGTAGACTTGCATAGGTCCCTTTGCTAATAAAATTATCATTTGCTTGAGAAAGCTGAAGATCTATACTCACTCGGTCTGCAATAGAACATTGTAGTGTCCGAAAAGGAATATGCTTCAAGTGGAGAGCAAGAATGCTTGTTCATCTTCATATGTTAACAATTATTTCATGTATGTTCTTACAACATTTCTTTCTTATTGTAGCATCAAATTTGACCTTAATTTGGCTCCTAGCAATGACTGTATAAAATATGTATTTGATTGCAGGTATTTAGAACATGAACTACTAAACTTTAAAGAGAGTAAAGCAGATGGCATCAGATTATTTCCTAAATTTTCATCTGCTAATGTGAAAAGATCGTCATTCAAATCTTCCCTGCATGCCGAAATCTGACTCAGTGCAGCAGCTAGGTCATGAAACAATTTTCCATGGATGATGCTAGAAAGATGCTATACAACTCAATAACGGGACTCATTTGAAACACTGGTAGTCTCTCTTTGTGTCGGAAATACATGCCTCTCAAGCACAATATGTTCAGCATTATGGTAGAGAGAGTATTCATGCTACCAAGATTAGAGACAGAAGTGATGTAACCTACTCACATGGGTAATGTGAGGGATAATTATTTAATGCTCATGAAGCAGACAGAAGATTAAAAGAGCTACACTGTGTTTGCTATTAAAAATCTTTACAATTTGACTTTGCAATTAGATTACGTTATCACAGTATTCCCCTTTGCTCAGTATAGGAACATCTAGAGGATATTACAAATCCAGGATTGCAGCAATGGCATTAATTACTTGCAAATGCAGTTAAGAAAAATAATATTGGTGATCTTTCATGATCATGAAGTACTTATTTACTAGAGCAACTAGAGTTTAGGACTGAAAATGTTGCAGTTTAGAATATTATTTTGTACGTCAATTACAAATGATGCTACAATATCTTATGCTTCAGACATTTCTGGTTGCCTTATTGTAGATGGGAGTGATCAAATTAAGAAATGCTGGCCTCATTTAAAGCACCACTAAAATACTCCTTGACTTTACTAGACACAATTTCATCCTTAGTCACTTGCCAAAAGCTGTAGAGGGAGTAACTGTCATAGAAGAGACAGAATCAGAACTCATGAGTATTCTGCTTAGAGGAGTGCAGAAAATTTTCAGTGTAATTCAGAATCCTTTAAAATGTTCCAGTTATCAATCAAATATCTAAAAGTAGGTGGATTTTGAAATCTGTCTTAAAAAAGGAATCTTAAAACGTACTCATGTTTTGATACAAAAAAAATTTATCTCGCTTTTTACCTTTTTTTCTTCCTTCTACAATTTTATTTCTAAGGAAAACTTGGAAGCCTGAAGTGAAATAAAGATCTTAGTGGTTTTCACATTGTTCAATCTTTAGTTCCTTTTTGAGATCACTGGGCCATGACTTTTTCTTACTTTAAGCAGACTCAGAGCCCTGCACTTAAGTTCAGAGATTGTCTAAGAGAATATTTACCTTAATGTTTATATTTTTGATTCCACCACCATCGAGTACAAAACTAACAAATTTGAGATGTAGCACATGTGCTTTGTGGCATGATCCAGGGACTGCACAGTGGAAGCCAAATCTGTAGGATCTGTATGCATCGTGTGCTGTATAGTCCAAATAGGAGTCTGCTATTTTTCATTTTATTTGAAGTAATTGAGCTATACAATTAAGCATACAAATGCACATAAGTATAATGGGAACACTGGATTGTTAACATTTCATAGAAGAGGTCCTACTGGCACCCTGAATGGTAAAATACAAACTGAAAGTGTAAGTGCAACTTAAGGAGCCCAGGCCTGGGGAAGGCAGGGGGGAATAAGCATGAATTACTTCTGTAATGGTAATGTAATGGTAGAATTCATAGTTATTTTTGCAATGCTAAGAGTCTTTGAAACATTTGGAGCAACTCTATTGACATTTCACTGGTATTGCCAAGGCCCAGGCACAGCTGCTTGGATGCTGCAACACGCTAACAATGCCATTTCTCTCTCAGCAGTTCCCCGCTCTGCGAAATTTCTCTGCATATTTCTTTGGGGTGATGTTTCTTTGCATCGATCCAACTTCCAATGGCTCCTAACAACTTATTTATCAAAGGTTGCCAGGCAGGATTAGGGCTTGTTAAGACCACGGTGCAGCCTTCAGAGCTTGTTTGTGGCTGCCAACTGCCAGGAAACGTCTTTGAGAGCATTAGCTGAGGTGGCAGAGTGGGAAGGTGAAAGGCAGTAGTGGAGCATTGGTGGGAGAGGACAAGCCACTTGCCTTTTCATGTGTGACTCCTGTAATCTCTTCGGTATTTAGAGCGGTGTTGTGGGTGGGTATGGGGCTCATTCATGTGAAAACTGCCCACATGCATGTAATTACAATTACAGGAACCTGTACTGTTACATGAATTCATTTAAACATTATAGTAACGACTTTCTAATAACACACACGTTCTCATGATATTCAGAGTATTAAATTGCAGATGAGATTTCCTCAGGGAGACATAGTGCTCTGTGCCACACAGGCTGCACACCCATTTGCTGCTCAGGGAGTACAAAGCTCTGCTCAATATATTGCCTTGCTGTGGCTTGACTTCACTGTGTGTGCTCCAGAATTATTGTGCGCTACTTTCTAGGACCAGCAGCAGGTTCATTTAAGTCCATCTCCATTTGAAACCTAGTCAGAGACTTATGCAGTTCAGTAATACTTAACATAGATTGTTAGTGGCTTCTAGCTCCTGTGGATTTTTTTTCTTTTCTCTAAATACAGCATGTAAAAAGCAGTAATGCTACCAATAACAGCAGTATAAGCCTAACCTTAAATTAAGTAAATACATGAACATGGGAGAGCATCAACATTTTTGCATATCGAGCCGAAATAGTCCTTGCTGTTCTTTGTTAAACAGTCTTTTGAGGTTATATTTAATGTAACCAAATGAGTAGATATTTTTTGAGAAACAGTTTATGATTTTGACCTCTATATTTTGGCTCCCATGCTATCAGTTTGTTCGAGTAGCTCATCATCTACTCAGACTCTAGACTATATGCCAATACTTTACTGCTTAAAGAAAGCTTAAAACAGCTTAAGAATTGGCAATAAGGTCAGGATCTACCAAGAGCATAAGAAGGGCAAGATTTTTACAAGTCCCTGGAACTGGTGGTTTTGTTACAGCACTGCACTTATCATCTGTAATTTCTGCGGTGCTTGCACAGTGGCTTTCTTAAAAACACCGCAATCAAACAGCAGTCTAGCACATCTAGGACACTATGAATATTTCTGATGCTTCTTGTCAAGTTTCTTATTTAACAAGAAAGAATTGAGCACGTATATATAATTAATGCACAAGCAATCTGATAATCATAGATGAACTTTCTGTGCACCCTTTGTGTATTTACACAGATTAACCATTCACATAATGAGACAAAAGCTAGAGAGAGAAAATTATTCTTAATATTGTACATTTTCGTTTTCTTCTGAGTTATCTTTAGCCTTTCAGTTTGTTGCTGAAGTGATACAGGCTGTAAAGAGATCCTGGGGACAGGACTGCAGTGGTAAAGGTGTGCCTTCAAAAGTTAATGATGTATATAGAAGAAATTACACTTCCAAAATTTTCCTGTTTTCACAATGCATCCAGTATTGATATCCATATGATAAACTACACATTGTGCAGTTTTGACAGTCTTAAATTCAATCTGCCAAATAAATCATCTCCTCCTGAGCAACTCTAAATAATTACGCTCACCTTTAAATAGATGCTGCAGGTTTAAAAAATTGCTATGTACAACTAAAACACACCCAACATGAAATTTTCAAAACTAAAACACACCCAACATGAAATTTTCAAATGTTCACAAAAAAAAACCAATTAAAAAGTGTGCATATATCATACTGCTGTAAGGAAATATGCTCTGGGATTTTCTACCTTTTTTTTTTTACCTTGTTGAAACTAATTAAAAGTTTACATTTATCTCATGTTACAGTCTGTATTACCATTGATATTTCCTATTGCCTAGATGTTTTGGAGTGTTTTAGATACTACTATTTAGTAGAAAACAATGTATATATCTATTTTAGCAATAACTGTCAGCATCATAACAGTTCTTGATCCTCTTAAACTATACAAAGCTCTCAGCAAGACTGCAAAACTAAGAAAAAACATAGATGCTTTTAAATAATTCTTTTTTTTCTTCTATGGAGGTATGCATACTTGGGCCCAGGACAGGTAAAGGAAGTAAGAATTGTATTAATACTTTGCAAAAACTTAATTTAACATTTTTAATACGAGCTATCTGTAGAATATGTCATATAATACTTATGAGAATAGATGAAGTTGTGGGCCACGGGGCATTAAAAACCCAACTGTAAAGTACTATGGTGCACTCAGGTGCACCCAGTGGGGGTGTGAGGGGGGATGCACGTACCCATCCACAAATGTCCGTGTTTTCCCGATAAAACAGAAGTGAGAGATGACTTGGGAGGCCTGTAGACACACCAGAGCAAAGCCCCCCAGGAAAGATGCACCACCACGCAATAGCTAAGCTGCCCTAATGGCAGAGGGGAATGTGCAGATCCTTGTTTGAATCCCAAATCTTGAGCGGAACTGTCCTACCAGAAAAGCTTCCAAATTGGTTGTCTTTCTATCTGGCCTGGAGTAATAGCTTAGCAGCTATTTAAAATCTCATGGGATGCTACTTCCAGCAATGTTTATGGTTTTCAGCTGCTGAAATCATGTCCATTTATATGTGCCAAGCTGCCTTGCATTTTTTTCTATGAATGTCTGAATTGCTGGGAGCATCAGCCATATTGTTATGTGTTAAGTATACTCTGTAACTAGCACCAGCATTTACACACCATAAATGTCTGTGCTTTGCAATATAAATAATCAGTATTTCATTAGTAGTTTTTTATTGCATGTTAACACATGAAAAAGTAGCTTTCTCTCCCTTTCAGGCAAACAGGATATTTTAACATTTCAAATAAGCACATTAGCTAACATGCTGACAGTATTTATCTTATGGCAAAAATACAGGAAAAATGGAAAAGCACATTGTCAGGATTTCCAAATATTGCGTTAAAGAGCATATTGGCTCAGGGATTTTGCTGTTTTTGAGTCAAGCAAAGCATTGATCATTTCTTTATTTCTTCATTTGCTTTGTCTGAGATTCTTATTAACTGTTAAATGTTAGGCAGGACATTTACAACAAGCAATAAAAAGAGGTGAAGAATTGAATTGAATTGGAATACCCCCCAGCAATTTGGCTACATGCAGCTTACTCGCTTAGCAATCCCTTAATGGGCTAAGACAAACTGAAAATGAAACATTGCTTTGTGATCTGCTTAGTCTTCCAAAACTTTTGGATAAGGTTTAAAGTGTGCTATTTCACAGCTGCCTTAAGGGGAAAGAAGCTTTCAGATACCCTGTAAGAAAGGTAGTCTGGAGAATATCTCTGGACTATTCTGGGGAACACTAAGAAACACTGAAATGAAAAAGAAAAAAAAATAAAACCAAACCCAAAATATTGTCAGAGGATTTGAGCTGGGATATAAGACAGTACTTGGATAGACTTCAGCACATCACAATAAGACCTATAACAGTATTGGTTCTTTAAGTTTCAAGTGTGCTCAATTTTTTCCAGTTATTTTCTATTTTGATACAAACAGAACCTTTCCTCTTGAATGACCAAATTATTTTCCTCTGTCTGCTTACTTTGTAAGATGTAGGGCCAGGGTGAGGTGCTGGTATAGGAAAGAAATCTCTATAGACCTGAGAAAACTTTGTAGCAAATAGTTAATTTGCTCCTGTTAAAGTGTTAGCTGGCCTGAAATATTTGATCAAGGATTTATGTGATCAAACTGGCATTCTCTGCTTCTTTGTGCAGTCTAGTTGTCTTCATTTAATGTTTACTGTTCATAATTAGCTGTTCATTGATGCTAGTTAGACACATATTCCTTAAAGGCTATAGTTTTTCTTGCTCTGTAAACCGTGTGTGCATGAAAACTCATTTCATATTCCCAAAAGTGGGGATAAATGAGTAAGTGTTTGCTATCAGTGTGAATTTCCGGGGTTTATAGAAACTTGTTCCAGAATATTTTCTTTTTGGACTTCACATACACCTTTTGCTGGTTCTAGATATATAGTGAATACTTAAAGTTGGACTTGTCTTAATTAATAGGGTTATGAAAGTAGACTACAGAACATGTTGCAGAGGTAATTATAGAAAGTCAGAAAAGAAACTTAAGAGGAAAGCAAGTGAGGTCAGTGTGAGATCAGACGTACACATTTCGGTGCTGAGTGGCATGGTTTAGTATTTTATAGGGATGGTTGGACTCGATGATCCGATGGATCTTTTCCAACCTGGTGATTCTATGATTTTCTATGATCTCCTTCATGTCATCTGCACAATGTGCAATGACTGAAGGGACTAAAATCCTACCTGGATACCAGAACGCTGCCTGAGCTCTCAAGGAAGGTTAAGATGCATGAATCAGTGACATACTGTAAATGAGAAATGGAGTGAGACTGCCTGGTTTTGATGAGAGCATTAGGGTGAAGTGATAAATTGAGCTGATATTACTGAGGTAGGGAAAGCTTTATATCACGAAAGAATGGGTAGACAAGGAGATAAAACAACACTATGCTTTGTGTCAACAAGAAACGTGAAATGTGTGAGGACGTGCATGGAATTATATAAAAAGAATGAACGAGTTTTCTCACCAGCACACTAGACTTTGCATAAATTCTGTTGTTTACTGCTTGTTGTAAGACTTGGAATATACTGCCTTTCTTGTGCTTCTCTTATATGCTTTATTGGGATATACTGTGACTTACTGAAATCTGTCTTTCAAATATTTAGTGCTTTGTACCATGATAATGATGACTGCAATGGGAATGCAATAGGCTTGAGGAGTAAGAGATTCCTGGAATGGGTCTTTGCATTTTAATTCAAAAAGTTCATGCATCTGAGTGTTATTTTTCCTTTATTGTGAGCATCACGTCATAATTAAATAACATACTACAATTAGAATGACTGTCTGCCAAGAAATAGTGCTGTAATGGTCACTATGCACTCTGTATGTTTTTTTTTTTTATTTTATGATTGATAAGATGGATCAAGTTACAGATGTCTCTGGGTACTCATCGTAGAGGATTAGACCTGCTAGTGGTCTCAAGAGACCCTTTAGTTCATTCCGATACCTCGAGATCAATTAAAGCAAAGTTGTTCCTGAATAAGACAAGAAAAAATCAGCTGCCATATTTTTATGGTGTTTTGTTTCATTTTCAATAACAAACTACCCTGATAATAATCTTCTTTCCCTTGCAGTTTTGAAGTTGATTTTCAGATATTGTGCTTTTGTATACTCTCCTCCACCCAATTTTAATTCATTACCCTAATTATTCTGAAATATTCAGCATTTTTTAAGTAAAATCATATTACTTTTCAGATTTTTTTATTTTCCATTTTTTTTTCTTAGCTGAATTTTCAGCGGGGTCTTGCTGTATATTTTTTTTCTTCACACCTCCATGAAGCTATTTAGATATTGATAAATTATGAACTTGAATATAATTTAGTGACAATCTGAGATGCCAAATGCATGGATAAATGTACAAGCATCCTTATTCTACAACTGGAGGAGGAAGCACCACCCAAAATCAACATTAAATAGATCATAAGATCTAGTTTTCACATGTTCATATCACTCTTTAACTACTCACACTGAATTTGTGCATGAAAATCAGAATATACTTTAAAATATGTCAGCAAAACACTATACATGTTCAGAATGAGACAAGGAGAAAATATATTGGTTTGCTCAACTAAAAGATGATCCGATACCTCATATCGCCATCCAAAATAGCCCTACAAGTAGGTGGGAGGAAGAGTAGCTATTAAATCCAAGGTATTATTCTTGAATATTTAACGTGAAACACTGAAAATTCAATCTACTTTAAAGCCTTGCAGTAAATTCAGTTTTCTCAGGTTTCATTTTTGCAGCAAACTTTGTAGAGGTTTTGTTCGCAGTGGGTATGATCCAGCCCTAGAGCCACACAAGATTTTTCCTGTGACTGCAACTTTTGATTGTGTAGATTTTGCCAGAAGAGAGTTAGAGCACATGAGCAAGTAAACTGTCCCTCCTGTGTCCTCTGTAGTCCCAAAGCAGAGGGGATAAAATAGCTTGATTTACCAATTCCACAGTTGTCAGTAAACATAGGAAACCCAGTATGGAAGTTTCAGATCCTTTTCTGTAACTGATCTACTAAGAAATTTACAGCACTTGGACCTGTGTTAGGGCTCCCAATACTTGGAAGGAAGTATATAGTTTTAAAGAAGATGGTCTGTATTAGGAGAATTTAAGTGGGTTTTGTTGAAGAAAACAAAATTAAGGAATGCATTCTGGGTCAAAGCAGAAGGCCGATCTATCCCAGTATCCTGTGACAGGTAACTACCTACAAGAGATGCTCATACAAGAGCAGAACAGGAGAAGGTAGCAATGCTCATCTAGAAAACTCTCAGAATCTCCAGCAGTTTTTGGCCCAGCAACTTCTGTAGAAAGAAAACTGTTTAGATCCTCTGTCTCATTTATTTCAGCAGCTGAATAGCATTCAGTGAATCAGATAGGATGTTGCAGGAAGAAAAAAAAGGTGTCCTTATGGTTAGTGACCTGGAGAATTGGTTTTCTTCATGCTCCTGACACACAGTAATGCTATGCTGGTTACTAAACCCACACTTGATAAGGGGTTTACCTTAGCTGTATATGTTCTGGCCATCTGACTTGGGATTGTAATAAATATCGGTGCTGAGACCTCATGGCTGCAACTGAAGTAAATTGCTCTGCCTTGGATATATAACGTACAATATAACACTAAATCAAATTTTAGATTTCTGGCATTGTATCTGCTGTCTTTAGAATGCGAATAAAAATACGCACTTATCTCATATAGTCGTTAAGAACATGTTGTGAAGGACCTAAATACTGCATTGAGGAGTGTCACAGAAAGGCTCTGAGGAAATTAATCATTTAGTCTATGCAGTTTGAATAGTATACAGTGACAAGACATGACATGATACAGTAAACAGTGACGAAAAGAAGCTTGATATTGAATAAGCATCACTAAATGATTTATTCACATCTTGTGCACTGATTGAGGGCATTTTTTCTACAGAAATATTAATTCAGGGTTTTATCACAAGGAGACTATGAACTGAACTGTGTATATGAAAACAGCCCATCTAAATCACGACGTTTCCTAATTTTGGGTGCCTAATTCTGAAACTCTTGTGATCTGTGCAGTTTATTTCTAGAAGAGGAATACCTTTGCTACCTCTGACCTTGTACAGCATTTAATTATTTTATACTCTTTTATATATGTCTATTGCTTAGTATTTGAGCTGTTACTTTTATCACATATAGAAGCAAATGTTTTAAAACTTTAGAGTGCAATTTTATTGGATGATGATATAGACATGCAAGTCTTTTAAGACTTTACTAGGCAGTACAGCAACTTTGACATCATTACTAGCACCAGATTTTCTTCTCAATTATGGGAAAAAAACCCAAACCAATTAAAATTAGAAACAGATCGATTTTGAGCAGGAAGATACAAATTATTCTCTTTTAGGAGTCTATTACAGTCAAGTAATAATAACAGAGGAGAGAATGATGCTCTATCTGTGTGTAGACAAGTCAAGTAAAGCAGCATTTTATTGAGTGAGTCTGTTGGCTTTTTCACATAAGAAGTGTGAATTTCCCAAAGGCCTAGTGATTTGGGAGGCACTATTTAGATTTATTCTTATTATTATGTTAGACTCAGTCTGCACCACACAGGCTCCAGGTAAAATGTGATCTTTCTGTGGGAAAGTCAGGAGGCTGATGAGTTTCAGGAGCTTATTTGCCAAAATGCTTTACTTGAGAAAATAGGCATCTAGAGTAGTATTTATTTATGTAATTGAAAACAAAAAAACCTCCAAGAAAACAAGAAAAGAAATAATTCAGCATTTAAGTCCCCTGAAGGTATGGGTCACTGTCTTAACCGCCACCATTGTGAAGCCAAATTCAGTGAGAAGAAATGTGGGTTCTTTTTTCACAATAACATAGATGTACTCGGAAAACAGTATAGAAATTATATATTCACCAGAGAAAAGTTTCTAAACCGTTATGGATGTTTGATTTGGGTCATGTATGCAGCAAGCATATTAGTTTATTTTCTAACTTTATTAGCTAACCGTTTTTACCAACACAAAAACTAGTTAATAGAGCTGTTTTGCGTTAGCAGAGAAGTTACTCTGTGTTCATGTGTAACCACAGAGAAATGAACCACTGTGGCTCAAACATGTTTATGTGTTTTCACATATACATTTTGAAATATATAAAAAAAAATAAAATTAAAAGTAGAAAGATTTATAATATGGACAAGGAAACTGGGAGAGCACTTGGAAAGGAAATGGAAGGAATATGCCATATGTACATAATAGCTGGGCCCCTCACCACAAGAAGGATGTTGAGGTTCTAGAGCGAGTCCAGAGAAGAGCAACAAAGCTGGTGAAGGGGCTGGAGAACAGGCCTTATGAGGAACGGCTGAGAGAGCTGGGGGTGTTTAGCCTGGAGAAGAGGAGGCTGAGGGGAGACCTCATTGCTCTCTCCAACTACCTGAAAGGAGGTTGTGGAGAGGAGGGAGCTGGGCTCTTCTCCCAAGTGACAGGGGACAGGACAAGGGAATGGCCTCAAGCTCCACCAGGGGAGATTTAGGCTGGACATTAGGAAAAAAATCTTCACAGCAAGGGTCATTGGGTACTGGCAGAGGCTGCCCAGGGAGGTGGTTGAGTCACCTTCCCTGGAGGTGTTTAAGGCACGGGTGGACGAGGTGCCAAGGGGCATGGTTTAGTGTTTGATAGGAATGGTTGGACTCGATGATCCGGTGGGTCTCTTCCAACCTGGTTATTCTATGATCCTTTGATATATAAATAAAGAATAAAACGTTAAGAGTTTAATTCTCTCCTGAAAGAACTAAACAGGGTAGAAAGGTTAGAGGCTAATCTTTCCTCTACTGAAATTAATGGCAAGGCATCCATTAATTTTAATAGGAGCCAGATTAGCCTGAAAAGTACTTAACTGTAGTAGGATAAAGGAATGAAATTATGATTATTACAGAAGAAAATACAGTGTAGAAAGATATGGAGTGTAAATATGCTGGTATGAAAAGAACGGGGTAAAGAATATAAAGAATTTTCAATTATCATTCATGTTTTGGTAGTGGAAGACAGTAGAAGGGAAGAAAAGAATGGAGAAGATCAGGGAAGTGGAGGTTTATGCTGAAGGATGATACATGACAAAAGGAGGAATATTCAACAGTTTCAGGCTGACTTCTTGTAGAAAATTTCTTTGCAAACACCTCTATAGCAGATTTACATTTAAGGCCAAGGGAAAAGTAGTGCATCCACCGCAAGAACAGAAATCTAAAACATATTTCATAACATGCAAATAATAATAATAAAATAAAACCAAAACACTGAAAATATATGCTATATATACAAATTTGCAGCTTAGGTTTGCTTCCAAATTACTATGTGGCCTTTAGTAAATAATATAACCTCTACTGGTCTTGGATGCCTAAAAATATTTATCCATTTCATATATTAAATATTAATATTGTTCAGTAGTTTGAAAAGCATAGAGTGCTAGAAGAATCTTTGTTTATTATTTGATCATATTCCCAAAACTACAAGATAGTTGGACTCTTCCATATTTTTCCTACAGCTGAAGAAAGTGTGTTGCTATAATGTGAAGTGGAAACAAACAGCATTTTTTTATTCAATTAACTTTTCCTATTTAGTAGAGTTTTTAATTCATGTGAGTTAACACTGATACAAAACAAAAACTCTGAAAATTATTTTGCTCTTTTCTATCCCAAATAAAAATGTTGTCCCTTGAGTGAACATATCAGTAAATTCTTCGATATCTATATCTATTCAGCTATCTTATATCTATTTGTGTACTTCCACTTGCTAATATTTCTTGAACGTTTTTTACACAATGTCTGCTTTATATTGCAATCCCATTTATGCCAAGTGTTCAACTTCAAAGGCAAAGAGACTTTGTATCCCCTTCTCTGGCCTACTGAATCAATTTCTCAACGTATGTATGGATAGATTTTATTTATCCATAATGTACACTTGATTTTATTTTTTTAGAGTGTCTGTACTTTCGTAAATATACTTTTTCATAAATTATTATTTTTTTTCTTAAACATTTAACTTTTAATCTGCAAAAACATGTATTATGAAAGCAGCCTGTCACAAAAGTTGTAGAAAAGTTTCCTTTCTCCTGTTTTTAAATGTTCTTCTCTAAGAAATATTTGCATTAATACAAGTGGGAAAATGGTGTCTTAATTTTGACGGATGGGCTGCATGAAGAAAACAAAGCCCAGTTATCTTAAAAACAGCTAATAACCAAAACAAACTTGCTGTATAGGTCAGGAGTTCTCAGATGATTCATTTTTATTTCATTAAAGAGTAGGAAATTGTCACGGCAAATTCAAAGATATTCTGAAAATGGAAGGTCTGACTCTGCTTTGATTTACAGTTTACAAAGCAGAGGCTTGAAGTTTGGCAGGAGGAGGGAAATCTTTGTGTCAGAAATACGTGTTTTGTCATTTGTATGAAAAGCCATCCATACTTGGTGAAATACTAAGCTTTAGAAAAATTTCTGAACATGTTTAGAAGAGATTTGTTAGATGTGAAAAGGAAATATAGGTCTCAGAAGCTTCCCTGCTCACGGCATGGGCAACTTTTGCTGCCTTATACTGCCCAGCTCCATAATTTGCCTCAGAGCTATTGCTCCCAACTGCAACACGCTGTGAACTGGTCCTGCTTTCCCAAGAGTTGCTCAACAAGCAAGAGAGAGACAGCTCTTACACAGGTTTCATAGCATTAATTTGGTGATTTTCCTCTTGAATCCGTGGTGCTGAGAGACTAATGCACCAAGACTATGTGTTTGCAAGGCAGAGGGAGAAGATGGTTCTTGGTGAGACTCATAGTACACACACTGTGTTGACAGAAGGGATGAAGTCCTTTCAGCTAGGAAAATTAAAGAAGACAATTTTGAACTTTCTTAGAGCTTTCTAGTGATTTTTCTGCTGTGAAGTCAAAAGTGATGTGGTCTTCAATTGGTAATACATTTTTTTAAAATAGTATCCACAACTGAAGCATATTTAAGTGTCACCTTTATAAGAAAATTGGTAAAACGCATTCTCCTTCAAAATACAATTTACTTTTCTTGAAAAAACTTTATAAAACATTTCGTGTGGCTTTCTTTCTAATGCCATTTTACTATTATGGGGTCCAAAAGGCAAAAGAAGTGATCAGTCATTTAGCCTAGGACTTTGTGATACTAGACTGAGACCATACTATTGGTTTTCTGTGGGAATATAGACCAAATTGGTGTTATCTCTTCTCTACTTTGGCTTGCCATCCAGGAAATAAACTTAATTCTTTGCTATAGACTTAATTCTTTGTTACCTTGAGTACTACTATGAGATTAAATACGTTAAATATACAGCTATGTTCTCACATAAAAGGCATCAGACAGGTCTTTGGATAAAAACAGAAGTAATCAACCCTTTCATAATTGTGTGAAAGGTGTTCTATAATAAAACTGACATTATTTTTATAATCAACTGATTTAAGTGCATATTCTAGTTTTACAATTAAAAGATCGTAGGTTATATCTTGGCAAGGAACAGTGCTGTAATTATACTAGTGGGCTAAGATCACTACTCAGACTTTTCAAGAAGTTCATGAAGACATGGAAGAAAAGAACAAAGTTGCTGGTGAATTATCATGGATTTTGTTATAAACATACCAAGTGTTTTCAGGGAAGTAGATACAGCTTCCTCCACTGTAACAGCACAGGAAAGTGCTTGCCACAGAGAATAAATTACCTCTGCTTTCATTAAAAGATAATAATAATATATAGTAAATATAAATACAAAAAATACTTAAAACAATTAAAAATACAAATACAAACTAAGAAAACAAATTACATTTCTAATCTATCACCAGCTTTCTGTGAAAACAAATCCTCAAATACTTGCATCAAATGTGTCTGATGTGCCACAGACCTCCCCTCTGACTTCTTTTCCAGCCAATTTGAAAGAAAAAAGCAAGAAGAATAATTCTTTCTTCACACACAGCCTACACTTTATACTCCTTATACTCCTTCTAAAATGTGGCCAGCTTCTAGTACTGTGCTAATTAAAATCCATTTGTGTCATCCAGGCAGCTACTTAATCATCTAGAACATATTTAACAAATTTACCTAAATCCAAATTTAATCAGCAGGCAACTTTATTAGCTAAACAGTAGCTGACTAACAAACATTTAAGAAAGCTGGCCAGACTGTTCGCTATGACAACTGGAAAATACGTAATGTGATTTTACATCAGACTTGTGTCTCTTTTTCTCTGTCATTATAAGAATAAAACATAAACCCTGCATTCGCTTTTAGTGATCATTTGTTGTATGTAACAGAGCGGAAATATATAATTTTCTAATAGTTGTCGGGTACTAGATCTTACTGGTGCATATTTTAAGTTTGCTCAGCTCTGCTATTACTTCTGTCAAGCAAGGAGATTTTGTCAAGCACTGTTTCAGATTGCCATCCAAAATGGGGATGGGGAGACAGTAACTTGATGGTTGTTTGTGTGTAGTTCATAGACCTAATAATGACATCTTATAATACCATACCCATATACCCTGAGTTTGTGAAAGTACCTAGTTTGTATTCCAGGGTTTGACTGTAAGCCTCTTGCTTGTCACGCTCTCATGTTCTTTTTTTTCAATATGATGCTAAAATTCATAGAAACAAAGCAAGATTTTTCATCTTTTTTTTTTTTTTCCCTTCTTTCAAACCAAAAACCTGTGGTGTGTTTCTGTCTTCTCTTATCAAAGGACAGGGCAATATGTTATATCAGTTTCCTATACAGAAACCAGCCTTCCTGTTATCTGTCCTCATCAAAGTGAGTCTCCTAGAGACTCAGGAGTACATGTGTCACTGACTTCTCCTGAACTGCTATGGGCCCATTCATGTGTAACAGATTCCCTCAGCTGCTCGAGTTTCACTCAAATCTAGTAGCTAAAATTGAAATACTTTTTACTGTTCTGCTTGCCCTCATGTGTACAAAGTACTGCCTGCCAACATCTGAAATACGGCATTTATTCTGTTTCCAAGCTAAATTCATGCTGTCGACAGCTGATGGATATGTTTCATGTGTAGAGCTTAATTGGATAAACTGTGGGTTTGATTTTTAGAATGCTTATGAATTTTAGTTAACTGTTAAACTGGAGGAAAACAGATTATGCATTCCAGTGACTGTTATTGTTGCTACTAAAAATATGTTTACCACTAATTTCTTTATGGGCTCCTACACTGTTTAAATTAGGCTTTCTCATTATATTTGAGGCAGGACAGGGGAATATAGAACAATACACTACTTTTTTATATCATTATAACTATGTATACTGAGAAAATGTGTATCTTTGCACCATCAAAGGCTAGAAATCTGTAATTGTAGTAGCACAAGCAAAGTCAAACAAAGTCAAATAATAAATCTAAAGGTCTGGTTATCTCCATTATCTGATACGCTAGATTGCTTTTCATTTCAGTTCTCTCCCTGACTTTTCCCCAACATTTTTAAGATTAAACTGAATGGGGAGCTGGACGATCATGTCTAGACTGCTTTTTTTGCCAAGAGAGGGCTGGGCCAGATATATCCTGAAGTCCATTCCAACCTGGTGATCTAGGACTGCATGATTCTCCAATTCTGAGAGACTTCTGCTGAGGTGATGATATTGGATCAGGTCTCTCCACTTTGTAATATGATTATATGTAGAAGGAATACAGAGGGAAATATAAAGTGAGCTGTATTCCTTGAGTTTTCAAGGTGGGATAGGTGGGGTATAGATTTTACTTTCTGGCTGAAGCACTCCTCTCTAGAGCTGCTGACTACCAGTGGGAATAGGCTTGGCCAAAGGCACTTGAGTTCTGTCCTCTCACATTCTACTCATCAGCCAAGACAAAGTCAGAGATAACATTCATCCCCAAAGGCAGTTTATACCCACTGTACATATTTTACCGTGTTTTTGGGGGGGGTTGTTATGTGCAGAGCTCTGAGTTTGTACCTCATGCACGTATGCATGCGTCTAAAACTGTAAAGCAGCATTCAGAGGCAGCGATGTTGAACTCAAAAAATGTGTTTAGAAGTCTGTAACATGTCATTTGACACTGATTTTTATAAAGGATAATGTGCGTATGCTAATTCTGTTGATGTGTGATGGATTAATTAAACTAGAATTGTTCCATACCTGAGGATTTCTTTAAGCGAAATTATTTTGTTGTTTTGCCAAATAGAAGCATTTTTGTTTGAAATAAGAGATCCTGTTTCCTCACATTTCACATCTACCCAAAAAATTTAACTCCATAATTGCTTGTGCATCTAACCAACTCTCATAGAAAAAAACATTGCCACGTGATATAGGTAAATCACAGTCACAAATATCATTTTTTATTTGGAGCAGTGATCTGTGAAAGAGATATTCCTGATTTCCTGAAGAGATCAGCTGTGCTTAATAACTGCAAACCATCATTAATTAATGAGAGGTGCCTGAGCAAAGTAGGTTGAAGTTCCTTTATATTTCTCTAAATGTGTTCTAGGAGAAGAAACTCTTCATTTTGCATTCTAAACTATCTTGCTGCCTCCAGTTAACAGCAGAAAACACAGAAGCTGGTCCTGAATCCTTACGAGTGAAACAAGTTTTAGCTCAAGAAGCCTCATAAAGTTGTGATTCCTACATTCAGAAATAGGTAATTTTAATTTTGGTAAGTGTGTTATGCAAGTGCTTTATGTTGGAGCCGGATAGAAGTAGGAAAGGTAATATCTTTAAGAAGTTAGTCTAAAGTGTAATATTAGTTTTTATTACAGTCTTTAGCTGAATTTTAATTTCTTACAGGGAACCTAGAAATGGTGGGCTATGTTTTTGCTGTGTGGATATGGAAAACTCTACCAAAATTAGCAAACATGAAAATCAGGGGGCTGGGACGGGGGGAGCAATGTCCTATCTTTGAATTCTAGAACTTTTAAAAAATACAGAGTGATTTTACAGCATGAAAAGGTGAACTCTGTTGTAGAACATGAAATGTGAAAACTATATGCAAAAGAATGAAATCTCCCTTCCTGATTGAACATATCACTGGCTTTTCCTTTAGCCTTTTCTACCTTTGTGATTGCTGGTGTCAGTTGTTCAGACATGCATTTGGAAAAGTAGCTGGAACAGTTTTATGTGTTTTGTGTTTATGTAAATTACAGAACAGCCAGGAAATCATGCAGTCCTAGAGTTGTGTGTCAGGCTTTGCTGTGATAGAAGCTACACATGATTTCCGAGTGATATTTTGATAGGATGCTCTTAATTGTCTCTGTGATAAAGCTTTCCTACAACATGAAACAATCTAGCAGGCTGCAGTAATGTTTATTTGGTAGGTTCTTAATTGCAATGAAAACATAGAGAAAAAATAATAGTAATTACTTTGTTACTCCACTCCAGAAACAGAGAAGTTGAGTTAATGTTATCAGTACTATACAGCAGGATTCTTGTGTTCATTTACAACCCTACCATTTCCATTTTCACTTTTCCTTGCTGCATCATAGGCTAATAGGAAATTCTTCAGAGGAAGCAAAACATAATTGACTGTAGTTTCATACAGTAGGACCTGAAATGCATTTGTGATCTTCCCATATTTTCTTAGTATGAAACATAGCTGGCAAATAATTGAAAGTGCTGAGATTTTTAAGATACTGGTAAAATATCCTATAGAGAGAATGAGTCTTTCTTATGATGTGGATTCACTTCTGAAAATTACTTTAGAAACCTAATTTATACAGTGGCACATAGTATAGATGTTTTATTTCATTGCTAAAATATAAATGGCTCTAATAATGACTGTCTAGATATTTTTCTTCTAGAATTTCACTATTTTAAGGCCTTATATCTGGGCTTGGTTTTTCAATAAATAATTGTGCCCCAAATTCCTAATAAATAAGTTCCTCATTGAATGAAACAAATAAATAAAGAAGCCTTTAACTTCCAGTTTACCTTTCTCCTACGTAAATATATTATCCGGTTTCAGATGACAGCTCTTCATTTGTTCTTCTCACTACAATGTTGATAGTACTGGTTGTGTTATTTAGTCTGAAAAAAGTAGTAATGAGGAAAAAGAAAGTAGAGTACCTTTGACTTGGTCTCTGACTTCATGAAACTTCTCTGAGCTCATGTAGTAGTAACAGAGCCTTACTGCTTTATCTTTTGTTTTCCAACAGTATTGCTGCAGGGTATTGTGGCAAAAGTGAGGAAAATTAATTGAAATTGGGGGGACAGAATAGAAAAAAATATCCCAAATTCTCCTATGTAGATCATTTTCTCCCTTGCTTTCAAGGTGGACTTCAAACTTCATGGTTTTAAAGGTAAAATAAACTCTGAAAGGAGATAAGCTTTGCTGAACGTTGTTATTGCCTAAGATTTAAAATCCAAGTGCAAGTGGGTGCCTAGTGTCACACTGATGTGTGATTATAACAAAGGACATCTCTTATTAAGTTCCAAATCCATAAGTAACAATTTTTATTAGTAGGACTTGATATTAAAATATTGGGAGATTTTCAACTGTAAACGGTACTGAATTACTCTGGTTATTCAGTTCTTCTGTAGCTGTGTGATAGATTTAAAAGAAAGAAAAAGAAAAGGCAAGCGTAGTCTGTGAAGATCATGTGAAGCATTTCCAAAGAAAAACTGAAGAACGAGAGCTACTGAAGGCATTAATCTTATTTAGAATACTAGGTACAATCTGGTCATCCTTGTTCACGAAAAATGAATTTAAATGAGAACAGATGGAAAGAAGTGCAATTACGGTGACTAAGTGAACAGTGAATCTATCATAAGAGAAGAAATTAAAGTGTGTTATATAATAGAACCTACCTGTTTAGCCTAGTAAAATGAAGACAGAAGTACACAATCCATTTTTACAAATAAAACTGAGGGTTAAACACAAGGAAGAAGAGGTTATTGCTGATACTTGGAAAGATGCTTAAAAACTGGCATGAATGAATGCAAAATGGAAATATCAGAAGTCCAGCTCCAGTGCCTGACGGGGGCCTACAAGAAACCTTTGTAAGCAGTCCCTCTCCAGCTTTGTAGTGATAGGACGAGGGGCAATGGGGATAAACTGGAGAGGGGCAGGTTTAGACTAGACATAAGGACGAATTTCTTCGCTATGAGAGTGGTGAGACACTGGCCCAGGTTGCCCAGAGAAGCTGTGGCTGCCCCATCCCTGGAGGTGTTCAAGGCCAGGTTGGATGGGCCTTGGGCAGCCTGATCCAGTGGGAGGTGTCCCTGCCCATGGCAGAGGGGGTGGAACTGGATGTACTTTAAGGTCCCTTCCAACCCAAACTATTCTATGATTCTATGCACAAGTCTTCAGCAGCATTTTTGAGATGCAGGGGCCCAGGTCAAAGCTCCATCTAGCCTATGTGAGCCACAAGAATGTATCACACTGAAGAGACTACCACAAGTTTTAATTATAGTTGTGTTAATAAATATTCTCTTTATTGTTTTCCCTAAGGTCATAGGGAGTTCCTGAGAGGTTTTTTAGGGTTTTTCAATGTTTTCTGAAACATTGGTGAAGTAGAAAAGTGTCAAATATTTGAAGAAGCACTAGTAAGCAAATGGAAAGGCAAATAAAAAATTAGGTGAAGTATAGAGACAGACTGTGCAGATGCTTCATATGTGACAGTGAGAATAAACTGTTGATGTAATTATTATTTTTTTTACAGTATATTTGATACAAAAGGCTTCAGGAAACTGAAAAACTGTGAAATTAGTTACTATTCTTAAAATGAGAGCAAACATGAAAGGTCGAAAATTAGAGTCCTGTTAAGTATAATATTTTCAGTATGTTAGCAGAGAATACTAAATTTATGGTTGCCAAAAGGATATGCTTAGAGAATTACAACTTAAAGGGCATAAGTAAGCACGGATTTCTGAAAGGTGAATCATTTTGAGCAAATAAGATTACTTCTTTACAAGATTTAGTATTTCTTCATTTCCATAAAGCTTTTTTATTTTACCAAAGTTTCATGCAATGGATTCTTGTATAACCTGTCTTAATATGGAATAGATGCTTAAGACTTTTAATACTGATAAGTAACCAGAATAGCAGGGCCTGGAAAGTGCATTTGGGGGAATTGTTGAAGAGAAGAATCCTTTTGCTTTGTTGGGATCGTTCTCTTTAATATTTAAATTATTTATTTAGTTTAAAACATGTAAGGCAATAAATATTTCAGGTGCTACTAAAGTAAAGAGATTGTTTAAATGGCAGATGGTTGTAGTTGCTTTAGAGTATAATTGTTGATAAATTGAGTGAACGGAGCAGGAGGTGGAAAATTAAATGCAATAGATCTAAGTGTTAAGTGATGCTCCTGGGTTTGAATGTTACACAAGTTAAGTGTAGTTGAACTAGATATTGAATTAGGTAATAGTTAGGAAGAAATTCTCAGTGCATGCTTATTGACAGATTCAACATTAAATGCTTACTTCGTTGTGTAGCAGTAGTAAAGACTAACATGTCCAAAGGGACTTTTAATATGAACTAGAACTTATTTTATAAACCCAGAATAATCATTAGGTCAAACTTCCCTGTTTTGGTCATATAATCTGTAAACATAGGAATATTGGGGAATAAAAGAGAACAAAGAAGCATATTCAGTGAAGTTGATAAATCTGGGAAGATGTGGTCTAGGGAGGTGGAAATAATGTAATAAGCAGAAAGGCTGAAAGCCCCTGTCTGGAGTGCAGAACTCAGAGGAAAAACTGTAAATCTGATTTGAGGACAGAGGGTTGGAGGGTTATTTTTTTACCCATTGTTGAATCATATTATGTTATTTGGTAATTTAAAACTTGAAACCTTCCAGAAGTTCTGGAAAGTGAATCTCAAGGAAGACATTGCTGCTATATTTGAATCCTCATAATATATGTGTGGTTAATTTAATGCGTGAGTTACCTCACTAAGACTGCTGCAACACCTTGTATATCTAAAGTTAATAGAATGCATACATGTTTGCAGGATCAGCTTTATATTTAGATGTAACTAATAACCCTTCTGTGAGTTGGAATTTTCACTGCCTCCTGTGAAATTTGATGTGTCTGTTAGGAAGACAGGAGTGGGTGTTGTGTGGCCTCCCTTTTTTGCACTGTAAAAATGTAAAGTGTTTTTAAAATGGACTTCTTTCTCATCAAACCATTCCATTTGCTGACCTTTGTATCCCAGGAGATGGATGAATATGGCAGGTTCAACCACTGGACAAACGGGACAGCTTTGACTGACGTGCTGATCCAGCCCCACCCCGTGCAGATGGGGAGGCGGCTAGTGGCCCTGCAGCCAGTGGGAGATGTGGGAATCAAACATGACCAAAGCTGATCCATGATTTAGTTCTGTGGATAGCAAAGAAGGCTTATGCTACTTTTTTGAGCTTAAAAGAGGTTGTTTTTCTCCTTGTATCCACCTAAGAAAACAGCAGTGACCCTTTCAACAGGGACTCAATAGACAAAGCCTCATTCATGAGCCCAGTCAAACTATGCTGATAATTACTTAGAAATTATAAATATGAATAATATTTGTTGCTGCTATAGGCACCATTATTTCAATAAACGTACATATTTCCTTTTAAACTTTGTTTGGAAATCTGTATCCCTGATATATTAGATAATAAGTTCTTTTCAGAAAGAATGCATGATGAGATAAGATCTTGAGGATAGGATTGTCAAAATAATGAGTGTTTGCATATGTAGCTGAAGATAAAAGAGGATGTGGCTGCACTCTATCTGAAAATCCAGTCCTTGATAATAATTTCTTTATCTATATGAGATGCGAAGGTGTTCTGAGCTGAGCTTTTGGTGGTATCAATGGGAATCCTTTGTAGGTCTTTTCTGTCCTATTTAAGCTTTATTTAAGATTGTCTGTAATCAAGCAATACTTGTGTCTTACTATTATGTAGGTAGGATTTGGTTTTCATTATTTTCTAAGGGATTAGTGATCATTGCAAAATAACAACAAAATGACATGAACAAAACCTGCCACCTTAAACCTGCCTTAAACACGCTGTTAATTTATTTCTTTTTTTGCAGTTGGTGCTGCATCTGTTATTGAAGGTAGTTCTCCTATGTAGACAATGCTAATTTTTACAATAGTTTCAGAATGAATTAGTAGGAAAAAATATTGCTTTTAAAGGTAGTACATTCAGTAGCTAGAATAAATATTGTAAGCATGTAAACTTGCCAATCAGACTTGATTTTTCAACCATATTTTACCATCCACTGGTAGAAAAACATTCAATCCACAGTATGGCATAGCTTTATTGTACTACTGTTCAGCAATTTTTATATACTGTTTCCTTTCATAATTTGAGACATGATAATGATTTTTGCTATAAATTTTTTTCGTAAGTGTTCTTACTGATGGATGATGCATTTATTTAAGCATCAGTGGACAAATAAAGTTATCCACGGGTGACTAACAACCTTGAATAAATACCATTTCACTCAGCAGCTATGCATAGTACCTTAGCAATGCAATTACATGCCAGGACCTATTATCCCAATTAATGGGCTGTTTTATATTCACTGTGCATTATACTTGAAACTCTTCAGAGGCCTGGCCTTCACTTAGCCAGAGGCAAAAAAGAAATGTATAACAAATCACCAAGAAAAGGCTTTCACTTACTTTCCAAGATATGTAGTGTGTAATTATACTTCAAGCATAACAAGGACAGCCTCAAAAATGCCCTTTGATTTAAGTTACAGTAAAACTATATATTAAAACCATGATTAAATATAGCTATCTTGTTTTCCGACATTAGCGTTGGTAACTGCAAAAGCAGATATTTTGCTATCATCTTCCTACATCATCTTTTTTGTAAATATTTTGCCAAAGGTTAAGTTTGAGGGTTATTTACAAGATTCATATAGCTTTCCTGCTTCTAAGCATATGAAATAAGAGCAGCAATTAATGGGGTTGTTCTATTTGCTGGATGGGTGAACAAATAAAATAGTCTACTAAGAAGCACGCAGCCCGGTGTTGTGTTGCTACTTTGTGAAATGTCAGCCCTGGGCTATGTTTTACGGGGCTGGAATCTGACCACTGGAGTTTCACTCCCTTCCTTCTGTTGGTTTCCAAAGCTGCATTACCAAAGCTATAAAATAAAACAGAGTTGTATTTCTTCTCCTTATTGTAAGGAGCATTGATTGCTTCTCATTGTATATTATAGCAAAGGGGCAGTCTATTACATAGATTTATTGCGTTTTCTTCGTGATAATTACTGGAAGTTATTGAACAAAGCAGGGAGTTATGACCAGTAAGTTCCTGCTATAGCTGAGGAAGCAAATCCACAAATATTTAGTGGATCTAAACAGCTGTAAACAACACATCCTGTTTACTGTGTAGTAGGAATTTACAGCTTACAGTGCATCTGAGGATTTTTGAGGAATTGTGCTCCAAATGCTACAAATTCAAGCCTGAAATATGAACTGCAGTAAAAAATCATCTTATGTTGTATCGTGTAGGTACCTTTTTGTCAAGCAATTTGACAGCAGTTAAAGTGACCACTAGATTCACCATTTCCCTTACTCAAAAATGACATTACTATTTCATGAGCAGCTGGTTAGGGAGCCTCATGCAATCTGCATGCATACATTAATGTCTGATTGCTCCCTTTACATTTTGAAAGAGAATCTATCAATGGAAAAAATCAATAATGTAAGTGTCCCAATAGGTCTGTGGATTCCAGTAAAATACAATAACTGAGTCATCTTTCTGTAATTTCTTTTTACATATAATTTTTTCATAAATTTGGTGTGCAGTGGTAACTGCCCTGCCGGTTATGGGACACACAGATTTGCCATGCTGGGCTTGGCACAGCTGGACTTTCTGCAAAGCTGCTCCTGGAAACTTGTGTGTGCAGAGGGCAGCCCTGCTGTGCCAGTCAGATCTCTTATTCCTCCCAGCAGCCCTGACTTTGTGCTGCACATGCAACTACATCACCTCTAGCCTTCCTCCTTACAGCCCAGTTCACATGGTAGCCAGAGGATGTTTAAGAAAGACGATAGCTGTCATAGCTTAACAATCACTGAGCCCTCTTCTCAAATTTCTTGGGTGGGCCTGGTTACCTCAGTATCCCCGTCTCCCTCCCTGCCACCCCGAGACGTGATGTGACCCTGTCACACAACATGATGTCAGCTGCAGGGAATGAGGAAAGACAGCCCTGAGCTACCACAACTACTTTTGGATGACTGGCTCCCGAGAGCCTCAAGTGAAAGAGGGTGAGCAGGTGTCTGCTGCCCACTGCGTACAGCTGAACCCTACAGTATCAGCCGAGTGTGACGTTAAAAGATCAGTGCCAACAAATGCAAAGTGTGTGAATTCCTGTTTTTCTCACAGCTCCTTCATCCCCTGAAAGTGAAGAGGGCCTGATCTGTGACATGGAATCAGATCCTGACATCTCTGCTCTCCTTTCCTTTCCGTCTCAGGGCCTGAGACATCAGGAAGAGCAGTGCTTGGGATAGGCAAGATGCTTAGGTTTATCCCCAGATTCCAACAACCCTCAGGTTCACGCCTGGTTGAAAGACACCGTGACTGGTATCTCATGTCAAGCTAATATAGTAATCATGTAATTCTTTCATAAACATAAAGCAATGGTCCATAAACATATGCAAGTAAAGTACTTTTACTAACTTCAAATTCCAAAATTCCTATTTTTTCACTTGTATTACATGAAAGGTTTTGTTAACATGCGAATCCACCATAGGAAGTGCAGATGCTTTACAAAGTAGCCCGGCTGTTCCATCAATGGGACACTACAGGTGTAATTTAAATACACGTTTATTTAAAGATAGATGATAAAAGCCAAAAAGAGTTAAAATAACTAGTTAAAGTGAGCACTTTATCCCTAAATATATGAACAAACTTGACCAGCTGAAATAAAAACCTGGCAAGTATATTAACTCCAATTAAATGTTGATGACTTTGATAAATGCTGCAGTCTCAATAAATATAAGTAATCTTCACATTACTCTTCATTTATTGACACCCTTGTGCTATTTTGAAGATGATTCATCTTCCACCAAAGACTTTTATTGCTATAATATTTCACAACTGACTAGCCAATTTCTTCCATTATCTTAATATTCACAGTTAAAATAAAGAACTAATGTTATCCATAACAACTATCTATGTCAGATATGAAGGGGGAGAAAGAATTATAAACAGAATTCATGTTCATCATTCACTGTTTCTTACTTTAGTTTCAAATATAACAATGGGGTGGACTCAGAAATATATTTTTTTCTTCTGACCTATTTTTCTGATTTTCTTCTTGGCCTTTTTCCTTTTCAAAGGGCAGAAGCTAAAGATGGCCTTTGTTGAGTCTCTAAAGCACTTAAATAGATTTTACTCCCTAGGTAGAAGTGTAGGCAATTTAAGCATTTTCATTCCTAGGATTTCATTGGGAGAAAAACATTTTACAAAAACTGCAAAATTTTTTTTTCACTTCATTGTGAAGATGAAACAAAGATTTAAGAAGTAATCTATGGCAGCAGTGACAGAATTGCACTAGGACATTAGTCCCTCAGTTTTAGCCACCTGCTAGAGAAGGAAAAAGGAGAGAATAATGTGGCAGGCATTTTACTTCTGCTGCTGCTTTAAATAGCCCTTTTCTGCTAAGAGAAATGGAAGAAGGAGTCGAGCCTTTAACAGCTGGTTCCAACATCGCTGTACAGACAAGTGCCCTTGATGTGTACTCTGATGTGTGGCTGGAAATATGCAGGATCGTAAATGTCATTACTTCTTCCTGTCTTGCAGCGATTCATTGCTTTCTGAGTTTCTCAGTTAGGATTGTCCAGACAGCAAATATAGTTTAGTTGTCTGTAAGTATTAATTACAGAGCACTACACATGATAAGAAAATTTAGTATCATTGATGTTGATAATTGTCCAGTAGAAATAATTCAGTAATAACAATAGAAAGACAAGATCTAGGAAAAAAATAATTATGGCCCTATAAGTAAAGGGCCATACTATAAGCGGCTGGACCGCTGGGCAGAGTCCAATGGCATGAGGTTTAACAAGGCCAAATGCCGGGTCCTGCACTTGGGGCACAACAACCCTATGCAGTGCTACAGACTGGGAGAAGTCTGTCTAGAAAGCTGCCTGGAGGAGAGGGACCTGGGGGTGTTGGTTGACAGCCGACTGAATATGAGCCAGCAGTGTGCCCAGGTGGCCAAGAAGGCCAATGGCATCTTGGCTTGTATCAGAAACGGCGTGACCAGCAGGTCCAGGGAGGTTATCCTCCCTCTGTACTCGGCACTGGTGAGACCGCTCCTCGAATACTGTGTTCAGTTCTGGGCCCCTCACCACAAGAAGGATGTTGAGGCTCTGGAGAGAGTACAGAGAAGAGCAACAAAGCTGGTGAAAGGGCTGGAGAACAGGCCTTATGAGGAGCGGCTGAGAGAGCTGGGGTTGTTTAGCCTGGAGAAGAGGAGGCTGAGGGGTGACCTCATTGCTCTCTACAACTACCTGAAAGGACGTTGTAGAGAGGAGGGTGCTGGCCTCTTCTCCCAAGTGACAGGGGACAGGACAAGAGGGAATGGCCTCAAGCTCCGACAGGGGAGGTTTAGGCTAGACGTTAGGAAAAAATTCTTTACAGAAAGGGTCATTGGGCACTGGCAGAGGCTGCCCAGGGAGGTGGTTGAGTCACCTTCCCTGGAGGTGTTTAAGGCACGGGTGGACGAGGTGCTGAGGGATATGGTTTAGTGTTTGGTAGGAACGGTTGGACTCGGTGATCCGGTGGGTCTCTTCCAACCTGGTTATTCTGTGATTCTGTGATTCTGTGATTCTGTGAAATACTCATTTATTTTCTCCTTCCACAGTGTTACCAGTATTATTGATACAGAAAGAGTGGCAATCTATTGTCCAGAAATTTACTGGAAACTGAAACAGTAATGAATTTCTTTCTAGGCCTTACAGTGTTGTGATATTGCTCAGCATAGAAATAAAAAAAAAATACATTTTATAACTACCATATATTACTGCATTACAGTTAATATACTAAATTATTCAGAAGGTGTTTCTCTGCTGTGCCTTAGAATAACAGGAAGGTGGGATATTTTTGCTTGAAATTGCATAAAATTACTCAGTGTGTGAATGAACACAGCTTTCCTATAACAAAATGAACTTTGGTGTCATTTCATTATTGCAATAAGACATTTCCAAGAGCATGGTATTGTAAGGTAGTCCTTTTATTGGATCATTTGAGGCCAGTAGGGCATGCATTATCTCCTTTTAGCACACACCTTGTGGCTGTTTTTTGTTTAAGTAAATGATGGATGTTTCCAGTCCAACAGTTTTTTGTGTACAGAGCAAACTACAGAAGGTGAATAATGTGACCACGGGAAATTTTTAATTTAACAAAAATGTTCCTTAATTTGAGATAATTGTAGATGTTTGGCAGGAATGCTTACCGTATGAGCAAATCTCACCAGCTGCATTGTGCTTATACAGGGAAGGTACCGTATGTAATAAACTGCTTACATTTAGTTCATTGACTCCTTTTCTAGTGATGTCTTCTAAATACCTTTTCCAAACAATCTTTTTTTTTAACGTGTATGCTCACACAACTTCATTAACATTTGCGTTTGGGATAGGGTGGTAATCAAGTATATTAAGTTTAGATAAACGTTTAGATTAAGTTTAGATTAAAGAAACTGTCCTTCCCTGAGACGACTGCAATTGTACACTATACCTGTACATATTTATGTAAAGAAAAAAAAAAGTCAGCAAGTGCTATGCTTCTAGGAAGCTCGTGTTGCCTCAGGGTTACTGCAAAGACAGGGGCTGCAACGTGGAAGAGCTGGGTCTGCTTCTGGGTTGCTGTGAAACACAAGGGAACAGCTTTACCTGTCTACACTTGCTCTGATGTAATTCAGCTCTACCAATGCTCAGAGAACTTTTTGTTCTCCATTCCCCTTCTACTTAACAGCCCGTTCTGTTGCAAAAAAAACCCCTTCAGAAGTGGTACCTCACTTCCCTTCTTGCTGCTGCAGTATCCTTTGTTTAACCATAGAATCATAGAATCACCAGGTTGGAAAAGACCCACCGAATCATCGAGTCCAACCATGACAGAGTGGTGGCTTATCTGGAAGACTCTGCTACAGAGCTCATCCCCCCAGCCCCTGGTTCTGATTGTATCACTCCTCTCTCTGTGTTCTTTTGGCTCCCACTCGTCAGAGATAAACTTTTATCTTCATTTTTATGATCCTGCAGTACTTATCCTCTCTGTAATGTTCCACTAGCTACTAGGATGCCAACTGCTGCCTCCAACTGGTGAGGGCTACTTAGCCATGTGCTTTATTCCCTGCTCACTCTTGAACTCGGGGAGGAGGTTTTTCTGCAAACATCTGTCTAGCCACATCGATATTCTGCCTCAGATCCACAGTGCTCTCTTTTGTGCAGCCCTAAAAAACTTGTCAGGGCTTCAGCTCCTGGTATTCTAAACCCATCGCCTACTATTCTGGCCTCATTTTTCCTATAACCATCTGCTATATTTTGTCTAATACTCAGAATGCTGGGTCTTAGAGTCTTCCCCTAAGTGGAAATAAAAAAATAATAGTCGTCACATGTTTCCCACTGGGAATGACTAACTTCTTGTCTGGTTTATGAAGTGTAATCGCTATGAGTGGAACTTGTAATCACATTTTCACAATGAAAAGCAGGTGCATACAATAGGCTATAACACACACTTGTGATTATTATTACAAATGACATCTTTCCTTGAAACACTTGAAGTATCACTACTCTGTTTTATTTTAGTATTCTTTATTATATTCTGTCAGAGGTTTAAAGTAGAGAAATGTGAGCTACTTTAAAAGGAAATTCAGACTGCGAGTGGAGTCCTGCCTTGTCAATATTTCTTTTAACAGTACTCTGATTTGTCATAAGTATGAATGACTTTCAAAATACATTTGGAAAGACTCCTTCCACTTGGTCATTACATAGTAGTGAATTGCATGGCAGCCTTCACATTATAAGGAAAATATTAAAAAGGAAGATACGATGATCACTGAAGTAATAAAAGATATCAGTGCTTTTTCCTTTTTTTTGATACAGCTGCAGTACTGATCAAAATCTCTTGCTGAACTTCTACTCACTTCAGATAGAAAATAATAATAAAAATAGAAGTGACTGCACATGAAAAAATGTATTACATAAGACATTCATCAACTGATAAAGCAGCTGAACCCAGTATTAATAAAGATTGCTATTCATAATTTGAATTTGTATGATTGACCACTTAAATAAATTACTAGTGCTATAGAAAGGCTTGTGACTAAACGGGAAAAGTCATTTAGTTCAGGGAGGTCTTGAGGGCCTCATAAAATAACTGTTGATTATAATTATACACTAATCTCTGAAATATTCTCTTGGGAAGTAGACAGACAATGAACAGTGAAAAAAATGAGCTCAAACTGATACACTACTGATATCAAGAATAAACTGTTGCAGCCTACTACATGCTGTGAGATGCTCTTCAAAGCTTGTCTTTTTGCTAACTTCTTATTTCTTCAATCTAGTTACTTATACCATGAAAAGCAGAAAAATGTGTATTTTCAAAGTCATTTATACAGACAAACCAAACTATTTTTTTTTAATTTCCTTAATTGTCATGATTTCACAAGAAAAAAAATCCAGTTTTACCTGAGTGTTTAGATCTAGCATAAAGAAGGTAAGAACAGATCTGAATTTCCCCAGCATCAGGCAGTCATTGTTCCTGTGACTTCCAGTGGATAGATCTTCAGGAAAGGATCTTCACTAGCAGTATTACCATTCTCTATCACGAGGAAATTGTTAGTGGTCTAACAATTACTCTTGGTTTTTAACGTTATAAATGTTACAGCATTCTCAGGCTTTTATAGTATTGCAGTTTTTAAAAAATCTATAATCCTAGTGGTGTTAATTGTTTAGATAGGGATACTGTATTTTTCTGGCTTGTAATTTTATTGCTGTTACTCAAAGAAAATATTCCATAAGAAAAATAATGCTAGGTGAGCCCATGTCCATGAAGCTATTTTTTTACCTAGATTTAATTTTTTTTTTATTTTATACTTCTGGCTAAGAAATACTCATATTTATTAGAGTATATGTCAGACTTCACTGGATAGCATAACAGTTCTTTACCTTGTTGACCTGTGAACATGAAATCATGTGGAATACACACAAGACACCAGACTCATTACATGTTAACTTTGTTCTTTTGTAGTTTAATTTCAAGTTTTAGGAAAGGATCTAAACATACATAAAAGTATCTTATGGCTAAGGTGTCCACTTTTCATAAAAACCAGCATTTTTCAGGCTATAAGGTTCAGTCCTGTAACAGGCTGAATACTTCCGCTGGATGTTGGGCACTTTCATTGGGTCTTATCATATAGGACTCCTCAAAAATCTTTTGTTACTAATGAGAAATCCCAATGGAGTTCAATGCCTCCCTGGTGCAACTTCATACTTCACTGCAGTTTTGACACCGCTGATGTCAGGACAGTGACAGTGGGGATGAAGCCAGCTCTGTCAGATATACTGCGTGAGTTCCAAAAGGAACAATGAGCTCCAGAGACTTAGGGCTTTTATTAGAAAAGTTTCTAAAATAAATATTTCTACAGATTTGCAAGCGTTCAGTACATGCTACCATATTGTGAATCATGAATATCTGTATCTATAAAGAAACTCCATTAAACTAATGGAACTATGTTTCTTATCTCTAGTGAAAGACTATATTAAAATCTGATATTACAGAGTAAACAAGAAGTGTATGTCTAAAAAGTTACAAGTTTCGGAATGTTTTATTCCTTTTTAGAGGTCAAGAGCAATTGGCCACAAATCAAAAAATAGCTAGAAGCAAAGTAAGATTCACCAACACCAGACTGATTGGCTGGAGCTGAATTTGCCTGTGTTGCACATGTCCAGATGTTCTTTTCAGTTCATTACTGGCAAACAACCCAATTTTTCTAAATCACATTACTATACAGAAGTTTGTGGCAGGTATAAAGAAAAAAAAAAACAATTTATTTTGTAAATCTCCCTTGAGAGTCTCTACGAAAAATTACAATTGTCAATTACAATTGTTATTTTAAGTGACATTTATTATATTAAAAAAGGGTGAGAGAGGAAAAAATAACTTGCTGCTTGGCAGTTATTTACAAATTCAAAAACTATTGCATGCATGCTTCCTGTTTTCGACTCCAAGTCATACTAATCAAGGCAGGAGATTCTGTGGTTTTTATGACTCCACTTTTTCCACATACCCCTTAGGGTTGCCGTGACTCTCAGCATGGGTCATTTCTTGGTCTTAATAATCATTGCAAACAATTTAAATGGAGTTTGTAGGACGAAGAGTGAGTTTGGCAAGTAGCGTGATAGTGGGTTTGATCCTTCTCCTGGCATGACTGTCATTACAATAACCATCTTCTGACTGGATAGTATCAGAATAAGAGCTTCACTGGAAAAGCACCAATACCTTTTGAGCCTGCAAATGATAACTGCCTGTGCAGAGGCTACTCAGTCTCATGCAGCTTTTACCCAAAGAAGTACGACAGGAATATCACACATACTGTGACATCTCTGACTTTGTTAAAGCTGTTGTCTGGTACCTAGTTAGTTTTTAGAAGTGTTTGTGGAAGGTAGTGGACAGAATGCTGTGCCAGGACTGAAGGCATCTCTCTGTGCTTCAGCTGGAACATGGGGATACTGATGCTGATACTTATCTCTGGCAAAGATCTTTGAGATATGGAAATTCAAACCTCTAAATGTTAGCTAGTGGATGGTGTTACTGTTAGTGAGTGAATGTCTTAGCTCCTGATACTGAATTCACAAGTATGTGGCAAATTCCAGCGCAGTCTAAGGATACGGTTTTCTTTTTATTGTGTGCACTTTAAAATTCTGCGTTTCATGCAGTACAAGAATAATGCAGAACGTAGACAAAGTATGGAGTTAGCTATTTTTAACATCTTGATGAATGTATGAACATATTGTGAGATAATTTTTAAGCAACTTAAAAATTTTTTGCTAGATAATTCTATGATCCCACCTTATGCTCAAAAAGGAGATGGATTATGTGTGATGCTTGTGAAAAGTAAGAGATTGACACAGTGGCTCAGACTGTTGGGCTACGTACATCACGAGTTAGCACGGTGATACTCCTTACAAATGACTTCCTTCTTGTCATCTTTGAGACAGGCATGCAGTACTGAACTAGGCAGAAGTGTAACATTGAACAAATACAGGTGTTGCATCTTGTCTGAATGTTGACTCAACCTGTTTCTTTAGAACAAATGTTTTTATTTTCTTACTGCATTAGCAACAGCAGCCTGTTTGGAAAGAGATGTTGAGATCAGACATTGCCACCTGGCAAGTGATGCTGAAGTTTGTTGGGAAAATATACCAAAATTTCAGAGAATTCTTCTAATGGGGCAGGCTATCACATAAGTGCTCTTGCTTTTTTTACCTTTTTTTTAATATTACAGTAGTGTTTATTTGCTATAATATTTAAATCAGAATAGTCAACATTCATAGGAAAAAAAAAGAATCTTGCTCATTTTCAGTGCAACGAGCTTAATGTTAAGAGTATACGTGCAGCTGTAATGAAATCTGTAAAGACCTCTTAGGTAAAACAGCTTTTCTGTAATGGTCAGATAGCCATCCTATCCTTCTTCTCCATACAAGAAATGAAGATATCTTATCTAGAGCAGTCCAGCAAATTAAACCTTTGGCAAGCAAGCAGGTATTCTGCTCCAAGTTTATTGCAGTGCAGCTCTCTGCTTCACAGCTCTGCAGTGGCTGGAGAGCTACTGCAGAGGATCCAGAGGGCTAAACTCTAAGTAGAAGTAGCATATATCATTCACTGTCTGGACTTCTGCAGGAATATTTAATACATTGGTTCAGGGAGAATGTCCAGATATATGCTGATTTATTCTCTTTTTCAGCTATAGTCCAGCTTGTTTTCTCTGAGTCCTGATTTAGGAATATTTTTGTATCTGCACTGAGTCAAATACATAAATATATTTTCTGTTATGTAGTTTCAATCAACAAGTTTCTACTGAAAATAAGAATATAAGCTGTTTATGATCATCTGTTACTTCTGAGATCAGCTTATTAAAGGACATTTTATTTTTAGTAATCCAGCAATTTCTGTAGTTAAACTTCCAGAAAAACACAGTTATTTTTGTAATGAAAATAAAATAGTGAAGTTTTGTAGGGGTTTTTTTGTTAAAACATAGTTGTTTGTTATTCCCTGTAGAAGATATATAGTCTTGTTTTGGTCATGATTGCTCATGCTACCATATGGGAGTTTGTTCATATTCTAGCTGAGTTAAAATCTGTTGCCATGTGTTTGACTACTCGTACTATTTTTTAAGGCTTCTCTGTTTTTCACAGTTAAACCTATTGGTTTTCTTTTTAAAAAAGATACATTATGAAGTCAGGTATAATGATAGGACAGTAAAGAACAGCAAAGTTCATTACTTGGCGGTATTACTTCTCTCTAATGAAGTTCTTAAATAACGAGTTCCAAAAAATATTAAAAGTAGTATTCTTACTTCATTACTTAAAGTAGGAATAATTAGTCTTCCTGAAAGGCATTGTTAATATACAGATAATTATAAAGCAGGCATGGCCAGATATCCCAGGACCAGTGACTTTCATATTCTTGAGATAAACAGCTGGTTTCTTACCTTCTTCAACCTGTGTGAGCTTTATAGAGAGGCCTGCAGAGGTGCATGGAGAACTGTGGAAGTACAGGGAATTGACAGTGATGCAAGAGTCAGACCTACTGATGGTTCCATGCTGTGGAAGAAGAGATCTATACTAGCACCATGATGAAACTCATCTCTTCCTCCCTCTCCCCCCCCTTCCTTTTTTTCTTCTCTAGTGTGTGGGGGAATGTCCTTTTAATTTTGCTGTATTGGATAAATTATTCCGATTCAGTAGGTGAAAAAATACAGCAATTCTTGTTCCTTCTTTTTCTTGCTTCCTAGCAGCCAAAATAACAGCAGATTATAGCAGTCATACTGATTTTAGATGTACAGTGTCTTCACTTCCCAAACATACTCTAAGAATGATTCTCAGCTTTTAAAATGTAACTTTGTTTACTTGTATTGTCACCTATATATGAAAGAAGAGCTTTTTTAAAGCAGTGTATTGTTGTTCTGATACATCACTGTTGCTCAACAAATCTGGTAGGGTTGTGTGAGGTTTTTGTGTGGCAGTTAGGCATCCAGTTGGAAGAGTCTATCTATGTGGGAGTGTTGTAATGCTCATATTCATTAGTTTCCTTTGCAATTCAATGAGATCAGTTAGACTGAAAATAGGTCTGTCAAACAAAACATGAAACGGATGACTGCCTGAGAAACAGTTTGAAGGAAGGCAGAGAAGAAAAGATATCAATTCTTAATAAGCTACCAGGCTGGCTATATTACCCTTGGCCTGCCACATAACAATATGATATCACAGTTCTCTGCTGCTGTCATAGGCCTAGGATGAGACAAAAGTATTCCAACAAAACCAGAATTACAGGTAGTGAACACAACTTTAAAAATTATATTAATTTATTGATTTATAAAAATAAACCTTAAAATAAACAACCAACTAAGGACCAGATCTTTTACTTTCAGAATAGGAGCCTTGGGATCTAGTGAATGCTGCTTTTGAGAACAGAGGATGCTTTGAAGTTTAAATTTATTCAGGTCTTATAGAAATGTGTGTCAAGAGATTGTACAGATGTTTCTGTGTTAAGCAGCTCTGCTGTGGATGCTGGTGCTTCTACATCCTGGTGGACCCCAAAGCAGCCGGAGAGCCACATTTTACTGTCAGTACTGTAGCATGAAATCTTGACAAATCTCAGGAAATTCACTTATTGCAAAGAAACCTGCTTGTTTGTTGTGGAGTCAGATTTTTCTACTGAGAAAATAATTTTGATGAGACACTGGGGGAAATAGTTTCTAACTAAGGGTGTTTATATTTAGTTGGAGCAACTTAGCACAAAACTAGGTTTGAGGAAGACAGTTTAGCTTGTATAATTTATTTATTTATCTAATCATTTGAAAAGGTGTTATTGTTGCAATGTTTTCAGTTGAATTTTTTCTTCTTTTATTCCAAAAAAAACTTCCAATTCTTGATACCTTAGGAAGTACAGGGGACTGCAAGCAGTCTTTAACAACAAGAAACTTAACAAGTTAATGACTAAACTATCCCTACCTGCTATTCATTGCAGCTCCACTGTGCAGTTTTCTGACGTTTCTGCCAGAGACTTGATATGAAAAGCACTGGAGGGCAATTGACCACTGATTTTTTTTTTTATAGCATGTCAAAATTGCAGAAACATCTGTGCACATTAAACACATTAAAAAAAACATCACTAACAAGACCATAAATCATTGAAATGCTAAGCCCTGAAATATCAGTTTTGCAGTCAGTCATTAAACAAAACTCATAATCTATGAAATTATACATTCCAGTCTAAAAAGCAATATTTCACCTCACATATATAAATCTAGATACTCACTGTTCCTTTTCTTTTGCAAAACACAAAGCTCATCAACAAAGATATTTCTGTCAGGGTAAATAAAGTGGTTCTATCCATCATTCTCCTGTCTGAAGCAGATACATTCCCAGTTAAACCTTATTTTTCTTATACCGATTTCTAAATCTAAGTGACACGGTCTATGTTTGTTCTGCTTATGAGTCCCAAGCACATCAGTAATAAGTCTGCACATGGATGGCATGCAAAATACTTCTGCAGGAATGAGTTCATGAGCTACGTTTTTTGGAGTGATAACAGTATTCAGTTTGAGCCTGTGCTCAAGGCCGCATTCATCCTACTGTTCAAAATCTTTACCTGTCATTGACGTCCTCTATTCTACAGACCAACTTTCCTAATAAGCTTCTCGAGAAAATGGGTAAAACCTCTGTTTCAGAAAATATTTGACTCCATACTTACAGCCTGATAGTCTTGTATCTGGCTTTGCTGTCTTCAGGTTTCTCTTCCATCCATGAGTTAATGTCATATGAGTGGTCGAAATGCAAAGTCTGGAGGAAGTTGTTCCCAGAAAGGTGTTTTGCTGTTGCCTGCCACAAGAACAGGTCGAATCAGTATCCCAGTTTAAGTTGGATCACTCTCCGTACAAGGGCAACGTGATTTTAAGGAAGTAAGTCTCACTAGTGTCTGTGAGATGGAAGTGAAATACATCACCTCTATGTTGTATACAATACACTGAACGTTGCATTGTTTCTACTTAAAACAATCTGTGCATATTAACTTATTTATATATTCTCATGAAGTATAAAATTATCAAAAAAATACCCTTGCTAAACCATTGTTTTTCAAATGTGTTGTCTAGTTCAAACCTAGTTAGCTACCCAGAGGCAAAAAGTGATATTTTGACTCTGCCACACAAGCTGAAAGATTGTTAAGTAATTTAATTAGTAAAAAATTATAACTTCCTGTTGCAATTCATCTCAAACCTAATAGGTGAGGCCTTTTTAAATAGAAATTAACTATTTTCATGTTTCTTACTAGAACTTCACTCTCTATAAAATGGGTTTTAGCTTTGGATTGGGTGTCAGAAGGTCATCCTCTCTAAAAAAGAAACTTAGAAGAGCTCAACTGCGTTGAGTAAGCCTTGCAGACTTGCTATCCTGACCTGGAAGTCTCATGTGATTTCATGGTGTGTGAGTCAGTTTAGTATTTGATTGAAGAGAAACTAATTTGAAGTCATGTGCAAGATTCAGGGCTGTAACATCACGAAATGAACTTACAAGGGAGCTGGCTCAGCCTCCACCTATGTCTCTCAAGTATTGCTGTGAGGCCGGGGATAAACTGTTACTTGGAGGATTTCCTGGATTTCATAAAACTAAGCAATTATTTCTGTTACTGCAAGGATCTTGGGAGAAAAATTGGTTTACATTTAGGCAATCTTCTCCTTTCCTTCACTCTGTTACAGGTCCCCTTTTCCCACTTCAGAGAGACAGGCTGCAAAATGTAATTTTACACAGACTAAGGAGAAAAGAAAGTTTCTGTAAGAAGTGTGTCTTGCCTCCAAGGCAGAGGGCTTGGACAGTGTAAGAGTGGAGATTCTCAACAAGTTCAATCGGCAAGTTTCAGGCCCACTGAAACTTTTCACTACTAAAGCTACATTAGGCTACCTATGTCCTTCAGTTTCCGATATGCACAACTTAGTTTTCATTGCTGTTTCCATCAAATACAATATTGTGCTCCACGGACCCTCATGCTGTTGCATGCATTTCATCTTGTATGTTGTAGTACAAGGAAGCAGGGAGGGGGATAATTTCATTGCATTTATGAATTCGGCATTTTTGATGAGACACACAAGTGTGGATACAATTTCTCCACAGGAATGAGGAAATCTTGTGCTGTTTAGGAAGAAATCTCACCATTGCATTCATTGTGTAATGCCTTTAATTGTCCTCTAAGTATTAGGACAACTGATGCTGATAAATGTAATACACGAATAAATCAAATAAAAACCAGTGGAGAAGAAAATGCATCTTCCGAAATGTTTTCTTCATAAACTAATTGGAAAAGTATAGCATAAACTTAAAATAAATAAGATTGTGCTAGCACTTATGTAAGATTCATTGGAGGAAATTCTACATTTTCGTTTAGTTTTTGAAATCCTTACCTTGTCTGGTCATAATCCTAGTTACAAATCTGATTACTGCTGCGCACTAATTCTGTATTGTGGAGTCTTTGTGCTGTGGTTGTTTAGTTTAACTTCAGATTGATACACATAAAATAAATAGTGGAGTATTTCTGTATTCTTTGCATGCTGGCATAGATTTTAATGTCCTGAATTAATAGGAGAGAGTTGGCTGACATGATAAAACAAGAAAATTAATCACCTCAGTGCATTCAGATTAGCTACATGTTTCCACAAGGCACAACAAAATTAACAGGTAACTGTCATGAAAGTAAACTGTGTCTTTGTTGATCCCTCTAGTAGGTTAAAAATTCAGGAAAAATGAATATATATGCCATTCATGGAGTGCTTTTCATCTTGAAGGACTTTATAATCATAAAGTGAAGAGACTCCTAGAAATAGGAGTGTGATCAAAGCTGTTCAAGGGGGTATTCAGTGATATTGGAGTTCTATTAAACCTTGATAACTGAGTCTACTTATCACTCATCTTAATTATTCTTTGTTGCATGGGTGGTTCTGGTTTTTTCAGTTTGAGCATGGAGACATAAAGTCAAGGATCATAGGATAGATCAGGTTTGAAGAAAGCTCAGGAGGTCATGTTGTCCAGGTTCTGACTAAACCAGGGTCAGTTTTAAGGTCCATACAAGCACCTCAGGGTTTTATAATAGAGTCTTGAAATCCTCCAAGGACAAAAACTGCACAAACTCTTTGGGCCCCTGTTCCATTCGCTGACTGTCAATCCCATGCCCTGAATCTGTCAACTGATCTTACACTTTTTGCTTTCCAGTGATGGAAAATTCAGACTGAGTGACATGATGAACCTCGTTGTGCTTTGTTTTATAAGTAGGTTTATATACTATGCAGAATAAATGCATGAGCTTTCATTAATTAGAGTACTCCACAGAGAACTGGGGAGTTGTTTGTTTCAAAAAAAAAAAAAAAAATAGATAAAAGCTGGAAATCTGCAGCTAGAGCCTTTGACAGTTGGCTAGAGCCTAGAGACAATTGGCTCTGGCAAACAAAGGTTTTGAAGCCTTCAGATAATGTTGGGAAAGGTCTCGCTTCCTTCATTTTCTTTGAAGTAGAGGCTTTAGTGACCAAATTGTCTGAATTTTAAATCTATATTTAATCTATATTTATATTATTTGTATTTAATCTATATTTATATCAGCCTATGTTGTCCCAGCAGTCTTATTCAGATATCAGATTTTCTGCTCCTCCTCACTCTAGAACTTGTTGCTCTTTTGGACTACAGGCACCTCAGTAGTCACAGGTCCCTGTGAAAATGCTCTGAAGTACAATTATTGACAATATGGATGGTTTAATTGTTCTCATTAAGTTTCAAGTCTTTACTTCATTAAGAAAGTGTGGAAAGCTCTGAGGCATTTGTTTCAGACTTGTCAGGCTTAACAAAAAACAGTCTATTAACACCGGGTTCCAAACTGAACGTTTCCTTCATAATAAGAAAAGTCATTTGAATACATATACACATTTCTATAGATATACAGGCACACACCACACAAATAATATAAAAAGAAACCATATAAAAAAAGGGCTTCCTGAGTCCTGTTTCACCCCTTTAAGAAGCCTGTGATAACTGGTACGAGTTGTTTGGAAGCAGTTCTGTGGTTTTGCAAGTCATACGTGTTTGTTCTGTTTCATTTCAGTTGAAGTAGCAGCTTTCAGCATGTTTCCAGGGCTGTTGTCTTTTTCACTTGTACCACAAATGTTGCGTCTTTGTGGCTTGGTGGCAAGTTTTGCTGTTTCCATAGTTATGGTCATTTAAAACAAGTGAATTCACCGCAACTGATTTTAGAATGTAACAGACAGGTAACCATGCTTGGTTGTAGAGGCTCCCTCTGTTGTTAATAAGTACCTCCAAAAATGTCTTTCCTTTGTGTGCTTCTGCACATGTGTGCACATTTATCCTGAACTGTGTTTCTACAGTAAAGTGCTTGTGCCTGGGGGTTCTAGGATGTATATTTTTTAAAACAAATTTCCTGGCAGCATGATTCTGCTGTCAGTGCACTAGCATGCGTTTGTTTTCCTAGGCCAAATTCAAACAGTAAAGACAATTCTATGTAGCATATTGTACTCAAAAACGCATAAAAATCACGAACGGCTTACTTGTGTGGTACTTGACCTCACGGGTAGCTTGGTACCAATAGCTGTAGCCATATTGCAATGGACAAAACCCAATCCATAAACGGAGTGTGTATTGCAGTGTTGGTTTTCCTTGCCTTGTGATTACCACCTGCATGATTTCTGCTAAGCATTATTTATAAAACCTATCAAGGTTTAAAGAGAAAATGGACAATACAGCAATGAAAATAATGCTCTGCTGGCAAAGATGGACTAGGTAATCTAAACAGGTCTTTTACATATCTAACTTCACTGATCCTATATGTTTTAACATACGTAAACATATGGAAGCAGTAATTGAAATTAAGGTAACATTCTTGTTTAGCTAACAACTGCTTTATTTTGTTCATCTGTTCACTGGAGCTGAATAGAAACACCTATTTATGCCATTTTGAAGTCAAAGTCTTTTCAGCAGAGGACTGTAACTAGGCTGATCCTTTTGGCAGGAGCCAACAGGTATTTTCCAACCAGTGCCAATGGCATCTTGGCTTGGATCAGAAACGGCGTGACCAGCAGGTCCAGGGAGGTTATTCTCCCTCTGTACTCAGCACTGGTGAGACCGCTCCTCGAATCCTGTGTTCAGTTCTGGGCCCCTCACCACAAGAAGGATGTTGAGGCTCTGGAGCGAGTCCAGAGAAGAGCAACAAAGCTGGTGAAGGGGCTGGAGAACAGGCCTTATGGGGAGCGGCTGAGAGAGCTGGGGGTGTTTAGCCTGGAGAAGAGGAGGCTGAGGGGAGACCTCATTGCTCTCTACAACTACCTGAAAGGAGGTTGTAGAGAGGAGGGTGATGGCTTCTTCTTCCAAGTGACAGGGGACAGGACAAGAGGAAATGGCCTCAAGCTCCGCCAGGGGAGATTTAGGCTGGACATTAGGAAAAAATTTTTCACGGAAAGGGTTATTGGGCACTGGAACAGGCTGCCCAGGGAGGTGGTTGAGTCACCTTCCCTGGAGGTGTTTAAGGCACGGGTGGACAAGGCGCTGAGGGACACGGTTTAGTGTTTGATAGGCATGGTTGGACTTGATGATCCGGTGGGTCTCTTCCAACCTGGTGATTCTATGATTCTAAATGATTCTATGATTCCATGTCTTAAATGGTGAGGAGGAATATATTATTAATTTCTCACCAGTCTGAAACTACATTAGATTTTACTTCATGTCATGCTGGAATTAATGCCTACTGCTGCATGGCTTGATAGGCACAGAGGTATTCCCCACCCAAGCATGCACACAAAAGACATGTTTCTGAAAGCTGAGCAATTAATTCTTATCTCCAGCTTACCTATTACATGAGGGAGTAATCCAAAGAATCATAGAATCACCAGGTTGGATAATTGCTCATTATATCCTAAAATATCCCCCTTGTGGGCACGTTTTTAAGAGGGGACTTTCTTCACTGACTGGCCATCTTGCAAGCTTAAAGGAGTGGTTCTGAAACTTTCAATTGAAAACAAGTTTCTGTGTTTTGAATAATAGTAATGAAGTAGTCCATTGAGTTGACATATCCCCAGAGGGGCACATTCAAATTAAAATGACAGCAGCAAGTTCAGGTAGCCAAATAATCCCATCAGCAGAACATTCAAATTATTTTATATTGAAATATAATTTGTGACTTATATAGATGCAGCAGGTGCTTTAAGGCACTGCCCCTGAATATATACAGAATTACAATGACAAAAAGTGGCAAATGTCAAAATTGTAATGGCACCCACTGTGCCACGTACATTCTGTAACTACTGCAAAAATTTCACACAGCTCGGTTCTAAGCAGTAAAAATTTGTAATATCATCTCTTTCGTATCATAATTATTTGTTGTTGATATTAAGTAGTCTAGGAAAATTTAATAATGATAAAATAGTATTAATATGTTCTTCTGGTATTTCAGCTGATACACATGAAGGACCATACAGAATATTTCTGTTTGGATTTTGCCTTCTTAATATTTACCTTTTAGAGCATTTTGATTGATTGTGCAAACTATAGGACTTTGTAAGCTTTTAAGATTTACCTTAGAGATCATATAAAAAGATCAGGAAAGTTTCAGATAGTATTGTCAATTTTCACTTGACTTTAGCGTTGTCTCTTAGGTTTAATGTAAATAATAGGTTTTCACTTTTTTTCAGTAAATTTCTGTTCATACGGAAATAAGGATTGGCACGTGCGGTTGCTGCAGTAAACAATAAGCTGTTTGCAAGATGTATCTGGAGAGCATTTCAACAAATTTCTTGCACATGCACGTAACAGGCTGAGCTTATACCAGTGTGGAGTACATTGTTAAGTATTTCCTTTAGTTATGAATAGTATTATAATCACTATATACTCAAAACAGCAGTATTAGAAGCGTATCTTAACTGCTTAGGTGTCACTAAGTAACTCCCAAGAAAGAGAAAATGTTTTTTACAGGTCAGAATAGAGAGTATCACAGGAGTACAGACAGTGATAACTTTTATGTTAATGTTCTTTCTAATTATATACACAAACTGTAATCTCTAGGGGATAGATCTCTCACTTTTCTGATGAGATAACGTCTGTGCCTTTACAAAATGTAAGGTCATTTGCGTGGTTTTCTTAAGATCATTTAATTGCATTAATCTTCGGATATATCTCGCAAAAGGCTCTTATTGTTTACTGCAGCAACCATACATTTTTACATGCACTTACCAAAAGAACAATGAAAATGTACTATTTGCATTAAATGTGTAGATTTAAGAGAGCCATGTAAAACTACCATATCTGAAATACTTTCCACAATAATGTTTATAGGGCTTTTGGCTATAAAAATATTACTTTTAGTAATTTTGGAGTATGTTTGCAAGAATATAATTTTTAATTTAAAATTACTTTGAACATTGGGAATGCCACAGGCAATGAAAAGGAATTTGGTGAAGAAGTATTAATAATAACCCCACTTCTACCTTAATTACATTTCCTTTTTGGAAAAAAAGAACCTTCTCATCATCCTTGAGTGCCCTTTAAATCAGGACACCGTTGACACTTTGTTTCCAATTAACAGTAAAAACCTTCTTTGATCCTTTGACTTTTTTATGAGACGAATTTATATTTTCTAGACTAACATGCATGACAACATAATTCTCCACACTCATTAATATTCAGCTCCTTTGCTTTAATGAGGGAAACGTAGAGGAATGGAATGTCATCTGCTTATCTAAAGCAGCAAAGGCTTTGCTAATAATCACAGACAAAGAAAACCCTACATTTAAATAACATTATAGCTGTGACACATTTGACCAAAATCAGGTCATTCAATGTTAAACCTAACACTCAGGACTAAATCAGATCTCTGCAAGTAGTTTTCCAGCATAAAAAGTAGGAAAATCTGTTTCCAGTCATTGATTTTTCTATCCTATTCTTTTCGAAATAGGATTTGTGGAAAAGGTGGTAGGTTTATTCCTATGAAATAAAGAGCCTCTGCCATACGCTGACTCCTGCGATGGTTCACTGTTGTGTTTCCCAGGTAGTGGATAAATCTTAGTGGGATTCTTAGAGGTTAAGAGTAGCTACAATACCATTGATTTTATTGCAGCTGGTGGTCTTGAACCTATATATTTCTGCGGTAGAATTCTAAGAAATCAGATTTTAGTTTTGTCCCTATTAAAGCATCTTTGATATTCATGTCATCCCAATTGTAATAGGTGTTACCGCTATGAATGGATTTAAATAAAGCATATATACATCTTGAATTCATTCTGCAGTGATATAAAAGTTTGTATTGGTAATTTTGCTTCCAGCTTAAATGCCAGATAAGTTTTGTCGAAATTAATGTAAAATTCCCTTTTGAAATATTTGAATTAAATGGAGAGATCATACAGCCCTTCCCCGTTTCCTGTTTCTCATTATTATTAAGGGACTTTATAGTCCAGGAATATTAACTTTATGCGATATGAGTTTTTAAAACTCCAGCTCAGAAGGCTGGGTATCTAAAAATATCCCTTAGCTATTCTCTAAAATAGCTACACACAGTCTATTTAAGTACTTGTACTAATACTGCAATAATATTTTAATAAGAATTCAAATAACTCATGTTACGTTAGCACTTCTAGAATGGCTTTCTCTTTTGCGATAGGAACATGGTCCTGTAATTTTTCCATGGCTGTGAGAAATTTTTGTCATTTTATGGATCTTTAGAAAGAAACAGAGATCTATACTAGTAATACTTTTTAGTGCATGATGGAGCCTCTTAGGTCAGTAGCATTACTGCTAAAATGGAAAATGCTGTACAAAACTGTCAGAAAAATTCTCCATAACAGCAAGCTTGAAAACCTAAAAAACCTAAATACAGATGTGACACCATTAGTAAACAGGTGGAGTTAAAAGGAATACACAAAGCTTGCAGTCATCTAAGGATAAAATAAAGTAATGTTGAGATGTAGTTGTGTAATAAAAAAAAAAAATCTAGAAGTTAAGCCACTAGAGCCTATCTGAGATATTGTTAATGTGTCTGACCTGAAATAAGTTTCTTAAAAGTACATTCTATATTGGAACAGTGTAGAAAAAAAATAAACTATATTTTTTTTCTTTTGTGGAATATTCTTTTAGACCAGTCTGGTTTGCAGCACTTTTCCTGAGTTTTGGATGCTTTTATGACTCTGGTATCTGCATCTTATGACACTGGTATCATCTCCCGATATCACCAAAGACTTCTAGGAAAAATATGCAGATTAAGATGTGTTAGTTGAATCAAGCAGAGTCATTAATTGTACATAGTTTAATGAAATGGAAACAGATTAACCACTGAAGTACAGTCTCTGAAACATCATATGTTCTGATGGATGGAGAGACATGGCTGAGTGGGATTGGAAGAAGGGTTGAAGCATGTGCTGCACATATGGTTAAATGTGTTGTAGACAAGGTTTCTTTGTGTGTGAGGACATCATCTTGATGCCACATTAGTGATTCGTCAGATGTCTTCGTGCTACACGTGGGATACTGGGATAGGCGAGAGGTGAGAAACCACCATGAGAGAGAGCCTGGAGGTGTAGGTGGAATGTTAGAAGTGGAGGGGGAGTTGATTCCACTGTACGAGTCCTACGCTGAATCTTGTTAGCCATGTGATTTTCATAGAGAACCGTTTCTCTAAAACAATAAGTAAAATACAAGACAGCAAATGTTAGTTGTTCACCTCATACCTACATGCAGGTTTTGCTCAAGATTGTCTTAAGCTCCGAGATACTCTTCTGTGATCAGTGCACAGCAAAATGGGGCCTTAATTTGGAGTGACTCATAGGCCAGCCAGATAGGAAGCTATGGAAATATTTTTCTGCAAAACAACTATTTAGTATGTTAATCATTTTTAACTCAGGGTTGCAGTGTTATATCTTCCACGTGGATGACAAATTTAGGTGGGGGAAGCAATATGTGTAACAAATAGATTTTAAAACAGGAGTTATCAAAATGCTGTGAATACTGAGACATTCATTCAGTAAAGGCAAAGGAATACTGATCAGAATTCTCAGATAACAAAAAGGAATAAACTCAGTTCAGTAATGGAAAGATATTCACTTCTTAATATTCATTGGTGTCATATCAAGCTAAAAGACTTATTTATATTTATAGATTGAAACGTATTCCAGATGATACAGTAATCTTCTAAAAGTAAATTTTATTACTAAGAGAAGCTATATACACAGCACTGAAAGGCATGTTTTCTTGAAGAGCAGACATTGTATAGGTTGCAGCATCGGAGTTTTCTCAGTGTTACCATGCCACGACCTTCATGAGTCACTTTTAAAAAGACAGGATAAAGTTTCACACTGTCCTCTTTTACAGCTTTGCCTCTTTCTCAAAGCTGCTAATGAAGCCTTCACTTCATATTAGTTACTATGCTGCTAATGCCGTGGATATCTACAGCACCAAGGATCACCGCCACAGAACTGGCTGTGGTCTGTTAGGGTAGCTAAAGTGAAAATTATGCATCTTTTGACTTTTGCTGAACACCATTGACAAGAATTCCTGATTTTCTTTGCACGGTACAGTATAAAGTATTTTATTTATTGATCAGTTATTCTTCTACCACATAGTGCAAAAGAAATGTGAATACAGTCCATTTTAACACTGAAAAGCAGCTTTTATGGACAGGACTGTTGTTATCGGAGCTGGTGGCATGCCACGGCCAGAGGTAGTAGGGAGGCACATTGTTTACGCCAGCTGCATGGCTTCAGTCGCACTTATGTCTGATGTCAGCATGGTGCTGCTTCTCTGTATTTGAAATGTCCTCTGGATAAAAATTTCCATCACAGCTGCCTTAACCAATTGACAGAACATTCTGTCTGAGAGTGCAGATGAGCGGCTCCCAGAGCAGAGATGGATCGCTCCTATCAGCGCTCGAAGAAAATGAGCCTGTCTCCCAACCATAAACTGAAAGATGTTCTCACGATCAGAGATGAGAATCAATGCGGATCTGTTCTGAGGAAGAAGGGGGTTCAGTTTATCACTGATTTCCTATTGTCATGTAGTCTAAATACCTGAAACTACGCTATTGAGAGTATCATTCTACGTGGAAATGAATTGTAATAGCTTGTGGATATCTTCTTTAGACAGCTATCAGAGATGATAGCAGGAAATGTTGTAATAAGCAGACCAACTTCTGTAAAAAGTTAAAGAATAAACCAGCATATATTTTCAAATGGATAGCTGCCGGTATAAATGTTTCCTCATCTGTTATGCCTTTTCTTTTGTATATCAGATCAGATAAGAGAAGCCCTTTGGAAACATGGAGTAAATGCTACTCAGACTAGCTGAAAACCTGACAGAACTACCGTAGATTTTTGGTGGCAGAGCAACTGCAAAGAGCATTAACTATACATTGGTTAAATGTAGCTAAAGGGAAGAACGTCACTTAAAACGTAACCATTGTTTTGATGAGCCATACACTTTCTTATGCACTGTTTACCAATCTAGAAGCATATGCAGGTCATTACAAATGTGATGTTTACTTACTCAGCAATACTGCTTTCTGTACATATTTCAGTAACAAAAATAATTTTCTTGCCATGTTCTCCCATTTAGGCCAACAAAAACTGATGATATTGAACTGGGTTCTATTCTAGATATTGGATTGGAAATGTAATTGTTGATTCTTGAGGAATTCTTTTCAATTACATTTAATTCTTAGCTTGGGAAAAGAATCTCTTACCTCTATCCGACACACTAGATTTTAAACTAGTGTATTTTCCAATGTAAATTGGGAATTTTATCATATGTGTGGAACATTTATTTCTTAGTTATCCTTTCAGTGTGGAAAATAAGTCTTTATAGATTAAGCATATGTGTGTAAAATAGGTTTAATATTACAAATTAAAAAGATAGAATAATGGATTGAGATTCTGCTGATTAAAGGCTGCAATACTAATACCACCTCAGAGGAAAAATAGTTTTGAGTTTTCCACTGTGTCCTAAAATGTATTCTCATCTTATACATGATATTTCAGGCCCTGAAGCTGTGCAAAGCGATTACTGATTCTTTTTAAGTCTCTGGGAACTGTAATGCAAAAGATTCCTAAGGACAGCAGAGAAGAATGGAGGTTTGCTAAAACCAGTGTTGCTGTATTCCATGGGACATCTGGTTCCAAGAATTGTCTAGCATAAACAGCCTGGGCAAACAATTTAAGATGGAGGTTTTTAGAGATTTACTTAGTCTCTACTGGCCCTTAATTACTCACATGCAAACCAGCATCATCAGTGCTTACTGATGTGTTGTTACCTCATTTGTAGGATCTAGATTGATGGAATGAGAGAATATTGTTCTCTCCCATTCAACCAAGTGTTTCATGAAAGAGGAATAAGTTACACTGTGGTAATATATTCAGCAATGGTTTACAACAGTATTAAATAAAATGTTGCTCTCTTCAAATGAATTATCAAAAAGAACCAGAAAGCAAGGGCAAAAGAAAAGCAAAAAAGTAAATAAAATTATACTTCATGGAAAGAGAAAGCTGTTGATGAAAAGAAAATTTTCAATTCATGACAACTACCTGAATAGGAAACCACACTAGAATAAGATGAATCAGAATACCCTAGGCAAAACAGAAAACATCCATCTGAAAGCATGTACTCCTTGAAGAAGAAAACTCTACTGAAATCAAGAAGCAAGATAAAGAGCTGTGAGAATCAAAGCACATATTAAGTATGTTAAAATCAACTTACAGAACAGAGATCCTAATTCATAAACAAGTATATTTGTCAAAGTGCTCAAGAAATATGGCATATTCTTTAGTGAAAACATTAATGTTCCAAGATGATACATATGTGGCAGAAAGATAAATACATGCCCATTTCCCATCAGAATTTCACTTGACTTACGAAGAGAAAAAATTGACCGGAAAACAGACTGGATGCAGAACTAAACTATTGTTTTTTCTCTGTAGAATTAGCACACAGTGAAATACTGACAAACTGCAGAGACACTTAGGGTTGTAGTCATACATCTAATTTCAGTTGTCTTACTTCCATTTGCAATCATGTGAAAATATGAAGGTAACATATAAGCTCTTCCAGACCTTGAAATATATGTTATTAATAAATTAAAAAAAAAAAAAACCTCTCATTTTCACTACCATGCCATTTTTAGTATAATTACTTCTGACCTAAACCTCTGTTGCTAATTCTAAATGAACGTTTTCAAATTACAAAGTGCATATTGTTGTCAGTACAACCTGTTGCTATTATATGCCAATACTGTGTGTTAATGAATTGTTAAATATCCAGAGCTGCCGACTCCTCCATCTAAGGGAATATAAACAATATGAAATAGATGTGATACATGACTAGGCTGAAAAAAGTCTACTGATCTATAGTTGATTGTTTTTTTAATATAAATTACACATATCTTTCTAAGTTAAGACATCTAAACAATCTAAAAGGCCAGCTATTGGGCTCATGTAATATCTTTGCTTCCATTTCCTCTACATTAATTCCTATAAACTGTTAATTCTCTTTATTTAGGGTTGAATCCTCTGAAGTACTGAGTACTACATAGAAAAGGCTCTTCCTTTGTACCTTGATAATAAGTTTTGAACATTTTGTAAGCTCATGTCTTGAATAATCAAAGTTATTGATATCAATAGCTGTATTCAATATTTAAAATTGCTGTTTAGAAATATACTCATTTTTCATGTGAAGAAAGGAATCTGATGAAAGTCTACAGGGCAGTGATGTGCCTCAGAAATCGCTCTACTGAAATGAATTACTTTTTTGACCGAGTAACTTCAGAAGACATTCACATCAATATAGTTTATAAAATGTAGAAAGGAAAATTGACAAGAGTTCTTTGGAAAACAGAGGCAGTACTTCCTCACTACTTCATAAACGCTGAAAAATGCGTTCTTTTATTTAAAGAGGAGCGAAGGGGTTAATATGTTCCTTGTCATCCAGCCTTTTTAAAGGAATCAATCTTGCTGAAAACCACAGAGATGAGAAGGTATGAAATGTAAAAACAAAGAGCATTGTTGAGTTTGGACTGTACTGCCATAGAAATGGAGGAGCACATTAGGACAAGCTCTACTGTTAGTAGGTGTCCTTTCTAGGAAATTGTTTAACTCAGCCCATTTAACAACCTGTTCCTTGCCTTTGCTTTTGAAAACACATTGACATTTGCCCTCCTTATATCTGGAAGCAGCCACACAAAGCCGATAGACTGGGTCCAAGAATGGAAAACAGCAGTGTCATAAAGCTTAATTTCAATAACAAGCTTCAGCAGCTTAGAAAATGCACACTCTTCATTCCTCTTACAATGGAAATAAGTATAATTTAGCCTCTAACAAGGAAAGGAGTAATGAGTTAAAGATTTAGTGCCTGTGTTTATAGGAGGCCTGTGTGAGATTATCAACAGGGGCAAAAGTGTTGGGTTTTTTTTTTATTTGACTGATTTTTGATTTTTTTTCCAGTCATATTTGAAAGTAAAAATTTAAATGTACTGAAAATAGATTGCTGTCAATTGCTTTTAAAAAGGATAGCATATTGGTTCAAAAGAATATGCCAGTAAACATAACATACTTATCTTCACACAGCTAAATATCTAAAACATTCCTTTCTAAATTGGTAAAAATATTTATTACCCTTTTCTCTTCTGTTCTTCCACACAATAACAATTGATCCTTCTTTCACTCACAATGTACCTTTCATTAATGGAGACTAATGTTCTTTGTAGAGGTCTATGTTGTCCTAAGAGTTGAAAAAATGAAGTTTGGAATATGGCCTAGCTGCCAAATTGGAGTAGAACCTAATTTGCAGAGACCTAACTCAGTGCATGTTTCCTAGGTTAGTGATTCTCGAACAGTGACATACCTGGCTTTACTTATTTTTGCATTATTCCCACATCATCAGTCAAGAAGAAAACAGTAGCTACAGGGCAGGTTAGACTTTTTTTCCTATTTCCCCTTTGCAAAGATTAATTCCAGTACAACTCGCTACAGGAACTCCTTTGACCCTTGCAGCTTGCATCCCAACCAGTTCTGGTTCTCTTGGCTTTTATCTCCAGCAAGGACTGAGGGAACAGGATTCAGGAAGAATGTCAGCAGTGAATCTTGCTCCAGAAAGGTTGAAAATCTTTCCATTTAGTTGTAGGTACTGTGAGGCTTGTCATTTCTACTAGTTTGAAATTAAATGCATGCCTATAATTCTTTGTTCTCCGTGACCACTGGAACATAAGCTCTTTGCGCATTTGATAGGTTGTCTAGTAAAAGGATAATTATCTCTGATGAGGTCTTAAAAAAATTTATTGCCTTGTTGTAACAATTTATGTAAAATTATCAAATAATTGGGAATTGTGGCAGCTACAGTAATGCAAGGTCCGTGAAAGAGGGGGAAATGCATTTAAACCCCCCAAATATGTTGTGTTGCAAAGCACAGTTTCAAGGAGTATCGCTGCTTTTTTCCATTTATCTTTCAACTGGGCCTATATCTCATCATGATTTCTACTCGTGACTCATAGTATTGCTATATTTTTCTTCTTATGTTGAAATATCTGATTTATTGTCCCATCAGAAACCTTTCCAATGCATTTTAACAGACATATATTAGTGTCTTTTAAATAATTATATAGGCTTAAGGTCTCATCATCCCAAATTCTACAAAAGCTATTGGAGCTGCTTTACTGTATGTACATTCCATTTGTAGACTACAAGATGCATATTAATAGTTCTACAATACAGTTTCCTGTTATATATGTGTTCTCGTGTTTATCAGTGTAAAAATGGCTAAAGTGCATATAGTTCACTCATTCATAAACAGATCTTTCAGCCAGTCATTAGTTTTTCTGCTAAATATTACACAGGATTGTAGCAAACTGGTTCTCCTCTTCCTATCCAATATACAGAAAAATAAAGGAGCCTTAGGTTAAAGAAGCATGAGGGAACTCTCTGGTATTTTAGTTCTCATTGGCATGAAAATGATTGTACTTCTTATCCATTGCTATATAGTGAAAATTAAAATTAAAGATTTTGCAGTTAGGATGAATAACACAAACATTAAAATTTACCTCAGCTACAGAAAATTGTACGTTTAACATACTGTCCTATGCCCCTATACATTATTTAGTCAGGTTTACATACTTAATACATTTTCCCAAAGGCCACAGCAGACATATGTTATATTCTACTTTGCTGAAGTACTTGCTTGTCTACAAAGTCCTGCTGATAAAAATTATATATCAAACAAATGAGATGCATGTCAGAAACCTATAAATAATGTATTAAACGCTAGTATACTCGTAAATATTATAGAAAAGACCAATAGGTTCCAAAAGAGTATTTCCCTCATAACTTCTTACTTAAACCACAAGGGTGTGATGCTGTTTAGGAGGCTGAATTATACAGATCTGGATTTATAATTAGTCCAGCTATTAACCTTTTCTACAGTTTCTCCTTTTGGTGATATACAGTACTATAAATTCCATAAGAGATTACCTTGAAGAAAATAAGTTTTTACATAAATATTCCATGCATATTATATAGTCACTATAAATTTATTTATTCTGGATCTGGCTCTCTACAGTCTCATACCGGTGCAGTCAGACCTGTGCAAGATGGATACATACTAGATGAAAGCAAATCTCTCTGATCTCTTAGAGCAAAGATGCTGTATATATTTTGGAATGAATACGCATTACCTGGGTTTCATAGTGTTGAGGCAGGTCAGAACTTAAGTTTTGGGGTGACATGCGTGGCAGAAATTGCAGATAGACTTACAGCACTAAATCACTGTATAATGAAATTATCAAGTCTTATTAATCCTGAGCCAATTCTTGCCTAATAAGATGTGTAGATTTGGTATGCATATGCCTTTACTGTTTTCTGCTCCTCATTTTGATTGATATAAAAACAGTGGTGCTCAGCTTTGAAAGAAAAAAAAAGTTATGCAGCCAGTTTAGACAAACCTCAGGCACTGAGAGTCATGTTTATAAATATATATCTGCAGGGATCTCTGCAAGTGACCAAGATTTCCTCATCCAGATCTCTAATGGATTATTTTTAAAGAAGAAATTGCATCAGAACCTCCTGCACAGAGCTGCTGACAGCCAGTAAACGGGTGCATATTAATGCTGCATTAACATTGTAAACTGCAGCACTTCACAAGAGCCTGCCAGAACATGACCCAATCTGGACTGTTAAAATGGCTCCACATGTATTTGTATTTTGCTATCCATTCAAAAACAAAAAAAAAAAAACCGAAGAAAGGTTTAATTATCTAACTCTTCACAGAAGCTTCTCCTGGAAGAGCCAAACAATGCTGTTACGCTGTGACAGTTTAATATATATCTGCAAACAAGCACTTAAACTCAAAGCACTTGTTTTAAAGTTATTTTAATCCATTACTCTGTTATTCCATATTTTTAACTTTTAGAACAGTGGGTTTATGTCTACAGGGATTTCAAAAGTCAAACCTGACAGTACATATTTAACTATCATAACCACCCAGCAATTATGTTTAGTTTCTGCATTCTCATCTAACTAGCCTTGCAATCTAGGAACTTCTGTGCATATTGGGATTTCTGTAGAAGTTAGCACTAATGAAACAGAGTTTTAAATTTCCCCAGGCTCAATCTAGACATTAGGATATAAATGTAAATTAGCAGAGAAGAACTAGCTGCCTTGAATACTAACACTTTAATCACACTACTTTTGGTTAAAAATGTACTACAGAATGAGGGAGCCAGTCTCCTGCACCTGGAACCTCCAAACTGCATTAATAATTATCAGAATGTTTCTATAACTGTCTATATGCTGTAAGACTGTAAGACTCAGACAACTTCCAACAGCAGACTAACATTGCCTGTCTGATAAATAATAGACATCTAATTTTGTCCTGTCTGGAGGACTCTTTTTAAAAACATTCTTATCTGGTGAAAAAACAGTTATAGAACGAATGTGGCCACAGTATTATTCTTATTTTGCATTGTACTGGCATGACAAATGTTGCAAATTCATTGCTTTTTCTGGACATTCATAAAGCCCCTGCAATATTTATTTTCATTGCAGTCTGTTTTATATGATTGTGGGTCTTTACACTCTTTGCTTTACTTGACTCTCTATCCCCATCATCGCTGCCAGTGTATTCCCATGGTAAGCAAGTGAAAATAAGATAACTAGTGAGAATATTAACCTTTTACATGGCTAGTAACAAAGTACCAATTCAAGTTATAAAAGAACTGAGATTTGTATACTTAAGGATCTGCTCCATTTAAAACTTTTTACAGCAATTAAATATGCATTATTGTTAAGACCAGTTACATATTTCAGTTCCTTACCTACTTGGAATGGCTAGTCTTTTTCAATATATGCTGGTAGCAATGATCCTAATTAGAAGACTAATTTACTGGAAGTGTAAAAATGATATAAATTCCACTTTTTGAAGTTCAAGTACCATGTGATAGATTTTGATAACGAATATAAAACTGAAAGAAAAATGGAACTCCACTGTAAAAATCTGAAATTCTCTATTTGCTCCAGTGTAGTACTGAGGGATGGAATCTAAGATAGTTTTCTACAGTGACTTTCAGAATTTTCAATAAATACTGCAGAAACTTGCCCTTTTATCAATTGTGTCCTCAGTTTTGTGGTTTGTGTTGGGTTTTTTGATCTCATAGATGAGACATTTTTAGCACAGCATCTTTTTTCATGTCCTTTATCAATGTTCATGCAGTTACATCCTCGGTTTTGAAGACAGTTCAATGTCTTCCTATGAACTAAATTTTGGGTCCAGGTTTTGAAGTTGCTAGAGAACGGTAGCAAATAAGTCCTGCATGACTCTTGATTGGCTTTGTCAAAGGGCAATTAGGATACTACCTTAGGCCATAAACTTTATTATCATTTCATACCAAACCAAAGATGAACAAGAAAATTCAAGGCATCACAATTGTCAATGAGATGTCTCTTAAAAATCATTTTGTTTAAAAGCATTTGACATCGTTTAAAATACATTTTTTGCAAGCTTGCCTCCTAGGAAGCACTTGGGAGCCTAAGTAAAATTTGAATGTTTATGTTTTAAAGCTCTTTTAATGCAAGAAATCTGTGTATAATTATCTCTAATTAGTCATCTCTTCCACTGAGATTTATACTAAGCATTTAGCTTTTCTCTTCCCTACATTAGCTGTATCCCAGACTTCTTTAACAACTAGGACTGTCTGACAAGCTGATCTCTAGATGAGATTTCAAACTCATCTGATTCTATTTTACCTGTTGCTTTAGGACATTTCTTAATGAGACCAGAGTTACTTTCATGTCTAATTAAGCTGAAGAGATTAAGATATTTAGGTCTTGTTTTCATATATTTTCCTAAGGGAAAAAGTAAATACACAACAACAGAGATCAGCAAAAATACAAGAAAGAAGAAAAGCAGCAGGAACATAGGGGAGTATTATGTAATAAAAGGGAACATGAAAAGGGAGAAGCAGGTCGGGCAGATGATCCTTCATAAAGTATGTTCACTTTCTACTGCCACAAAAAAATATTGCACTGCATTGTGAGTCAGAATTTCTCTCTAGCACAATAGTTATGTAACTTTTAGATGAACCTGAAGAGAAATATGGAAGCAGGGACTTCATGTCTTTATACGCTATATAAAAGACTCTTATTATGATTTCTTTCCTATGAAATAAAATTCTCTGTATGCTAGCCATGAGATTGATGAAACAATGGATCCAAAATGCTGTGTGAAACATGTCTTTGGGTTTTTTTATGTTCCTTATCTTCTTCACTGACAGCTTTCAATGCAATGAGAAGTATCATTATTATTTATCATTATATATTCAGGAAAGAAATTATCCCTGCTATTTGGAACTTTAATCTCTCTTCAAAAGCACTTTACCTTAGTTCCGATCTATTGGGCAAGATGATAGAGTCAAACCTCTTTTAACATGTATTCATATTCAGCAATAAACATTTTCATCGAATATTTTTCAACAATGGCTTTTAATGGTCATCTTTCTCAGTAAAAGGTTTCTTAAATCTTCTAGTTTAGATGCACTTCTCTGCAGTACCAAATGACTTTCCTCTAAGAGTAAGAAAACATTTAAACTGATCTTTTTCCATCTCCAGTTCTTTTCAATTACCCAAGAGTATATTTATTTATATACTTCACATGTTCATTTCACATGATTTTTCTTTTTTAATTCGTTGGTAAGAATTGAAAAAATATGGATGCTTTCATGGCTTTCTACCTTTTATTTCTTGATCTGGAATTCACTTTTATTCGGGTGTTGATGAGAAACTGGGAATACAAATGGTCCGTTTGGAAGGTTCTGGGCTTCAAATCAAAACAATGAAGAAAATATTTCTGTCAATGGAAATTGATTTTTTTTCAGTTTATGAAAAACAAAAACAAGAGTTTAATTTTAAACGATTCTTTTTTAATCTTAGTGTATATTATTTCTTATAATTAATTTAAGGAAAACGAAGTACCTAGTACACCAGCTACACATCAGTTACCATCACCCAAGTAAGGCTTCCTTGGGGAAATGGTGAATCAGTACTGGTGACAGGAGCATTAGCACCACCTTGTGTTCATGTGATAGGAAAGTAACTAACAACCCTCCCCAGCCATTAAAATTGTAATTCCTTTCTGTTCTCTCTACTGCGTGTTAACGAGGGAGCCATATCTGTGGGAAAAAGTGCGTATGATTTTGGCACCATATGTTCAGAATAATCGATCCATCCAGATAGTTGGGAAATGATCAGGAAACAAGTTTGCAGTTTTGGTCAATGTGCTAGGCAGCCTAACTATTGTCTGGTTTTTGGTAGGCATCCTGGAACAAGGCAGTTTAGAGGTGAATTTTGAAAGAAGAATTGGGAGTTATTTATAGGAGTTCTTTCTGAATGTGAAAGGGAACACTGTGAAAACTATGGTAGTTATTTCTTTGAAAATGTAAAAAGTGAGAAAAGGAGACGGGCATTGTGCAACGATGGAAAGCTGTGGAAAGAGTCAATATCATGTTTGTATTATTGTTTCATAGTCTGTAAACATAGCACTAGGCAGCACTGCTTTCCTCAGTCTTTTGCATGGTAGAAACTTTTTTGTAAGCAAATCTTTCCGGTACATTTTTTCACCAAGATGACTACCAAAATTCATCACTTTTCATCTTTCTCAAAAATGTCAACTTCTCTTTAGAAATTTACTTGGTTGTGGTTGTACAGTTCCTGAAAAAGTGATATCCCATCAGAAATTGCACTTACTTACATCTGTCTTTGCTCTACTACATAATGCAGAGTTTCTGGTAAAAAGTGTGTGGCAAAACCTGTTCTTGCCTGGAACTGCTAATCGAGGTAGTGCAATTTCATATACAGTTTTCTATACCTATGTGTATTTAGCCAACCTACATGAAATTCTGCTTTTCTCAGAGAGGGAAACAGAAGAGCAACTTTTCCCTACTTTCTGGACCTTGCTTTTGGTCCAGAAAGTAAAAACTTCTGACTGGTGTTTCTTACCTCACTTTCTCCTTCCTAATCTTTCACAAATTTGAATGCTCCCAGACTAAGAGCAAGACTGTGTCTGTGTGTCACTTTAGCAGAAAGTATCACTTTTCTGTGCAGTAGAAACATAACTAGCAAAATATATAATGACATAATACACTCATAACTATAAAAAATATTCTGATTCTCCTTTACAATTCAGTTTGTGTAATGGTCTGTGCCTTATCAAAGTGAATACTCGTTGGGTACAGCTAGACTTCTGTTGTTCTCTTTTGATCATGTTTTCCATCTACACATCACATGAACCTGCATCAGGCTGATGTAAGGTATAATTTTAAAATATAGCAACATTCCAAAATCACTGTGAACAACTCTAAATGAATAGTTTTGTCAAGTATAAATTACTAGATTTTAAAAATAATTTAATCTTCTGGGGTATGGCTGGGATCCCACATTCACAAACACAATCAGGAGTTCCTCAACAGTGTCCTTTTGGAGTTTGACAGTGCCTCAAATGTCCCTATAACTTTTTTGTGTGTTCAGCAAGGGGCAGGGCAATGTTATTAGTGCTGCTTAGTCCCTTCTGTAACTTCCTGGCAGTCAGCTGGAATCTCAGCGTCCTTCATGTCTGTGTAGTTTCCTACCAGCGTTAAGGGACATTTCACCCCCTTTTTGAAATAGTTTTCTCTTAGTCTGTTGAAAAGACCAAAACAAACAACTCAGCCCTTATATTTCAAACATTGTCAGAAACATAGTCAACGCTGGGATCTGGCTGATTTCCTGCCACTGTGTTTTGGAGCCTATTAACTGTGTGAAGGAGCAATTTCCATAAGCGGCCCCCCCAAACAACAAGAAGTTCAATTATTTAGGGAACTACCTTATCCTATCTTACAGTTGTCGAGGAAACAGTTTGGTAAACTAGGAATACTTCCTAAAATTTCAGTGACCTTTTTGAGAATTTAATCTGATTCAAAGAGAAGGATGCAAAAAGAGAAATTTTCAGCATCATTCTCAGAAGCACAGGCTGACAGAGCTCTGGCTAAGTGGGGTGATATCCCACCCCAGGTGAGTTGAAAAGATCCTACTCAGCAGTGAGCCCAGCAGCTGTGTCTCGGGTCTCAACAGAGACTGTTGCAATCCAGGCAGTGATCTCTATTCCCACAGGAGACATGAATACAATTCAAAACCAGTGCATCAGCATAACTGTTACCTGTTCAAGAAAAGACAATCACTCAGGAGGCTTTTCTGAACTTGGGCTAGCCAAAACGTGTCAAGTCCTTAGCAACAGTCCTGCATTGACTAGTATTGCAGCTGTGCACTAGAGATACCACCCTTTGCTACTCACAAAGAAAAGTATCACAGAGAACTGCAATACTGTATAAACTGCACGTGTTTTCATATAAGAAAATTCCATTTGGCGCAGCGTATCTGGCAACATTTTACCTGTCGCTTTCCTCTAAGCCAGGTTAATATAACTGGTTGAGAAACCTGAGGGCTAGAATTTTTTTTTGCTCAATGCACTTCTGGGATTTGGTACGTCTAAGTTTTTCATGCTTAAGGACTCTTGTTGCCAGTTATAAAAATCTTTGTTCCGATTCTTGCAAAAATCTGTATCTGTTCCTTCAACTAGGGTACTTCCTCTAAAAGAAATATACTCATTATCCAATGGTTCTTGCTTCAGAATCTCCTTCTAGTTCTGTTGGAGTATGAGTACAATACACCTGACATTTCACACCTTCCTATGTGACTTTCTCATGGACTAATACACAGTATCTGTATAGTACTCCAAGCAGACCTTTTTGGTTACACTGCTCCAAATTCAGTAGGGAACATCCCATGGGTATCTGAAACTACCACACGCAACAGATACCCACTTGATATCTGCTAAAAATTTTTCACTACTGACTTTATAAATTTAGGCTCACTTATCTCAGCAGTGGCACAAGATGCAAAGGTGGGATTGAATGTCACCTCTCCTGGTTATAATTTTATGTCTTCCCTTGATAAGTCTGCCATCCTTTTATGACTTCTATATGTTACTAACTACAATAGGCAATTCCAATTAGAATAGGCATTCTAATCAGAAGCATTAATAACTTTTGTTGTTGTTTTGAACTATTCCCATGCTGAACCTGCTGTATCTAATTTTTGTGTTAATAAAAAGCAAATGTTAAAGCTTATCCAGAGACAGAAGAAACCAAAATAACCATGTCTGTCGTGAAGGAAAATTTACTCTTTATTCTAGGCTTACAATATTTATGACTGATCTATGCTGCTGAAGAATTACTACACCTACCAGAACTACGTCACAGATATTTGAGACAAACTTTTGAAAGAGGACAGTTCTGACCTTGAGTAATTGAGTTTTAGATTCCATTCATAGTGAAGTTTGTATACTGGCTTCAAGCTTCATGAGAAATGGGTTTGGTTTGTTATTTCTGATCTTCCTAAGAACATAATATATAGCCAGTATTTCAAGACTTACTTTCTGCTGCATAGAATCCATTTAATCCAAGGAAGATAGCCTAGAGGACCCTGTATTTACCTCAGGATCCTTACAGCTGTACTTTCTTTAGGAAGAGGCAGATTTAGATTTCCAGAGTATTGTTGAAGAAAGGAGATTTCATTCTGAAGAATGAGACCAAGTTCCTTATCTTAAATTTGTATCTTTTGAAATCTATAGAAGTAAATAAATACCTGAGATCACGAAAGGAAGATAAAAAATCCGTACTCTGTCATTCACATACGCAGCAATTTTTATGCTAGGTTTGAAAACTTATCATATTTCTGGTTTCTTCTCTTTTTCATTTTGCCATCCTTTGTCTTCAAAGAGGCTGGCTTTGGACTTACTAAAATCTTACCACTTTTTTCAGAACTGGGCTGCAGCCTACATAAACTGTGGAGACACATCTCATATTTATAGAGATACTAAAATGCATGTTTTGGAAAAGGAGTTGTATTTCAGGCCAGTTCTTTCATCACTTTTGCCATGCTGTTTAGTGAGGAATTTTCTTCTTTCTTTTGCTCCCCACAAAGTGATTACATTGGCAGCAAATAATTTTGACTATCAGAGCCCTAAAAATGACAGAAAAGTTATATATGAGCAGCAGTATATTAAAATCACAGATGGCCTCAGCTAATTTATTCTTCTTTTATTTATGCACTGCAAGACATTATATGGACAAAACTGTAATTTCTCTTTATTTAAGAGCCAGTTCTTAAGATGTTTTCTTTTAGTTTCCTCAAGATGTGCTTTTTCCCCAAATATCAAAATAGCATAAACTAGCTGTCTAAATGAAAGATGACATGGAGCATGGTAGAAAAACTCTACTTCAGGTGGCGTATGCAGAACCTTGCAAAGAAATAGCAAGAATTGTGAATTACGCATTTATTTCCTGGTGTACGCCTGTTGCTCGAATGCACCAGCTAAATAATGTAAATAACTAAAGTGATTTTAAGGAATGGATAGATATATGTATGCATGGTAGATTATCCATGGAGTTGTCCAAGGCCAGGTTGGATGGAGCCTTGGGCAGCCTGGTCTAGTGGGAGGTGTCCCTGCCCGTGGCAGGAGGTTTGGAACTCGATGATCTTTAAGATCCCTTCCAACCCAAACTATTCTATGATTCTATGTCAGCTAAAGCTTGGATGGAGACAGACTGATGAGCTGCGTCCAGCCTGAGGCACACTTTTCCCAGTTCCTTGGATTCTTCACTGCAATAATTATTACAAAGAACTGCAGATGCAGATTTAGCTGCTACATTAAAGCTGGTAGTAATCACCTGTATGCCTTTTACACATCCCCTTGAGTATATACAGCATACAAATGGTGCGGTTACAGAGAACATCACCAGGAGATGAAGTTCCCCACTCCAGGACCCGGGATTGGTAACACAGGTGGCCACAGGAGTTCCCCACCTCAACAGGCTCAGCTCGTGAAAGCAAAGCGGTTGAAGCACCGTCTATAAATCAACAGCGCTCTCCCAAGCCTTGACTTCACTGTCAATCTTTCTTCCTCGGCAAAGTAAATTATCAAAGGGGGCTACTCTGCGTTCTTCCCACTCGCCGGTGCCTCTCCCTCGCCCCTCCCTCTCCGGCGCAGGTGAAGCTGCCGTCCAGGGGCGCATCCAGCCGGGGCAGCTGTTCTCACCCGCCTCGGCTCCCCGGCTGCTTCTCTGACTGCCGAGAGCCTCCCCGCTTCGAGGGCTCCGTCCCATCCCAGTGCCAGCTCTGCTCGGGGAGCATCCCTGCTCTCCCTGTGCTCCATCCCACCCCCGTGCCACCCCTGCTCGGGGAGCATCCCTGCTCTGCCTGTGCTCCATCCCATCCTGGTGCCATTCCTGCTCTCCCGGTGCTCCATCCCATCCCGGTACCAGCCCTGCTCGGAGAGCATCCCTGCCCTCCCTGTGCTCCATCCCCTCCCGGTGCCATCCCTGCCCTCCCTGTGCTCCATCCCATCCCTGTGCTCCATCCCCTCCCGGTGCCATCCCTGCCCTCCCTCCGCTCCAACCCGCTCGGTGCGGGGCGGCTGCGGGCGCGGTGCTGGCCGGTAAGGCGCCTGCGCAGCTCTCCCGGGCATGCTCATTAACAGCGAAGGAGCCGAAAAAGGGGAAAAAAAAAAAAAAAAAAGAAAAGGGAAAAAAAAAAAATCCCACCCCAAAACCCACCCACCCTGCGAGCGGCGGCGCCGCTGACTCTGGAGCCGCCGGAGAGCAGCGGCAGCAGCAGCGGCGGCGCGGGGCGCGCTGCCTTTTGGCTTCTCGCCGGTAGCTGCGGGTCAGAAGCGGCTGCGGGAGCCGGCGCTGCCCCCGGCGGGGCGGGGAGCCGCCCGGCGCCGGCGATGGGGATTTATATTCGCCGGGAGCGGGCGCCGCGCCGAGGGGCGGTGGGGGCAGCCGCCGGCGGGGCTCAGCCGGGGCGCTGCTGAAACTTCGGACGGCGGCCGCGCTCGGTAAGTTTGATGGGGAGGCGGCAGCGGGGCCGCCCGCGCCCCAACTTCGCCTCGCGGGGCAGCCAGGGGGTGCCCTGCCCCGCGGGTCGCTCTTGGAAAGGCTTCGGGGATGATGCTGGGTGCTCTCGGAGGGGTTTGTGTGGATGCTGTTCGGTGCTCTCGGTGAGGTTTGCGTGGATGCTGCCGGGTGCTCTTGGAGAGGGTTTTGTGGATGCCTCTAGGTGCTCTCAGAGGGAGGGTTGTGGATGTCTCTGGGTGCTCTCCGAGAGGATTTTGTGGATATCTCTAGGATGCTCTCAGAGGGGCTTTGTGCGTGTCTCTGGGTGCTCTTGGAGGGGGTTTTTGTGCGCGTCTCTGGGTGCTCTTGGAGAGGGTTTTTGTGCGTGTCTCTAGGTGCTTTTGCAGAGGGTTTTTGTGCGTGTCTCTGGGTACTCTCGGAGCGGTTTTGTGCGTGTGTCTGGGTGCTCTTGGAGAGGTTTTTTTGCGTGTCTCTGGGTGCTTTTGGAGAGGATTTTGTGTGTGCCTCTGGGTGCTCTCGGGGGGGCTTTTGTAGGTGCCTCTAGGTGCTCTCGGGGGGGGGGGGTGGGGGAAGTTGTGTGGATGCCCCTGGGTGCTCTCGGAGGAGCTTTCGTGGGTGCCTCTGGGTGCTCTCGGAGAGGCTTTTGTGGGTGCCCCTAGGTGCTGTCGGAGCTGGTTCCGTGTGTGCGTGCGGGTGCTGCCAGGGGGTGCCCCTAGGTGCTCTCGGGGGGGCTCGGCGGGTGCCGCGGGGTCGGCGCTGCGGGCGGGGAGCGGCCTTTGCGGGGCGGCGGGAGCTCGCGGGGCTGAGCTCCGGCGCTCCTCACGCCTATAGGGGGTCTCCTTCGCCCGCGGTTGAGAGGAGGACGCGGGGTGGGCTCGGGGCCGGGGCGGAGCGGGGAAGGGCGGTGCGGGAGCGCCCACCTGGAGGAGCCGCATCCCCGGGGAGCGGGCGGGGGCCGCGGGCTGAGCTCTGCCACCGGCGCTCACACGGACGTGTAGGATGCCCTCCTGCTGCTGTCTGGGGGAGCCGGTCATCTCCAGCGCTGGGCAAGGTCTGCGAATAATCGTTGCTGCTGCTTTCGACTGTTTCTTTCCCCTAAATGCCTCGCAGCTGGCGCTTTAGGCTTGTTGGGGAAGGCTCCGAGCGGCTCTCGGGGCGGCTGTGGAGCGGAGAGGGGTCTCTGCTTCCCGAGTGCCAGTTGCGTGATTTACTGTGTTCAATATCAACACATTTGTGGGGTTTGCGTGCTCTAATTCTCAAATCGAAGGCAAGAACTTCTCCCGCCTCCCCTCCGCTCTTTGGCTTAAATATATGCCGCTTTTTCAGACTGTATAATAACTGCCTAGGTGATGGTCTCTCATTGATTATGTTCGCGCTACGCAAAGGTTGTAGATACCCATCTTGATCGTGCTGATGCTTCTCTGATAATTAACGAGTCGCATACACTGTAGGATGGATATCGATACCACTGGCCGTGTGGTGGGGCGAGCATCTCAAACATCCCCTCTGCCTCCAAATGTTTTTGCAGCAACAAACCACCACTCCTCCTAGTGCCTGTGTTTTGGCTCTTGATTATGATGCCTAACGTAGAGCGATTTGATATTTGAGGTACGGAATTCCTGGTGTTGTAGAGAACAGTCTGTGTGTGTGTCATAAATAGCAAGATACGCTGTAGTAGGGAAAGAGTCGTCAGTCAGAAGGTGAAACGCAGCCAAATAGTTTCCCTTCTTTGCTGTCCGTAGTTTCTTTTCAAAGCTTATTTTATGCATGACTTGTAATACTATGGGCTAATTTCAGGATGCTTTTCCTCTGGTGAAATATAGGGTTGTTAATAAACTAATTCTTGTTTTCCTGACAGATAGCATATCTTGATAATACAACACCATCACAACTTGTTAATGTATCTTAAGGTAATTGCGTGGTTTAAGGGTTTTGGCTTCTTTAAAGAGCTCAAATCTTTTAACAGCTTGGGGATTTAGGAACCTTTGTGGATGTTGCCTTTTTTTTTATTACATGACAATTTTGGTTCAAGGAATTATTAGAAATTTTCTGAATAATATATTCTCAGTAGGTTTTGTTCTATGAATGTCTGAACTGAAACAAAAATGTTTCATATACATAAGTAAACATCTTTTCTATTAAAAAAAGTGCCTTCCATTTGCCAAAGTTAAAATATTTAAATGACAATTCTAATTCAAAACCCAGAAAATTCTTATTAAAAGCAAGTCTTAGAAATGTGGGAATGCAAATTACTGCTTTTAACACTTCAAGTAGTCAAACGTGGAAGTAAAGGAACATATTGTATTGATAGCTTCTGTATAAAAAAGTCATTGAAATGTATTCAGAGTTCTATAAAAGCAGTGTTGTGAGAAAAGATGAAGCAAAAGAAATCTATTATTACTCGTTTCATGTGACATCATCATTTAAAATGATAGGTTTTAAAACTGAAGAAATTACATGGTGGGCCTGTAGTCACGTGTATCTGGAGATAATGCAACACTTTTGCCCTGCACTAATGGCTTAGCAATAGGTAAGCGTATACTTTCTTCTTTTCAATGAGGCAGGAAATTCTGAGGATTGGCACTGATGTTAATTGGAGCAGGCGGGACATTATCTCAGTGTGATTCATGAGGTCTAAATGGTCTGAATTTAATGTTTGAATGATCTTAATCTGAAAAACGCAAGAAGAATAATGGCATTTAATTTATCATTATTTCAGGGCTTTGATTATGGAAAAACAGTCCTCTCCATTTGGTTAGGAATATTTTTTGTTCCCGTACTGTGGACTGGGAGAACACTGTGCCCTTTCTTTGCTTCAGTCGCAGTGACTGGTGGTATCTCAGCGACTAGTGGGACTAGAGTTTAAAATGTTCTAGAGATCAAATATTAAATTGGTGATGGCGCCGTGTCTGAAATTTAGGAGTCCCTGATTTCTTCTCTGCTACTTACTGATCTAGATTTCTCTGTTGATTATGTTTCCAGGTTTCATCACAACTGAGTTAGTTATAGGTGTTACTGTCAAGTCAATCAGAGTTGATTGCACTGGCTACCTCTTGCTAATATGTCATGGTCTTGGTGTCTTAAACAGAGTCTCAGAGATCTTAAGAACAGGATATTTTATGACTATCCTTTATGACCTATAGAAATGCATACCTATACGTTAAAACCATGATTATAGGTAGGTTTTCCTAATGAGAACCTGTCTTTTCTAAAACATCGTTCAGTAAAATATTGAGGAGCCCCAAAGCCTCAGCTGTAAAAACTGTACTAAAGAGCCACTGGGCTAATCTACGTTGAGAAAACAAGTCAATTTCTTCCTTGCTGTATTTACTGTTTTTACAAAATATTTATGGTCTGAAAACTGATGAAAAAATACTTAAGCTACTACTTCGGGGTTTTAAAACTGTTTCTCTACTATGAATTTAAACTTCAGTATATTGAGTATGTTACTGAAAATAAATATTCCTTCTTTGTTTTCACTGTGTTGGAATGAACTTTTCAATCTGAATTTCTCTGCTTAAAAGAACAAAAAATCATATATATTAGATATTAATCTCCTCGACTGAAGCTACTGTGTGAGGCTATTGATATTGTTTTCTGCTTTCCAGTACAGAATTCTCATTTCTGAGATTTTAAAAAACAAGAAGCGTAAGATTGGAAGGAAGAGGTGACTTCTAGTTAAATGTGTTGTCTATAAGTATATTGAAATTAAAATGACTCTACTGAATTGGGTTTAGCATTGGCTTCTTGCTTCGGAAGCTTTCACTCAGAAGTGCTTATTTTCTGTAGCCTTAATGAGCAATTACTGCACTCTTCCAGTTCAGAGCCTCTTTTAAGTAGACAGCACTGTAATTCCAAATTATAGGTGTACATTTTTGGTTTGCCTGTAGGCTGTCAGGATTTTTGGTGTTTTGGCTTGTTTGTTTTCCTGAATGCAGACAGATGTCTGCTAAGGGTTATGAGGAGTCCATAAACTCCTTTTTTTGTTTGTTTGTTTTGTTTTTTCAGAAATGACATTGAGGTTTTTAGCTGTAAAGTTCTGCTTCTATCTAGTGTGTGTGTGTATTAGATGTACATCTCTTTCTAACCATATGGATTTCTATTTTAAATAACTGACAACATTTTGACATGTTTTTAAGAATTCATATTTCCATTATTGAAATGCTGGAGTTTAGGTCTGAAAAAGGTTGTAAGCAAGTAGTCCCTTCTGTGACTCTGTTTTGGGATTGTAGTTAGATTTAGAATGCTGTTTTGGATGACATTTTCATGCAGTTGCTCTGGCATCATTTTCTACTCTAAGGTATAATAGGTTTATGTGTCATTTTGTTCATACGAAGGTTCATAAACTGCTATCTGATGCTGGGGTTGCAGAGGAGTGTGTTTTGTATCAAAGCAGCTTTTAAAGAAAGGTCTACTAAAAGAGAAGTCTCTTGGAACTTAAGTCATTGTTAATGAGATACTGACTGCAGTTTGTGTTGGAGTGTATTTGCCTGATCTGCCAAAGAGTTTTGTGTTGGGTCATAGTAACTACAGAAACTTAGTGAGAACACCGTAATTTAGGAGTAAAGATTTTTAGTTGGTATATAAGAATGAGACCTCCTTGACTTTGCTTTGAGCAGTATACCAGTGACTTGACTGCTCCTTTCAAGGGCACTGTAAGTAAATAATACCGTTGTTTTACTTTTTCTTTTGATAAAGTTTTTGTTAATCCAGTTGAGGAACCTTGAGATGGGGACCTTAGCAAATTCCAGCCATTTCCATGGTAATGGGTGGTAGACTGTGCTCGGTAAAGGATCCAAACCTAGGCGATGGTCAACCGTCTTCTACTGTGTTTCCTCTTACCAGTGTTCTGATCCTATGGGAACTGGTTCCAAAAGGTGGTAGCAGCCAGTGGCAGAGTGGGGAATGTAATGAGGCTTTCACGTACTGTTGGAGGACTTTATTGCTCCATTTTGCAGAGTAGGAAAGATTCATGGAGGTTGCGTTGCTTATCTGAAACAACACAGATAGCTTCATTTTCAAGTAAGTAAGTAAACTGCTTTTCTTATAGCACATGCTTTTGTTCTAAAAGGCGCTTTCTTCTTCAGCTACTGTGATGTGTGATATAATTTTTCTGATATAGCTACAAGGCCCATTTTGTTTCTGAGTTCATTTCTTAGACAAGACATTCGCCAACTACTGGACCAGGGAGGTGTCACTGGGAAAGAAAATAATGCAAAAGAAGCATTGCTCGTTGCTGGCTTCCTGATGATCTGGATAAAAGCCTTCTTGCTTGTTCCTATAAGCCATCCTCAGCAGGAATATCTATTACTCCTCATATACAAGTTTCCTCTTTCAAATTCTGTCATACACACATGTACCACTCACCACAGTGCCTTTCCTACCTCTGAAGACCATACTGTTTTCCTATAGACAGGTACTTCTGGTGCCCTTTTATCATCAAATTATTTCTTGCTCCAAACTACTGCTGTGTTTTTCTGATTTTGTTCTCTGCCCCATTCACCGGTCTTTCCTGTTTCTTTTTAGATTTCTCTTACTACCACTTTTGCACTGCTCTTCAGCTCATCCTATTCACGACATTTGAGAACCATGTCTAAAGGTCTCACTGTTTCATAGCTACCTGATGTGCTTTATAAACCATAACAACTAAATACCCCTCACTTTTTCTGTATCCAGGTTGTAGATGCATCTATGAGCAGACTTTGATTTTTTTTTTGTTTTCCTCAGTTTCTTGCCCAGCTTTTTCCTCAGAGTTCCCAGATCATCCGAAATTTTGTCTGCTTTTCTGCAAAGCTTTTTATCATCATGTCAAGCCCTTCTGTTTCGTGAAGTCCAGCAAATTGAAATCCCCACAGTTCTACTTTCAGCTGCTTTTTCACAACTTTGGTCTTACCCACCACTAGCCTCCCCTACAGTCTCTCCCCGAGGTAAGCCTTTCTCCACCATCTCTTTCCTCCTTGTCTTTATCTAGATCTGAATATCATAGAATCACAGAATGGTTTGGGTTGGAAGACACCTTACAGGTCATCTAGTTCCTACCGCTCTGCCATGGGTAGGGATACCTCACACTGGATCAGGCTGCCCAAGGTCCATCCAACCTGGCCTTGAACACTTCAAGGGAGGGAGTGTCTGCAACTTCCTTGGGCAACCTGTTCCAGTACCTCACCACGCTCATCATGAATAATTTCTTCCTAATATCTAGTCTAAATCTTCCCCCCTCCAATTTAAAGCCATTCCTCCTCATCCTGTCACTACATGTGCTTGTAAAAAGTCCTGCCCCAGCTTTCTTGTAGCCCCCTTCAGGTACTGGAACACCGCTATAAGGTCTCCCTGGAGCCTTCTGTTCTCCAGGCTGAACAACCCAAACTCTCTTCACCTGTCCTCATAGCAGAGGTGCTCTAGCCCTATGATCATCTTTGTAGCCCTCCTCTGGACCCATTCCAACAGTTCCATATCCTTCTTATGTTGAGGATTCCAGAACTGGACACAATACCCAGGTGCAATGTAGCAGAGTAGAGGGGCATAATCGCCTCCCTCGCCCTGCTCGCCGCGCTTCTTTGGATGCAGCCCAGGACACGGTTGGTTTCTGGGCTGTGAGCACACATTGCTGATTCATGTCGAGCTTCTCATCAACCAGCACCCCCACATCCTTCTCCACAGGGCTGCTCTCAATCCTGTCATCCCCCATCCTGTATTGGAACCCCAGATTGCCCTGACCCAGGTGTAGGACCTTGCACTTGGCCTTGTTGAACCTCAGGAGGTTCACACAAGCCCACTTCTTCAGCTTGCCTAGGTCCCTCTGGGTGACAAAATGGGAAGGAGTTGCCACCCTTGTTGCATTTTTTTGTTAGGGAAGGGCCACATACCAGGTTCTCCAACATTAGGTTAGTGTTGAGTTGAGAACTATCTGGCTTTGTGAACCTTAGTCTCTATTTGCCTTTCCCTCTTCTTTGGTACCACGGCTGCCACAAGCAATTCTATTCCACCCCTAAAAAATACATTTCTTTCTCTTTGATGCAGAGCCCGTGCTGTGCCCTCAACCAGTAAAATAACATTTAAATGTGTATCTTAATGTATTTTTGTTGTTTAAGTTTGTATTATTAAGTGCACCCTCGTCATTGTATTATTAAATGCGTATAAGTGGCAAAGATCTGGTTGTAGGCGTAGTGACTGGTATTGCTTCTTTTTCTTTTTTCTCCTTGTAATATAGGTAGGCAGTAAGTTACAGAAGAAAAACCTTGCAGTCAAGAGTGTGTGCCTGGATCTCTCCTAGACTAGGAAATGATGGATTTTACAGCATGTAGGCTTGTTACTTTTGCCAGCAAAGATCGTCCTGTTCTTTGTACAGAATAGAATTTTGGTTATGGAATTTTTGAAGTTAATAGGTGGGAACTGTCTTGGTTACAACGTATTTATAAAACTTATTCTGTGTGGTTTTGCAAAAGATGTCTTTTGCGTTTGTGCAAATGATTTGGTGTCTGCAAATGGTGGCGTTCCTTATCTGTGCGTTTTCATGCCTGTTTGTTAGAACTTGAGAGCTAACTTCTATTGCAATATAATTATAACATTGTAATAGTTGGATGTTTACAAGCCCATTAGCTGTGCTGTGGATTTCTGTGAATTCCATACATTTCAGTAAGTTAAACTCACCATGGAGTACATGTCTTTAAGAGTAAAATAATAAATCTTGGTAGTAAGCAACTGGTTTGATTATTAAAAAATCAGAAGATGCGGCATGTGAAGATGAGTGGGGGACCTTTACCTTTACCACTGTCTGTTGTTTGAACCAGTAGTGGTTTGAGAATTAATGTTTTGGTGGTGCTTATTAAATAAAGTAATAATTGAGAGGAGATGGGCCAGTTTCTCATAAGTGTAAGTAGCTGTAGTTCTACTGACGTGGCATATGCCACTATACTTCTGCCTATGTGGAAATTTGCTACTACTTCATTAGCGAAGTCATTCTAAGTGGTTCAGCAGAGGATTTGTTCCTGTTTTGCTCGCCTATTTAACTCTTTGATCAGGGGGTGAAAGCGAAGGAGTAAGACGTCTTTCACCTGAACTTCTGTAAACAAAGATGGGTAGCTATCATTTCTATGATGTGATGCACAATTTTGTTCCGTAACTAAAGCTGATTCTTATCTCTGCAGACCTACTGGAGGGAAGAGTTAACTCAAACATATTCAACCATAATTTAATTGTTCAACCTTTCAGTGTTTCATTAACACATTTTGTTTAAAGCTGTTGTCTTTAGCAATGTTAGGTTAAATTGTCTGCTTAGATTAAGAGACTCTTAAGTCTATAAAGCACAATAATTTTACTTATGGTCAGCAGCTTTAGCAATCACCATAAAATATACCAATTGTTTTAATTTCAACAGACTAAGTTGTCAGTTGATAAGTAGTCAATAGTAAGAAGAAATTGCATTTTAATGTCACTCATATTCGGTTCATAACGGTTTTGTAGTTGATTACAAGTTGCAAAATTGAATTTTGGAATCACAAAGCGCATACGAGCTGCATTGAACTGCTTGGAGCAATTCATACTAAGCTTACTAGAGCAGCAGCCACAGACCATGAGAGATTGGTTTATATGTTGATGTTACCACTCCCAAATGCAAACCTGTAATGTGCATAAGAGATTACCATAAATTACTGTACTGCTATTTTGAGACTTTATTTAGATAATTTAACAAGGTCAGTACTGTTAGCAATTGAGTTATGTTGTTTTTTTTCCTTTGGAATTAGTTTTTTTTTTTTAGTGGTGAGCTTGGAAGCTTCAGGCTGTTTTGGTTTTATGGTTGGGGTTTTTTAATAAAAATAAGTGGTAGAAATCAAATAAGACATGCATTTAACTCGGGGTCTGAGAAGTAACTGTTCAGTCGATATGGTAAAACAAATGAAAGATGCCCCTTTTTCCTTTTTCTTTTTCATTTTGCTTATTTTTTTCTGTCCTTTGTTACTGATGTCTTCTCTATGAATGCAATAGATGAAATCTTTAAAGACTTTATCAGGAGAGACAGGTGGATTTGATACCCTCTGTCTTATGCTGTCTCTTTATCTTAGAACGAGGAATAGAACAAAACCAGGAATGACTTGAACTTTCTTTCATGAGTGAATTAAGAAGAAATTGGGACTAAGGAACACTACATTGGGTGATCTCTCACACAGGTGACAATCCTCCATGAACTTCTCCAATGTGACCCCTTCCCTCAGGTTCACATTCTTCACAAACTGCTCCAATGTAGATTCCTTCCACAACGTGCAGTCCCTCAGGAACAGATTGCTCCAGTGTGAGTCCCCATGGGGCCACAAGTCCTGCCAGCAAGCCTGCTCTGGTGTGAGGTCTTCTCTCCATGGTTCCACTGGGTCTGTCAGGAGCCCACTCCAGTGTGGGCTTCCTATGGGGTCACAGCCTCCTTTGGACACATCGACCTGCTCTGGTATGGGTCCTCCATGGACTGTAGGGGAATGTCTGCTCTACTGTGGACCTCCATGGGCTGCAGCAGCACAGCCTGCCTCACCCTTGTCTTTCCTGTGAGCTGCAGGAGAATCTCTGCACCTGGAGCACCTCCTCACCTTCATCCTTCAAAGACCTTGGTGTCTGCAGGGTTGTTTCTCTCACATACTCTCTCTCTTCAGCTGCAAAATGTGCAGGCTTTCCCCCTTCTAAAATAGATTATCCCAGAGGCACTACCACCATCGCTGATCAGCTTGGCCTTTACCAGCAGCTGGTCCATCTTGGAGTCAGCTGGCATCGACTCTGTTGGATATGGGAGAAACTTCTCGCAGAAGCCAGCCCTTTAGCCCTTCACGGTGGGCTGGCTGACTAGCTTCCTATACAGTTAGCTGTTGGGATCCTCCTGTCACTTCTGAAATACAGATAGGTTCTGCCTCAATAGAGCTTGATGTCGCTAGGGTGCTCACTAGAGCCTTACACTGTTGCAATTCTGACATACCAGGCCTTTGAATCCACACAATCCAATATATGTGGTTGTTCCTCTCCACCCCTGACTAGAAGCAGGGCCCCTCTAATCCCGGTCATAGCATTCATTACTTGTAAATATGAGGTAGAAATCCCTTCAAGAGGATCAGATGCAAGATCAACCCTTCTTTGCCTGGGAAGCAGCCCATTGCAAACAGGAGTTGCCTTTTTCCTGGAAGAATCCCTTTTTGTGGTTGTTTTTCCTTGCAACTCGCATATTCATACCTGTGAGTTTTACATGAGTTTTCCATCCCACTTTCTCATGTCCTTTCCGTGGCAATGCAGGTAAAACTACAGGGTGCCTTGTGGTGTGTCTCTTGAGCAGAGGGATGCTTACTTGCAGTAGCAGGTCCATATAGTTAGGAAGTAGGATCTATCCTCTTAGGGTTGCCAGACCTCCTAGGACAGTTTCTCCACACCCTCCTCTTTGAGTTGCTGGACTTTCCAGGACAGCTTTTTTGAACATGTTTTTGGATTCTTCAGTCTTTCCACAGTGGAAGTACAGGCCTGTAGAGAAGAACAGCTTTCTCTCACATCGCTGGAGTTGGCGAGCCAGTTCATTCACTACTTGTCCCTCACCTTCTTTCCAAGACACTACTGCCAGTGAGTTGGCGTACAACGATGGTGCCTCTGTAGGGACTTCTGCCACATGGGTTGTGCATGTTGGACTTCATATGGATCTTTGGGTAACTGCTCGTTATCTGGATCATTATAAATCATCTCCAGCATGGCTAATTCCCTCAGATACTGGATGCCTTCTGGTGAAAATTGCCTCTTTCCTTGCCAAAACCAGGAAATGAATCCTTCCCCAACCAGAACCAGGACACTACGCAACCCCAATACATAATATATGTGTTTTATTCTTAGTACAAGATGTATTTACTGCCTTTATATGTACATACATGAGCTGTTACCACAGCTAATGTGTGGTAACCCACGTGTGGTAATCTAATGGAACTGTAGCAGGCTATATTGCTTGTAAATCAACATAATGACAGTTACCTTCAAGTAAACATTTCTAAGTTTCTCAGGAACCTAACTAACTGAAGGCAATCATTGAAGACTTAGGAAATGGATACATTATAATCCTAAAATACTTTAAAATTACTTAGTTATTGCTGTGAAACTGTTGATCATAATAGTAAAGAAAAAGGAAAAAAGACAGTGCTTCTATATGTGATACCATTTATTTTTGCTGAGCAATTGGATTAAGTGAGTTTTGTTTGATTTTTTAAGTCTACTTTTTTATTTTGAAATAATACCCTTGAAATAATAAACAAGTGAAAACAGCCCGTTTTCTTGAGACCAAACAGACCTCAGTGTAGTTTTGCTTACTCTCTGAAGGCCCAGTCCTGATCCCACTGATTTGAGTTACAGGATTTTTTGCCTTTGAAATTAGTGAAAATACAAATAAGTCAGACTGTAGTTTAGCAAAGATTGGTGTAAGCAAGTTTACATATTGTAATCACTGTTCTGTTTAGCTTTTTCACTGTTTCAAAGTGGTAAATGCATGAAATACTGTAATCCTTTTCACCCATTTATGCAGCTTAGGAATGTCTGTAATTGCTGTCTAACTTCTGAAAAGCTGTGTCTTTTTTATTGTTTAGTGGTTTCTGTTTGTTTTAAGGTAGTTGCTTGAAAGCCCTCCTCCATTTTAAATTTTGGTATAATATAATGTGGAAATCTGTGTATAAATTATAGCTGCAGTTAGCAATATGTAATGCAGTAATGTCATTAGTATTTATATGTGACAGGAGAGGTAATTTAGGTGTTTTTTTCTCTTTTTTTTTTTTTTTGCATAGCTTGTAGGTGTTACCTGTTCCCTTAATTCACTATATTAAATGCCATTGTTTTTACCTTAATGTGCCTTTAATATATTTTAAAACTTGTTTGAGCAACCAAAAAAGCACCAGAAATGTAACTTCAGTGGAAATTGAAATAGTAATATCAGCAATACGGGGTTAATTGAATGTCAGGAAAAAATACCATCCAGAGGATGAAAATGCTAACCTCTTTATTTATGACTTCTACATTGAGAGTAATTTCAGGGTATTTTAAAAGCTGAAATGAGTCTTAAAATGCTGGGGACATTCATCCTAAAAATGCAGTTTGTAACTTAACTGTCGATGTTACATTTGAACAGAAAATGTAAAGCATTTTTTTAAATTTTCTTGAATAGCAGTGACACAAGGCATAAAAATTAATCTTCATTAAAAGTCCCTAAGGGGAAGAAAAGACAGATGACTGTGAAGAGCATTCTGGTATGCAAGAAGGTAGCACATTTCTTATCTTCCTATTGCTGAGTAGTCTTTATTTATTCCCATGACATAAGTTTTTATGCCCCTTATTTTCTTGAGCCAAGGATGTTTCAATATTCCTGTGCTTTTCCACAGAACAGGCACATTAGTTGAGTGCTGTTGTTTCCAATCTAGCTGGATTCTGATTGTGTATCAGCATGTAATCAGTATTTTCAAAGTTCCTCTATTAAAGCTCAAGTTAGACTGTAAAGAAGGAAGCTATTTTCCTTCCATGCTGCCAGGAACAGTTCACTTATCAATAGCACTAAAGCTTCGTCTGTTCTGTGGCTTAGTCTTGAAGCTTTTATATTGAACTGAAGTCAGAAATTAATGTGATGGTTAGATTCATCGGATGGGATTTATTTTGGAGAACGGGCATGCAGAAGACTTAAATGTTCTCTGTTCTGAATGTGGAACTTATTTACACTTTGGATTTCTTGAGTTTGATTGATTGGCTGTTGAACGGAGCAGCTTCTGGAGTCCCATTACATATTAGCCATGTAACCCTTTTTGCTTTCAGAATTATAACTGTATCAAGAAAGGCCAGATGTATGGAAATTGAGCGATACTGATAGTCAACTTGTATATACACACACATGCTGTTACACTAAATTTAGACCATCTGCTCAAACTAATAAAAATAATAAAAGTCCAAGAAATTAAATAAAAAGTGAATTTATATCCTAATTGTCAGAAGAGGAATTGTAGAAAGTAGATGTCTGTTGCCGATTAAAAAAATTGTCTTAAGTTTTCAGTGTCCAGAACTTTTCACAGACCTATGAGCGTATTGTGTGTTATCATCATGCGTTACTACGATGCCATAAATCACCAAGCCAAAAAGGAACAGGGCACTTTAAGTCTTAGTGCTTCTAGTCCCATTCTTAATGAGTAATTGTTGACATTTCAGTAAACATTATCATCTTGGATGCTAAATGTATGTTAAATTCTCAAGTTTAAAAGAAATTACTCAAGGTCAAATGCAGAAGTAATACAAGAGAAATTTGTATTGCCCCCTTCTCTTCAGATGTGCTTTTGGTGTGGACCTATTCTTAAAAAAACACGCAAAAGCTGTGAGCACATGTTTGCCAGCTTTTATTTCATCATAGCAATTGCTCCCAGTGTGCAAAGTATTTACAGGATGAGCAAATATCTGAGGAAAATGACCAAGAAAACAGATGTGTTAGTCAGCTGGAGATGTCTAGCACCTTTATTAGAGCTTAAAAGTTTTGAAACATTTCTGTGTAACTAACATGGCATTAATGTGTTACAGTGACAAGGTGATAGTGTTATGAAGTACAGTCAGTTCTAGTACCATGTGATGGTGGGCTTCATATCAGAATGTGAGAAGCAGAAGAAAATCAAACCCGTGACTCTTCACATTTTGGCAATGTTTTTACCTTATTGATTGGAAATGCAGAGTGAAGAAGTCACACGTTTCAGGTTAGCAGATCTTTTTCTTTGCTCATCATCTGGCTGATCAATGGCCTGATTTAGAAATAATAAAAAACGTTGCTGGCATCTGTTTGGAATAGATTGCTTAAATAGTGTGCATTCAGCCTTTTTGTTTTGCTTTGCCTTTTTAACAGTGGGGATTACCGCACACCTAAGGGATAAGCATAGAGCTGTAGATTAAATTACAAATGCAGTGTAAGTGCATCTAAGTATTCTGCAAGCATAAGCACCATGTCAGTTAAAAATATAGTATTAATAGAATATTAAGGATCTGGCCTGTATTCCTAAATAAGTTATTGAGCAACCAACCTTTTGTTAGAAGGGGCAGGGTTATGGTCCTAGGATACCTTAGTAGTTGTCCGGTTTTCTGAATAAAACTGAATATTACATTATCAAGTTTTTTGTTTGTTTGTTTCTAAATTGCATTCTATGTCTGCACTTTTCTACATGTAAAAATTAAGATGATACTTTTCTGGAGGAGTTTAAAATCAAGGCAAAATGCCTAAGACCCATTATCTACTTCTAAAATTTAACCGAAATGGTCTTCATCCTCAAAATGAAAACCTCAGCCTCTTGCTACAGTGCTCCAGATAGCCTGTAGCTGGCAGATACACACTGTCGGTTTCCTGATGTCACTTGATAGAAAAGTGCTTTTGGCAGATCTGAACAATTCCAAATTTGCCTTGACTGATGTAATCAAACACTGAACTTCTTGTTTAAATATTTGTAGTGACATGTACATGCTCTTCCACTGGCTCTGAACTTGTGTTACATTACAGTGTGATCCTCTATAATTAACTTTTTGTGTATTTTCTGTTTACGTAAAATCTCATGGGAAGAGTCACAGCAACAGGGTCAGCAAAACCCACAATTTGACAGCTTTTCTAGAACTGACATGGAATTGTCATATTTATTGATAAAGCCACTGTGAAGCGCTCCAGCTTGAAGCTGTGCTTGTCTGTTCTCTTCTTTAGATGATTTCACTTTGTCTTTGATTTTCCACTTCCACTTAGATGTCACTAATTCTTGTAGCTTTTAAACAGCTTTTTCATTCTGAGCAATGCTAGGAACTTGAGGATAAAAGGGGAAGTGGAGGATTTGGAATTTTTTTTCTGTTGTTCACTGGAACATCATTAGCGTATGTTTACGTGTGTGTGCGTAAGTGGGTTTTTAAAAATAACTCCTAATAACTTCAGATTTGGGGTGTAGTCTGGAAAGTATTTCCAATTTTCCACCAGAAAGGAAAGCACTTTCCATGGGGTGAAAAGAAAGGCCATTGGTGGCTCACCTGCATGCTCTGTGGTTCTGGCTGTCTTCTGTAGAGCTTGAGATTTCCTCAGTCTGTTTTTGTTGACTCCTGTTAGACTGCAAACTATAAATATATTTTAGACACCTTTTCTGTTCTAACCGTGACCACTGAGATTGCTGTGGTTTCTAAGGGGAAACTTTGTTTTGGTGTGTGCAGGGTTTTTGTTTGTTTTAAATTAACTGTGATGTGCTCTGCAGATTTCTCATGAAGATCATGAGGGAGGTGAAGGAAGACAGCAAATCAGTTACCAGCTTCCCAAAGCATTATTATTTGGAACATGAGTTCATGACTAAATTATAGTAGTCCACAGAAAAAATATATTAATGGGAATCTTATGAATGATCAAGTTTGAAATAAATTAGAAGTGGAAATGAGGGATTTTTCAAATAGAGCCACACTCCAGTAAATCTTTTTTATCTACTGCAAACTAATGCCCATAAACAACATAAATAATCATTTCCTACACTGAGCATGAGTGAGATCAATTTAAGGCTGACATGCCCAGATTTTCAGACAGCTCATTGTAATTAAGAGACAAATTTCAAAGTTGTTCTCTTGATTTTTCTCTGATGCCTTGCCCGGGGGGGTCAGAAATTTGTTCTTGATGCCTGCTGTCTGCAGACACTAGAACGCTTAAATAGCTCTGTGCCTATTAATAGAAGTTGGTTGTTTGCATTTGTGCAAAATTCCCCCCCAAAGCTGATTTAATGTTTCAACGCAAAATAGCTGTGGGATTACCAGACTGTTAATAGATGAGAAGACAACTATATGTACCATGAAGGTGATTATGATCACAGGAAACTTCTATCAAAGTTGCTTTAGGACATAATTGTATAATATGAAAACTTTTAAAAGGTTATTTCCTTAAACTGTTAAAAAAGCTTGTCTTCTGTTATGGTTTCAGCTCTTAGGGACAAAAACTTAAGTATGGTATCGGCTTTGTCTGCAGAAAATACAGGAGCTGTTCTCCTAATCGTTATCCTGGGAGCTGAACATCCTGTTACATTTGAGTAAAAATGCATGGTTCGTTACTGATGGGAAAACAGAACTGTCTTTATCATAGTGATTCAAATAGAGCTCTCTGTTAAACAGTACTTATTAAAAACTATGACCATTTAAAGGAATTGCTATTTTAGCTCTCTTAAATGTTTTTATGCTTCTCTTTACTCTGGATGAGATTTTTATATTAAAAAAGAAAGGCAGGAAAGGACCCTGTTTCAGAAACATTGTTTCTGGGGAAGTGTATAGCTAGAATTGAGCAGTAGATGAGCTGTATAGGTCTGAGGGATTACCATAACAGAATTAGTCGAAATAAAGATTCGTTATTTCCAGCTTGCTGAAATAACTCATCTGTTTTGGGGAATATGCAGATAGTACTCCCTGAAGTGCAGTTTGTTGTGTCCAGTTTCTGAGCGTTCCTAGATCATTTCCAAATTCACTTTTACCCTTCTCGTGAACATAGTTAACTGGGGAAATAAACTAGCAGTATTTTATCTGCCTCTGCTACTTGGTCTTAGATGTCTGTGAGAGATGTTCCACCTGCCTCTGAAGTTGCATTGCCCTTTCCAATGTGCATGACACTTCTTCACTCCTGGGTGTCTGTTTTACCTCTCCAGTTCTTCCCTCCCTTCACAGGCCCACCAGTGCTCTATGAAGATCCCTTAAGTCAGTAGGTAGCATTGGCAGAGTAAGAGAGGTCCAAATAAAGAGTCGTTGGGCAGATTTTTCTACTGGAACAGGAACAGATTCTGAGGTTGCTGAATGGTAAAGCATCAAGTGCCCGTTATGTATTTATAAATAGGCGAACTGTACACTGCTTAGGTTTTTGTCCTTCTAGGTTTTTAAACCAGTAAAGCTCACTCAAAGCCATATTCAGTCAGTATTTTTTCTATTATATGGAATCTTTGTTTATAAGCAGAGCAAAAGAAACATAAATACTCCGTGAAAGTTTTAAGCTCTTGGGGCAACTTGTCAACCTTTCCAAGAGATTGTGGGTGGAAGGGGAATTATTTTTAGAACCAGAGATCTGCATTGCCAAATAGGCATCTAGTTCTGTGGTTTTAGTTACGAGTAAAGATATCCCTTTTAATTCTTTCTCTGGTATTTCATGAACAGCTTTGAACTATTAGGAGGTTCTTTGATACTGGCAAGCAGTTCTGGTTTTACCCGAGTAGGGGGGTAGTAGGATTCAGCAGGGTCAGATGTCAGACTTCCCATACTGGATCAAACAAATGGGTGATCTAGTTCAGTGTAGTGCTTCTGGACTGCAGTTATCTAACACCAGTGACAGCAACTTGTAAACAAGAAATGCTATTTTGACTTAAGATACTTTTTAGTTGACAGTAGAGATAGTGGTAGACCGAGGAAGGCTCAGTTTAGAATACAAGTCCTATTGTTAATATACCTCTGATCTGAACAAATGTATATTTATAGAGTACAAATAAATATATTCAGAGAATGTACCTCTAAGTAAATGAACATTTATTTAAATGATAAATCTAAGGATAGATGACATTAGCTAAAGAATGTATGTCTCGCAGCGATGAGGACTTTTTAATGAATAGTACACAAGATGACAATCATCAGTTTGAATTCTGAATACTGTAGACTTTCCTGGAATTTTATCTCACTGAAAAATTAATTAAAATCAGTTCATTTCCTCCTTTGTAGTCATGCAGACAAAAGAATTTCAAAGGATGTCATACAAGAATTGTTTCCATAGTAAAAGGTTCTAAGCTGCTTGTAGAATGAATGAAAGGAACTTAGCAATGAGTGGTTCTGAATATTTTTAAAAAAAGAGAGAGACTTGGAGTTTGGTGGCTGCATAACAATTTCGCCATTCCTTCAAGTTGCCTAATGGAACTGGAGTCATAATTTGTAATGATAAGGTGACTGACTGGGATTTAAAGACCCTTTTCTGAAAGAATTTGGAAGGTAGGTCTTATCTGCTTAGTTCTTGAGGCAATTAACTTTTAGTCTTTTAGTTGTATGTATAAGAATGTCAGTATTTTTTTTCAGGTTTACATAAAAGGAAAAAATGAGTATTTGTAGCCTTCATCTACAGAGTAGTAACTTGTCTGGGAGGTAAACTGAGGAAATACCTATTGGTTTCTGCAGACCTTAGTACTGTGTTTATTTTTTACATGGTGTGCAACATATTGCAACTCACAGTTCTCATATCTGTGTAAATAAATAAATAAAAGGCATTGAATTAACTGTCTTAAGAAATACACAACAGAACTTTTGGGGGTTTTTTTTGAGGGTCCCTGACACGGGTCCCATTATTTTTCTTCAGCACCTAATATTTTTCTTACTATGCAGAAAGTGCTTCCTGTGATAAAACTTAAGTTTATGTTACCAAATATATACTTCTTTAGCAGAGGATGTATCCAGCAGGAAGTGCTGATTGCATCCTTGTGCCTCCATTAACAGAATTTGCTACTGTTTCCCAACATATTATTTAGACTGTTAATGAAATTATTAATGTAGTTAATTTTAAAAGGATGGACAGCTACTTCCTTCGTTTTATGCATTGCTGGAATTTGTAGTTCTGAGATTTGCCCAGCTACCTCTGCCTGCTTTCTGCGAGAAATACTCCATTATTAGTGATTTGTTTCTTCTGCCACTGCTGTTAGTATTTGCAAATTTTCTACATGGGATTCCCTTTCATTGCTACTTATTAGAGAGCTGTCCTGCTTTATTAACAGTAATATTTTGTGTTTCCATCTGTGGCAACTTTTCTTTGATAAGCTTAATGTTCTTTATAAATGCTAATGGGTTGTTGGAGTGCTCAGAATTTAAATTGGATGCCAGTCATATTGTTATGTGCAAGTTATTGATGGAAGGGCTGAGGCACCAAAAGATTAATGGTGGTTGGGCCTTAAAAATAAACTGTTTTTAAATACTTTGTTTAAGGATTTCAGAGAAGCCTAGGAAAGGGTTCAAATATAAGTCATATAATTTAGTCATGGCCTAACTTACTTATTAACAGAAAAGTTTCCCAGTGGAAGACCAGAGATTAAAACTTCTTTTTCTGTGTAAAGTTCTTTCTATTTCAGTATTCAAACAGCATATCTATAGGCATTGAATATACTGCTATTAAGTAGCGAAAATTAGTGATCGTAAAGCGAAACTGTGTTTACTTTGATATACTTAATATGAGTAATATAACTGGCATTGGTACTGAATCAAGCACAGTATTACTGTGAAATGATTGATATGTTGCTTTTATAACAACATAAGAGCTGAAGTGATTTTTCAGCGTGTTTTGGAAATGGATAAAGACTTTATTTTCAGTTGTCATTGTATTGCACTTCAAAATAAATGTACCACCCAACAGTGATAAATGTAACTTGTATTCTCTTTTTGAATCATCTTGGTATTATTTTTAGGTATTGCTTGTGCTTTAAGCTCCATCATTAAAATGAACTTCTACTTGCTTTGTACTTGGCCTTTTAATTTGGGCAAACTTGTGTTGAGTGTTGAACAGCACAGTTTTTTGGTTACTAGGTATAACGTGTAGGAATAACTAATGCCAAATTATATTGGATGCCTGATTCTTGATAGTGTATTATATTGAGTTATACTAGCATTAAGAACCGCTTACTGTAAATCAGTAAACGTTATATCTGGAGACTTTATTTTTGAGCTCTGTACCTATTTCAAATGTCACCCAAGGTATTTGCCTGACATCATAAATTGAGGCATAGGCATAAGCTACCACAAAAGATATTTAGGACTAGTTCAGATCACCAGCAGTCTGACACCAGTTTCTTGGTTCAGTCTACAGTGACAGTTTTTTTAGTGACGCCTTTGTTAACTCTTTCTGTTGACTCCGGAGAGGCTAATATAATTGTTGTTTGGAAAGTGAGCTGTTGGCCTTGAGCATGTGAGCAGAATGCAACTTAAAATTTAGGTTAAAAAGTCGAGGTTTTCAAGACTAGGAGGCAGGGAACAACAGTGTTACGGTTGTGCTGTCTAGCCTGGCAGGACGGAAGAGAAGTACCATGGACAACGTATTTCATAAGAGAGTGCATACAGTTCTCCATACCAAATAACTGAGGATTTAGGAATTACCATTTTCCCACAAGGTATATCTGTTTCTAATGACTTTCTTTTCCCCCTACTGTCTTTGCTGTATAACTTACAGTGATTAGATAGTAGGTATTTAGGAATATCCACATGGAAGGAAAGAATTTTTACTTTTCCTGCTCCCTCACCCAAATCTCATTTTCATGATTCTTTTTTCTGTAGAGCTAATCTAGTTCATAGTCCATCCTGAGCTTCTCTTTACAACTCTAAAGGCTTGAGTTTAAGCAAAATAGTGTTCTTCATATGGGCTTTCATTCTCTTGATTTTACTGGAATAAGAATGTAACATAATAGACTTCTTTTAAGCTGAAAAGAAAATGAAGTTTTATGTACATCTTAAATGTAAGTACAACTTTTTCCTAAAGTGAAGAGAAGATTCATTTACATTAGGCTAAATGTGGTTTAAAACAGGAGCAGGAATTTACTTATTAAACTTGTCTTACCACTTGCATGTTAGAACTGAAATGTATGCAGACAAATGCAGAGCATATTTGTTAAAATGTTACTAAATAAGTAAATATTTGATTCTGTTTTCTGGCAGACTTGGAGGGGGGGGAAATACTGTCTGATTTCTAATTAGCAGAAGCCCTCCTACAGAACTGTAAGATATATTCTGAGTCTTTATGAGCTTTTAATTTTATATTATGTGAGTGACAATGGCCCACGTTTTCATCAGCCTTCTGCTTGTTTCCTTACGAGCATCTCTCAGCTTATATTCCTTTCCATTTTGTGTGGCCAATAATACCCTTTTCTACAAGGAGATTACTACTACTTTTTTCACACTTCATAAATTCGGTTAAAGGTAAGGTTCACTTTGCAGTGAGCGTCCCTTTTTTCCCCAACACTTTTTTCATGTACATCCATAAAAATTAACAGGAGTTATGTGATGTCTCATGGATAGAAGTATTGGGTTTCACGCAGTGATTCTTGTTTTCTTTGTGCATGTATGTCAGATGTATAGCTGCTAGAATTTTTACTCAATATTTGGTGTACTGCTACTATACCAGTAGTACACCTCAATGACAATTAATATTTTGAATTTTAGTCTTGAAATCAGGGAAAATGTGTGAGTACTTTGTACTGATGAAGAACAAATTATCGAAAGTGTGTCTTCCTTACATAGTGCCAGCAGCTGCTTTTCTTCTATCCCTGTTTTCAGTTTTCATGAGAAAAGATTAACTAAAATATGGGCAGTGTTAAGGTCATGTTACTTTCATTTTCTTTAAGATCTGCAGATATTAAGCAGTCATAAAAAAAAAAAAATTTGCAGTTAGTTCTACTTACTGCTAACTAATAGCAGTGTGTATGTTTCTCATTTATGAAGGTATAAAGTATTCTTAACCTATTAATGTTGAAGAGAAATTAAGTGAGATTTTCCTTTTAAGGAGTCTGCATGTGTGATAAACTAATAGTTTTACTGAGTGTCTTAATTTTTACTGATTCAGGTTTTCAGGTACTTTGTACGTGTTCCATCTTCATAAGATACTAATGTAACACCAGTGACGTACCAATGTCGTTTTTTCCCCGAGGAGTGCTATCCTTTGGACAGCTTAAAGCAGAGCTTTTGACTTTGTCTTTTTATAGATACCTCCTTTTTCTGTTTAGGTAAAAAGAACAACTTTTTTAAAAAAAGAAATTCAATTAACATTACTTGGTGCAATACTGCTATCCATTGTTTGAAGACGTTGTAAATATATGTGTATACATTAGGTACTTTTAATTAATGTCTATATAACTTCCAGGTTTTTTATCTCTGTAAGTCTATCTGGATAATTAGCAGTTAAGGTATGCAACTAGTTATTTGACGTATCTGCAGCACATGAGTTATCGTAGAATAGAATCATAGAATAACCAGGCTGGAAGAGACCCACCGGATCATCGAGTCCAACCATTCCTATCAAACACTAAACCGTGTCCCTTAGCACCTCATCCACCTGTCCCTTAAACACCTCCAGGGAAGGTGACTCAACCACCTCCCTGGGCAGCCTGTTCCACTGCCCAATGACCCTTTCTGTGAAAAATTTTTTCCTAATGTCCAACCTAAACCTCCCCTGGCGGAGCTTGAGGCCATTCCCTCTCGTCCTGTCCCCTGTCACCTGGGAGAAGAGGCCAGCACCCTCCTCTCTACAACCTCCTTTCAGGTAGTTATAGAGAGCAATGAGGTCTCCCCTCAGCCTCCTCTTCTCCAGGCTTAACAACCCCAGCTCTCTCAGCCGCTCCTCGTAAGACTTGTTCTCCAGCCCCTTCACCAGCTTTGTTGCTCTTCTCTGGACTCGCTCCAGAGCCTCAACATCCTTCTTGTGGTGAGGGGCCCAGAACTGAACACAGGATTCGAGGAGCGGTCTCACCAGTGCCGAGTCCAGAGGGAGAATAACCTCCCTGGACCTGCTGGTCGCACTGTTTCTGATCCAAGCCAAGATGCCATTGGCCTTCTTGGCCACCTGGGCCACTGCTGGCTCATGTTCCGTCGCTGTCAACCAAACCCCCAGGTCCCTCTCCTCCAGGCAGCTTTCTAGACAGACTTCTCCTAGTCTGTAGCACTGCACAGGGTTGTTGTGCCCCAAGTGCAGGACCTGGCATTTGGCCTTGTTAAACCTCATCCCATTGGACTCAGCCCAGCGGTCCAGGCTGTTCAGATCCCTTTGCAGAGCCTCCCTACCCTCCAGCAAATCGACACTTCCACCCAGCTTAGTGTCGTCTGCAAACTTGCTAAGGGTGCCCTCAAAGCCTTCATCCAGGTCATTGATAAAGACATTGAACAGGGCTGGACCCAGCACTGAGCCCTGGGGAACCCCACTTGTCACTGGCCTCCAGCTGGATTTCACACCATTTCCCACCACTCTCTGGGCTCGGCCATCCAACCAGTTTTCCACCCAGGAGAGTGTGCGCCCGTCCAGGCCAGAGGCTGACAGTTTCTCAAGCAGAATGCTGTGAGAAACTGTGTCAAAGGCTTTACTGAAGTCCAGAATTAATTCATACTGTTTCCAGTTGAATTGACTGTTTTCATCCTCATTGTGGAAATGTGATCTTTATTTTGAATAATTACTCCTTCCACTTGTATGTAAGAGTCAGATTTTGCCAAGTTTCTATATAAATTCAGTAGCTTGTTTTCATCGAGACTTGGCTGCCTGCGGGATCAGTGACCCAGATGAGAGTCACAGGCTGTTATGACGAGAGAGCTGCAGTGCTGGGGAGTAACCAGCAGTTAAATGGTAAGGGTTCAGGTTTTAATGGAAAACTTTGTAAAATTTGACATTTTGTGTTGTTACACCTCATTTCCTAACGAGACATAGGTTAGTTCCATTCCTTAGAAATGGCATTATTATGGATGATAAAAATTTTGATAGGAGGGGGCATCAAATCACTGGCGGAAGCCTTGCAGTCATACAGAAGGTTTATCCTCTTTTCTGATTGTTTACTCAGTGCCGCGGCTTCCTAAGCGAGGTTGAAGAGCTTCAGAGAAACTACCAAATGCTTTTGAAATGCAGGAGCTCCCAGCTGCAGAACTGCAGAATGGGAATCCACAGCTGCTGAGCAGATGATGTGCCAGTTCTGTTATCCCTGCCTTTGTTCTTGCTGAACTGTGGGATAGGGCAGGGTGCCCTTCTACTGTGGCATTTCTTACAATTACTTCCTTGGAAAATATCAGTCTGGACAGCTGCAGTGCCAGGCTTCAGCTGGTTTACTTTATCCTGAATTTTTTGGGAAGTTATACTGCATGTGTGTGGTTGCATTTTGTAAATTGTACAGGGACTACTTCTCACATGCAATCTAAATTATATATATTTAAAACAAAAACCTAGGAAGTATGTTTTTAACAGATCTGTACATCAGAGATATTCATTTATTGCATATACATGAATATCTTATCTAAGGCTATTTTAGGTGTTGCCGGGATTTCACAGTGCTGTTTAATGTACAAAAATCAGTGTATGCACCTATATGTTAGTCTGTTTGACTTTCTACTGAGAGCTGACAAAAGAAAGATGGTGTCAGACACAGATTCATGATTGTACTGAATGATTTTTTTTGAAAAGCCTTTCATTGAACATATTTTGTGACCAGCTGCTTCCACAGTTGGTAAGATAAAAGTGACATAAACTTACTCTTGCCCCATGTTTTTGGGTAGCCATTCCTACATGTTTGACTTGGATTAGCTTTTCTCTGGAGTATTTAAGAGACTTGAGCTGAACTTGCCATTTTCTATGGGGTCTGTTGAAACAGCTAGGTGGCAATGTTCTTCTTGTTTCTTATCGTTGTACTAGTCCGTGATTAAGATGTTTATTAATAAAAAGTAGTACCTCATAGATTTCATTCAGAGAATGAAGTTAATTAAAGTAGCTTTTCAGAAATAGTGATCTCATTGAGATTTGAGAAGGAATCTGCCTGTAAAACTTTACACGTGTTGCATATGCCCTAGCTAAGAAACTAAAATAAGAAAAAGCTAAAACTGACGTCATAGTAATCTTCCATTCTTTTAAGTTGCTCTGTCATATCTGGAAGTCAAATTATTGCTGGTTTTAATAGTTTTTGTTAATATAGTAAAATAAGACCTGAAGTATTTTCTAGTGCAAATATGTTTGCTAATTCCAGGTTAGTTTTTTGATTGACTTATAGTTGTGAACTTTGAATTAACATGCCGGTCGGGAAAGGCCTGGTAAAAAAATCCGTAATTCCTTCTGATTTACTTCTCTGCTTCATTCATTACTGGAGTTTAAGTCTAGTCTAAACTGGCAGATGAGAAGTGGAAATGCATCTTTATTAGTTTCATCTTCAAGGACAGGAGAACGTTGCAGTCTTCTTATAGGTTATGTTTTATTGTCTATATGTAGCTTTACTTAGTTTACTGCTAAGCTGATCGTTGTTAGTATGGAATGCAGAACAAGTCATTACTGCTTGTTATGTGTTTTATTTGCTCTTCCTAACTTCCCACAGAATAGGAGATGAATTTGACTCCTTTACGTATGTATGCTGTGTGGTAGTGTAAGTTTTTGTCTTCAAAATCAGTTTAGATTTGGTAAAACCAAGAGCTGCAGAAGGCAAGGTACAGCAGTAATTTTTTTGTATTCTTGTAGATGGCGTCTTTTACGGAAACCTCCTACTCTGTAATCACAGAATCACAGAATAACCAGGTTGGAAGAGACCCACCGGATCATCGAGTCCAACCGTTCCCATCAAACACTAAACCATATCCCTCAGCACCTCATCCACCTGTGCCTTAAACACCTCCAGGGAAGGTGACTCAACCACCTCCCTGGGCAGCCTGTTCCAGTGCCCAATGACCCCTTCTGTAAAGAATTTTTTCCTAACGTCTAGCCTAAACCTCCCCTGGCGGAGCTTGAGGCCATTCCCTCTTGTCCTGTCCCCTGTCACTTGGGAGAAGAGGCCAGCACCCTCCTCTCTACAACCTCCTTTCAGGTAGTTGTAGAGAGCAATGAGGTCACCCCTCAGCCTCCTCTTCTCCAGGCTAATGAGAGGGTATCATCTAAAGCGGTCTTGGCTTTGAAGGAATGTGGTACATACAGCTGAATATGTTCTAAACAAACTTCTGTAGGTGAATTATTTGTATTTATGAAAAGAGCATTCCTGTTAATCTTTTGTAGTGATTGTAAGACAATGTGTGAAATCTTCTCTATTGTCTTTATATTGTAATGATTATACAGAAAGATAGGGAATTATTCAAAGCAAAATTAGTTTTGTCTTCTTGGGTTAAAGAACTTTTTCTATTAGAAAACATTGTTATTTTTGTTATTATTATTGTTGTGCATTAGTTATTTAAACTGTTTCGATTATTGAAAGAGATAAGTCTTGTGGTAGGATTCAGAGGTAGTTAAAATTGTTTTGATTTCCAGTTTCTAAACTTCAGAATTACCTAAACTATTTCTAAACTAACAGAATTACTGTCTCTTCTAACGAGAAGAGATGTTAAACTATATCCTCAAGTACTGGTTGAAACAGAGGAAGATATCTTTGTGCAGTGAAAGGTCATCAAAAACAGTCATTATTCTTGAAAGATGCATGGTTGCTGGAGCTCTGCAGGCAGCTGTTGCTGCTGCCTACTGGACTCGTCTTGTTATTAAAGGTAAAGAAGATGACTTGTGTATTAATATTTCATACAGTTAAAAAGTATTGGGTGAGTATGAGCTTGTGCTGAGGAAGTCAAAACATACATATGCATTAGGAAGTTGTTTATTGTGAAAATATATCAGTTTTCCTTTAGAATAAAGAAATCTTAAATACCGCAAGGAGAAAACAAATGCTTTAGTATCTGCTTCCCAGGAGACAACACTACTTGATGAGTAAGTAGCTTCTCTAGAATGATCTAAGGAATGGGGCTATGATTTCTTAGTTGTACTTTAGCATTTTGTCTTTGAGTGGTCATAATTGTGCCCCTATTTTGAGGATTGTTTTGAAAATGGTAAGAATTTACTAGAATTTCTTTAATATCACTTAACACCATTTTGGTATTCCCCTGTGTGAAAGTCCTCATGCAAACACCACACCTAGTGCTAACTTACAGTAAGATATTACAGCACAGCAGTAAAACTAAAAACTTTTTTTCTCAGAATATTTATCACTACAGTGCATTAATTCATAGAAAATCACTGCTTTCAGAAGATTTAATTAGCCTATTCATATATTACTACTAATCTTCACTTGGGATTAGGATTGTTTTCCAGGCCAGACAAAGAAAATACTGGAAAACTCCAGTTTGAATACTCATGATTTTCTTTTTTCTGGGAATGTCCGTATTTCTGACTTTTTCCATATTTTTTTTTCATTTCACCGTATTGAGTATTTTCAAATGATTTTTTTTTTATTGTTGTTTTTTACAGACCCAGTGGTTGAAACAGTCCTAGTTTCAGTGACCATGGTGTATTGGTTAAATCAGTGTTAATGGTAGTTTGTTGTTTTTTCTTTTTTTAATCAACAGTTGCTTAGAAGCTGGCAAATTCTTAGAATTAGTCAGATTAAAGCTCCGTGTTGTATAGCCATGCTTGTTGCTTTGCTGTGCCTTAAAAGCAGTGGTAAATTACAGTACATTTTAATATTGTTATATTCAGCACACCAAGAAAGAATACTCTTTGAAAATTACTGTATTATGCAGCTGAAGATTTAGGTTTTACTTTGATATTCTTGAAACTGTTTGGTAAGTGTATTCTCCCCAGCTGAGAAATCTAAAGGGGGAAATGTAAGTGCCTGTTTTCCTTTCGTCTTCCACATATTTGATGAGAACAGTAAGTCCTGTTCAGAAGGAATAGAGATCTAGTTAGCTTATTCTGCTTTTCAGACTTACAATCAAAGAATAGAATGTCATGGGGTTTAAAATTACCCAGAAACAAGCTATAGTGCAAAGCATTTTTTCTAAAATTTGTGTCATTACTCCAACAGGCAAAAAATAGCCTGTAATTAAACACAATCTACTAAGTCTCTTAACAAAAAGGCATATTTATTAATAAAGATAAACTTTATATGAAAGCATAGGTGTGTATATATTTAGATAAAATTGTGCTAAATCAGTGCTGATGGTACTAGTTTGCTACTTCACCTTCAGTTGAAAATGCTTCAACTCTATTAAACAGCTAATTATTTTTGATGATGTTGGATCTAGCACCTTCTGTTTGTTAGTACAAAATGACAGATTACCATTCTGTGCAGTAATGCACAGAAGTTACAGAGGAGAATATCAAGATGATAGGGTGTGGGTTTTCAGTTGGGAGAGGGTTATTCTATGTTTTTTTCTTTAGACTCCTACTAGGACATATACTTGAACGTGGTATAACTTGCTTTAAAAATCTCGTCTCTAACATACTTCTTGCGTTGCAACATTTCTTGAGCCTTATAGTTCAGTAGCTGTGTAAGCCTTAGATTTGGGAATGTATTTGATTGCATATTCTTCTAAACCATGAATCAGAGCATTCAGTCTGTCTGCTTCAAATGTATATTTTGTCTAATTGTTTCTAATAGTGTTTAAGTGTAAATAACCTCAGGATGGGTTTTGGCTTTGAAAACCTGTTATTTCTGGAAAGCTTGGAAGATAGGTCTTTGAGTTTTTTTAGGAAGGTAAAGTGTTTGATTTGTTTATATGCAATTGTTATGTTTCTTGTTGGCTGAGTGTTTTACTTACTATATCTGAGTACTTATGAAAATGAAGAGCTAATAGTGTTAACAAGAATCTGGCATAGTATAAACACGCCATCTTTACAAGCTTCTGGATTTTCTTCTGTGTATGGTTTTCTGCCCGAGCCAACTCTCCCTGTTCCAATTGTAAGCTGTTGGAGCACGTATTGCTAATCGTCCTGAACTGAGCCAAATTAAATGGTGTATTTTTAATGAGAAAAAGAGTTTGGATTCCCACCCATATGCTTCAACTGATGTCAAATCCTACTTTAAACAGATGCTGACCTCTATATTACTAAGGCATAAGGACTAATTATGCTTGAACAAATTTACAGTTTTAGCCATCTATGAGAAACTTTTTTACATTTCCAAGGGTATATATATTCTGTTAGATCAGTGTAATGTACGTGTTAAACTTTTCTTAAGACATGTCAGGCTCAACATTTCAGTACCTTGAATGCATACTCTTGAAAAGAAGATGAAGCCAAGTGTTCGTAGAAGATTTGCACCTCATTCATCTTTGCCATGTTATATTTCTACAGGAAATTAATCACCGGGAAGATAATTGTGCTTTCTCCTTAAAAAATGTACATGGTCCTTTTTCTAGAAGCTTACCTTCAGCTCTTAGCCAGCCACTCCCTATGTGCCGCTTAAAGTGGCTCAATCTGACATGAGTAACTAGGAGAGCTGGTAGCACGAGCTGTTATCTGCAGAAGGCTTTGAAACTACACAGATGGCCACATCCTCTCCTCTGCGTTAAAATGTGTAAATGTAAATCATGCATGGCTAGGATTATTCTTTAGAACGCCTGTAAGTAGCTCTTATGTGTAAATCAGTTAAGACCTTGAGGCATTTATGTGGAAAGGATACATGTCAAAGATCCTGAGTGTGTTCTCTCTGCTGTCTTTTTTTAAATTACTATTTTTCCTTTTAGTTAAAATTATTTTTAGAGCCATGTGTACCTGTACGAAGTACATCGTAAAGTAATGTAAAAGGCTAAATAGATGATCATGAATGATTCAGGGTGGTAGAGCATCTGGCTCGTAATGAATAGTGTTTTATTTCATATAAATTTCTGGTTTAAGCTTTGTGTTGAAGACCAAGTCTGCTTTTCTGAAAGTGCACATATGGCTAAGTCAGAGTTCACAGATAAAGATAGTACAACATTAGGGTTTTAGCTGGCAATGTTGATAGTAACAGTAATATGGATAAAGCCTGTCATACAGATCCTGTAACACTCCATAATCTGAAAAAAAACCATAGAAATCAAACTTGTAGAACTGAATTAGAGATGTGTGGGTATTAAAATACTCTATTCACTCCCATTTAAACGCTGACCATCTGTTGTTTCCAGATGTACTGCTTCCTGCAGCAGTATACTGGGAATGCCACCACTGCATCAACATATCTTTCTTTTTTTCTGGCTCTGTAGTGTCATTCCCAGAAGCTCCAAACCATCTAGCATTGGTACTGCTTCTTTGAATAGCAATTGCACTATGGCAAAGAATGTGCTGTTGCTCTGTGGGTAATCCATGATATGAGTGGCAAAAATACCTTAAGACATAGTATATAATATTGTGACGGCTCCAGTGATGTTTCAAACTAGCTATAGTACAACACCTTAATCTGCCGCTATCTGTAAAGCAATGGGCTGTCACCTCCCACAAGACCACTGTTTGCCTCATTAATATCGCTGGAACAAATTATCACTTCACAACCCAGAAATCTTCTGTAGCAGTTGTAGTGATTGATGTAACAAGGCTAAAAAATAATGATGAAATGCATGTTCCAGAAGACAGATTCAAATGGCAGGATCTTCAAAGGCAATTAAATGTGACACAGGAGGAGTCTTTCTGGAATAATGTATTTGCAAATAAATGGCAAGTTAACTATGGTATTTTATATATACTTAAACTCATTTTGCATGCAGTAGTTATCTCTCAAAACTAAGCATACAGGCATAAAATAAAAAAAAGAATTAAATTTAATATATTTGAAATATATGGACAGAAGAAAGTGAATTGAAGTGAGAAATAATGTTACTGAATCTAGCTAGTTTTCCTCTGAATTGCAATCTTTGTTATATGTAGGTAATTAAGAATTTATGTTTCAATAAATCATGTTGGTTCTTTTGAGCATCAATTTTATAGCAACGTATGTAGAGCTCTATTAGTCTAATATACAGCTGAATTGTTACGAAATAATTAGGTAATTTTGTTGGCTTAAAGTAATTTATCAGCCCCTGGATCAACATATAGTTGCAAGTAGTAAACCCTGTGTACTGAAGGGTTCTGATGTTCCTTGTAATGAGGTCAGAACTTCACTGCACTTGTATAAGTAACTTTATGTACATGAATTGTCCGGTTAGTCTCTGATTGTAACTGTGAGATGATGCCTGGTTTTTTGTCTCCTGTGATTTTACAGATTTCAGGGAAGCTGCTCATGTAAGTAAGAACTGCAGGACTGGGCGCTTTTCCTTTATGGTATTGAGATTTTTTTCTCCACCAAGAATTGTAGCTTCTTAACATTTCTACAATGTACCAGAGTACCTTTAATATTACACTCACCTTCAACAGACAACTTGCTTCAAGGCAGACAATTATATTGTCTGTAATATACAGTATATTACTCCGTTGGGATCACTTATTACAGTACTTAGGTTTTTCTTGAAAATCAAGTATCTTACTGCTGTCCCTGTGCAGTGAAATCCAAGGTGCCTATGAGCGTTTGGTATCTATGTGTTGCATTTATGCGTGTCTGATGGGATAGCCTTTGTATCTAGGACAACTCTACAGTTATACCTTCAAAGAGCTTCTGGGAAGGAAATAACTACTTATGAAGAATTTATTAATATTTTATGTGATTTTTTTTTTTTTTAAATAGTCAAACAGATAATTCCGAGTAACTGGTTGAAGGTTTCTCACATTTCTTTGTGTGCGTGTGTGTGTTTTGTAAAATTGATAGAAAGCTGTCAGTCTTCTTGGTAGCAGTGATAGAAGTATATTAATAATACGTATTAAGATATATTTTATATATGTTTTTCAGGATAATTTACTACCTGCTAGGAAAATTTGAGGAGGGGAAACTGCATTCTCTTGCCTTATTTCAAACTAAAATTCAGACTATAAATTTATATTTTTATACTGATGATTACAGTAGACAAAAGCTGTTTTTCTCACATAAACCAATGGAGAATTCTGTGTTGGGGTTTTCACATATAGATTAGCTTCTCCCTCAGCAGCACTGGACACGTACATATAATGGAATTTCAGTTCCCAGAGGTTTGACACTCTATAATAATTTCTAATAGAATAACCACTCATGAATGGATTGAAATTTTAAGTTCAAAACAGAAAAGTTAGTGGAAATGTTGATGAATTCTTCTCTGTGACTTAATTTGGGAGAAAGCAGAATATACTCAGAAGCAACAGTGTCAGGAGTTCAGACAACTGACCTGTTTGGTTTGCACTTGGATTCTGATACTCACCTTCATACAACGCCAAAAATTAGATCTTTCCTTTTATGGACTTAGTGTAATTTGATGAAGAAACCCTGCCGCATTTTCAATAACTTGGAATGCAGTAAAATCTGAAACTGCTGCAAAGAATCAACAGCTGTATTTTAGGAGAACTAATTCTACAAAGAAATGTGCAGTCATTGAAGCCAGGATCTATCTGTGCAGGCCATTACAACATCAGGGTCAGAGGACACTTTCTCAAATCAATTAAAAGGTTTCTGCTGACTTTAGTGGCCCTTAGGTCATGATGCCATAGAAATAGGAGAAAATAAGTGGCATTTGTGTTTGGAGTCTTTCAGTGTGTAGCCACCAAAGAAAATGTTTATTGTGGCCTTCATTTAAACTATACAAATATTCTGGGTCAGTTCAGAAAGTCTCCTTCTGTTGTGAAGGAGTTAAAAGTGGAAAGAGCAATTGAAGATTCCTGACTGAAAACTTGAGTGTGTAGTACGTTTTTTATTTTCTTGTGATGGAGAATGTTCAGCTAACAATTTTGACAGAATGGTGTGATTGACCTATTATTGTCATTATGATTTCAGATGTGGTGTCAAGTATTTGGTGCTTTTGTTTATGTTCCTAATGCTGATCAATAATTCACTAAATGAGGGGAATTTTCCGAACTTGTAATTGGCCAGAAATTGCAAGTGTGAATCTTCCATGTATCCATGGATGTTTCATTACTCAATTAAAAATAATATTAACACTTAATCATCTGACTGAATTTAAGTTGTAGTATGTAGAGTTCTGGACTTTTTAATTTGGAAGAACATAAGCCATCTGTTGCTTTGAAGCAGAGAGATTTTAGTAATCAAATACAACAGTAAGAAGGAATTTATCTAGGGAGGCTATTAATTAACAAACTTGGATAAGGTTCACTTTCTTCTTGCCTTTAAAAGGCAACTCTCTTCTGACAAATTGGTTGGACAATTAGAATTTTTATCAGTATTGTGTTATTCTTTATTTTCACTGCGCTTCTACCCTGGAAAAGATTAACTAGGTGAACAATATGCTTGGGGTTTTTTTTTAATAATAAATATATTTTTTCCTCTCCTGTAGCTATGTGAGAAAATTCAGCTCAAGCAACACAGTCATCTCATAGTTTGGGACTTGCTTTCCACTGCCCTCATCAAAAGTCTGTCTTCCAGTGTTCACACACTGGAAATGGAAATAAGATAAGAAAAGAAAGAAAAAGCAACAGATGTGTTAAGATGCAGCCAGATTCTACTCCTCAGATTTTATGTAGTGATATTATTGGTCTTCACTTATTTTATTTCTCCTTTGGTAGAAATAACCTATAAAAGTTAAAATATATAGTCTTCATTGCTGTGGAAATTCTTCCATAACAGAGGGCCAGTGGAGTCCATATTCTGCAGTGTTTGGTGTCATTGGCAGCTGAATGCAATGGGAGCCTTGATATCCTGTCATTTGCAGTTTTTTTCATGTTAGTGCTCATGGGAACAGAAGGATGTTTGTGGCATATAGCAAATGTCAATACAAAATATTCTTGAGCTTGTTTTTCTGAAGTCTAATAATTAATAACATTATCTTAAAAGGAGGGACTTAATGGTGGAAGCCTCACTGTGAAGACTTTGTGATTTTTCGCAACTTACCCATTTGTTAAAGATAATTCTTGGTGACCAAGCATTCCCGTAGTTTGTTAGGAGTCCTATGATAGTAGTTGCATGCATGGGTGCTGAATGACTAGTAGTTTGCTTAGGAAATAATAGCAAAGAAAAGGTCAGAACAAAAGCCATTTATCCTCTGAAAGCCATTGCATGTTTTTTCGTACTATGTTCCGTTCCTGAAATCTTTTCCTCCTCAGGCTTTTCATGACTCAGCCCTCTCCTGGATCATCTGCTTGCCTCTAATCCTTTCTTTGTTATCCTCCCTCCTCTTACCTTTACTGCTGAGTTTTCACTGTGTTCCTTAAATTTCTATCATTCCTGTCCTGCCCAATTCCACTTCTCTCTGTACAGTTTTTCTCTTGACAGTATGAGTTCAGCAGTTTTGGAAGGTTATTTTTTTCTATCTGCTGTTGCATTCTGCATGAAGGATAGCTTGGTAGCTTAGGCTCAGCGCTGCAGCAGACCCATTCTATGACTTCTGGTTGACCCAAACTGGCAAAGTGAGTGTGCTTTTTGCAGTTAAATTCTGAGATAAAACCACTCCATTGCTTCTAGTCTTCCCTAAACGCATTCCCTTTTTAACATCTGAAGACTGTTATGTAAAAACTAGATTTCTGGCTTGTCATTTCAATGTCTCTTCCAAATAATTTTCTCTGCCTCATCAAATACAAAACGGTTAACTTCTCTTCTTGGATTTTTGTGGCAGAGTTTCTCTTTTTGTACCTCAGAAGAAGAGACAACTTGTGCCCAAATCAGCTTGTGCCAAGCTTCATTTCTGTCTAGTAAAGTGTTTAGAAAATCACATCTATTCCTTTTATTCAACAAAAAGGTTACCCATAAGTGTCTGCCAAGTTAGTTCATGATCCTCAAATGCCCATCTAGAACTTTGCATTCATGATACCTATGGAGCGTTTAACAGTCACTTTAGATTGTGCTCTGAGACTGCCTTTTAACCAGTATTGTATCCTTATTTGTTCCCTTTATCTTTTCCCATCTGTTCGCTGTATTCATCTCTTGTCTCCTGTCTCTTTCTTGAATTGTAAACTGTTTGACTCATATCACTTCTACTTTGTGTTTATGCAGTACCTGCTAGAATAGGAGTCTGCAAAATCTCTTGAAGTGAGTGATAGCTCTAAGGAAAAGCTAATGCTGTTGGGAGTACTGTTAAGCGATGTATAATGGGTGTGTCAAGTAAACATGTGGAGAAGCTGTTCCTTCTACTCTTTTACCTTCTCTTTTTTGTCCCTTCATTCAGAATTTATGCTTAATACATTGTTTGGAGATTAAAGACAAGTCATAGCACATAAGTCTTCTCTGAGAGGCACAGGAGTCTCTCAAAACTTATTTCTACGTTTTACCTGGCAGCAAAACTGAGGTGAAACATTGGTCTCCTCAGCAACAGTTATTTAGAGATTTTGAATTAAGCGCTAGTTGTTCAGACACTACACACAAGTTTACTTAATTTAGAAGCATGTATAACTGTGTTGGGGCATCATTTATAATTAAATAGTGAATGGCGAGCGTCTGTGTATCAGACTGTGGTGTCGGGGTTGCTGTCCAGGGTGCTGATTCCATCCGCGCACTCTCCCAGCCTGCATTCAGTGTCTTAGCAAGTGTGCGTTTTACATCCTGAGTTATGTTTTATAGTCATTTCTTTCAATTATGTCTCTTACTAGAATAAATGGTGATTTAAATTTGCCATGTTTCAAGTAGAAGAGTTGTCTTTAATAATTTTATAGGGGAGACTGTGTGGGAAACATTTTGGTACTTGACGAAAATGAACTATTTTGCCTAAAAGTCTAAATAGACCAGCAGACTTGCAGGAAAGCTGGAAACCTTAAAAAGAGAAAAGTCACACTGTAGAGTCTTCCTGAAATTCAAATAGTCACAGGTGTGGAGCAAGATATTGGAAGCAAAGCAGATAAGAATTCTTAGTTTTCATTTTGCAGATGCAGTAACAAAACAAATTTTACAGAACATAGTAACAGGTAACACATATATCAAGAGGAAAAATATAGAGGGGAGACTGAGCATAAACTTTATGACTTTGTTCTAAAAAGAAACAGTAAGGGCACACATTTCACTTTAAAAGTGTTATTAGTTGTGAAAACTTGTATAAAATACCAGTCTATAACCCAGAGAGTAAAGTCTAATGTATTCCAGTCAAAGACTGTGGTGTTTCTTAAGAAGTCAGATCCAAACCCTCAGTTTACAGAGAAGTGGATGATGTTGGTATGGGGGTCTTGATGGCCATGCTAAGTTAACATGGAGCGCAGGACCAGAGGGTCAGTGGAGTAAGACGTAGAGTGTGTAGTCTGTGCCTTTTAGCCATGCAAGGCTGCAGGTGAGTCTGGTTTAGTGTTGTGGACTGACTGCCTGTTAGTGGTTGGAGTGGATCTTCTGGCTTAGCTTCATGTAAAAGCAACCCAGTTTGTGCACTGTAAAACCTGTTTTCAGGGCGGAGTACAGGAGGAGGGAATGCCAGGAAACTGAATTCCAAAGCCTTTGTTGCTGTTGCCAGCTAAGCGGAGATGCACACAGTGACCAAGATTGATTTCTCTGAGGAATGCATGCAGTGCATCAGCCTAGCATGGGCACTATTTAGGAGGCTTAGGTTCCTCCCTCAATACTTATTCCTCTGACTTGTACATTATAAGAGAAATTATTTTCTGTGGGATATTTTGTACCTTTTTCTGCCCCAAAATGTGTCAGTTTGTGGTGCTTATGTAACTCTAGGCCCATGCAGATGATAACTGCCACCCTTGGTGGAGACTTAATTTTCTCCATTTTTAAAGGCAGAGCTCTGCAGGCACGATCATATCTGGTTTTCTTGATTTTCTTATGATGTTAGTGGGAAAGATTGATTTATAGAAATATTTTTAAGTGAGGCAGAGAGGGTAGGAGGGAGCAGGAATTTACTTGCTGTTCTTCTGGTATTGAAACTCTTTGGGTTTGTCACTAGTATGTTTGATGTTGAACAAAACTGCAGCTAAAATGTTTGAGAAAGGTCTTAAACCTATGTTTTCTCAAATGCTAAGTGCTTCTCTGTTGATTATTATCTGCTATTTCAAGCTGAGTTTTTACATATCAGATAAACTATACTGAAGATAGTCTGAAAATAAGTTCTAGTTCTTCTCTGCTTCATTCATCTCCACACTCAAATGGAAAAAGATAAATACACGTGTTTACATTCCTTTTTTCTTCTAGCAGCATTGAGCAATTAGGCACAGCTGATAGCTTTGTTGAGGTTTTCACTGAGAATTTTGGAGAAGCCTATTTTTAGTCAGGAGCAAAAGTGGTACCACACATCTATAAGGTACAATATTACAGTTTGGAAATACTTTCGCATTGGCTGCACAATAGGCTTGTACCCTTAACTATGAATTTTTGATGCTTTTTGGTGCTTAAGATGGATATTTAGATCGAAGTTTTGTTTCTGGCACTTGTTAGGATTAACGTTACACTACACATTTGTATCTCAGCTGTCTTTTACCATATGGTACTGTGGGGTTTACTATTCAATTTGCCAGATTGATGATGAGAAAGGAAGGAAATACAATTGTTTGACTATATTTCAGTTAGGGTGTGAAAAGATATAGCATGTGAAAGAGAACTCCTGCTGAAAGTCAAAGAAACATCACCTCTGCACACATTATCTTGTTCTGACTCTTTCATCGGCCAATGTGACTTCACGGTAAAGCATTTTGTTACATGTCTAATCCCAGCAGGATCATTTAGACTTTCTAATCAATGCTAGTTATTAAGTATACTGCTTTTAAGGACTGCTGCATTTGTAGCAGTGGATTACCATTTTTTGGATCAATTATGTTGAAGTCTGCTAAAACCACCAAAAATATTAACAGGAATACAAATAAAGATAGTATTTTCCAAGGCAAAATGCAAAAAAGAGTTGCAGACATTGTGGAAGGGTGAACAGAAATACAGACAAGCATGCCTCCACCAAAAAAAATTAAAATTCATTCTCCTTATGTTGCCCAGCTGATGAATTAATAGCCCCCTAAACTTATAGCCAGGGCTTAGTTTTTATCTGATTTACTATTCTGGAAGATAATGTTTATTTGGATACAGGTATTTTTCTTATGCTTAAATCCTTGCTTAGTTTTTTTAAAGAGATTAAAGTTTTGCCCTCTCCTCTTCTCTGGGTTTTAATGATTAATTTAATTAGAAAGGAGTATTTAGCCGCTTCTTCCTTCTTCTCAACTCCTGAAAGTCCTAGAGCCTTTACTATACTGTTAACAGGATGCTCCTCTAAATGTGAAGGAGGGAAAAAACCTCTCTGCTGACTGGTACGGCAGTTGCGTACATTTGATGTGTGGAAAGCCTGCATAGTGCACTGCATTTCCCAGAGACTGTTTTCTCTAGTGCACTTTAATTATTCTATTTGTGAATTGGATACATGCAACTATTAATTGGCTCTCATTGAGACTGGTAGGTTACTTCAGGGATCTGAAGTTGGTTGGCCCTGTGAAAGTCATCTCAGATAGTGCTGGCTGAGTCGTGTTTCATGTACTGTGTTTGTGCCTTTAAAGTCTCCCTGGCTCCCAGTTGTCCTCATGTCCCAGTGTACGGAGCTGCATCCACCCATGCAAGGTATATAAAATAGAAAACACATAAAAGGTGTTGCATTCGCTACAAAAACATGATTATAATTAGCACATTGAAAACAATTTTTGCCTTCAGAATGTCCATATTTTTTAATTTTGAAAGAACACAGGAAAGTGCTTTGAGGAGATGAGATAGAAGGTTTTGAATTTAGCATTTTTATTCCCTCTCATTTGTTTATCATACAAAATATTCTGTCATACTCTGCTCTAGTGACTTTTTTTTTTTTACCTTTTTACAAGTCAATAGTGAATTTTCTCATTGCGGTTGATCATAATTTCTAGCAGTACATTAGCATATTCCCAAATCTGCTGCAATCAGAATTTAAAGGATTGTTTATTATATTAATATTCCTCTATGTTGGAGTTCACTAGTCTTTTAAAAATTCAGAGGTGATATGACTCACAAGTCCTGCAGCTGGAAATCCTGTAGTTTAAATTAAAAAGCCAGGTGTGATGCCTTCCTGCCTGGGATGGGTCCCTCCCGTGGGTGCCCGGTCTCCTTGAGGAGCGTAGGTGAGCAGCAGAGCAGGGAGCTGACTGTGATGTGATAGCACTCGTCCTTCATTGTGGCAGCAAGTAACAAGCTCTATTTTTATAACTCTGAGCATAGTTGGGTCTTACTACTGGGTGTATATTTATCTTGCTTCATATAAAATTCTTTGTTATGCACTGCGTATACAACAGCTCTTGGTACACCGTGTAGACTTTTAGCGTATGCTGGTTGGTCACAGAAACACTGAATAAGCTTTTCAGGTCTTCCTACTGATGTTCCAGTGACTATTGTATCACTAAATATTGTTTTAAATTTTTAGTTTCCATATTATGTTGCTGCTTTCAAGTATTACTTCAGTATTTTCTTCACCTTAAAAATGGTAGTTAATAATTTCATTAAAAATAGTTACATTTTGACCAGTATACTTTTTAACTGTGTTGAAACCTAACTAAAATATTACAGTAATTGTCAGTCACTTAGGAAAAGCTGCTTTTAGTATATGCTCTATGCTTCACCAGTGAAGTCAGAAAATTATTCACTTTGGATGCATCAGGATCCTTCACAAAGCAGGTCATCATCTGGGAGGAAAGAACAGATATTGCACCCATGAAATGCATGTGAAATGAGTTGTATTTGTACTTATAAATGTACACTTATAAATACACATTTGTACATAATGGTTATTAGGCAAAATCTATTAGGTACAAGAATTTTATGATATATACATGATTTTGACCTTCTTCTCTCAAAAGACATTTTGAAAACTGTGCGTTATGAATAAATAAAAATACTTTGCAGACCTCCTTTCACTGCCATTAAAAACTGAAAGAAAATCATTGAGAGGGAGTATATATAGCCAGCCTGCCAAGAAACAGGAAGAATTTCAGCCTTTTTCCTTACAAACTAAGGGTTAATAGACAACAGATGGAGCCTGCAATAGAGGAAGCAGAAAAAAAAAAGTATTTTTTTTTAATCTGTTTAATTATTAATAGTATTTTCAGCTAGCAGGTTGGTAGGCTGGAATTTTCATAAGCATTTGGTGTTAGCTTAGTCGTGGGAACAGTGTGAAGTCAATACCAAATGGTTTTAAAACTCTCCCACACAAGGTCTTTCTCACTCTAGTGCTTCAGTAGGCAGGCTGCTGAATGGAGTGGGGGGGAGAAGAAGTGATCTTGTGGGGAAGGACAGATGGAAAGGCTGAGCACAGCCTTCACCAGCAAGGATTGGTCTCAGGCTTCCCCTGTGTCCATGCATGGTAGGTTGCAGGAGCCAGGCTCACCTCAGAGGCTCATAGTGAAGGGAGCAAGAGTCAGTGGTCAGGAGGGAGCACAGGGAAATGCTGGTTAGGAAGGCAGGATAATAAATTCTTCCTGATGAGAGTTGGTGGGGACCTGGGAGCGCGTTGCCTGGAGAAGCATCTTGATCCTGGAAGCATATCAAAATCTAGCTGAACAAGGCTATGGGGAACCTTTCCTAATGTTGAAGCTTTGAGCAGGATGTTGGACCTCCAGAGGCTCTTTTTGAACAAAACTTTTTTACTTTTGTATTATTTAATTTTCATTGATTTTTTAAAATTCTTTCCTTTTTTTTTTTTAATTTTTGGTTTATATAGAGTTGTTCTAGAAGTAGTTGGGTCAGTTTTTGACACTTTTTCTGTAGGAAGTTGTTGGATTTTTTTAAATTAGTGCCCAGCTAGACTAATGTCCAAAGTAAGGGTTTTCTTTAGATTATAAACTAACATTCTGTGCCTACATAATTGTTTATCCATAGCATTCTTTCTTATTCTATAAGACCTAAATGCATTTAATAGTTTTCTTTAAAAAATACTAACAACTAAATATGTCTCCTGTAGCATTTTGAGTCAGAGCATTTCTTGCAACTATCTAAATCCATAAATAACTAAAATATCTAAATCCGAATATCTAAATCCTCTGTCCTAATCACAGTGCAGATGTAAGGAGCTTGACAGCTGCTGCTTTGTACCAGTGCACGACTTGAATTGCTGTAAGGAGATTGCTACCATAGATAGCCCGTGGCTTTGGCTGCCTGGCACCCCCAGGCTGTCCCTTAAATCCAGTAGCTCTTGGACAGAAGTCTGGTCCTGTTTGCTCCATTCAGAGGTCACACGGTGCCGCAAACTGGGACGTGCTGCATACTGGAAATCACCCTTACCCCATCTGAATCATAGAATCATAGAATAACCAGGTTGGAAGAGACCCACTGGATCATAGAGTCCAACCATTCCTATCAAACACTAAACCATGCCCCTTAGCACCTAGAAGAATCAGATTAGCAATGCTAACAGGCTTTTATACCCACTGACACCCTACACTTCGAATTAGAAATACCTTTTAATGCAGGTGTCTGTCCATTTGTTTAGTGATAGTTAAAACTTTTGAATATAACTGTTCAGGCAGAGGGTCTTGACCCGTGTCATGTACTGATTAGACAGCAGTGCTGTGAATGAAAGGATAGTCAAAATCCCAATACTTTGGGGGGGTTTTTATCCATCAGCTAGAATCAGATTTTCATTTGCGCTGTTGGGCTAGGGTTGGAAGGCACTATTGTCTTTTTCTAGTTGGCCTTAACAGTTAGAAAATTTTATCCTAACTGAGTGCACTGAATTAGTTATGCTTTTGTAAAGTAGCTAGCACTCTGTGCACCTTAACTGTTCTTTGTTATTGGGGAAAAGGATTTTAGGTACTTTTCATGCCTTAGGTATGTATGTATACTAAAATCAGTGTGAAAATTATAATGGGAAGCAGCAATTGTTGATATGGATGCGCCTCAGCCCAGGTCCCTTCCCCTTCACTGACGCAGATGACTAATACAAGAATTAGAAATTACTCATTTTCTGACTAATATAATAATGCCATGCAGTCTGAGAATCAAAAATTTCTTCAAATCTTAAAAGGAAGGGCAAGTAAATGCAGACAAAGGAAAGAAACGGGCTCAAAGACAACCTCGTTGGTGAAAGCTATGATTATAATTTCAAGGAATCCTTTGATAGGTGCATGAATCTTAGTTGGATGTGTCTGAAGTGTCAGAATAGGGTTGAAGGAAAGTTTACAAGGCCAACAGTGTTCATATGTTACTAAGTGGAGTGTATAAATAAAAAATTGATCTGCCCAGCCAGCGCTCAGCCTATTTTACCAATTCTGTTTCTGCTTTTAAGGGATAATATATCAGTGGCTTGCTTATTAAATAGCTGAGTATTTCCGGAGTAACTGAAAGGCCAACATGAATAATTTTGAAACCAAAATTCTACCAAGTTCTTGCCTCCTGTACATTTAAGCTTTAGTTATATATTTTCTTATTACAGTAGATTACAGTGGAAATTAATGTGAGATAGAATACTCATTTTTCCCTTCATTATGGTATTTCTGGGAAAATAACCTTCCTAAACAATAATGCTGTGTTCTATTTTATTTGGTGCTTTTGACAGTCTGATACTTCTATGCCTTGCTTACTCTTTTTGCAATAGGCCAATAGTTTTCCCCCCCCACCTTTTAGCTGCTTTTTTTATACATTAGAAGAGCAAGGGTCATGAAATTTTACATTACATGCTTACAGATAAATTCAGTACTTAGCAGGGATGGAATCTATGGAATTCATGACATCCAGAAGTTCCTTTTAATGTTAATATAAAATATTTACATGCCTTATATGTATATAATTGCATACCCGTCATTAGCACTCAAAGACACCACTTGGCTTCGTTGTGTTGGGTGAAATCTTTCCCCTCCCTCTGTCTGTATATCCTCCCTCCCCCAGCATTTTAGGCTTAGAACTGGGACACCAGACCAAGCTTCTGGGAAAAAACCTGATGGATGTAAGTGACCAAAACCTGTCATCAGTTCCTAGTAAACCTTCCTGCTTACGTTACCAGTCAGGTGTGCAAATGCTCTGAATGTGATAGATGCATCTAAACTCTCAAACGTTCCTGTTCCCTCTTATCTCTTCTGAGTTTTTCTTTTTGTCAGACTCTTGAAATTATTGCTTATCTGACTGCTGATGGGAAGAAATCACTAAAATGGCTGGTGTTAGCAACAATAGTCAGTAGATGGTTTGATTTCAGCATCCACACGTACACGTATTTTCTCCAGACTTCTTAGTTTTATTTTAAATCTTCAGAAAAATGCAAAGAAATAATGGTCATGAGTTTCAGGGAGTTTAAATAATCAAAAGCAATGGCACCGGTGTCAAGCAGGGAAGCACGCACAAGTTCTCTCTCCTCATCTTTATAGTTCTGGGCAAACTCTAAACTCATTGCTTAATGTGAGGAACAAACAACCTTTCAATCCCAGAATGCAATACTTTCTTGTAAATGTGTTTGCAGTTATATACTTTCCCGAATCTTTTTCAAGAGAATTAGTGTACATGATAATCATGATGCTTATGGTGATAAGGTTATTAAAATTTGCAAAGAAAATTGTCTTTGAGCACAAACTGAAGTTGTGAGATGTTAACTTTGTGAGCTTTTATACCAAATGCTAGATATACACTAAATAACATCTATTTTATTAGTAATACATGCCTAATTGCTGGAGAACGCTGGAAGGATGTGGAGCAGAGGCAGAAGAAAATGTTATTCCTTTCTGCACATAGTTTTTAATTCACTGTAAATGCAGCTTTGCCTTGGACCTTCACAGATATTTTCTTCAATTATAAAACCCTCAAAATTCTTGCTTGACTAATTTCTATGTTTTGATCTTAGTTTTTGCCTCTAGATTCTTAGCTGGACAGAGTTCTGTTTATTTGATCTAGTAGTTATATGAAAACAATTCACAATTTCCTCCCACCTTGATTCACTTATCTGTTGCAGGCTGATATGATCAACCTCTAGGACTGTGGAAAAGAGGCAAGCATTCAGGGAGCTTGTGTGGTTGGAAGAGTTTTGTTTTATTAGTGTGCTGCAATATTCAGCCATATGAGGATTGTCATGGGGGCAACAGGGGAGTTTACCAAATTTGAGTTTTTTATTATTATGTTTTGCCTTGAGAGATTTGGAAGGTTGTTTTATCATTAGCTAACTGTCAAAACCAAATGAATCTTTGGAAGGATACTGGCGTGTGTTTAATGAAAGTAATTGATCTACCATTTTCAGGCATGCTTCCTTGTTGTTTGTCTTATTTGAAGATTACTTTGTAGTGTTGTTCAAAGACCTCCTACTTCTTGTCATAAAGTAAATTGCAAAGTTTTTCTTATTTTTATACTGGTACCATAAAAAAGCACGTAGCTATTATGAACCATAAACACTACTAAGATTTCTAGTTACCATTGAGTAAAAGCTCAGTTCAGCTAGCATTTGGTAAGTGGTTTTGGTTCAGTTGATAAATAAATAGCATAGGCCGGGTCCTTCAATCTCATTAGGTGAACTAGTAATTTATTTTATGGGAAAATGTACTGTTCCACTTGCAGAATAGAAATCTGCTCACACCTGGAACAGTGGTAGGATGTAGCCTTCATTTGAATGGTGGATGAATTAGTTTTCTGTGGATACTCTAATTTGAATCCCAAAATAATCTCTGTAGTAAATAGATTCTGTTAAAAATGAGTGTACATCTGGACTCTACAGGGTAGTCCTTAGGCCTCTAGTGAGAATGGATTTGATGAGAGCATACAAGTAGTGTGTTTCATCTACATGGTAGCACATGGGGCAATGCTTCTTTGTTTCTTACCTGGCTGATTTTATGTAGGAACTTTGTATTAACCAGTGGCAAAATAAAACTGATAACATCAAATGGGAATCATATGGTCCCAGCACGTGGAGTGCTTATTTTGGGTGTCCTTCTCCTCACACTGTAGCCCTCTCTGATGGCGGCTCAAGGGGCAGGGAAAGGTGCCTTCTTCCAAGGCACGTGGGACGGCTGCAACAGCCAACACACCTTTTTCGCTTACCTTTTGTGACCTGACTTCTGCATTTCCTTCGAACATCAATCTCTCTAACTAGTTCCTCATAAGATAATTACACTTTAAGACCTACTGTGTCAAGCTCCTGTAGAATCTGTTGTGTCAATAATCTGCTTTAACTCAGTTTAATATTTACTCATTCTTGTGGATATTACATATTTAACCAGAATGAGCTACTCTGTTCTTTTGGGGCACCGGGAAGCTGGAAGTTTGTAAAAAGGACTCAGCATAGCAGCCAGTAACATCCTTGGAGTTCAGAATACTGTGTTAATGATGTATCATCTCAAGACAAGCAGTAATTTTTAGTTAGGTTTGGACTGCTCTTGGAAGCTGTAGGAAAACTTACAAATGAGAAACTTCAAAAGGAATACTGTATACTCCTTATCAGGTTGGTTTTGTCCTGCTGCAAAGGCTGGCAAACTATGATATTCATAGAAGTACTATAACATACAAGAGATTTTCCCTTGAAAAAGGTTTTAATTTGTAGAAAACCAAAGCTATCATTTAGCTATTTTAAAGGCATGTTATATATAGAAAGCAGAATTCTGTTTTGTTACCCCTACGTATGAATTGTCACAACAGTAATCTAAGCGTGACTATGCTTTTTTTTGGTTATCCATTAACTGCCAAGATACTTTCTGATACATTTGCCCACTACATTTTTATTGGTCTATTTTATTTTCCTTTTGTAATCGCAGTTATGAGGAATTCACAGACTGGAAAATCTTGATAATTTTTTTTTTTTCTTAACATTTAATAAGGCCTTTGCAGTTTGTTAAAATTCAACACCATATTAAAATGTATTATTCCATTGTGTTCCAAGTATCAGTGTCACAAAGATTTAGCAGTTTTCCTCTTCAGGGCTCCCCAGCGTAATCTTACTTTCTTATTAGAAACATATCTGATGTGATATTTTCTTTCCAGCAAGCTTTGTCCTTAAAAGCCTGCAGCGTTGTTATTTATCCCATTACCTTTTTTTTTTTTCTCATTGTACTAATCTTTTTCCTCCATCCAAGTTGGCTCCCTGTCTTAGCCTAGGGTTCTTTCTGGCAACATCAAGTGATTGAGTCCTTACGTTTAACAGCGGAGTTCCAGGCAGCCTGCCAACAATATCCAAACTAATATTTCTGCATGTCATGGGGACCGGTACAGAGGAAATGTGGAACCACAGGTGGGCATGTGGTAGTAAGTCTGAAACATAATTTCGAAATTTTCTGCGTCATTCTCAAATACGTTTTTATCTTTAAGGAATGTTTCTGTTGTTGAAGCTTACTGCTTTGGTAGTCGATCAGATTGGTGTGATGGCGGTGTAAGGTGTCTTAGAGTAAGCAGTCACCCCTCAGAATTACTGATTAGCTGCACTGAGGCACATATGCTGTATTCATAGAATCATAGGTTGGGCTGGAAGGGACCTTAAAGCCCAGCCAGTTCCAAGCCCCCTGCCCTGGGCAGGGACACCTCCCACTGGATCAGGAGCTCCAAGCCCCATCCAACCTGGCCTGGAACCCCTCCAGGGATGGGGCAGTCACAACTTCCCTGGGCAACCTGGGCCAGGGCCTCCCCACTCTCATAGTGAAGAAATTCCTCGTTATGTCTAGTCTAAATCTGACCTTCTCCAATTAATAGCCTTTACTGAAACAGAGGAAAAATGTCTAGCATTTCTCTGACCCTGACATGTAGGTGAAAGGAAATTAAATATTAGGTTCTGTCGTATATGTCAAGCACTCTAAGCAGCACAGCTGGAGGCAGGATGATGACAGAATCCATTTGTGTCCCATTATCATAAACTGGAAACAGCCCCAGTCTCCATGAACCTAGAGATACTTCCCTTTCCCCAAAAAATCTGGGATACTACTGCACATTTGCTATTGCTATCTAGGCCATGAACTCCAGGTAGCTTTTTCAGATTTTTTTTTTTTCTTTAAATTCTGTTAGATCACTTTGAAGCTAGTCACAAAGCCTGACGTGTTCTGTGGGTGCCAAGGTCTGACCAGCTGCAAAGACAGCTCTAGGTCTTCGTTCCTGTGTTAATGATACTGCTTTCTAATTCTAGACAAAATGTGGTATTTGTTTTGTTTTGTCTGTGTGTTGGGTTTTTTTGTATGCAGTCCCAGTTACGTGTACAGGGAAGTTGGTTCTGGACTAAATAGACGAGCCTCAGGAAAACTGAGGCAAATAAAGGTGCATGGTAAACTGGTCAGTCCTTGAGCACAAAGGGAGTGGGAAGCAGAGGTCCAGCTGGAACAACCTGCCATCCTTTTTACTGCTTGGTCTTATCGAGTTTCAAGGCATCAACAAATTGATTTGTATGAAAGTATCAAAACAATATCTATCTTAACAAAATTAAACTGGTTGCTGTTGCTATAAGGCACATGAAAATCCAAGAAAAGAAGTAATTCTTACTGGTCTTCAGTCTGTTCCTGCTGTATCTGAATTTGACAATGGATGGTTGAATAAATGGAGACTAATCTCTCTCTCTGGGAAATTTTTATGATTGTAGCTTCCCTGCAATTTGCACTCCTTAACATATTTATCCACCAAATACTCCTGTGAAGTAGAGAAGTGCTGTTATCTCAGTCTTGCACATTGAAAAGTGATTTGAACAAGGTCACATGGGCAGTTCATGGCTGAGCAGAGCTGAACAAGGCATTCAAGCCCCAAGCGAGAGGGGTGAGTATTGGGACAGTTTTTCTTAAATGAAAGAATTCAAATGAAAACCTATTTCTAGTTAAATGGAGTAAAACTGCATTCATTACAGAAGTAAACATTATTTTTATGCACAGTTTAAACTACAGCTCAGATTATTATATGATGAGCTGTTTCATATTGGTTTAAAATTGGTGGAAAGTGATACCAAAATTGAATGTTCCTTCATACCACCAAAATTTTCTAGTGAACAGCAACTCATAAAACTGAAGAAGAATGTGAAATGTTGACAGCTGTACTGGTCTGTGGGTAGAAACTTAATAGTCTAACTGTGGTATTGACTATTTCTTATTTGCCCATAAATCCTTTTGATTTCTGAGAATCATTAGTGCATCACTAGCTGGGCATTGCAGACAGAGCCTGTGCAATGGTTTATACTTGGCTTACTTACGCGAATCTCACAAAGTATCCATTGTTCGATATAAAGTGGAAGATGCAGATATTTATTTTATCATTTGGTGTAGGTTTTAGTTCTCTTCAATTTTAGATTTCAGATGTATTTATGTTGGGATTACTTTGATTTAGGTTACAATTTTGTAGTTACTTTTGATCGTGTAGTTCATGAATTTGCACAAATAACTTCTTTTTGAATATGTTTAATGTTTAGATTGTTGCTATAGAACATTCAGATTGCATGGTGAAAGATATAGTAATGCAGTCTGTCTTGCAAAATAAAGGTGATTAAATTCACCTCTATTTTTAAGTGCCTATTTAGTGCTACTGCAGTGTCATTTGTAACACCATTTTAGAACTGCTTGATCCAGAGAACATCCTTACATAAAAATAATTGTGCAATGGCTCAGTATATCTCCTTAATTTCATCAGGAGTCTGAAGGAGTTTTAAAGAACTAGTTTTTGTCAACTGTGAATGTTATCTGAAAAAATAAAACCCTTGAAGTGCTTTCTAGATCGTCTTTTTAGAAATCCTTCTTGGGTTTAGCTGACAAATTATGATAGATGAAGTATGATATGTCAACCGGCATCTTTCTTCCCTTCCCTAGGTAGCTAGTGGTTGCCCTTACAAAAATCAGCATTTGGCATTGGCTGACATCCAGTCATGCTTGAAATACTAGGAAATAGAAAATAACTGCCATGGTGCTGTTGAATTATTCTGATGGCTTGTTTTGAATTTGCTGAAGAAAGAGATGAGTCAGAGATTGCTTTGAGGCTGCAGATTTCAAAAACACTAAAATAAACTCAAGTAAAGATGACTTGAAAATGCACAGGGTCTTTTTTCCTTGCACGATACAGCTGGAGTTCTGTGCCCCAGGGGTGCTTTCAGAGTCCATTTCAGGTGGCATCTGAAAAAACACAAGTGATGACTTAAATACACAAAGGTATTTTTTGTTGTGTATAAACAAAGCAGCGTGTATTAACAATGAAAAGTCTTGCTTTCTGGCCTTACAGTTAAAATAACTGCAAAATAGTAGATCAGAAAAGACTTGACTAAGAGTATGCTGTCGAGGAGGCTAAATGTTGTTTACCTGCTTTTGGAATTTGGCACTAGGTTCATTGGTATGTTCCACAAGCTGAGCTACAACAAGCGTCATTCCTTCCAGATCTGCTGTTTTTATAGACGGGTCCAAACGCCTCAAGATAGTAAATTTCCTGATGAATATATTGAAATCAAAGCTAGTTTCTCTTTGAACTTGGGCATTCAGAGAAGTTGTTGCTGGTAGCCTTGGGAGAACAATTCAGATGCCTACCACAAGTAGTCTTTATGTTAGGAAGCCCTAGTGATACTCGATTAACTTAGAAGGTTAAACTCATCCATGTCAAAGCGTTCCAGAACTGTGAGTGGATTTCTTGCTATCTTTTGTACCTCTCATAATTGTGTGCATTTATGAGATATTTGCATTATGTTTCTTTACAATTTACTTACTTTTCCATCCTATTTTTTTAGATCAAGCTGAAGTTCAGGTTTCAAATGTGTTGTCAATAATACTTTGTGATGCACAGAGTATTGATAATATGAAATATAAGTGGTAGGATAAATATTGATTTTTAGAAAAGTAATACTAGATAAAATCTTTAAACAGTGAAATAAACTATATTTAAATTATTTTTTTTCCAACCCCTACAGTGATTTTAAAATATAAGACACAAGAAACTTAATTCTACGATTCAATGGAAATTGCCAGAGTAAAAATAACAGAAATTCATTTTGGTTAAGATTTGCAAATCTAAACCCATTTTCCTTCCCCATCTTGAAGGATTTATTGCATCTATGAGCTATGCAATTATTGTAGACATCCTGCTATTTGCAAGTTTGAAGCTGTTTTGTTAGAATATAAATTCAGGCCACCTCTAGCTTATTTGGGGTAGTTACTTGCAGTACTTAGGCTTTCCTTGCCTTCAAAGCCTATGAGAAAACCGGCTGAGTAGGAGTTGTGCATTGAGTACTTTTTTAGGTTTTGGCTACAGTTGACATTTGTACCGTTGAAAAAAAACCCACAACCATATAAACCACTTCCTGATTTTTTACAAACCAGTATTTCTGTGCATGGAAAAATTTGTACAAGGGGGAAGCATTTTTGATGTGATAATGCTATTTACTAATTAGCTCAGACATTTGGGTTTGTTTTTCTTTTTAATTAGCACACCACATTTAGTACAGCAGCTAAGAATGTGTTGTTACAGTTGAATTGCATTGAATCTGTTTATTGTGTGTGTTTATGTAAAATTTAGTTTCATGGAAAACGAGGTGAACACATATGTGATATATACTGATCCACACGCACACAACACATCATGCTCTCGCTGTGTGGTGTTTTCCATACAATAGTCCTCAACATGAATCTACCCCATATCACACTTAAGTTAAAAGTAAGTTTGAATGGGTTGACAACTGTCAAATTACACAGTTTAAAACTCTTGGGTTAAGAATGTTTCAGACCTATTTAAATTTAACACCAGGCTTTAGACAAATGCTTTCATAACAGGAGAAAAATGGATACATGATGGCTTAAATCTTCTTTCTGTAAAATTATATGTTTCTCTGAGGATAGTTGTAATTGAATTATGGAATGCCTTGAGAGTATCCTTGTCAGTGGTTAGAGAAATATGAAGGGAAGCAGAGAGACTCTTTCACAAACCTTAATGTAGAAGAGACACCCTATAATTCAGCTATACAAAGCCCCCGGCAATCATATAATTATACTATAAGTGCAGTTTGGGAAGAATGAAAATCAGCATTTATTTAAAACATTCACTGTATGAAGATGCTTCTTATATCTGTTACTCGATGAAAGCCTTATTTTCTGCCTAACGTGCTTCCCCCCGTGTTTGTCACAGTGTAGTTCCTGTTGACATCAACCTAAAGTGCAGGAAGGAGATCTGCTTTTGGGAGCTGTAGCAAAATCAAAGCACCAATGGGAAGACAGGGACAGAGCTAAGAGAACTAGGCCTTTATTTCTGCCGGAGACAACAGAGTTGGAGTTTTCTGTTTGTCCTTGTAAGGTTTGGTATAACTAGCTAAAGAGCAGATGGGGAGGTTGATTCTAAATGTGCTCTTGTATAACACAACGAGTTACCAAAAAGGCAAGAATTGGTTATGGGCATCCTGTGTTGAAAATCTCTCAGATAATTGTTGCCTGTTCTTTCTCAGAAAGGAGTCCAAGAAGTATTAATTAACTAAACGAATAAAGTTTTAAAACCAAGAAATGTATTTAGTAACTGGATATCAAGTTGATTGTTAAATTAAAATCGAGATGTCAGTAAGTAAATAGGTAGACAGTATTTTCAATTTATTATAGGGGCAGCATCTACTCTTAAGATTCAGAGATAGCTTAGAATATTTGCAGAGTTCTTGGTGCAGTTTGAACATCTCTGAAATATCTTATGTGTGAACCTTCCCAGCAGCGAGTGACTTGATGCATTTTGTGTTGCACACCTGTCTCTTCCAAAACCCACGTCTGCAGTTTCTTTAATAAGCACCTGTATGAATCTTAAAATTACAGCATCCAGAACCTGTAAATAGTGGATGAAGTGATGCAGCTGCACTGCAGAAATAGGAAAAACCTTTTTCTGTTTTATTGATGGAACTATAAAAGAGATTTTCAAAGCTCTCGCAGGAGGATTATCCTGGTGCTAAGAACAGAAGACTTGAATCCCCTCTCCTTTACCTGATCATGAAAGCCTCCTTTCTGTAGTTTTGTGCAATAACAGAATTCTGATATTATTTCTGGAAAAGATCAAGCTGTGGATTTTGAGTGGAAGGGTTCTTGTTTAGTTTTCAGTTTAACACAGCATTAGGGACAGTGTTATTCCTTAATGCACACAGTATTATGGCCTTAGCAAAAGGAGATTGCAAAGATAAAAATATGGACCTAATTTCCAATCTCATAACCTTACAAACAATACTAAATCTGTACAAGAGCAGCTGAGCTAGTGATCTGATTTAGCAGCCCTAACAGCTAACCTGAGCAGAAAGGAAATAATCAGCAAAAGCAGACAGGAGACTGGTACGCATGCTGCAGGCAACGGTATCCACGCAGCCCCAGGAGCTAGGACATCCCTATGATTCTCCTAATAGAAAACTTGTGGAAAGCAGGTTTTAATGCATGTGTTAGTCTGAATGCATTATTGGTTTTGCCATATGTAGGCTTCAGAATTTCATGTTATGTACAACAAAAGGGCTGCAGTCTTTTGAAGATACATTTTTTGAGAAAGGAATAAGTGAAGATTTGTGCGAAAACCAAATAAGCCATGACTTTCAGTAGTGCACTGACTTCCATAGTCTGCCTCTGTTTTGTCTCTGAAAAATTATGGTTAAAGGCTATTTAGCAGATCAATATGACATTGACTTTTGAATCTGTTTTCTGATTAGGCTTATTTTGGGGGCATAGATTGACAATTTAGGGAGAAGCCTAAAGTGGATGCTAGCAATGTAGCAATTTCAGATTGGTGGTACCCGCCAAGAGAATATAGCAGCTAAAGAAGTGTGGAAATTCACATTGTATTCCAGGCCCTAATGTTCTTTTTTTCAGACAGAAATCTATACACAGAATAGAGCTGGAAGTATATGGGGTGAACAAAAGGAGCATTTCATGCTGACATATGCATATACTTCACTACTATATAACATACTTCATATGTATATGTGATACAGGCAATGACAGTGGACCATATCAGGAGCACATATCATACATATTTTCATAGAATCATAGAATTGTTTGGTTGGAAAAGACCTTTGAGTTTGAGTCTGGAGTGAAAGGCTGAGCAGAGCACTTGCCACTGAAAGAAAGCAAAATAGCTAAATTGAAACAATCCCATACTCATCAGGATTTGAATCCTGGGAGTGAAGATGTAGAGAAGAAGTGAAAATCTTAGACAAAACTGCACTTCTAGATGAAGCAATGTGAAATAAATGCTCCTTTAAAGAGATATTTTTTTCTTTCAGCGAATCCAGGGTTGTTTAGGGTATTTTACGACAGCATCTCTAAAGCTTTCATTTGTTGATATATAGTGTTATTTCCAGAGCCTTTCATATCACAAAAAGTGGTTTTGGTTTTGTTTGGTTTGTTTTTTGCTACCTGAATCCTCTCTAGGACAGAGATGATGTATGACTGAAAAGTTTTAGAGAACTTCTTGACATTATTTTAAAATAATAATAAATGGATTTACACTGAAACATTTTTTTGCTCTGCAGACATGGCAGTGACTGCAAAATACACTGAAACTATTTAGGTTTTGCTGGTTCAGGATTCCCCCTTCTAAAATGCTGTCTATTCTTTTGTCTGTCCATAAAATGTTGAGACACATATCTAGATGTCACCTACCGAGTGATCTTCTGCGAATCTCCATGCCACTTACAAGCTGGAATTTTTTTTGCATTTTAAGATGGGTCAAAGGTCCGTAACATCGAGATGCTACTTTTTACATATGTTTATGCAAGATCCTCTCCATAACTCTAATATGGAGCATAGGTGTTGCATTCTGCTCTCAGAATTGCATCTAGGCCATTGATTTCTGTCTGGCTTGTATCTTAAATACATTATTCATGTGCACTTTAGTCTTATAAATGCTGCAGAGGCTTGCACTGTGCTCCTCTACCTGGAGTGTGTCTTTGCTTACTGCGATAGTGTATGAAGGGGAAGATTTCTGGGTTTTGTAACTGTTTGGAAAATACATTTGGGCTTGAGAGGCTAAGCAAGGTTTGATGTTGAGCTAAGTACAGCATCTTAACTTTGCCACTAATCTTACTTCTGAGCTTTTGATAGCCGAGTATTGTAATTTCTCTTCGTCTTTTTTAAAATGAAAGGCGTCCCTGCCCATGACAAGGGAGTTGGAACTGGATGATCTTTAAGTCTCTTCCAACCCAAACCATTCTATGAAACTTCACCAGAAAATTGTTTTTGCTGGATTTTTTTAACGTACAGCTTGTTGGTCAGATTTATTCACCTGCATCTTATTGTAGAGTCTGTTCTCTACAATGTATCTAATGGCTTGAAAATCAGTAGTAAACATAAAACAATGTAATAACATACTTTGTCTTTCAGGCTATTACGTTTCATAAGCTTCTTCTCCAGACTCTGCAACATCCTAAAACCTAGCTATTTTGGCTTGCCCAAGCGTTCGGTAAATCCATGTTTTGCAAATGAAATTACGTGCTGTTGGATATTAAAATGCCTTCCAATTAAGGGGCTTGGACCCCCAACTTCATTAGTGTACAGTTCTTGAAGGTTTTATTTTTAAGCATTTTTGATCTGTAAATAATTCATATAAAAATTAAAATAATGCTACTTCACTGTTTTAAGGCTATTTCAGTCAATGTCTGAAATCAAATAAGCACTATTCATAATAAGCTTCTTTTAGTGAATGCAGATACAAGTCAGCGGGAGCTAAAACATGATCAGCATTTTATCAGAATATGTGAAAATACCATTGTGAAGTTTTTAAACGTTTCAGTGAGCTGTTATTGGTCATAGCAGTGAGTTTCACTTCTATAGCTGCTTAAATTGTTTGAAAACTTTTTACTTCCTTTCAAATGACCTTAACTGGATATCTCCATGGCTTCTGGATTCTTACTTTATATTTAAATGATGCATTGGTGTCTCTCCTTCTTGGCACCTGTTGTGGGGAAGCAGTGCTTTCTCTCCCTGGAAATGCCAAGAGATAGGGAAGCCTCTCTTTTCTATTTGTACATATGATACCTGAAGCGATTAAGGTATTGTATGTGAAGACTGTTATTAGCTCTTGGGCTAATAAAGCAGACTTTGACGGGGAAGGCAGCACTGCTGGATTTGATACAGCAGTGACTCTGGAGAAAGAATTTTAAGGTAATTTTTTTTTTTTTTTATGATTATTCTGTCAGTAAATGCACATAATGCTAAAACGCTCTGAGGTTCCAGTAAAGTTAGTGACAATTGGAAATTGCATTTTGGATGTATCTGGTCTAGGATGAAAACTTTGTACATGTTTTCTCTGTATAAATTCACACAGAAATAATATTTTACAACAGGCTTCCTTTTCCCCTACTGTTTTTTCCAGTACACCTGTCCTTTTCTGAAGTAGTGAGGTTTCAGAAATAACAGTGTTTAGAGATCCTTTTATTTCTGCTCTTCTTGAATGTTTGTGCTCATTCTGTTTAATCCCAGTGAACCTGTCCTCAATACTTGAGCATGCATATTTCACATCTATTTTTGACTGTGCAGGTTTGGGCCAAATATAGATGATGTTTTCTCTACCAGAAAGGCTGCTTTAGAGAATAGAAAATAGGATGCCTAATGACTTAAATACAACAAAGAAAACGTAATAGTCTAGGTTGGCAAACTGTGAAAAGTTCAGATATGCTTAAAAGAACTTGGGAAGAGTGAAGTGCTTATTGAAATCACTGTTGTAAAGAAAAAACCCTAAATTGTTTTGTTCATGTAATTCACCAGAAATTATTTCTTATTCTGAAATCAGAGCAGACTCCAGCCTCATTGTGCTTAGGGTTTCTATGGTAAAATGTTACTGCGGTTGACATAATGATGAAGGAAGCTATTTTGGCCTGTTTTGAAGATGCAGATTTTGAATTCTCAGTAGCAATTAATACAGATCAGCAGTAGCCACGGGCTCTTAAAGGATCAGTGACAGAGAAATGACTTAGAGTTTTCCTTGTGGTAATATACACAGAAAGAAAAAAAAAAAAAGATATGAATCTTAATGAGGGTTTACATTTGTAATAGATCAGAGAAGCTTCATGAAAAGGATTAGCAGCAGAACAGGCAATGTTTGTCATTGTTGCTGAAAAGTTTGCTCTCAGGCATTTTTCTCATTGAAAACAAAACAGCCCGTGGAGGTGATCGTAAGCAGTAATGTGACTGACACAGCTGAAATTATGGCTTAAAGCCACAGATGATCTGAGTGATTTACCAGTCTTAGACCATAGCGTTGGCTGCCCTTAACTGAGGGAGGGAGTAGGGGAGGGTTAAAACAGTTCATACATAATTCATTGCAGAAAAATGAATTTGCTGAAGCAGTCAGTGTTTATATATAACGTAGCACATGGGATAACAGACTTCTAAGCTGAAGCTGAGCTTTTCAATGCTTTTTTTGCTCAAGATCCCAAGAGATATTTCATTTACTTTGTTCTTTGTAGATGTTCTAACTGAGAATAAGTATGTGATACACATTCTAGTTCTTGTTTTGTAAAAGAGACTGTTCTGAACTATGAAATTCTGATCTGCATGGAAGTTTGCCGTAGCATGTTAGAGAGATGTTCTAGTCTTCCATTTACTCTTTATTTGGGGTTGGTTTGTGGGTTTTTTGAGGCCTCATGTCTAGTTTATGGCTTACTGGAAAATTGAACCAGCTTGCTATGACTAATAGTGAGTAGTCCAACAGATCAGTAATCCAGAATCCTCACATGATAGCAGCAGATAAGACATCCACATAGTGTTCAAAGCCTGAAGGATATTTATTTCAATAATAATTTTCATTGCCCATTTCTGAATCTATATTACTTGTACTATAAACAGTGTAAGTATAGCATTACAGGAGAAGGCTTGGCACTGATTGTATGCCATGTCACTCAGAACATTTAATGATTCATTTTGTACTTTAATTTTTTAATGCACCTTAATATTTCATTTTGTGTTATTTTTGATTGTCAGGATATGAGAGCAACAATGTTCATTAAATTGTCTATGATAATAGTAAGATCTTACTCTGGAGTAAATGCATTTCATTTAGAGACCAATTGTGTCTATGTATGCATTGCCTGGCATTTGTCAACAATAAAATTAATCTAAATCTACTAATAGCTTCCCTCTCCTCCAAATTTAATACATAACTCCTCCGTAAAAGTATTTCTGTTGCCAGAAACATCTGCTCTTGTAAGCATAAACCAAAAAATACATCCATGTGTTGCATTTATCTTAATAATAAAGTTTTGGTTTTCTGAAATACATCGAAGTAACAAATACTTTGAGAAATATCCAAACAGAAAATGTAAGATGAAGATGTATTCTGTTGTCAGCAGCAAAGATATAAATCTAAAATGATTGTGTGTCTCCACTAAAAACAGAATGGATCCATTTATGGGCTTTTGTTTGTCATCCACAGTAACTCAATTGAAATGGATTGCATAAACGGAGAAAGTGAAAATGTGATTATCATGTCCATAGAAAACTTTTGACATGGGTAGAACCTAATGCAGTGGATGAAATGGATCCAGTTTGTATGATACTTAAAAAAAACAAACAAACAAACCACAAAACACAACAGAAGTCACTTACTTTAGTTTCTGTTAAAGCTTTACTATATTGAAGACTAAAAGACCTTAAAGTAAGAAAACAAATCTAGCATTTTTTCCTCCCTTTGAAATACACAGTTTAGTATTTTCAGTACAGGTAAAAGGCTGTAGTTTTTTTCTTTTTTCTGTCTTTTGGCAAAATAAGTTAACATGGCAACTGGGGATATGAGATGAAATGTATTTATGGTTGCTTAATAAACATTTTTTTTTAAATATGCAAGAATACTCTCAAGTATTCTGTTATATCATACTACAAACTGGGTGGGAGGGAGGGATTAATGAGTATCTGCCTTTTCCCTTCCTTGTATCCCCAAAGAACAAAGGCCGAGAGCATAAGCTTAGGAGAGTAACTACTTCTTCATACTTAGGAAGTTAAGAGGTAAAATGAAATTAAGCTTAATTCCGATGCTGACTTTTCTGGTAGTGATGCTCTTCCTGCAAGGTTTTCCACCCTGTCTGAAATTAGACTGGTTTTAAGTGATTTATACCAATTACAGTATATGACTAAGTGATGAGACTTGGAGAACAACAAATATCACTTCTAAGTAGTTCCCTCTGGGAACAAGAAGTCATGGGGAATGCAGAAACAGTGAACTGTATTGGCCATGCATCAGTGACTGTAGTTGAAATTTGCCATCAGTTGTAGGACAGATGTTTACATAGTCTTCAGTGTTTCATATTTGCGTAAGTCTAGGTTTGGATTTAGTCTCTAGTTCCTATTTCAGCTAAACATTACTAAAATGTGGGGTTCGGGATTTCTTTATGCTTACATGAGGTATATACAATGTTGGCTTCAATGCCATTTGTTGCTGTTGCTTAAGTCTATGTTGTAAATACAAATGGAGAGACAGAATCCGTCAGTCCTCTGTGGAGATGTTTGCAGTGCTGAGACTTTTTGCCTCCTTACTTGCTGTATGTGCCTTCAAAAAGGACTTAAATGACTTCAGTGCAGTTCTTTGGATCCTTGCCATCTCTCTGATCCACAATGCTAAATGCTGTAGGGAAGTCTAGGAGTATGAGGACAGATGTCTGCTTACCATTCATCACTGGAGAAAGATTTGTGTATCAGTGTTGTTGAAGCCGATTTCTTTCTTCGTGCCTTGAGCAAAATCCTGACCTTGCTGGGGTCTAGGAGGGTAGCTGGTCATCTGGCTTTGGCTACCACTTCTGCTTTCTGAATAGCAGGTTGCTGTCACGTCCTGGTTGGGAACATCCAGAATATTTTCATGCTGTTTCCAGTATTAGTTACACTAAGGTATGCCTGAAAAACAATGGAGAGAAGGTTTACTCCTTTTCCCCATCCCTGCCAAGACAGTGATCATTCTAGTCAGGAGAAACAAGCTGATGGTTACCCTTCCGTCAGCTAGAAAACACATTGATCATGTTCAGATGATTTTGTCCTTTTTTTTTCAATGTGGAGAGGATCCATGCTTTTGAGAAGCTTTTTCTAAGTTTTTGTAATCAGTGGAGCTCAATTGCAGTTCTCCACTGTACAAGGACAGGGTTGGGAGAGAATTGAGTGGCTGTGGCTCTGCAGAAACCGTGATGGTGAACGGCTCAGGTGCAGTCGTTCGCTCTGGCCCTGTGACACCCAGGCAAGGTGAAACTGAACATTTCATCACTTCAGTATCTGTGCTTTGGAGGATCTTTGTGATTAAATTACTTTGAAGAAAATCTTACGTGTCTGCAGCTATCAAAAACAGGGTTGATTTTTCAGTTTTACTTTTACTTGTCTAATCTAGCCCAGTTGTTGCGTTGGACCAAAATTCTCAGGGTCGGGGGAGTGAAAAGAGGAGAATCCTGAACTACTGGGTGGTGATTTCATTTTGTGTGCCATCTTGTAGCTCTTTTGCTATATGGTAGCAAATAGCAATCATGTTTCCACTCCGGTGGTACCTCTAAGTCAACAGTGCCTCTGGGATCTTTCACTGTGAAAGGTGCCATATAAATGTAAGGCGATGATATTATCTTTATTATCAATTAAACTTTTAGTGCTCTGACAATCTGGCATGCAAGGTGATCAAATGAACTTGAGCTGTGATTCTTTCTTAACACTGTATAAAAGCAGATCTTGCTTTCTTGCTATACTGTCAAACTGAAAAGGGAGGGCAACTTGATTATGTCAGGATAAAATCATTTCAGCATATTAGAAACTCCACATAAATACTGTCATTTTCTTTTTTTTTTTTTTTTTTTATTTTCCTCCAAGAGATTTGTCTCTGTTTGCAAAATCTGAGCTGGCACATCCTTTATCTCCAGGGACTTACTGTAGCAGGATTGTTGATCGCATTTTTGTAAGAAATTATACTGGAGTTAGCCCTGGAAATACTGTGTGCTGTCACAAGAACTTGAGACTTCATTTTGTTAGAGTAATTCCACCACCACCACCCCCAAGGATGTGTTATTTTAGGATGTTTATACTTCACACTTCCATTTATGTTCAAGATATTATAATTAATGGTTTATTTCTGGAGCTGTTCCCTATGCCTGCCTTTGCACATACGCATGCGAGTGCTACATGTATATTTTTAGGGCTTCTGTGTATTTTACATGGGTCTTATCGACATCATAGTCTTTGCTAGAAGCATTCAAAAAACACACTTTATGACCTGTACCATAATTAATATATTTAGCATAAATTAACCTAACTTACTTGGCAAGTTATCCTTTGCTCTTACTTTTAACCAGAAGGAGGTGTTTTTACACAGTCTTAAGAACCGCTGCCCATCTGGTTCAGGGTGACTGTGCATCAGTGAAGGATGAAATGAATCAACATACCATGCAGTATTTCTAAAGTGTCTGGAAATGCTTTTGGAAGAAGAACAATTTTACATTTTTTCCATGTAGCCAATATGTATTTACTAGAATTGTTTTGCCAGTGCTTCCCTTTGGGGGAGTCTCTCTTTCTTCTACACTTCATAACATAGTATATTTGAAGAATGTTTTCAATTTTTCTCTTTGTAAAAATAAATCAGGTTAAAAATGGCTGTGCAAATCAAGATTCTCCTATCCAAGGATATTTTGTAAGCCAAATTTTGACGGAGAATTTAAATGTATTTAGCTATGTATCAAGTTTTCAGTCTGTAAAGATTAGGGTAGAATTCCCATAGAAGTATTCTGCCCATCTTCCTTCCACCTCAAAATATATATTAGCAACCTGCCAAAATGGAGACTTAGCTGAGCTGATTAGTTCCTGGCTCACCCTGAAGAAAAATGTAGATTTTTTTTTTTTTAGTGGCAATTACTGCCATCTTTCTTGCTAGAATAACTCTCCTGAGCATCTTCAGGTGGATAGCCAGTAAAGAGCTGACTAGTGATATGATATTTTATGCTTTTTATCTTTCATTTAGCTGAAAATGTAACAGCTAGTAATTGAGGCGTTATGTAGATTTATGGGGCACTTGTAAAACTTTGGATTGTTCTGTAAACTAATGACTAAATTACAGTCACCACATGTATGTGGTTTTTGCTTTCAGAAGTTTTTTTTTGTATAGGAATATTTTTTATTTCATCTGTGACGCTGCTGAATTACACATAGTTCTTTGTGAATTTCTGCATGGATACTAGCAATCCTTTTTTATGACTGGATAATGCATAATTCTCACTCTGCAGGCAAGAAATAAGATAGAGAGCATGGGGCAAACATTTCTAAGTGTACAGTGAATATACTAGGCCTTAGTGAGTTATAAACCTGCTAAAGTCACCTTAATAAGTAGTTAATGCATGTTTTCTATAATTACCACTAATAGCTTTCTGGTAAGGCATATCTACATGGGTTCATCTGCCAGTACTGTGAAGGAGAGATGCATGAGTAGAACACAAATATGTCTATGTGAGGAAAATGTAGATGAGTGTTATTCTACATAGTGATTTCTGGCACAGTATTTTGCCTAGGAGGCAGTAAATAAACAAATGGCCAGCCTAAAACTCTATAAATCTGAATGGATTCCTGAAGGAATAAGAGGAATTTTGCAGTCTTTCTGACTGAAAAAATAAGTCTTATGGTTTTGCTATGAGAAATGTATTTCAGTAAAGCTTACTGCAGTACCAAGGTATGTGTTTGCCTTCACAAAGTAGTGTGGATTGCAGTCCTAGAGACATCGTTTTTCATCATCTGCAAGCAGTAAGCATGGCTGACTGATTTAGTGTTATTGAAATGCTGCCATCTCAGGATGTGCGTCATGTATATCCATGTTTGACAAACAAGTGAATAAGGAGCAAGGAGAGAGAACGAGGAAAGGCTTAAATCTGGAAGTATTTTTTAAAATAAACCAATTATTTCCTACCAGGTGAAAATGTAGTTGACAAGATCATTGATAGTTACTGCCTCTCTTGTTTTAAATCTGACCAACAATATTGCTGCTACTTATACAGATGCATATGTTGAGTTTCAGTTGTTTAACCTGGAGTTGGTTGCATCATGCTGTCAAATAAAACATGTATTTGGTCTGTTTATAGAGTTCTCTTCTAACAGTTCTAGTCCCATATCAGTTTTGTGGCAGTGCAAAGGTAGCGTTTCAGATAAGAAAAACTGGGCTGTGGGCTTGTGTGTGTGTGTTGAGATATATCAGTATTTATGTATGTAAATTTATGAAAGAGTTTGTACAATTTTTAGTTGTTAGTCTTGATGGATTTGAACTATTCTCATAATACTTGAAATATTTTAAATTGATATCACTTTTAATGTTATCCAAGTAATCTGTATATCTCTCTCATTCGTATGCCTCTCTTATCACATTTGAACCCTAGCCAGCATGTGGCATTGCTGTTAAACTGAAAATTAATGGAGTATCCAAAGAGAAGTAATACAGGAAGCCTCCTTCTCAGGTCAGCTGTAACCATGGTATCTGAAACATTGTCCAACATAACCTTTTTGATGCCTTTTCTTTCCCTCTCCTCCCCCGAAAGAGGTTTTATCAAACTTTCTACAGCTTTCCTGTTACACTGACACCCAAATTCATTTCTTATCAGCTGAGAATACACAGCTGGATTTTTCTTTAATAAAAAAAAGCTTCTACTGAAAAGGGAGCTGAATGTAGTTCAGAAAACAACAAAAGGCTATCTGTGTCTTGAACTGCTATCTCAGTGTATAATCCTGTCTCTCTGAAGGTTTAACTTTTCTCTATAGACCCAACAGCACATGCACAAATGTAGGTTTAGTTGCACTAGGCTTTCTAGTGTTCTTGTTTGGAGTGATAGAAGTTTAAAAAAAACATCTTAGGAAACTGAATTAATGAGTCCATTGTGCTTTGTGATGGAAAGCTGTTGTGAAGGTGTCTTACCTTTACCAGAGCTCTGGGTTTGCTGACTGTGCCAAATACAATGTAATCTGCAAGGTGGCATCTGCCTCTTGGCTGAAGCTCGCAGTTGGCGCAGGAGTGGCAGATTCTGTATCTGATTACTATTGGTGGCTTCTCTGACCTCCAGCAAATCTCATGCCTTGGCTGTACCTCAGGAGCCTTTTCTACTGAGTAGAAATTTTACATTCCCAAACAGTTCTTTCCCCCTCCCACCAAGTTCCATACTAGCTTTGGATTTGAGACTCAAGACACACTAAGCACATTTAAAGTTTTCTGTTGAGGAGTTGGACTTTCTTTGCATCACACAGCAATATAAAATTTCTGATGACAAATGATCTAAAGGTTTAACACCCCTTCCATAATTAAACTTCCATAAGTGCCCCAGCAGCCACGTGGCCTTACAAGAGACGAGCAACTCTTCAGTCCTCCTGAAAAATCCTCAAAGTCCCCATGTAGCAGGCATGGTATGTGTTCTCCAGCTGACCATACACCAATTGTTCCTCCTGACCCAACTGGTGCAGTTTGCAGCCTGTTAGGGAGATTTACTAACACAGCCTAAAGTATCACAACGATCCATACATATGATTTCTATGAAAAGAATACGAACTAGATAGGTTTTACTTTTCTGTAGTTGGATAATGGTGTCGGGTAACACTTAAAGCAAAATGAAGCAACATGTGAAGAAGCGTGCAGTAGTGCTATAGAAATTGTCTGGGCATGTGCATGTGCTTAAACACGTGTCCTGTGTTAGACATAACAGTGTTGCCACCTATTGATAGAAAAATAAACTGCACATAGATGTTTAGAGTATGTTTTTGTCCAACATAGCTAAAGTCTCCTCCTTCTGGTGCAACTGACAAAGGAAATGTGTATTATTTGTGGAAGAATAGCGCTTACAGGCTCTGATAATACTATATGGGTGCTATTCAGAAACCAGGAAAGGATAAACACTGTTGAAGAAATCTAGAGCCGCTGATGGTTTTACGTAACTTAGATGTATGGTCCCATTGTTCATGGCAGCTCTTTGAATGAAGTGAGCGTGTCTGCTCTGCACATTTCAAGCTTATCTCTGTAATTTTCATAAGGATAAAATGAACAGTGGAATAACAAGCTAAGTAAATTGAGGCAATATTTATAAATGTATGACTGCTTAAGCTGTATTTAAAAAACTTGTTCAAGAGTCAAGTTGTTGTCTATTAATTGTACTGAGGAGGTGGATGCAGTTGTATTTAGAAAACAAACAGAAACCCATTGGCATTAGATGTCATGCTTGTGGTGAAAAATGGGTATTGTTTGGAGGAAAAAAGGATGGTTAATTTACCCTTCTGTTTTGAGAAATCTTGTTCTCTAGTGTCCTGGTTTCACCTGGCATAGAGTTTATTTTCTTCTTAGTAGCTGCTGCATCTTGGGTTTAGTATGAGAATAGCCTTGATAACATATATTGTTTTGGTTGCTGTCAGGTGGTGTTTATGTTTGGCAGAGATCATTTTCTTCATAGCAGCTGCTGGTGTTTAGATTTATTATGAGCAGACTGTTGATAATGCACTGATGTGTTTAGTTGTTGCTAAGAATTCAAGGATTTTTTCACTTTCCCATGTTTTCCTAGCATACAGGTACAGAGCCAAGACAGCTTACCCGAACCGGCCAACAGAATATTCCATACTGTAACATCATGCTCAGTATAGAAATGGGAATTTGGTTGGGAGACAGGTGGGCAATCTGGATTCTGTGCTTGGTGTTCCGCTCGCTGATCTGTACGCTCACTGTTGTCAGTGCTCTGGACAGGCTAATCCTCAGGTAGTGAGTGGTTGTATTTTAATATAGTTATTCATTTACCTATTTATTTATGTACACATTTATTTTAAATATTATCATTATCCTTTTAATATTATTATCCTTTTTTTTGTTGCATTAAAACTTTATCTCCATCCACAAATTTTCCTTTTCTTTTCTGATTCTCCTCCTTATTCCACATGTGAAAGGGAGGGGTGAGAGAACGGCTGTGTACTGTTTAGCTCGCAAAACTATGACACAAAGAAAAGTGTCGTCTTTTTCAGAAAACAAATTAATATTAATCAGAAGTTGTCCAATACATACTCAGAGCATTTCCATGAAAAATGAATGGTAAAATGTTAGCGCTGGTATGTGCTTGGGGAAAAAGATTTGACCAATGGAAAATGTTTTCCATAGCCATTAAGTTACATATACATGTGTGCAGTTTTGTGTCTTTCTCTTAAGCAATCTAGATTCATTCTAAAGTTAAGACTATTTCTGTATTTGTCAGTATTGCCTCTTGGATAAGCCTTGAGATTTTGGAGGTGTAGTAAAATGTACTATCATGTTTTGTCTTCCCTAACAAACAGTTTATTTTCCTGAATATTGCTCTGCTGCCTACTTATCCAGCCTGTGATGTCTCGAGTAAGCGTGAATGCCTTCCCTGAGTTCCTCGCATGGGTCAGCCTGAAAACCACTAAGTAGATTTGGCCACATCAGGAGACAAGCTAAGGCCAGAGATATTTTTCTAACCGAGTCCTATTTCTCTGCAGAAATTTTGTTTGGGTAAAATTTTATTTCCTTGGGGAATTTTTGAGAGGACTTTTGCATATGCACAAACATACAGTGTCTGTACCACACAGGTGAGCTGTGCATATGAGGCAAGTCTCATGCATCTGAATAAGCTGCACATGCACAGATGAACTGTGCAGTGGAGGCACAATGAGTCTAACATTTCCAAAAGCTTCAAACTCCCTGTGGGGCATAAACACAACATTTCTGCTTGGGGTTTTGCAGGCAGAAAAGTGACAACCCTTGTCCTGCTGTCCACAAAGATCTCTGCTTGTCAGGGAATGAATCCTGGGGGAAAATACTGGCCTGAAACTGTTCTTAGATAGTAGCATTGTGTACCTTTCCTTCTTTCAGTAAAAAGCTGCTTTTCCATGGCAATTCCTCTCAGTCCTAGACAAATCATGACCATGACAGCCATGTGTTAGTAGACCTGGCCTTTTTTCTGTCTCCTTGGGCTCTGTGTTTAAGGATGGATCCTGTTTCCAAATGTGCAGGGAAAACACCAGCCACACTTAAATCTTCTTCCTTCTACCCCGAGTTTAGCAGAGCGAGGATTGTATAGATTATAAGAGCACTTCAGAAACAGTGGCAGTCATGTACTTTCCAATATCCAAACACCAAAATGTACATTCTGAAGCCTTCAAAGATTATCTGTCTATATTCTGAAATTTCATGTTTTTAAAATGTAGTTTATTTCATTGTAAATTGAGCAGGATTATGCATGAATAGTCTGATTAGCTTTTTTCGGTGCCATGAAATTTTAATACTTTTCTGCAGGGGGCTGAGGTAAATCTCAGGGCTGGTAGACAAGAGTCCTTGTCTTGCTTTCAAGTGAAGAATAAGCAAAAATTAACCTCTATTACAGATTATAAGAGCTGAAATGTGGAACATTATTACATGTTCCGAACACCTTGTGTAGCAGTATGCAGGCATCTGAGCTATGTAAGGGCACTGTACTTCCACTTTGGCTGAGTGTAAATAAGAAGGGACTGAAAATAATTCAAGGAAAGCAACAGAAAGATCAGAGATGATTGAGAGGTGTAGAAAGCCAAACTGGGAACATGAGGGTAGCATTGGGAAGAAGTGTTTCTAGGTTTTTGGACAAATAGCTACAAAAGAGAAACTTAGAGTGAAAAAGATTCTTCCTCATACATTCAGAGAAGTACAATTTTGTGTAATCATTGTAGAAGAAATAGATAAATCAATTTGGAGTACTTGATTCGCACCAAAACTTTATTTTCCATGGCAAATATCATAGATTAGAATGGCATAGTATCTGTGAGACACAACTGCAGCTTCTTGGCTATGTTGAATTCCACGGCAGAGTTTTAATTTCTGCTTTTAGTTGTGAACGGTTGGTTGTACAGATTTCAACATGTCAGAATCAGCAAGTCATAAGAACTGTATGGCCTTATCTCTCTCATTTGTCAAGAGTTGATAGGAGACATCTGCATGGCTTGTTCAATCTGTTAACTGCATGTGCTCATCCAAGCTTATCTGACAAGTGAAATGTACCCAATACGGGGATGACCTTTGCTAATAAGTGTCACGATTTAGCCCTGGCCCATCCTGATTGGCAGCTAAACACCAGCAATTTTAGTTACATCACACATGCTGTACACTAAGCCACTTCTGATGAAATGGTATTTTGAAATGGCTCTGTACTCCTTAGTCCCTTTACTACCACTATAGTTAAATGTGAAGTAGTGTATTTCCTTGATACTAATCCTACATTTCACAGAAAGTAATTCGAGGAATAGGTAATATGGGAAGAAATTTTTGTTGGGTGCTAATTGTAGATATTGGGCATTATTTTTAAATGTAATCTTGACTTCTGATTTGTGAAAGGAGGAATGGGGAAATCTTCTTTATTAGGAATGTCTAGTGTTATAATGTACCATTATCTGTAAAAATAAGCTTCTATGAATAACAGTGGTTTTAACATTTCGCCTTTTAAGTAAGCTATTGCAGTGGGGGGAAAAAATAGTCTATATGGTAACATATGAGAGGTGACATTTCATGTCCATACTTTTTCAAAAACAATATGGTATCAATGTTAATCTTTGGACCTTTAGCAGAACTGCGTTCACACCTCAGTGTAATATGGGGAGCCTCACAGCTTGAGAACCCTTCTATGGAGTGGGAGGCAGGGGGTTGTGAAATATTCAGGGTGAAGGGAGGGATCATAGAATCACTAGGTTGGAAAAGACCCACTGGATCATCGAGTCCAACCATTCCTATCAAACACTAAACCATGTCCCTTAGCACCTCATCCACCTGTCCTTTAAACACCTCCAGGGAAGGTGACTCAACCACCTCCCTGGGCAGCCTGTTCCAGTGCCCAGTGACCCTTTCCATGAAAAATTTTTTCCTGATGTCAAGCTGGAACCTCCCCTGGTGGAGCTTGAGGCCATTCCCTCTTGTCCTGCCCCTGTTGTGCAAAAGGGAGCATAAAATGATGGAGAAGCATTCTGCTTGTGTAGAAGAGGTGTGGTTCTGATATTTTAGGGTTTAAATTAATTGTTAATATGAGAAGCTGCTGTAAGAGGAAAGAATGTTACTATATTATTATTGAAATATTTGTTTAACTACCTTATTTCAAAGTGCAGTGTATTTGAATACCCAAATAAATATGTTTGTTTTGAGAAAAAGGATTAACATGGCAATAGTTGTAGCACTTGATAGCTTGCTTAAAGCTCTTGGTTAAATCTCTTATTAGATTTTAGTAAAGATATTTGTTTCCTTTATCAAAATCATAGGTTTAGTTTCTTGCAAGGGAATATTTGATAGAAATGCTTCGTGTCATATTATCCATTTGTGGATTAAGCTTGCTGAGCTGCTGGAAAACACTGTAGTAGTCCAGAGTTCACAACCCTAATCTGATTAGGTTTCTGATTATTAACTTGGAGTTATTTATTTATTTTAAATCTGAGAGACCTTAACTTCTTAGGAATCTGTGCATCTCTGCTGAGATCAACCTAATCCTGCTAAAAGAGCTCTGAATTACAAAATCTAAATCGACTCTGGAGTTCAGTGCTTAATGTGACTCAATCAGAAATAATCTTTCATTTGTTAGGGATATAGAGGACTGAATACTGAACTGAAAAAACTGACAGTTGGGAGTACTGTTCTTTATTTCTTTAGTTATGTTTTTGGAAAAATGAACCTGATAAAAAGGACCATGATACAGGCTGTGCAGTATCGATATCCTGATGTTAATGGCCCTGTCAGTGGGAATCCAGCAGTAGTAGATTTCTGTGTTTGTCATGATTATTTATGCTTTTTCTCAATTAATCCATGTTTTCCGAGCAGGATACTTCTCATGGGCAGAATACTTCACTTTTTATATTATTTTTAAATGTTCCAAATAACTTTTCACAAATGTATTTATTATGGTAGATTAAAGATTAAATTTCTGATACAAGTTTTAGTAGCTAATAGCTAAAATCTGAATTTAGCCACACAGATCACTAAATCTGTTGCTTTCTTATCCTGTCAATGCAGGTAACACATACGTTATGCTGAAGGGTTACTTTCTGTTGTGAAAACCAGTATCCCTAGCAGATCCATTTTCCGTTTTTGTGTGTTAATGAAAATGTATTCTCTGTTAAGTTTGGTTTGTTTTGATGTAAAGAGGCATTTGATCATATTAAATATTTATTGAGCATTGCTCATAACCATTTGACTTGGAAAGTGATGATCGGTCTAGATGAACAAATTGAAATTTGATAGATAAACACATGGTACTCATTAATTTGAGTCTTTAACTTTCAGTAAATATTATAATGTTGATTACAGTCCAGATTTCAGCCAAGATACTTGTGCTATAAGTATGCAATTTCTAATGATTTCTTTTATGTTTAAACTCATCAGGGAGATAAATTTACTTGATGTTCTGGTCAACTGATTAATTTGGAATCTGCACCAATATTTGATTGTTATCCAAAAAAAACAATGGTTTTTCAACTCACTTTTTGACATTTTGTTTGCCAAACACTGTCACTGAAATATTAACTTGTCTTTTACTTTCCTTCTACTGAATAGATAAATGAGGATTTTTAATTCCAAACTCACCTAATACAGTTTGTTATCTGAATTAGTTTTGGACCGTAATACAGCTTAAGATGGTAAAGCCAAGTTATTGAAGTAGTTCAGCCTCCAAACATCTGTGGTTGTAAAATGGACCCTCTCAAGCAGCTAATAAAGACGCTTTTTTCAGTGTTTCTCCTAGTGCTTTTCGAATGCTTATATCAGTTCTCTTATTTGAACATCAAAGGAGAAATCACAGATTACATTGCTAAATACCTGAAGTTTCAGTGTGAATTCATTTATGCTACTGTGCCTCAGTGCAGTTTCCTTCAGGTTTTAGAGGAATGCATGTAGATTTTGCAGGAAAAGCAGATTTTAGAAGAATGTGTGCTCCCACTCCAGAAAAAAAACCAAAGTATTTCTAATTTTCAAAATCAACAGTATTGCAGCTTCAGCAGTTGCACTGTATCTGTTCAGAATCCACTTTGAAATATTATTTAAGTGGATAATATCAAGCATGACCTTAATTGTGTAATTTTGAAATCTTAATGAGCTCATTTTTCCAATCATATGTTATAAAAAAATTCCTCTACTGAAGTGGAGGATCATTTATTTATTTGTTTGTTTTGCTAAGGTACTAGTGTTACAATGTTTTGGACACACTAACTTCCTAAACAGTGTATTTAAGCAAGAAATTTAGGTCGGATTGTCACTTTAAAGAACAAAGGACCTTTGTGCTTTACCAGATTTTACAAGACTCCTGGGCTCTTGACTTAACAAAAAGCATTTGACAAGAACTAGAGGGAAATCATGCTTCATTCTCAGCAGGTTTAGGTATTAAACAGGAAGGTTTCACAGAAAGTCATGCAGATTGATGAGTTGTTGAGATTTGGCTTTTCAAACGTAGAATTGGTTGTTCGTTTCAATAAAAGGAAATCTGTTGGGCTACTGAACAGACCCTGAAGATCAATTGACATTGAAGTGTTTGAGAATAATAAATGTTATAGGAATTAAAAGCAAACCAGCTTACTGAAAGTCTTAATTAGGAGGAAAAAAAATTTGTATACCAATATTTGTGTGTTCTTCTGACACAAGTAGCACACTGGCCATCATGTTATTCCAGATATTAATACCTGGAAACAGTTCTGATGAGTCCTTTGATCAATTCTGTATGTGAGGTCATCCTTAAATTTATTTAAATCAATTGAGTGATGTAGTATTACTAGGCAACAATATCTGTCACATAAAGTGACAGTATTCCATTAACTGCAGAAGAAAGTGAAACTAGATTTCTTTTCACTTAGTCTAACAATAGTGTGGGGTTTTTTTTCCTTTCTTCAGCTCTTTCCAGTAACAATTGCCTGTCCCCTTCTTTTTGTTAAAATGATGCTCTGTCATGCTCATTCAGTGCTCCATTCCGTAAATATATAGATGAGCTGAAGCCACTGGAAAAATAATTGTTTTCCCTTCCAAGTGCTCCAACTGGAATGTCACTCGGGAACCAGATCCTGCTGTTCTCAGACAACACTCCATAGAACATGCAGCACTAGAGACACTTCATTTCTCTCTCTTGGTTTTCAGGAAGCATCTTCACCACATGTAATTAAAAATCACCTGCAGAAAGAATTGTATGTAGGAGTTTGAATAAGAATTTCATATTTGTATATATTTTAACTGTGATCAGGTCTCCAATCCTGAGTAAAGCTTAGCTGGAAGTCTATTAATAAAAGATTTGGGAATTATTGGAGCTGAAATGAGGAATAGGCCCTCTAATTACCATTTTAGTAGCCAATTTTATGTTTATAGTTTACACTGCAGATTTGTGTTCCTTGTAATTTTATAAGGATAAGATATAAAGATGTGAGTAGACTGTATGTGGGAGGAATTTCTGGTTTGTTTGGGTTTTTTTTCCTAGGAAGTAAAAATTTGCATAGATTATAACTGTTCTAATTGCAGTACCTTTTAAGCCTATATCTATATATATGTTTGTTAAAAACATAAACAAATACCACTATTTGAGAGGTGGGTAGGTAGTAACTGAGCATGTGTCAGAATTTGCACTCTTGTAGTATATGCAGTCTCCTGATTTTAGGAAAAGAATGATACTGTGTATCTACGGTGGGTTTGGAGGGGGCTTGGTGGTGATTTGTTGGTTGGTTGGCTTGGGTTTTGTTTTTGTTTTGTCCGAGACAATGCACTTTTGTTCCATAATTATGCAGCCTATTGCAGGTGGATGTGAAGTCTGTATTTTATTTTATCTTCTTCAGAGAAATTAATGCAGATATTTCTCAGGTTGTTTTTCCATTTATTGGTAATAGAGATCCTATCCTTAGTTTACAGTGAATTCCAAAGGCAGTATCAACTTTCAAATAAAATCACCGTGACAGACTATCATGTTGAAGTAGGGGCAATCGATGTATGCAAACAATTGGTTAGACAATTCTGCACAGTATTTTCACTAAAAAGTATTTTTGTCCATTTGAAAGTGTATAGGACCTGTATGTCATATGCAAGTATACCTCATAATATGCAAGTAAACAATGCATGGCAAGTCTGTTGTGGAGAATGATGTTAAAATCCACTGGATTTTGAATATGCCAGAACTGTGTGTATCCCCAGATATCTCACAAGCTACCAGTCACTTGGGCATGAATTGCTTCAGCATCCATATCTCTGTAAAGGGCTTCAGCTGTATCCAAAGATTTCTTTTACTACAGAACATGAAATTACTGTTTCGTTTTGGTTTGAATGTTTGGTGCTTTCAATTCGTTTTCAGAGTAATGTCACAGCAGTAATTCACAGTAACTCGGTGTTAAGCTTTTAGAGAAAAGTGTTCTTCACAAGATTGGTATGATGCGTGTTCCTAGTCAGTCTGCTTTGGTACCTACAGACACGTTTTACCTCCATGTTAATAACACCTTCAGTGTTAATGTAACAGGCAGCGTACTGGTGAAATGGTAGCATTTGGAAGGTATCCTTAAGCTGCACAGCTTTCCCTCTTAGAGGAGATATGAATATGAGTCATCTTTAATAATAGTTGACAGAAACCTTGTTGTCACATAGCAAATTTCCAAACCTTAGAACTCCTGTACACCCAAGAGCACTGAAATGAGTTGTAATAATTCTCTCCGGGTCAACAGTGATGCCAAATGTTTTATAGCGGGGCTTATTTATGTGACTACTTGTGAGATGAGCGATGTGTGTAAGGAATGATTTGCATGGTAGTCTTTTGTCTGTGAACTTTCTTAATTTTAAAACATAATGCTCTGTTGCAGCTGTATGGTGCAATTTTCTTCAGCGATGATATTTGCCATTCATCATGATGTTCACAAATCCTCCACTGCTGACTTGCTCGCTCGTGCAGATCAGCAGTGGCTTTCTTCATTAATGTCACAGCTACCTTTTTCTGCTTCCCCAAGCAGTTTGTTCGTGTAAACCAAAGCACAGTTGAGATACCTGTGCTGTGGGGAATGTCTCTCTCCTTTCGTTATCGATGTAACCATAAAACAAGGCAGAGCAGACATGCTGATTGCTTCACAGAATGGAAGGAGGAGGAACATGGAAGCTGTTTCAGGGTGTTGTTATTCTGTACAAGACAACAGCACAACACTGAGTGAGTGAGTGCGCGTGGTGTATTTCTTCCTGACCTTTTACATGGTTGTGTCACGGGGCAAAATGCAGCAGCCGGTATCCAGATTCTGCTGGCAGAGTCTCCTTGCAGCTTTTTGAGTGTTTTCAGGTATTTACAAATGTTACAAACCAGAGTATGAAATGAGAATTAACATCCCTCCTCAAATGCAAGCAAGTTTTTTGGAAAAAATTAAATCACCGTCTGATGTGAAAAGCAGGTGCCCATCTCATGACCTCAGTAAGAAAGCATTTGATATGAGGGAATATAAAAAAAGGATATCCACTGAACCGAATATAATGCAATTCAGCCATAGGTTAAAGACAGGTCATTTTCTTACCTTGTTGGCTGGAAAGAGACAGCGGAGCCCTAACATATAATTGTGTTCTATGACAGTAAAAGGAGCCTTTTGGTGCTTTGGGAAAGGAAAGTGACGTTCTTCTTGCTTATGAAAGAAACACAGTTTCACATTAAATGTCTACTACAGTGCTCAATGTAAATAGAATTAACATGAGCAGAATTGTTATCCGCACAATGTCCCTGAGGAAAAATGATTCACCAAGACAACAGCACATCCTAATATTAAGGGAAGGATAATGATTCAGATTTTTTTTAAATGCAGCTAGTATAGAGCTCTGTGTGTATGTGTACACGTATGTATAAAAGCAACAGACAAGAGCCACATATTTCAGTTTCATCCTCTCTCTCCTTGCACGATTATTCAGCTAAAGAAAGGGAGCTTAGCGAAGTGGAGTCATTGCACAAGTGCTAAGGAGGCTGTACTCTTGCCAAGTGCTTTAGCAGGGTGGTCATAGTGATAGTAATGTATTAGTTATATAAGAGCTTGCATTGCTCAGGGATTTGAGAAGTTATTCCAAAAAAATGAAGTGTGGAATGACTTCATTTCTCCTAACATGTGCCCATGATGGGGTTGTAGTCATCCTCATCCTCCTTGGTGACTGTTGGGGATGCAGAGGCTATTGACATCTCTCAAGTTTCGTTTTCCTTGCAGCACCTACATAGGCAACTAGGATTTCTTAAACACTTCTTTCTTGTTTACTGGGAAGAATCAATTGGAGCAAGCTCCCATCTGCTTTTGAACTGAAATGGGGTATTGTAAAATACCAGTTTCAAAGAAATTTGTCTGCTTCACTCATTCCTGTAGTGTTCTTGAGAAGACTACTGTTGACAGTGATGCCTAAATTAAGAGAAAGGACAGTAGCTGTACCAGAAGCCCTTGTACTGGAAGAAGACACAGGCAAACAAGAGTTGGTCAGTAACTCCTCATTGAAATGTTTTTTATTTAATTCTGTCTAGGAGCACTGAGAGGTCCTACTGAGAAGGATTTTTATGTATAAATGGATTACTAATTAAAACAACCACTTGTTTCTAAGAAATATTTTTAGTAGAAATTTTTTTTATAGTGAGGTAAGGTGTTTTTTCAAAAATTGCATCTACCTCAGTGCACGTTCAGTGCAGTTCTTGTTTTTTTCATACATAATTACACAAACTCATGTTCAACTTTGGGCCTCTGTCTGTATTCATATGGTATTTTTGTATCTACGTAAGAAGTTTTCCCTAGTATGGAATTGTATATTAGTATGACACTATGTGACGAGTCCTGTATAAAGCCATAACAAACATGACTGATCCCCATGTCTGTCTTCTCTCTTCCACCACGAGGGAAAACATACGTGAAAATAAAATAGTGAGCTGACCTAAATCGGCTCTACCAACAGGGGGAAAAAAGTCTTAACATTTCGGAGGCTGATATAAAAAACAGGCAAGCAGATTTTGATTGCAATTTACCATGTTAAGTTACTTAAATGTAAATCAATGCCTACCTGTTAATGTATTTTAGCAGAAGAGATCATATGTTCTATGAGAAAATTGCTTGCAAAGACGTAGGCTACTTGTAATGAAAGTGCAAAAACTGTCTGCGATTCTAATAGGCAGAATATGCAAATAATGCTTAAACAATAGATTAACTTATTTCCTGTTCTAAAGTCCAAATGGCCCTGGCATAAAAGATAATTCCAGAAACACACTAGAGGCATAATTGTACGTTTTTAATCTGTTACATTTCCTTATATAGGTGAGACTTTGGACATAAAGCTAGGGAATATTCCCATTCTTTAGTGCCTGACAACCTGCCCTGTCTTTGTGGAGTGCTAAAGAAAAAGGTACAGTCAATTTATGAGAACCATAACATTGTGGATGGAGAACTTCAATTAATTTCTGCCAAGGTAAAAAATTTACCACAGACTGGTAAAAATGGTTAAATGTTTAATATACTTCCAGTTTGCACTACAGAAGACTCTTGGTACTTGCAGGAGAAATTTCTAGCAAACATTACAAAGGACTCTTTATTGAAATGAGAACAAAGGTTCAACTAGAAAGATCTCTGAGGATTCAGATGTACCTTTTCATAGGTGACATGCTGATACAAGCCAGTTCTCGAGAGGTTGCATCAAGGCATAAATCAGCAGTAATTTCAACCCTACAAGATCATAGCACTATCATGAACAGAAAGAAAATCAATCTGACACTAGCTCAAATAATAGCAGTTCTGGGAGTCACAGTATATAGTACAAGTCCATTGGGACGGTCCGCTTGTCAGAACAATGGCACTTGAAGACACTGAATACATTGACAGACATCAAAGCTAGAAGAAAAGGAATGGTAAGATCTGTTCTCAGGCATGAAGGTGTCAGGCACACAAATAGCAACCTGAGTGATAACTTCAAATGAAGGTGATGCAGATGTTGGCCTTGTGGTCAGGCAGTAGTCAGGTCTTCTTGCAAAAAGTACTTCAAATGCCTGAAAAGCTTTTTAAGTTTTAGCTTAGTAGGTGATATCAAAACTGCATAATAATTGATGGTACTTCTTCTAGAGTTAGAAGAGCAAAAGTTAAGAAAACTAAGTATTAAGGAAAAGACTGAAAAGTTCACTTTCTATGTGTAGTGAATAATGGTGGTATTATAAAAGTTCTTACACACTGTTGTGTTATCTTGTTATATATACTTGATATAACTACAGGATATATATCAATAGATGGATATACTTGATATAGGATCACAGAATCATATACTTCCTTACAAATATGTTATATATACTTCATATACTTACAGGTCATTAAGCTATCGATTATATGCTTACTATAAGTGCAGTAATATTTTGAGCTTGTACTGAAAATAAACATGTTGCTGAATCAGTGCTACTTCTAGAAATCCTAGAAGTTGTAATGTAGCAAAAATAAATGACCCTAAAAAGGTCCTTAATCTAAATATGAACAAACCACAGCAAAACTGAGGAATAGACAAATGCTCTTGAGATTTTGATGATGTTAAAGGCAACATGTCCCATTAGTGATATTCAGCTGGAGATGGAGAGTGGTGTCAGCTTTTTGTTTCAGAGACTTTTGTTAGGTGTGGGTTTTGGTTTTGCAAGTGGAAAACAAAATTCTTAAGGCCCCCTGAGACCTACTACATCTTGTGGTATCTTTCTTATAGAAGAGAAGGAAAACATATGAATAATGCCAAGAAAAAAAAAATCTACCAGGAAGATTCCCTTTTTGTGACTTTTTTCACTGTGATGTCAACTGATTCAATCTTCTGTCTCATTAAGCATGATGGCACTTAGACTTGTTCTTATGGTTTGATAGTTCATAGATACCCTGGTGATTAAGTCTAGTTTGTTCAATGAAGAATTATTCTTTTCTTCTAATTAGAAACAGGAAAAGTGAAAATGTAGACAGAATTGTCAGTTGAATATTTTTAAAAACACTCTTATCAAGGCATCGTACTCTCAGTGAACTGTTTTTTAATGGTATTGATGTGTTTTATATCATTGTCACGTGACAACCTTATTGTACTACAAAATTTAAATTGTTATCTCAAAAAATTAATAATATCTAAGTGGAACATGTTATTTTCAATTTTTGTAATCTTTGAGCTACTAAATTGGATTTAAAAACTATATTGTTGCTAATTAGGTCTTACTGGATCTTCTTAATTAAGCACACTACTGAAAAAGAGACATAGCAATAATTATCTCAATTTCATGGCATTATCGACAAATAGCCAAAGAACAATTCTGTTTTCTTCTCACATATAAATGAATACAATACTTGCTACATGTCAGCAACCTGAGGTTCCACTGACAAGCATTTTAATGCTTCATGTGGATGTGTTTAGTAGAAAGAAGCACGTACTATATATTGGAAACATCCTGTACAATGGGAGGGAGCTTAGTTGTCACAGACATACTTGAATATAAAGAGGAACATCCCTTTTTTCAGATCTCTTCTCTTCTTATGCTGTCTTTTACTACAAAAATACAGATTTGACCATGCACCCTCCCTGGAGTAAAACACAACTTCAGAGAGATCGATATATGAATATTGATACTGGATTCTTGACCTATGCTCTTATATAGGCCAAACTTCCTTTACCTCTTTCAGTATATTGTCCCTGCCATACAGTTAGGAATTAAATTGCAACGGCATTTGGTGATTCACCCATGTGTTCATCCAATCTGCCAAGCACTTGGTTAGTTTTCCCTAAGACCAGAATTTTTCATGTTCTGCAGGATTCCTAGTTGAGGTGTTGAGATATTGGGATGCTTTTCACTTTGTTTTCTTTATTTGAAATTACAAGTTCATACCAGGAGTTATCCTGCAATATAACCAGGAATTGTTTCCTAAAACACAGTTCTTCAGAAAGACTTAGAGTTCAGGAGATATTCTGAACCTATTCAGGAACTATCACTCTGAATCTTGGATGTTTGTCTCCCAGCAACAGAGCTTGATCTTTTTGCTTGAACCTCCATTGCTTACGCTCACTAACATCAAATGATGGGTTTCCAGAAGCAAACATTAAGGAGCTGAGTGATTTTTTTTTTTTTTTCCTACTGCCAGTGGCAATTCTCCAAGTAAAGTGAAGGGCACATGTTGGCCAAGAATTCTGTATCACAGTTGAGTAGCTGACATAACGTATGTTTTTCAGTTCACTTTCAGTCTTGCCATATGTCACAAAATACTGCAACAATCTGACTTCCTTTACAATTTTGTTCTTCAGTGGCTTCTCTCTGCAACTTTGGATAAAATGTGCAACACTTTGAATTACTTTGTTAACTTGAATGAAATTAGACTGAGTAATTTTAAATGAAGATCATTAAATGCGAAAATGAACCTTATTCAACTTGCCTCTATCACAATGACGGATATAAATGTATGGGCAAGTGTAATCCATCCATAGATTAAACCAGCAAATCTTCTAGGCAGTGTGTTAAATCTATGGTACAAGCCTGAAAACTGCATTTTGCATTTACATGTCTCGTTTAAAAAGAAATACAGAAAAACATATTCTCACATTGTTTTCTTTTTTCTGTACATCTGTTCTTTAAGGAGTACCATGTATTCCACTTGCAGGAATAATACAATGTCTCAATATTTCATAGTCTTGCTCATACACAGAGAAATAATGGGCATGTTGAACCTGGTGATCCACACTTCATTATGTCATCTACAAACATCTTTCAATGTGTTGATGTTTTATGATGATCCACAGAAAATGTTCATGTGATTTTGGATACTACGTGTGTTTTAAAAATTCTCGGTTTCTTCAATCAGTCTTCTAGGGATGCTTTCATTCACTCTTTCTTGATTTTAGTATGATTTTTTTCTTTCCATTGGCAAGTATTGTCTGCTTCCATCCTGCAGATAAATCAGACTTCCCAGAATCTTGTAGTCCTATCTAATTCCGTGCATCATCTAGAAACATAATTTGTTCCTGTTGCACTGCTTCTCAGCTGTTTTAGCTGTTATGTTTCTCAATGCCTGCAACTGTTCTGTAAAACAGAGCACTTTAAGGATGACATAAGGGCTTCCTTTGTTTATAATAGCTAAACAAACATTTGAGGGATATAGTTTTGAATTGTATGTACAAGGTCAGAAGATTTTTTCCATTTTTTTCCTTGATATTGCATTTCTCAAAGGTTTAAAGGATTGCCTTTGTTTTGCCTTTCATATTTACAGTTTTGTGTTTCAGAGTAGACTTGCAGAATAAAAATACTATTCTTTTTGCCTTCAGCAATCCAGAGCTGAAATACTTGCTTAGTAGTTCATTTTCAGAAACCAGTGGTCTGAAAAGTTAATAAGCAAATGGTAGCTTTCAGGTAGGGCATATGTTGAAGTTTAAAAGAAAATACGGGAGGAAATGAGCAAATGTGGAGCTGGGATTTGTAGGTGGTTGAATGACCCCTTCTGAGAATGAAAAATGGAATCACAGGAGGCTGCCTTCTGAATTAGGTTTTGAATATATGCAAACAAGGAATGTTTCTTGGTTATATTTTTAGCATCAAAACTGCAATTGTAGTTTGGAATATCTGGCTGTTGGACATAAAGCTTAGTTGAGGTCAAAAATGTTTGCAGTTCTTCATGTATTCACTCTTGGATTCTTCTAGAAGACCATGTTCAGCTACGTGATGCTTATTATCCTCCACATCCTGACCTCTCTAAATAAATCTGGACTTACTGATAACCCACCTGGGTATGTCACTGCTAGTTTCATGGGGTTGACAGCGGGTATTCAGAATGGAAATCTGCTCATTAAATGGGCACCATATCAGAGCAGCCTGATAAGAATTTATACAAAGCACTATTAAAGTAACATGACCTCTGTGGCATCACTATATTTGAGAACAGAGCCGCTGCAGTATAAATGCATATAGTGAGTTTTCTTATAAAATACCTATTGATTAGTATGTGCACTGCAAGAAGCCTCATCACAGGCTTTCTCATAAGCCGTGGTTATCTTAATGTTATTGAGCTTCAGAGCATGTAGGATTCTGATCTAAATAGAAAATGAAAGTTAGGCGGTTGATGTAAGAGGGTTTTGATGCAAGCAAAATATGTAAATGGTTTCTGATAACATGCACAACATGAATTTAGAAAGTTGCATAAATCATATATTAAAAATATAAAGCCATATACCTATCTATATTAATCCCATTAGTTATAACGTGGTGTTTTCCCATCTAATAGAGCTTTTTGACTTTTTTTTAATTTGAAAGATTTTCGTTGTGAAGCCAAATGATTAGTTATGTATTCTTCTGTAAATCTTAACTGTAAACTATATATGATATCTGTTTTAAAATATGGTTGAGAATTACTTGGCATTCAGGGTCTATATATATATTTCATGTATTTGTTTGTATGATAAACATAGTATTTTATAAAATATTTTATAAAATATTTGTTGTAACCTTTCAATGACAGAACAGTGATGGAAAGGTCAGAAAGGTGCTATTTGTCATGAGGAGGAGAGCATTAAGACACTTGCACAAAGGTCTTTAATAGGAACTGTAAGCTTTTATAAGACTTTATCAGTTTGCTTACAAGGTCAACTTGATATTGATCGGCTATGTATTTTGTTTAGTTACTTGAAGGCCAGTTATTTCAAGAAACCTGTGTAAACATCCCAGCAGTGTGCTTTATACTCCTGCCCTTTCTTTATATTCCAGCATTTTGAGTTGCTTAGTGTGTTGTCTTTTTCCAAACAAAATATGAAATAAGGTTAAAGGACTCGATTGCCAGTGTTTATGTTCTAGTTATTGTAACATACCATCATTCATTAAATTTAACTGACTCTCTCATCGTAGTAGAAAGGCTTGAGGATTTGATCTGTTTTTTATCATGTGTTCCTGAATCATAAAAGCATTTTTTGATGGAAAATTTTCTGAAGTATTTTTCCAGTTATTGCAACTGATTTATCACCTGCCTTCTTATCAGGCCAGGTAGTTGTGGATTTATGAGACATTAATGCCCTAGGCACAAGTTTAGTCTGTGTGTGAAAGGAAGTCTGTTTACTGTAGCCCATGCCCAGCCCTTCTGTGAGCCATTAGCACCGCTGTGTTTTAGCTGGTAAAATTGGGTTGGGGTGGGAAAGGAGGAGTTAACCACCTGTGCCAAAGATTTTCTTCCTTCAGGCAGTGAATGAGTAGGCAACTCCAAATCTATCTACATTGCAGCTGTGTCTGCATCTTTCCTGTGCAAAAGGCTCCCTGGTCTTGCGCTTCATGCTCTGAAGACGGGAAGTGTTAGTGCCTGGTGTCGAAGTGCCTTGGTGGACAATGTTCTGCTGAGAAAAGCTAAGCTGTGGCTTCACGTGCATGTGCCAGACTATTAAAGCAACTCATAAATAAGTACTAAACTTCTGAGGCAATAATAGGCAAATTATGTAGGTAAATAGCTTTTGAGAAGCAAATAGTGCTTCTTAGTAACTTGTCTACAGAAGTGTTTTAACACCAACTTGATACAGTGCAGTCAATCCAGGCCACAGAAACTGGTGTTCCTTGCTGAAGCCCCATGACACACTTGTCAGATGGCCTTGGTCTCCGGCAGTCTGGCAGCTCCTTAGTTTGTCTTTTTAGTTCTCTCTCTATTTGAAGAGTGTTTATTGACTTGGGTACTATCAAGCCCACTTTATTTAGTAGGAGATGTGAACTGCATTTAAAAAAAGGAAAAGAAAAGCTAGAACTCTTTATCCAAGTGCTATTTGTTTCTGAAGAGCTGTTCCATTTCAGGTTAAATGATTGGATTAGACTCCCTGAGATGTTGTGTTTCAAGCAAAGACTTGAAATGTCTTTCTCCAGATAGAGTGCTGAATTGTAGGGAAGGGGAGGCATCACTGTACCCTGCTGCTTCTGTGGTCGTGGTCTATCTCCCTTTCTGCCATCCCTCCAAGAGTTCTATGAGCCTGGACTTTCTTCTTCTGTTACTGTATTAGAAGCTTTATTCTCTCTTCACACTGTGCTTGGTGTTTCCCACTCTTGCTCAGGAGGTTGGTCCTTTTCCACTCTGTCTCTGGAGGGAACACAGTGACAGCTACCATCAGTTGTCTCTCAAACATTCAGACACAATTTCAGAAGTTAAACTAATCTCTGTAGGCCTCTAATAAGAAGTGGTTTCCGTGGGGGGGGTTATGTTTCCCTTTTATGTGTTTTCACTTTTTTTTGTGGTTTCTTTTAAAGATTCATATTGTGTGCTCACAGCTGGCAAAATACGGGGTTAAAAGTCCTTGTTGCAGGTGAGAAATGGGATGATATCAAAGTGGCTATCACTTAACTTCCTTTTGCAGATGACCTAAAAATCATGAAGAAACTGTGAGCAATTGCTTTTTAATTAAGCAAAATCTCTTTTAACTTCTGGTTTTGGTCTTCTAGCAATAATATTTATGGCTGCCTTTTTTTTCGGTTACAGTCTTTTTCTATGTTAATAGAATTTGTTAATCTAAAAAAACTCAAACTCCTCAAATTTATTTCAACAGAGCTCCTTGTGCGTGAGCCATGTTGCTGTAAAGCTATGCCTTATAGCCCCTGTTATTCCAACACAGAGTTCACCTTAAAATTAGTGATGGAATCAACTTCATTAAGGCAAGGTTACAGGACAAGTGCACCAGTTACACGTGCAGCTCTAACCGCTTAGTTTTAATGATACTGAATTTGAACATCATTTTAATGATATACGAAACTGCAACCTGCAATTTGCAAGGCTTCATTGAGGATGGGTATAAGTTTAGGCAGGAGATGCAGAGGAAAAAGTGGAGGCTGTACTGCAGGGTGGAAGGCTCTTTCTATTGAAATGTCCATGCAGTTTAAAAGGAAAATGTCCATTTCTGAACCGTAGAGTAACTGTGTGGTGTAGTTCTATTTTTACTAAGCCTCGTGGTTTTCCAAAGTGTAAAATCTCTTGTTCTTTATTAAATATAATTTAATTCACAGCAAAATACTTCAAAAGAGTGAACTTTGTATTTTTTAGTCTTTGTATTTTAAAAGACAGAAAATTTTCTTTTTGTATAAGATGACTATGCATCCCTTTAGAGAAACAGTAACTGTTCCATCTTAGCTTTAATACAAAATAGAAGTTCTTGTAATGTGTTTTGTGCATTAGGTACAGTTGTTGCTTGTTTAAAGGGGGTAGTGCTTGAGATTTGGGTTTGTTTTTTTTTTTATCTTCAAGTTGCTGTTATTTTAATTCAGATTTTAAAAAGTAAAACAATAAAAGAAGGCATATTTAGATTCTTTCCTGGATTATAGTGATATTAATACAATTTAATTGTTTTATATCAACTAAAGATAAAATTGGGTCTTTGTGATATCTGAAATGGATTTATTTATTTTTTTTCCCCCCTCAGGACTATTTCCTTAAGAAGTTCCAATTGCTTGTTTTCATGACTGTGAGCCTATTTAATCAGAGATGGAGCAGATGGACTGCAAGCCCTACCAGCCACTGTCAAAAGTTAAACATGAAGTGGATCTAACTTACACAAGTTCTTCAGATGAAAGCGAAGATGGGGGAAAGCAAAGGCAATCTTATGACTCAAGAGAAACGCTCAATGAATATAGCCAAGAGCTAAGACTTAACTATAACAGTCATAGCAGAAAAAGAAAAAACATTGACCAGTCCACGCAAGGTAAATTGTTTATTTTCTCTACTAATTATGGTTATTACTTTCTGATTACTTACTACTAAACAATATCATGTTGTCGGCAGACAAGCAAACGTTTTGTTTTCAAAGGCTTGAAGAGACATTGCAGTTTTATACTATTTTTAACCACACCATAATATCAGAAATTTAGGAACTTTTTTTTTTTTGGAATTAAAATTCCTTTTCTAGCATGATTGACTGACTGGTTTTCTGGAGACCATCACATAATAGCTATAGACAGGATATTAAATTTCACAGTATGGGGCCTGAAAGCTTGAGGGTTCTTGGTGACTCTTGGTAGTTGCTCAATCAATACCAGAAAAAAGTCTATTCAGTTTTGAATTCTGAATTGTTGCAGAATAAAAAAATTAATAAAGAGAAGCTTCCAACAGAAACAAGCGTAGGAGTATCTGTACTGATGTCATTAGTTTTGTGAGAAGAATCACCAATTTAGATGTTTATGGAAGCTGGAAGAATTTATATTTCCTACTTAAGCATTGTAGGTTATTAAAAAAAAAACTGAGCAGTCATCTGAATTTAGTGAATAGCTTCAGAGTAAGAAGTGGTTTGTTGCCTAAAATACTGGTATATCAGCAATTTCTGTGAAGGTTTTGTTACAAGCAATTTGACTACCATCCATGCTGAGGATTTATTTTTATGAAGAGTTTCAATTGAAATCTGAGTTTATGTAGAATCATTATGTGTGGGTATTTATGTGTTTGCTTATATAGACAATCTTTATAAGTAAGAATTGTACGTGGCAGGAACTGAAAGGAAACATTTTCCCAACACTCAAACATATCTTACAGAATTTCATAGCACTGCTAAGTATTCTATGAAACACTTTTTGTATCAAAGTTTTGTTTGAAAGGCCATGCGATCTTGCACATTACAAAAGTTTTTGTTTTAAAGTTGAAATCAATACCCAAATATAGAGCTCTTCAATATTTTTGTACTCCTTACAATTTCAGAAATTGTATCTCAAATCTTTCACTTCAAAGAGGATTGATTTATTGGTTGGTTTTCACACACCTTATAGATAGATATATGAAAGAAACAAAACACCAAACACTAAGTACAGAATTAATTTATTGATTAAGCACTGATTTCTGGATGTTAATCTTTAGGTCTACTACAGGTGTCCCTCATGGAAAATCCATTGCAAGATAAATAGTGTCTCTGGAGTTATTTGCATCAAAAACTTGTTTATTTAACTAATAACACCACGGACTCTTTCAAGCTGAGCTGTTTTACTGGCCTGATAACTCAAAGTGAGCAGATACAAAACTTTCTTGACAAAGTCATTGACTCCTGAAGGGTCACTGCTAATTGCATAATGTATATATCCTAAAATGCATTTTCTTAGTCACTGGAATATTCAAACTCCTGTTTATCTGAAGATATGTAAATCTGCAATGTCTCATCCTGGCAAGATCCTCTGGATTAAATTCCTGGCAGATCAATCATCATATAGTTTGGGGCTGTTGGCAAACATAGTAAATTAATGGTTGGAAGAATTGGTAAACAGTGTTTTGTACTTAAAAGAGATGGGGTAGATTTGGCAGAAGTAATCAGAAATGTTGTTCTTGCTAGGAAACTCCTTGATAGACCAGGCTGTGAGGAGAAATGTTCTTGTAGTTGTACCATACATAGATTGCACTTGTATCTTATTTGTGACGTGTTTACATGATCAAAACTGCTTTCTTCCACAGTTTTCTCTGTTTCCACTGGAATAAATATGAAGGGAGATATGCTTTACAAATATTGGCATTACAAAGAAGATTTTATGGCTTTTAGGTTAATTATGAATTTGTAGAAAACACTAGTTTAGAGGAATGAATTCCTGATAGGATCAGCATCTAGGATTGTGTCATTGGTATGATAAAGTTTATGGATCGTTAACAATATAAGCATATGGTGGTAAATTTCTGGTTAGCCAAACATGTATTTCCTGGCAAGATAAATATATTGAACTGCATTATATGCAAGGCAAACTGGAGTTATTCCTATCAGGAGAACCCAACAACAAATATATTCTGGTAAATCTACGTGAAAAATCAGCATTACCAATATTCCAGAAAATTATGGTTTACAGTGCTTCACAACGAACTGACCTTTTCTGCTTTTAGCCTAAGAAGTAAGTAACACTTTATTGTAGAACAAAAGCTGAAGATTGGTAATATGTTTGATAGAGGAGGTATATAAAATTGTCTGCGAGAGCAATAGGTAAACAGATCCAGCTAAATGTTCAAAATCTTCTTTGAATGACCTTCACTGGCTGTGTGAAGAGGCTTGGGTCACAAGGTGAGAAAGCTGCGCTCATCATCCTAAGGCCACTCCTGTTTCATCCTTGACTTTTTTAGCTTACCACTGTTGCCACCCCATTCTCTTCTCTGCCCTCCATTATGCTCTAACTCTGGTGAGGGATAAGTAGGCAGTAGAAATACTCCAGTGCTAAAAAGCACTTTCTCTCCTTAGAATGGAAAAAATACATCTAGAGTGCAGAAATTAGTGGTGTGTTTTGCTCTGCTTTAAAGTTCAGCAAATTTAAGCTTACCAGGAAGCAAGATTTAAATACATGCTACTCTTAACATCATATGACCAGTCAAATCCAGTTTCACTTATCACCAGAGACATAAATACAAGGCATGCTGACAAGCAGTGGTAGGAAATTGTCCTGTCAGGAAAATGTCATGGTGGTTTCTTTGTCATCTGTGAAGTAGCAAAAGCTTTTTACCTCATAGCCATATTCACCTCTGATTTCAGCATTGTGTAAATCCATTCAGGGCAACAGGTCTGCTTTCTGTCTGCACGAGGGCTGTGGAGAGCTGACTTTGGGCTCTGTATAGCATATGCTCTTGGTTTCAATTACTGTGTTTTTAAATGACGTGTAAAGGTAAATAAGCCAACCTCTATTAGCTTCTCCCCTTAGTCTGTTATATACAACACTAGAATAATACTGTAATGTACCACAAGTCTGTGGTCTTGTGAGCTTTCCTGGAGGAAATTGATGCTAACGGAGTAGCTGTGATTTTCATCATTTTAATAGAGATTTGGAGCACTTATCTGGGTGAATTTAGGACTATGCTTTCAAACTTCCACAAAGAGCAGTAAATGAAGGGGAAAATTTTATCAGAGGGCATGCCCAAACTCTTGTTGACATTAAGAAAGTAGAGTTTTAATACTATCAGTGCTAACCTGACGATCAACGCAACAGGGTAGAACAGTTCAATATAGCTCTTCCCTGCTACCTGCATATTTTGGAGCCTTTGCCAGTAATATTCATTGGTAAAGACTATCAAAATAAAGAATATTATAATGGCTGTTTGTTGAACAATAAACAGGACACAGTAAAATGCATTTTTATGTTTGCGTCTGAAAGGGGGGATCATTAGTTTTGAGAAGGACAAGGGAAAATGTAAAATGTAAATAAAACGTCTGTCTTAAAAGAACTACTGCTATGTAGGCTTTTAGAAATGTGACAGTTTTGAACTCTTCAGCTGGGTAGTTATTTGCTTGTCTTGTTCCCCATGTTTTCTTTATGATGAGATTTGTGGGCTAAGGAAAGGTGGAATTTTTTTTAACCTTTAAGCTGTATAATTTGTGTAGAGCTGCATATTGAGATGTTACGGAAGGTGATTGTAGCGCAGTGGAATTGAAGTTTTTCTGAGTACTGGAAGAGGAAGATAGGAACAGGCTGATTACAAAGGAAACCAATTCATTTTACAAGCACTTCTCTTGGAATTGTTTAAGAAAATACAAAAATAACAGAAGGCTTCAGGTAACATACTATTCCAAGATAGGGCTTGTATCAAAACTATTGAGGTATTTTGTGTTGTTGCAATCTTTTTTCACTTGTTTGCAAATGCCAGACATTTAAATTTTAGACTTTTAATTCTCTCTACAACATCGTTTTGCCAATTTAAAAAAAAAAATCATCTGAGCACTTAATTAAGAATGTTTTATACCCGCATACTTCAGAGAGGGGACTTGAAGCATAGTGAAGGAATGATATCTGTGTAAAGGTACACGATATTTCCCTCATACTGTCTCTTAAAAGATACTCGGCTTTCAGTAGAGGGTAATTTAAAGGTCCTTCAGATTTCTGGGCCGTATACTGATGGAAGGAAGCAGTGGCTAATAAGCTCCATGTCCTGCTCCTGTTTGTTACACCATCTGGCCTGAGTGTTTATGAGCTTCATGTTGTCCAAAAAAATTGACAAGTGAGGCAGGGTAAAAGACTCTGTATTCCTAAAGCTTTAGTGCATTTTCTCCTCTTGTATTCCCTTGCAGAAATAGGGATTCCTGATATGCTGTGCTGTGCTTCGTTTGGCTGGTGTTATTTTAGTCATGGTGATGATACTGTCTGCCAGAGAGAAACAGTGGGATGCGCCGTTCCCCATGGCTTCCTGGGCTGCAGCCTTCTCCTCGATATGGGGAGTATCTTCAAACTCTAACGAAAGGAAAAGCTGCACTTAGATTCAGCCCCCTCTGGATATTCTTTCTTGATTCGCTAGGTAATTGGAAATGTCTCTCCTTGGAATAACTGGGGTGAGGAAACTGTACGTTTCTGGCTTCATTTAAAATCTCACAGAGGGACTGCTTTTCCTTCCACTCATCAAATCAAAACACACGAGCAAACTAAATGTGCTAAGAGACTCTTTCCCACGAGGCTGAAGTGGGTGCTCCCTTTCCTAGATCACAACTATGTTACAAAAGCCTCTAACCTGCTGTCACCATTCTTGCAATGCTGCTTCCAATCTTATAATATCTGCCATCATCTCGGTGAAAAAAATGCCTTCTATAATCAAAAATAGTTTCATTCTCCTAAGTAATGCTTTTGATTTGAAAAGTGAATATCTCAGAGAGGGGAAAAGTAAGAAAAGAACCTATTCAGAATGGAAATACATTAGAGGAGGATCACTGCATTTCCAGTCCCCTGCTAACAAATCTCATCCAAGGAATAAAAAAAAGCATTCTTCAAATGTTACACAAGCTTAACAATGCATTATCAGAGTACAAATGCAAGCGACTATCCTAATTTCCATTCTCTTCTCTGAATCTCCATTTTTCCATGGTGTAAAATGCCACAAATCATAGAAGTAGAAGTGAGACAGGGAAAATAACCCAGTCAGCATAACAGAAATTGAGATACGACAGTCCTTACAGCAACCTGTGCCCTATGCTAATGGACTGTCTCTACAGCAGAGGCTTAAATTTTTGAGTTAATATGTTTTCGAACTCAGTCAAAGCTTGAAATTGTACTTGCAAAATGTTCTTGCTATATTAATAGAGCTTCTCCCTATAACATTTAAAATGCCCAAGATCTGTCCTAAGTTAAAACCACGGTATGAACAAACATCAGGACAGAGCAACGAAGCAAATATGTGGGAACTGGTGAATGGTTCTGCACTTGTCCTATAAGTCATTTGAATATAAATACTCTTGCTGTGTCTTTGATGTCACACTTTTTGAAACAAAGAAAACCTGTCTTATTTTCTGAAACTAGAGATCTGGTTTGTTTATCTTCATTTGTAGAGCAGATGCTGAAATACAGTAACATTTCTTTTCAGGGTTTCTCAATTAGGTATCTGTCAGAAGATTTTGTACCTCCTGATATAAAGAACTGTCAAGAAGTAGCTCAGTGAGTTGATGACATTGCTATGTGTCTGGCTGAACAGCAGGGTGTATGTATCATAACTCATTTAGAGGTTGAATTAGAGGGTTTTTTTGAGCATGAGACTCAAATACTTTTAAACTTAGTTCTGTTGGTATTTATGTGAAATAAAGTGTGAATATGATTTAAAATCTAAGGTTCTTTCAAAGTTTCAGTTTTATTGGAAGCAACTCAAAAATCAGTTTCCTGCTGACTGTCGCTCATTAGGAATGCTTTGCAAGTAGATAAAGTATCTTTAGCTCAGATGGAAAAAAACAACGTGGGAGGAACAAAGTAATGTTTAACAGCAGCAGACTGATTCTTTCAGCACCACCACCTCCAAGCACCAGTTCTATAACAGAACAATGAATATTGAGTAAGGTTGATATAGTCGCTTCCAGCTCTAACCTCAGGAAAAATAGTCTGAGGACCTAGAAATGTCACATATCAAAATATAAACAATTGCTGTGAAAATTGTCAACAGATTATGAAGCCAGTGAATTGAAATGATAATATTGGTGCAGGTACTAATGAGACATAAATGTCAATTTTTGTAGAGTTTTTGAAAGACTGAATAAAATGCTTTATTCAGTATTAATGTGGTGGAATTCATAACTTCTATAAGAGCTGCATCTGTAAGAAAACATTAGCAACTGGACTGTATTAAATATTGTACTCTGAAACAGGCTGTCACAGAAACCCTAGGGGTTTTTTTCTAACTGAGAGCAGTAGTATCTGAAAAGCTAGATTCAGTGTTGCCTTTGACTTCACTCAATATAAGATGCATATCTTCACATGTGATTTTTGAACTCCCAAGGAAACCCCAATCCCGTGAGCCAGAACTGTTCCCATGCTTTACAGCCAACAGAGAGCTGTAGGGGAAGCTGTTATTAGCTAAAGGGAAGCAGCAGCAGGTTCTGCTGCCCGTCGCCCCTGGAAGCGGGACAAGTCTGAGGCTGAAGTGCCAAAAATACTCCTTCTGCATACCTGGGAGGGGAGCAGAATCTGGATCTCCCTGCTGTTAGCACCGTTAGCTGTTATCTGGATCTCCCTGCTGTCAGCACCAGGAAAACAGCCAGACTTTTTTATTTCTGAGATTTTGTTGTACGTATGGAAATGCAGAAATCAGAAATGTGTGCACATGCACTCTAGCTTTTAATAGGTTTGGGGGTTTGCAATTGGGGTCAGTTACTAAGAGTTTAAATAGAGTTAAATATTAGAAATATTGTCGAAAAATTGCCCCCAGAGGTATTCCCCTGTGCTGCTTGGAAAATGTGTTGGTAATTTCCTCTCACTGTGGTTCCTTTTCTCATTGTGTACTTGGGGACAGACTGCAAAATTCTTTTATCTTTGGATCTCTGGAAGGAAATACAGAATTCATTAAGAGAAAGGCATGTTATGAAAAAATCCTTATATTTCAGTTGAGAAAGGAAAAAAAGGAAATTATTTGCCTGTTCTGGATAAATCTTCATTCATGGAGCATATCTTGGATGACCATCTTGAATGTTACCTATTGTAAAAATAAGGATAAACACACAGTACCTGTCTGCATTGACAGCATTCCTACTGCCATTGTGACTGCCATCACATAAGTGTATCTTTGTTCCTTTAAATATATTTATTTTCTCCTCTCTGTATCCAACTTCTCTGAGGCAGTTCAATATTCAATAATATTTAGTGAGTTCTAAAGTAAAATGAGAAAAAGAGTAATAAAGTTAATGGAGTGTCTGTTTGCATGATCTTATTGAACACAACACAGTTCAATGTCAGAACACACAACTTATATCTGTGATGAAGGACAAAGTATTAGCACAGGTAAGGCTTTCAATGCTACTTCTACAGGTAAAGCTAACTCTGAATATATGAACTTAGGCATCTTTATTCAGGAATGCATTATGGCAAAATGGTATTTTGATATGCTGCTTGATGGTTTTTGTTACTCCCTCAATGTTTAAACTTATCTTGAGGAATTTTCTAAGATACTTCAGAGGTTTTAATGATCTTAAAAATTCATTTTCCAGTGATAATTTTTTTAAGATAAGTCAATGTATTCATTTTGATATGTTTGGATTTTTTAGTCTTAAGAGAAACTATCTGACATGCAGTTTTGGATTTTGGATTAAAACTGGTTTTTTTTTCTGTAGAACCTTTCTGTGAAGATACAGGGGAAAATCAATTTTCTGTTTCTGCTTATGGATAAAAATATCAAAAACACAGGTCTGTGTTTATTACCAATTCTGTATGTAGTCGGTTCTTTGACTTCACTAGTCATGCTACTGTAAATCAGAAAATAATCTGTCTGGTTTTGACAATAAAAAAGCATGCTACAAATTATGTATTGTAACGTGTGAATACATAACCTTGAGCAGTGTTTTGTCAGAAGTGTATAATTAGTGGTTTTGGAAAGGAAATATTTGTAGTATTTATTTGGTTGGTTTGGTTTGCATACAGATTCTCAAAGGATTAATTGAGCTGTTGATTTTAGGGATACAGTTCTTCCTGGCATCAGTGAGAATTATGTTTATAGGTGTGACATCAATTTAAGCTGATACTGTAGTAGCGATTACTTAATGTTTGAAATTAATTGTTGGCTATTGATCTGTAGAGTTTAGGTGTTCAGCTAACAGGTTGCTAATAGTTTGCTCTTGTTTTGTGCTTAGAAAATGAATCTGCTTTCAGATAACTAAAAAAAAAATAACTTACTGAATTATTTGTCCATCTTTATGTCATAACTGCTGGATCAGACTTCTGAAGAGCTCAGTGATAAATGTTTTTAAACTATCTCTTGGCTCTGCCTCACACTTTTACTACTTTAGTGGTTCTATCTAGTATTAAAGTTTGATTTGCTTCCCAGAAATGGCAAAGGGACAGGAGATCAGCGATGTCTGTGGTCAGTGGACTGGATCACACTAGTTTTCCATATGATTCTAGAGCAGTCACACATACTGTAATACATTGTGTGCACCTTCACCACTGTCGTCACAGCAGGGTAGGTTTAGTTGCTGTTACTCATTTCAGTACCGCTGATTTGAAGTTAAGGATTGTCACAGCTTCACTCCATGCTGTTTCAGAGCCAGAAGATACAAGTAATGTTCCCCTTTTCCTTCATTATCCTGTTGGACTCCTCTCAGTGTTCTCAAGTCTCTGTTGCCCCACGTAGCTGTTGAACTCATTTTTGGTCAGGAAGGGAAAGGTCCTTCAGAATAGTCCAGTCTGTTTTCTACATTGCTTTACAAAGAAAAAAAAAATAGCAAAGAAATTGGCAGAGATTGACTGCAATGGCAACCTCTGAAAAATATTTGTTACTCGGAGTAGGCAAAATGTGCTCTTGACAGGAAAAGATTTTGGAATTGCAAAGACAAAAAGGAAGAGGGGTTGGATACCTCAGTGCTGTTTACTTCTTGTAGAAATAATAGCAGTAGTGTATTTATTGGAGTAGGGCTGGGTATACCTTCAGGGATATAAAAGCTTATTTAGCTAATATTCAGCTTTGCATTTAGGAACTAACACAGGAGATAGGTCTGTTTCTCCAGTTCATGAATTCCTGGCACCCATCCGTGTGTCATATAGCTGCTCTAGACCCAAGTACAAAGTGAGCAGGGTCTGCCTTGGCCAGCTTCTTCCTAAGATTATTCCCACTCTCCAGTGAAGTATTATTCAGCCTTGAATTCACTCAGGTGATGAATATTCATTTCACAGATAATTATCATCATCCCTGAACACCTCCACTCAAATAAACCAAACTTCTCACACCACCAAGCATTTCTGTCACTGTTTTGGCAACGTGAAGCTTATGGTTCTTCATGCTCTAATAATGCTCCATCATCTGTGGATTTGGTTCAAATGACCATGATGAGGGTTAGAAAACTCTTCTTTTCCACCATGTTTGTTGTTTTTGGGAAAAGAAGAGAGAGGCACCTGCCACTCATCTTTTCATATGCTGCCTTAAATCTCACACCTGGATGTGAGGTAACAGCACAGCAGACATAAGCAGGGTGCTGCTTTGCTGTAACTTGGTGATGCCTGTTGTGATCAATTGAGTGTTTAGACATTACATTTCAGTATTTGCAAGTTTTTCTGATTTCTTTTAGTAGTTACTAAAAGAAATCTCAGTCCTTAAATTGGCTATGGTAATGGATTTATCTAGACTGTCAATTGAATGGAATAATGTTGCTAGCAAGTACCTATATTTCAGTTTAATTTTATGACCTTTTTAGAAGATTTACATGCATAAAATAGATTTCTAATGGCTAATAAGCCCTTCTAAAGGAGGAAAAAGGGACATAAAGGCTGTTTTCTTTCTTTTGCTTAAACATTATTTTAAAAATGAATGAAAGTGCTAAGTAAAAAACAGCTGCAATAACATCAGTAAGAGATCAGTCAGTGTTTGAAGTGGTTAGAAGTCAGTAGCAGATTCTTTGCAGGTGAGGTGTTTACTGACTTGTCTTTGGCAACATTGAATACAATTGTTCCATGTTCATATCATTATTCTGTAAAATTAGCCGCAAAACATGCTTGACAAATCTGCCTGTTATAATTTCAGCAAACTATGTGAGACAACAACTGTATTAAACATTAAACAAGAAAATTCTGACTTGTGAAATTGTCTGGCCGGCATCTCTTAAGGTTTTCAGGAGTTGCTTCTCACTCTGTGTTCTGCTTTCTGTCCCGTGGGAAGGGGACAGTGATGAGGGATGTACATCCTCCTCTGAAGGTATATGTATTTGACTAGATGGTTCAAATAAGTGCATTTAATTAGCCTGGGGGAAATAGTTCTTTGTCCAATGTTCTCTTTCTCCATTGCTACGCAGCAGCTCACTATTCATCCTTCTTGGTTTTGAGTCATCCTCATATTCAAATCCACAGCGTCCAACCCTTTCCTTCTCTCCTTCCCCCTCCACTGGGAGCTCTATCATTAAAAAATGCCTGCTCCTCTTTCAGTGCTCAATTCCTCATGTGTTTATTGAAATAGGAATTGGCCGGGTTTATAAGCGCTCTGTCTGATGAGAGTGGAAACAGAGAGAATCTTGCTGTGATTTGGAGAGAAGTGATTTAAGCTCCTACAGACAAATATTGTAGGTGTTTTTCACTCATAACCACTTCTGGTTATGCTGCTTGCATCATTCGCCAGTTGTCCTAATCAGCTGTGCTGTTTATTTCCCATTTGCTCTGTCACTGCTGAGTCTAATGTCAGGCTCGGTACAAGATGGTGAAGCTCAGGAAATGATGAAGCAGCTGGTAGGGAAATGAGACATTACTGAATGGTGGATAATGTGGAAAAAGGCAAAACCCACATGTTGGTTGTACCCTGTGGGGGAACTGTTTCTCATGAATGGTCTGAACTCAGCTGGTTCCCATGAAATAAATTTAATAGGAAGAAAACAATGGAAAAGAGCTTTAAGGTATGTTTAAACATAAAAATGTCTGCTAGAAGAAACCTTTGTACAAAAGGATGTTTAAGCATTTCCATCTTTTTTTTATTTTTTTTCTTTTATTCTGAAAACAATCCCTTACATAATGTGATATTAGCTTGTATTTTTTTCTGATACTTTATTTTCCCCCTGTAAACTAGTGTTGAAGTCAAGATTGTTAAGTTTGTAGTTCATATTTTTACTCTTTTTAGTTTACTTCTTTTCCCCCTCCTTTATATAGTGAGTGGATATATGTGGGGTTTGATATATGCAATAGTTTCTGCTACAATTCTTTCAGCAAGCTAATAGTACAGCTGAAGTGTTTTTATAGATTAAAACCAAAAGAATTGAGACGCTTTAACACTCCTGTAGTGTTCTTATTCTTAGGTCGCTGGCATGATCCAGAATCGCTCAGGTGCAGGATAGGGCCCTCTTCTGTCTCCATGGTGTGCGTTAAAGCACATGAGGGGTTATCCAAAACAAAGGTATATTTCCTTCTGTTCTGGTTAGCTGTGGCTTTAGTGTTTAAATTGATATCTGCACAGATTGTTTTAGCACTATATATAAATGTCTTTGAACATGGTTTAAAAAAACAGTTGCTTTCATTTTTGCTTGAATCTGGTATTCCCCTGGAATCTCTGTTTAGAGTGCTTTCTCCATTGTATGTCCCATTTCTGATCAGGGCTTAATTACATTTTAAGTGCTTTCTGTGTTACTGTCTCCACCACCTCAATTAGTTCACCTCCAACTGTGTGAATTTTTGAATAAGGAGGCACTAAGTATTTCCAGCAGTACAGAACTTTGAGCTTTGCTTATCTGCCTATGGCAAGCTTCCCTAAGGTCATGGAAGAGTTTACAAGGTTGCTGTAGGCTAATCTATTAGTGAGATATCTTACCCTTTTGGTTGGATTTATTTTCTTTGGGTTAAAGTACTTTCAGCTGCTGTAGAGGCTCGTAACTTTGACTGTTCCCAAGCATCGTTGATCAGGCAGCTTCACGGAACCAAGAGTTATGGTGACCTCACAGGCTCTCAGTTGCCCGCTGCTGCAGAATAGAAGCTATGTTAGCTGTGAAGAAGGGTAGTAGAGTGCATCTTATATTCCACAAATAAAATGTCTCAAAGGCTGATGCTAGAACATTTCAAACAGCTTCTAGCTATCTCATGTTAGGTATCCAACCTCCCAACCATCTTTATACACATTAGCAATATCAATATATCCATTTATTTGATGAAGAGGATTTGGGTTTAGTTGTGGATAGTCAACAGTACATGTGATTTGCATTAGAAAGAGCAGATGCCTGCCTGCTGACTTTCAAAGGTGAGAAATTACATTTTAATGCTTACCAGTTAGTGACTTGTTATTTCCCAGGTATCAATTATAGAGCGGTGTGTGTGTGAAAGAGAAAAATGCTACGTGGTTAAGTCATCGGCTGGAGTTTTCAAAGTCAGTAACTAGAATAGCTGCTAAAATGATTATTACATACCTAAAAAACTCACTTAGTATTTTAAAACAATTATAACTCACATTAAGAAAGAGCAAGGAAATCAGAGGTCTAGAGCTCAAAAAAAGTGTAGTCAAGTGCTCCTACCTACATAAAAATACTGGAGTTATTTCTTCCTGTAGTGGCTGTGTTCCCAAAGTTTGGATACGTTTTGATGACAGATCATGGGGACTTAAAACACTTCTTTTTAAACTTCATGAAAATGTACAGAGGTGTTTTGATTTGATGTGCTTTGGGATTCTTCTCATACTTCATTTCCTTTGGTGCAGCGCAGGAACAACAGTGGCATCAAATCTTGAGATGGAAAATTTTGTAGATATAATATTGTATGCTTAGGAACTTTATTATGCTGACACAAAAGTCTCTGATTTTAATCTTTCCTTGATAACTGTGATGTGCATTCTTTATTAAAATATGTTTTAAGAACTGTTTATTTAACGTTAATAATAGTGATGCTGTGTGATATTGATGTGAGATTAGCATAGTGTATTTTCTGGGGATACACGCTTGGAATGAATCTGTCGTTTTCAGCTGAGTTACTTTGGCACATCTTGATGGTATAAAACCAAAAATGATCTTTTTTTGTAGTTGTTGAAACTGAATGTAATAGTCTTTATAATTTATGTATTTACTTGTAGAAATATAATGTAGAAGAAATAATATCTGGAAATATTGGAGAATCTAATAGGGGTCTTGGAAGAAAATCAGTTAAACAGTTGAAAAAATAATTAGTGTGATTGTATATATCAAAAATAAGGTACACAAACGCAATGATTTGCATTAAATTGTTTTACTGTACTTAAACTGCAGTAGAGCTGACCTTTAAATTTGAACTGCTGTTACTGAAATCCCTTTAGTAAACTGAACACTTGAAAAAAGAAGGGAGCTGAAGTAGTCAGAATTTTTTGAAGGCAGTTTAATCTCCCATTTCTTGATCAGATGGAACATTTGCTGACAAACCCCTCAAGAGTTTTGGGGGGAAGAAGGGTTCTTTGACTGACAAGCTGTATCCCCAGTTGGCTAATCAAATGGAACAGATGTGCCAAGTTGTCTTTCATATGTTCTTACTTATGTCAGATCTGCAGCTGGGTGTAATTGAATGTAAGTAGAAGTACTGAAGAGCTTGTGCACGTGTGCACATTCTCTCTCTTCCTTGTTCCGAGATTTACCTGAAGGATGTATTTGTTGGTCTAAATATTACTTAGTGGTTCAGTCTACATTAACAACTATGCTGCATCCATAGTAGATGTTACTTTATTAAGATCTTGTAGGATCGTGTTCATTGCATGTAAATTTTAGAAAGTTCAGGGGCGCGGGAGAGAAAAATATCTGCAAATATTTGCACCTATAATCTGAAATAGGGCAAAGTCAAACTGCCTAGGTGTCCGAAGATCCAATAGGGAATAACTTGCAGTTTGAGTTGATTTTATTATTTTAGCACAAAGGGTGATTACACACTAAAATGCAGTTAGTGAATTTATGGGGAAAAGGGAATATTTTAACAGCAAGAAATCAATTTGTGCGTTGGACTTTAAAAATCATGGAAGCAAAGCTGGATTTCCACTTTTATTGTTGGGGCATAACCCAGTGTATCTTGAAAACTTCAGAGTTTAAATGCTTCATAGCGCTATATGCTCCGCAATAGCAACCTGGTGAGCAGTCCTTGCTCTGTAGAAGGACTCTCATACTCTATTAAGAGCCTTGGGAAACCTGATGTAACTTGGCCCTCCTTTGAGCAGGAGGATGTTCTATTGACTGCCAAAAGCACTTCCAATTTCAGTTATTTTTAGACCCTGCAAATTCTATTCAGATATACTTCTGTATCTATGTTTATGTGTATCTTAATATTCTACACACGTGTGCATATGTATGTATACATAAAAAAGCAAGAGAAAGAAGTATAAAATCAGGTATAGTATTCTGCACATGTTGGATATCCCACCAAAAAATCAGTGGATGAAAATTTCAAATTTTGACTCCCTTAGGCTGTCTTTTCAGTTGCGGATGCTTGGGAGAGGTATCAGATGTACTTTCAGGACTGACAGCATTAGTGGTGTGGATCCGCAGGGTCTGAAGAGGTTTGTTGGCAATGCGTGTGTACCGGCTTCCTGTGACCAGCAGACTTAGTGACACTGGAAGCCTGCAGACTGGGATTTGTCAAATTTTCACCTGAATAATCAGAGAGGGTCAAGCATTTCTGTTTCCAAAGTAATATGTAATGCTGGTTCTGGTTCATTATGCTTCCTGTCTTCTCAAAAATCACAGCAAATAATTCATCCTTCAAAACCCGGAGTATCTGTCAGGATTTACAAAGATATTTACTCTTGCTGCTGCTGCTGCTGTCTTATACCTTTCACTAGCAGCTTTTTCTCTTTTGATTTGCTAGCCATTTTCTGCTCTGGATTTCTAGCATGTTCACAACAAAAAGGAAAGAATACACCTGTTAATCCTGTCTGAGGTTTGCTTGCATGAAATCCCTCCTTCCTGCTTCACCTTTTTCCATCCAGGTGCAGCCACATGCTTGGGGATTTGCAGGAATGAAACGATGAGACGGACTCCAGATAGGTGTAAAAGCAGAGACCTTTATTATTGCAACTTACAGGTTTATATACCTTTGCTCATCTGTCCACACGTTTCCCATAGCATCCTTATTGGCCCAGGCCTATTGTCCACGCGCTTGCAATCACCAGCATCAACATTCGATTGGTTGACCTCCAAAACCCCACATGCTGCCCCGAAATGCTGTCTCCACCCTGATTTGCATCTCTGATGTTCACCTCTTTGTTCAGCTTCCCGCTCTTACAACCCAAGGTCGGTTCAAGGACCCCAAGTCAAAGAAGTATCAAACAGGTCTACCTTGCTACCACTGATTCCTGCAGGGATTGTGGAACATGGAACAAGCATCAATCTTCTTCTCTACATACTCTGCCCAAATGACCTGGTTGCTTGTTAGCTTTCCTAGCCCTTCTTCTTACAGAGGTTTGACTGCAAACCCTTACTTATTCGTTTCTGCAACTTACTGCTCTGACAGTAATTGTTAAAGGCAAAATGCAGCATAGATCTGCCATTCATATGAAGCCTTCTTAGAAAGCCCCTGAGGTCAAAACAAAACCAGACAAACAGAATGTCTCCTGCCCTGAAGGTGACTGTACCCTGGCTCTGGCTGGTTGCCGAGGGGCAGTTGCAGCCCATGGGCCCCTGCTCCTCTACCACTGGGCTTCCAGCTGGGGGCAAGAGCCTCTCGCCCAGAGCAGCTCGTGGGGCCTCACACCCACTGTGGTGGCAGCACAATGACAGCAGCAACTAGTCTTTGTGCCCTTGTGCACAGCACAATGTTCTCCCATGTGTTCTGTAAACAAACAAGGTGATGCTGCAGTCTGCCTTGTACATGCACTCGTAGAATAGTTTGGGTTGGAAGGGACCTTAAAGCCCATCCAGTTCCAACCCCTCCTGCCATGTGCAGGGACACCTCCCACTAGATCAGGCTGCCCAAGGCTCATCCAGCCTGGCCTTGAACATTGCACATCTCTTATTTTTAAAAAAAAAAAAAAAAGAAGGCTTTGATGCTCATGTAACTCAAGTCAAAGTTTGAACAGGAATTTTAAGGAACAGTTTCAATATTTTTAGAAAGAGAAGGTGTGTTTATAAAATATGTTATAAACCAGAATTCAAACTGTTGGTATAAATTAATTTCATATTTCCATCTTAAGTTCTATTAGAAAGTGATACCTGTCATGAAACTTCTAAGACTGATGTTTGAATGAAAGTGATTCTGCTTTAAATGTAACTCCATTCAGAAAAGCATATCTGAGCTAAATTCAAATTTATAGGGATATAGCAACAATCCAAGGGTAGTTTCACTTTGAAGAATGTTAGTATACAGCTTACACTGTGTTTAATAATTCTGTCAATCTTACTTCCCTTAAGTGCCATACAGATTTTTAAACAAGTTAGAACCACAGCCTTAATGTCGCCTGTTAAGAACTGTAAATTTACTGGCTTAAAGCTAACTGTACTCCACTGTTTCATGCTCTCTGGTTTGTCTTTAGGAAGAATATTTGTTCATAAAAACTCCTTTAAGAGAAAGATTTGTTAATCTGTTCTAGATTCTGAATCATAGTTCTGCTGTCCTTCGTAGAAGTTTTATCTTGCTTGGTGTTTTTTTAAAGTAAAGAAACTTAAGAGAATTTACAGGCTAAAGCTGTGGCTAGCTTTAATTTTGAGAATTTAATGACAAGAATTCATTATCTTTTTCTTCTCTGGAACACATACAAATGCCAAAACTTGCAACTGAAAAAATGTTTCAGAATGAAGGAACCTTAAAAATTCTAAACAGAAAATTGTAATGCTTTTCTCTTAAAATAGAGGTTTTGGAAATGCAGAATCTTTTTTTCTTAAAAATTCTCAATTTCATAATTTTTGCAAATGGAGAATGAAGTTGTAATTGAATGTATTGTAATACAAACGATTCCAGACTCTATTTGAGCTGTAGCATTAGAAGAACTTAATTTATCCTTGTAAATGATACTGAGGTTCTTTCTCATCTGTGATAGTTATATTCCACCCCCCTCCCCTCCGCCCTTGTCTTTAATAGGATAGAGTTAGTGTGGTCATTATTTGAGATTAAGTAGGTTTCCTTTATCAGAAATTCAGGTTAAATGCTAACTCCTGGCATTTGCTGTGGGTTGTATAACTCTAAAATTCATTAGAAGAGAGACATTTATGTGTACCTGCAATAGAAAATTTCTCTTTAACAGAATCTTGTGAATGGAAGTACTTTGCCTGATAAAGCCACACTTCAGGAACAGGAAAGGCTATAGCCAGCAATGCTTAAGGTATATTTGAACTTGAAGTAATAAATTCCTAGTCAATCTGATAATGACAATGTTTTTTCCTAAATTAAACTGACACCCACTGCATCCACATTGTAGCCTCAGGAGCCTTCTCTATGGAAGCTTGCCTAGTTAGTCTTGAAAACCAAAATTTGTGACATTAAAACTTCCAGTGACCCACAAAACCAATATCCCACTACTGGTGAGAAAGGAAGTTTGTCTATTTCCTTATAGCATCAGGGTGATTTCTTTGCGGAGTTTAAGTAGTACATTTTTTTGATTCGTGTTGATTTTTATAGTAATAAGAATTAATATCTTAAAACTCCAGGAGCATTTTTGAAAATGAATTCTGTTCCTGCACTCTTCTTTAAGTTTGAAGAAATAGTCTGAATTGAGACTAGAAGGATATTTGCCCCGAGGCATGGGTGGGAATCTCTCTTCTGGCTCCTCTAGGGAAAGACTTGGAGAATAAAGAGTTTCTTTCTCATAAATTTCATAAGCCAAAGAGTTTCCTGAAAGTGAAGCCTCCTTTCCTAATCCGTTAGCTGCCTAAGCTGCAAATTTTATGAAACTCCTTAGTATTATAACTGATTCCTATTGTATTCCTCCTTTATTTGTTATTACCGCTATTTTTAATTTTCCGGCATCTCTGGTGGTAACTGGAGATTACTGTAAGAAAATAAACTACATAGATAAAGGAATGCATGGAAAAGTTGAAATAAAACAAAAGAAAATGAGTACAATATGCATTTGATATGTAGGCCTAAAAATTCAAATGGTATCTTTTATGTGCAATTATTTATGGATAACAGGTATATTGCATTTTCTTAATTAAAATAAATGCATCTGAGAACCTGTTTGGGGCTGTGATAACAGTGCAATTGGTGACAGACATGAGATTTCTAAAGCAAATTAATTGTCAGTATAATGTGCTTTTGCAAATTATTTAATTTTTGGCTTCTTCCTCAATGATTTTCATATGAATGGTTACTGAAGTTTAATGTCTTTGAATTATGTCATCCTAGGAAGGATGTGGCATGTTCTCAACATGGAAAGAAGTAATATCTTTAACTAAATGAAATGTGAACACACAGACATTCACAAAGTTATCTAGCATATTGTGTTACACGAATGACTTTATGAAGTGGCTTAAGATCTCTGCCTATTTAATTCTCAAGACCAGTGTACAGCCCCAGTAAACCATGGTCCTCAGGTGAGAAATGAGAAATTTTAAGGACTATTGAACACATTGAATTTAGCAGAGTGCTCAATAGCCCTCAAAATTTCTCATTTAGGAGGGTGCATATGTATTGCTTCCAAAAATGAATGTGAACATCACATTCCCCACTTGATTTATATTTCTTCCTTCTTTCTACCCCTTCTCCTTCCCCACCCCCTTCAAGTCTGTTATGCTGTGAGTAACTAGTCTTCCTTTCTTCTCCTTTTGAAACACATAAAATACTCTTGCAGATGAAACCGCTGGTGTAAGGTCAGAGTGAAACAGCACCCAGAAATTCACAGTGTAACACTGGAAAATCCCAAACCCTACACCGACCTCAGAACTGCATGTTTGGGGTTTTTTTTCCCCTTTATTCCCTTTATCACTCCTCCAGACACCAGACTGGCAAACATGACACTATTCAGGTTAATGCATTTTATGATGTGTGATTGATAGTGACAAGATGAGAGGAAATGGCCTCAGGTTGTGCTAGAGGAGGGTTTATATTGGATATTGGGAAAAATTTTTTTACTGAAAGGGTGATTGAACATTGGAACAGGCTGCCCAGGGAAGTGATGGAGTCGCCAACCTGGAGGTGTTCAAAAAAATCGGCCGATGTGGCGCTTCAGGACATGATTTAGTAGGTGTTTTGGTGTTGTGTTTATGGTTGGACTTGATGATCTTAGAGGTCTTTTCCAACCTTAACAGTTCTCAGATTCAATTTTCTGGAATACCTTCCATTATTGTTCAGTATCTTCCTATCGGATCTGCTCCTTAGACTTGTATATTCCCAGTATTCTCAAATAACCTCCAGAGTGAAAGAGGAAGGAGACTGGCCCAAAATAAGTACCGTGGATTTAAACTTCCAATATATTGTTGTTTTCTCATCATAGAGCTAATTAAACTCCTTTGCAGTTTTATCTCTGTAGAGATAGAGCAATTTGTACATTTTTATCTGAAGAATTGATTTTGTTAGTGTTTGGATGGGAAGCATCCTCAGAGAAGGAACCACCTTAAAACAAGAATCAAGGATAAAATAAGTTTGTGTATCTATGATGTTTAAAGAGACTTTTAAAATATGTAAGTCCGAATTGCTTAATTATATGATAGGATTCATAAAAAGCACATCTTAGCAACTTGACAAACTATTCCAGTTTATAAATAATTCACATTTTTCTGTGTGCTCTTTCTCTAGTTGAACAGATAGGTCGATTAAGTAATTTAAGTAACTGTTATTTGTCATCAGTCATTAAAACAAAATAACATTTTACCATAAGGGAATAGGAAAATTGAAAGGAATGTTCTTTATGCTCATCTCTGTTTATACACTAGTTTTGTGATTCTCTTTTATCTACTTTGTTTGGACAGTCTTCTCTTTATTTTAGATATTTAACTATCAATATATGTATTTATTTACTCCCCCAGTTTTTTGAATTAACAAAATTCTTTGAAAATAGCAACAGCGTGGGAATTCCACAGCTCCTGCCAGTCCACTAAGTTTGGAGAAATAATAAATTGAAGAGTAGGGCTTCTGTGGTAATATTTTTTTTTTTTTTTGCCTGTGCTGGAGAAACTGCAGAGTTAGAGAAAGAGTAGCTGGTACACAGTTATTTCTGGCCATGTAAAGGAGTGAAATAGTCCTGAAGATGCACTGGGATAAACGCATGTCATATGCACAAAAATCCTAACTGTAAGTTGGTAACTATACTGGTGGCTAAGTTGAAGCTGTAGTAAATAAATACTTGGTGAGTGTATCCAGAGTTTTCAGCAGCTCTCTTTGGGTGAACAAAGTTGGAGCAGTGTGAGAGCTGGCTGCCTGCTCAGCTGCCTGATTCTCCAGTCAACATGAGCACCTTAAATGGGAAAGGCACCATTGGCCAGTGGGTTCAAACTTCTCTTCAGCTGCTCATCTCTGAGGACTCTTTTTCAGGAAAATTAAGTTGTTTAAAGGTAGGAAGTAAAGGATCTGTTAATTGAAATGCTGATTTATTTTTTTAATGCACCCAGATGTCTTTTGTTTTACTGATCGTTAGATACTTTACATTTCTTTATACACTACTTTTTTTAACAAGAAATTAATACCAGTGAGGGATAAAATACTTGTATTTTGAGCAGTTGTGTTCAGGCTCCAGTGATGAAAATCTTACTATAATCTCCTATATACATTCATAACTACAACCTTGTTTTCTCTGTCCACAGCTCTTGCAAAACCTTGAATTACATATTAATGTTCCCTCATGTCTTTTGTGGCTCTCTTTTTGGCAAGACTAAATCTATCATAAATCCACACTTGAACTTTATCTCCTTGTGGAAATCTGTAGTATTTTAGGTAACAAGATTAGCTATGCAGACTAAAAGTAGCCACTTTTGCCATTCTAAATGCTTTTCAGAAAATGCATCCTGTGGGAGTTAAAATAATACAAAGGCTTGTATACTTAAGAGGTAGACTATTAAGGCGATATATTGTGTTAGACTTCAGTGGACAATGAATTCTGGTGTAAAAAAGTCACTTTCTTTTGCTACACACAAAAGTAAAAATACAAAGTGGCTGAAATATTTAATACTACAGCTGCTACATTTTGAATTAACATACAGACTTAGACTGAGAGATAAATTCTTTGCTCCTTAAATGTGTGTAATCTAATTAGCATTTGTGAGATTTACTGGGATGAATTTTTCCCTTGGCATATGCAATTGCAAACAGGGAGAGCATGGGCTGCAAAAGCTGCTAGGGGCAGACGTCTGCTTGGAGTGGGCAGCCGTGTAGAGAAGTACCTGCATCCTTCCCACATGAGGACCTGGTATCAGCTGACATGGTTCATGAAGTTAGGAGAACTTTTGTAATTATGGGGAAGTTCCTCAGCTGGTGAAGGGGGAGGACTTTTAGAAGATGCTTCTTGAGATCACAAGGTGTAATTTAGTTGAGAGAGACATACTCAGAGAAGCTGTGCTGCTGTAGTACTGTAGGGTACTGTACAGCTTTTTGAGAGAACCTTTTTAAAATATTTATGGAGTGGTTGCATTGAAGGTTGTTTCTGCAGCGAGGGACTCAGTCAAAAATGAGACTGTATTAAGGCTGATAATTAATTGTGTTGTTTCTCTTATTTCATGAGGAAATAATTAACTATATTTCTTGATGCATATCAATAAACTATCCCCTTGGGAAGTACCTTCTCATGAGTGCTTATGAGAAGCGCTAAAGACCTGCTGGTGTCTTTAAATGCAGCTGGCCAAGTGTGAGAGCCTAATTTACTTTCCTTGAATTTTATATAGTTTTAGCAGCTAAATCTTAATTTTCGTGATAATATACTTCTTTTAATGGCAGTGTACATTTATTCCTCTTTTTACGTCACCTACTAAAACGTTTGTTAGCCGTCATAAAATTTTGATGGAATGGACACTCTGGACTTTAGCCTTGTATGAGAAAGCTAGCTCATTGCTTGTGAGCTACTTGCCAGCAAGATTTGGCTCTCACCTTCCTTTCAGAGCATGGGTACAGTACACGGCGTGAAGCTCCTGTCTCCTTTTTTACAGTAGCTCAGCTCAACTTAGCAGAATTGTAAGTCAGATGTTTCACAAGAAAGCATCAAGTCGCCTCTTTGTTACTGGAAAATGCCTCATGAAATAGTGGCACCTGCAACCTGCATTTAAATGAACAATTTAGTCCTTTCAGGATGGAGTAGAATCACCCTTGCTTATATGATGGAGTCTGTATTTCATTGATACTGGGCTCTCAGTTCGTAATCTGTGACAGCTGCTGCCTTTTTAATTCTTGGGTTTTGTGCAAGTCCTTTTTGAATTTGGTAACAGAAAATAAGAATTGACACGCACCATTTGGAGGTGTATTTTGTATGAAGGTGATTTTATATATTTAGGGCTGTCAAAAGCTATGATGGTTCAGTGTACAATGTTAATACCTACACTGCCTGTCACAGAGATTTGGTCCATGCTGTCTAATTAAACCAAATGGATCTTGTTTGTTGTGTATATAATAAATAATTAAAACAAAACTTAGAAATAGGGCATTGTGTGAGCAGTCCTGTACTTAGTTACATCCAGTAACTTTCTGTGAGATTGGCTCTGTCTCTCCCATGCCTCATAAGCTTTGAAAATCTCAGAAAAAAACAAGGCTTCTCTGAAAACTGAATCTTTTTTGTTTACCGTCTTAGGGGAAGAAGAGTGTTTCTTGCTGATAGTCTTTTAGGTTTCAAAGTCTCTCTTGCATGCTTCTGTGTAGGATTGAGAACCAGAAGCATCCAGTCTCAGCTTCCAGTTACGTCCCCAGGTACTGCCTTGAACTCTTCTTCTTCCTACCAGTCAGCCAAGAGCCAGTTTTAAACAGGCCCCAGAGAAGAACATTTAGAGACTTGGAGAACAGAGGTAGTGAAGGTGGCATATGTTACAGCTTCTCAAGTGTAGGGGTGAGGCCAAGTCCTCCTCCTGTGAACAAGAGGAAGAGATCAGAGTAGTGATGGAGCATTCCAGAGGGCCCCCACATCTCTCTTGCTGCTCCAAAAGGAGCAGGAACAGCGATAGCTGGTGCTTCTGAAATGGGCCAGATAATGCAGTGACAACATTAGGGAGACAGAATGACCTTCCATGGTTTTGAGCAACCTGGTCCAGTGGAAGGTGTCCCTGCCCATTGCAGGGGTGTAGGAACTGGATTAACTTTAAGGTCCCTTACAACCCAATCCATTCTATGGCTCTTGCATAGGAAAGTGAGGCCGTCACCACTTCCTTCCATTCGTTGCCCACCTGCTCTCTAGGAAAGTGGTTGTCATTCCCTGAGCTGAAAGGCAGCCTGTGTGGGCTATCACTACAACTGAGACTTTCAGGAAAGTGTTGATGGCAAAATAAAAATGTGCAGAGATAGATGACTTAAAAATCGAGCCACCTCAGCCTATTCTAGTTTAGCACTTGGTTGGTAGATTTTGGTCAATACTTTCAAGAAAATACCAGGGCTTTTTGTTATTTCTGAGAGTGTGCTTAAAATACTCTCACTGGCTGGTAAGTGGATTAGTTTGGCAAATTAAAGCTTTAGTTAGGATGACAGTAGAAGAGCGTATTTGTCCTCAGTCTGTATCAATGACTCTTGTCTCTAATGTTTCTTTTCCAGAAACTGAGAGAATACTGTATGCATTTTTGATGTTGTATTTAGTCTCTCAAGATGTCATCCCAGGTCTGATGTTCAATTAGGGACTGCAGTTCTGTAATCCTTATTTAATTAGAACTCCTTGTCTTACTCCCTGAGAGTTGCATTTGTAATTGGATTCTCACAAGTGAGAATATGCAGAGGCTACCTCAAAGGGAAGTTATAATGTGTGTTACTTACCTGTAGTTCTTCGAGAATGTTTCCTCTGCATATTCACATTATGGGTCCTGTCCACCATCTGTTTGTCCTTAAATTTCTGCTGTCCTACAACTGTGGTATTTAGTAAAAGTAACTCAACTATTGAGCACTGTACAACTCTTTAAAATCTCTGATCACTTGGAGTCATGAGATGGTACTTGTACAGTCCTAGTAGTCACTGCCCTTCTAGGAAGTTCCTGTAGGTCACCAGCACTGGAGAACCAAAACCCACTGGTGTGAATATGCAAGGACAGCACTCTCAAAGAGCAAGCCAAAGAATGGTAAGTACCCTTTCTCTGTCTTCTATGATTAACCAAATATTTAAAATGTTATTTTTTAAATTCCATATTTGCGAATTTGCTAAGCTTTCCCTATGATAAAAAAAAAATATTGAGATTAATTTTAGAGCAATTGCCTTTCTGGCAAAAAAAACAAGAAACTATCTGTATTTGTAAGTACTCAGTTCATTTGGAAATTGATGTACTGCTATCAGTGTGTGGGCGTGTACACGTATTTGAGATACAATATATACTTCTATCAGACAAAAAGACACAATTACAGCACAGTATTATATATTTTAGAGTTGCTTTCTTTTAGTTGTATCATACTTCCAGTAGATTAGATAGCAGAGTGAGTCACTGACCAAATTCTTCTATTAGTAAGAACAATGTTAATTCTCAAAACAGGTTCTCCAAAAGAAAAATCAAAGGTTTATTGCTTTTCACTTCTAAATTTTTTTCTGAACTTTTGTATTTTCCAGACATGGAATTCTGTGAGACTCCCCATATTCTGTGCTCTGGCTATCAGACAGATTTACACGGTGTAGCTGAGCACAGTTACCCGCTAGAGGTGGGTTCAGACGTCGACACTGAAACAGAAGGTGCTGCGTCCCCGGATCATGCCCTGAGGATGTGGATGAGGGGGATGAAATCAGAACACAGTTCCTGTTTGTCAAGCCGGGCAAACTCAGCTTTGTCCCTCACGGACACTGACCATGAAAGGAAGTCTGATGGGGAGAATGGTAATAAAGAAATGCATCTAATGTACTGAATTGAAGAAGTAATTTATTTGAAACTTTTTTCCTACTTCTATTTTCTTTTTTTTCTTTTTTTTTGTTTGTTTTCTTTCTTTTCATCCCTTCCTTCTTAGGTCTCTGTATTATATGAAAAGTGAAAAAATTGATCGGGATGTATATTGTATTTATAGTGTAGATAGAGAATAAGACAAAAAATGAAACTGTGCTTTTGTTAAACCATCATTCTTCTAGACACCAATTATTTCCCCACATTCTCCATTTTTATGCAACAGAACATTTATCATTTGAGTTTAGTGGGCTATGGATTAGGTTTAAAATAAATCTGTATACGTACATTTATATCACATTTTCTGTAGAATTTATCCTGTGCAAGTTGGCTTCTGGGCGTAGGGTTAAGACTTTACAGCCAGGTGACATCAGAAAGACAACCTGGAATCCTAAATGCTCTAATTCAGCTGTAATTTCAGGCTTCATCTGAGGACATGCCTTTATCAGTAGGACAGATTGAGCAGGTCTTTGTCATATCTCCATTAGGTATTTCTCTCCATACGTAGGGTGGGTTTCTGAGTAGGGGGGAGGACTTAGGGAGGAGGTTGGGTATTCGTATTTTTTAAAAATATTCATTCTCTTTCAGGACCTTCTTGCTTATTTGTTTTTCTTATATTTTAGTGTGTAACAGGAGGGGAAAATGTGTATTTAATTAAGTAACATGGAGGGATTAATATTTTTTCTCTCTGCATCAAAATTAATGAAAATCTTCTCTAAATGTTTCCTTAAAGAAACATTACAGTAAGTAAACAAATTCATCATGCTTAGAATCAACAAGCTTAGCTCGTATTTTACTTTCTCTGTTTAACTACGTGTTATTGCAGTTCGAAATGTAGTCCAATATGTATTTTTAAGTAGTTAAGAGATGGGGGAACTAGTGAAAGTGACAGATTGACATTTCATTGTTGACAGATCTATAGTCATAAGATGAAAGAGTTCAGTCAGGAATGTCATTTCAGTAGTAACATATTTTGAATTTGTCAGTACATAGCTAGTAATTTAATTATAATTTCATCTGAATTTTTGTCAGTACCAATGATAATGTCCAATATAGGTTCAAAGATGTTTGATTATTTACCAAGCAATGTATGTTTTAGTGCCCAGCTGATTTTTCATTAAATGTGCCTTTAAGGATCAGGCATTCTGTACTATGACATTGTATTTTATTGCTAGAATCAGTTAATTTTCACATGCCACCCCATTTTCACTACCATTAACGGATGCCTGCCTTCTGGCTTCCTGCTTGTCACATTTTGTGTGGGATCTATGTTCTGTAAAGTGGTGCATAGGGCTTTTTTGTTTGGGGTTTGGTTTTGGGGGTTTATTTTGCGTGTTTTCCAAACATAGTTGGGTTTAGATGGTGACTGAAAGAATTGAATCTGGTCTGCCTGGAACTGGTTGGCCCTTAACTATGAAAATTATTTAAAGGGAATGCTATCTTAGAAAGGCATATGCATACTTGTACCATTCAAGCTAAGAAATACACATGGTCATTTATGTTTTAATGTCCTGGGAAGGCTATGTCTTGAAAAGTTATATAATTCAAATTACATATTCCAGTCTGGAAAGCAGTGGTGCTGCTGGGTATTCATGATCTTTTGTTAACCATACAAGTGGCACTAAATAAGTCATCTTGTTTTAGATGCTGTAGATGAAAATCCTACATTGCTGAGACTATGGGTTAAGTATTGTTAAGCCAGGGACACATAATCATTGTCTTTAACCAACAGAGAATGGCGTGGTTCCTTCTAAATATTTGTCTTGGAGAATGATTTTAATCAATGCAAACTCATTTCCTGCGTGGTCTAGAGTAAGGCAGAGTGATCCTTTTGCATGTGGCTTTAATATTTGGTTCTTCGTAAGCTTTATAACAAATTTTTCATCAGGGTTTCACAGTTTAGGTACGTGAATGCAGATTTTAAGACAGTAGTTGGGAGAGGAAAGAGAAGGCAAAAGTAAGTTGGAAGAGTGAGAACCTGAGAGCACAACCTCATCTGAACTCTTCACTTGCCTCCAGACAGGATCAACAGAGCATGTGTCAGCTCTTCCTGTGGCATTCACGCAGTATAATAATACCATCTTCAAAGTTAATGTGGGTAGATTTGAAGGCAATGATGGTTCAAGCTATATATGTTTATATTATCTGGTACTTCATGAGGTAAGTTCATAGTCAAGATTCCTGATCAAGAGAGCAGTGTGTTTTCCTTCCGGGCTAGCACTCCATAACAAAGCACTTTTTGAATGCAGAAGTTCATAAATCTCTACTTAAGTCAAGTAATGGATGGCGCATCTTTCTGGATTTATGCAGTCATTTGTACCAAGTTATTTATCAGAAAGACACAAGTGTTGTATTTATCCTTGTCAGTTCCTGCCATGGGAGTAAAAAGTTTGTTGTACCAACCAGCAACTTCTGTGGTGTGAAAATGGGTGAGCACATAAGATTCGTTGCTGGATGTTCATGAAATGCTAGTTTCTATGATATCTCTCTAATTGCTGAAAACACCGGCATTTAGAAGTTTTGGTTTTGAAAGGGTTGACCAAATGGTGTGTGAACACCGTTATTTGTAACTGTAATGAGGAAGATGCATTTGTTCCATTGTTTGAAAAAACTAATTGCTATTATTGCCTGTATCTTGAAAAGGTCAGTCGACTTTTTTGTTGTTTTTTTTGTTTTGATCTGTTTTTTTCCACTATGAAAACAAATCTGCTACAAATGCAGAATAGCTTTTTTTGTGGTGACATTAGGACAACTAAGTGTGTAGACTCTGGTAAACTTCCTTTCAGAACATTTTTTTGCTTTATATTAACCTGAAGCAAATATACTTTTGCAAATTTTATACTGTTTAGATTTTCCATTAATTTCTCCTGTCCATTCAAGGTACTATCAGGAGGTTTCCTGGCACAGGAGATATACTTGATTATGTATTCTGACTAGCCCAATTTGAGAATGTATTTGAGGATTATTTTCTTTCATAGATGTGCCGGCTTTGTCATCATCACTGTTTAAACATACTCTGGTTGTTTTGGCAGCATTGAACAGATTGTGTGAAACACCAACATTCCCATTTAAATTAGCGTTGTCAGTGTTAATGGCAACTAATAATAGCCTATTAGTGCACACACTGCCTTCAGCTTTGCCTGAGGCTAAGCAAAATATATATTAACTGCAATTAATGAATGACCAATTTCTTGAGGATCATTGCTTATCTCTGGTATAGTATAAATAGTTCTATTTATACATGAACATTGTTACTTTAAAATATTGAATGTAAACGTCAGACAGAAACACTACAGAATAACAATACCAAAAATAGATGCTTTATTCCATTGAAGAAGACTGCATTTACCCTCAGCTCACTGAAACAATGGTATTTCTCATTGCAGCATATTAGAACATTGAGTTCAGTGGTCTGCCAGATTACTGAGCTGGCAAATTTATTTATATATTTCTTTTTTCTATAGTAAAGCTGTGGTCCAGGAAAGGATACAATCCTGATGCACAAAAAAGGGCAGTCTTCAGATATATATCTAAAACCACATCATGTGACATGGATCTCCATCTCACGCTGGAGACTACAGTCCATTTTGTATCCATATACTCTTCCCCATTAAATGGTTCATACAGTTCTTATGTTTTGCTTTACAGGATGTTTGTGCAGCTGTGAAGCAATGAGTTTTACCTCAAGTGCATTCATGCCATGCCATAATCCATTTTTGAGCCACATTTGACTGGTTTGCATAACTTTTTACATTTAGCTATTACATCTCAGCTGAGATCTAGTACAGAACTTGAGCCTTTTCTACATTAACACAATTTTTAACTTCTTCTAGGTTGTCAGGTGGTTTTGAGCAAACTACTAAGTATTGAGAACCAATAATACTGGATCCCCACTACTGGATGTGTGTGCTGTGAAACACACTCAGTGTTCAAGCCAGGTTCATGTTTGACTTCTTTGGCTGTATTATTTCTAGGCATTGGTTGTAGTTCACAACAGCTTCTTTGAGATTTTTAGGCAAGAAATTAGGGTGTTAGTGCAGGCTGAAATAGCACTAGACTGGTCATGGAATATAGCTTTAGAGTGCTTGAGATCTGGCATGGGGATTGGGTTTTTTTGTTTCTCTTTCTAAAAACAAAGCAAGGGGAAAATAAAACCTATGAAAAAAATGTAGTTGTTTCTTTTTTGCCACAGAAATTACTGGGAAACTACTTTCTTAACATGAGTGTACAGAATCAGATAGTATTTGGAATCATAATTTTAATAATATCTGTAATTTTAAACAGCAGACTCTGAAGATAGAATAATAATATTAGCCATATACTAGAAAGTAGAAGTAGTAGAGAAATTAGTAGGTTGCAGGTTAAAGCTGAGTTTAATGATATAGAAACATGTGGGACTAATCTTGTGTGATTTACCATTGTTTTATACCCTGGGAGCTGTGGTGTGTTTAACAGAGCGTTTGACTCTCTTAAATCTCTGAGGTTTTTTCACTTTGATTACTAGGCAGATGAGAGGCTTTTAGGCAACTCACCTCAGCTCCTTACACTTTAGATTCAGTATCGCAACAGTATCTGTTACAGAGATAAAGATGCTTAATTAGTAAAATAAATAGTGGAATTGTTGAGAATGCAGGTTTGTGAATGCTGTAGTTATTCAAACATGGGGAGGATTTAGCTAAGGACAAGGTTCTGATTTAATTTATGGAGTGTGTCAATAGACCTACTGAGAATTCACACCTGTTCAAATTAGACTTGAATTTGTTTCTTCATGTAAGTCTTGTATTTATGGAAGAAAGAGCATTGGGATTAATGCTGCTATTATTTACTATTATTTTGCAAACAAGCCAGACATTATGCTGGTCTCTGGCTTTCTCATTTCTCCAGGAAATTATTACAAACAGCTACATTATAATAACAGTACCTGCTCTGAGAACAGGTATACATGTGACTGTCTATATGAGATTTTGTGTTATAATGATGGCTGTCTCTGAAGTTTTTCCATTAACTCTTGTCCTGTCATTTTCTTTTTTACAAAGGTGGAATTCAGAAATTGAGTTACTAATTTGGAAGTAGATCAGTTAGGTCAAATATGCGTAAGTAGCCTTGAAAAGACAAAGGTAAACAGCAGTTTAATCCCATTCCTTTTGTGCCATTTAATATTTTTCTCTTCATTATTAGTGCTCTTTTCCTTGCCTTTTTATTATGGCCTGGATTGTGTTCATGTTTGTGCGCTCTTGTCTGTTGAATGGTTTTAGTCACCAAATAGATTAAGGTAACCTCATCACTGAAATACAAAGCCCCCATGGTGAAATTCTTCAACTTCTGGAGTTTACTATAGCTTGTCAGATATTTGATACATGATACTTTCAGAAATTTGATAGAAAAGGGGCACTTATCTTCTCTTAAGGAAAAACTTCATCTGATTCTTTTGTATTTTGGTTTTTTTCTCTTTTAGTGTTCAGATGGTATTTATGTTGGTTGCTTCTGCTATTGTTTCAAAGCCTCTTTAGTCAAAGGAAGGGCATGAATCTCTTCAGTACCATAGCCGTGCCTTTTGGGGAGCATCAGAGCGTGCGTTGACATTCTAACTGCTCTGCTGGAGTTGTTCAGAGTGTAAGACGCTTTTGTTGACCACAGAGTGGTTCCTTTGGAAATGTTGCTGTCTCAAAGGAAGCATGTTTGTCATCTGAATTGCTTTAGATAAGTGTGATGCTTCTGTAAGCAGTGGAACATCCCCTCAGTTGTAATATCACCAGTCTTGCCTTTGTGTGCCTAGTATTTAAGCCATTTATGAAAATACTCATATGTATGAAAATTCAGCTAACGATGAGTTCTTGTTTGTCAGTGCTGTGGGGAAAACTGTGCCTTTTAAAACTGGTATCTTCATTGCTTTTTCTGACTGACAGGGGCATTGCATCTGCATATCTGCTATTTTAATCTTTAGAGTTTTCATATGGTATATTAAAATCAGTACACACTATTAAACATATACTCTATTGTTTTTCTTTTAAGCACAATAAACACTAAGTTAAAGACAAACATCAAACAGTAATTAATATTTTACGTTAAAGGTAATGAAATGGTATTTAGAACATAGCAGTAAAACATTTTATATACCATAATCCAAACTGCCTTTGTCCACAGCCTAGTAAACAGTGTCTGTGCATTTGCACAATATTTTGTAATATTTTTAGCCCTGCGGTTTTGTTTTCTTTCATGGGTAGCTAAAAGAGGGCAGGGAGGGGAGCTTGCGGAGAGCAGTCAGGTCTAATTTTTATCCCAGAAATGAGTAACTTGGCATTAGAGCTCAAAAAAAACCACTTGGCTTGCCTGCCCTGTGCTATGCAGAAAGGATAGTGAATGTGGCTTGAGGAGCCTGTAGCAATATATAAATTGTTGTTGCTTCTTTCTTTTAAATCCTTTTGACTTCTTCAGATGGAAATGAGCGTGCAGGAAAAGTATTTCCACAGATATTTCACGGCGCAAAAGGATGTTGCAGTGCTGCTGCAGTTCTTGGGAGCTCAGGTTATCTAAGCTGCCACAGGGGCTAAAGATGAGATGGGACAGTCAGTAAAGCACCTGCTGAGTGTGCTTCAGTGCAGAAGTGTGAGGATTATCTGACTCTTCATTTCAGCAGTCTCTGTAAAAGTAGGGGAACGGCAATTGTTTTACTGGTTGCTACACATTTACCATGAATTCTGTACGAGTACATCTCTGGACTAGTGTATTGCTGGAAACAGTTCCATTCTAAGCAATCAGCATGTCTATCCTGATGTTTTATTTATGTTGGTTTATTATTAAGTTTATCATCTGTTTTATTTCTCATCTCTTTCTGTTAAAATTTAAAATGTATTAGAAAAACAGAAATCTGCTTTACAGAAATAACCTACAGTCATATTTTATATGTATATCGTTTGGAATAAATTATTTAGTTTAGTTTAGTGCTGGTTTAGTTTAATACTTATTTTGAAATATAAGCAACTCTCACTTATATGTCTTAAAATGTAAATATTCCTGACAGCTGGAACATGTATTTCATCAAAGTTGGTATGTTCTTCTGAAAGCTGCCAATCGAACATCGTTAGTGTGAAATAAGACTAACATGAAAACTTGCAAACTCTGATCATAGAAGATTATAGTTAAGCCTACTAGACAAATAAAATCAAATTACTCTTATTTGGATCCTCGTACCCTCAGCCAGTATGGTTTTAAATGCAAAGATATCTAGAGCTTTTGTTCTTCCCCCTAGCAAAATGTTTTTCAGCTGTTCCAAGCTGTAATACTGTAAGTGAGATGAAAAGAAAGGGTCTAGCAAATGAATAGAGGATTGGTAGAAATGTGGAAAATCCTGACACATTATCCTTTTAGGGTCTAGCAAGGTTTAATCTAAATATCATTACTTCTTGACCGTATGAGATCTTTTAAGAATTCATTGTCATCTTACCAGAGGTGACAAAAGGTTGTTCATACTTCTTCTTCAACCTTTTTCTCATTTTTACTCATTTAATTAGTTGTGTATTAACTTACATGAGAAAGTCTTATTTTCCATTTTCAAATTTTTGGTATTTTGTTTCCTCTTGGGCTTAGGAGTAACATGAAGATCATCATAAATCTGTATTGTTCAGAGTTACAAATACTAGCATATCCTCATCTCACAGATGGTAAGTATGGATGGTAGTAAATAGCTTTGGTCAGACCATGTAGAAGTAACATAGAAAATGGAGAAAGTGCCTGTTCCCATGGCTGCAACCTTCATAGCCTTCGAAAAGGGAAACCTAAGCCAAATGTATTTGACTATCTCTTATTTCTTCAACAGAAAATAGGATAAAAATGAGAAGTTGTATGCAAAATTGCCGTTAGTTTGTACAGAGTAATGTAGATTTGAATACTGATTGTTTCAACTTGTTTTCATTTACAGGTCTTAGAAAATTAAATTCAGTATTGATTTGTGTTTGTTTAATCATACCTAGCACTATGCCCTGACTTTATATTTTGTAACATGAGCATAAGAGGAATTGTTTATAATTAGCTCTCCTAGAATATGGGTCTAGGAGCACTGAATAATTCCTGCAGGCTGCTTCCTCTTCCTAACAGATGTTTTTGAATAATTTTAATTAGATTCACATATTGTGATGACTAATTATATTGCTAGTGTTGTTTTTTTATCTTAAGTTTCTACTCCAGATGATTTGCAATGTCAATTTTATACAGTGCTTCACAACACTGACTTTCACTTGAGCAGCACATGTCAGCATCTAATCGTAAGTTGTTCACCATGAGATGTATTGGCAGTATGGGGGAGCAGACCTTCAGGCAACAGAAACCAAATGCTGTAAAGTAACTATTTTCCTTTGCCACGGGTGTTATCCAGAAAAGGAGCTAGGCAAAATCAGTGATCTGAAGTTTCCTTTATTGCATGAAACCACACTTCCTAAAAGACTTGTATGTGGGAGGAAATGCCTGGAAGAAAAGATGAGTTAGGATGTCAGATCAGAGTTGTTTAGCTCTGTTGCTAGAAACCTTGCTATATAGTATTTATTCTGTTTCATAACACTTCTCCCTCCCCATATCATCAGTTTTGTACATTAAAGGGGTTTTATATCGCCTCTGACATTGTTAGAAATGGCATCAAGACAGCGTGGTGCATGGGAACTAAAAGAAGAAAGGCATCAGTATTTAAACTATAAGCAAGGAAAGAGAGAAATATTTGTATCTATTAAATGTCCCCCCACCCCCAGATGTTATGCATGTTAAAACAAGTGAGAATGCATGAATATCAATAGATTTGGATTTCTGTGACTCCAGCTACTAGACTTTCTCCCTGATTTTCTTTCTTTGAATATCCCATATAGTTTTAGCATTCATTATGCTAATAAATACTGCAGAGCATGACACCACTTTGATGCAGCCAATGTTGTCTTATCTTAGGGATAACTCTTATTTGTGAAACAGTTGACAGTTACTGATAAACTGTTAATTTTCTTTTGGCTTTTGAATCTAGTCATTGTAATGAGCATTACCAAATGTTGCTTTGGGCTTGTTTGCATCAATGCAGTAAGCATGTCACTTGCTTTGAAGCTGAAATGAATTCACATTTGCAAATGAGTCTGGAATATTTCGTGGTGATTTATTCTTGTATTTTCCAAAATATTGTTACGTTTCTTATGAATCGAGTACCGTGGCCAAGGAAGAGTTGAAAGGTATATTTACTGCAGGAATGGCTGAAGACATTTCTTTAATGAACATAATGTTAAGAAGGAGATAATTTCCTGGTAGTATGGTGTGTCTGCCTGTAGGATCTTTACCATATGGTTACTCCTCTTAGCTGTAACACACTGCTGGGTTGTTTAACATTCATAGCAGTGCTAAGTGGCTTTCTCCTATGCTCTCAAGCAATGTCTCTGTGGACAAACAACAAGCAAAAAGGGGTCTTCCTGCCACAAATCCCCAAGATTTCTGTACTCACATCTTTAAGTGTAGCTTTTAAACTGTAAATGCAGTATGATTTTTCCCTCTCTGCCTACAGTTATTTTTAAGTAAATGTGAAATATGGATTAATACATGCACTTTATAGGTACCAAAGCCCCATGGTAGGTGTTGGTTACACTTAAGTGCCTTTCTCATTGTTTTGTTCCACAGCCAATTCAAGAGGCACTTTGGTTTGAGAACAACGTATTTGAATAACTTTTCCCAAAACAGTGCTTTGAAGTTGTGTATGTTTGTTCATACACAGTCAGTGCCTTTGGGGTTAGCAGTTGCTGTTCTGCCAAGTCCCTGCTGTCTTTTGGTGTCTTCTCAGGGCTGGTGATGTAAGAGATGCATCAGTCCTGAGAAATATGCCTACTCTGATAGGAAGTGAGTATGAGGGATGATCCGTGGTGCAGATGCACAAGGAAACCTTTGCATTCCACCTCTCCCTTGCCTCAGCTTGTCATCAAACTACTTAAGGGTCTTGTACCTTTTTCAAAAATCCTCAACCCAGCTCAGAAATTGGTACAAACATGGTTGTTCCAATGATTCTCCAATGCTTCAATAAGGGAAAGCCTTCCCTCATGTTTTGTGTGAGTTTGTGGGCTACTAGGTGTTGGTGAGCATTTGTGAAGGTGGATACAGTGGCTGCAGTCTGCTGTGGTCTCACTGCTGAAGGCAATAGAGCCCAGATGTTTGGGTTTTTTTTCCTGGAGTGGCTGTATTCCCAGTACAGAACTGTAGTTCTTCCTTTCTAACAAGGGGCGCTGCCCAAATGTTTTTTTAGCGATGTGCTCAGTGTGTCTACAACTATCTGTTATGTCTTTGCCCGTGGGGAAAAATATAATTGAGTCATTTTTCCTCAAGCCTGCATGGCTGTGTGTTCAGTCAGTACAATGTTCATCTCGACTTTCCTATTGATGGTTGCATTGATTATGTTTGTTCTAGCCTGTGATTTTCTCTCCAATCTAGCTTTTTAATTTTTATCGTTCACTTCCTTTTGAACAGCAAATGCAACTGTGTTTGGTTGTGTGCATAGTTTGTTAGAAATATAATCTCCTGAATCTCCATAGTATCTAATAATCTACAGTACTTGAAAGCTCCATTTTCTTTTTATAACCTATCTTTTCCAATACATTTTCTGATTACTGCACTACGGTTCGATTTTTATTGGATCATTTTAGAGCATAATAATTCATTTTTGATCCTTAGTACCTCTCATCTGTGTCTGAAGTAGCCCACATTATTTCAGTCACTCAATTATGTTTACATCTTTTCTCTGAAGACAGTCTTCTGCATTTTGTCTCAAAATATCTTTCTAGCTGCCATCACCGTTTTAGTCCTGTGATATCCAATTTCCTTTAATATGAAATCAAATAGAAAGCATTTTCTGTACTTTACCAACCAACTACAGTGGAATTCTTTGAGCTTTCTTTTACGTATCTTCTAAATTGGTTGGTGAGTAATAATGGCAAAAACCCTAAATCATAAAGATCTGGAAAATAAAAGGGAAAAATCAAAAGTACAATACTACAGCTGTATATAAAATAAAATAAACATGTTTATGTGCAATTACTTTAGAATTTTAACAGTGCTCATTAATGTTAAATGAAGAGTCATGATAAGTAAACAGTCTAAATCTATTGAGAGGGTTGCGTAAATCTTTGTAGAATTATTTGTTCATTCATTTCTTCTATGATAGATTAGAAAGAATGATTATCTTACTTCTGCTTGGGAAAAAGGAAAAATTAAAAAAACCCACATATGCTTTTCCATTGTAGAGAGCTATACAAAAGCCTGCAATTTTGGTTAAGTTTCTCTATCAGGCTCAGTAAGAACTCGTAAGATCCTGAATCAAGGTCAAATCTATGGCAAGAAGTCTCTATTAGGAGAAATGGGACTGCATTGCCATTTTCAAATGGCTTCAGATTATTTTCTTCCAAAACTTTAGGTTTTCACGATCACGAAACAAAATACAATTCCTGGCTGTGAACTTATGTAAATTGATCTGGGCTCTAGACAGCTGGCAGAGCGCAGGTTGTTGGTTCCCACTGGGAAAATTTGCATTAGGAGTCAGAATGTGGAAACAGAAAGAACCTGCAGCCAACTTGGAAGCAGCAAGGACAGTCCACGAAGTCGAGGTGTTTGGCTGTTAGCTCTGCCAGCTCAGATCATGTTTTGCTGATAATCTTTGACAGCAGTTCCCTGTGTCACCAAAAAAACATAGTCTCCTCTACTCCCATCGCTCTCATTGCTGCCCTTTTAGTATGCAATGACGTAATTTGCAGTTTTACATGCTCATGGGAAAAAATATTGTAGTCGAGTACCCTTTGGAGTATTGTTCCAGTTCAGGTGTACAGCGTAGCTGCCAAAAATACATGGCAGAAATTTCCCATCTTGCTGCTTTCTCTTCTTTCTACCGTGATGTTCTGTGCTTGCTTGCCTCCCTTAAAGTCTCCTTATGTCCTCTGAGGACATCAGTGCATTTCTGCAATGATTTTGATAAGGTCTTTGATAATATTCTGAGCTTGAATCCTAAATAAGTATCAGTGTGCTGATAAAGCTGAAAAATCAAGCTAACTCAGGTCAAGTTAAGGTGTTAAATTAGTTGTAAAATGTCTGTGTATTACTCCAGTTAGGACCTGCTAATACTCTTGTGATGCAGAGAGAGATCTTTTGAAGTATATATTAGCCATTTTGTGCATAGCCTTCCTAGGATGTGCGTTTGGGGTTGGCAGTGTTGCTTATTCTGGCAGGTGGCAAATACACACCTGCTCTGTCTCAATACAGCTGCTACTTGTAGTGGCTTAAACAGTTTGTGTCCTGGTGGCATATGTGTACCTCATAAATGGGAGTGGTTGCACAGAAAGCAATCGCAGCTAGAATTAGAAGGTAAGCAGGGGAAGAGCATGGAATTGGCTTATCTCAGCTGATGAATTTGCTGTTGGTTATGAGTTTGACTTGCACAATCAATACATCAAAATTTCAGTTACTTTGAAAAGTGTTTCAAAATTCCTGAGATTAGAGGTTTCCTCCTCTTGTTTTCATATATTGATCCATGCATAAATGCAAGGAAAGCAAACATCCCAAAAAGCAGCTGTCTGGGCAGTTAAGCGTTTGCCTCTGTTCGTATGAATAATAATTGTATTTGGAGTTCTTCAACTGGGCTATGCCAAGGAGCTTGTGTTGGTGATATAGGGTTTGGACCCTTCTTTGGGTGCTTCCAATAAGCCACCAGAGCAGGAAAAAGATAAGTAGGTACAATTACCTACAAATTCTCCACTACAAGGTCTGTTTTACAAGGTGACTGTGCTTGGCTGATTTGATCACTGCTAGAAATATTTTCTTGATGTTTGACTGGGAAATAATGATCTGAAAACAGATGACACCTATTTTAATATATTTAGTTTTTTGATCAGTCATTTCATTAGGAATAGCAGAACAAAGAAGAACCTTCTATTAATGGAACCTGATTGGTTTTAAATGCCTACCGGTTTCAATGGCGTTTCATAACTCCACATCTTTTAATATGACTTTTCTCTTGAATGTAGATTGTTTCTACTAATATGAGGGCAGCAAGAGAGTTAGTTAGAGACATGCTTCTGGCATGCTTCTGGGTTCCCTCACTTGTGTGATAAGGTGATATTTGTAGTCATCCTAGAAGAAAACTGAGAAAAAAAAACCATTTTGATTGAGCAGTCATTTCAGAGTCTGAAACATGACGAACTGTAGTGATGAGAACACTGTAGTTACTCCCGTTCTGCTGGGTGGAATTTAAAACATTCGAAAATACTCTGGTTGTGCTCATAACACCGGATTTCCTCTTCTCTATAGTTTTTACAGTATTACTTCTGAATGCTATGTTCTGCATACACAGTTAAGTTTATCAGTTAATGGAATAGTAAGAAAAATGCAAAAAGTGATCCTAATCAGAGTAAGACACTGTCAAAGAGGCAGGTCACAAGCAAAGTTTTTAGTTAACTGTGTTAACCTTATAATTTGGCAGCTTTTTAATCTCCTTAACAGTGTTTCCAGGCAGTGATTTTTATTCTTTGTATTACAAGAATGCTAATAGAGTGTCATCAAAATCAAGGCTTATTTTACTTCACATTAACACAGATATGGTTAAAAGATGAGCCAGTCCTCTGAAGAGTCAAAATAGTGTATGTATATTGCTTATTTTATCTGTTATCTTTCACAGGTTCATTCTGAGCCTCATTTAATATGCATAAAGGTCTTCAATACCAAATTTTGTTATTAACTGTGAAGAACTTCATTATTATCCTTATCTGTTATTAAGATGGTATCAGGTCAGAATTTACACAGATTTTTAGTTTCTGCATAAGAAAGCTTTTATTATGTCAAGGATAGCTGGGGTTTATATTTTTAATTCGTTGAAACCTTTGTTTGCAACATAGTATTTTTTAGCATAGAAGTTGGGATAGGGAAGTGGAGCAAACAGTCAAAAGAGGTACTTGCTCCCTTTGTTGCTGTTGTGTATGTTTAATGACCAAATGCAGTTAAGTATTATATTTTTAAAGTTTAAATTATAGATACTGTACATCTTTATCACATTATTAAAATGTAGCTGGTTGCCTCTCTAATATCTAATATCTGAAACGTGGGGGCATAGCATGCCACAGTATCCATGTTAGGGTCATGAAGATCTTTATGAGAAATTGTAGTGAAAGATGTCAGAAATGTGCTGCTTATCTGATATTTAAGCTGGAGACATTAAAAACATCTTTGCTGACACAGAAGTCGATACAGAACACTTCAAAGATCCACAAGGATACACAGAAAACTGAATGAGATTCAGTACGGGGGATAGTAACCAAATATAAAATATTTAATAGGAACTACTTTGGAAAGCAGTAATGCTGAAAGAGACCTTAAGGGCTAGTAAATGAGATAAATGGAGCCAACAAGTCAAATGCTACTTTGGGCTGCCTGTGTACATGCGTCTTGTCAAGGATCTATGAAATATAGCAGATGTTGCTAAGAATTCTCTGACGAGTCAGTTCTGGGCATTTCAACGCCAGGGATGTATAAAATTGAAGAGATTCTCAGAGGAGTGCAGAATATGATTATGTCTTCAGGTCTTGTTATTCAAGGAAAGATTTTTTTAAAAGGTTTGAATCTGTAGAGGATGTCTGAGTTGTCACTTGGATAACTTTGAAGCAAGTGTGGGGGAGGAGGAAAGAAGGACTTTGAAGGTAGATAGCATCACAGGTGTTTCCCTAAGAACGCAGTGAAGAGTATACAGCAGACATATCTGCTAGCAGCAGTGATGGTTCAGTAGCTGTAATTGGCTATCTGAGAAATTTAAATTTGAAATCAAAGTTTTAAAACAGGCTTATTCAACTTGGGAGTAACTTGCTGAAGGACAGTTCTTGGAGCCTGAATGCATGTCAAAACATGCTTCAGCTGAGACTTGCATTATGAGAGTTAATGTGATGGTCATTGGTGTTGAAACTGTGGTTCTGATTGTGAAGGAGATGAGACTGGATGTGTGCATTGGCTCCTTCTTTGCTTCATGATCTGTAAAGATGTTATGGTTTTAGTGACTTAAATTTTTCACACATCTTTTTAGAGTCGTATGAAGCAATAAATGAAGCAGCTTTGCGGCTGCAGTTATTTAAAACCAGCCAACACAACTAGTGTTATATACTATAGAGGATGTGACAAGCATGTGATTCATTGATTGCAGTTCTTCATCAGTTTGTAGTCAAAGGAAATAACCTAATAGATCTTTCCATCTCAGAATGTGTGATATCGTCTATAGTTCTAGCAGCTGCCCTAAATACTTGGCAGCTGGCCCAAGCCCAGAAATTAACACTAAGAAATTAATTTTCTATAAGCTAATAAGGACAAAGGCCATTCAATCTGTTGTTTGTACAGGGAGCTTATTGAATCCAAAGACTGTACGTCTGGGAATGAGCTGGTAGAATCCATTTTTAAAGTAATAATGCCAACACATCAGAGAAGCACTTGTGCAGTAACCGGTCGTTAAATAAAGGAGAGTTCAGGTAGAATGCAAGTCAAGATATTTATCTGGAATAGCCCAAACAGAAAAGTGTTTAATAAAGGTTTATGCAAAGAAATTAGAAAAACATATCTAATCATGCTGTGCCAAGATTAAATCAGAACATTCTCTTCATTATCTTACCACATCACTACCCTCTCCTGACGAGGTTTTAACTACGGCTTCCTTTTCTCCTGTACAATTTGCACTTCAGATTCCAGACATGACAGCGTCTAGTACTTATAAACGTTTTCCATCCATTCAAGCACATTGGCTTTTCTACCTTGGTTGGAGTTTGTAACGTTCTGATGGGTCCAGGCAGATTAAATTTTTTGTTCCCAGAACTCTTGATTAAGGGTGGACACTGCTAATTAATCCACTTTGCATTTTGAGTGGCTGATCCACAAAGTCTCTCTCAGTGCAGTGTGTCCCACCTGCGATTACTTTTTATCTCATCTGTCAGAAACAAGCTTTGCCAAATACCAGCCTTGGAAATTTTTGAATTGAGGATTTTGTAAATCTCTTGAGCCTGTCTGTATGCCTTGCCAAAACCTTGATACAGATAATGAAAATCTTCTGTTGTAGTTTGTCTTTGCTTCAGAATTTTGTCATTAGCCTTATGTAAAGAAAAATATTAAATCCTTTCATATTTAAATTAACTGGCTTAAAGCTAAATTCCGAGTCAGTAATTTTGTAGGTATTTTTGTAAATTGGAATCTTGTTGGACACGACTCTGTAGTCTGACCTACTGATTCAGAAATTTACAGCCTGCCATGCTTTCTCTAGACTTCTATCTCAAGATGAGTCCTCACCTGTCTTTATTCCAGGTACATTGTAAGTGTGAACATCACGGCTGTTATCTACTTCTTAACAAAGCATCGATATCGCAGTAACTTCACTCCCCTCTAAGTCATGTATCTGCAAAGACTGACTTACAGGATGTGTCTTGTAATTAATGCACAGGACTGATGACTCTCTTAGCAGTTAATCCTTTGCTTATCCATAACTGAAACTTAATGTAAAGAGATTGTTCTGCTTGTCTAAACCTATTTCTTTAGGAAAGAGCTAGCACTGATTTTCTTATCCATCGACTGGTATGTAGTTACTTCAATGCCAGTGGAAAAAATTAAATGTCTCAAAACAAATGTTGTATAGTAGGTGTTGTCGTTGTTCTTCGAGAGCCGGAGAAATGAGACTTATACACGAATGTAAAACAGTGTATTAACTTTACTGCAATAGATCAGTGTTTTTAAATAAGTTTACAAGAGCATTTGGAGTGTGTAACAGACTACATTCTTTTTTATTATCTGTTGCACTTGCGTGTTACTGTTCTTTTGTGACTGCTGCATCTAAAGAGGCAGAGGAATGCACTTAAGGCATTTTATTATCTTGCAGTAGAGCGTTACATTACATGACTGCCCCATCAACATTAAGGCATGTGAAACAGTGACCCTTGGCCTAAAATTTTTTTAATGATGTCCAGAATTTGAGTTATATGTCAGTCTGGTTTTGTTTTAAAAGCGCAGTGAGCAAATATGACCGCACTGAGCTCCAACCAGCAGCGTATTCTGTAAGTTGGTGAGTACTGGGCTTCTGAGCAGCTCAATTTGGCTCAGCACGTATCGCAAAGCCCAATCAAAATTTGTTTTATTTATAAAAGTAGCAATACTTTTATGTGGCTTCTGACTGTTTCCTTGGGTGAAGTCGTTTGTTTGAACTGGGGTTTTTAACTGAGGAAGGGCGGCATGATTTGGCACGTGTTGAGTGAGTTATCAAAATAGGAACAAACCATGATCCTGTGCTCCTCTGGAAGTTACTTCTAAAATGCAAGCACTTTGCGAACATCAGCATTTTGTTCTAATACCTCATTATGAATTAGCTTATCAGTGCTAATAATAGATCGTGACAAAGGCACCCATTATGTCTAAATACACATGGCTAAATTAATTTAATTATTGCTGTAACTTGCATGCTAACTAATCCGTACATTTTATGAATGAGAAGATTTCAGCCCTGCTGCATAATCCCATGTATATGGGAGCAGAATTCGCTTCATCATATTGTAAAATCAAATACTGAAATCTTACTTTAACTTATTTCTTCGCATAGGCAAAGATCACAGAGAAGCGAACAGATGAATGAAGTAAGAGTTGTGTGTGTGTGTGCACGCACGTGTTCTTCTGTGAATTATTATGCCATGAAATTAAACAAAATATATTCCCAAAGAAACTAGAATCATGATCTTCCTCAGCTGTAGACAGAAGCATAAAGGGAAAAAGGTCTGTAACAAAGAAACACGTGTTCCCATATTCATTGCTTATAAAAAATGTTCACTGGTAAATTAAAAGCTTTAAAGCAAACAGAATTTTACTATGTGTCACCACCTTTCCTAAACTTTAATCTTTAGAGCAGTACTGAATATTCCTGTCTGCCTACAGGTATGTTCTCAGCATTGTTTACTTTTCCATGAGAACAATGCCGCTTTTGTGTATTCATGTTCTTTCTGATGTGATAATGATCATTATTCTAACAATATCAAATCTAGTTGTCAAAAAAATTCCAGTGTCAGAATTCAAGGTGTGTATGCATTTGCCTTATGTTACATTCACTGCCTGCATTTTCCGCTTGTGCCCTCTCCCTCAGGACCCCCTTCAAATTGAGTGTGTGAAATAGACTGTGCCAGCATGATGACGAGCTATTCAATATTTTAGTTTATTTTAATTGTTCAATGTATAGCCTTAAGCCTTATTTATTGCCACTATTCAGGCCTTGTTCTTACAACAATATTAATTTTCCGCTGGCAATTCTGTGGTGCTTATCACTCCAGTATTCAAATACTTCACACACACTAATGTATTTCTCTGTGCAATAACCCTGGGAAACAATGGGCTTATTACCTCCATTTTATGGATGGTGACTTCACGTACGTACCAATTAAGTGAAAAATATGTGCTAAATTTGGGCATCTGATTTGAACTGTTCAACACCTATTGGTTTTCAGAATATTTCAAACATCAGAGTAATATAATACTAAGAATAGCTTTCACTGACTTAAGCTACAGCTCTGTAGGTTTATAAAAGGGGAAAATAAGAAGTGAAATTATCGTGGCATTAATTGGTTTTGAGCAGTTTGTAAGATCTATGTTCAGTATGAAGATTTACACTACTTGAGCTGGAGAACTTTTGATAGCAGTAGCAAGCTATCAGCTTCTCTTTGAAACCAACACTGAAAGGAAAAGAAATCCACGTATAGCTGTTGGGTTTCATAAATGTTAACTGACAGCTTCTTTTTTTTAACTCCCTTCCTTGAAGTTGACTTCTTTCCCTGGTCTGGTCCCAGTCTCTTTCTTTCCAAGCCTGAGCTTTGCCCAAGAGCTTTTCTCCTTCTTAATTTCTTCTTTCTGGACTTTCCAGTCAAATTCTGGTCATCTTACCACAGCAGCCTTCAACAGCTCTGATCTCAGTGCTCCTGCTCAAAACATTTTCATGTGTTCCCCTCTTATCCCCTTTCGCATTTTGGTCTGTTTTAATCATTCACTTTTGCTTCTTGTTTAGAACTATTTCCTTCATCTGATTTCTGTCCAGATGGTTTCGTCTTGGCCTCTCTCTTTTGTAGTAGTTTAAATTAGCTGCCTGTCCTCTCCATTGTGCTTAAGTGTCGTCACGCAGAGGTCTTTATGAGCATAGGAGGAGAGAACCGCTGGCTCACGATGAGCATGCATAGCAGCGAGAGCAGAGACCTGACTGCTGTAGCCCTGGCCTGAAGTCTTAGCCTCTCTTCAATGTGGTGCCAGCACTTTCTGGTCACCCAGAGACCTCTGAGGACTTGCGTGCATTCGGTTTGGATGAGAGACTGACATAAAGACTAATGTCATGACAATTTGCAGTTCTCTTGTTCCAGCAACAGCTAGGAGCCCTCGAGCTTTTTAGAGGAAAAGTCTCTAGCAACATATGTAAAACACTTTGTCCCTAACATCATCCCCAGAGACGTCTGGGTGAATCTGAATAACCCTCCCTGCTTCCCTGATCACCCTGAGGTAGAGAATTGGTAGGAGGGGTTCATTCAAAATGGTTAACATTTCAGACAAAACCAAATGTCATATTGCAGCAAATAATATTTTAAAATGGTTAGGTGAATAGCTAAGCGATATTCTAGCTTCCTACAACTTTTCCCTGAAAATAATGCTTTCAGAAATAATCCAATTTTTGACGTTCTGTAACATTACATTTGTGATCTGTGCCCTACTCTCCTGCCCTGGTTACTAATATATTCTGGAGCCCTTTTCCCAAAAAATTTCTAGCATAATCCCTGTTACGTGGACGTGACTGGAATCACATTTCTGATTTAATAAAATTGGTGGGCTCAAGTACTGTAAGTTACCTATACACATGTATGCATATTTCAGTCTGTGGGTTTAGGAGTATCTCATCACATAATCAAAAGACAGATATCTATCTCTACCCGTTAAAACAGAACTGAATTTTACAAAGATTTATACCTTGCCTGCTAAAAACATTTGTTCAAAGGTACTCAGTTAGTGTTCTAAATGAAGTACAATGGAATTTGTGAAGGAAGACCCTGGAGTGTTTTTTCATAAGGTATTTTTTCTTCTACAGAAAGATATATCTTTGATATATCAAATATAAAACTGTATGTTAACAGATATAAAGTTTTTGTTAAGATTTTAAGGGATATTAATTTATTACTTTGTATTTCAATGCATACTTAGAGTTGTCCATTATAAAATTTAGACTTCTTTATGATCTATGACTTTTCTAAGTTTTTTTTAGGCTTCCTTAAAATAGCACCTGTCATTCCTACATTGCCATATGTATGCAATTGCCATACTACCTTGGCCTTTCTCTGGGAAGCTGGCAAGCTTTGGGTTTTTTTCCCATTCCTCTTGCTTCAGCAAAGGAACTATGACTGCTCATGTGTTTATAGACCCCAGATGGTAACCTCTGGGATGAGTGTCTCCAGGAGCAGCTGAACAGCTGTTGTCCTACCTAGGATTTAAAGGTAGATTTTTTCCCTCTGGGAGTGTTGCAAGTTTTGCTGGTGGCATGTTGTCCTGCCTGTCTGCTTTGGATTTGAAGGGATATGTTTGCAGGGTTTGTAAATTCTGGAGTTTTAATTCTTGACATAGCAGTTGGAAAGAACTGCATTCAGGAGCTGTTTTAAGCTTGCTTTGTAAATCCATACATTGGTTGATGTAATTTCTGTATGCAGTACATAAAAATTGATTGACAGTGTTAAAAATATGTATGTGCACACACATTACGGTTATCAACTCAGTAAAAGAAGTGATGTGTAGCCTGAGGGGCTTTTAATTTACAGGTAAGGTGAAGGTTGTTTCTGTTTTCAGCTATGTGGTGATTATCGCATGCTGTAATTTCAATTTTTTTAAATACAGCCAGTGAGCAGTCATATTACGGTGTATTACATTAGTATCTGTTACTTGCAACATTCCACCAATGTAAATCCAAGAGTCACTTTGATTGTATACTGTAATTCATCTGCTCTGCTGGAGAGTTATGCCAACTCCTGCCCAGTATCTCCTTGTTTCTGAATCGGACGTTATCCAAAGTTTACTGCAGAGTTCTGTTTTATTAACGGTGTGGATGACCCATGTAATCTGACTAGGGAGAGTGAATCATTCTTTTGCATTGCCCTCAGTTGTTCTGATAGATATTTGATGATCTGAGAAATACAATGTTCTAAAGAACCTGTCTCAACATTTGGGGGAAATAAAAAGAAAAAAATTAAGTCCATTCCTGGTAGAATCAACTTTATCTAAGAGCACTGAGAAAAGTGGTATTTTATAGAAGAATACAACTGTCTGACTTTTAATTTCTGTTGCAAAGACAGCTGAACTTACCTGTAGTTATGTTGTACCTAATTTCACCCTGGTTCCATTCTGAAATTGTGGTTCAGCCCAATACATTTTTCTATGCAGCATCATACTTAAGTTGCAAGAAATACTATGCACTAACCCATTTTTATCTACATTGATGTCCTTGTAAAAGATGCGTTTAATGAATAGAAATGTAATTATTCCCAAGAGTACAAGTATCTTTTATACTGCTGGCTGTGCTTCCTATAGAAAGCACTTTTTTTTTGCTAATTATTTCTTTAAAGTTAATACTTCCCATTAGCTTGAATTATTTATGAAATTAAGCATTTGCTACCACTTATTGACCGGAAGAATGGAGAAAACATCTTTCATCTTCAGTTTTATTGAGTTATGTTCTTGGAAAGTGAGAATCCCACATTCTCTGTGTTGTGTGGTTACTAAAAGCTACAAACTGATACTGTAATGAAAAAATGATTTTGCCTCTGCAGATTTTACAGCACTTTCAAAAAGCCGAGCTAGGGTTAACCTCAAGTATTCCATGATTACTTAGCACACAGCCATGGTTCCATTGGGATGATAAGAAACTCGTAGGCACACTTCCTGCTTTGACAAGCAAGGCTATGTAGGAATTTGTTCTCCTCCACCTCCATGCTTTGCAGAGGGAAGTAGCTCCTCTTTGTATTACTGTCCTGGACCTCCTGTCCCCTAAACCCTCCTCCTTCCTCTCCTGCACACTTCGTTTGAAATCAGAAAGGTTTCCTATTTCACGCCTGTGTTTTGTTTTGTGCTTTTAAACTTTGATTCCTCAGTCTTTTCCTGAGGAGGAATGTAGTTTCTGTACATATTCCAAAACTGAGCTTTGACGTCTTTGTGTTCTTATAGAATATGGAACTCAGACACAGCAGCTGTAATGCTCTCTTTCCATCCAACCTCCTTTGCATCTTTCTGAGTTAGCAGTTTTGTGGTGGCCCTTAAATGTTTTTAGATTATACTTTTTCTTCTGTTTTCCTGGTTGCAGAAATATTTTATAAAAGATGTATTGTAAGAAGTATCGAGTATACTGTTCTTAGGGAACTCGGGTTTTCAGATCACTTTGAGGTGCTCCTAGAGGTCACCCATGATGTATTAGTAAAACCAGGGAAGGGCAGATGGAGCTACTGGGGGGCAGGAGAGGGCAGGGAATCCGTAGATAGAAGCAAAATTTCTGCAGTCTTCCTCTGTCTGAAGATTTTTCCCATGCCATTTAAGTACAAGGAAACGCAGTATTCTAGACCTGACATAGATGCAGTTTCATAATCTGTTATGACAGAGCCATGCATTTTGATTATAAACCAGATTAAAGTCTTTTAAAGCAGTAGAAATAAAGCATTGAAAAGCGTGATTCATTAGCAGATTGGTTAGAATCACTTGGATACTAACTTGAAATACTACTACTCTGTGTTTGTAAATAGGAAAAGCTTCATTTTGAAAATAAGATGGTTTTGTGTTACTAAATTGTCATTTCAAAAAGTGTCATTGGACACACATAATTAATTGTTTTCACTTACAACACACTGTCATGAGTCCCTTTTTGAATTGCATTAGACAAAGGAAAGATAAATTGAATTCATATTTTATGAACAGCTTGGTCTTCCTACTCCCTCTATTCTCTTCATGCACAAACTACTCTTTAATTAAGCTGTAGTTTAAATGTCTTTGTTATGTAAAAGCCATTTTTAAAAATGTTTTGTAGTACCTTGACTTCTGTTTTTGCAAAGGAGTTGAGCAATCATTCTGTTGTATTATGGGAATATGCTTTTAGATATGTATGAAATGGTAAATAGCTGGGAACTGACTCAGAATATTAGTTCATACTTGAACTTGTTTTTAATAAATCTATTTTGATTAAGTTTTTTCCTGACAGTTCTTTACTTGGAGACTGCATCTTCCCTGTTGTAGTATTAGCATTAAAATAAGAATTAAGGATAATTGGTGGCAATTCTTGCAGTATCTACTGAAATCTTTTAAATAATCAAATTGCTTAGTTTCTATGAAACCATTGATGCAGAAGTGTTGGACTCCTTCAGCTTAGCATTGTGTGGCTGTGGTTAGCACGCGAGCAGCACTGTTGTGTGTCCATGCCTGCTCTGGGTTAGAAACACACATTTTTCTAGCATGTTGTAGTGTCTGTATGCGTCATGAAGAATTGTGGAGATGTATCTTGAGAATGTGACAGAGAGAACAACGTACAATAAAACAGAGAAGCGGAGATTAAAAAGAAATGAGGAATACTCAGAGAGAAACCGTGGTGGAAAGAAGAAAGGGAGGAAAAAGAGAGGGAAGTCTGGGGAAAGAAAAAAAAAAAGTGTAAAAGGTATATATGCAATCTCTGTAACCATGGGAAGAGGGTGCTATGATAAACCAGAGGGAAGAGCATGGATCTTATGGAAGCCAGCTGTAGGAAGAATAATGATGGTGCTGAAAATGTTGCAGGAAATAATACTTTGAATCCCAGGTAAGCTATTAGCAATCCACGCTCTTTCCATTGATGAAACACGTAGGAAATGGTTTTATTCTATCCAGCATTCTCCAACCAGTGAATGTAGTCCCGCCAAAGAGGTTCCTGAAACAGCAGTTTCCCCGAGCTGACGCCTGCCTGAATATTCACAAGAGTACTTACAAATGCTGTCAAAAAGAGAGAAATACATTATTCACTTGGTTCTCACAGAACATCTTTCCAAATGAATGAAAGGTCAAGCCATGAGGATGCCTTGCTGCTTTAGAGAGCACATTACTTGGATTTTGCCGTTGCACAATTCTAAAATGAAATGGTTAATAGGGGATCTGGGCATTTAAGTGCCTGTAATTAGTCACCTGGGTTCCCTAGCAGAAAACCACATTTGGCACTAATGGGTGCCCTGGTTGTCAGTGTCAGTGAGGGCCAGGCCAGAGCAGAGCACGGAAAGCATTAACCATACGCTCACTGAAGAGGCACTTGCAGGGTTGTTCAGCCACAGGTGGGGCTGAGGCGCCAGGGCTGCCAGCCTGAGCCTTTCCAAAGCACCACAGACTCCACAAAGAGGTCTACAAAACTGAAGTTTAAAGACAGCATGTTAGCGGGAGCAATGTCTGCAGTGCTTATTCTTTCTTTAAGAGAAATGGCTTCAGTCCTCTCACTGCATTTGGCAGAAAATAGAGCCTATTTAAAACTAAAAATACAATTTATTGTTTCATATTTGGGGAAGGTGGAAAACATGGCTGAATCATAACATTACATTTTTTTTTATTACTGTGGACATGATTAGGAGGCAGATCATATGTGTTTGCAGATTTCTGACTGGAAGCCCTGGGGGAGGGGCAGGTGTGCTTTTCCTTGTGTTACCCTGAAGCTGTTCTTTCATCACACATAAAATTCACTTACAGCATAGATCATGCTGATTGCCATGATCCTGCCATCTCCCTGATGCTAGCCTGGTGTACCTGTCCTCCTCTCAGGAGTCGGAGCTGACTTACAGAAAACAATATTCAGTTCTTTTGCTAGGTTAATTCTCAGTACAGATCCCTGAACTAGTTTATGATGCAATTGCACAGTGGAGCCAGGCTAGATGAAGTAACCAGACTTTGGAGAGAGAGAACAGAATTATAGCTTCTCTGAGTTACAACTTAAATTGCCAGGTAGCTACCTCTTTGATATTAAGGTGAGGGAATGGTATAACAGCTTAAGCTGAGTCGCCAACTTCTCTTTCTCACATTTAATTCATTTACAGCATCCAGCTTGTTTGCAGGTTTATTAAATGACATGTGATAGCTGACCTCATGTTGAAGATATGCTGATGGATGATAAAAAGTTGGCAGAAATTTAAGAAAAAAATTAGTTGTAGCAACATGTACTGATAAAATCACATTTGGAAAGCCCAGTAGATTCTGTTTTCAACAAGTTTTGACTTACATTTAATTGTTTTGATGAATATCTCAATTTATTTGTAATCTAACACAGCTAATGAAACTGTAAACGTGTCACAGGAAGGTCTAACTCTGAATAGCTTTTCAAAGTACCAAAGGCTACAAGCTCAGTTCTGTAATACCGCTTTTGACTGTAGTTTGTCAATACAGATGGTTCTGTTCATTGTAATCTACTTTGATTTGTATGGGGTGGGTGAAGCTCTTGCAATACCTTCAGGCTTGACCATGCTCCTTACGAATAAGCTACGAGCAAGGAAGTTTCTTTTTAACTATAGCTTAATCTAAAAAATATTTTTCACACTGGTGTGCTACTATTTTTCAGATCAGCTTGTTAGTCTGAGTTCTGTTTGGTTTTTGAGAGGTATAGGGAGGCAAGATCTAGCCCTAATGTGCTTCAACTTTTCTTTTTGTGGAAGTTGGCTTTTGCACCTCTCAAGTTCAAGGCTTGTTTTTCATACTTATTTTCATGTAAGTTTATTTTAAATGACCTACTCTTTTGTTTTGTTTGTTTGTTTTACATTCAATAGTTAGTTTCATAGTAATAAAATTTTAATAGTTACTTCTCTCCCTTTCTCCTTCCCCACATTCACATTATGGCTGAAGGCTTTGAAGTGGCTGCTCGAGGTTGACTGCTTAGTATCAGTTTCCCTTGTATCACAAAGAGAGTTTCTAGACACTTCTCCAGAAGTGATTGTGTAGCTTAGAATGTCTGACATGTCAATGGATGTTATGCATGTCCTGAGTCCTGGCTGTAGTTTTTGCAGTGTTTGTTACACAAAAATCATCTAAGTCACAGAAACCGTTGTATTTTCTTCTGAGTGACCAGAGGCATGCAGCAGAGCCTGGCTGGCTGGATATGTAATGTGAAGAAATCTCGAGAAGATGGGAACTGTCTCTGTGACTTCTCACTGCTGTGAGAGATCCTCTAGATTAACTATCATAAGGTCTCTGTTCTGCAAAGGTATTTTAAAAGGTCAAATGGGAAAAAAGAAATCTCCCCTTTTCTCTGAGAATACATATAAATATCCCTTGCTGATGACGACACCTTTGGGTATCACTTAGCAGTTAGGCAAAGTCAACAGAGCTGGAAGTTTACAAATTGACATTTGCGTTATTTTCTTCTGTGTGGTCTTTAAATCCTTAACAACAGTCAATATAGGAGAATCGATCCTGGTAGGTTTTGCAGTTCTGTTACTGTGTTTTGAAACCGCATTTCTTTTTGTAGCAACTGATTAAAAATGTGATGGAGTTGTCTCCTTAAAAACTTCTTAGATTAATATTTTTCTTAAAAAAATCTGCTAAATAAAACTATCTAACAAGTCTGTCAAGGCACATGGGAGATGTTTTTCATAGTCCTTTGGTACAATAGAAGATCAGAGTGTAGATGTCATCTCTCTCCAGCTGTGTTCATAAACCTGTGTTATTCTTCTGCTTTGTTTTCTTCCATGTAAACTTGTACATTTGGGATAAGCAGCTTCAGCTCTGCAGTCTGCTTTGAACAGTGATATTCAGCAAATATGTAATTCTCATAAAGGAGTCTTGAGATCACTTCCCAAGGCAATATTACTAGTATTGGTGTGAGTTTTCCAACACTGTGTTCACTTTCCTCTCCCCAGTTAAGCCATCACCCCAAAATTACTGTTTGCTGTATTGTTACTATTATAATCTATTCAATTGTCTTGACCTGCTTTCTTTAATTTCTTTGTGCCTGTTTTGTTTGAGGGTTTGGGAGGAGGATGGAGGTGGGAGGTGTATTAAACATTTCATCCGTGGTCCCCAAAGCATATATGGGAGTGAGAAAAGCTAACATGGTGTTTGTAGATGTAACTATGCTGGAAGCACTGCCAGCCCTTCCCATACCTCTGTGGAAGGTGTGACAGCTCTCAAAGGGAGGTCAATCTCCCTTAGAGGCACAAAACATCTCTGATCTGTGTGTGTCCCAATATGTACATAGATACCTCGGATACAGGGATTATGCTATGGCAAAGTAAATCTTATTAATAAGAAGAAAGTTACCTCAAACCTTATTAATAAACATAATGGAAAAATGCATATTAAATTCAAGAGTTGGTTTAAAATGTCAGACAAGGATTTTTCTTGATATTTACTGATGCAAGCTTTATTTCATGACTTTCTGAAGTGATAGAAAGGGTAATTAAAGGTACAGCTGTAAAAACATTGGTGACTAGCATATTGTAAGAGGAAAATTGGAACTTCAAAATGGAAAATCTTAGCTGTCCAATCTGACTTATAGCTGATAATTTAATAGATTTACTGGTTGTCAGGCTGCTCAGAGCCCTTTTTTCTGAATGCTATTTGCTTTCATAGGAAGTGATAGCCTTGAGCAAGAAGACCAGAAGAGTTAAACCGCCATGCTATTATTAATTGAACATGCTTTGCTACAAAATCTGAACTTCCAGAACAATAAATATCTAAAGAGCCAAAGCAAGCCCCCTGTATGTTTGTTGGGGTTTTATACTGCAACATGTAAATTTATCTATTAACTCTTCCCTTATTCCATCCATTCGTGCAGAGCTGAGCATGACTATTTGATGTTTTTCAATTGAGTCTTGTTTTCTTTATGATGTTAGAAGATTCTAATATAAAGAAGGCAAATAACATTGTTTTCTCTTACAAATGTAAACCTGCTTTAAATAACATGAATGAGAAGAACTGCCTGCAGTTGTGAAAGAAAAGGAACTTACATACTCTGTAAAGTGTTGCTCGGGAAACTAAATAGAAGTGCTTCAGGACATAAAACAACAGCCAGCAAGGTCTGTTTTTTATGCAGAGGAAAGAGATGAAAATAATTTCTACCAGAGAGAGTTTTCTTCACAGTGGCCTCAAACTATCCCATGTTAATTTGAAACTTAGTTCAATATTAAATTTGTAGTTTTCTCATTGTCAGATTTAAGTATATGTAACGACCATTGCCAGCTCCGGTTTCCTTTGGGAAAGAAGCTACCTCAGCACTTGTATTGGCTGACCTATGTTACAAATCGCTATTTTAGGAACTGTAAGTACAATACAATTTTAGCTTTCAAGAAAAGAATTCTTTAAGATGAATTGTGATTTTTTTTAAATGCCATTAAATAAGAGTGCCACAACTGAAACTGGCAAAAAGTGAGAAATTAGGTTCAAATGCTAAATCTGTACCAAATCATCCCTTTGAACAATTTCTCTCCTATAAAATCAAGTATTGTCAGATGTGAGTTACAAAATCATTCATCATACAATGTCAGCTTTAACTGTTATTAATGTTTTGTCGTTCTGTTTTGCAGTCCTGAATGCTTAAATCACTGTTTATCTATTGGGTTTTTTACAAACAAAATATTTTTTGTGTGTCAATTAGACATTTATAAGGCCTCTCATCTCACATTAAATCTTTTCCCTTTGAAGCTAGACTATAATGGAACCACACAGCTTTTGGAATGCCACTTACATTCTGCTGCAGACTTAGATTTTTCTTCCTGAACTCTCACAAATCTCTTAATGTTTCATAAACCTTGTGTGTACATAGTAACACCTTCTAGTAGTTCGGTAGAAAGATTGAATGAGCTGTGTTTGTTTCTATGTTGTCTACCTTTATTTTAGATGTGGCCCTGTTTGTGGTCCTGTTTATTCCTACGTTATGTTCGTAAACCCTGATGAGAGTATGTCTTTGTTAAAATTTGGCTTTTCTAAATGAGATATGACCCTTTCTTTTAAAAGCATCTTCCTTGTTTGTCCTTTGTTAAAGTGTGATCAGAGTGAATTTATATTCATTGTGGAACTCATGCCTTACAGAATTTCCTTTTATTGTATTTTGTAAAATATTAAGCAAATTACGTTTTGCTATTCTGAACATTTTTTAATCAACATAGCCTGAGTATTGTATGCAAATATGTTTTGTTCTTCATAAATGCTCTCTGCATGTCAGTAATAGCAGTTTGGTATAGCTTAGTCTTAAAAAAGCACCGGTACTGAATGGATTAAGCCTTTCCACATAATTTTTCCAATAAATACTGTATAAGAAAATAGTAATTTGAACTATAATAATGTTTAGGAAGCTCCTAATTAGAACACTGAAAAAAACAATCAGCAATTGAAGCATTTTTTTTAAATGTAAAATTAGCAACATATAGCTAATTGTTAATTATGTTTCTATTCAAGAGGATATTAAGTTTTTGAAACAAAGCAGAACTCGGAATTAAAACTCAAATATTTCCTGAACTTACTGACTACAGAAATCCATTTAGAATTATTAGAAAATCTGAACACGACATCAGAAGAGAGAGAGTTCTCTAGGTCATATCTAGAGATTATATTTTATCTGATCTATAGAAGCTGGGCAGAATCCTTCAGGCTATGCCGTAGTGTGAATATTGGTCAGAAGAGGTTGCTGTGCATTGAACCCATATAAGGAACAGGTCAATGTTTAGTTGCCTGGCTTTTCTTTGTGTTCAAGATGCTGAAGAGTGGGAATGATGAAGTGAATTCCAGAGAGGTGTCATTAGCAACAACAAAAGAGCATTTTCAGGAACAGTAGTTTTATAGCATCTATCATATTGTTGATAAAGCAAGAGTTTAAAAGACAAAGAAAATCAACTTTGTGTATTTTTTAGAGTAGTTGTTTTGGAAATGACTCGCTGATTTGGCCAAAGTAATAAGTAGTGTAGTTTTCAATTGGTCCAAGTCATCTCAGTAGGAAGAAGGCTCTCTGCTTTAGTTAGAAAACAGGAAAGTTGAAATTTTGAGCATGTTCAATTTCCTGTCAGTGAGGTGAGAGGAAAACACTGTCAGCCTCTTTACATCCAGCTGAGGCCAGGTGTCGTGCATTAGCATGTAAATAGTGCAATTAATGCCAATTATGGTTTTAAAAGAAATATTAAAATCCACAGGAACACAGTTTGTCACCCATACTATTTTTGTGGTGTTTACTGTTTTAGCTCTTTTTTTTAGGCATCTGTTATCATTTTGTCTTGATTACTCTAAGGCTTCAAGCTGATGTTTGCATCTGGCAGGTTAGGTATGTGAAGAGAGTAGGCTCTGGATGATAATGCAGAAAGGGAAACTCAGGTTAGGTTGAATTTAATCACCTTATGTCACTTAACTTTGTGTTTTATTGTATGTCTAAAGGGCATAAGGTCTATCTGAAACCTCATGGATCACAGGGAAGCTGGAGTCCTGTCTCTTGCAGTGGAATATTTGTGTACATCTATGCATCAGACAGGGAGTTGGGAGATTGTTGTGGGGAGAGTAGTTAAAAGAATAGTCATTCTTCTGATTAGCCAGTTTTAGATTCAAAACAAAACCATAACTAGATGTATTCCTTGACAATGCACTTTGTGCTGAGGATGCCCTGTCGGTTTGCAGTAGCTTGTGCTTATCACATTCTTTACCTTAAATTCTCTTACTTGCATCACTGGTCACTTATTTTTTCATAACACCTGAGTTCAAATGAGTTTTTTGTTGGTTATATTCCTCACATACTTAAATAAAATGCTATTTATAGCGCATGGCTGTGCCATCAAATTTACTTCTGTCATCTACGCAATTTTAGTATGCTTAGATTTGAGCTCAAGGCAAGCTAATACTGATTATATGCTGATTAGTGTGCTTAACGTTTACTCTATACCTCCACAAAAGCCTACGCTTCTACAGTCGTCTTGGTGTTCCTCATAGGTCTTGGTCTTCTGGTAATCTTTTTCCATTGCTGGAGCGCCCTTCTGTATCCAGCGATAACTGGGATTGGGACATAAGCATGCTATGTGGCAGGCTGTCTAAACATTGCATCTTTAGGTGTTTGCATTTGTCCAGTTATGCACAAACTGCTAAAAGAAGTTTTTATCCAGTACCGTTTAATGTTAGAAAACCTCTGTATGGTAGTGTGAGCCTTGGCACGCTGTTTTGAACAGTTAGATGCAGTTTCTGTTCTGCAGCACTGCAGTACCTCTGTTCAGCAAGCTTCAGCATCTTTGACACTGGGACTCTCTGGGTGCTGTTGATCTCAGTTGTGGCAGGAAATTTTGCTGCTTAAGTGTCTGCTATCAAGAACTTGTTTTGGAGTATCTGGAAAAAATTATTGGTTCTTCAACTTTCTCTACCCTATGAGGCAAAAGTTTGTGAATTCTAAATCAAACAGAATAAGGTTTTTGTAGTGGTATTTTCTTTTTATACATTTGTGGCAGGAATACAATTAAGATGTGCATCTTTTATAATAACTGATTTCTCACTTGAACGGCATACCTTGAAATTTAGTCCATTTCAGCTCTTAATAGACTCTGCCAGGCATAGTTCTCTATGGCTTTCTTAGGTTCTTCTGTTCTTAATGTAATGGAACCTCCGTCAAATAAAATACACAATTTGCATTTCTGACCAGTTCTTTCCTCTCGTGATGATTCTGAAATGTAGATGCTCAAGAAAATCTGAAGTGCCAGAAGGTACCTTTCTGTTTGTATAAATTGACACATTGACTTTAAAGTACAGCTAAGTACATTTAATATTGACATCAGTCTTACATCTGCTTCATAGTGTGATCCTTGACAGAACAGTAATGCAAAAAGTAGTTGAACAGTACAGTTTGTTTTGTATTAATATTTAATCTGATACCAAAAGCACTTAAAGGAGATATAAGTTTTCTATTAGAAACAGCTTCTTTGTTGCACTGAGCAATTACTACTCGAGTAAATGAAACTAAGAAGTTTGTTCTGGTATCATCGAGTTTTAAAAATCGTTCTGCTGGGAAAGCTTTTGTTTTAGTTTGTTTTTAAAGGTTGTTTCTTCGGAGTCAATCAAAAAGTAACTTCCTTGATGTTAAACACAAGAGTACAAATTAAGGCTAATAAACTGATATTGAGTGAGTCAGAGAAGTGCTGATAAATGGGAATGCTTTGGGGAGCATTCTGCAGCTCTTAACTGTGGAAGAACTGTACAACTTTCTAAAGAAAATAATCAAATCAATGAAGCATCAATTATTAATGTTCTGTATTGCCAGAAAATTGGAAGAGCTAAAAGAAAATCGGTATGCTGCGGCAATCCCAGAGAATGATGAGCACACCCAAGGTTCTTCTAAAATGTGGGCCAGACTGCAAGCAGAGCCTTCCCCAACTTTTCCACTTTTCCAAGTGAAATAGTGTTCCTCTTGGTCATGAGAAAACATGAAATGATTCTTGTTGGGAGGAAAAGAATTCACAGAGAAATGGATAAAAGGGTTTAAGGAAATCTCATAATTTAGAATTAATCCTTGTTTTCTGGGACTTTTTTCATTATTTCTGAACAGTTGGATCATAAATATTGTTTGCATTCCAAAATCGTGTTCAGTGCCCCGTTGATATAGGCCATTGACATCTTTGGATTCCACTGTCGAGTTGGGCAGCAGCTCAGGCCCTCTCGTGGCACAGCAGTGGGCTGCCTTGGGTTTTGGTACGCGCTGGTATCGTCTCTAGCCCTTGTTTATGCACAAATCTGTAGCTCGGCGATTGATGGACTTCCCAGGGGTAGAAGAAGTAGGTATTAACATTGGAAGCAATCACCTCAGTGCTGTTGTCCTCTGCCATCTAATACCTGTGGCTGAGGTGGCTGAATAGTGCCATATATTGAAGTAAATCTTTCATTGCTCACTATGGATTACTGCAAGCTGTGCAGCATTGTCTTGAGCCAGTGAAATGCTTTTATTTCTTTTTTTCTTCATGCCACTTCACCCTGGTTCTAGGAATTTTCTCCCAAAGTCTTTCAAATCACTTTTCCTAAACTTTCAAACTTAATAGGATTTCTTAAATGCAGAACTTCCAGTTTGAAATAAACTATGTGCTCATTTATAAGTGAACTCCTCAGAGTTTCATCAGTATTCTGCTATGTTATTTCTTAGATCTATGTGTTCACGCTTTACAGAACATTACTTTGACCATTATCAGACAAGTAAGATTCCGATGCTAACTGCAGGCCATACAATTTGGATGTGCTCTTCTAGAGTAGCACCATCAAAATCATTGAAGTAATTCCTTTTGAGTCCATCTGAGAATCCATTTTTTCACTCCTGTTCTTAAGCCAGGCAGATGGTCTTCCATACAGCTGGAACACCGTTCCGTGCTGGTGTCTTAGATCTTTTGAATTTTAAGGAGGTATTTTTTAATGTTTTCAATTGTCTTTTAGTAAGTTTCATTGTGTTGCGGAGCGTAGTGAGTGGGATGATGTTGTGGGTGCTTTATATACTAATTTTGTCAGTAATGCTTTGCAGCAGTACTTTAAATGTCTAGTGGTGGTATTGATTGGCATCCATTAGTTTTAAATATTGATAAGAAATTATTCATTTATTTAATGCATAATTTCTGTCAACTTGTTTTGGCTATGAAAAGAACTGATCTATTAACTCCAGGCACAATATTTATGGATAAAACCCCTCAGGTTTAAAATTAAAAATAATTATCTGTTGTCACAGTACTAATTATTGTACATACAGTATCAGTAGGGCTATAATCTATCTGTCCAATATGCATTCTACTCAAATTGCATTAATCATAACTTGCTCAAATGTTAGCAAATGACTCTACAAAGTGCTAGCAGTAGCATTTCTTGCAGTCTAGAAATAATGAAGATGTAAATCACTTCTACGCATCATTGCCATAATATTCATGTGATAGAATATGAAACTGCTGCATCCACTTTTATACTTATTTTTAAGACAGTTACTCTTTGTGATGGCAGCATGGTATAGTACCTCAGTTTATTTCCAGCTATGTAGGGCTGTGTCATAGTCAATTGAATTTAGATTTACTCTTTCAAACTAGCCATGAAAGTCAATACTGGTCAAGTATGCTCTAAATTCAAACTAATGTTGTAGGCTGTTTGAACATGATGCTTTACATTAGCATGCATGCTTAGAGTAGAATTTATCCTATGAAATTCTACATGTCGAATATAATAGTTGTCAGGTTGTAGTGTGAATATTTTATGTTCACTTACTACAAATAGTTATGGTTTGCTCACTTCAACAGGGATATGCAATTTTATATGGCTGTTTATGGCTTCAGGACTTTATTTTTCATGCACTTGTTTATATTATGCAATTTGCTTGATTGTTATTCTGCTTTCTTTCAGTTCAAGTCTGTATTCCTTTGCGTATTAGCAATACTAGCTGCAACATTTTGTGATCGGCTCAGAAGCAAACACTCCTAGCAAGCTTTAATGTCGGGAAGGGTAAGCATAGTTTATTGAGGAGACCACCAGCTCAAAGTCTCTATTCATATTTTTTTCTTCTGCGGGAAAATGCTGTAAAACCATTTTCTTGGCATGCACATTTCATTTCAGAAGCTTGTAACTATTGCAGCGGTGATAAACCCAAGCAGCTGCACCAGGAGTTGAATCATGGTACCCATGGGGCCACGGCAGGAAGAATGAAGCTGAGCCAGTTTGCTTAACTCCTGAGCTTTATTATTTTGTTTCAAATGCAATAAATTACCAATCTATGCTATAAATTCCTATACAGATTTTAGTAAATATTTAAAAAATGGATACTTTTCTAACGTGAATTAGAGTGGGAATATTTTGCTGAAGTTTTCAAGCTCTTCTCAAACTCATACTAGGTTTGACATTTTTGTAGACTGTATATTTTAGTTGTTTCTTTGGAGAGTGGCAGTACTTAGAAGGCTTAGAGTTTGTCCCCAAGTTGTGTTTGTCACAAAGTTACTAACCATTTGATGGCTATCATCATGCCTGAGAATCTCAGGAGAAGGGGATTTTAAAAGTGTTTTTATAAACAAAATGAATAAAAGTAAGACAGAGTAATAATGAGGAGCTGCATTTGTCAGCTGCTTTCTGAAGTGTGCCATTCTTGTTGCTATGATAATAGAGAAAATTAATACATCCTGTCAGGACCGCATGACAGGAACACTGAAAAGCTGTGAAGTGACTGTACACAGTGGAATAAAGGAAATCCACTTTGATCTACCATTTTTGATGTTTTATAATTGCACTTATTATCAGGTCCTTTACGCTCTTCTTATTTGACACAAGATCCATTATCAGTGACAGCGTGAATGTGAACATAGGCTTCATCTGAAAAACTACTTAGGATGAGGTAATGGGGAGAAAAGCTTTTTATTCCAAACTGTTGAGAAAAGAAAAAAATAAATCATTTATGTGAGTGCTATCAGCTAGTATCTTCCCAGAAATGCTCCCCTTCATATGTAATATTGTTTATATGCTACATTCAAGTACAGCCTGTTTAATTATCTCCCTAATGAAGTATTATATCACAAAATGGAACTTTATCATTTGCTTTTATGCCTTTGTTCAGCTACAAACTAGGGCAGGTCACTGTGCCCAGCCTGAACCAGACACCATTTTCTTTCGTGCTGTATTTGAATAGAACCCATTTAAATTTAAAAAAAAAATGCTGTCTATTGAAAATTTTCAAAGAGATAAAGTGCTGTCCTTTTAGCTTTCCATGTTGTCTCTTATCTCTCCTGTGTGAGATGAGAGGTACTGCTTCACAAAGAGACAGATTGCCAAGTATCGTCTTTTATTGGGCTACATAGTAGAATAAGTCTGTCTTTATAGTTTCAGTGGTGTGTGGATGCATTCGCAATCTACTAAGTCTTTCTCTTACATATGAGGAAAAACTGGTAAATTGGTTATTCATTATTTTAAATGACTTCAAGTTGCACATACAGCTTTACTTAGTTCCTACTGCAATCAGCAAGAAGCTCCTGTTGGCTATGTTTAGCCTGTATTTTGTTTACCTGGGTTTTAGTAGGTAGAGAAATAAATGACCAGAGTATTCATGGCATTACCCTATGGGCAAGCATGCTGCCCCAGCACCACGCGGAGCCCCCCACGCCTCATCAGGAAAGCTCCTGTTTCACATAAGACTTTGACCACCGTCTGTGAAGAAGAAATCCACTACTGTGAATCATGCCTTACATTAAAGTGCTTCTTGTATCTCTATTGTAGATCTTTGCAACGTAAAATCCTGTTCCTTTGAAAGAGTGCCGAAATCCAAGCATTTCAGGAAATGTGTCAATTCCAGTGACGTTCCCCCAGAAAGAGATCTCTGTTTGGAGGTGAAAATCCATCAGAGCAATAGGTTTACGGAAGAAAGGCATTTGCCAGGAAACTCACCTGGAAAGTCAAGTAACAGTGAAGGAGAAGACTGAAAATTATGCCCTCGCACCTGGTACACAATTAGCGTTCTCTCTTTCTCACTCTCCTGATCTCTTGGGAGCTACTTCCCTGCATGTAAATAATCAACTCTTTATTGGAGCAGAGAGGCAGACACCAGTGTGCTCTGTAGCAGAGTGCTCAGGCTCGCTTACGTTACGTGACTGGCAGAAGCTCAACTCCCTGTGCCAACTGCATTTTAAGAGCAGCATGTCCCAGGTAGCAGGTATATGGTATGAGTGCCTGAGATTCAAGTCCCATGTCTGTGTCAGGCGGAGCAAATAAAGCTCAGATGAAAGCCATAAAGACCAGCCTTCTAGATTTGTGAGGAAGAGAGGTGTTTTTCCTCTGTTTTCTACCCTGAAGTGTTCTCTGCGTTGCCTGGTTGTGCTTTTGTACATTGGCGTCTTCTGGTGAGCAGTACTGTCAAGTCTAGGGAAACTGTCACCCTGCATTCACTATTGCTAAGCTTAATAAGACTTAGCACTTCTATAGTGCATTTTTATGTTCGAAGTGTTATAGGAATATTAAATCAAATTCTGCTCTCAGCTGAACTGTATCTCCATTGATTGCTCAGTTTTGCTTGACAGTAAGAACTTGGGACAGAAAATAAAGAGCTTCATTGCACCCGTGGAGGCATTGGGAGAGACTGAGAGAGGAGGAATGTGTTATTATACCCATCAAGAGAGTGCACTTAGCAGTTCCCTTGCATTCACCTGACTTATGTGAAAGGAAAATAAGGCAGTGTCTCAGTTCATCTGTGCTTCTCCCTACCTGCCTTTGGGAAGGGAGCATCTCAGTGCATTGTCTGTGCTCCTGCGACAAGAGTCTGCCCCTGTTTTTGGTATATGTAGGGGCCACTTGTGCTGTTTGTATATTCCATGGTGCAGCTGCCTACAGTCCTGCTCTGCCTGGAACTTGTGGTGTGCAGAATTTTCTTACAATTAATGGACTCTGCGCTGGAAATCTTCCAGGTGATTTTACATATTCAGTGATGACACGGACAATATTATTCACTTTAATAGCAGCCATTCAAGGATTCTCTAGTAATATAACCTAGGAGAACAGCTTTGTCTTTGATGGATGCCTTGCAGGGGGGGAGGCTTTTATTAGTAGACGTGGAGTCTGCTGCTGTTGCTATGGGGTTGAGGCTGGGAGGCAGGCAATAGAGTCATTTTGAAAGCAGCATAAGGTGTTTAGCTTTGTATAGGTAAAGCAGGTTAATTTTAGTGCTGCCTTTACAGCATGTGAAATGGAGCTAATGCTTCACAGTGAAGAAGAATGCAAACGTGCACAATGCTGTCATACTCGGAGATCATCTGGAAGGAGATGAGTCATTATCAGTAAATGGATAAACTTCCCAAGCCTTTGTACTTTGTATTAATGTTGGACCGATCAATACCTTAAATGTCAGCCATCGTTTTGGTCATTTCATTCAGTCTCACAAAGTAAAAGCTGGTTTTGCATTAGCTATGCTGTCACATGTAGTGTACAGTAATGTTTTTTCATATAAATGATGTAGCAAAATAATATTTGTCCTATCAAAGCACAATGATATTTGGACGAAATGAATTTTAGCTCAGCAGGTGTCCCAGGCAATGATACCAGTTCTTTCTTCACAGTCTCTTTGGGACCAGTGCAATTGCTTTGCGGCATGCAGAGCAAGTACGGATGCTGGCACATACACTGCAGAACCAAGCTGCTGCTAGATTCTTCCCTTATTGTCTTTATTTCAAAAGTGATCGCTGTGGGCTGTAAACTAGCCTGGGAGCATCTCTGCAGCCATCAGATATTGCTTCGTACATTAGGCAGAATTTTCATCCCAATTTGGACTATGAACTATCATACAGCTGCCTTGGATTATATCTTTATACTCAGTTTTTCTTTCTTCAGTTGGAACCATTTCATTGACATGCTTACTTGTACATTTTTCAGCTGTGTATTTTGTCTACAATAAGATATGCTTTATTTTGATAGATATGTGGTGGTTGCTTTTTTTTCAGTGTAAGATTGTAAAAAAAAAAAAAAAAAAAAAAATTTGAGGAGGAGGAGAAAAGCTGTGTCTGAGTGCCCCCCTCCTTTTTGATGCATATGATGCATTTCTCTTTCACAATTTCCACTTCATAAGTGCGTGGAATTCTGAAGAGTTCAATTTCAGCTGAGTGCTACAACTCAGCTCTAATAATTACGTTTAAAAGGTCATTTTCAAATTGCATAAGCTGGAGCTGCCTGCTGATCTTCACCCATTCTGTCCATCCTCTTTAGTAAAAGGTAACTATAGCGTGTGTTATTGCCAACTATTTCCTCCATCTCAATACATTTCCTTGTTTGCATTCAGCCTGCATATTCCATGATAAAGGCAGGTATATAAAGCACAGGACAAGTATAGGACAGAACTATTTGTTCTATCCTAGTTTCCCTGGTTATTCTGATGTTGAGATGATTTTGACGGAGGGTACTTTGTTACCTGCTTATTGCATCATTCAGGCTGAAGTGCAGTAGTCCTGTTTGTATTGTTAACAAAATCTGTATGATGTTATTCAGAATGTTTGCCATGAGTCACATATTTCTAAAGACTGTAAGAAAGCACCAAAATTAGAATTTAAACATCGGGATGAGGATCAGAAGGAGGCTTGAGTTACTATTCTGTTCTGGACAATAAATCCTATAGAAGTAGTTTCATGAGTTCCTTATGTGCATTGAGTTTCAAATTGCTATTTAAGTGTCAATACTGAGCTCACTCTAAGATTTGCACATTGGATATTTCATCTCTAGATTTTGCACTATTGGTGATACATGACTTTAGGGCACATTCCTTCTTCTTTTTCAACCATTAGAATGAAGTGCCATAAACTTGTTTCAGCAGTTGACTGAGTAAGTTACATACTCCTCTTGTTTTCCATGAGTGTCTTCTTACTAAACCAAGGCTGGCCTGATCACATAATGGCTGGGATTGGTTGAGGTTCTCTGGCTGGGGTAGGAAACAAACAGTAAGTGCAGTTTTGCTCCATCCTGTTTTATCGAAGTATGCGAAATAAAATCCTTCAAGATAATAGAAAATTAGCCTTGTGAATAAATTGAGCAAATATCAGTCTAACTTTTATTCTTTTCACTGGGATGTGAATTCAGTGGAGGTTTTTGTAAGGTATATTATATACTTATATGCATAAAATGTTTACTCTTTATATGTAGGTTTTGTACTTAGATATGCTTAGATTTTTGTGTATATTACTCTGTGTGGATGAATAATTGTCTTTATAAAATTTTATGCACAAAATGTTCACAACCTCGTCATCTCAGTGATAGTTCGTAGCATTGTTCCTAGATTAAATGTTTTGTTAAAAAAAAAAAAAAAAAAAAGAAACACCTCAGGGTATTCTTTTTTATCAGTCTTTAATTTCTCTCCAAACAGTTTCATTTAGTGATTCACTCTGCTTTTACTGTGAGTGGAAATAATTGCTTACCTATTGAGTTCATTATGTTGTTTCTCTATCTTTTACATCTCGCTTCTCTTTAAACTACATAGCCTGTTTAGTGTCTCCTCACATATTGTTTTTTCACATCACTAGTCTAGTCACCTGTTTGTAAAATCCATTCTATTTTTACCAGATTGCTCTGTTAAAAAAAAAAAAAATGTGAAGAATGGAATTGAGTATTCCACATGACATGTATGCAATGATTTAACACTATTTGCCTTTTTACTTTCTGTCCAATTTGCTTTATTTTCCATGCTGTTACATTCTTTTACTAAAGCTGTACATAGAAAAGAGATTTTCATTGAGCTGTTTATAGACATTCACAGGCCCATTTACTGAGTACTTGGAGTTAATTTAGATCTTGGCAATCAATTTGAGGTACCTTGCATTGGTCAATGTGAGCTTTCATCTGCTGATGTATGGTCCATTCACATGCTTCTGCTGGGCCTTCTTATTTTGCAAATCGAAATAAGTTTGTGCCAACCACTATTTTACTGGTTCAGTGGTTCATCTCTTTCTAAATCACGAACATAGTCACTCCATTTATGGAACAGAATTGTGAAGTATTCAACAGCTTATATTTTGAAGTGACAAATTCTCTGTTTCTAAATATATAAAAAGTGGATATGTCCTATCAAAGTTGGACTGTTAGCTTCTTTGGTTACATCTAGCAAACCAAGGCAGAATAACGTAATTGAAATCAATGGAGTTAATCCCATATTGTGCTGCTGTAACTGAGGAAAGAGCTGGGTTCTAAATTTACCCCTAAATCTTTCAAATAAAGCTATCTGCTCGAAAGTTTGGCCAGAACAGGTTTTAAGCCATCATCCTGGCAATAAAAGGAAAATGAATGATTCTGCAAGGCATATAGCTTTTTGTACATAAAAATGAAGCAACCTTGAAAATCTATTGACTTTCCAGTAGGTTAATATTTTCTAGTAGGTGACTACAGCCTATAAAAGTCAAGCCTGAAAACAGATGAACGTAAGTTCTTCTAAGTTTCTATAAATCGCTGAAATTTGCCTGAATAGTTACTGAATGCAGAACACAATAAAATCTGGTGCTTGACCTTTGAGGTCTAAGTTTAATGGGAATCCATAAATGTAGCAGCTCAGTTTACAGAGACACCCAATCCCAAATTTTATAGTGCAGATGTGCTTATTAATAAGACAGTGAAAACACTTGGTCAGTAATTTTTCCCCTGAACTTTCTAGGTGTAAAAATACGTGAAATACTAAGTTCTTTTCAAAATTCAAGAGCGTAACTGCCACAGGAAGTTGCCATTCATGTCAGATGGCCAAAGCCACGTGAAACTCTGCAAGAAGGTCCCAGCTTCTTGATCTCTGAGCAGTATGAGGAGGAGGCACTTGCTGCCTTTGCCATGCTGGCCTGGCTCTCTGAGTCTTTCTTTCCAGCTTTATTTCCATGGACATTTCACACTTTCGAAGCGTTATCTTCTAAAAGCCATTTTTTGCTTTATTTGAAATTTTGAAATATGTTGGAGTTTGGCATAGGATTCAGAGCTAAACAAAGAAGAATAATTGGTTTTCTTTCAAGAATCTGAATTTCTGAGGAGTTAGTGGGCTTGTTGTTCTTTGATTATAAGTACCATAAGTTTCAATTGAGGTATAATTATTTTTATATCTTATTATTACAAAAGCAACTTTACCTAGTCTGGAAAGCAAACAAAAATTGCTAATAATGACTTCTGAATGATTTTGAGTCAGTATTAAGAATGATAAGCAAAGACTCACTTCAGTGAGCTCTCCAACTTTGCATCACTTAAGGGGAAATTGCAGAGAACTTTTTCCCCTTAACACCAACTCTTGCAGTGCTTGACCTCAAAACATCCATTATTTTTTTTAATTTGCAATGAGCACCTTGATAAACCTTTGAGTCTTTCTTAAGGATCTGTTCCTGTTTGATATTCTCTTTTGTTTAGGTTTGAGTTATTTAATTACAGGTCTTGGTATGAAACTAATCATGCATGCATCCATGTGAAGCTGGCATACTGACAATATAAAATCATTAAACAGTCATTACTATAAACTGACGTTGGCCTGTAATTTTTGCAGTTAACGGGGGAGTTGATGCTTGGTGAACAATCCAATTAAAACTGGCAACAAAAGACTTAAAATGTCAGCCAAATTGCTTTTTAATAGTCAACGCAGCCATCACAAAACATAAACATTAAAGTCCCCATAGTAGCATAAACCTTCATGGTGAAACAATTCTAGAAATGAATAATAATTACAGTATCCTGAGAATTCTCTTAATAGATGTGCACTCATTAAAATACTTTGTTGGTTAGATTCATATGAAAAAATGTTTCCCTTGATAATTCTTTATGCATTTGTTTTGAAGGTTTTATTCAATATTTTATAGATGCAATTTTAAGTAATATTCAGAAATGCATGTCTTATTTACAAAGAGTTTAAATAAGTTTATATAGATAACCTTAGAGTGAATTGTGCCTCAGAAACATATTTTGAGGTGAACTAAGGATACAGTCACCAAGAACTTCCATAACCTATTAATGCTGTAAAATGATATAATCTTTGTTAATTTTGCATTACACAAGCTTTCTTTTCCAAGTCGAGCAAGAATAGGAGGAGAAGCTGGTCAGCCCTTACTGCCTGAAGTTAAATATCTGCATCGGTTTATGCAGAACAGGCCCTGTTGGTACTTTATAGATTCTCTGCTCACATCTTTAAAGGTGTTTAAGCAGACAGGTCTTTATTAATAAAATGCAGAGTGGAGTTTAAAAGTCCTAAATAGTTCTGAGTAACACAACCCTTGTTTTAGTGGACTGGTAGAAGCATATTGGCATTTCAGAAAATCTGCATGCTTGCTTGTAAATGCAAAGTATGGGTTAGCGATACTGCCTGGAAAAAGTGTGGGTTTGTGCCTAGGCTGTTATGTTCATTTTCCAGCATTACATTAGCTGCTTCTGTGTTGTTATTTTATCTTTCCCTTCAGGAGTTTTTCTTTTCTTCAAAAAATAATTGATTTGTTGTTTACCATCAGTTACATGTGTACCATTGTCTTTCCTCCCAGCAAGCTCAGTGCTAAAGGAGAAGTGTCAACATTCCTAAATGAAAAGTTAGTAGACATCAATGGTGGGAATAGATCTTCTTGTGGAATTATTTTTTTTTATTTGTGGATTAAGGTTAGAGCGACAGGGTCTTATCTACTTCTAGGAATAAAAGGCAGGAGTAGTTGGTCAGCTAATTCTACACTGAGGTGTTTCCTTTTACAAATATAATGTAATTTAAATGTCATGTAGAATCATCTGGTGTGTGACAAGTAACATTGCGTTACGCTAGCTGACAATTACATGCAACCTCCTTCTTAAATAATACCGTGCACATCTAAGGGTTACCCAGAATGAATTGATGCTATCTTAACATTTTTTTCTGATATTTAAAACAATAATTTTCTGTTTAAATAGAGAATTAAAAGATAATTGAAAATTACTCTCTATATAAAAGTCTGTTTCTCTTCTAAAGCAAAATTTCAGAAGGACAATATGTTTTAAGACTGTAATTTGTCTTAAAGATTTCTTATTAAAGAAATCTGACAACTCAGATTTGTTAAGTAGAATATAAGTGAAGCAGAAAGACTTGAGTTTGGGTCCTGATGTAACTGGCATGTTTAACCGTGACTTAGGGCTTATCATGTTTTCATATTTTTATAAAGCCACAGAATACTTTGTATTTACAAACGTGACTCAACAAATTGATCTCTGTCATAGCTGTGCTTTAAGGTGAACTGGATTCTGTGCTTCAATCAACTGGTAGGACTCATGTCACTGTCCCAGCCTTGAGAAGTCTTCCCTTCAGCTGTCACTGTGCAGTGAACTCAAACACTGCAGGGTTGTGTGTTACCTGGGTCTGTAACAGGGCATGGCCTCAAGCAGTCTTTTTTCCTATAAATGTTTTAAAGGAACACAGATGAAGCAGGTAGGAAGCAGGCTGGGAAGGTTATCGTCCACTGTGGAGAGGTTGATGACAAAGTAGCTTAATCTGCCCATATGCGTGGTATTTGCACTAAACTACTGGGCTAAGTACATTGTGTATTTCAGTATGATTTATAGTCGCTAATTCCATTACCCATAGATCCCTTTTAGAAAGCCCTCACAGCTAATGAATTTAATGACACAAAGGCCAAAACTTGAATATATATCAGTCTGCCAAAAACCATCAATAACCGGGGAAACATTAATTTTTCGAGCTGTGGCTGCTCGCAACCTATTTTACCAATCATAAACTGCTCTTTAATCAAAATCTGTTCACCTCTAAGGTCTTCAGAATTTGCTGCCAGGCTACTTGTAACTGCCTGGCTTTTGTAAACCTGGATGATAGGCTTACTCTGTAAGCTATAATCTCTCCCGCTTTCTTCGGAGTTTTAGAATAGTGATTGTACTCTCCCCTGTGAGTTGCCACTGACAGAAGTTACAACTTGTGATATTGACTGAACCCACCACTTTTAAGTAATGGGAGGAATTACACGTTCTTCTGAACTATCACCTTTAAGCTGACTGGGAGCTGTCAGTCTTTACTTCTATCCTTTGAATGCTGTGTGATGCTAATTGTGCCAGCAGGTGCTTGATCTGGAAAACAAACAAGTGGAAGCCTGAGCTGGTTGTTTAGGTTGTTTCCTCGGTCTCCATCATAACTGGAATCCTGCTTTTCTTCTCCCTTCACATTTTGTGCCTTACCTCTGTGACTCAGCCACCAGCAGGCCTGTCTTGTGTTGGAGCAGAGTGTGGTGACTTAAGAAGTGTCCTGTCTCAACTGGATCAGCATTTAAGAGAATCTAATGGATGTACCACCTGATGCAAAGGAGGTGGAAGGCAGTGAGTAGGGCAGATTCATCTAGAATTTGTCATATTAATTAACATAAATGTGAGCATTCCACATAAACGGAATAATGTTTTCAGGTAAATAATATACATAGAGTGGATTGGTGCTTAACAATTATATGTTAGTACTCTAGAACAAAGCTATAGTTTAGATAGTTCAGCAGAAGAAAAGCACCTTGGGAGCTCTAGCTCTACACTCCCTTTTGGCAATGTTTATTTTATATGAACACAAATCAGTGTGTTTATATTATCAGGTGCTACTGCGTGGTAACATTGAAAACTTGCATTTTATCCACAGTACATGGTGTTATAACCTGAAACTCATTTCTGGTTACAAACTACAGCACAGAGAGTGGCATCTTATAGTGCAGTTTTTATGTCCAAAATGATTCTACTTCAGCAATCAGGCTCCCAAGTTAGAACACTGAGTGATGGAGTTAATTAAGGAGGAGTCAGGCTGTTGAGGCTCTAATGGTCTACAGATATAAGTGTCTCTGAGTGAGGCAAAATTTGTCAGGAAACGTAATATTTTTCATTGCACCAGCTGATACAGCTGGAGAGAAAAAAAAAATAAAGCATAGCTTTGGGCCCACAAGCCCTGCTTTTGGTTTGAGCATATTAACATTTCTATCATCAGAAAAAGCAAAAACACTCCTCCACACACCTGAAAAAAAAAGTGTATCACCCTTGTTTCAAGAATTTTACAAAGTAAAATTGACAAGTTAAGTATATGGTACAAAGACAACAGATGCTAGAATCTTTTGAGTCTTGAAAGGCAGAATATTATTAAATGCATCCTATCAGCAAAGTTGGAAAGCGTGGCCATGTGATAGTTCCCTAGTGATAAATCACTGCCTTTCTCTCTCTGAGTTCTACCTTCATTCTTATGCCTGAAAAATTCTCCCTGCAGCTTAGTTAAGAATCAGTTTGTTTGCAGAGACTCTTCTGATTTATTTTCCAAAACGCTATGGATCCTCAGTACTTTTTTTATTTTTATCATGGTACTAATTGAGATTTTACCCAAAATAAAGTCCATCAGCGTTACCATCCTGATGTGCAACACTAATGACAAATTACTGGCAAATGCAAGAGTCCTGCTAATGAAAATTCCTTATGCTCTCTGTTGCTACAAGTTTTAGGGCATTGATGTGTAATATGAATATCGTATGCAGGTAATGAAATCCATTTATACTGTTTGATTTGTGAAGGCTTTTTAATAGACTTTAAGTAATCCAGCATTTGTGCATTGAAATGGACCAAGAATGTAAATTAAAATAATGGAAAAATCCCAGGCTCATATTAGTCTACCTATATAAATACAAACTCCAGAAGGAATTTCAGCTGAGTTTAGCACTATTTCACAAGAGATTATATTCAACAGAATTAAAGAAACATAAAGCATTTACTCCTGTACAAGGAGCGGTGTTTTCAATAAAGACTTGCTGGTGATACTCCCATTGTTCTTTTTCAGTCTGGTGTTCAAAACTGGATAATTATGTTTTTGTAAAATTTCCTAGAATTAGGTCCTTTATGACTCTTTATGAAATATAACCATAAAATCATAGAATAGTTTGGGTTGGAAGAGACCTTAAAAATCATCCAGTTCCAACCCCCATGCCACTGGGGATCTTGACAGTCACTCAGGTCTTGCAGTACAAGTTTTGACTGTTAATGTAAAAATAGAAAAGGAAGCGTTGCACACCCATCACAAGAAATCCTTCCTATCATTGTGGCTTATATGTAGAATAATTTTTTTCCCTACATAGTTAGCCCATGCAACATTCATTGTAAATGTTACTTATGTCTTAAAGAGAATTGCTATCATTTTTTAATCTGACTAGACCTGGAAATGCTGAAAGAGAAATAAGTTTGTTAGCATTAGGGAATTACTGGAATACTTATTTTGCCAAATCTCTTTTTGTTAAAATTATCTACAAATTACAAATTGGAAGCTGTTATCATGTGTTTTATAATTGTAAGGGATTCAAGAGAACTAAACATATGTGATGCTGAGAACATAAAGGAAATATTTTATGGGATCCATACAAACACATTGGACCTGGTATTTAAGTATCAGACATCATTTGTTTGACATCATTATGTTATTATAATGTAAATCCAGCTGGATTTTATGCTCATTGACACCATTCAAGGTATGTAGTATAAGATCTCTCTTAATTTTTCTTTAGAAGTGAAGTGCTGTGGTTTTAGCACAGCCTAAATAATGGTAAGTTGGATCCACTCTACTATTAGAATGGCAGTATGGTATAAAATATATATATATATATGTGTGTGACTATTTGAGGGCGCACCTGTACAAATAAAGTGTCCAAAGTCCCTTGATGATCCTCAATGCTTAACTGGTCTATCTCTTTCTCTGTATGGTCTGAGTCATCCCAACCTGCTACCAAGGAAAACCTGCTGGCACAGGCGTAAGCTTAAGGCACCGTGGGCATGAGTCAGTTAGGCTGTGGTGGGAAACAGTATGCGTCTCTAGAGGTCTCTAAATCTCTTTTACTCAGAATATAAACTTTGAATTCATATGACCTTTAGTTTATACACTTTCGCTACATTCTAAACTTTATTTTGCATAAAGCCATATGGTTTGTAGAATTCTTTGGAGATGTTTGATATTTTATATTCCAGAAGATTTACTGTGTAGCGAGGCTGAGGGGAAAATATATATATACAGCAAAAGAGTAATCTAAAGGTAAACTGTTATTAAAGGTACTGGTTAAATACTTTTATACCCTTGTGGTCTGACAAAGTTCACAAAGCAAAGGGTTTTACAAGTAAGGTGGGCCAACTGAATGTTGAGCTGCATCAGAAGAAGCGTTGAACACATTTTTGAACCACAGCTTAAATTTATACATCCATAGAGCAATTTCATATATAGTTTTTATTCATATTCTGCTTTTCTCAAAATATGTGACAGCTAAAAGAAAAGGAATTGAGAGATTTGAGGGGCTTTGTAGGGTGCATGCATAGAAAAAGAATAATTTTAAACTTAGAATGGAAGGAAAGAGTGTAAAGACTTGCACAACATCAGTAAGTACAGTAACAGATAGCAGACCAAACACTCTTTAATGGTAGCTCTTACGTCTAATTCCTAGTTTGTCTTCTTAGGCCCAGTGCGTAAATCTTATTGTAAAACTGAGAGGTTTTATTCTATGTTTTTTAGTTCTAGTCTTATGCATTCATATTCTCTGTTTTCCATGCAATAATTCTTTTCCAGTTCTTCAGTGCTCATTTATATAAGTTGGGCGCAGTGCTCTGGGCATGACCCTTCCATTCTGTTAGATGGTGTCAGGCACACCCTCCTGCATGATGTAGATTTACCTGTTCCAAGGCTTTGTTTTGGTAAATACCGTTATGTTCATTCATCTCTACTTGAGAAAAAAGGACAGATTGGGTTGTAACTGAGCAGTAGTACACACATGGAACCTTTAAATAAGCTAAACTAAGTTCTCTGAATGTTTGATGCTGTTTAGTTCATTAAATAACGGATTGCAAGCCAATTCATGCTCAGCTGAGACATGTCTAGTTAAGAATAGAAAAATCCAAACATACCAATAAATAATGAATTTAGGAACCTAAAAAAAAATTAAAATATCTCAAAACCACTACAGGTTAGATGCAAACCTTTTAAGGTTCATTACTTTTTAATATCTTCTCTCTAATATACTTCACTTAGTAATGATACGGGCTATTGTAGTCTTGTCAGTAAATGATGAAACAGTTCTATTACCCTTCTTTCGATGTGGATCCAAAATGTCTAGTAAAGTGTACTTCAAAACTGCTTCAGCTAAGTCCTGACTTATTTTCAAAAATAATTTTTAGTTAGGTACTAACTCATTGATTAATCTGCTTATTTCATTTTTGTCAGTCTATAAAGTAGTTTGGGTCCATGTTTATGATTACAAGTCATTTTAGCCTGACTCATGAGGAAAATGGGTTTCTTAATGCTGCTCTTGTCCATTGGTCTGTATCTCCAATAACTTTTGAGCAGGATGGCAGCACTTAACCAACATGGCAGAGTAAGGGAAGCATCTAAGTTAATTATCTTGCCACTTTCTGAATAGTAAAGTCCTAGTGAAAAAGCAAGATCTGAATTGTTTTGTCTCCTGAAGGAAAAAGCTGTAGTAGTAGAACTCAGCAGCTGAAGAGGAGCTGTTGAGGTCTGTGCCCTATAGCTGTAGGATACCAAGCTCCTTTATGGAACTGCCATGGAACAGCGTGTGCTCAACATTGATCAAGAGCAAGCCAAAAGAATGAGTCAGAACCAAAGGAGAAAAAATAATCAGGACAGAAGCAGAACTTCTCCCTTCAAACGTCAAAGAAAGGAAGGCAAGTAGAAATCCTTCACACTAACAGAATTACAATGAAGGTTTTTACTTCTGTGCAGCTAGCATCAATACAGCACTTTCTCTTTCAGAGTGTGTGCATGTAGTTTTGGAAGTGTCCTGAAATAAAAGACCTAAACAAATTAATATCATTATTGAAGACTGAAAGCAAAACCCCTAAAAATAGGAAAAAGGGGGTAGGAGGAGTTCAACTGAAGTTTGTGGAGCAGGTAGGGAGAGTGTGAGTTAGAGTAAAACAAAGCAGATCCAGAAGAAGGTTGTTATGTAGATCTTTTCAGGAAACATAACAGCTCTAGATGTGCTCCACTGAAATGAGAGACCTATTTAAAAATGTATTCTCAGGGGAAATGATTTTCTAAACAAGGGAAAACATTTTCTAAACAACTCCTGTCTCTGAAAAAGAAAAATGATTTAAGCGCAAGTACAGGTGAGAAGGCCAATAGTGAGGGCCAAGAGCATCTCTTCTGGCTCAGAGGCTCCTCAGACAAAAATTTGAAGCACGCTATTGTAAATATAAAGTTTAAGCTGAAATCATGTTTTATAGTTACATTTTTATATGAATGGAAACTTATACGGTGTCAATGAACCTATTGAGAACAAATAATGCTGTATTTCTATATCATGCATAGACATGTTGCTGTAAAAAAAAAATTGAACTCTGAACGTCATTAGCAACTATTAAAAAAAGGAGCTGTTCTGCATTGTGCTGAATGATAGCAGCAGGATGAAAATTCATAGCTTGGCTAATTTCTGAATCACTCTCATACATTTTGAAAACTTGTTGGGTTTAGAAAAATTATCTTGTGTAACATCCCTTTTTAGGTTTTTAAATGATTTTGCATTAAGTTATTTTACAGAGCGAACTGTTTACTTAGAATCCTGAAGAATCATGAGCGTGCATATTTAGGTATAACACTGCTCTGTGTCCCAAGAGACATTTTTTTTATCATATAAAAGTAAAGTTAATGAGATGTAGACTTAGTTTCAAGCAAAATAAAAATAACTTTGCCAAATAGAAAGTCTATAAAACTCTGTAACTGGAAACTTGAGTGTTATTCTCAGCATAATGAATTTGCATTTCTTCACTGAATGGTCTGATACAGAAGACTTGGTCTTTCAGTCACCAAAATACTTCAGAATCTGATGTGACGTTTTCTGTGATGCCAGGAGCTGGACCAAGCAGTGACAAGTGTGATAATTAAAAAGAAATTCCCCAGGAAATCTGATGTGTTAATGTATTGTGATAGATTGCACTGGGAGTCGTAAGAAATGGCCAGAAATACTTTCTGGTTCACAAAGCAGAACCAGGCTGTTGCATTGAACACACTGACCTATTTGTCAGATGATTGTGTGCTATTGACAGGATAGGGACAGTATAGATGCAAGGGGAAGAAAGGAATCAAAAGATGTGTTACCATATAGATTATACGTTTTTTCCTTTTTATTCAGCTTGGCTGCTCGGTACGTACTGCACAGCTCTTGATGTTCCTTGTAGAGTCTAACTGTGTGTCCTGACAAAGATCAGCAATTCTCTTAACAAGGCAGTGGTACAACCATTAAAATTACTTGTCATGCAAATTATAGGATGTATAATAATCCTGCAAATTTTCCGTAGAGTGAATTTAAGATTGGTGCCACAAAGTAAAGGAGTGTCATTCATCAAATAGTTGAGGATGCTGGACATCAAATATTATGTCCAAAATTTGGGTTGCTTTCAATTCTAAAATAGCAGGATACAGGATTTACTGAGATTAATTATTATATGAAAGTGCCTTAGCAGATTATTTCAGAGCTCTGGACTGTTGACTCCAGTGATTTAATTTACTGAGGTCTCCAATTTTCTAATATGCTTAGAAATGCTTTTCTGGTATATGCAAACTATTATTACAGCATAAACCTTAATGCAACTGTAAGAATGCTGCCTTGATAAAAGATCAATGAAATTAAAAGGATTAAGCCTAGGCCAAATCCATGACAGCTTTGCTTACCCCAGCATAGAAAAGCTTATGTGGAGCACTAAACAACCTTGTTTCTCCAGTTGGGGTAAATTGTGACTGTCACAGAGAAAAAAGTGCTTTTTTCCACCAAGCGTTCCAAGAAGGGAAGGGGCATGCTTTCATCTTTCACCTTGAAGACACATCATGTCATAATTTAAAGAAAGCATGTGTTGTAAATGGATGGCATCAACAGTTCTTGCAGGGAATTTTTGCAGGTTCATCAGAGCTCTGCTCCAGCTGGTTTTGTGCAAATTTAACTGGACATCTGCTAAGAGAAAAAAGGAGAGCGAAGGTAAGTATAGAAATGGGACAAAGCTGTGTTAGACACTGAGGTAAATTAGCTGGAAGAGTTTCAGGTTAACAGCTTCACAGTTCACCAAATTTTACTTCTTTGCAAAGTATTTATTATTGTTCTTTTAAAAACTAATTTCTTGCCTCAGTTCTCTGTAGCTGTGTTTCTTGCTGTACTGAGAGGCTTTGGAGACTCTTGTGCGAAGTAGAGAAAATGAGGTTTTATTGTCTCTTCAAAGCAGCATTACACCGTGTTTGTATCGTTGGCTTTTACGGGAGGATTTGAGCTCACTGGCACAGACTGAGCTACTTGAAAGCTGCGCAGCAATGTTAGCACAGGGCAAGATGTGGGCAGTTACAGCATCCCTCTCAGGTGCTCAAGGTCAGCGGCAGCTCAGGTAGCAGGGCTTTGGGTACCCACCACGCACACCTTTCACTCCATCTCCTTCACAGCCTGGTCCAATGGCTGTGAGCAACTTGCCAGCTGATCTGCCTCTAGTTGCCACAAAACCTTTTCTCTGGGTATCCGGATCATTAGTGCTTCAGCTCATCTTGAAGAGGGCCTTTTCTCTGGTCTCATTTAACAACTGCAGTAACAGACTCCTATAAACATGTTAGCCTTGTTTTATGAAAGGTGTTTTTTAGGTAGTAGGAATTATTCAGCTATTTTCTCTCTTGATTTGAAGTGCAAGACTAATTCTTATACTGCATCTATTTCTTTCACACATGTTTCTAAATGAGATTTATACCTCATGAAATAAGTTTGTATCTGTGCTGCAATTCAGTGTCAATTTGATTTATTTGTTCTTTACCCTGCTCCCCAAAAAATCCTGTGGCAAATTAAGTGAATGTTATATCTTATTCTTTTTTTTTCCCTTTTCTTCTTTGTTTTTTTTTTGTTGTCATACTACTGAACTACACTGCTGGAGGGTGTGTGTCTATGTCTGATATTCTCCATTTCAGCAGAGTGTTGTATCTTAAATTATTTCATATGTTACAGCGTTTGACAGGCAACTGGGTTAATGACATGATAAAAGCACAATGCTTTAATTTCAGTGAATACTATACCATGCTTATGCTGTTTTGTTCTTTTTAAAATAATAATGCTTTGTGGGTTTCTTTGCCTTTTCTTTGTTGTTTCAGACATGCCAGAGAGCCCACACAACCAGTTCACCTTCAGACCCCTACCACCACCACCTCCACCACCGCACGCGTGCACCTGTGCCAGAAAACCACCTCCAACAGCTGATTCTCTGCAGAGGAGATCGATGACCACCCGCAGCCAGCCCAGTCCTGCTGCCCCAACTCCCCCCACCAGTACGCAAGATTCGGTGCATCTCCATAACAGCTGGGTCTTGAATAGCAACATACCACTAGAAACCAGGTAGAGACCAACCTGTTCTGCACAGCATCTCTCAAATGTTAAAAAGAAAGAAAAAGATGGGGAGGAGGCCTGATGTTGACATGAGAAGGTGATGGGCAATGACAAGTTTGTCATTCAGGACATGCCAGTGCATTTTGTTTTGAGGACATGTCCTGTAGCCACGTGAGGCCATTTTTACTTGGTTTATCTTGATTCTTAATGCTTGTAAAAGCATGTTTTGCAAATGTTTGGAAGATGTTGATTTCCTTAAGGTGTGTGGATTTCATAGGTATTTTAGGATTGTGTGCAGTCAGGATTTGTGCTTGCGTACTTGGCTTTCACATTCTCCCAGGGCCATTTTGTAATCAGCAAATGGAAGTTTTATTTAACGAGAATACTCTGGCACTTCTGGAGTCAGCCAGTGTTCAGGCTGTAGCTTTCCTGTGGACAAGAAAAACTAGGAAATAGTACGAAAAATAATATTTTCCTCAATGCATATTCAAGCACTTCAATACATATATATACAAAGAATGTAGTTCGTTAGCCATTTGTTAATGGAGAAATGATACAGATGCAAGACAGGTATCGAGCTGACTTGATGCTTAAAACAAGGCCTTGATTTTCTGTACCTTATTCCTCTTCATTGTGAAGAGACCACCAAGAAGTTTTTACTAGGGTTTCCTTTGGGTTTTGGCATTTTAGAGCATGACTGTGAAAGTTGTGCTTGGTGAAACAGATGTCTGAAATCCGATTACGCTGATCCAGAGACTATAAGGTGTTATGCATGGAAGTGTTTTCTTTTCAATACACACATGTACAAGGGCCAATTATCACAATTAATCACTGCAACCTAAATTTTGTTCTTTGATAAGAGATTTTATCATCTATTTTATGACATAACTTAAATGTTTAAAGATAGACACTAAATTTATCTGCTGCTAATCAGAAGTGTCTTAAGTTTTTCTTCTCTGAAAGGCTTTAAAGTTGGGATTAGAGAATAAGCTGATTCATTCTGAACTAAAACTTTCCTTATTTGTCTTAAGGACAAATCAAAAAAGGAATCAAGGAGGATGGAAACTTTTCTCAGGCAGCGAACATAAACAAAATTTTAATTTAGCTCATCCTTCTAGAGCTAGAAACTTCTGTTTACACAAACTGTATAAAGATAAATATGTCATCTCCTGTGTAACAGTCTTATAGATATATACCTCTGCTGTATACAAGGCTGATTGCTAGACATTCTGTTCTGGTTAAGTATTTTTCAGTTCTCTTTGATTAACAGTTAGGTAGATCTTATTTAGCCTTTTTGCATCGCTCTTCACTATATTCTTATCAAACCTCACTGGGGAAAATACTTTGCCATTTTAAGTACTTTTTGAGTTCAGTTTAATCTTTCTGGTTTCTTATTATTTTTGCAAATTGAAAATTTCTCCTGAAGGACAAATACATAGAAATATAGTTACATCTGTAATCATGAAATTGGGTACTGACAAAGGGCTTCAGAAAGGAATTCAGACTGGAAAGCATACTGTGGGCTATGCTATAGCAATTCACAAAATCTGGAAATTTTCCACGTTTTCCTACCCTTCAGCAGATTTCATGCACCCTCTGTTAGCTAGCTACAGCCTCTCATGAAGCTGGCTGAAAGGCTAAGTAATCTGAAAGTAGAATCTGTGAGACTGTTTGCCAAGATGTATCTGCAGATGTATGTGCAGAGAAGTGATAAAGCAGGGGAACGTTTTAATAAAAAACATTTGTGATCACCGCTTCTCAGAAGTCAATCGTACAGAACACAGCCTTAGTGAAAAACAAGAACTTGCAGCTTGTTTTTACTTATTTTAACAGGGAATGATTCAGCTAGAATTGAACATACTTTGGTCTAATATCTGGATCCTCTTACTTTCCTTTTCCATTAATATTCAGCTGCCCATTAAAAATAATCCTACAAAATAAAAGGTAACATGTCAATGGCAGCTGTGTTTCTGTGCTAAATCTTTAATAGTACCAGATCTGGCTAATATGTACATACCTAATATGTTTAAGCAGATATTTTGGTTTTTAATTTGGAACATTCACAATCAAAAAGCAGATTTAGACAGTAATGTATTCCCTACTGTAATAAGTAGGCAAAAACCAGAATGCACATGTTCAGCTTTTCTCCCAGCTGTGTCTCCTGTTAATCCATAAACAGCACGTGTGTTTGCATGGTTTATCTACAGCCATATAATATTCAAGAATTTTCAGACAGGGAAAGATTTCCTCGAACTGATCATGTGAATCTGTAAATCCTGTTCACTTTGATCAGTCAGAAATGAAACAAGTCTGTGAGTCTGCTCACGTGTCATATTTGTTTAAAAGAAAGTTCTGTAGTTCTGAAAGTGTTTGTGGTGCTCTGATTAAATGTGTATTCTTATGTAATTAGAATCTGAAACCCTAGATTAAACCACAAAGGGCTGCAGTAAAGACGTCTGCTGAGGCATGTGTCCTGCAAGTTTTTTTATGGAGTAAACCTTTGTTATATTTTTATTGAAATGGGCAAATCAGAAATTCTGTTTTGTACTTCGTCTAGAGATGTTCTATAGAATCATAGAATGGTTTGGGTTGGAAGGGACCTTAAAAGCCCATCCAGTCCCACCACCTGCCATGGGCAGGGACACCTCCCACTGGATCAGGCTGCCCAAGCCCCATCCAGCCTGGCCTTGAACACCTCCAGGGATGGGGCAGCCACAGCTTCCCTGGGCAACCTGGGCCAGTGCCTCAACACCCTCAGAGTGAAGAAATTCCTCCTTATGTCTAGTGAAAATCTGCCCCTCTCCAGTTTATGCCCATTGCCCCATGTCCTATCACCACAAGCCTTTGTAAACAGTCCCTCTTCAGCTTTCTTGTAGCCCCTTCAGATACTGGGACTATGCATGGACTAATCTGCAAAATAGTTTTCTCAGGAACCACCTTACTCACCCAGCTGTTAAATGAGGAGATTGACTTGGAAAGACCAAATTACTTGTTCAAGTTCACATAAGTTTTTGGCAAAGCCAAGAATAGAGTCTAAGTGTATGTCGTTGCCACGGCCAGCTCTCTGTTTCTGGCAATTATTCCGATCATAAAGCAGCCCAAGTGAACATAAGAATTAGGAACACTTTTAAAACTTCAGAGGATGTGTCATAGAATAATTGTTGATAAAGAAATTGGAGAAGAGCTGCACCTGTAGGAGATGTAACAGCTCAAGCTGCCAGCTGACCACACTGCAGCCCCCGGTGCAGTAGTTGCGCCTGCAGATGAAAACACAGGCTCTATCTGTATGCATGCACACGCAGTTTCGAAAAAAACAGGTTCATTATTAAAATGACTTATGAACATGCAGTAATTTCATTGTCACACAGAAAAATAATTTGTAAGTGTTGACACAAAAAGACTTCAAGGGCATAAAAACACAGGAAACATTGATTTGCTTTTTTAGGATAATGTTATTGGGCTTTTACATAAATTGATTTTTTCTTCTACCCCAGAATAAAGTACTTGCAACCTATTGCCTATTCCCTTCCTTTCCACTAAAATAATTGGGTTTTTTCAGGTTTCATAGATATTTTGCTCTAATATTTCAAATCTTATGATTTTTGCGGTGAAATACATTGTCATTATGTCTTACAGCCCCATCTGAACATAGCTTGCTACTTTTTATGGAGTATTAAACCCTGACAATTCAAAGGAGTTTTTTTCATTTTTTCTGTCTTGTTAGTTGATTCAGTACTTGTTTCCATATCTTGCCTTTTTTTTGTGGGCTTGGGGTTTGGTTTTTTTTGTGTATTTGCTATTTATTTTCTCACTTCAGTCAAATTCCCAAATAAAAGAAAAAAACTAGATGTTAAGTGGGGATTTGTACATGTTTACTTCTGATCTTCCCTGTAGCCTGTTACGGGTCTCTCATGGATAAACCATTGGACATGGTTATTTTGAGTAAAGTTTTGCAGTTTGATTGCCCAAGCATTACAGCTCTGAAGTTTTCTGTCTAAATACCAATACTTACCTAATATTTGTTTCAGCATGGGGATTTTTCAGTCTTGTTTTGTGCTTCACCATTTTACATATTTGCTGTTCCTTCTTTTTTTAAATCAAATCTCTTTCTAGTTCCCCTCACCGATTTAGCAGTGTTGGCGGGAAGGTTAATGCTGTGCTGAATGGACTGAAATCTCCCTTCACTGCACTGGCAATGAGCCAAGTACTGTGGAAAAAAGACAGCTTAATTTAAGCAATCTTATCACCATGGTAATAGCTCCACTAAGGGGACAGTGAGGTACCCGACCATGAACCTGAGATTCAATTATCATTAATTTAGATAAAACTTTGAAGTACTAGAATAATAAGAGAAGTATTTGGGGTTCAAGGCAGGTATGATTTTTAGTTGCTATTCAGCAGTATTTCAGGGCCCTAACATTTGATCATGGCTCTAAACACTTAAAAACTTTAAGAGCTTTGGAGTTCAACAAGTTTAATCACCTCATCATATAGATGGAATTGTTCTTTTCTGCATTATATCGTTATTTAAGGTGCATATTTAAGACTATCTGGATTTCTCTTTTACTGAATATATCATGTTTATAATTCTGTTTAGTGTGCAGGGTCTTGACAACTATCATTTATGAAGGGATTTATTCTGTACTGTGATTTTCCCTTGTTCTTTTTTAATCAAGCTCATAAATACTCATGCTCTTCAAAAAGTACATTGATAGCTTTTCAAATCACAGGAGCGTGTATGTACTTAGTTTCAGTTTAAGCTGGAGTAGTGCTAAAGCAGAAATAATTAGAGAAGAATGTGTATATAAATACGCACTCGCACGATTCAGTGTGAGCTCTTGGAAGGTTTATTCTTTTTCTTTGGTCTCTTTATTTGAGCATCTTGTGAATCCTCTCCAAGTGCAAAGATACAGAAAGCACTTTTGTGCCTTCCTTTTTTCCAGTTCAAGGTTTCTGTATCAAACAGAAGGACTTTTACAGCTCCCAAGGCACAGAGGTGTTGATGATCATAAACCACCAAGCAGGGAGACAATTACTATCCGAGTAATGCAACTCATTAGGAACTTGTTTGCAAACTGAGCCTAGTCCTGAGTTAAATGTCTGGACTTGTGGTTATTCCAAGCAGAAATGCAGGGAAGGGCTTTGTTTATGATCGTTCTTTCGAATTATGTTGGCCAGTATTTGCTATTATGACATTTCACTTAAGTTTTGTCATTTTCTACCTAATTAAACAATAAATCTAACCTATAGAGAGGCTGACTAAACTAAAACCAGACATATGGCAAGGGTTTTAAATTTGGTCCAAGTCTCATGTGTTTTCACTGCTCAAAAGATCCTGAAAACATTTGACTTCTGAATTGTAGAAGATAAATTGAAAACTGCAAGTGGGACCATGAACTTAAAAGAAAAGCTGTAAATATGAACCTAAATTTAATAACATGAGAATGAAAGCATCTTTTATGGAAATAAAAATATAAACATTTGTCAGCTACAATGAAGTACAATTTTCATGTTAGCAGCAATTGCACCTGACAGTCCTTTTGGATAGTCTGAAATCCAGTCAGTAAAGACAATAAGACTACTTAAATTGTTCATACACTCTACTGTATTTTTTCTTTGGGAAAAGCTCTCATATGGCCTTCCCTCGAACAGTGTCATAGTATGTATATGTTTAAGGGTTGGGGTTTTTTTGCAGGCTTGATGTAATAACTTGAACAATCACACTGCAGATACTCTTCGCTCGTTATTTTGAAAAAAAAAGGAATAGTATATAAAGTTATAAATAAAAGTATAGATATGTTGTTATTTTATGGCCACTGATAAGCCAGCAGCCTGGTAGCTTTCTATGAAACACAGCATTTTCGTTTACAAAACCAAAAATAGACTGAATATAAATTTTGAGAAAGAAAGATAATTACAGGTTAATAGAAACAGTCTACGCTGATTTGGGAAGCAGAGACTATCTGTAGCAGAAAGGGTTGGAGATGTGCAAAAGATCCTGTAATTTTCAAGAAAAACACATATGTAGGTGTAATTTTATTGCCCGGAACTGTGTATCCATCCCCTTGATGGCTACTTCTGGGAAATCTAGGACTTACATATGTAATGTGATACACCTCTTGTCAAGTAAAATTTGTGTTATTTGTCACAGTAAATGTATAGCTTGGCTTTAGCCAATATGCACGTGAGTGCAGCTGTTTGGATGTAGAGTCCAGTGCTCGGAAGAAAAGGCAATTAGCATATCCATGTATACCTACAGGAAGAAATTCATGGCAGAGAACTGTGCAGCAACCTCTACTTCAGTTATCTTTCTTTTGACCACAGAATATAAGAAGCAAAATCACAATATTGGTATTTTTATCCTTCCCGATTCATGATTTCAAAGTACTCTGTGAATATTACATACTGTTCTTTATATAAGCGTTGTAAATATTAGTGTCATAGTAGAACTGTTGTTCTCATTTTCCTGATCAAAATTTTAAAAGTTAAAATTTATTGGGGAAAAATATGAGCAAATCATGAGCTCCCTTATTCCTTCTTTACCCCACAAATCTGTGTGCATTGATCAGTTTTATTCAGCTGTTGTTTGAATTGTAGTGCTAAAGTCCTAAGCCACAGAACAGCACTTTCGAAAACTACTGGATTGATGTAGCACTGTCGCCATTTATCATCATAATAAAGCCCATACTGATCTATGCATGAGTAATTTAAGTCCCCAGTGTGGCAGCTTTTGTTTTATCCTTTTTTCATTAAATAGCCAATGAAACCAGAATACAATTGTATTTTGGACATCTGTTCCATTTTAGAAACTGTTCTTGATTGATTTTGGCACTGTCCTATATTTATATAATTATTGTCCCAGATTTCTGCCAGGGAGTTGGAAGTTTAGTCACCTGGTTAACAGGCTTAGCTTGCCTACAGCAAAAACAGACAAGTGAGTCAGTTTCATGTCACTTGTTGTTCTGTACTGAAACAAAAAGTAAAGGATACAGAGTATTTTTATGTCCCTTCACATCCAGGGTCACAGGGCTAAGTTCTTGAACACTATGTTATGTAAATATGAGTGAAGAAAGGGAAGCAATTCTATGTGAATGATTCAAAAGGCAAGTCCAGCTCAAAGAGGAAATTTTAACAAAGCATTTCTATTCCCAAAGACAAATCTCTCGGGTGTTTCAAATGTATTTCAATTATACATGTAAAAATAGAATTATAAAAGAAATTAGATAAACAGTTTTCACGGCCATTTCCCTCTTCTTTTACCCATGAGCACTGTTGTTCCTACAGTTCTTGTACACAAAAGGATAAAACAAAGCAGATAAAATCATAGATCAGATTCTGTCCATAATCATAAGTCATGTCTTATGTTCACATACAGTTTTCCAGGGTTGTTTTTCAAGATGAAGGGTATAGTGTATATATCTTTGGTGTCAAGTAAGTGTCTTGGTTTTATACTATATACTTACCTCAGAATAGCTGTCTTGTTTTTATACTATGTAATTTGCTGAGTACCATGTGCAAGATTTATAAACAGAGGTCCGTATTCTGATTATTATCTAAATTTAGAAGCTTCCCTTTTTTCCCCCTCCCACTTTTTCTTCTTCTTCCCACACTATCAGGAAAAACTAAATGGCTTTGAAGGGTCAGGTAACAGTGGACACGTGGCTGATATTTGCTGCAGTAGATGGACAACTGTATCAGTTCCAATTCCCTTTTGGCTAATGTCTACATATATATTTTCTGGTTGTGCCAAAAATCAGAATCTTTCTTATGTTTCAGCTATTAAGCTTCTTAAAAATTCCCTTTGCACTTCTGTTGACATCTAAAAGAAATATTTCAATTGCCTACTTAAACATTGGTTTGGATATTATAGAGTTTTATTGAAAAGAAACTGAAAAAATTAAATGACTGAACTGCAGTCTAATTAGTTTTCCTGTCACATAGCTGTGCAGGAATTTGTAAGAATTCAGGTAACTATTTCTTGAGTGTGAAACATATACATGTACGAATGTGTTCCTACTTGGTTTACCCAGGAGAAATGCAGACTCATTTTTTGGCCAAGGTATTGCAAGATTTCTATTTCTACTAACTCACCTGATGGTTCACTTTCAAATCTGCTTTTGTGCCTCATTTTTTTCTCTTACAAATCTGTAGTTTTTAACGGAAATGGAAGGCAAAACTGTTATAGGTCCAAATGCAGGTAGACTCCTAGGCCTGCGGACACTAGGCACAGGGTAAATGCATAGAACTTAGAGAAGTGATATCAAGCCCTTGACAAAGTTGAGGGACATTACTACAGTACTGGGATATTAAAATATTTTCTTAGGATTTAATTAAGGAAGTCTGTGTGGGGTTAGTCTAGTTTCTATAATAGTATTATGTTACTGCTACATGAATTCAGTTGGGATGTTGTTTCATGTGTACCTTTTATAAGACTTAAATTATCAGTCCAGGTAAGAAGAAGAGCATGACTAAACTTCCTAATAAAGAAGGGTGTAAAGAAGGAAACAAATTCCTGTTCTCTAACCTTCTCCTAGCTGAGAATTCATCATTTTTGTATCAACGCTCTTGGAGTTACATGCCTTTCCTCTTAAGGCTGAACAAGAGCACTTAGATGAGTCACATGAAACTGAAAGCAAGATATTTTGTGATCAGCAGACCTAAAAGGTCTAATTTCATGCCTTCTGTCACTTGAACTGTCCAATAACCCCCTCCTTTCAGTACTTATCGCTTTACTGGGCATGTCAGTGTGGCAGGTTTAGACCTAGCTGTTGATCAGGCAATATGTGCTCTGCTCCATTAGCCACCATATGTGATGCTGGGTGGCTGGCTAGAGGAGCTTAGGGACGACAAAAAACTGATTTTAGAAACAGGAGCTTACTGGGACTTCTGCTTTCGATGGGTTTTTCAGGGAGGTTAGGGTTTGGTTACAGAGCCTTTAATATTTTTTTATATATTGGAATTAGCACTGCGATACTATTAAGTGACTTATTTCCCAAAGAAATGCTGTAGTTATGTCCTGTATTTCTCTTCTTAAGAGAATATTGTCGTATTCTTTATGGATGTTTTTGATGCTTTTGTGAACATTTAGAACTTCCCCACTTGAAACAAGTAGTTATATCAATTATTCTTATAAATTTTCTGATTTCTCTTGTGTTCTCAGTTTACAAAAAAAAAAAAAAAAAAACCTAAGCTTCTCTCTTACAATGAATATTAAAGCACACACCAGGCTGCAGTCACATCTAAACTTTTGAACTGCAATTTTTATTATTTTGTTCTTGAGAGAGAGCACCTGATTTTATAGAATTGATAGCAACAGTTTAGTGTGTTCTAATGTCCCTTGGGAACAGTTGTATGCTCTGACAGATGAGGGAGTCGTCTGAGTTTAGGAGAACATAGTCACAGTCTAGCTTTGGAAATTTGTCTTTGTGCCACCAGTGTTTTTCAAATTCTATAGAAATGTCTTTGGATACTCAATATACTCTCCCAGAAATGGAAGGCATAAATAATTTTGATTTTTAATGTTTTCTCAATGTTATTTCACTGGTAGCTCAGTTTCAGTGTAACATTGCCTCTGAATATCAGTTGGATTACAAGTCAGAGCTACGTAAATTCTCCTGTGTGTGAACAGAGACATCTGTCTAAAATGGTGTGAGCTGAATCCAGCTTCTGTGCACTCTTCTGCTAATAAAGAAATCCCTCTGCACACTAGCGTTTCACTACCAGGGTAGCCACATTTATAAATCCCTGTGTAAAAGAGAATGAAATTATTCCTGGCTATTGATTGCAAGGCTATTAAAGCCTTAATAATAACTTTGAGTTCAGCATTTCCTTCCTTTTACCTCTGATATCTTTGAGCTGTGCACCATAAAGGACAATCAATACTGCCAATATCAGACCAGTTTGCTGTAATTCCAAAAAAAATTTAAATGAAAAATTATCAAATAATTAGCATCTCGTCATTATGATTTGAAAATGTGAGGCAATTCAAGAACTATTGAGTGGTTAATATATATTTTTTTAATTTATGTGTGTGTGTGTTTGTGTTTATGTGTATGCTTATATATAATAACACATTTCTTGTTTTATATGGTGATTGTACTTATACTCCCTTGAATATGAGTAGGAATTCTGCTGTGTCGCGCTTTCCTACCAAAACTCTAAATGACTATGTATCTCGTTAAATGGCCCTTTAAAACATAAAACTGCCCTGGAATACCTTCTTATTTTTTATAATCTGGCATTTTGTAGAACCATAACCTTTCTCTTAAAATCTCATAATGGAAATGCATAATATCACACTCATTACACCATTTTAGCAATTACTTTTTCAGGAACGTATATTTACAATATTCTTAAAGTCAAATGTCACGGTACAGTCATGTTTCATACCCTTAAGTGTTTGATCCCATGTGCATCCTACTGTGAATCCATCAAAGAAATTCTACCATGGATTGGTTGATCCATATACATATTTAAAAACTTGTGTTTTGCCTTGCTGAAGGTGTAAAGTCTACTTGTCATCAGAAAGATTCTGGGCCATGTCAACACTGGCCAGTTAAATTCAGCTGTGAAGTGTGTCTGTGGCTTTTGGCTAGCAGGCATCGTGGTTCCGCATGGTTCTAAATGCAAGATTCCCCTCCAATTTTGGCAGAAGCAATTGAGGGCAACTTGCACTGCTAGTGCAAGTGACATGGTAATGCTTGCCTGAGATCCACAGAGCACTTGCACAGTGCTCAGGTGATGGAAGAACAGAGAAATCAATTGTATAGAGACCAACGGCAAAAACAGTCATAGATGTTCTTACTCAGCTGGGAATTTGTATGAACAGGGCACAGTTCAGAGCACCTGAATTGCAAGTAGGTAATTGCTTCACATAGTTGTCTGGGTCCCAAAGCAAAGAGCTGGCAAGCTTGGCAGAGTTTACTGCTGTTGTGTAGGAAATGCCTCTCTACGTCATGGTACTCAGTAGAAAAGCTACAGAGATTCAGGCCAAAACAATACTAAGTCATCATGGTTTGAGACCAAGGAACACCAAGGTGCTTGTTAACTTCTTATTAACTTCTTTGGGTACATGCTATGGCATAAGATGTAGGTGTGCGCCTCTCAGAAAAGAGTGCACTCAAAAAGCTTGCTCACTTACATAAAACAAAGAAAGAAGGTCCAAAAAGAGTTGGCGTTTCCAAAACAATATGCTGTTGGTATGGCCAGCCTTGAATATGTCCTTTTGCCAAAATTTCTAAGCACACAGGATAGTTCCCAAGTTCTCTTGGAGAGCACTTAATAGTCCTGAAAACCATCCATCTTCCTCTAGACAACCACTCTATATTACTACACCAGAGCCCATTCTGCAAAGCACATTTCAGTACCACTTTTTTTTTTTGCTAATAAAGGTCTTCACTATTTTTTCTGGAAGGCAATCAGTCCTCCAAAATATGCTGAAATAGGCCTCCAAATGAATTCTTTTTTACTGTGTTTGAGAATCATGAGAGTAGGCAAAAGCATTTGAAGAAAAACTTCTCTCAAAATAGCTCAATTAAGAATACTAACTAAATTGTACTTACCTATACAATAACTACAGTCCTTCAAAATGGATTATCCTTGCAGATTTCCACTAGGTAGTCACCTGTCAGTCTTTTTTTCCCTCTTTTTTTTTTGTTTTTTTCCCCTCTTTTTTTCTTTTTTATATTTGTTTGTTATTTCCAATATTCTAAGCAGAACCCATAGTAAAAATAAATATTCAGAGTGGTACTGGCTTCTGCACTTTCCTGTACTCTTGGTGAGATAAACCCAGTTATGTGTTTGTGGATACTGCTGGCAACAGTTCCCATATCTCAGACACACCCATTTAACAAAGCACACAGGGGCTGCTTGTCTTGGAGAACCCCAAGTACAGCCCTTAGAAATAACCTTTTCTCAGCATTACTCTGAAGCACTGGGACGATTGTTTACAATTAGTTTATGTTATGTCGTTTCACTAAAAAATTGTTGAAAATCTTGCAGTGTGGTTGAGAAGCTTCCAGTTCAGAAGGCGTTCCAATACATTTTCCTGTCTTTGATATTTTCTGTGGATATGTACAGTATTTATCATACAGTGCTTTTACAGTTCCTTTCGCTTCTTAAATCACGGAGTGGTTTTTACAACGTGGTTCTTTGTCTTCTTTTTGTAGGCATTTCCTATTTAAACATGGATCTGGGTCTTCAGCTATCTTCAGCGCAGCCAGTCAGAACTATCCTTTAACATCCAATACTGTTTACTCTCCACCTCCTAGGCCTCTTCCTAGAAGTACCTTTTCTAGACCTACCTTCACTTTTAACAAACCTTACAGGTGTTGCAACTGGAAGTGCACTGCTTTGAGTGCTACTGCTATTACAGTTACCCTGGCGTTGTTGCTAGCCTATGTTATCGGTAAGCCTCTCTTGCTTTTCTATGCTGAATTATTCTTTACCTTTTCTGTTCTGATCTGTTGTCTTGCTTGCTTTTATACTAATACAAATCATGTTTTATTAATATTGTTTACCATTGAGTGGTTTGTAAATTCTAGTGAGCAAAACACTAGGTTGGCCAGAGGTTGAATATAACATGGAATTCTTATTAACTTTCTACTCTGTTAACCTTGATACTGCCTAATAGAGAAGGAAATAGTATTCAAGATTATGTGATTATACTAGCAGAGGACTCCTACTAATTTTAATTGCTGTCATGTGTTTCTCAAATTAAACGTTTGATTTTCATATTAAGTCTTAAAACATGGTTGCTCTGAAAGAATTATTCAGAAAATATTGATAACTCTTAAGGGCTGTGAATGTTGTCTACCTGGACTTTAGTAAAGCCTTTAACACTGTTTCCCACAACATTCTACTGGAGAAACTGGCTGCTCATGACTTGGACAGGCATACTCTTGACTAGGTAAAATACTGACTGGGTGGCCGGGCCCAAAACATTGTGGTGAATGGAGTTAAATCCAGTTGGTGGCCAGTCACATGTGGTGTTTCCCAGGGCTCAGTGTTAGGGCTGGTTTTGTTTAATGTCTTTATCAATGATCTAGGTGGTGGGATTGAGTACACCCTCAGTAAGTTTGCAGATGACACCACATTGGGTGGCAGTGTTGATCTGCTTGAGGATAGGAAGGGTCTGCAGAGGGATCTGAAGGGGCTGGATCAACGCACCGAAGCTGATTGTATGGGGTTCAACAAGGCTGAGTGCTGGGTCCTGCACTTGCGTCACAACCCCACCATGCAGTGCTACAGGTTTTATTATTTAAGAAAAAGGTGGTTGGAAAGCTGACTGATGGAAAAGGACCTGGGGGTGTTGATTGTCAGCCAGCTGACCATGAGCCAGCAGTGTGCCCACACGACCAAGAATGCCAAGAGCATCCCAGCTTGTGTCAGTAATGGTGTGGCCAGCAGGAACAGGGGAGTTATTGTCCCTCTGTACTCGGCGCTGATGAGTCAAATCCTGTGTTCAGTTTTGGGCCCCTCATGGAGAGAAAGACATTGAGGGGCTGTAGCGCGTTCAGGGAAGGGCAACAGAGCTGATGAAGGGTCTGGAATGCAAGTCTTATTGGATAGTGGCTGAGGGAACTGATGGTGTATAGTCTGGAGAAAAGGGGGCTGAAGGGAGACAACTCTCTACAACTACCTGAAAGGAGACTGCAGTGAGGTCAGTGTTGGTCTCCTCCCCCAAGTAACAAGTGACTGGACAGGATGAAATGGCCTCAAGTTGCACCAGGGGAGATTTAAACTGGATATTAGGAAAAAATTCTTCTCCGAAAGGGTTGTCAAGCACTGGAACAGCCTGCCCAGGAAAGTGGTTGAGTCACCATCCCTCGAGGTACTTAAAAGACGTGGAGATGTGATATTTAGGGGTCTGGCTTAGTGGTAAACTTGGCAGTGTTAGGTTAAGGGTTGAAATCAATGATCTTAAGGGTCTTTTCCAACCTAAGCTATTCTATGCTTCTGTGATTCTTGATTGTATGTTGCCTTGCTACCTTTATTTCATTTCTTCAGTCTGATTGCAGTTTAAATCTTTCACTTTTTCCTCTAAATTCTTGTATCGTTAGCTAGAATGACAGGAAGCTCTAAAAATATGTAGTGTTACACGCAGTGTTTTCTAAGATGTATTTTGCTGTCCCTTTATTGAATTTATGTTTCAAAAAGATGTTACATAGATTGAAGTGCAGTCACTTAATTTCAAACTCCTCTTTGTAAATGCCTAACTTTGCAATTCTGTCATTACAATAGATTGGCAGAATTTATCACAATAGCTAGAAACTCCTTCCTGTTTTTTGCAAGACAGATATATTGGAGGTGGGCTTGGAGTCAGTGTCATTACAATCATACGTGGGAAAGCAAGACTTTGGCACTACATGACATTTTGGCTGAACATTAATTATCACATTGTTTTTTCAGTCTGAATTGAAAACAGTACAAAACATTCATTATGGAATATGTATTGGAATGCAGCTGTAGATTCTATAAACATAGGGGAATCTAATTAATTTTCACTTGTGTGATGCACTTTCTCACATGCATTCTTGATTTGTTGATTTAATTGCCAGTTTGCAGGTGGGCAGGAGCCAGTCTCCCCAGCATCTTACAGCTTGACTGGGAATAACTCTGGGTTTGCTGAAAGAGTGGCTCGTACTTGATAAAACTTGTATAGAGGGACAAGTACTGATATTTCCACTTATCATATAAGTCGCCATTGATTTTCTGTATTCTCTGAGTAAATGTCTTTGTAGTCAAAATTCATTACAATTTCAATAAACTTGGGTTTACACTGGTTTTTTTTGACCCATAGTGACAAAACTCTACTGTCAGTGAGATGCTCATCAGGGGGATTTTCTTTTTTTTTCCTAACACCCTCATCTAATGCAGATGGGAAAGCAGATTTTATCATTTCTGGTGTATGATTATTTGAAAGCACCTGAGTATCTAGTGAGCTACATTAATTGCAGATTTACATAACAGCTGGTGAGCATATGCCCTCAGTTAGGACTGGCTGTATAATTTTTGCAGCCTCATCTGTTTGCTACATATATATCCCACCCACACCATTTCAGTTTTATCTTGATGAAGCCCTGTCTTTTTCATCCCTGCTCAGATCTCAGTCTGCCACTGAAATTTTTTTAACTTTCTGGAGTTATACTGCTGCATGTCATCAGCCTGAGAAGGCTGCAAGCGCTCCGTGTCACTATGAATTAAAAAACTCTCTATGAATTTCCTGTAGACGTGTCTGTGTTTATCTTAACATGGTAATACAAACGTGTAACATGTTTTCTTTAGTTGGGCAGAACTAAGTAAAATAAAGAGGTCTTCATGTTTCCTCAGTTATTCATATTTCTAGTTATGTTTCCTACAGCAAAATATAAATCTCTGAACCAAGATGACATTATTTGTTCTTGTTTGCCCCAGAAATTTTTCAGTTGCATAAGCTTTCCTGCAGATTCATGTACTATTAGTTAGCTTATTCCAAATTAATATTCATGATACCCATTTCTAGTTGGTTAAATATTTAAATAAGTTCATGGTCTCTTCTTATGAGTCAGGGACCTTAGTGCTTTCCCTTTTGTTAGGTATGAATAATAGTATATAAACTATTTTCAAAGCTTTCTTGCCCTGTAGGATTTCATATTTGCATATCTTTTCATGTCAAAGATTTAAATGTGCGTGTTTTAAATGAGAGTAGTTGAATATACAAAATGAAACTGTATGTAACACACTGAAGTTAAAATTCAGTCTCCCCTAATATTTCCTCTTTGCTCACCGTGATTCAGATCCCTTGGTCCTCACTCCAGGCACATGTCCTTCAAGTCAGAGGGAGTCAGGTCTTAGCAGTGACTGCAGACTTGGACCCAGACTGCAAAACAAAACTCATTTTAATTTCAGGATCAAGCTTAACCTGGTATCAGCTCTGCAATTGCGATTGGAAAAATAAGAGAGACTTATATAGACTGCATGAAATTAGGTGAGCTGTGATTTCAAGCCAAATTAATCCAGATCAAAATTTAACATTAAGCTTTTTCTTCCCCTTATGTAATAACTTAAATGTGCTTTCTTAAATATCTTGTACTGCTATTTACATGTGTGAGCTACACATTACATTAAAAACAGGCCCAAATCTCAGCCTCGAGTCAGAACAGCCTCGAAGTCTTGGAAACTCAAAGCTGATTCCAGATCAAAAATTTGCAGGTGGCTTTTATGTTTGTAATGAACCTGTGCCAGAATGCTCTGAGCTGTGGTTCATTTCTATCAAAAGGTACATTAGCAAAGTGGTTTTGTTCTTTTATTTTTCAGTCTTTCACTGTTATCAGTGAGACTCAGTAGAGAAGCTTTTCCTTGAGAACGCATACTTCTCCTGCGTTTTCTCTCCTCTGAACTATTACTCAGTTGAAAAAAAACCCTTTTTTTTTATTTCCATTATTAGCCTATAATCACTATGCTTATTATTTCGTCCTTGCTGAAATAAATTTTACTAATACACGGACAGTAAGGAAATTATAGGGCCCTGTAAATAGTTGTGTAACAGCTGAATTATTGAAAATCTTTAGTCATAATATTTAGTTGATCAAGTAAAACACATTTTCACTTCAACATGCGTATTTTCTGTGAATAGGTTCTAAAGTTATAGTAGTTATTCCTCTCCACACTGCAACTGTGTTATTTTCTGTTGAATAAAGGCATATATACTTTTATTTTCCTTCTGTACTTTCATATATGCTGAAAACTGTAATGCATTCATGGCGCTGGAGCAAAATTGCTTGAATTTGCCCACAAAGTAGTTGGAAGGGCAGGTGAGCAGCCAACCAGCAGGGAGGTGATGTTGGCTTAGGTCACGGGTGCATCAGGGACTGCAGCAGCTTGACCAGCAGCTCCTGAGAGCCTGGCCAGGGCTGTGGGGATTGGGCAGAACCTTCAGTTAATTCAAAGAGAAATTGCCAGTGGAGTGAGAGGCTGACTCTGTGTGTGTGTGTGTGTGTGTCTGTGTGTGTTAAAGATTTATGCAAATGCATGTTCAAATTTTAAAAAAAATAAGTCTTGAGGGAACATTTTTGAAATCCAGTTACCTTGAAGTTTTTCTATTTTTGGTTGTAAAACAGAAGCAGATAAATCCCTGGCTATGTGTTGATGTATGTTTGTGTGGCATGAGGTGTTTGAAAGGGATGAGGTGGACTCATGTCACCAGTCTGGGCTCAGATATGTAGATACAGGACCTCACAGAAGGACAATGTGTAAAAGAAAACTGAAATTTCTCTAATACTTTTTAAATAGTTGATTTTATCTGGTAAGATGAGGATTAGCAGACATTGAGTACATACTGATGTCCAAAGGCTGTAACAGAGATTCCAAATTATTACATGAAAGACAAGAATATACCTGTTTAATTCAACACAGTCCATGATTGTGTCTTTCTTTTCATCTGTTGGTCTGTGTTGCATAAAAAGTATAAAACAGGCTGCTGTTATGGAATGGTGTAGCAAATATTCTCTTTTTTTCATCTCATTGTAATAACAACCTAAGAATCCGTCAGCAATTAAAGACGTTTGACCAAAAAATAAGAGTAAACAAGGCAGATACAAGATACAGAATAAGAAATATAACATTTTCTGTAATTTTTAAACACCACACCATTTTAAATACACCACAGTCTTTGCTGTGGCTGCTCATCTAGACAGTTATTTTTAGCCCATTAGTAAGTAGCATTTTTCTTCCGTGATACTTTACCATTTTATCAGCAGCTGATTTGGACATGCAAATCATTAGTCCTATTGATCAAAGGTGCTGAACTCCTGCAGTTCCCATTGATTTCAGCAGAAGATGCAAATGTTCAGTGCCTCTGAAAATTGCATCCCATGTTCTTAGATTTAACCAACCCTGACTACAAAATGACCATTTAATACATAAATGAATTCTCACGTGTGACTATGAAGTTGTGCCTATGCTTCATGATATTATCACTATTTATGAGTATTCACTGGAGATGGGTATGGGGTCTTAAATTATATTCATATAGAGGGTGAGGAAATTAAAACCTCTCTGCTGTCTGCCACTGTGACCTGTCATTTATCACACTGTGCACCACGCAGAGGAGTGATGGTTTCAACACTAGGAAAGGCCAGACCAAATTTTAAAGCTGTCTGTGTCTCAGTGCTTAGATTTATACTATTGGTTGCATAGCTTTATACAATATTAAATACAAGTCTTTAACTCTGAGAACTAGAAATTATGCAGAGAAGGCTCAAGGGAGAAATATGTTGATTTTAGACTGAAGAATAGGTATAGTAAACATTGTTAGATGTTTCAGGTATACATGGAAGCTGTGATGCAAGTGTGCAACTCTGAAATGTCACTGAACTACTTAGTGGGGTAGCTCTCACCGAGACTGGTACATTAGGGTTTCAACAGCTGGGAATTACAGTGCTTATTCTCTGTGAGCCTGAGTCTTGCTGATTATCTTGATATTGTCACAAATCTTGAAGTATATTGAAAAGAAATCCTGACGACATTGTACTGTTGTCTCTGATTAGGTTTTGTTTTTTCCCTATGACTTAGTAGTGAAAAATGAAACCAGACAAGTCATTATACATCCCAGTAGGAGGACTGCAGGAGAGGAGGGGATATTTCTATTCTCAGGTGTAAAAATATATTAGGTATAAAGAGAAGACTCTTTGAGTAAGAGGAGAATACCTGAGCATTAGGATGGCTAGAGCAAATAAATGGAAAAATATGGTTCAAAATAACTAATCGTTTCGATATGGATTTAAAAAGAAAGCAAAAAAATCCCTAAGACTGAACCAAATATTTACAGTCTCAAATTTTCAGATTTGGTTAGAGCAGAATGACCTAGCATTTTATTTACAAAATGAGCTTACAAAAGAATACACATTCTCTAGGCCGGGATCAGAACCTTGGTTCTGACTCTAGTTTGCATTCAGTATTTTCATACTGCTTCATCTTTACAGCACCCAACTGGACCTGAGGCACTGATGCACCCATGGCTTCATGCCACAACAAAATCCAGTTTTATAAGTAGACCCTGCTAGCACTTACAGAAGATAAATACTTTTCTGGCACTTGGTCAGAGCAGGTGCAGAAGGAATAGTCAGCTACTGATATGTGTTCTACTGCAGGTCCTCTAAAGTCTAGGCTTCAGGAGGATGATGTACTGAGATTTTATAAAATAACTGAAAACAGCAGAGAAAGCTAAACAAAAGCTTTTCACCAAAGTCAGCAATTTGGAAAGACCTCACATTTGTAGGATTTTTTGTCCTCTGAAGTTCGTCTTGCAGGTTGATAAGTACTTACTGCACAGGACTTTTTTGACATCTCCTCACTACCGAGAGTCTCTTTTGCACTGGAGCCAAGCCTCTTATTCATATTCTGCCAAACATGTAGCACAGGAGTTGACAAGCTGTGCTTACACAGAAGGTAGATAAGAATAAATTAAATTAGATCATTGGCTTCATAGCAGGTGGCAGGTTAATCCAGTTTACAAAGTGAGTCCTGAAAAAAATGCTTATATACTTGTGAATATTTACTTGTATGCTGCAGAATTTAGGGGACTGAGTTAGTTTATCTGAAAGTGTCAGTTTGCTTTATTTAAATGTTGAACAAAAGAAGCAATTTGGCCATTTACTTCAGATATAAAGACCCGAGCTTTGGTTCCAAACAAACTCCCACTTGTTTCACTTACAGCAGTTATGTGAAGCAATGAAAAACCTGCTTCTGGATAGAGAAAATCCCTTAGGCAGCATAAAGTCATGCTAGCTTTTCATGTCTTTGTTCCGTGAAGGAAATTTATGGAAAGGGTAGAAGATACAGGCCTTTAATTTATCTTCTTCTGCAAGAGATCTGTTTTATACCTAATAATTATTTTTTACCTAAGACATGTAATAAATTATTCAAGAAACTCTGTACTATGAGTAGAATCTTCTGTATTTGAGAGAGAGGTCGTTTAAAGTTACCCTGAATGACTTCAGTCAGCAGCCTGGCCAGGACAGAGTAACTGAGAAAGTAGCTTAGTTTTGCCATAATCTTATGGCATATACCAGTCTCTTTAGCTCCACTGACTACCGACTCCTCGAAATTTAGCATCTGAAATAATGTGAAAAAAAAAAAGGTGTATGTCTGTTTTTGTGTGAGAGTTTTATCTGAAACATTGAATTAAGCAGGGCTATCTAATAAACTATAAATTAAATACAGGTATATTGGCATCCATTGCATAAACTCTATCTCCAAACATTATGTAGAGTAGATCACATTTTGCCTCGTATATATTTCCCTGCCTCTGGATCACCTGAGTGAGCACAGTGTACTCCTCTGCTTGTAATTAGCACATAGCAAAGTGATAACATAATGATAGAGGGAACAAATGTACTGGAGGTTCAAACAAGTAATCTTTTCAGATTAGCTTTGCAGTAGGATGGAAGAGCCAAGGAAACAAAGAAATCAAGTTGGAAGTTCAAGAATGCCAGGTAAAGAAGAGTGATTGCTAGCAGCAAGGAGAATATTGGCATTCAGTTTTTAGAGAAGAGATTAAGTTAGACCAGGATGAGGGAATGTTATGGGCTGATGCTCCTGGTGACTCACCACAGCCTCTCTGAACTTAAAGTATGAATTTTGCAATTGTTAAGCATAGTGATGCTGCTAATAAGCTGTTTAATCTCCACTTGCCTGGTAGTCCTTGGTTTTTGCTTGACACTGTAGCAGTTCACCAATGACCTTACACACCCTACCAGTAGCTGAGGCATTTTAAGTGCTGCAAAATACTGAATATGGAATTACAGAATTTTTCTGGAGTACCAGGTGGGCAGAGCCAAAGCAGCTTTTGCTTTTTTGCAATACAAGTGTAGTCATCAAACCTCAAAGACTTCTTATTGTTTCTGTGGGAACTTAAACTACATCCAATCATGCATCTTTAGTCATAATGGTGGAGTTTAGTACTGTTAGTCATGAGCTAGCCCTCAAATGCACTGCAGTCGAGGTCTTTTTGTGTAAATGTTAGTCTGGAAGGCTGACCTTTGAGGAAAGGGCAGAGACCTTCATCAGAAAGTAAACCTTCCTCCTTTTTATCTAGCCCAATTCTAAATTGGACAGAGTAGTGGTGTTCAACTTGGTCTTTGGGGTGGGGGTCTTATCTGGTCACTGCACCTGGAAAATATGGCTGAGAATCTTACAAATGGATTTTTGCTGTGGGAAATGACTTTGTAGCCCACTGTTGGATTCTAGAGCATTTTCTGTGCCCCTTTATGTAAAAGGGAAAAAGCAAAAGCCAGAAATCCACTAGGAAAATCAAGGAGTGAATGACTCAAAAGATAAGTTCTTTTGAGATTTTTAATGAAATTCATTACTTGTCTACTTATTGATGAAGAGATTTGAGAGAAAGATTAAAGTTTTGTTTAATCTTATTTTGTGAAATATTTGTGCATTTAAAACATGATGTATGTATGTTGTAGCAAACGCAGCTTTGCAGGAATTATGTATACCCTAGATAAAAGAAAAGTAACACAGAAAATTAAGAGGCAAGGTAAGGCTCTGTTTCTGTTAAATAAATGTTTATTATTCCCTGTAGTTAACATCTTGAAAAGGTTGAAAAGGTATATCTAAAAATTAATGTCTTCACTGGTGCATGTGGTCTGGTCATTACCAGAGTGATACCTGGATCTGAAGGTAATTTCTCAAGAGCTTTAGCTAATGTTATGAAAATTGGGTTGATTTTAAGACTGCAAGATGACCAGGTTTCTGCAGTGACAGAAGCCATTCAGTTTAATTCAAGGACCTTATTTTCATACCACTCTGCTTTGTCGTTCAAACACTCTGTCTTTCACATTGTTTAATGTGAAGCTGCTCTACCAGCGTCCTGTGTCATCTCCCATGATCTAGAAGTTCAAGGATGGCAGAGACCATCATCTCTAACATGCAGCTGGTATTTCTCAGGGAGGGAGCTGACTGTCAGACATAAAACCAAACAGTTTTGCTAGCTTGCCAAGCTTTGGCACAAAGTATAAGAACAACACCACTTCCCCAGCCTGAAGGAAGACACAAGCAAACTATGTGAACTAGTGTGAATGGAAGACAAAATACATAGTGCACGTAATCCAGAAAAGACATATAGTAAGGAAAAAAGTGCATTGCATACCGAGTCCATGCTTTGTGACGTACCCTCTGCAGCATGTGCAAATACTGTCTTTAGGAAATGAATAATACCAACAATGGAAATAGCATAAGAAAGCAACTAGATTATATTCATGATGCTATAACCACTAAAAGCTTATTGATGTGTTCAGTTATGTTTTGCATCTAGTGTTGATCTGTTTCAACTGCTTATATAATTATATGCATTAGTGTAAATGAAATGTGCACTCATTAATTATCAGTCCCATTGAACTTTATTCCTTTTTGTTGTTAACTCTTTAAGTGTCTAAAAGCTCAAGACAGGAGCCAGAGCCACCTGCTCTAGAGATGTCAAAGCACGTTGATTTTTCTTGTACCTTCTGTACACAGAAGTAATCTGTCTTGTGTTTATAAGCTCAAAGATCAGAGCTTAGGTCTGTGTGATCTGACTGCAAGATCCTTTTCAAAGTATCAGCATAGTCCCTTAACAATTTAAAGTTCATAAAATATGAAGCAGTCCAGGCAAGTCTGTGGCTTGAGATCTCACCACTAGCAGTGGAGTGAGCTTCTAGTATCTCTTCTGGGGTGTGGGAATTTACTGTCCAGTGGTGTGTATCCAGAGTCCAGATCTGATGGTGAAGCAGTGGTTTGAGAATTTGGTAAACTAGATCACACTTGCTTCTCCTGAGAGTCTCTGAGGTTCCTACCTAATTGAGGAAGAGCAAATATATTGCCTTTTTGCAAAATAGATTGCCTTTTTGCAAAAAAAAGTAGGATCTGCAGGCAGATCCTACTCAGTGCAAATTGCTGCATGTGGCTAAAGAGCCTGCTACTGAGTTTTGCTCTTTATGTGACAATTTCACCACTCTCTGGGGGGTATCCTCCATCCCTGTTTTAGTGGGTCATCAGTCCTCCCTGCTGAGTTACTTCAATGCTAAGGCAACCTCTACCTTGAAAGAATTTGCCCTTCTCAGTAAAACCTAGGTAATTGTCTAGCATGACTGCAGTACTGTCATATTATGCTTAAATTAAAGTCCTCTGTTGTTGTCTTTCTCTTACCATCCTTCGATTCCTCAGATCAGAAATAACAGAAAGGAAAGCAGAAAAGCGAGTGGCTGTGTAGGCAAAGTGGAGTGGGCAGCCCCCATGTATGGTAATAAAGATGGTTTATAACTTTGTGAAAGGACTAATTTAGCGGATTTCCCAGTGCATACATAAATAACAAGTGTATTTCTATTTATATATGTTGTAGAATAATTGTATGTATTTTAGATCTACAGCCAGTTTTTTATCTGCAGTGTCATTCTGGAGTAAAACTATGGGCTCAGTGTTTTTACTAATGTTTAACCTACATGAAAAGGTTTGGGAATGCAGTGGGCACAGTTTCACTTAGTACTGGTTTGGAAAGATGAGAAGTTCTACTTGCTGGCAGTGCTTTAATCAACAAACACGGGGCTCTTTGACAGTTGAAAGCTGAGGGACAGCATTGATGTAGCATTACAATCTGTGACATGGTATTAAATTCATTCAACTGTTATCCTTTTAATTGCAAGTATTTCCATTAATTGCTGTAGAAATTTATCACCCTGACCTGGCTGAGCTCCAAAATAAAGTGTGGAAACTAATTAAACATTAAGTTTTAAGGTAAAATAGTAAATTGTTCATTAGGCCCCTTGAAATTCTGATTTATTACTAACAGAACAAAGTAATACTTGACTTTGAAGAAACCGGGTCATTGCATTCTTTCTTAGTCTGAAGGTGCTGTAGCTTAGACATCAATTAATTGGTCTTCATTTTTTGCAGCAGTACACTTGTTTGGTTTAACCTGGCAACTACAGCCTGTTGTTGAAGGGCAGCTATATGAAAACGGAGTTAGCAAGGGAAATAAAGGAGCAGAATCCATGGATACCACTTACTCTCCAATTGGAGGAAAAGCTTCTGATAAAATGGAAAAAAAAGGTACGTATTTTGAATCCAAGTTCTCCCTTCTCTAGTGTAATTTTAAAAGAGGCGTGAGAAGCCCATAACCAGATTGTTTGCTTTAGTAGAACTGTCACTGAAATTAGCAACCGACCCAAGCCATTAGGAAGGTAATGGCAGGAAGGTAATGTTCAATAGCAAAATTATTGCCCTTCTTTTGTGAGAGAAGAGATTAAAGTGTTTGGCTTCTGTCTTAAGATAGGCAAAGTGGGACCATATTCACCTTGTTCCCATTTGTGCAAAGGGCTTGATGCTGTCCCTGTCTCGCAACCAAAGTCAGTCTTGGGCAAAGTGAAACCCTTTGTACTGACAATTTAGAATATGCAGAAGGGTAGAAACCTTAATGCTTTTGAAGACATCCAGTTCTTGAAGGCATAAGCTAAAATACGGCGTCCTGTCACATTCTAGCTTAACCAGTCACAGTGAATCAGCCTGCAGGAATCCACGGAGGTTTGATAAAATGCCTGACCCAGTCTGGCAGCTCCCTGCTGCCAGGGGCAGAGTCCTGCTTTGCTCCCTTTGTGGCTCCCTGTGTCCCCATGCCCACGGCATGACCAAGACATGTTAGTTCACTGTGGCAGAAAAAACTGGCTTCATTAAAAAATGGAAGTAGTCATCTGCCATGTAAGTGACTGAACCAGCTCTTTTGAAGGAGCAGAGAAGTTCCAGAGCTGGCGTAAGAAAGGAGTGGACTGTGCAGAAAGGAATGCAAAACAGACAGCAGGACTATCTCTGAGATGCACAATTTCTTTCCCTCAAGTCCTGTAATTTAATGTTGTTAGGTCACCTACTCCAGTATTAGTTACAAGCTCTGGCCCATGCTTCCCACTGAACAGCATGGTGATGCCTTCTGACTGTAAGACACAGCTGGGCCTCCCCTTTTTTTATGATACTCAGAAATAGCAGATAAAACAGCACAGATCAGAGAAAAGTGAGTGGGAGTAGAATACAATCCTTTGTCTTTCGAGTTGTTGGGAGGAAGGTAAAATTGTACTGAGAGCTCTGCAGTGGTAGGAGATTTTCAGAGCTTTCAAATTTTAGAGCAGAGCAGGGATCTGGTTTTTTGTATGCAGGTAAGATTTACTACTGTAAATGTGAAACAAGATGGGGCATTGTTGTACCAGACCTTCCAGAAGGAAGATTACATCTCACATCAGTAGCCTTACAAATCAATGTGGCACAACTGGACAGAGAACATATTAGATAAATGAGTAATAGAAATACATGTAAGGAGACAATTATGTTGTTATCCATTATTTCACCCCTTAGAATGCATTGGTAATGAATTGCAGTAAACGTTTTATACACTTTTGTATTTTTGTCGTGGCGCACCATGGAAAATATCTCAAATAGTTCTTTTCAACTGCATTAAATAATTTTGTCAATATATTACGGATTTAATAAAAGCATTTCAAAAGTATTTTGCTCCCAAAGGAGGATGTGACGGAAAATCAAAAACATCAAAAGCCTAGAAAACGTGTTGCTTTTAAAACAGAGAAAAGAATGTATAAGTCAATGGATGGTCAATGTAGTAGGTTGAACGCCAAACCACATACCTTTCCCCAGGCAATTCTCAAGTCTTGTGTAGCTACACAGTAACCTTACAACACTAAAACACGGAAGGCTGTGATAGCAGAGCCACTTCGCTGAGGGTTTATCCAGCAGTTTCAGAGGTCAGTCGTGAATATAGCTAGACTGTTGTCCCACTTGTACCCTTTCACCTTTTGGGGGAAGCCTGTAATCCAGAATGTATGTTAACAAGGGTGTACACTTGGGAAAACATAAGAAAAATCACATGAGCTTAATACCAGGCATTAGCACATGCATAGTCTGGCTGTGGCTGATTTTTGCTGCTTATATTTCTTCCTATCACTTTTAATATATATCAGTAACTTTATTCCCAGTGCTCATAACAAGTTCTTCATGTAGATGTGCTGGGGAGGGGGATTTGGAAACAGGCAACTCCTTTCACTACAGCAGGATAGGATACCACAGAAAGTTCATACTTTGCCTGTAAACTTGAAGCCTCTGATCTGATTTCACAGGGATAAATAACTAATGTCAGATATTGCGACCTCCTATTTTCCCAGCTCAGTGCAGCAGCACAGAGTGTTTTTCCAGACTTTGAAAGCATATGTATTAACCAATCTTTTAACAAAAATCAAGTTTACAAATGAGTAAGTCAGATTTCTTTAAGAAGTCACTTTATAACAAACTGACCCATGGCTATGAGTTAACATTTTAATATGTACTAATGTGATTAAAAGCTCTGACATCCTGTCGATGCTGGTATTTACCAGGGGAGTACAAGGAGATTGATTGTTTCAGGATCAGTAATAATCAGAATATGGGTACTTTCTTGTGAAGATAATTGGCCACACGCTGTTTAGAGTTTTACTTTCTTGAAGCCAAGAGAAACCTGTGATTGGGAATCTATCTTCTGTTTTAGACTTGCAAGGAAATTGTGCTTTGAAAGAATAAGGAAGAATTAATACCAGTTGGCAAGATTGGGAGCTGTACAAAGAATTGAATCTAGATAATTAAATGATACTTTGTCCTAAGAAAAATGTTGTACAAGAAAGATATTTTTAGAACAAGGGAAGAACTTGAATTGCAGCACTGTAATTTTAAACGCTTGTTTGGGACTTTTTCAAGAAAGAGCAAGGATAATCTGTGGACAGGGCACCTTCAGATGCCTTTATTGTGCAGCCGTATACCTGCTTTGTTCAAGTAAGCACAGAAACAGAGCTAAATTCTCTTTCTATAAAGAAGGCACAGTGGCTTAGTGAATATGAAAACATGCACTTCAGGCATGGCTTTTGCAGTAACCTTTTCATGCTATGCAGTTGTCTGAAAAAATACTCTTTGAAAGGTAGAGATGCTGCGACTGTAAGCTCTCAGTAGATAATATATGTATTTTCATGTTACCGTTGTGAACAGTCTCATGCACTTCTTTACTGTGTAATGAGATAAAAGTAAATCTAAATGCATTTTTTTTTAAAGATTATATGAAATTATTACTAAAGTAAAGGTATTTTCATCTAGTTGTGGAAAAACTCAGAGATATGCTCTTTTGAGCCTAGCAACACTAATGTGGTATTCAGCATAATTTGATAACATCACTTCATGAAAACACTCCCTGACAAAAGTTGTAATGCTTTTTATTTTCAACAAAGAATCAGTCTGCCTCACTTCAACAAACAAAGCAGTTACTGTATCTTAAAGGACCTTGAACACCAACCAGTGCTGCCATTTACTTCAAAAATTATACTGTATCCTCGACTTTTTTCTTAGTTGCTTTACTGTCTTGTAATTGAATCACATTAATTACCATGTGTCAATATCACCAAAAAAGTTCCTTAGTGTTTTACTTAACCTGGGGTAATTGCTTTCAAAGAATCATTAAGATTTAATATCTCTGGAGGACTGGAAATAGGGGAAAAGGGTTTTAAATTTGCATCAGCCAAGTAAGATCTTATGAGTTAGAGTAGGAAGAGAACCCCTTTTGTTGCCCAACACAGAAAGTTTAATTCTCTTTCAAAGCTCAATATTGAAGAATTTTTTTGTGAAGCAAACTGGACAGAAGTAATCTTACTTCGAATATTGTTAGAGCAATAATTTGGAAATATTATAACTTGTGAGCTAAGTAACGAGTGTATTTTTAGAATATTAGATTACAAGTTCTATGCTGTAAAAATAGATGCTTTTATGTGATAAGGTGTTAAAAGTCACCTCCTAGTTCTTGCTGTAGGTTTCATGACACAAAGCAGCCATAAAGCTGGAAGATCCAGTACCCTGACAATTGCTTCTTCGTTGTAAATTAAATCTTTATTCATTAAGAATGCTAAGTACTTCCTACACTAGTTAAAACCTCCATAAGAACCCACTGAGGATCTTTGTTATTAATACGTTCAGGAAAAAAGCTGGCCCAAGCTTTGCTATTGCTGTTTTCGTTTCCAATGGCAATTTATAAAATTTCATATGTGTTATGTTGCATTAGATAGTTATATGCCTTATTGTAAAAGATGAGGCTCCAGTCAATTTGCTCCTCTTTATCCTTCACCGTGATACCGGAATGAAAAGCAACATAAATGGATATGGCTGCTGAATTCAATCTTCTCTTGGCTCTTCCTCCAATATAGCACGCTACCCCTCTTTTTTTTTTAATTGAGAGGAAGTATGGAAATATGAGTTGGAGTTTTGCAAAACTTACAATGGAATTAGCTCAGATGTTAGCAGGATTGGGTCTGCGGTTTGCAGCGTGTCACAATGCTGATCACAGGCAGGCATTACAATACACAGATAGTGATATGAGCCAGCAAAGCAAGTCAGCTCCAATTTAGTTTGGCAATCTCTTCTTTATGCATTCCATTTCCCTTTCTATTTCAGCTCTCTCATACCCATGTGTGAAGTTACGTACTGTAGATGTCTGCAAATTTATTGTTAGGCATTGTGAAATTATGCCAGCTTTCTCTTTAGATTGCCTGTCACTGTCCTCATGCCCCTGTTACACTTTCATGCAGGAAATCCAAGCCAAAACAGATGTTCTTTATTTCTCCAGGACTAGATTATCACTACCATAATAAAATCGTTAGGAATGGTGATTAATAGAAATCTAGGCTTGGTCGTGGGCCCCAGCCTCCCGAGTTTGATGGATTTTCTGTCTTCACTGGTGTCCATTTGTATAGCTTATGCAATGCCCGTTTGGCAGTAGTCTGAAATACTGCTAGAGGAAACTGCCCTGCTGCCTTCTCTCTGTGCATTCTCAGTTGAATGAGTTTTGTTTGCATAGCTGACAGGTGAAGACCGTGGTTTACACAGCAGCCCTTCTGCCTTATATATTCAATAAAGCACTCCAAGATTTCCAGGGCAAAAATTCTCTGCTACCCCTGTGGTTATAAATGTTGCCTGCAAATTTATTTGTATTTTTCAGCTAGTTGAATAAAAAAATGCAAAGGTTTCAGTGAAACATCCTCTGTTTAAAGGTTGTTTTCAGTATATTCTAGTATGTCTAAGGCATACCTCATGACCTGTTATCTTCACCTGCTGTGAATATGCAAATGATGGGTTTGTTTGTTTCTGGAATATTAGTGTTTCAGAAAGGACGAGCCATAGACACAGGAGAAGTTGAGATTGGATCCCAAGTTATGCAGACGATCCCCCCTGGTTTATTCTGGCGCTTTCAGATTACCATACATCACCCCATGTACCTGAAATTTAACATCTCGCTGGCAAAGGATTCTCTGCTGGGAATTTATGGCAGAAGAAACATTCCACCTACTCACACTCAGGTAATTAGAAATAATACTAATTCTATCGTGCTAACATTTTCCAACAGCAGTGGATGGGAATGTTCACAAGACGCTTTCAGAGCAGGCAGGGAGGAAGCTGCTGGCCGTAACCACAAAAAGCAGTCTGTTTATCCCCTTCTTTTACTGAGGTCTATCTATACCCTCCAACCAGTGGAAGGGACAGTGTCATAACAGCAGTTGTAAACGCTGTGATGTGACTGTCCAGAAGGCTGGACAAGTACACAATGTACTGTTGTGTAGCTCGTCTTTGCAGGGGCAATGGGATTAAGTACCAGGTCATTTGAAAATGCTTTAATCTTTTTATGACTTCATCAAAACAAACAGATTACATAGTCAGTATAAAGAGCTAATAGGAAAAAGAGTGAAAGGCTGTTTCTGGTTTCTAATGTGAAGATAAGGTCTGAGTGTTTATTCCCTGGGATTTTGCAAAAGAAAACCTAGCTAGGCAGTAAGAATATGTGATACTGCTGGTCAGATTCAACTGGTTTTTTTAGGCTTAATGTATTCAGCGTATGAAACTGTAATTTCTATGGATGACAGGTTTTTCAGCTTTCTTATAGAAGGACCAAACTCCACAGAGTGTGAAAAAATGGTATATGGAATCATGGAAAGGTTGTTTTGAAGGGGTCTCTGCAGATCACCTAGTCTGTCCTCAAAGATTATTTACTAGAGTTTTGATTTTAAAAATAAGACCTTTTAGCTGTTATTGACCTAAACTGAAGCTGGGTCTTCAGTTGAGCTGAAGTTGAACTTTATTGAAAATTAGAATGCCTAGAAAATGTAAAGAAATATATACACTTCTTAGGGATTCATAGGAAGATTTACATCTCTGATGCTTTGAGGTTTACTGGTCTTAAAGTTGACAACATCGATTTGGTTAGAACTTCACTGTAAAAAAAAGAAACTTATTTGCATTAATAAAACTAAATATAAATAAAAGCTATATTTAGTGTTTAATAGATGATATTAACAAACAAATATTAAAAAATCTGATCTAGAACAATAGGTTCTTTAATCTGTTCTTGGCATTTGAGATTAATCACTGCAATACAACTTGGAAATTTTGGAATTATTCCCATTAAAGAGATGTAATTTTTGAAGCAAATATGCCGCATTTAGAGCAGCGAGTCTGAATTTATCCTGCCATAGCAAGCAGCAAGTTTTGATGCCAGATTTCTGACCTACTCTAATGCTTTTTATATTGAAACTGAAGCTAAATATACTAGGTTATGCAACTGCTGTCCACATTGGTGAATAATTAGTCAGGCAGGCAATTCCTCTTAAGATTTCAATTCTTTATTCCTGTTTGAATGAGACTTGCAGAGTAGATTCAAAGAATTGCTAGCTGGTTATTTTTTCTCATTATTATTTCAGTTTGATTTTGTAAAACTGATGGATGGAAAACAGTTAATTAAACAGGAACCAAAAAACTCCGAGGAGCCCCAGCAGGCTCCCAGGAACCTGATCTTAACTTCACTGCAAGAGACAGGTTTCATCGAGTATATGGACCAAGGAGCTTGGCACATGGCATTCTACAATGATGGAAAGAAAGTGGAGCAAGTGTTTGTGCTAACTACAGCAATTGGTAAGAAAAATTAAATTAGAATCAGTTACATTGGAAAGCTATATTTGAAAAGAAATTATTGACTTTGATTCTGGCTTCTCTTAAGTGTTCTCTTAAATGTTTTATTTCAGCTTTGTTCAATTAACCTCTGTGGAGTGGCTTCATGTTTATGCCAATGTTAGACAAATAGCAACATTTGTGTGTTAAAGATGGATGTTACCAAATTAATTAAGTGTGAAGTTTTCATGTGTGTTAAGATTTTTATACCATAGCTTAAATGCTTGAGTAATTTCTGATGTTATCTTGGTCAAAGTAAAAGAGATTATGTCTGCCCTCTCTATTTACATGGGAACCATAAATCCTACAAAAATTATTGAGGCTTCGAGTTCTTATTTCCAGTATTTTAGTCAGTTAGAAAACATAAAAGGCAGCTGTTGTAGATTTGGTTGTGATTGTTTTTATAGATGGGTTTGGTCACTTTATAGCTATTTGAATGCACCATTTAGTTGGGAACACAGAAGGCCCATATTGGAAACAGTGTCCTGGTGCCATATCAGATCCCCACTGCCTTTTTAATAGATATAGATATAGGTGTTGTTAGTGAGCAATGCTCACACGTGGGGTCACTTTGGAATTTAAATTTAGGTAAAGTGTTGTATTTATGACAGTCTCGGTTTGCTGCAAGACTTGAACCACTATGCCCTTTAGTGAACCTGTTCTACCATATGTTTAGCAAGATGTCTTTACTAGTAATGGACATGCCATCTGCTCTTTAGAACAATTGGATGCTATTTTTATTTGATGGTAAACACCTTGCAGACCAGGACCGTATGATTCAAATACCAAGATTTTGAAAGATTTGCAGGAAAATAATTCAGAAAGTGAGATAGGATTGTAATGGCTGGTTTTGGTTCAAAAGTTCATATTTGCTCTGTTAAGAAAAACTAGTATTTTACAAGCAAGAAAAAAATGTCATCATTCAATGCTATGTGAGAAAAAAAATCTTCAAGCAATTTATGAAGCATCTTCACGGGTGCTCTATGAAGAGCATAAAACCTGGCCATCCTCCAGTCTAGATCAGAATCCAAATACCTGCCTCTTTGTTTATTTCTACTGTAAGACAGCAGTGTTTTTATGGAGCCACAGTGCAGGCAGGAAGCCTTATACGTAGTCTCAGAAACAGTTAGGAGAAAATGTTTTGGGGAAAAACAGCGTTCATACTGAAAACATCTACTGCCAATACATTTTGAAATAATGCTAGCTATCTTGTTTTTGTAACCTGTATATCTTCTTCTCATGCTTTTCTTTGCAAAATGGTTCTTGGTTGTTTCTTTGGGTGTTTCCATAAAAAAAACTTGAGCCGTACTCCTACCGTAGACTGGGCAGCAGTCACATTTGACATCTCTGCCAGCAAAGGAATCACTCAGGACCAAAGATTGAAACACTCAGAATACAGCAAGAGCTTGGGTACATCTCTGCTGTATGCGACTGTGGGCTGTGTGAAGCAGCCATGGCCTCCTCATAAGTATCTGTTCAGGTGGTATTTCAAGTTACTCAGTGTTAGTTATGTACAAAAATGGATTTTGCTGACACTTTAGCCAAAGCTCTGATCAGACTTTCCCTTGAGGGGCATAATTTGCATGCAAAATCTGGCATGCCTCAAATACTTATATGCACTGAATAAAGGCCAGCCCAAACTGGACATTGCATTGAGGGAAAGCAACTTTTCAAATAGTTAATTCTTCATTTCTGATTAATATAGGGATCAATTTTGATTGGACTAATATTCCAGTGGTCTGCCCTTCCTTGAGAAGATTTTTCCTCCCAAATCACTCACCATGGACAGAGACTCTTGAAAAGGGATCAGGATCCTGCCCAGCAGCCGCAGGGGCTGCAGAGCCCTTCAGTCCTAGTGCTGGCCTGATGCTGACCTACTCCACATGGGAGCATGTTAGCCTTGGATTTGCTTCATATGCTTTACAGGAAACCCATATAAATCAGTGAATCCATTGAATTCCTATAGGAAATACATGTGTAAATTAAAACCAGCTAATCCATATGAGCCTGTCCCTAGATGTGTGAAGTTAAGTGGTTTACTGTCCAAAGCTGTGTGATGAAACATGGGCAAGTTTAAGATCAGAATTGAAGGTGGCTTTGGGTTTGGGGTTTTTTTTTCGCTCAAATCTAGTTCACAATCCTTTATTGCATTGAGTTTCATTACTGTACAAAAGACTGGTTTTTTTTCATCTGATTGTATAGAAGTAGAAATCCTACCCTCCTCCAAGGAATTCAATTCACATGGTTCAAATGAACACCATAGAAGGCAATTTACCCTATAAGCAGGTTTCAAACAAATTACTTCAGCAATAAAAGAAAATGTTTAAGGTGGACATTTTTCAGCAAATACTCTGGTTCTTGCAGTGCTTTTAATGGTGGTGAATTTTACATGAACACTTACTTTAAAAGCTTTTTGGTGTAATATAAATGATGCACTTGTTATCTTGAAGCTGTCAAGACAAAATCTAATATTTGTAAGCTGCTTGAACAGGAATTTTGTTTTATGCTCCCTATAAATGAAAATGGGCCTTTTCTGCTTCTGCATCTATTTGTATGTTGAGACGTGTCCTGCAGAGAAAGGTGAAGATGCTATTCATTTCATATTCAACCAATTTGTGTTATTCTTTGTGCACAACTCTCTGAATAAACAGAAGTCCTGGATGATTGCTCTACTAATTGCAATGGGAATGGAGAATGTATCTCGGGGCACTGTCACTGTTTCCCAGGATTCCTTGGTCCTGATTGTGCGAAAGGTAATCTCACATTAACTGACCCACAGTGCATGTCAGCGCTCGTGATTATGCTGTGTGACTGCTAGACTTGGAAAGATTCAAAGCAATTAAAGGAGATTAAATTCCTTTCTGCAGCCAGATGGCAGATACAGTACAAGCACACACATAGAAAGTTTCTTTATGCTGTACTTGAGCTAAGATGTGTGAGCTACTTCTCTCTCTTTGACTTTCAGAGTTAATGGATTCCTCCATCCCTCTTTACATCCTCTGTGTGCTTATAAAATACATTTTTTAATATGTGTGTTAGCTTAACATAATGTTTTCTGTTATTTAAAATTGACAAACAGTTTCACTTTAGAGAAAATTGCGTATGTAAGTCAAACACTTCCATGGTCTTAACTCAAATAGGGTGTAGAAAATAAACCTAACGCAGCTTAGACACTATTTTCCAGCACTGGGGCAAAAAAAACATGCTAAAAAGATTGTACTTGAGTTTATTTCTGTTTCAGCTATTTCTGCTGGTATTATCCATCTTCTGCTGCATATGATGTCTGAAAGTTCTCATGTTTTCCCAATGTTGCCTCAAATTTAGGGTTGACTTTATTTTTCTAAGAGCTTGATTGGCTCAGAAATTGATACTGGATTGTAAAACTAAGCTTCCACTTCGCTGGTTTACGTGCAGATCAGTAATGGCTAAAACTTCAGTAATGTTAAGTCTGCTTAGAAGAAACAAGAAAATGGCATTATCTTGCTTCAGTTCACAGAGAAGAAATATTAATCTTACTGAAAATCATAAGCTGGCATCACTGTGCAAGATTTTCTGCAGAGGCCAATCAAGGGGAGGGTATTATTTTTATCTCCTAAGATATGCCATTTCAGGTCAAAATTAAGGTATACTAGTGAAGCAGACTGAGGAGATGAGAACACTGTATTACTGCTGCACTATGTATTTCAAAGACTTCTGTCTGTGACAGCCCTCTAATCAAATGGAGGACTTGGGGGGGGAGAGCTGGAGTGAAAAGCAATTTTGCAGAACAATAAATGCAATAAATGTTAATCTATGTAAGTATGTAAATACAGTAAAAAGGTCAATCTGCCTTCTTCAGATTCCTGTCCAGTGCTCTGCAGCGGAAATGGAGAATATGAGAAAGGTCACTGTGTGTGTCGAAATGGGTGGAAAGGACCAGAGTGTGATGTTCCAGAAGAACAGTGTATTGATCCAACATGCTCTGGCCATGGAACTTGTATCATGGGCATCTGCATCTGTGTCCCTGGATACAAAGGAGAGGTTTGTGAGGAAGGTGTGTGAAATTTCCCTCTCTATAGTTAGGGTGTTTGATTTTTGGTTTGAATCTCCAAGCCTGCCTTAAGGTAATTAAGAACTTGTGTAGATGTGAGAAGCTTGCTGTGAAGCAGCACTGTTTTGCTGAAAAGCACCTTTACTGTCTCATGGAGAACAATGCTAAGGTAGAAAATTATCAAAGGTAAAGGCATTCAGGTCTCAGTGACAGCTGGAGACAATTACATAATCTCCAGTTTCTATACTAAAAAAAATAAAATTGTTTAACATTTTGTAATAAGACTGTTTAATAATTGTAGCGTGGTCAGTCCTCTGAAATATTCTTTTGGTCCATGAGGACTCATTTGATTTCAGTTCCCTCCCTCCATTAAATCTCAGTAGCAAGGACAGGTCCGGGTGGAAGCTTTTGCCTTTCGATAAGCAGAGTATTCTCAATCCTCCAAACATTTCCTGGAAAACATCCCAGCAAGCAGAGAGGTAGGGGGATTTGTTTTCTTTTTTTCTGCAAAAGTTGTGAGACTATCTTGATATGTTTGTCTCCGCTATTCTTCTCTGAGGCTCCAGATACTTTTTTGAGCAAGGGTGGCTGGCGTCCCCGGTCCCCCTTACTCTCAGTGACCTCAGTCGCTTAGCACACACTGTCAGGGAGCCCGTGCAGGCTTTTTTTACTTGACGAAAAACAAAGGGTAAGACAGTCAGAAGATCACTTAAACACAATATGATGTGGTGGTTCTCCAAAGTCATTAGCAGATTGTAATCAGCTTTTCCCTTTTTTCATTCTGTTACATCTTAGATTTTTCCATGAAGAATGTACTGACAATATAAAGCCAAATGGCCAACAATTTCAGTTTAGCAGAGCATATTGTGTAATCCTCTAGTCATATGTCATTTTTACTGTGAGCCTGTGTTCAGAGTACTAAACTCGCATCTTTTAAGGCTTGGCTAATGAAAAGTGGGAAATCTTGAGAAAAAGTAAGCGTACTTTTGCTGGTTATAGTTCCAGTGTGTCTCTGCCCTCATCTATAGACAGAAATAGTTTTGGTTTGCCTGTTAGCATGTCTGAGATAGCTCATCAGCTTTGAGTTTCTTCCCTTGTGCATAGCCTCGAAAAGCAGAACTCTTCTTCATGCTTGCCCTGATTTTATGAATTTTCACTATTCCCCTTAGCCTGAAGGTAGTGACAGCATACTTTGTGCTTCCTGCTATATAGATTTTAGGTAATTCTTTTGACTAGCACACAGAGGAGGCTCTTCATGTGGCTTGAATTCTCTAGTCAGAAAAATGTCCATGATGGATTTGATGGATTTGACATACCTGGTACAATTTTTAAAGGGAGGATCAAGAGAATGCTTCTGGCATACTCAGTTGTTGATAGTTTCAGAAACAGACAAAAGCAAGAAAACCCAAATGGGAAAAAGCAAGTAATCCACATATTTATTCACTGAGACTGTGTTGCCAAACAAGCCTGTAGTTGATGACAGGCTGACCACTGTTTTCAGTTACTTTGATTCTTGCCATAATGTGCACCTGCAAAATGGTTGAAAAAATTGAGATAAGTGTACTGAGAGAGCTATTGAAAATAAGTGTGAAAACATCAGATTTTTAAAGTAAGAGATGTATTTAATTTTTTTTAAACGTGCAGTTATGTAGAAAGAGGAGTGATGAAGCAAACCTGTGCAACCAAGTACAGTGAGTTAACAGTGTGTGCATGACAGGACTGTTCAGTTTACTGTATTGTACAACATAACTTGTGCAGGAGTGGAAGTAATTCTGTCAGGAATTCAGATTACATTATTGTATGTAATTATGAGTTTAGTATTATAACAGTATTGTTAATGTAGCAAACATAGTAACAGATGTACTGTCTAGGGAGCACCAGTAGAGTCATTGCTATGGGAGCCCTTTGAATTTGTCCTAACCGATTATCATTACAAAAGTGAGTGATATTTTTTAAACTGCTTATGGAGTCACACAGTTAATTTTAGAACAGCAAAATAAAGAGCTGTCTCAGGATGAGAGAAAATTGCTGAGTATTTTTGTCCCGTGCTTAGCAAGATATGCATTGTCCAGAAATACTGATTCCTCTCTTTCAGAATTACATTGTGCTGTGCACAAGCCCAGAAGGCTGAAAAAGATTCAAAATAAATCTTGAAATAGAATCTTGAATTGGTGGCCTAGCAGCTCAAAAGATAAAGCCTGGCTTCTTTGTTCTTGGGTCAAAAGGTCCTATAAACTAGAGACCGTTAATCTCTGTCTGAAGTATTTAGTGTTCCCTGTCTGAAGGAGAGAGCATCCCTTCATTTGTGCAGCACAGAATACTGATTGTTAAGTCTACAATTTAATTATTAAAATAGTATTTGTGCTGATACTTGAAAAATACGTACAAGAACTTTCAAAGTGCCTTTTTAACACTAGTCTGAAGCGTGATCTGACATGAGTAGGCTTTTGGCTAATTGTTTCCCATGCTTGGACCCCACAAATTCCTCTTCAGCTCTGCAGACTTACTTGCAGCCTCCAGAGAAGGCCAGCTGTGTTCTGCTTAAAATCAGCCCTGTTAAAGAAATGCTGGGGCTTTATGAAAGAATATGCTGATTATACAGGTCTAACCAGCTGATTTAAATTCTTCTGCAGCGCTCCTGAACTTTTCACTAGGAATTGTTTAATCCAAATTGAGAACAAATTTAGCTCTTTGTCTCTTTGCAAATTGCTCATCAGTACGTTATGACTTTTATGAATCTGTTCATTATCTGCAATTGCCCAGCAGATACTTTTCAGAAGCATATGAGATTTTTTTACAGCAAGCATTCAGTCAGAGATGCACTGCTCAGGGTTAGTGGATGGCCCTTTTTTTTTTTCTATCAAATTTTCAGCTATAGAGATAGCTTTCCACGGGAAGATGAAAGAATAAATCTTACTTTTCCCAGATGTAAATAAAACACAGAGCACAAATACCCAAATGGAAACACAATGCAGAAGTGTAGAAGTAATTATTAATTGCTACAGTTATTTCCCAGCCCTACTACCAACTTCACTGACTTGGACTTAGATCTGTCTAGGGAATCTACATTTAAAAATAAGACAATATCCTTGACAAGCAGAATTATATGATCTCTAGCAGTCTACACGCTTCCTTTTTTCTTGGTTTTGGCTTGTACTTTTGCAGAGATGTTAGCATAGGCTTTTATTTCCTTGTGTTTGTTAACATCTTTTCAGTTTGGGTAGTTGCACAAAAATCACTAAACTAATCTGATACCCCGATGTTGTATTTCGCTAGGAAACTACTGTAGAGGTGCTAGTTCTATGCTCTAAATTGTATATTCCCTGCTTTCCAGAGGACTGCTTGGATCCAATGTGCTCTGGCCACGGTGTGTGTGTTCAAGGGGAATGTCACTGCTCCACAGGCTGGGGCGGTGTGAACTGTGAGACATCGCTCCCTGTGTGCCAGGAGCAGTGCTCGGGGCACGGGACTTTCCTCCTAGACACAGGAGTTTGCAGCTGTGAACCACAATGGACGGGTTCAGACTGTTCAACAGGTATGCTGGTGCCTTTATTTTTTCAGTAATACCTATGCTTTCTGTTTAAGTCATGAAAGAATGTGGTTATTGTTACTGTGCTAGTATGAATTTAAATAACAAGATGGGCAAACAAGGGGTTTGTGGCATAGCACTTAATGGGCTTGTCAGCAACTGGCTTTCTGTTGGCAAGGATAGAAAGGGTCTCTCTCTGTGACAGGAACGTTCACTGCTTGATGGTCTGCCAGTGAGATCAGTAATCCTGCAAGAGCCTCCTGGCATGGATATGAGTTATGTGTGACTGTCACATGAGATGTTAAGCACTTATCAGGCTCATACAATGAGAGAATCCACAACTTGGAGAGACTGCAGGGATATGAAAAAAAATAATGGTCTAAATGCATGAGGAAGAAGGGTCTGTCAAAAAATCTTTAAACAGAAATGACCATCCATTCTCTAATGCTGGGATAAAAACTCTTTTCTCTCTTGGAGGATCGTCAAGGTTTGATCCCACTGAATTTGATTAGGAATTGAAATGGATTTCCTGAGAGCTTTGTACATTTATGTTTCATTTTCTTGAAATGAATGCACTGTGGACATTTTACTCCCTAATGGAGCATGTCATTACCAATGTATGTGCTACTATTTTTTTTTCTCCTATAAAGTTCACAAGACCAGAATCTCACCCCAGTATAGAATACATCCAAGTGACAGGTTTGCTGAATACTGTGGAATACAACCAGTCGTCCAAGTCACCAACTTTCCTTAGAAATCATCATTCAAAAGAACACTCAGACAGTATAAATTTTCGTTCAGACCTTTTAAGTGTATGGTGATCTTTAAGTTAGGATTTACAAAATGTCCCATTTTGTGATAACAATAAAATTGCAATAAAATATTAACCTGATAATAATTTTAGTGTTTGTTACAAACACCTTGTGTTCATTCTACGCTCCAAAATTAACGCATGTAATTTCAGTCTGACGCTGTCAGGTATGGTGTTTACTTTGATGAGAATTGACTTTTTATCGGCTTTCAGCAAAAGCCTAGTTGCTTGCATTTTTATCATGTGTTTCATTATATATTAAAAATATTCCCTGAAGGTTAGTAAATGCAATTACTTCCATTAATGAAGCAAATAATTAAGAAAGGTGTTAGATATGTATTAATTTTTATACTCACAATATATGCAAGCTAATTCTGTTCTAAATGCAATGTTATTGTCGCTCAAAAAGATACGTAAATCTCCAGTAGGTCTGTTGTGTTAGCTGCATGGGGCAATTAGATATTAAGTATGGGAGCAAAGAGCTAATAAATAACTGCAGCAATGAGGCTTTTATCTTCTGTGCTAGGATCATAGCTTTCATGTTTTTCTCACCTCAAAAGTGATTTTAATTAATTTTTAGACAAAAGGTAGCTTTTTTTCTTACATCGATCAACCAGTAGAGAAAATACCACTCTTCATCCTTACTGTATTCTGAGTTATCAAAGAATGCTTTTACAGCCACCAGCAGGCGTTGCTCTTAATAGCTAGATACCAGATTTCTCCTTTCAAATATATCTTTCTTCATATGTATTAACTAGATTCAAGATCGTTGTGGCAATACAGTAAGTGTTAAGACTGAAGTGTAGATGTTCATTTGCTCTTGAGACCTTCTTCCTAAGATCAGTGATTGCTGTGCATGCTGGAAGTAAAGCTTGATTTTAGTGTGGAAGGAAAACATCATATGAGTAAGTCAACAAGGTCAGAATAAATGAGCTGTCATATGTGAATGGAAAAAATCATGAGGTTCTGTACGATGAAGAGGATGAAAACGGTAAACCACGAACTCCTCTCCTGGAACTGTTCTTGGATTTTTGAGGCTGGAAAAGACCATGGTGTTCATGCTGTTTGATTTTCTGTAAGACATACCAAAAAGAAAAAAAAATATCATTCTTTTTGTTTCTGCTTGACCCTCATAATTTCTGTTTAGTTTTGAGAAATTCAACCATCACACAAAGACTGAAAAATGAAGAATGGTCTACCATGTCCTTAGGCAAATTGTTTCAACTATGTCTGACCTTCTCTGCTAAAAAGTGCACCTTCTACTCCCAGTTTGAGTAGGTGAAAAGTCTACAATTGTGTTTCTTTCTGTGAAGTGAAAGACTGACAAATTCTTTGTCACGTTCATTGTATTTTTTGTCCTTAAGGTTTATAAATAGAGTCAATATTTTAAATCCCTTTTATTCCCATATGGGTACATACACACGGTCTCTGCACCACCCCACCCTTTCTTTTTCTCTCCCTGTCTCTATCTCCACCTCCAGAAGAAGAATAACGCCAGAAAAAGAGTTATGTATTTCTTGCTTTTTGAGTTGGCTTTTGGGCAAGTATGACCACATAAAGTATGCATTTTTCTTTTCCTGTTGCTTCATAAAAAAAAATTGCATCAAGGTAACGCTGAAATTTCCAAGCTTAAATGTTCAAAGGTCAAAAAAACCAAAAGGAGATACCTGTACCTTAAGTAACTCATCTTTCCTGTGTTTCTTATGAAACAGGTTTCATTTTTCACACTTAAAGAAATACCATTTTTCTAAGAATGTGTGGCCTGATCATTCAAGCAGTTACTTGCTCTTGTATATACTTGTATATACACAGCACAGTTGCTGTACTGAAGACAATGTCTTTTTCTAATCTGCCAAACTGTTCAAATCAGATTCTACTTGAAATTGCATGTTGAGACTATTTGGATACAACACTGAACTCTGACATGATTGAATTAATTGCTTGGTAAGAGGCTAGTTTAAAAAAACGTGAAATGAGGGAGCACACGCACCAAAGCAGACTGATGGAGTGAATTGGATTTATTTCTAGTCTCACCTCACAAGGGGTATAGTTTCTAAAGGGACTGTCAAAATGAGGAGTCCATAGCTATGTTCCACCTAAGTATTGCCAAGTCCATCTTGGAAGCTTCCTTATAGGAATATGAATTCTGCCATTAATGCCCTTTTTCTGGTCAGCAGTTAAATGTCTCAGACTGTCCATTTAACTTTTGCAATGCTTTGTCTGAAGGAGTCTTCCTTTTTCTTTAGCTCTTATGTATGTTTTTAAGGAACTATTTTATTCAATAGAATAGAATAATTCACCACAAAACATCTGTACTACAAAAGGTGGTATAACTAGAGTAGTGCTGGTTTGTGACCAGAGTTCAGGATTACTCTTCTATCCAAAGAAAACTCCAGTGTTAAAGATGTTTCTTACGCTATGACTGTGGAGTAAAGCGGCGTGATGCTGAATTAACCACCGTATAACCAGTGCAGAGTCCATCTGACATACTGACTTAGTTTAGCTGTACTGCATGACCCATCAGCTTGAACATTTTTTATGTGTGTTGGCAATCGGGGGATTCTGTAACACTGCCATGTGGGAGCATCCTGTTAACAGCTATGGGCTGGGGAGAGCAGGTGCTTGCTGCCAAAATCATTGACGTCCTCTCCTGATGTGGCCATTGCACCAGCTTCTAGCCAAAAAAAAGTGGTGATTCTGAAGTGCTTCACAATCTTATTGTAATTATCAGAGGCCTGAAGCCAGGATCCTTCACCAGTGTAACATAACCTGCTCACTTCCTTTGCTTTGCTTTGATTCCCAATTTCCAAGACCAAAAGGAGCAGAGCCACTGCACTGTTACAGCCCCACACTGTCCAAACCAGTTTTGGCTAGTTGACTTAATACAGATGTCCAACATTGTCTCTGCTCTGATCTGCGGACTGCCAAAAGCTGATCTCATTGCCACCTCCAGTTACTCCTTCTAAATCCAAAGTTCTTGATGGCCAGTTGCTATCCATTGGGGTCCAGAAAATCCTCTAACAGAACTCCAAAACAGCTGTCATGAAATGTTCTCATCATGTTTGAATTAGTGTTGCTCAATAGGAGCAGCTCAGTATGGTTTGAAAGTTGGTCAGATATTTAGTATTGCTAAAATCCTGCACTACTTGTAAGGTGTACTTGTAGGACACAACCCATGCTGCCATTTTATTCAGCTCTGTTAAGATCCGTCATTTTAACATTGTTAGGTGGGTATCTGATACTTGTGTATTTGGTCTCTTTCTGTCCTTCAAAACTGAACTTCCATGAAAAGCCATTTTCTTTTGTTCCCTCAGACTTCAATTTACCTATCCCAACTTGCAACTTATGCTCTTCTTTGTAAAGACTCTTCCAGTCAGCTAATGTTCAAACAGAAAGATAATATGCTCCTCCTTCTTTTACCCAATTTAGGCAGCATTACCTGAAATTCTCTCTGAAAATACTGGCATATCTTTGGCTACACCAATCAAAACCAACATTGATAAGTATCCTGATGTGACATATGGAGAAAAAAAAATTGTAACTTAACTTACACCTGCACGTAAGATTTAGTTTTTATATAGACAAGTTCAAAATACTTTAATTGCTCTATCTGATTATACACTGACATGTTTACCATGAGGGAGATGGATTAGACTGTTTTGCCAATTTGCCACCTGGCTTGAATGCTGAAGGTCATAAACAACCTATGGCTTTCACTGCTTCAAAATTATACCAGTGCCAGAAAATTGTAGAGAAGCAGTATTGAGTTATTCCAGCTGAGTTCTTCCAAATACTGTACTATAGACATAGCTGTTACAATTCCTGTTGCAAGGATTTGTGCTGCAGTCATTATTCAACTAATGTAATCAAATTTCTCATTCCCACTGGCCTGAGTGGACATTGCTTGCTGTCTTTACCTGTGGTGTAGTCTACTTTGAAATATGCACAGTAGGATGGAAGAAGGATAGTACACTATTTTAGTGTCAACAGGTTTTAAGTATAGTCAACTTTCTACTTACTGCCTGTGGATCTTTCTTGCTTTACTTATAGGCTGTCATCCAAAATCCCTTGATGCTAATGAGAGTTTCAGAAAGACAGATTTCAAAGTTGTGAGTACTGACTGCTCATGTCAAGTAGAAGGGAAGCTCTGGCTAATTGCAAGTGCGGCATTAACAATACAAACAACAAATCTCATCCTCTGTTTTTGGACTGACAACTTTAATATGGAGCCTTGAGATTAAGGGAGTCAAGTATCAGAGAAGATGGATGACAGAGTTGTTCAAGGGGGCAAAGTCTTAGCTAGCATCAATTAGTGTAACTGCAGTGATGCCACCAGTGCAATCCCAGTGTGTTTCAGGTGAGAATCCAGCCCAGAGTCGCTAATTAATTGCAGCATTATGCCTAAAATATTATAAACTGAAAAGTAATGAAATCCGTGACAGAGCTGATGCCTCTGACATCCTGTCCTGCATTCATTTCTCTAGACTCTATTCAGACAAAGTAGGACAGTTTCCGTCCTCCTTACTGCAGGACATTTGTTGTAATTTCACTGAAGCCATTTATACTGCTGAAGCAACCTAATTATGATTAGGAAAAGAATACTGGCAGTTCTTAGTCACAAAAACATTCATCCTAAAATGATTATATGGAGATGGTATATATTTAGCATATCTATTTTTGGTTAAGCTCTCTCTAGCAAGATTGGTGGTAATTTTACAAAGGATAAAAATGGATCAGCAGCCTCTTCCTTCAGTATCTTGCGAAGCATAAAACCTCTTTAAAACTGAAGTGGTTTGAAAAATGCAAAATGTTGTAATTGTTGTAAATTGATATGTGCAGAGTAGAGTAATTTAAAAATCATTAGAAGTATGCATTTTTTAAAGTAAAGTGCTTCAAAAAGAAATGAAGGCATAATACAGTGTATTAATATAGTTCAAGACATCTCAAATTGGTTCCAAAATTAAACATCAAAAACTACAGCTTGAAAAAATAATTAGGTAAAACCATCTCAGTGCAATCAGAAAACTCTTCAGGTTGAGGAAATTGCAAATTATGGGTGTCAGTCATTCTGATTTGCCAAGGACAAGGGTATTCACTACAAACAACTCTCAGTAGTAAAAATAGCCTTGAAATTTCTTCAGTACATGATGTGATCTGTTATGCATTTTCTATAGACTGCTCTGCTCTGTGCTGGTACTTCTACTCTATGCCCTGTTTTAGACAAATCTCAATAACTTTTTAATTACATTATAACCATTCTTCATTGCTTTGTTCTGAAGAAATGATGGACTTACTTAATTTCATCTAACTGTCCCCTTTTTTTAATTTGTGAGGAGCATTGACTATTACTGCTCTGCTAATTAAAAGGATGATTGAAGTTTCCCCTGCTGTACATTGTCTGACATTGTACAAAGTACTGTATATTTCATTGAAGAGAAAAAAAAATACTATGTGTGACTAGTTTGATTTGTATCTCCTGTAGAGTTGCAAGAGTTTGCAAAAAGATATCTGGTGAGCAAGATTTCTATTAAAAACTTAGTAGTTAAAGATTGGAACACTTAATATGTGTTGCTGGAAAATTTAAAACATGAGAAATTTAAGGCAGTGAAGAAGCACTCCAATAAAAATTAATTTTCCTGCATGTTGAAATCAGTCCAGAGGGAACCAGAAATACCTGATGTAATCATGTATTGATTTAAGAAATAGGATAAGTCAAGGGTATGAGATATACAATGAGGAGACTTGGGATGTTTTTCAACTGATTGCTGCTTATTTTGCAGATATGCCAAGAATAATGGCTCTTTCCTTCCCCTTTTCGTCCTGAAAATTAAGATTCTTAATCTATTGCTGCCTGCACCTCATTCAGCAATTATTGGCAATGTCCCTTACTTAAGTCAACTTTTGTAAATCCTGGTCTAATCCAGGAAAAGGTATTTCTTATGTCACTAAGTGGAATCCGCAGACCCAATTTTGGATGCTTCTATCCCAGCAGCTCTTCCCTTATCCAGGAGCAAGGTGCATTAATTACTCTGGTGACAGCATTGTGGTCCTGTTTATCCTGCTTTCTAGGTACTTAACAGAGCCTTTCCTCTCTGTACGCATGGCAGTGGGTCTCTACAGGGAGTCTGCTGTGTCCAGGACCTGTCCACCTCAATGTGTTTTGCGTTAGGCCAGCTCCAGCAGATCTGTTTCAAGAGTAATGAGAGTTTAACATAAAGCTGTCATGACCTCAGTTGAGTGATTATTTAGTAGCAAAACCCAGCAACTAAGGGGGATTTCAGTAGCAATTCAAAGTGGTTCAGGCACGTCCAGATTTAGGCAAGCTGAGCAAAGCGTTTAAGGGTCTAACTTTTGGATTTAGACATTCAAAGTAGTTAGGTGCCTGCATCTCTTTTTGCATCTCAGCCTTATCAGCTACATGGTATTCGATCTACTAGACAGTGATGAAGAACCCTAGTAAAACAACTGGCAGGCTGTAGTATGGAAAGGACTTTTACAAATACTCTGTATCCAAGGAAATACTCCACAAGAATCCTTTATAAAAGAGGTTTAAGTAAAGTAAAGAAGTTTGGGGAATGTTCTGCTAGTTTTGTGGATGCTGTAACGGAGGGGGAAAAGCAGCCTAGGTGGACTTCAAAACAGTAGCAATATACAAAATCTTCCACTCTTAATTTGCTAAGCCAAGACTAGTTATGAAATGTCGACAAGTTATCCATAACACCAATATTTAAAGAAGAGTTCTTGTGTTACAAGGGAGCTTCCCTTTCTTACAGCAGGAAAAGCACAAATGGGAATTCTTAAAACGAGAGTATAAAAAAGTACTAGAATAACTACAGTTTTTGTCCTTCGATGAATTTCAGAACATCTATTACACAAAATGTGTTGCATAGGCCCCTGAAAAGCAGATATTTATAATATTTTTTTATTGTCATGGTAAGAGTGCTACAAAAATAGCTATCATTTCAATATGCTTATGCAGCAGAGTCTATGCAGTTTAACTTACCTGTCAAAATAGGAAAGTGCTATTGATAAAAGTCAAATTCATGGGAACTTTATTTTCTCCTTCATATTGCATTTTTTATCTTTTTGATTGTGTAGATTGTTGCAGGCATAACTTATATGGATATTTAAGGAATTCGTGGATTTTGCCTTCTTGAAGGACTTTTGCTTAAATGTTTAGACTCAAGTAATACTTTCTAAATGAAAAAAAATTTATAGTAATTACTCAAGAACATTTCAGTGGTGATAGAGCAAAATCTCCTTGTGTATTGTAGCTGCAGTGCACATTCAGGCATGTCACTCTTCAGCTTAGGAAGCCTTGGCTATTTTATAAACAGATTATTAAAATAGTAACTATGACCTTGTGATCCAAAATCATTTTCTGATGGACTGCAGAGAGCTGATTATTCCCATGGCACATTTGCATTTTCAGCTCCTACTCTCATCACCCATGCATTCATTACAAAAATGCCTTGAAGAAGGGTGGCCAGCCTGGGAATGCCTCTGTCAGCTCTGTGGAATGAGAAGTAGCAGGGAATCTTTGAGGAGTATGTGACTGGGCACCATCTCCTGGGGGTAGCAGTACTGCCTCAGCAAAGCAGTGTTTGCATGCGTGAGAAGTGATGACTTAGGAGAACAATGAAGGCAGCACAGAAGGAAGAGACTGAGCAAAATTCTAAAGGACACTCCTTCCCTTCTTAAGATTTACAATCACTACTGCAGTTGTATCGCAGGCGCTGAGGAGTGTGGTAGCAGTGCTCACTTAAAAGCCAGGGTTGTGTCCCCAAGGTGCCGCTTCTCCCTTGTGCAGGAAAAATGCAAGTCACGAGCTGCATCTTTGCTTTAACAGCAACAAGACGGAACAGCAGCTACCAGATGCATGGTGCTATTTCTGTTCGTGCTGCTGACACAGAGGAAGTTAATGGTTTATTTACTGGGAGCTGCTTCACCTCTCTCTCTACTCGTCTTCACAAATGCAGCGATGAACATAGAAATGTTTGCTCCTTGTCCGTGTAAACACTTTTCAGATTCAGTCACCAAGCACTGTATGACTTTTCCTAATTGAGACTGCAGTCCTTGGTTTTGTGAAAGAGCTTCTTATGCCTGGCCGTTGAGTTTGGCCAAGAAACTGCTTATTTGTACTAAAAAGAGAGGAAGCAAGACCAGCCTCTTCAGCTGGTTTGACTTTTGATTGCGAAACCGAGATATGTCTCAGAAGCTGGTGGTGACCTTTAGTTTCTCACAGCAGTCATTATTGTGATAGAATTTGTTTGTTGGGAACGCTTAGTTCCTCAGGCTTATTTTGGTTGATCCACTATTTCTGTCTGTCGGTGTAGCCTTGCTCTTCCCTGAAAAAAATAATTTTTTAAAAATGAAAGTATGTCTTTTTAAAATTATCCAGTCCTAGCATGTTGATGCAGGTTCTGAAAGTCACTATCCCCTTTCCTTCTCTGTTCCAACTCTATGTCCAATTTAGGCAGCAGTGGCATTTTTGCCATTTGGGGGCTGTCATTGCTTGAATGATGAATCTGAGGTGATGTTCCTGTAATATGTTGAGAATTAGTACCAGTGCCCACCTTTTGAGCCCTTCAGCTATATGATAAGTAAAATATATCTTCATTAATGAAGTCAGCAGGTAACTCTAGTGTACAGAACACAGGACCTGGATGTGGTAAGCACTCACTGTAGCAAATTTTGTGAGTGGACTCATATTGAAAGGTAAGCCAGTGAATTAAAAATGGTGCCTACGCTTTGCAAATAGTGCTTAAGTAAATCGTTACTTGTTTACTGAATATTACTAGTTACTTATTACATTTACTAATTAAATAATTGTGGAAAACTTTATGCTGTGAGCACAGCCCTAGTCAGTGTTAATAATAGTAGTTTTGTGTATCATGAAAGATTTAGTGCTTTTATAAAGATATATCCTGACCCACTCAGGCAATCTGATGAATCTTTGCTGAAAATAGGTGTCTCAAAGTCTTTATTTTCTTTTGATGTTGTGTTAGTTCAGGCTGTACCTGTGAGACAGCTTTATTAAAGATACCTACTGAGCTGTCTATTTGCTTGTGTCCTTTTTCTCTAAGAAGTCATTTGGTTGCTCTCCATGTTTCTCATCATTATCATAGGCCTCATCCTTTCCCTGATTCTCATGGTCTGTCACTTACTCAACAGGTTTCCCATTTTTCCTACACAACTGGCTTTTCAGCCCGAGGAACTGCGGATTGCTTTTTCCCCTCTGTGAGTGAACACAAAGGCATAGCTTTCGTAGCTTTCATGTCACTCATTACGGCTCACGATAGATTGTTCTGGACTGCTTTCTTACTCGTCTCCTGATGAAATAAAATATTGAACAAGTTAGACGTTGCACAGCATTTCTTTTTGTGGTTCTCAGTGTATTGTGAAGGATTTCAGAGCTTGTTAGTCAGAGTATGAATCTCCAGTGATGACTGTAATCTCACTGCTTTACAGTATGTACGATTTGAAATCAAACAATGGAGACAAATCAGAATACAGGACCAGTTTTGACAAGGAAACTCCACATTTACTTGGGAAGCAGGTATTTAAAAAATGTCCTGGTCAGAATACTGTGTGGTTCTCCTCACCCTTGCGTCAGTCTAATTTTCCTTGCCATGAGGTTACACTTTTGCTGGTTTATTTTAAATAAGCCTTGTCTGACCTGCCAACCTGTATCATCTCTAAGAAGGAGATGGGTTCTGCAGCTTAAGTCTCATGCATGGCAAGCACAGCATAATTGTGTTCTGCTTCACACTGGTACTGTGACTGGGTAAACAGAGATACACCCGATAGCGAATGAGTAGTCCTTTTCAGTGGTATCAGTTTTCAGAGCTTTGGCTGCCTGAAGTGAAATGTCTGTTAGTATGTTTACCATTTCCAGTCCAGATTCATCAGGCTGTATTGATTATATTTTTGCACTGTAAAAATACCATTTTGAACCACAGCAAAATCGATAGAGGGAGAGAGTTTATATATATATATATACACACAAATTGGATTTGGATCAGGAAGAAAATATCCTTCATCAGATTAAAAATAAAGCTGGAAAAAAAAATCCTGTGGTAAAAGACTTAGGAAGGAAGAAAAGTTTCTCTGTTTTTTCCCATGCCACTTATATACCTGCCCTTTGGACCTTTCTGTCTGCCAACTGCTTACTTTTCTACATGAATAAATTTTCATGCAAATTGAAGCTTCCAGTTTGAAAAGATACTTTCAAGTAGGTGTAGCATTATCAGAGACTACACAAGGGTTTTTTTAAAAATGCATTTACATTCATGTATTTTGAGATACACAATAGTGTTAATGGCAGCCTTCCCACTATAAGCCAGAAGAGCTATTTTTGGAGTACTTAATGCATCAGAAATAAGTTCAATGAGATGATGGTAGGATTATTTCCAGAAAGCAATTAAAACCATCACTAAATTGGTGATGAAACATTCTGAGTAACGAACAGCAAGGATATGGCGTTTTAGTTCCAGTGGTTTTATTTTGTTTGTTGTGGCCTGTGGTAGAAAGATAACAGAAGCCGTTAGATATCTGTGAGGCAACATGCCAGAAAGGGTTTCTGGAAAAAGCTTACAGTAGGAAGGCTTAAAATGAAACAATGTTTGGAGAATGGAGAAATTTTGGACAAGTTTTGCCATTCATAGAAATAGTTGATCAATGTGCAGTAATTCGGTCTGAATTACCCCAGATAATAGTCAGGGCTGTGTGAAGTTTAGATTGCCCCATTTTGTTCCAAAGACACTGACTATTCAGTAGTACTTTTCTGCAACTCTTGACTCCCTGAGGAAGACACAGCCTCATCAAGTACCTCATTGTCTCCTGGTAGAACGGCTCCTAGAATAATGCAGTTCATAACATGAAGGAGAATGGTGAATAGATTATTATTCAGTTAGACTGATCTCAACTCTGCTATTTTTCAGTTGCCAGTGAGACCCCCAAACTTACTTACTTGAATTGCTAATTTACTTCATAGCAAAGCCAGTAGATCTACTGATGATAAAATAGGAAACAGTATCAGTTACATAATCGGGAGGGAAGGGGGGTACTTAATGCAAGTCAAGTAATAAAAGACATTGAGAACGTGCAAGAAAAGAATGATATTTAAGGAAAATCCAGGTTTGTGTAACACGCAGAAAGCTGTAAATAGTTGTGATGTCTTATGAGACTCTAGCATTGTTCAGAGCCAGAAATGAGAGTAAATATGAGCAGGACCTGTTTTCTCCTTGAGAATTTTTCCAATATCATTCCTCTTGTGTTTAACATAGCTTTATATACTTGCTACAGTCTCTTTCTTCATGACAATGTCAGAAAGGATAAATACCAATGGCTGAATAAATTTAAGCATTGCAGTCCAATAACAAACCGTAATAGAAAACTGTTTCAGACACAAATGTCTCAAGCTGAATGAGATGAATTTCACCATTTGTCTTTTGTTTGTATGGGCCACCAAGTCCCACTTTGTACAAGAGCAGAACCTGTGGGAATGACTGTGGAAATTATTTTGCAGGTATATGTTGAATAAATGCAATAGTTTTGCAGTGTTCATGTAATTAACATCAAAGTGTTGATTTGAATTTATATAAAAAATATAACAAAGCACTCAAACTCGCAAATTGTGGTAGTGTGAGGTGACCTTTTATATATTTCATTGTCAGATGTATGCATGTGATGCATGGAGAAAAGGACAAGAAGTACTGCAAGAGAAATTTAGATTGAGAGAATGTTTATCTCTGAAGAGGTGGTGGTATGGATTACCTAGTCTGATTGTAGGTTCTTTGTTGCTGGGAGCTTTTAAGGAATGCCGGGTGTGATTTAATTTGGAACAAGGAAGAATAGGTGATGGAGTAAAGTCCTCTGTACCTCTATTTTCTGTTATATAAATCTACAATAAAATAGGCAAACTGGGCTATGCAAGTAGATGCATGTCAGAACTGTGTGTTATCTTAGTTTTCTGACAGTAGAGCAATAGAGGTTTGGGGTTTTTTTGCCAAACGGTTGTCAGTCAGTCAGCGATGATCTATCATATTGATTTATTTTTGTTTGTACCAAATTTCACATAAAGTTCTATGACATTTTCCCATCAAGTGGTGCTTGGTGGTGTGAATGGTAGGGAGAAGGTGTAGCAGTAATTGCTAGCGAATTCACCTTTGCTGCCTCTTCCACACAGGAACCTGATTTCTGTTTGTGAGAGGAAACACCTTCAGAAAACCTGGCAGCTGACAGCCAAAGACTTGAAAATTGGTTTGCAGACACTTCCAAGTCCCTTTGATTTCCAGTTCAGGATTGAAGAGCAGGTGTCACTGAATACTGGCGTAGCCTCTGTAATACTTCTGTGTTGCCTCTGTAGAAAAACTGTCCCTAGCTTGATGGTTTATTGGCATAGATGTGGTTGGCTAAAACTGTAAAATTATTGCACACCTAACTGACATACTGTGATGCTGTTGGAGGAGCCTGAATTAGATTCAACTATAACATTCAGATTGCCAAAGGACTTCATTTAAATTGGGAAAATAATATAAGCGATACCATAATAGTGACATCTTTTGTGGTACAGTTAAAACTTAGTATGTACATTGAACCTCTATTATGCACTCTCTCAGGTAGCCTTCTCTAGTTGGGACAAGTTTCCATTAGGTTTTACTGAAAAAAATAGCTCAGGTGCTTTTGAAATTCCTAAAACTAAATTTTTGAACATTTTTGTGGTGTAAAAAATTATATTAATATATTAATAAAGTCAGTGCTGAAAATGAAAGCTAGACCGGAGTTGTCTCCAGGACACAGCAGGAAGGTAATTTAAAAAGCTCAGGAACATTGTTGAAATTATCATGCGAGCTTATTAAATGCAATGTATATTTAAACTGAAAAAGCTTGCTTTGTTAGGCCTTGAGAGGTGATTTTTTGCTGCCTGCAGCAGTTAAGCTTCTTGGGCGAAAGTCAGGATAGATTAATTTCAAATCTTTATGGGAAACCACGCTATTAAAAAATGGATAGCAAAATTATGAATGTGATACATAAGGTTTCGAGTGCCTGTAGAACAAGACAGCTGTGAAGGTGAAGAAAAGTAAAAAGCAAGTGTTTTTGTAGTATTTGACCGCTTTTGCTTACATATAATTTTGTATCCTTAGCATGATTTTCTAAGAGTTATTTCTGAAACGTGTCAAATTAACTATAAGATCTTCCCTTATCATTCCAAATTATAAAATATTTAGCTTTAATTTGCCTTTCATATCACATAAAAAGAAACTTATTATAAAACACATTTGAAAGAACTCATTGTTGACTTAGGTAATTAAAATGAAGCATGTGGAGTGAATTTTTAATGCTTTTTAGATTAGCTCAGGAATGATCAACATATTTGTCTCCTTCTCGAGAATACGTACAAATAATGCTTCACAGCTGACATTTGCTTTCTTCCAATAAACTTAATGAGTACCAAGAATTAAGGACATGTCAGTAAAAATTCTAATCTGAGGTGAACATTCTTTAAGTCTTTTATTCATTAATTGGTTTAAGTCTAAGGACTCTGAATTTTAGATCTGATAAAGACTGTGTTTCATGAAAGCCTGTAAGAAACTGCAGGGGTCAGTTCAGGCCAGCTCCCAGCAGTTTGCCAGTACGTTGCTTGCAGTGAGTCTGCACAGATGAGCTTTTTTTTTTTTTAAATAAGGAAATTAACTTTCCAGCCCTACACTTGGAGAACCTTGTTTTGACTGCAAAGTGTACAGGTACAAGAGCTGAAACAAGGCCGTGAATTACTGTGAATTAGGGTGACTCTGTTGGTTTCATGGGAGCTATGAAAATTCAAGCCTACTGAGGATTTGGTCTCTTGGCCACAGACCAGCCTTCAACCCACGACACTACACAGGATCTGCCTAGAGCACAGGCAGGCGAGCTGAGCAGGCACATATCCCACTAAGCAGCGTTGAAGAGGAGTGGGAGAGAAGAGATAGCCTTTATGTAAGCCTACAAGCCTAAACAGCAACACAGTTGAGGGACTTAACGAATTGTGTGTTGCACTGTATACTGTGAGGATGGTTAGCAATTAATCTAACAGCATAACTGAAGGCTTGTGACGGAATACGCCCAAGATGACTTTTCTAACCCAAACTATAACCTCTTGTCACCTGCCTTGCTTCTTACCTTAAATAAGTCAAATCCCCCGTGCTCTTGTCCTTTGCAGTCTTGTCCGATGGCAGAGCTTGTGACTCCTCAGTAGGACAGTCCCTGTCCAGACTGATCTGCATCTCCTCCCTTGCTCTGCCTGTGTTATTTCTTTTATTCCTCAGTGGGCTGATTTAGCTCAGCATGCTGCCAGGTATTAACCTAGGAAAATAAAGTGAATAATTATCTGCCAGTTTCATTATCTGAATCAGCTCACCGCAGCTTCAGATTATAAGCTCCAGGCAACAACCACAGAGCCAGGAGAGGGATGGAGAGGAGGCGGAGTAGAATAGCTGTTTTGGTCGGAGGTGACATCTTTGTGTGGCTCAAGTGCTGCACCTACCCATAGCTCAAAGCCCTTGCCCTGCTCTGCTGGCCTTTCAGGGGTTACCCATAGAATTTTGAGGTGCTTCTGAATTCTGTAGAATCGACTGCTGTGGAAGGAGACAGATGCTTCATTGAGCAGAAGAGTTGCATGATATCAGTCTTGCTGACTGGGTTCAATGCTTTCTGAATTTTTACCGCATCAGCTTGATTTAAAGCTATTTACTTATTTCAAGTTATTGTATCATTTGCCATTGCATTCGGTCACTGTCCACTCACTCAAATATCTCATTTTGTCTAGTCTGCTATGGAAACCCCATCTCTCAATACCCACACAAATGATAACGTGGCTCCCTGCTATGCTGATATTTCTGTACTTGTTTGTCTTCAGGAGGAGCTAAGGAGTTGTTTTGCATTTAAAAACAGGACAACCTGAACTGATGATGCCTTTTTTTAATCTTAGTTGTTTGAATTAGCTATGGATTAAAGCTGCATGTACTGCCACAGCATTAATAGGATGACGTTAGGCTTAATTTCCCTTGCCTTGCATAAGAAGTCTGAGGAGAATCTTGGATTTGCATGGCAGAAAAATACATTATCACAGTAAACAACATTTCTGAAGCCTTGTATTAAATCATCAAAACAAATGTAAGTCTCAAAAAGGCCTCAGTGGCCATAAAGTATGTGTTGGCTGAGCAGCAGAACAATGTGGGTAACTGAGGAAAGTGTCTGGCCCCAACTAAGAAACCAGTTTTCATTATATCTAGTGCTTACAGAATTGGTTAGACTCGCATCAGAGAAGATTTAGATGAAATGCTGGGGAGAAATGCATTACTAGAAAGAAAGGCAAAAGCTAGATAAGATCATTCCAGCCTTCCTTTGCTGGAGTAGGTTTGACACTTACTTTTTCTGTAACACTTTTCACTCAGTTACCAGTATCTGGTCACTATGCCCTGGCTTGCTGACAGAGACGAAGTGTGAAAACTGAACAGCTGGGTGCAGGACAACTAACCTGACATTTCCTATCACACAGCCAGTTTGGGGTCCAGAACTTGTGCTACTGTATCATTTGTCCAGGACAATGTGGTTGGGTTTGAGGAATCCAGAGTATTCCAACACGTGAAAAATAAAGGAAAATTTGTTTGATTGTGCTGTGATCTTATGTGGGAAAATAAGATTTAAAAAAGGACCCTCTTGAGTGAATACTGTGTGCTGACCGGCCTAGCATATTTTTTGTGAGATAGGAAATCTTATATCTCCATTAAACTGATTGAACTTATGAGCCTAAATAGTCATTTTATTCCTTGTGTGAAATGTGGGAAAATAATGGAAAACTTTCAAGCATTTTAAGATCCATTTAATTTGGGGTTGTAAAATAGGAATACGTGCAAGATCTGTGTCCCTGTGGTAGGGAAGTGCCTACATTGCCTTTGGCTCCATGTTGGTATTTCTTCTGTTTGTTTGGAAAATGAATTTGTCATGACTAGACTGCTGGGTAGACAGACAGTGGTTAGTTGAGCATGCATGCCGTGTGTGGGAATATTTTCAAGGTTTTCCACAGCTGGTTCCTCCATTGCCACTTCTGTGTACTGATGCCTACAATATTCCTAGTTTTGGTATCAGTTGAGCTAAGACAGTCTCACAACTGAGAAAAAACTTTGTAGTAGACGCTCAGTCCATAAGGGTCAAAAGATCTCCCCAATTTGCCCCCAAATACTGTAAGCTACAGAATATTTCTTAAAATCCTCTTAGCAATCTTTACCATTTACAGTAAAGTACCAAAAGCAATAATTTTAATGGGCTAGAGGGAGATCAGGCGAGATCAAAGGCACCCCTCTAGCAGCCTAAATCCTTGAAGTAGCAGGTAATTTGTTAGATTTAATTCTCAGGAGTTAGCCCAAGCCCCAAGCTATAAAGATAGGTTAAAATAATATCAGTGTTCCTCTGCCAGTCTGGCTTGGTGGTGATTCTTTTGTGATCCCAGATCCAGTGGGATCATTTTACTTCCTGACCATAGGAGCAAGTATTTGGGCAACTTCAGTACCAGTGAAATAACAGAGCACATCCCCCCTATAGTCCTCTGAGTGGTCTCCCACATTTCCAAGGAACAAATAAGTAACAAAACAAAAAAGCCAAGCCAAATTATGCAACAAGGGGAAAGAAATCCTTCCAAGCACCTGCAGCCAGGCAGGCAAAGGCATGAAGCATTACGTTAATACATGATCGGCAGGCAGCTATCAAGTCTTTCTAAGAAGGGACTTATCCCAAGCTCAACACATTTTTTCATTTGAATATAGCAGAGCAATCTCTTTCCTTGTCTTATATACCCTTTTGCAGTAATATCATCAGATAATTATGTCAGAAGAGTAAAATCAGCTATTTTTTGTGTAGCTGATTTTGACTTCCTTAATACCTCGCAGTTGTTTTTACTGAATTTTATCTTAGGTTCTTTACCATAGCTCCTTCTTCTGAGGGTTAATTTGAGTTTGATCATGCTCTTCCAGTTTGTCACTCACCAATTCTTTCGATTGCACTCTGTGCCATCACCCCAGCTACTAACAAAAGTAATGGCTCGACTCTAACTTGAGACAGAGCCCAGCATGTCTGCGATGTCACCGTGCAGTTCTATTTCTGTGCTCTTGGAGGGGGGTGTTAAAATGGTTGGAATTGACAAGATTTCAATTTAAACTTTAAAAACTTGGCTTGCTATATACAGTGACAGCGTTTGTCACTACAAATGCTTTTATGAATGTTTATATACAATAGTTCCAAGATATAAACGATCGTTGTTTAAAATCTGTCAAAGGAAAAGTATTGCCACAACTAAATATGTAACACTGACATTTGGAATCAGAGCAGACATGATTTTTTGGCTTGCACTTGTAGTGCTCTCAGCTGCTTTCCGAGAGGAAGAAGGAGGAAACATTTCTGTGGCAGGTTAATTGCAGAATAACAAGCAAATTCTGTCTCTTGACACTAATTATTCTAAATAAATTCAAACTACATAGAAACCTTTTATAATGAAGGCATTCTTTTCAAAGAACAACTTTAGTCTAAGTGGAATTAGAATACCAATTGGCGTATTGTGATATATTGAAACAATTCAGGACTTTCATTCCACTTCAGAATAAGTGGTGTTCTATGATGCCCTTGTAGAGGAATTGTTCTGAGTGCACTGAAGGAGGGAATCCTGTCTTTCCAAAACAGCTTTTTTAGTTCCTTAGCACTTTTCTCATGAAAGTCAGGAAGGAAATAAAAAGTTTTAATCCTTGAAAGCTATTTTAGCACTAGGCAGATCTTCCTGTCCTGCAAGCCATGTAACATTGTATTCTGCTGTCAGAGTGGAGTGCTTTCTCTTCTTCTTTCTCGCTCTTATCTTTCTGGTGGCTCTTCTTACTGTAAGTGAAGGCCATTTGGCCATCACTACAAGTGTCTGAATATCCCAAAGACTTTTGCTTGCATGGATTTAAGGTGCTACTTTATGCTTTCATTCTGCTCACTTGCAATATTTGAGTTTATGATAAATTTCAGAACTGAGGCAGCAGGACCTAGGAACGATATGGCGTGTTGTTAGTAAAGGCCTCACCTGAAATCAGTGAAAAGATGCAGAATTTTTTTGTGTCATTGTTTGTCTGGTTCAGACCCACTGCCCTACCATAGGCAAAGCCATCACTTTTGCAGTTCCCACCCCAAACAAATAAATGATGTTGCAAGTAACTGCTAAAGATTGTGTAAGTCAGATTGTGTAAGGTCTGTACTGGGTGATGAAATCCCATATCCATCTAATCCACCTGATGAGTGATATTACTGTGGAAGTGATTAAATTTAGTATTGTTGCAAAGTCTATTTGCAGTATGAAACTGCCCTTTCACGTTATGTGCTTTTGTAATCTGATGCAGAGCTGTGTACCCTGGACTGTGGCAGCCACGGTGTCTGTTCGAGAGGGATATGCCAGTGTGAAGAGGGCTGGGTGGGACCAACCTGTGAAGAGCGTACTTGCCACTCTCACTGTGCGGAACACGGCCAGTGCAAGGATGGGAAGTGTGAGTGCAGCCCTGGATGGGAAGGCGACCACTGCACCATTGGTAAGGGAGTTTTGTACCTCTAGAAATAAAATATATACAGTCTTAACCAGTTATACAAACATTTGCCAGAGCCATCAGGCTGATTCAAGTAATTTTGGAATAAACAGAGACCCAGAATCAGACCAGCTGTCAAAAGGTGCCTCTGCACTGACAACGCATCCTGCTTGTCCCAGAGCATAACAACTCAGTTCTGCTTTCTATTTAGAGGAAATAAAACAGATGAATTAATTAAAAAAACCCCACAAAAATATACGAAAGAAAAATATCTCAGTCCTAACGTATCTTCGGGCTGTGTTCATACTTGAACTTTGAGTCAGGAAGGAAAGGAAAGTTTAAGAAACAGCTCTGTCCCCTCACATTTTCTGTTACTAAGCCTAAGCAGTTCTTGTATTAAATCTCTTGCCTTCATGCCTGAGGATTTATGTATTTTACTTATTACTAGAGGTGTTTTTTCTATAGCTGGTTTGTAACTATTCCCAATAAGGTAAAGCTTTCAGATCTTTATAGGAGTCATTACTTTACTATACCAACATAGTAGTTATATTTTCAATTAAATACAAAAGGTTTTTGCAAAGTCTAATAGCATTTTGCCCTAAACTGCCCAGAAGCAATATTATTAGTAAACATTTTAATTGTTTATAATAGCAGGGTATCTAATTTTCAGAGGTAACAAGCATAATTTTTCATGTTTGCTTCTTGAAAAAAAAAGTAGAATGTTTTATCTTTATCTTGATCCTTTTAAGATAATTCATTCACCTGCTTTAGAACTTACTAAATCAGAATTGCTAAATGAAAAATTAGATTTGTGAAGGAGGAAAAGACAATCTTTTCTAAAGATTGTCTAGAGCAAATCCAGAAAAGGACCAAAATAATTAAAAAGAGCTGCTCTTCACATTGCAGGCACTAGCAGATATGACTCAAGCTGTCCTCTGCATGCTCATCATCAAATGGAGAACTATCGCATACACAATGTATTTTGATCCCAGTAGCAGGAATAGATCTGACCGCAGGGAGAGGGAGGTGTGTTACAGCTAACCAACAGGTGGCAAGCTGTAAGCAAATGGTGTCTATATTTTCATTTGGGTACAGAAGTTCAATCCATCTCAGTTTTGTTCTTTTCTTTTTTAAGCTCACTACTTAGATGCTGTTCGAGGTAAGTTTTTCATGTCAGTGTTGTCAAAGAATAATGAAAAGACACAAAAGCATTGAGAATGGAGTGTTTTGTGTTACCTGTTTTGTCTGAGCTTCTGTGCTGCTAAGTTGCCAGAATAGGTAAAACATTTTTTTAATGGAGATACATACACCCACAGAGACTAATAGAAAAAAAAAGATTTGGTTTCTAACAAATAATGTGCTCAATTTATTTGCATAATTGTAGCAATGTAAGTGTGTTTTATGTGGCCATCTAATGTGCTATTAGGGAAATCAGTTTTTTGCTCTTGCTTCCCATTCTAAAGTGATGACAAAGGCGAGGACTTGCTCAAAAAAAAATTGTATTGAATCTGTCTTCTTTGAGAGCAAAAATTTTCTTTTGTTTTTCCCTGTCATTTGTCATTGAAGTTTCTTTTGATGGAGAAGTAAACTCTTTTAAAAGCTGTCTATGCTAGATGCCGTATAGTTCTCTTCGAATCATTTGATACAGGAGTTAAATTTTATGTTGGTTTGTACCTGGTGCTGTTCATTTGATTTCTGTGCCTTGCCACAGGTCATACTTGGTCATGTCAGTAAAAGTATTTTGCTTATTCAGCCTCTGTGCTCGGCCCTGGTGAGACCGCTCCTCGAATCCTGTGTTCAGTTCTGGGCCCCTCACCACAAGAAGGATGTTGAGGCTCTGGAACGAGTCCAGAGAAGAGCAACGAAGCTGGTGAAGGGGCTGGAGAACAGGCCTTATGAGGAGCGGCTGAGAGAGCTGGGGGTGTTTAGCCTGGAGAAGAGGAGGCTGAGGGGAGACCTCATTGCTCTCTACAACTACCTGAAAGGAGGTTGTGGAGAGGAGGGAGCTGGGCTCTTCTCCCAAGTGACAGGGGACAGGAGAAGAGAGAATGGCCTCAAGCTCCACCAGGGGAGGTTCAGACTGGACATCAGAAAAAAAATTTTTCACAGAAAGGGTCATTGGGCACTGGCAGAGGCTGCCCAGGGAGGTGGTTGAGTCACCTTCCCTGGAGGTGTTTAAAAAATGGGTAGACGAGGTGGTCAGAGACATGGTTTATTGGCAGATAGGAATGGTTGGACTTGATGATCCAACATGTCTTTTCCAACCTGGTTATTCTATGATTCTAAGTACCTTCCCTGAGTCTGGCAGCAGTGTCTCTGTTCTGGCCATGCTGTGCAGAGCAATGGTGCACATGCCCTTTACAAATGCACTGCTAGCTGAAATATCAAACAATCCAATATTCCAGAAAGTTTTGGGTGTTTATTTTCTATTTATTTTGTTATTTCTTCAGAATTAAATAATGATAAAAACATGTAGGCATTCATTTGTTTACCCTTGTAGTCTTGAAGGATAACCACACACAGCAGCAACATATAATCGCATGCAAGAAAATAATTAACTCTGCAGGACAATGAACTGAAGTGGAAAACACATCCACACTTCTCAGAACAGCTTTCACATCCTGCCCTTTTCCCCAGATCCCCAGAAAGGGCAAATGATTGGCCTTTATAGTGTATCTAGTAGCGGCCAACCTCATGCTATTTTAGAGCAGTAATTTCCACAATTCCAGTGTGAGAAAATTATGCTAACTCGCCTATAACCAGCAAGAGGGTCAGACTTTCCGCTATCCTTGCGCAGGTGTCATTGATAAACTGTAATGAGTGTAAGAAGAGTAGTGATGATGTGTCTAGTTGCCAGGAAATGTGCTGCATGCTGGTCTGTATGTCACAACCTGACAGACCAATCGTTCAGTTGTCCGACTCCCTGGTTGGCTCCACCAAAGCCCTTTTGGAGCATCTTGGGGCTGCCAAACAGATGTGCAGACCGAGGCCTCTTTATTTTTTCTCCTGCAAAAAAAATTATCTCTGATAACATCTAAGTGTTTATGTTCACTATCAAGTACAGAAGACTCTCAGTTCCTGTATGTCCATGCTGGCAAAAAGAAAGAAGCTCTCTTGGAAGGAACGCCACTTGAGCTGTTAAGCATATTACTGAGCTTTATCCATTGTCCTGTGGCACCATGTGTGACATGGTGTGGATCTGACAAATGTCTGAGCTGGCACTTAGCTATGCAAGCAGATGGACATGAGCGTACAAATCCAAGAGACAATTCCCCTCTCACCCTTTCTCAGAGATCTAGCTGAGAATGTCCAAATTACTTTTGATTCAGAGCTTGCAAGTGTGTAATCCAAGGATGCTACAGTCGTTGTTCTAGTTTTGATCTACATTCAGAGCCACTTAAGGTCAGGTGTTTGTCATATTTCAATCAGCTGTAATGTGAAGGAAGTGGAACTGGGCATTGGAAGAAAATGCTCCCTCCCTTGCTTTCTGTGGAATGACTTGTAGTGTAGTGTAAATCAAAATGGTTTTTTCTCAGTCAGCTGAGTATTTATGAACAGAATAAAAAGGTCACCTTTTCTCTCTGTGATGTGTAGGATTATGGCCATACATGCCAGTTTGTCATTTAAACAATATTTTCCATGTAGCTCAGTTATAAACATTGATTATGTAGATACCTTCCTTTGTGATATACAATTTATTTTTCAATGAGTAAAGAAAGAGGTGGACACGACAGACTATTAAACATCATCTTATATGTTTACTCACTTTTTTCCTGTGCACAAAAAGTTACACACTGAAAATTCCTCATTCCTCTCTGAGAAATTACTTTTGAGCAAGCAAAGGGAGGGATCAGGGTGGTGATTTTTTCCATATTTGGCCAAATTATAAATGGCTTGCAAGGGAGCTGTGATCATTTGAAGGCACCAAATATAATACTATATGAAATAATGTTAAAGAATAATTGCAACTGAAAAGAACAGTCCTCCATGAAAACTTCTCTTTTACATTTTCTTTTCTAGATGGCTGTCCAGGTCTCTGTTACGGAAATGGAAGGTGCACTCTTGATCAGAATGGATGGCACTGTGTTTGTCAAGTGGGCTGGAGTGGCTTGGGATGTAACGTTGTCATGGAAATGGTGTGTGGAGATAACCTGGACAATGATGGAGGTATGATACATAATTCATGTATCTCTGCCTATTTGTCACATCCTTGACTGTCATTTAAATGTATAGTTTTAGTATATGTTTTCCTTTTTGTCACAGAATGTCAGTGTTCGTCTGTTTACTCAAGGAAGTTCTTCTACCGACTTCATCTATAAGGGAACAGACCCTTATGCTAGATGTAATTCAAGGCAGAAACAGTGTATGTGCCATACCTATCATCCCAGTACTTGGGTTTTTTTGCATAAAAACAACCAACCAACCAACATGTAACAAGTAATTTCTTATATCCTTTTTCCACTCTACCTCATGTTCAAGATAACTCTCTCATCTGTTTTGGAAAAGACAGCCAATGAATACACAAATGAAAAAAACTTTGTGCCTGTCAAAATGCATCCAGAGTTTAGTCTTACGTTAATATTAAATGAATACATTTGCAAGCATAAAGCATACATTTAGAGATTTTTTTTAACATTAATATCTTTCTTGATGTTTCCACTGAGACACGATGCCATTCTTGCCATTGTCTGGATCTACGTTTGAACAGTCATTGATTAAGCTAGTGTAGAAATTATACAGAAGCAGTTCTTGAAAGTACCATAAACAGAGCCCTGTGCTAAAATAATCATTCACTTTTTTCCACCAACTGGACCAGAGCATTTGGCACTAAGTGGTCCCTTCCTCAGACCTCTCTATTCTTGATTTGTTCTAAAGCTGTGTAACTTTTAGGTTTGCTGGGAAAAACATTCTTCTTTCATAAGTTAGTCTCTGCCTCCTTTCCAGTAGTTCATTCTAGTCCACAAGCTTCTGCTTTTTCCTCAGGAAAAACATTCAGAGTCTGTTTCAAACATACTGGTGGAGAAAAGCCGCAACCTTCCTTCCTGATTGTTCTCCAAGCCAATTATTTTTCCAATCTATTTCAGTAATACTCCTTTACTCAACTGTTAAGAAGGACTTTGCTTTCCTCCCTACCATACTTTACAGCGTGCTTGCCCCCATACGCACAGCTGTGCAGCTTTCTCATTCAGACTGCGAATGCCTCAAACAGTTACATTTTTTTCTTTAGCTTGTACACTGAGATATATTGAAACATATATTATTGTGTCACACTTACAGACCATCTTAGCGTCTTGGGTGAGATCCCATACCCCGTTCTACTGCCAAACCTTAATATAATGACTGTTTATTTTCTTCTAGGTCATTGATAAATTAAGCTTGATTTAGGGCCAAGAACTGAAGTCACTGTGGGATCTCAATAGAAACATTCTGACTCAGTGATGATTCCTCATTTACTGATACATTTTGAGACCTTCTGATTTTGTATCCTGTGGGCTCTAAGACCATGCTGTCCTTTGGCAAAAGCTTCCTTGTTTCTGAACCCCCATTCAAAATCTCCTTATTCTTCTCTTATCCTTCCTTTTTCACCTTATTTCCAAGACTTCTTGACAACAGTCTCTCTGCGCTGGTGTGTGTCCCTTTCACACAAGGTCCCACAGCTGGCATCGCTGCCCCCTATATGCGTTCCCATCTGTCTGATGTTGTCCCCTGCTGTCCTGGCCACTGACTCACTCACCTGCATTCTTAAATCTGTCCACAAAAACCCTGTTTAGCCTGTAATGTATGTAAAGCATTCTCTGATACACTCTATGAACTGGCTCTGTATAAACTGCCCTTTATTGTGATTTTGGGTGCTTTATATTCTGCAATAACAGTGAGTTATTGAAAGAGTCGGCAGTTTTAACTCTAAATCTCCTTGAATTTGTCAGTTTAAGGCAGACACTTAACATCATTTCACTGCAGGTTTTAAAAGCAATTTTCTCTTTCCTTTTTAATGGCAACATAACATGGACTAGGACAGCTCTGTTGGCATTACAATTAGAGATAAGTGCAGAGAGAAATATTTAATTAATCTGGCTACTACAGATGGGCTAAAAGTAATTAAGTTTCCTTCACAATCAATTTTATATAAGAAAAGAAAATTATATCTACATATTAAAACCACTTCTCTTTATATATAAAGTTCATAGGACCTGATTTGGCGTAAGCATAAATTAGAAAAATTCCGGGAAGTAATTGGAGTTATAGCAGTGTTACATTAATGCAAAATCAGAAGCTGATTCCTAGTGTTTCAGGGTTTGTAGACACAACAGTAAAAACAGAAATTGGGAAGGAGACATGACATTACCTGTTAAATCCTGTTCACTGGGAGCTTGTGCCTCAGACTATGAGAATATTATGGTGGCGTAACAAGTTACCATCCATCAAGCTATATAACTGGATTAGATTCATAAAGATGGAAACTGTTACTGTTTTCACTATAGTTGTGGTGAGTTAAGAGCATGTGCTCAGTTGAATTACAGAAACTCAGCTGACAGGTAGTAACTTCCTAACCCTTTAGGATGTGATCACGTTCAGTCAGTGATGCATGGCCCAGGATATCATGCTCTAGGCCTAATTAAGTGCCACTGTATATTCCAAATCATAGTATTCTCACCTAGCAAAGGTCTTATTCCTTCCAGTTGTGTTTAAATCAAACATTTATATCTCAGTCCTTAGGAGGCTTTTTGTGCCTAAAGTTCATTAGGAGGAAGTCACAACCAAAGAATAAAGTTGTAGTAAAGTTGAACAATTTCAAACAAATTCTAATTTCAGGACCTAGGCAGAGTGACAGTTTTGTGTAATTATTAGTTGATTTATTATGCGGTACTTTCAGAGACTGAAAACTGAGATTTTTACAATATAAAAATATATTCAAACACACAGTAGGAAAAACGTGTTAGAAACTGAAGTTGGAACTAATGCTCCAACTGTAGGGATTGAATAATGTCATCTATTTGGCATGAGGAAGTGATAGGGTAATTACTTGATCTGCAGTAACAGCACAAAAAGCTTTGGGAGGGAGGAAGTCTTGAATTCATTTTTTAAGGACTGGTATATTACATAAAGGCAAGCCACAAGTATATTCACAGGTTTCCCAGTTGCACAGACACTGAGGCACCAAATTCCTTATCAATGCAGTTACCCATGATAGTAAGGTTAAACACACACGGAAATATTTTCCTGAGCAGGGAGAATGTTTTCTTTCAGAGCCCCATTAGGATATGCTGTACTTGTAACCTGACTGTACCATAACTGCCATTCCCATTCCATCTCATAACTCTCTGTTAGATTTTTTTTCTACTTGCAGACTTAAGGGCACATTTACCTCTTCAAATATCACTACAAATATCATTGAAAAGGTCTTAGCATTATAACAGATGCACGACGGTATGGTTTGCACTTGCTCTTGTGGAGTGCATCTGCAGTCTGTTAGGAGTGTGATGTCCATTAAATAATGCCAAGAAGTCAGGCAGATGTCCTTTGTGGTGGGGACCTTCCTTCACCGTGGCTTCCCTCCACATAACGTTATTCCCCATTTCTCATTCTCCTTCTTTCATTGTCATGACTGATTTTTTTTTCAGTTTATAAGATGACAATGCAGCCCACCTGAGCAGGTCATTTTCTCTTGTCCTGCCATTATGTTAGACTCATTTAGAAGCTTCAGCACCTCCCAGAGATTGCTGGAAATCTCTGCCGAGTTCTGCAAAGTGAGTGCCTGTATCCTGGGTGCAAGGAGGCAGAGCAAGCTGCCGCAGCATTGGGACATGCAAGGTGCTCAGCACCAGCTCACAGGTCACCTCCCCCAGCCCTGCCAAGCCACAATTTACCTACTATTCTGTGATATATTTACATTGCTGCTGCATGTACATGTCTGTCTTTTAGGGTGAAAGTTGCAGCCTGTTACTCCCATTAATTTCTTTAATACAGATACCTTTTTCAAACATGCCTGCGTATCTTTTGTGTTCTTTTTCATTTGAGAATCAATCTCTGCTGTTTGTTTTTAAGGAAATTACTACAGGCTTTGGATTCTCTCCCAAATATCCTTTCAGTTTCTTCAGACAGTTTTTGTAGCTTTCTTCAAGCTTTTCTAAGCACACAAAAATATATGACTCAGCATAGCCTTGGGTTGATAACCAGTGCTGCTAAAATATTGATGTATTTCTGACCCATCTATTGGCATTTTAATAACCTATCCATCACAGAGATATTGAGTCTATGTATAAGTGATATGCTATTATTACATAGTATAAATAATACTGATGGGAATGATTTTCATTGTTGCTGAGCAGCGAGGACTCCCCAGGGATACTCACAGTTTCTGAAAAATATACCCTAATATATTTGCATTCTCCTGTGTGTCAGGGGCCAAACACCACTGCTATTCCCTGGATAAAACACTGCAGTCTTTTCACAGGCACACTGGTGGGTTTCAGATGTCCTTGTACAAATGCCAGTGTTCCCAGTTAAAAGCATCACTGCCTGTTGCATGCTGTGTATTATGGCTAAAATTTGAGAAGCAGTCTGGATTACTGCATACGAATAAACATGAGAGACTCATGGCAGTTACTGCTGCTTAGTCTTTTCTGAAGTTACTCTTTGATTCAGTTTGCTTAGATTCATAGAATCGTAGAATAACCAGGTTGGAAGAGACCCACTGGATCATCGAGTTCAACCATTCATATCAAACACTAAACCATGTCCCTCAGTGCCTCATCCACCCGTCCCTTAAACACCTCCAGGGAAGGTGACTCAACCGCCTCCCTGGGCAGCCTCTGCCAGTGCCCAATGACCCTTTCTGTGAAAAATTTTTTCCTAATGTCCAGCCTGAACCTCCCCTGGCAGAGCTTGAGGCCATTCCCTCTTGTCCTGTCCCCTGTCACTTGGGAGAAGAGCCCAGCTCCCTGCTCTCCACAACCTCCTTTCAGGTAGTTGTAGAGAGCAATGAGGTCTCCCCTCAGCCTCCTCTTCTCCAGGCTAAACACCCCCAGCTCTCTCAGCCGTTCCTCATAAGGCCTGTTCTCCAGCCCCTTCACCAGCTTCGTTGCCCTTCTCTGGACTCTCTCCAGAGCCTCAACATCCTTCTTGTGGTGAGGGGCCCAGAACCCTGACTGAACCTAACTGAGTCTCTGGTGGAACAAGTCGACACAGTCATAGTTTAATGCTTATTTGAAATCTGTAAAAGAAAGCAGGCAAATGCAAGTTGAAGACTCCTGTGGATCTTTTTCACAAACAACAACAGTATTGAACAATTGATCATGCAGATGTACCAAAAAGTTCAAATGTTGAGAGTCACGGTGTTGAGTTTTTTAGGTTGCCCTGCATAAGGAATTCAGAGAACAAAATTTGCTTACTGTAAGGTGAAACTTAAAGCTAATTTTTTACTTTCACTGGAAATGTTCTGGACGTTGTTCTCATAGCTCCGTGGCTGGCTTGCACTCACTGGGATCAATATAAAGACATCAGTACAGTACACTGGGAAGAGCACTTACAGACACACCCTTGGGTTGGTCTGCAGCAGTGAAAATGAAGGTCGTAGATATTATTTGTAATAAGCATTATATTTTATATAGAGGTGGGCTGATTTTCATGTAACTGAGCAAATGTATTTATTAGTATGTGTGTTTGCGAGTATGCCTACATATGAGCATATGCACCACTTCTTGTAGCATTCTGGGTTTGGCATTAACTGGCAAGCTTCAAACCTATTATCTTTACCATTAGTAGTGTCTTCTCCATCAGTGACAAAAGCTTGAAAGGGTGAGAACTCTGCTCTTCTAATGAACTTTAAAGCAGAATAGCAACTTGTTGCTAACTGTTTACATTTTGCTTGCCAGAGCCTAACAACAGTCGATGGTTTATTAACATGACTAACAGAGTAATGTGGGAGGTAGAGTCTGATTGAATTTGTTGTTTTCAAATCCAGTCAATAAAGAGTCTCTGTGCTTTGAACAGAGCTGCTGTGAACATTGTGTACTGCACTGGGAAGCCACTGCTGCCAAAATTAGAACTGCTTTGTTCTTTACTTCACTTACTAGTGAACCAACCAAGTACCTCTTTAACGTCCTCGTGGTGTTGTCCAGAGGAGGTGAAGGGGCTGGAGAACAAGTCAAATGAGGGGCAGCTGAGAGAACTGGGATTGTTTAGAGTAGAGAATAGGAGCCTCATTGGAAACCTCATTGCTCTCTACAACTCCCTTAAAGTAGGCCCAAAATATGTGATTTCCTCCATGTTTTTGCTATTAACTTATAGCTGACAAAAGGCCTTTATCATTTTTTACTGTTATTTTATTTCATTGAGGATTTAATGTAGATATTATGCAGCATCTGGAAAGCTCAAATACAAAACATGAAATACAGTTATTGTAGAGCATTTGCCTAAACATGGTAAGTAAAGAAGTAAACTGCCAGACAGTAACCAGTGGAGTGGTGGGTCCATAGCGCCATTCCCAATTTGTCTAGCTGCTGAAAGCAATCATCCATGTATTAAAAATTGTAAGGTGTACATTAGAGAATGTGTTGTACTTAGCACAGTGTCTTTCATGACTGCAGGTTCATTTCATCACATTTATGGCATTCTTTACATCATATTAAAAGAAAAACATAAATAAATAAATATATAAATGTATAAGCTATAAAATATATTTAATTTGATGGAAAATATTGTGTGATTCCATTGACACAAACTGCTGACACAGTAGGTATTAATATCATTCCTTATGGAAAGCTTCCTGAAAGGATTCCTTCCTCAGCAAGGAAATGGGAAAATCTTGTCCTAACTGTGAACTACAGAAATGAAGAGAAGAATGGTTTGACTGCAAACAGAGCAATTTGGCTTGGCATGCTTTACCTACTCTTTGAGTTTAAGTTATTTGAATGCTATGAAGTGCTTTTTACCCTCAAGTTGATCTTTGTGAATTCTGTTGTAGTAGTAATGTTAGAAATATTTTAATTGCCTAATTTACTTACTAAAATGAAAGTCCTAGTCCATTGTTGTCCCTTGCATTCAAAACATCATACCTGGAAGATGTGAAACCATAATCTCAGACTCATCAAAATTTGAATCACTTTGTTATCACACCCCTGTTATACATTTTATTCTGCACCTGTGCTCTGATGCACTTTGTGGTAATTGACAGTAAAAACTTAAGTAAAGAGGTTCCCCTGCTGTAAGAATTACAGGTTTTGCTGTTTGTGGTAGTTTGTTCATATTACTGACGCTTGCCTTCTGAGATTTAGTAGAAACCCTGTTGTTTTCTTAACATGGTAAGTTCTTTAATAGTTAGTTGCTGATATGAAAACTTAACTAAAAAATGTGACCGTTGGTTGACAATTCAGTAATACATTTGTAGCATTTTCAAGTGACTTTGAGTTTGATGCTATAGTTTCTAAACCAGATTTGATTTTGAGTTATTCTCCTAGATTAAAAGTCTCATTTCAAATAGGATTAGTTTGTTGAAATGCATGCACTTACTAATATGATTTCCATTATCATAAACTGCCTCCATATGTAAGTTGTGAATTCTGTACCGGTTTATTTTACTTGGTTCATTTTAATGGATGTCATGTTGAATTACTGTAATTTGGTTTTGGGATTTAGATTTGTTTTCTTTCTTTCTTTTAAATCATATAAGTTAAAAACAAAGTCATAAATGAGCCTCAAGTGGAACAAAGATTTTATCTGGCCTTAAGAGTTCCCTGTTTGTTCCAAAATAGGTGTTTTATTCTTTTACTTCAGTACAAAATGTGAGAAATATTTTTCAGTTTTATGCAGGTAGATTTCTTTTCTAAATGTTGTTTGATTGCGTGGAAAATCTAGAAGTTCCATTATTCAGAAAATTTTAGTTAATGCTTCTTAAATACATACACCCAGTGACCTGAGTTAGGCCTGAGCCAAATATGCAACGTCGAGAGTCCCTAGAGGAGCTGGTGCTGCTGCGCCTCCTGCCTCACTGCCATGGAGTGTCTTCTCCAGGCCTATCATCTGTTTCAATCTGCATAGTTGAAAGGAGAGACCAAAACAAATTGTCCTCTAATCAATGAAAAGATTTAAAAATTGAAAAAAAAAATACAGCTTGCAAGAGAGAAAAGCCATCAATGATAATTTGTAACCTGAAGGCTGCTACTTTGCATTAACATTTATATTTTTGTTGGCAATTTTTCCTTCTGCCAGCTTTGCAGCCTCAGCTCCCAAGGCCGTGAGCTGGTTTTGGTGTATCCAGTGCTTCGTATTTTCATGGTGGTGTTAGAACAAATGCTGTGCTCACCATGGGTTATTCAGACATTCTTCTGGGACTTCATAACCTTACTAATGAGAAAGCCACTCTTTTGTAGCCCTGAGAGCCTGGAGAGGCAAATGAAACCAAGTGCAAGTAATTTATACCGAAATAACTCCATTAGCAGAACCTGTAAGAGTTTATACCATCGTCACTTTGCTGACAAGTAAACTGCAAGGAAAAGATGAAAATTGAATCTGACTGGAAGATGGAACCTTTACTTGGTTTCTTTTTGTGTACATGAATGCAGTGTTTTTTCCCAGGCATGTAACCTGTTGACCGAAGTGAAGAAGAATGAGGACTCTATTAAATAAAGCCGAGTATTTAATTGATATTTTTATAACTATTTCTTTTCTAAGCAAATCTTCATATTCTAATATTTCTATGACTTTTCATGTTTATTTCTTAAATAAATAAGAGAATCAGGTCAGCTCATTTCCCACATCTAATGGCTTGTTGACAAGATAAAAATTAATCAGAATAGCTACTGTGGAATAAATTACTCCAAAATAGCTTCCCCATGGATACTGTTATTCTGAAGTAACTGTGCCTTTTTTCCGATTGATGCTTTTTCTGCCAGACCAATGTTTATCGAGTTTCCCAGGCAGGCAGCAGTCACCTTGTAGAAATTAGTCCCTTCCAGAAAGTGCCTTGACTCCTTGAGCAAGACTTGTCACTGCCATTACCATTCCATCCGTAGAGACCAGGCGTCAGTGGCTATGCCTAGCCACATCAGAGCCTTCCACAGACATCTGCCCCAGTATAAAGGAAAAGCAAAAGATTTTAATTTCTTTATTGCATTTTCAAGTCTAGTGGAATTCTTTAATATATGCAGTCTTTGAGAACCTAATATTAATTTGATGCTTTTCAGTTCACTTATTAGTAATATAGGAAGTTTCATTCTTAGATAAATAAGAGGAAGCACTTTTCGTGAACATAAAGTGTCAACACTTGAAGTCAGTGAAATCAACGTTTCCCTTGACGCTCTCCTCCCACCACTGGCAAATGTCTTCAGGACTGGGGGTATGTGGAAAGAATTTAAAGCATCCACTGACCTGTAGCTATGCCGGCCTTGCTGGATGCAAGGGTCTTCGATTAGTGTTGCTAGCTATCTACAGTTGCCCTTGGCTCATTTTCACAAAAACTAGCCTGCTCTAGCTGATTTCCCAGCTGCAGTAGAATAGATTTGTTAATATTTTTTGCTTAACCAAGCAATTACCTTGCTCAAGGTCAGGCAAGGATTTTCAGATTCCAGGAAAGCCCATTTCTTAATACTTGTTTGTTCTGTAGAAGGGCTTTTGCTTTCTTTTCAAAGTGAATATTTTATGCTGTTATTTACTAAGCATTCAGACAGTGCAGTGTGCTCAACTGAGAAAAGAGCAGAGTTGTCTGAGGGTTGGTCTCGCACCCATTGAAGTAAATAACAAAACAGCAGCAGCTTCCCTGATAACGCAGTTTGCCCTTTGGAGTTAAAAGTTCATAGGCACCAAAGTGTTGGTATGAGCAGAGCATGATAAGTCGAAGCATGAAGTGAAAACATCTGACAGTATTTTAATCCTATAGCATTCTGATTTTAACACGAGGGAAATCCATACAACACTATGATGGCTCCACATTTATTCAGACCGACCTTGTTTAAAAGGCAAAGAGATGTCTTTGTTGAAGGATACAATGCCTTAATTTTGCTTTATGTGCAACAGTGTGCTTGTCGAGTTAGAAACAGCCAGGTCACAAAATAGATGCTTAAGAAGATAGCTGGATATTTTACTATACTTTATTAAATCTGTTTCTGGGTGGGAGTGTAATTTAGGCAGTTTGGATGTCTAAGCTGCTGATAGAAGCAATTAAAAGCCAATAGCCCAATTTTAATTTTATTTAGGTGCTTAAATTAGATGCACTTCAGTGCTTCACTTGTTGTCATAAAGTTTGGACATTTAAGTAACTGAATTTCAGCCACAAATGTTGCAAGTTTCTCCATGAAGAAATGTAGTTTTTTGAAAAAAAATCACTTATTTCTCCTGGGTTTCATATTTTAGAATGGAGGGAGGAGGAATAGGCTTATTGTCACTTTCGAAATTTGTTTTCCTGATGCAAACACCTGTGGAGAAGACGGTATCTGTCAGGTCACTGGGATAGAGTCTGCATCAAGGTGTATATTTATATATCACCAACTACAAAAGGGCTGTAGTCATGATTCTGCTGGGTTTGGATCATTCTAGTATTGCAACCAATAAATGAATAGTAAACATCCTAAAGCACCAATAAAACTATTGTAGGGCTTAAAATAGAAGTCAGACAGCTATAACAAATACCTTTTTTACTGCTGTAGTGAGGATGCTTATGAGAGTTAGATAACATTTCAGATTCATTATTGCAGACTGGTTAGCAAATGTGTATTCTTCAACAGGAGTGAACAGGTAGTAGTGACAATAAACAATAAAGGATTATTAGGGATATCAGCTCCATAGTGTGGATCATGCACCCATTGGACTAACAAGTACTGTAGTGGTTTTCTTCTTCTGCCTGTTCTGCCGTGAGGGCAGTCCCACTCTTCCATACATATTCACTTAGTATCTAGGTTCTGTTTTCTTATCATGGTGTGGAGTACGGTGATACGGTGCTAATGACTACGCAGAAAGAGCCTTCCTGGTCTAAGCCTGTACTTTAATGCTTTATTGAGTTTGAATGTGTCATAATCAGCATACCTTAAATTGATTAAAAAGTTCCTGTGCTCTCCCATAGTAAACACAGTGTTTCATTATCAGAATCACTCAATTTTCTGAACTTTCCATTCTTTTCATTTCAGATGGCTTGACAGACTGTGTAGACCCTGACTGTTGTCAGCAAAGCAATTGTTATGCAAGTCCTCTCTGCCAGGGTTCGCCTGACCCCCTTGATCTCATTCAGCACAGCCAACCGCCTTTCTCTCAGCATCCTCCGAGGCTCTTTTACGATCGAATCAGATTCCTTATTGGGAAGGAAAGCACTCATGTAATCCCAGGAGATGTCTTATTTGAGAGCAGGTGAGTTTTCTTACAGGTTAAAGACTTTTCTGAATATTGAGAACTGCAATGAAATTATTTAACCAGGAAAGAAACAGCAATATCTGGATAGCTGAGAATTCTTCATTGGTGATCAAATGAGGATCTCATTTATCAGATACTCATTACTACCTGTCTAGCTCACAGAAGTGTTACAACAAACTCTAATACGCTTATCAACAAGACTTTGTTGTGGAAGGTAAGCTATCTTATAGTTACGAAATAAGTGATGTAGCTACGTGTAATGGCAAGATGCTGAAGGACAAGTTGGATTCATATGCACTGTATTCAGTCATCTTTCTGCCCATTAGAATTTGATTGGTAGTTGTAATTGCACATTGTAATTGACATGTGTCACTTACATATAATCGAGATACCTAATTAAACGGGGTTTTTTTTTGTTTCACTGCATGTTGATAGACTAGTGTTGAGTTTGCCGTTTTGTGCTGTGTGTTACTCTCAAGCTGTCATGCGAACAGCAGAGTGATCTCTGAGAGTTTGTGAGATTGGCTTGCCCTTTAACAGGAAAAGAGACTGTGCTGTAGGAAAAGCGGCACTTAGTTCCTCAGAAAACTTGGTAACGCATATTTTCTTGAGCATTTGAAATGCAGGGGCACATGAGGTTTTATGCTGTAGTTCGCCTGGGAAGCTATAACTTAAATGCTGACAGAGATCCACAAATCATCCACATCACCTAACTATTACCCCTGTCAACTAGGCCTTTACATTAGGTAAACCGTGTTCCAGTAATAAGGGCATAAGAATTATTATATTTTCACAGTATACTGCATAGCACTTAGGTTACAACCTTGACTTCATTCCGTAGCTCTGCACAAATTCAGCTCACTTTCTTTTTGCAACTTATTCATTTTTAATAAAGTAAATATGTAAACAGTCTCTTTATTGATCTGAAATAGCTAAACATTTAATCACTATTAATAATGTAACAGGGTGTTATAAATATGTAGAACAATAGCACATGAAAATGAACTCCATGCAAAGCACCCACCAGTGGCAGGTCTCTGGCTGAACAAACAGTGTCATTGCACCCGGTGTGAGGTCCTTCGCAGGCTGTGGGCCGTTTAAACTAAAAGTCATCAGTGAAATATTTTCTTATCAAAATGCCTTACAGTGAGGTGTTTCCAGAGAGGAGGTGAGCACTCAAGTTGCCTGTACAATGTTCTGTGACATTGCAAATGTTAGCAGCCAGATTGCACATAATCCCATCAACGTGCTTTTATAGATATAAGGAACTGATCTTTTAAAGCTATCATTGATAGGATTTAACTTGGATTTAAAAGCTTTTTCTGAGTACAGTATTTCATTTCTTTACCCTGATATCTGCCATGCCTTTGAAGAACGAAAAGCAGTGAAAGCTCGTGTGGAAGCAGCAGCCCACCCTCGCCATGGTTTGCTACTTTATACAACTGAGAAATACAACTTGTACTTGTGTTGGTGCATTGTTCACACCCAAGATATCATTTCCTCTTACTGTAAAGAAATTTCTAGTTAGTTTGGTGAGAAGATCATTGGGATGCAGATGAAGCTGGCAGTATCTTTGGAATCAGGGCGGTGCCTGGAGACTTTCACTGTGCCATGTCTCCTGGATTTTGTCAACAGTAATCTGCAATGTGCTGGGCACCTTGAGGAATTCATTGGTCCACACTTTGCTTGATCCTCAGGTCTTCCAGGCTGTTGAAAAATTGCTCATCCGTAAGTCAAATATTATTAAAAACTGCCAGAATTTTCCTCAAGGATGACAGATCTCAGGAGGAGGCAACAGCTTGGTTGTGCTGCCTCTGTTCAGAAATCTTCCTCTGACACTGTCAATCTGACTGTCATCTACTGTTTGTTCTTCTCCTGGGAATTAAGATTACTGAAAAAAATATAGAAAGACAACTGTTACTACACTAAAATATCAGTAATCTGTGATCCTGCCTATCTAGTGCAGACCAAAGAATGCTTAGGGTTTTTTAATCTTCTTGCATTTATTGCTGAAAAGGTTGCATCCAGGCAGATGATGATATCGAGTCATGGCTGCCTGCAGTGTCACTTGCTTTATAGCACTGGTGGTTCACCATTAAGTGTTGGAAGGACTGGATGAACTAGTTATTTATTTCAGAGCACCGGCATGTATTCCCACTGGTGCTCGAATTTCAACTTTTCTTTTTTTCCTCCTTTGCAAATACTCTCTGAGACCAATAGGAAGATTAAAGAAGTTTTTTACAATGTTTGTACAGTATTTTACAGTGTTTTACTGTACAATAGGTCGGTAGAACTCCAGTATGGGTGATATTTACATGGAGTTCACTGTAGATAAAGCCAAAGTAAATTTGAATAGATTTGGGAAAGCTATCAAAAAAATGATGAATATTATCTCTGTCCTTCAGACTGAGAGTGTTTTGTCTCTGCTATATCCTGACATTTTCAACATCATGGGAAATAGTAAAAGTACTTGTTTTGAAAACTGTTTTGACACCATACTTTTTCATTTGCATCTTGAACTTTAGCTTAAATCTAATTTTTTAACATTTGGCTTCTGCAGTGCTGTCAGGGTGTTGCATTGAGCCGTGGCTAAATACTACACAAGGAATAGTGTCAAGGAGCTAAATGTTTTCAAAACATAGTTTGCTTTTTATTATGCCAAAGCTATGTCATTTCTACTGAGTTTTTACAAGCTCCCAACTTAAACTGTAATGTGCTGAAAGGTAGATTAGACACATTCTGAATAAATGGAAATGTACTTGCTTACATCGGGAACGGTTTTGACCTACTGCATATAGCAGGGTGTAGCAGATTAAAATGTTTTTATCAACTATTGTTCTCAGGAAGGTTTTTAGCTTGTTTCTTTGCTGAATATTTTTAATGCATGCTGCTGGCAAGCTATTCGACTCGCTGCAAATTGCCTACAAAAAGGGTCCAGTGTATGGTACTGAATTAATTACCCTTCAAAGGCTGCTTACAGCAACATTGTCAGCAGGAAGAAATGAATGTACCTTACTAGCCTTTAGCTTAATTTCTCTGATTGAAGATTTTAATCAGAAATGTAATACAGTAAATGACAGCTTCTGATAATGTGGCACGTGTGAATTCACAAGTTGCCTGACAGAGTTCCACATCTGAGCCTAATGTCTCAGCAAATACTGGCAATGTAACACACAAAACAAGAGCAAAAAAAATAGCAAATAAGTAGTAGCAGAGCAAAGCAAAATGGTGGGGGAATAATAAAATGCTTTACAAGTAGAGAATGCATCTAGAATTTTAAATTTCCATTTATATTTTAAATTAGAGATGTCAAACAAATGCCTGATGGCACAGAGTTGAGACACACTGAATTGAGATCCTCAGTGGAATGACCCGTGAAGCACCGGCAGAGAAATCCTGCTTCTTTTAGGCCACCTGCAACCCCTGGGAATCTCTGCTTTTCTCTCAAAAAGCCAACTGCTCCCTCTGGAGTTGCAGATTTAGTACAACTTGCCAGGGAACTAGAAACATCCTTAATGCATTTGAAAACACTAGGGTGGTTTATCAGGAGCATGTTCCTTCCCAGCTCCTCCAAATTAGAAAAGACATTTGTTAAAACAACTTGGGTAGCCTTAGTCCAAGATTATGCAATCGTTGCATGTAGGTGACTGTTGGGGAGGCAGTATGAGGTATTATCCCCATGATAAAGAAAAACAGGCCAATCACAATGTAGAGTAAATAGTGTAGAATAAATCTTAGATGCTGGGAATAGGAAAGGGGCATACAGCACATCAAGAATCATCTTTAGAGGTTTCTCTGTTAAAATTAAGAGAAGCAGTGAGTGGTAGCAAGGTCTATAGCTCATCTGGAAAGAGGGTAAATGTTGAAGCAAGGAAGCGTGAAGTGGCAGTTGAGTATGAAGTGACATCACTGGAGAGAACATGCCCTGAAAGCTCTGGTAAGAAAAGGAATTAAGTGAGGTCTTCTGCAAGCAGCAAAGCTGCAGGGAATCTGCATACCAGCATGCCTCCAGGCACAGTTATCTGCTTTTTGGGCTGTCAGGTTATTGGGAAAGGAGGGAGAACCTGCTGCAGACTGGAGACTTGTTTGTTACCTCCCGAAGCCTTTGAGATTAGTGCCAGTCATAAAGTAACTGAAAAATGTTTTCCTACCCACAGTAAATGCAAAAATTAAAACTATTTCTGATCAAACACTTAGTCAGAGATTTAGTAGAAGCCAGTAATTCAAGAGGGGCCAGAGAGTAGATGGCTTTTCGACTTGAAGTAGATAATAAAAAGACAATAAATAATGAGGGCAAATGTAGCGACACAGAGGCAGGCTTAAAACATTTAAAATCTAAAAGATTGCAAAGACAGTTCACTACAGATAAATGTAGAATAATGAGGTTTATGAGTCTTTATCACATACTGTAAATGTCTGTGGCTTGTAAAATACGACAAATAAAATAGGAGCAAGAAAGTTGAAAGATATGTCTCTTCATATTATTTATGGATAACGAGAAAAGTGAATGAGTCGAGGAAGGAAAGAGTATGCGTGAAATAATGAAGACTTTGATGAGTTGTTATTACATAAATCTGCTTGATAAAATATGAGGACAGAGTAGAGTCAGAAGACAGGCCTGTGTGGAATGAACAAACAGAAGTAGGAGAATAATGTACTGAATAATGATCACTCTTAGGGGTCTCTCTCACACCGATGTGTGTTGTAAATGTATGGACTACACTACTAAAGGGATTAGAAAAGGAAAGGCAGGTCTATTGACGTTAGAAATATGAGAAAACAAGAGAAACTGGCATTTTCTGCTCTAACAAATCAAAGAGTAATTGAACCCGGCTATTCTGTTCGGTGAGTCTGTTGAGACACACAAGAGCTTGATTGCCTTCAGTGCAGCAGCAGGTTTTGCCCACAGATAGGGTCACAACCAATGTAGTTAATATATAAAACAAAAAGGTGGTAAAGTAGAACTCCATTTTGCATATTGGCAGTAATTCAGCCTCTCCCATTCCTCGGGAATTTATCAATATCTTTGCTGAAAATTGGTGCTTTCTGTGTTCTGAGAGCATGGAATTCATATTAAAAACCATAGTGAATTATATACTCACAAAGGGGTTAATTTCTACCAGTTGCATTTTCTCAGGTCATAGTCAGCTGGCTTTGATGATATCATTGTGATAAATGAGTGTCCTGTCGAATGGCTTTGGAGAATGGCACCTTATGAAACAAGTCAGAAATTTCAGAAATTTATAGTGTCCGGTTTGTGCATATGATTTCATTGGATCATAATTAATTAAATCACTCAAGGGATATTTTTTAAGTTCATATATAGACTCCTAAATAACTTTCATCATAGGAGCTGTTAAGTTTTTCCTTTAGGTTACATATTCACTGAGCAAAGGTAGGATGTACCTTTTGAGGTCTACCATGAACTTTCAAACTGAGAGAGAAACAAATATGTCTAAATTTATGCTTACTGCTTATATCAAGTAATTAGCAGTGGTTACTTTTGTATGTATTCTATTGAGTTTGACCTAAAATGTCTTAACATTATCAAAAGACTCTTGCGTACACACTTCACTTCGTTATGTGGAACCACAATTCCAGGAAATATGTGCAATTGTATCATTAGATCCCAAGACCTGGATCCATTCATCTGGTGGAAATACGCTAATTTAGCATACCTGACAGCACAAGACAAAATACTGTAAGGTGTTGCAGTGGAATGTACCTCTGTAAGCCCTTAGAAAATCCAGCTAGGTCCTAATCTGCACCATAAGGGTATTTTGCATATTATTCCTCATCCTTGATGAGACTTGTTTCCTTTCCATTGCAGTCTTCAAATACATAATAAAGTAAAGCTGAGAAAAAGAGAGTGATTTCTTTACCATTTCTGTTTCTAGGGTGAAAGTAATGGTCTTAAAGGGCAGCAGTGGAGATTCAAATTAGACAGTAGGAAAAATTTGCCATGAGTAAAGCCCTTCTAAAGAAGAGTTGGAATGGGTTATTTGGTGAGGTTATGGAGTTAGACAAGCGTCTGTCTGGAGTAATGTAGGTATAGTTGATCTTACCTGAGGCAAAGGAATGGATAAGGTAAAGTCTTGTATTTCCTTTCAGCTCTCATTTTCTATGATTCTGTGATCCTGTTAGCCTCTGATTAGACCCACTTAGTAGTGAGTTCACTTTCCTGTCCGTTGACTTCGATGCATTCTGTGTGCTGCCTTATTCCAACCTCTTTACTCGAATGGGAGGATTTTCATGCTGGAAAGTGGGTACCAACACATCCCAGAGGGAATTTAAAAGGGCAAAACATGTGACAGGGGATTGAGAAAAAGGTATGTTACACTTGATTAGGCATTCTCTGAATTTACCTATATAACTTTCTGAAGTGCAGTGAAGACCACGCGTCTCTCTGCTGCCTTATCATATTAGTTCAGCTTTTTTCTAATAGACAGTGATGCCCTATTCTTAGCAGCAGAGAATGAGGTTTCGTTCTCCCCTTTCACAAATCATCACCCCCTAGAGCTGCAGCAAGCTAAATCACACTATCAGTGAAACGTTTGCTGTGCTATTCAGTGGCAGAACAAATGATATCCTGAAATATAGCCGGAAATGGAAATATATTCTCAATACAACAGCAATTCCTGCAAGAGTGTATGTGTGTCATCTTCATGAGATAATGGTTTTTCAAATTAATCTTTTGGACTTGTTTGAATTTTCCTTCAAAATCAACAGTCATAATGATATCAGAGTAGTTCTGTCTGTCTGGGACAGAATTATAGCACAGTTTCTGAAGTCAGTGCCCTTCTCACCCTCCTGATGTGTCTAACATGCTGCCTTCTACTCCTTTTGTTACAGGCGGGCTTGTGTCATTCGAGGCCAGGTGGCAGCAATAGATGGAACGCCTTTGGTTGGAGTGAATGTCAGTTTTCTGCACCACAATGAGTATGGATACACCATCAGTCGACAAGATGGAAGGTCAGACTTTCATGTATGGTGTTTGGCTGGTTTAGATTTGCACAGTTAGGGCTGTATATGATCTTCTATTTATGTACAAAATGTGCATAGATGTCACTGTTCATAGTGTAGATCAAGGATAGCATCTGGTCCTCTGTTCTGGGAGTACCTTTAATTAGAGCTCTCTGTGATAAAGGGACCAAATAAGAAAGAGAAAAAAAAAACTCCACAGCAACAAGGTGACAGTGGCATTCAAACACCTGGAGTCAAAACTTTACTGCTGTAACAGTACCTTCTCAACATTTGAATATTTTCACTAGACAGGTTTTTTAGAGAATTTCCTGTCTTTCCTTTTCTTTTTTCTGTTGTTAACTGTGAGTCTCCCAGGTGGTTTATTCAGGCATCAATTAAGTTAACTCCTTTAGCTGATCACCAGAGCCACACAAGTAAAAGTGAGGACAGGCTCTTTCCTGAGCCAAAATGGTTAAATTGTTTTTCCACAGCCAGCCCTGAACAATGCAGCCTTCCCTCTCTTCCCCAGCCTTGTACGGCTGAGTTCAGTTCTTGAAGAGAGAAGAAGTTCCTCTACATTCCACTCTAGGGTAGGGCATCTATTTGCAATTTGCTCATTAACTTGAAATAAAGTGCTAAGGGCAGTTTAAGGACTTCATCTTCCTTGGTTAGTTGTGAATGGCAAAAAATCAGAAACTGCTTTCCAACTGGGAAAAAGTGTAATTGGTCACTGCTTCCACAATTTTTTTTTTTATTTGGCTTTATCAATTTATAAAAGTAAGGAGCATGCATATTTATTTTACTTCAGTTATTGACTTTCAAATCGCACTACTGAAAGTTAGTAATTATCATTTCCTCTCAACACTACCCAGGATAAAGTTGTTGCATTAAAATATGCTACCTGTATTTCGCTGTGACTGTAATCGGTGTCATTTGGGAAATGTGATGAGATATGCATAATTAAGTCTGACTTCTTATCACAGTTTGTTACCATCAAAAGCCTCCATAATAGATGCATTCAATAATACAGAGGGTGAAGTGTCTATTTACATATTACCTTATGTTGCCTGACTGTGGATGTCAGAAACTCAGAAAATTGAGACTATATTGTGCCTTCTATGTCCCACTGCTTTGCAGCCCAGATATGCCAAAGGTTCTTCACAATAGCTCTCAAGAGGATCACCTGCCTTATGTACAAGAGCTGATTCAGTTCTCAGTGCAATTAATCTGCATCTTTCCAAAAAATTTCATATACCTCACAGGGGGGTCTCCTGCTCAGTGTACTCAACCTTTTCCTCCTGCTACTTTTAGAAGAAGGGAAAAGGATATGTTAATAGAGAAAAGGACTAACAGACTTAAAGTCTTCTTATTCTGCATGCTGTACCTGCATAGATTATGAGTAGCATCCCTTTTCTGGGCTAGGAATTGCTTTTCGTATAAGCCAAAGTAAGGGAGTCCACGCTCTTGTTACAGATGACTCATTAGTATTGATTCTAGTTGGTAAATAGCGGGGAGATAGGTCAAATAACAGCGAAGCACTGTACCTTGCTATTGATGCTTACAGGGAGAAAGCACAGAGAGGTAAAGCTTCTTCATGCACACTAAAGTAGTGCCAGGAAGGCTTGCTTGAATGATTTCACATAGTGCATTAAGGGGTGTAATGAGCATCATTACACAACATTGTTTGTGATGCATTTAAAGTTGTGGCAATACTATGATAAAAAAATAAGAAACAAAGCATTTTGTTTTCTCTTCCAGTTTTGACCTTGTGGCTGTGGGAGGCATCTCTGTCACTTTGGTTTTTGACAGATCTCCTTTTATATCTGAAAAACGGACACTTTGGTTGCCTTGGAATAGATTTATCATCATAGACAAAGTCGTAATGCAAAGAACAGAGTCAGACACACCATCTTGTGACATCAGTAGCTTTATCAGCCCAAATCCGATTGTACTCCCTTCACCCTTGACAGCATTTGGAGGGTCCTGTCCTGAAAGAGGAACCGTTATTCCAGAGCTACAGGTAATAAAAGAACTTTCAAATTAACAATTTGTTCAGTTGCATAACGAGTTCTAGACAATTTTAGGAGATGATACCAAATAGAGAACAGTTAACTACCATGTTATTCACTCTTCAGAGTGACAATCCGTATCTCTTTAGTACTGTTTCACGGGATGCTTTTCTCTTTTCCTCCTTTTTTATTTTCTGATAATATTTCAATGTATTTAATTTCTTACCTACAAGTAGAATAAAGTGAGGAGTCCTAACATGATTTATTATTGAAATTCTGGTTTAGTTATAGTGATGCACAAAACCACTCCGAGGTTACGGATACACAACTTCCCCATACATCAACGTGAAACAGAACCCAAGGTGCTATAAAGACTCCTAGGACATTTCATCCATTCACATCTTCTATTTCTTTATAGTAGTATCTCCAGCTATGTTTTAGCTTCTTGGGTTTTATTACTCTTTTTCTGAGGTAGGGCATTTTTAACATCATCTTTAGGACTTTTTTTATTTAAATGTCTTTTTTCTTGGCACTCCCTTAAGTGTTTCAAACCAATTGCTCATTAACCTTTAACCATTCTTTTATTTGGGACTTAAAGGATTATATGGGTCAAACACCCAACAAAATACAACCACACAGGTTTCAGATCACGTCAACTCCCATAATTTTTAGTTTGTTGTTCAAGCATAAGGCCTCTTTTGGGTTCCCTTTAAATTTCAGTGAGTGAGTCTGGAAGATATTTTGGAGGCTACCTGTAGACAGGAATATTTCCAGTCTTTTCTCTTCTTCTCTTAGAAGTGTGGCTTCTGATTAAGGGATTTTAATCTGCATGTAAGAGACCTCTGATTGAACTCAATTATGTCTAGATGTCTCCATAACTATTAAAAACATTATCACATTTGATGGCTATAGTGTTGTTTCACAGAAAGTATTAAAGTGCAACTAATGAACGTAAATTAAGAATAACTGATGCACACTAGCAGGAAAAAACTGGGTCACATTACTCCATGTGAGGTATTCCTGTGTCGTCTTATAACAGCAAGGTACCCAAAGACACAGTCTACTCAGAGAGAAACTGCCTCCAGTCCTTTTTTTTGTCACTGCAGGTCCTTAGAGTGTTAAGTTTCATTGTACAGTAGTGAGAAATGAACAAAGAGTAACCCAGAATAATAGGAGAAGAAGATATATTAGCAAGTATTAATGCATGAATATTTCTTCCTGCTTTTCTATTAAAAAAATGAGAAGAGATGTCAGATGTATGACAGAGGGGGCAGCTGGGATGTCAGCAGGAAAGAAGGGGAACGCTGCAAATCAGGAACAGTAAAGCGAGCAGGATTTCCCTGGCAACACTACATTTTATATGTCAAAACGACAAGTGCTGGCAGGCCTCCAGCTCTGCTGCAGCAATACTATGACAGGGATGCTGTTGCAATTTGTAAATAAAAATGTTTTGAAAGTGAAGTAATCTATTGTTAAACAAAAAAAAAAAAAAAAGAAAAACTGGGGAATATAAACAAAATGGTTCGTATTTTTCAAGCATGACAAATTTAACATTGAGACAGATTGGCTTGTTATTACGGAAATACACTAAAATTGTTAACCTTATTAAACACAGTCTAGTTTTAATGGCTTTTGAGTGACTGTGGTGGCATCCTCCAAGAAGCTGCTTTCTTCTCTTGCCTGCTCTTCCTCACAGTCTATCCCAGAAGAGCTCCTTTCTCTCAGGAGATCACAAGAGCTAAATCCGTTTTTGTAGCTCCAAGGCCCACATCATTCAAAAGGTCAAGGCCAAGTTTCATTTTTTCCTTCACAAGCTAACAGCCTTTGCAGTCCTTCTAGTTGCTGAGAGCTTATCTTCATTGCAGCCACGAACTGATACTACCCTGCAGTGGGCATATCCAAGACAGCTTTAATCCAAGGGATTCAGGCAGCGGCACTGACAGCAATGCCATGGGATATGAACCCTGTTGCACTCCCTGGGGACTAACCTGTTAGCTAGGTGACCGTGACGCCCAGACTGTTTTATCTTCACTGCTATGTGTCCCCAGTTAGCTTGTTATGTTCCTTATGCTGCTCCTGCATACGCTGTGCCCCTTCCTGCTGGAGCTCAGCCTTTCTGCAAGCACTTTTGCACAGAAGAAGGTTTAGCAGGAAGATTTGTTTTCTTTTTTAGCTCTCACCAAGTTAGAGTTATTATCTGCAGGATAATATCTTCAGATCATAATGGAGTACCTGAAGTGCGTACGGATTTTTTAGAAGTTTTTAACTATATTCTGGTTAAGAAAACTTATCAAGTAAACCAAATAATAAAGCCAACGTAAAGTTGTAGAGCTTATATGTAAGAACATGTCCACAGAGATAGTATTTGCTCCTCAGTAGACAAGATTAAAGCATTGGAGAAAGAGGCTCTTTATCAAAATAGACGAACCGCCATCCAGTAAGTTGACCAAGCAGTTTCCTGTGTTGGACATTTTGCAGTATGCCTGGCTGCTGCATTGCTGAAATAAACACAGAAGACGTCAGTGTTCTAAGTGGAATTGTTGTGCACATCATGATTGTGAAACATAAAATAAGCACCTGCTGCTGTTATTATAATTTTGCATTTTTCTTGGCTACAGATATAATTATGTGTTCTTTTCCAAGGTGGTTCAAGAGGAAATCCCAATTCCTTCAAGTTTTGTGAAGCTGAGTTATCTCAGTAGCCGAACTCCTGGGTATAAAACTTTGCTGCGCATTATTTTGACACACACAACCATTCCTTCTGGAATGACAAAAGTCCATCTGATAGTTGCTGTTGAAGGACGTTTGCTTCAAAAATGGTTTCCTGCTGCAGCCAATTTGGTGTACACATTTGCCTGGAATAAGACAGATATATACGGACAGAAGGTTTCTGGTCTGGCTGAGGCAATGGGTATGTAGAATCACCTTGATGTAAGCAGAAGTGCTCACGCACATCAAGCCAGGAAAATATGGCTTATAAATTTTGTTACTGCACTTACATTCTTTTAAATCAAATGCCTCTTCAGCTAAAGTGACTGGTATGATTTCCTAAGAACATTTATTTTCTTGTTCTTCCAATGTCATCTTTCTAATGTAATCAATTTGAAAATCCCCTTTTCCCTTGGAGAATGGTTATGTACTAATGGCATTATATTCAGCTGTCTTTGTTTTTGAATGTTACTTTGAATATGACCTTTGGTGTGTCATTGTTTCTGTCATTTTTTGGCTGTGACATTTAAAATGTCATTTCCACTTAAGGTTCACAAAATTCTAACTTTTAGGCATCCTTTCTTACTACATTTCACATCCCCAACAGTTAAAACTTCTTGATTTGTGGTTTAAAGATGTTTATGTGAAAATCATGTTTCACAGGCATTCTTTACCAAGTGTCATAAGCAACGATGCTGAGAATAGCTACAGAAGTGCTGCCTGTGCACATACATTTTATTTAGCTGGACTTTATTTTGATTAATTTCATTATTTGTTTTTTAAAAGGCTTACTATTTTTTAAATTGAATTTGGGGTTATGTTCCTTAATGGACTAATCTTATAGATATTTTCCATGAAGATTATTTACCTTACCAGCGAAGCTTAGTATTGTGAATAAGCCCTATTCACTTCCTTAGCAGTTTTGCTTTGCTTTTTAAGTCAGAGGAGCTGTAGCAGGCTATAAAACGAGAATAGCAAGGGCCACATGGAGCCATCTGCCCTTGCGAGGAATACGCCTCATTCTGTACGTGAAAATGCTGTTCTGAGGGGTAGCCAGAAGCTCTCTTCAGAACCTGCTGTGTTGTCCATACAGGTAGTGTGCCTGCAAATTGACTCATGCAAAGCCAAAAGGTGCCATCCAGTCTACGCGTGCCCTGTAACTCCCAGGGCATCTAGTGTGTGACTGTGTTATCGTATGCTCCTAGCCAGGTAGTCCGTGGGGCAACTGTGTGGAGAGGTGGTGGGAGAAAGGAGGACTATAGCACTTGCCTAGTAATTTCTACCTAGAGAATACTGCAGACACAGCCACTGGTGTCCACAAGTAATTATAAGACCAAAATATGAAGTATGATTTAAATCATGCAACGCACATAGGAATGTATCAGAAAACAAGGAGTTTATTCTAGGGCTGTGGTCCCACAGTCTACTTCAACAGATACAACTGCAGGCTGCTGCCAGAAGGGACGTTCCCACATTCTCTCCTTACCCCTGGGCCACCACTCACACCCATTTGATCATTAAATGAGCCAGATCAGGAACGAATTCAGCTGAAAACCGAAGCGACTAGAAAATAAGTGATAAATTTTCAGCTTCATTAGTTTCCTGATCTGCTATGAGTGCTAGTGCAGAAGCCCAAGTCTCCTCATTGCAGCTGGAATTCACACATTACGTTGGCCTAAAGTGATCAACACACCAGCCTTAGTGCAAGGCGTCTTGAATTGCTGCCTCATCTTGTCTGCATCCTACCACATCTGGCACATCTGCAGAAGGCTGGCCAAGTTTTCAAAGGGTTAAGTACTGGCACTGACACCAGAGAGGGCTCTGAGCCTTCCCAGTGTGGTGCACAGTGGGGAGCAGGAGCGCCTGTTTCAGTCAGTCTCATGAAATCTCCTGGTTAGGGGGCACATCTAGCCCTGCCCATTGCAGGTGCAGATTCCTGCTACTGTTCTGCAGTGAGGGAACATATTAAGTGGGTTGTGGGATTCACTTGCGCAGCTCTTCGCAAATGCAGAAATGAAAACAAATTCCAGTGTGTCCTTTGGCACTCCTGTAGGGGATCAGGCAGGACCAGATGGGTCATGGGTGCAACTTGGGTCTTTCCGCAGCACAGCCACACGCGCCCCGTGTTCAGAGTCTGTCACTGCACAGTAACACTAACATGTTCAAGGGAGAACAGTTGAGTATGCCTGCTCCTTCTGCATCATTTAAGAGTCTTCTGATGCTCATGAAGTCCAGTACATATCTGGAATTTAAAACAATTTAAATCAAATGCATAACATCTTATGAAATGATACTGTAGTTACAGATTCCCAAATTAGAAGTAGATGAGCATAATAAGTTTAAATATGAATAAGGCTTATGCAATAGTGCTGGATAACAACACATAAATTATTTAATTGCTGCTTGTTTTTTTTTCTTTTATTTGAAGTTTAGTTTAATTATGCTTCTTGCAAAACAGAAACAAAAATCTTCATATTTTGAGTGCTTTGTTAGCATGCTTTGTTAGATTCCAATAAAACTTTATTTAATTTGACACACTGTAGTAGTCAGGGCCCTTTATATGAATCCATTATATGAATTTTTGTCAAAATAATTTCCTCTGCCAGTACATTACCAATATTTAATAATGCATTCTGTTCAGTTTTCAGTTTAATTAAATTAAATTGTAGCAGGTTGAAGTCCTGGAACTCAGGAATATAACCATCTGTCTTTGGTTTTATATGTACTATAAACATCTTTATTCTTCTTCAGGATTATTGACAGCAATGATCACATAACCAATTACAGAAAAGAAGACTTTCTGAGCATATTTCCACGCACAAGTAGTTGTGTTTAAATTTGTTGGAGAAGTGTTCAGTGGTGTCTGTCTAGTCCCCAAGTCCCTGACAAGAGGCCATTTTCTCAGAGTAACAGTTGATATGATGATAAAGTAGCATTCTTTGTTCTGAATGAAAAAAACATCATGTGGATGTTGACACACTAAACCTTGCTGGTAAAGTCTTTGTTACCTTGTAATTTAACATAGGAAAAGAAGGATTTCAGTAGAAATGTCAATAAATGTGCTTGTATAATTGACATACTCAGTCTTACTCTTGCAAACACTGGCACCCACACAGCAGCATCAAGTCATGTGCAAAGACTAACCCTTCTGGGTGTGAATATTAACCAGCTGTCAAGCAGAATAGTCAAACGTTTACACTGTTTATTACTCTACTTGTTACTTTGGTTGAGTTCATTATATTCATTGTTCAAAGAAGATGCTGAGAAGTAGAAATATTTCAGGAGAGGTTGAAGTAGAGGTTACTGTCCTGTTTAATTGTGTCCTTTATTTCTTACCTGTATTTTGGCAACAGACCTTAAACTGTGATACGCTGGCACTACTAACAAATTATTGTTCATCTTCTAAATAGTTGTATGAGAAGAATAGATTTTTGGTACAGATGATTTCAGTAAATCTTTTTAAATCCATTTTATGACTACAAAGAACTGTATTTGCTGGCTATTAGTGTCCAAAAATATAGTCACTACAATTCTCCTTCAGGCAGTGAAATCTCATCTCAGAAAAAGGGCCATAAATTAGTTTGACCAGAAAATAACACCCTGCAATGAGGGTAGAATGGCTGAGATTGTCAATTCACTTCCAAAATTACGTTTTGCAAAACCTGCCAGTAAGAAAACATTTTTAGAGTGGCACTGCAGTCACTTGGTTGACTTTACAATTCTTATGTTCACCTTAATTACTTTGCATGCAAAACAACTGATAGGAAATTGTTATCGATGGCACATCATTATCTCCACTTAAATGTTTCAGGAGATGCTAGTTTAGCATTCCTTTTTGGAAGATAGCCCTCTTGCATAAATATGCCTAAGTATACATAGAAACATGGTTGTAGACACCCATGAAGTGAGTGTATACCCACAGGTCCCTCACTGATGAGAAGGGAGAAAAAGGCAGCGATGCACAGTAACTATGAGAGCAAGGAACAGTGAACTTGGAAGAAGGGGGATGATAGCCTCTAGAGGGTATTTGGCAGCTCAGAAACTTCAGTTATAGGCAGGGAGTAGCAGGCGCTTTACAGCGTTAGCTACAGCCCTGGTAAATGTGCCACCGTGGATCCATTGGCACCGATTCTCAGATGCTTATGCCTCCCCTGACCCAAGTATCAGCATGGTACCTCACAGTCACCGCTGAACTGTCCTGTGGGCTTGTAACGGTTCACTGAGCAAGGCTGAGTGACTTTGTATAATAGGTCCTTGTATACGCATCTGACCCAGGATTGAACTTGTTAAGTGGATGAATGGAGTTAAGATGCTAACGTGTAGGTGGCAAGTGTGAGGTTGCTTGATAGGACAGATGTGCCCTTTTGTCTCCTCTCTGCATTAACACGTAGAAAATAGCGTGTCAGTTACTGAGCCTTGATGTCTCATCCACGCACGGGATGCGGCTGTTCTGGAAAAAGCTCCGTGCCCGCAGCTGGGCCCTCAGCCCAGGGAGTTACCCAGAAATATTGCTGATGTTAGTCACAAGAGCTCCTGTAACAGAAAAATTTGAAAGAGTGGCTGTTGGACCCTCAGACTGAAACCTGTAATGTTTGCGACATACAATATTTACAGTGCTTAAGGAGATGTGATTTTTACAAGACAGAGTTTAGCTGCACAAACAGGTTCTTTCTTCTAAAATGATGAAGCAGCTCTAAGTGAAGTTGCTGTAAGGAACAGCTTTCACTTTGCCATAAAACATTCATCTTACACAAATGCTCCCTACTGTAGCTGGTCAAAATATTTTGATTGCATCCAGTAATGGAATTTAGCTGGTATTAAAGCTATTTATGGTTCAGGTAAAACGTACCTAAAAGCTGCTACATACAAAAAAATGAGAAGAAAATATTGAAAATGTCAGAAAACTGTTTATTAAATTTTTTTTTAATTTTGTATCTTAAAATACTTGTAAAGACGTTTTTATTTTGGAAAGGCTGAACTATCTCAGTATTTCCTAGATAGATTTGGGGGGTTTGTGTCTTAAGTAACATTCTGCCTTTATGAATGGGTTGCACTGAAACCTAAAAAGATTAGCAGGAGGAGATAACTTGTAAAAGAAAAGGGTTTGTATATAAGAGATATCAAAATTCGATTCTGAAGGGGTTTTTTTGTTTTACTGAAGGACTAAAGGGAAGGGGTGTTTTGGTCAGTTTGAACACCCCTGAAAACCATCATCCTTAGGGAAATACAAGATTTTCAGTAGGTATTTTGGACAGTTGCAGAGGGGAGTTGTGTGATGTGCAGTCTTATTCAAATCAATGCTTAATTCTAGAAATTTTCAGCTTGGCAATCCATTTCTGCTTAACTACAGTTTTTACGATTAGCAAACAAATTAAAACTGTTTTGGTTTAAGGTGGATTTTTTTTCTGTCTAAGATGTTATTCAGTTAATTAGCAGAAATGCAATAAATAATCAAGTCAGGAGTCATTGGAAGAGATTTTTACTCTTAAGAAATCCATAACTGATACAACAGAAAAATTTCTGCTTTGAAACAGTATTAAGTATAGCTGTAATAACATACTAATCTCTTAAAACCCTTTTTTTAAAAACTGCCATTCAACAATAGCAATCAAGGAGAGGAAAATTAATGGCACCATTACTTGACTGTTGACTATCAAAACCTGGAATGATAGGAATGAAAAATTACCCAGCAGTTCACAGAGAAAAAGGTAGACTGATAGACATTTAATTATTTGTTTGCAGTGTCGGTGGGATATGAATATGAAACATGTCCTGATTTTGTTCTGTGGGAGAAGAGAACAGTAATCCTTCAAGGCTTTGAAATGGATGCTTCAAATCTGGGAGGCTGGTCTATAAACAAACACCATGTATTAAATCCACAAAGTGGTAAGTCCTTCCTGTATTAACTGGCCGCGTAAAAGAAGAATACAAATTTTAAAGGAATTAATTGTTCAGATTTTAAGCATTACACTTCCTAATGTGTAATCCTCTTTGAATGTGCACCCTCATTTATTGAGAACTGAACTGTAAATGCCAACTGAAAGGATATTTTTAATGTTCTGTCTTGCAGATATTTAATATCAGTAACTCTTGCGATCACTAACGCATTGTGGTCACTTGGATGGGAAACAGGCAAATTAATTTGGGTTCATTTTCACCCTCTCATTATACAAGTACCACATTTTAGGTCAATTTAGGGTATGTTATATTCTCAGATGAAGTGTCTACACACCTAATTTATCCTATTACTCACATCAGTTAGTAGCATTACAGCACCAGGGAGGCAAATACTGCTTGCAAACAAACCAGCTGAGTCCAAGGTGGCACTTCCAGAAGCACAACACCAGTCTGGCATGCAGAAGCTTTTGTGGCTACCCACTCTGTTGAGAAGCACAATAAGTTATTCTTCAGGGCAGGTCATTCAGTACCCCTTGGAGCATTAGAAAAACACTGTAAATGCTTTTGGTGTCATAACATTAACCCTGCACAGAGATTTTTGAAGGATGGAGACTGGAATCCATTTTCTGGTTGCTTTTGGTTTATTCCTGGAGGTTTTTCTTTTCCTCCCTTAACATCTACAATCAGGAACTAACGGGATTAAATTACTGAAAAAATGCTTGCAGATAAATTATGGTAACTAGAAAAATATGGGTTTGCCAATAAACATATCTCACTGTCCAGGGGAAGAGAAACTTGGGGTCAGATTTCTGCACTTATAAATCAGCAGAGTATTGGATTCAGTAAAGTTCTCTCAATTTCCTCCAGCTGAGAGTCTGTCCACTAAAATCTATTTCCATCTCCAAACTTCTGTTAATGAAGATTCATGCACAGATGTATGGCTGTCCGGTTTTTACAAGTTCTGTTGTTGAATGCACAGCTACAGTATAAATATTCCAAATACAAAAGGTCAGCTTTAGTTTGTAAATTATCTGGATTTCTGTTTTGATTTAAAATAGTTTGACATTTTAAACAGCAATTCTTTCATACCCTGTCTTATTGGTTTGTATAGATTGTCTCTTTTAAATGCCAGCTATTGACATTTAACACAAAGAGTAATCTGACCTCAGTCAGCTCAGCCCCCAACTGTGAGCCCCATAGTCTACTTCTTAGTGCCAATTTACCACTTGCATAGTTTAATTTCAAGATTAAATTGCTGGCAGTAACTCCAGTTTATATGACTGTCTGCTAACTGCAGCGGTTACTACCGCGATTCACCCCATAGGCACTAACATGTTCTGAGATTTTGTAAAGTCTACAATTGTAATCTGAACGGGGCTAAATCATTGCTTTCTTGAGCATGGAAACACGGTGACAAATTGCATTCTGGCCCTATCTCAGCTGTGTGGCTGAGAACACCAGAGAGCACTGACCTGCTAGCCACATGAAATCATGCAGGCTGTGCCTGCTACATGATAACAAGGATGGGGAATGCGCAGCTTCTTATACCTGCTCCTCTTCCTCTCCTGTTCCCAATGCGTTGGGCGTGATCAAGGCTGAAGCCAGAGGACAGGTGATAAACATCTATCCATTACTTACAGGGATACAATATGAGGAGGGGAGGGCGTAAGCAAGTCTGACTTGAAAATAGGTGTGTCTCTTCTGTTTTTATAGTTCACATGCAAGAGCATCTCCAGTGAGAATGTCAAAGCCCAGTGATGTTTCAGGTGTTCCTCGTGATTATGATGGACTTGGAGCATGCACACCTGGCTCAAGTGTAGAAACTAGAAAAGCAGCAAGGAACGGAAAAATAATGACTGTACTATAGTTAGTGCATACCTAGCAGAGCAGCCTATAGTCTCTTATTAAAGCAACAAAACCAAATAATGAACTGTGTTAACCAAAAGGATAAAAGTAGCAAGTGTGCCTCTGGTCTTAACTATAAACTAGTGAACTGCTCTTCTATTTCAGATATATAAAATGTACTTTAAATAAGAACAAGAATATGATTCAAACTTAGAGTTATAAATTTTAGATTTCTTTCCATGCCACCTTGAGCGAAATGAAAAGATTGAATAGCCTTCTCTAGTAATAGTATATTAAGATTTTTCACTTTCTCCTGTATGTATGAATAGCTGCTCTTTTTACAAGCATGAAATTTGCATCTGTTTCTGAAGCACTGTCACTGGTCTAACTACAGAAATATGACATAAATGTATTTCTAAAAAATTTCTATTGCAAGTTATAACTTTGTTTTCAAACTAAAATTCGGAGCACTCTGCTTGGTTAATTGATTAGTCCTGAATAGCTTTTAGCTAACTTCAACCTGGAAGCCTTGTCTTCCAGCTGGTCTGCTGCTGTGCACAATGTTCCTGCTCAGAGATAGGGTGGATATGCTTACCTCCCACCCCATAAAGACTATTCATCTTAGAGATGTAATGAAATAGATTAAGTACAGCAGGAAAGTTTTAAAAATAAATAGATGCAGCTTTATGGAATTGTACTTCATAGCACAGTCTAAGCTGTTGAGCTACAAGTATTGACATGTAGAAACCAGAGCAAGTGAAAACTGTGTTCTCCTGCCAAATGTAAGCTTCTTTAAAAAAAAAAAAAAAAAAGGAAAGACAAAGATGTCTGTTTCCAGCAGTGTAGATGGGAAATAGCATATAGTGCTCCATTGTGGCTGCCATTGGAAACATGAGCTTTTTGAATGTATATGGTTTAGCATCGATATAACTATGAGGTTAACAAGGGATCACATCCTGCTCCCAGCTGTACCGAACTGTTCCTTTCCCACGTTTTGCCCCCTCCAGTTTAGAGGTCTGATCACTTTCAGTTCATTACATGATTTGAGTTTAATGTTTTCTAACACAAAGGCTTTGGTCAGTTTGGAAGGTCTTCAGGGTATTTCTCATAATCAAGAAGTGAACGCATACCATAAATACTAGTTCCTGTATGGAGCCTTTTAAAGATACCTATATCTCATGAATAAAAATGAATGTGCTGTTAACCGATTTTTTTAGAGTATTCTTTGAATTAGATTTTTCTTCTGATGGGCAAGTGTATTGATTCCATTTTTATTTATCAGGGCAAAGGAGGAGTAATTTTACAGGGACTTTATGCTTTACGGTAATTTCAGCCCCAGTGCAATACAGCAGTGACTAAAATTAAAGCAGCAATTCAAAAGCCTGAAATTAGTCACATGCTTACATTTATTGACAGCAAAACATATTCTCCAGAGCCCTAATTATTTACTGGCATTTGCATGAGGCAGTCGAAATACTACATTGTTAATTTCAGACAAAAGACAGCATCTTCATCTACTGTTATTTTTATCCAGTGTGTAAGGGAGGATATTGCCAGTAATTTTATTGGCATATTTCCAAGATGCTTTTTATAAGCCAATGTTTAGACAAATACGTGTATTCTGTCCTCTGTTGTTCAGAAATATTTTTTTTAAATACAATTCCCTTCAAAATAGCTATGGCAGCACTCAGTAATTTCCAAAGAGAATTTTAGCTTCAGACATACCTGAAAGCTACAAAAGAATAGTTTAACAGAAATTGGTAGAAACGGTACATAAATACTTTTGGGATGAATCTCAACATATACTTCCCGTGTTATTTAGAATATGCTCATTCCCCAGTGTGAAAGTCCTCTAGAAAGGATATTTCTTTGTGTTTATTCCTCTAATTGTGCTGCTTTTCTGATGAAGTCCAAGGGAAATAAGAGATTTTGGACTGTGGTCTAAGATAATATCTATCCTCCATTCAGAAATAGCCAAAATATCACAATAACATGTCATTTTAAAGGTACTTCTCAACTATATTGCCACATTACCTAAAATAATCGCTACAGCTATTAGCTTGATAAAATATCCATTTGTACTGGTTCTGGTATCACCAACGTAGTAATTGGGAAGACTTTAAACAAGGTATGCTACAGACCAGTGCTAAAATACCAGCACATTGGAAGGTTGCTTTAAACTTTATAGCAGTATTTAATATAGTCTTGCTGATAGGAAATTCACTTGTGCCTCAGAATTACTCTTTGACTTAACCTGGCTTTGCTGCACTTGGCACCATTTTTATATACCATAAAGAACTTGCATTTAAATTTGAATACTGATTTTGTACTGCCACTCAGTGCTCTTTTTTGAAAAATGCATGGCAGCCCTGCTACTAATCTCCTTTAATTAAATATTCAAACTGCCTAAGAAATTCCTCTGCTACCTAATAAAAATTTATGAATAAAATGAATATTAAAGTAGCAATCCCTAAGAAATCAGATAGCACTGCAATTAACAGTCAATTTGTTAGCGCATTAACCAACCGTGAGTTCTCCTCATGATATAGGCTTTTAAAATAACCACTAACCACTAATCGACAAAATGGTGATGGTAAAGCGTGGGACTGAACAGAATTGGAAGTCTTTGAAAGATCCGATGGTTCTTGCTGTTTTGGTAATCTGATTTTCTAGACGACTGCATAATCACAATCTGTGGAATAGTTTCAATGCTACATACTTGCTTTTTTTTTAATCTCTGTTTTCGGCACCCCCCTCAGGAATTGTACACAAAGGAAATGGTGAAAACATGTTCATTTCCCAGCAGCCGCCAGTCATCTCAACCGTGATGGGCAATGGACACCAGAGAAGTGTCTCTTGCTCCAACTGCAACAGTCTCGCGCTCAACAGCAAACTCTTTGCCCCGGTTGCTCTTGCTTCTGGGCCTGATGGCAGTATGTATGTTGGTGACTTCAATTTTGTCAGACGGATCTTTCCCTCTGGAAATTCAATTGGGATATTAGAATTAAGGTAAAAAAATAACCGGCTTTCTCTGACTAGTGTTCAATCTCATGGTTGTGGTTTGCCTATACAAACTACAGTGAGCCTTTTGTTTCAGTTGTGACTTACAGCAGCCACCACATTTAGTTACCTTGTGAGCATCAGTCTCATGGACTGCCAACCAAACTCATCAGAAAACTTACATTTACTTTTAAGTCATCAGTTAAAAGGGGCATCTTAAGAGGCCTTTAGAGCGAGTTTTGCATAATGAATTTATACAAAGTGCAGAATTAATACAGCTACTTTTATTTCCTGTGAGATTTTTCATAAGTTTTCTCTAAAAGACGTAAAATATTCCATGTATTCCAAATCCATTTTTGAAGAAAACCCCACATTTCAATAGCAAGTATGTGCAATATGATGTCAGATCATAGCGTCATGGCTGAAGATAGCATATTTAATGCAATGAAATTGTACCTCATCTGTAACAGAGGATATGACGAGTTTAAGCAGACAAGAGCAAACCTGGCATTGCAGATGGACATGTCTCAGGCAGTGCCTGTGCCATCATTAATGACTCCCCTGTAATTATGACTCTAGCTTCTCATTCCCTTTCAGGGCCGGCTGGGGAGGCAGGAGAGAGTTCAGACACTGTTACTAAATTTCTCTTATTTAGCACCCATGAATCTCCAACTAGCTATCGTGTGCTGATAGTTCAGAATTAACTTGACAATATGCAGGCAGTGGAAAGGAAGCAGTTTGAGAGAAAGAAATAATACTGAGTAACAGGATAAACAACGTTTTGTTATATGGATACAGCTCTGTGAACTGTATAGCAGAGAATAGTGTTTTGTTGATGACTAACGTCTCTTGTCTTTTTCTTTTTTATAAACCTGAACCAATTTGTCTTACTAGGAATAGAGACACAAGACATAGGTAAGTAAAATACAGAAACAGTAATATGTGAACCACGTTCAAGGAAACAGTCTTACAAAAAGCCTTTAAGAAATCTGGATATAGAGAAACACTCTGAATTTAATAAATACAAATGTTAATCAAATTCACCTTTGTTTATAGTAAAGTAGGTTTGATTTGTTCCCTTTGAAGAAGTGAAGTCTCTCTCTAAAAATCATGTTGCTGCTCATCAAGTAGAGATGGAGAGGCTCAAATCCTAAAGCTGCGAATGCATTCCATAGCTGTTATATGCATTTCACGTAGTATTTGAATGATCATGGATATAGTCAACAAAGAAAACTGGAGTTTTGGCAATAAAGGAATAATAAAAAAGGCTTCAGAATCACACATAGACGACTGTGCTTTAGCAGTTCTAGGATACTACTGACTTCAAAGTCTGCCCCAGTCATAGAAGGTGCAGAGCAAGCCCCAGAATTGAGGACACTGTCATAGTTGAGTCCTTGCTTATCCAGCCAAAGAGAAACAAAGTGGCTTTCTTCCCCGCTTTCCAGTTAGCATTTTGGCATTGCAGTGTAGGGATTTCTTTAAAAGAATAAACATTGCACATCAGACTTCTGTGACAGACAGTGAGGGAGTTGGTTGTAACAATCCAGCTGCAGAAACTACCTTGCAGTCTAAAAAGAGATTGCAAGGCACTCTGTATCCTTAGAAACAAAGTTCTTTGATTTTCAGTACTTAAATGAGATAAATAAACCAGCAGTAGGACAACCCAAGCTAGTACGAAGCAGAGCAGGGACTAAAATGATGTTTGCCAGATGAGAGTACTGGTTGGATTACTCGCTTTAGCCACACAAATGCTATTAAAAGCTACGGATTATTTGCTAGCCTACTTACAGATGATGCTACATCTTACATTTTAGAGTGAAAGTTCAAAAAGAAAGAATAATTCCTAGTTGGTAACTGCAAGGTTCTATCTTTTAGTGCAAATGCCCAGCCCTATTAATTACAATAACAATTGCCTCTGAGTGTATTCTAAGTGAAATCTGTGGAAAATTGGAGGAAATCACTTGAAGTTAAGGTAGTGTTTGAGGTTATGGAAGTGTACTCAGGACTCCCACTATATTCCATTCTCTTGTGGCTGTAAAGACCATAGTCACAGTGGAAATTTTTAGGATTCTCAAAGAAACATGAGGAAGCAACACGTAAAAGGTGTCAGAGGCTCATGATATTTCGAGCAGGAAAAGGCTTCACAATCCAGTTCTTCAACACAATTTTAGTCTCCGAAAGAGCAAGGAAAAAGGGTTCTTTTTACCCAGACAAAGAGAATACTGTGTAAAAAGGGATGGAGTCTGGAGACCAGTAAACAGAGAAGGTGACTGATCTTATTTTCAACTGTTTAACAACAACTTCTGTTTGTTTTTCTTGTCATCAAGTTGGAAACTAGGCCTTGAGATTATAGGGAAGAAACTTCCTACAGGATAGTAATAAATTGTTTTGGAGAGATTAATTGTAAATCCTAGTCTACTTGACATAGTTTTTAACAGGCTAATTTAAATAAAATCAGATTTGATTGCAAACTTCTGGAAAGATATCAAGTGCTTCATTTTGTTTCATTTTTTACTAATGCTCTTTAAATTTAAACCTCTCAGTATGCAAGGCTTTAAGCACAAACTTCAAGAGTTTTCTATCTAACAGACGGTCTAGTAAGTGAAATGACAGGGATGACAGAAAATGTGCCTACAAGGAAGATATATAATGACCCCAGTTTCTGCATGATGAACAGCATGTTTACTTAAAATCTAGAATTCTCCTTGCAACTTTTCCCACAGAAGTATTTTATTTAAAAGCCATCATTTGGCTAACCAGTCTCTTCTGAGCTCAGTCCAGAGAGCACTAATGATTCTTAATGTCTTCAACAAACAAAATTTTATAATACTGGTCATATATAATTTCACGTTAATTGCTTTTAGCTCATCCTCTTACTCATCTTTCATCATACAACTGTTGTCTCATTCCCTGTGTTTCCTTCAGCTGGGTTTCACATCTGTTCCCCAAATGTGGGAAAACCTCTTCTCATATTTCCCCCTTCTGTCTTTATAGATGTTTATGACTAAGGTCAGCTTTACACCAGCCTAGCTTGTGGCCCAGTCCTCAAAGATGCCAAGTAGTTCCTATCCCTTTTTGAATGGAGAGTGAGAACTGAGAGAAATAGGCACAAGCTCTATCACATTTCTCATGGTACAACATTAGCCTTATCACTTATAAATGGAAATAGGATTTCAGCTGATCATCTGTTAGACATTCCTTAGTATTATAATAAGTATTCACTAGATTGCTAAAATAAAATATACTGGTAAGTAATATTTACTTTGTTTTGCAACCTTGCTCAGTAAGGTAGCACTGTCTAATAAATGATTAATAAAGCGTAGTATCTGCCTCAACCAAGCAAAAGCTTCATATTTAGAGTCGCAATCAACCTGAAATCCAATCAGTAAAATAAATCAGTTTCATCTCAGACATGACATATCTGTCCTGGAGCCTCTACCAGTTCTTCAGTTCTATTTTATCTAGATTCTTCCTTTCCTGGTTTGTTGTGGGCATAAGAAACGAGCCCTGCAGAAGAAACTCTACACCAAGTGTTGTCAAACCCACCACAAACAGAACTGACAAAACTGAGAGGGGTAGCTCATTTCCTTAATCTTAAGTGTTAGTTAAATGTCTCTTACAAAAATAAAAAATATAGAAATCTGAAAATCTTTGTAGTCTGCAGAGCAGATAGGACTCAAATAGAAACAAAAAGTCTTGCTTCTTAATAAGATGCAGCCAAGTTCTTTGATCAGAATTTATGATCCTCACCATTTAATTAACATATGTAAATATTTTTAATAACATTGTATAATCTCAATAAGGCACTTCAGTGCATGAATTATGGTGTATTAATTCATGCCCATTTGCACTGACAGTACTTGGCCTTCTGCCTTGCTCCTGACAATACAGTCGGCATGAATTAAGGCACCATGTTTCACACCTTCATATTTCCTAAGGTCTAGAAACTGATAAAAATAACCAAGAGTGGGTATTTGTGTATATGCAGAGCAGTCTGTGATTCATGTTGCCGCAAGTTGTTGATTTGTTTTCAGTTCTAAGTGTACTGAGACTTATCAGGTATAGAAAAAGGACCTTGCTGTTGATAGTAATAATTATAACTAAGCTGAAGTTACTTCGTACTGGGTGGCTTGGTACTAATGGACAGACTAACCCCACCAGTACCATTCGCTACATAAGCTTGCTACCTGGTACGTAGCTGGCTGGTCATGTTCTGCCACTGGCACTGGCTCCTTCCTTCTCAGCAGTGGTGCTTGCTACCAGCTACCTTAAAGCTGGTCTCACTTATGCCTCTGTCACCTCCCTATCACTGAACACATGTCTTCAGAAGTGTTATGCTACCATGAATGGAGATTAAAAAGAAAAACAATTTAACTTTGATGCTCTTCTCTTCTGTTTCAGTACAAGCCCTGCACATAAATATTACTTGGCCGTTGATCCAGTATCAGAATCCCTTTACTTATCAGATACAAACACCAGAAAAGTCTACAAAGCAAAATCTCTCGTTGAAACAAAGGATCTGGCCAAAAACGCAGATGTGGTTGCAGGAACAGGTGATCAGTGCCTTCCATTTGACCAGAGTCACTGTGGCGATGGTGGAAAGGCATCCGAGGCCTCTCTCAACAGTCCAAGAGGTAAGAAAAGAACATATCTGAAGTACTTAGTGTTGGTCATCTGTCATTTCCTTCCTTTATTTAGAAACTCAGATACAACTGGATGTACAAAAATGGGTCTGAGGTGATGATTTAACCAAATATAAAATAGCTAAATCATTTCATAAAGCTCACTCATGTTTTTAATACAACCAGTCCTTTATGAAGGAGTAGCATGAGCAGCCCACTCCAGCTGGCATCACTGAAATACCCTTTCCTTGTGTGACAGCACTTCTCATTTATTACCTTTCTATTGCAAGGTGGTAGCATTTAATTATAATTAACTTTTAGCCAAATAATATGGTCGCAAAGTCAATTTTTTTATATTTTATGCATTCAGGTGATTCTTGTAATGTTAATGGAGCTTACTCATACCCATTAAGTCAGTGCTGTTCAAATCAGACAGCAAAATCAGGTTTATTTGGAATTTTAGCTTGTCCTTCCTCATTAAATGCACTTTGTAAATTATGAACGTCTCATCTACTGCACATGAAATCAGCACTTTGCTGCAGCCTTCCTGTCAAGAGTGCATCCTGTATTGTCACATGTAAAACACTTACGAAGGGTTGAATCGCCACCAGAGCCATGATTAATCCCCTCGCAGTGTGCATTAGAACAGTGATAAATAAAATCTCTGGATTTGGTGCTCTAAAGCAGCTGAACGCCCTCAGTTCCCACTGAAATTCCCAAAACAAAGGATACTCAGAATCTGCCATGGCAGAGCTCTGAGTGTGCTCTGGGCATGTTCCTCCCATAGCACACACCCCACACCCCCCTTAATGACTAGCTCTAAGGAAGGGTTTTGATTATTGTTCATGAGCTATAAAGGAAAGCTGTATTAGAATGTATATCAAGGCAGAAATGTCCCTAAGACAAGCAAATAATCCTGTTTCAGGGCTTAGCAAGGGACACATTGTAATTGTGGTGTGACTTTAACATGTCTTTAATGATGGAAGGTAAGTGTGAAGCACATGCAAATAAATGTTAATCTTTGGGCAGCTAATTAATGTAATGAATCAATTCTAAAAGTAGTAGAAAACAAAGGTTTTCAAATCCTTTAGCAGGAAAATGATCAATGTTTTATTGCTGATTACAACTGATCATATCTAATTACAAGTAGTTGTTCTATCTTATTTTCTTATTGGGGAAGTGTGTTGGTGAAAATTTGTAATATGCTATTTACTTCAAAAATACTCATGCTGGCTTCCTTAACAGAAGGTTCTAGTCATAAAGAAATTAAAAGGAATAAAAGTACAATTAATGAGTTCTGGGGCAGCCAGCAAATACTAAAAAATTAACTGGTAGCAGCCAACGCTAGTATGTTGGCAAGTTGAAGGAATGGCATTTGATTTCTGCATTTACTCTAAATTACATCAGTTTGAAGTTGTCAGATTTATTATGTTTGGGGATCTGGATTTTAATCTCAAGGAACTTCGGTCTGCTGCATTCTGTTTTTGTACAGGGCCTAGGAGAATGTAGCATTGACCTGTGCTCACCAGCACAGCACAAACAATTAGCTGTGCGTTATCACAATGGTACTTATTAATAAGTACGGGTCCTTGTTTTGCTCTAAACTAGTTGAATAATCTGGGAAAGTATAGGAAGTACATGCTTGGTTACCCATAGATCTACAATTTATTAAGAAACCTGGAAGTCTCACATATATACAATTTTAGAGATTCTTTTGAATCACTTATTTTGCTTGTTATTGGAATAATTGTCAAGTCAGAAGACATCACATTTCTACTGAAATAACAGCAAACAGTATGCGCACAAATATCTTTTTCTAGGAGGCAGAAAACTGTCAAAAATGTTGGTGATTCCACAGACTCAGTAGCATCGTATCCATGTTTAAGAGTACTTGAACACAAAGTGACAAAATGTTATGTAGTATTTGACTACAGAAATAAATTGATTGCTTCTAACTTCTCACCTCTGAGATTTTTACAGTGCAAAAATAAGTAACTGACAATGCAGAGAGGCGGAGTCACTGCCAAGATTTTATTAAATATAATCACTTGCATTACTCCATGACCAGACCAGATTAGCATTTATTTTTTAAGTTGACATGTCTTAGCTTTTTTTTGCTTTTTTTTCATTTGCCACCTTATTTTGTCCTGAGTATTCCTTTTTCCCCCTGTTATAAATGAAAAGTAAATTTACCTCTTCCTTGGTAGAAAGGTAGTATCTGAGAAATAACTCTGTTTACTGGCCATCTGACCTTGGTTAGTTACAGGTCTAAAGTTTCATTCTTATTTTTGCTGCCAGCTGCTTGTGACACTGAATGCTTATCTGTATGACTCCATTTATCCATTTGCAAAATTGATAAGAAATACCAACTGTGTAACATTTGTGAAACTTCATCCTGTTTCTTAACATTCTCAAAAGTAGGTTAATAAGTGGAAATTCAAATACTCTTATTTGCTTTCCTGAATAAAAGTTGCTTCAAATGATAGTATAACTTTTTTAACTCATAATGATTTTTCTACTTCAGTGGGCATGCAGGTAGGTTTTGGGAGAGTCCTAGATTATTATTTAATGATTTAGGTCTTTCCTCAACTTCTATTTCACATTATATTTATTTGGCAAGACTGCCTTTGCCTAGTGATCAGGAAATAAATGCCAGAGAGGAAAACATCATGAAGTCGCACTAATCATTTCTGATTTGATCTGCTTTCCACAACTTTTATTTTGCAGGTAACAAACACACGTAGCTTTGTTCAATCTGTTCCCACTTTTCAGTGAAGAACTAGAGATGAGGCTTAGTGACCATTAATCTTGCACTATTGTATGTTGAGCTGACTTTGAAAGATGCTTTTAAACATGCATGGGTGATGTAGTTGAAATTTGAACTTCAATATATTATTTTTACTGCAACTTTCTTTAATTCTGTAGAGAACTCAGACTAATGAGTCATGTAATAGATGACCAAGTACTTAAGCAGAATGTGAAATAACACAAGGTGGGGACGTAAAATGAGATCTGTGACAAGCTGAAGACATTTATTACACAAGCAGATATTGAAAATGAAGAAGTAACTACGGATGATATTAATCACTGATTTCCAATCACTTGAGCTTTCCCAAGTAACAGATTTTAATTTTGGGGTGGGGAATTCTGTTGGTAGGTTTGGGAATTTTTTGATAAAAAGTATTTATGACACATCCAGTCACTATCTTTTAAACAATCTGGACTAGTATTTATAATAGCGCACTAAAGCGTAGTGTTCTGATTTTAACTAGATTAGTCATTGAGTATCGGAGCAGTGAGAAGCACTAACATTAATTAGAAAACCTGGGAGTTGTTCTACTTAGCACTGCAAAGCCAATGCCTGGATCAAAGACATTAAACATTTACCTACCCTGACCTTCTAAAATAAGTGGGCTTTAGACATGTAAGTAGATTTGACTTTCCAAGCTTAATTGACGGAGGCAGTGAGAGACTGAGACAATTGAGTTACCACATTTTTGCTGAGCTAGTGTCTCCCAGTCAAGTATACCAACAAAAGTATCTTAGATTAACATCTGATTTCAATTACCTTGTATTTGTGATCACCTCAGAGCACTCACACAGGACAGCTGTGGTGGAAACGTGAAGTAACTTTTGTGAAAACAGTAAGTCCTTCCAATGGTTTAACCCTAAGCATTGGAAGTGATTTACAAGGTTTGGAAGCCCAGGTACTAAATCCCAATATGTAAACATCTAAGGTCTTGCAGTGTCTGCTTTTTCACTCCTGGGTCGAGACTGGAGTCTGGAATTAGAAGATAGATGCACACACTGTCTGTGCAAGCTGTGTACACAGTCAGTGCGCCTCAAGAAATTAAAAGTTGCATGCTGAGTACAGAGTAGTGGAATGCATTGCAGTGACCTCACTACAAATGCAGTGACCTCAAAGTAAACTCTAGGGAAATGTAGAAGGCTGGAGTAAATTCTAAATCCCATGCATAAAAATACCTTATACAAAGCTGTAGCAAAGAACCTTTTTCACTCAGACTCATAGCCATGAACCAGCAACACAAATGAAAGCTTAAATTAAAAATTGGTTCTGCAGTGTAGTTTTATTCATTTTGCTTGAAATTACTTTACTAAGGAAATACTACTAAAAGAAATCGTGGTTTTGAAAATGTGTTCAACCCCAGTAGCTTGCATCCTGAAATAATCAGTCTTGTTACTCACCATCTGCAGGAATACTTTCTAAAGTAAATAAAGCTGTAAGAACAACTGCTCAGATTAAACTTTTACATCTGTCAATTGACAGTAGCCCATTTAGTGCCTGCTTCTCCTCAGTTTATAGATTCCTATTACCTTGAGTAGGATGCAGACTAAATTCTTAGTATAGTGTTCTGTGAAAACAAGACCACCTTGTCATAGGTAGCAGTCAATACTATTTATTCAGGAATCCTTGGTATTCTGTAAATTCCTATGACATTTTCAATGCTTCCATACAATTCAAAATGGAAAACAGAACGGGATGATATGTTTCTTTAGCAATATATAAAGTAAGAAGTAGACAGACCAAGGTGATTTGCAGCCTCAAATCATTGTTGTGTGTATCAGAACCAGCAAAAAATCACCTCGTGCCATTTTTGATTCATCAAAATTTATTCCTTACTTTTCTCTTCAGTAGTCTTAGCTATGATTTCAGAAGTCTAGAAATCTTGTAGATCATTTAAGTTAAACTTTTTGGATAGCAAGTTTTCCTCAATTTCATCCAACCTTCATCTGGATGCATGTTATCCGCTTTTCTGCTAGCCACTGTCAGCACTAAGTATGACCCTGGTCTCAGACTGGAAGCAGGACATTTCCATTCACAGTCAAGTAGTTAAAAATGCTGTTTGCTCCAACTCTGTGCATCTAAAGAGAATGCTCAAGTGCAAGTCCTAAAGTCACGTTTCAGCTGACAAAGAACTGCTGAATATTTTGCTGCTAGTACCGAGACAGTAATGAAGTAAAGATGACAAAGATCACAAAGCAGCAGACTGCAAATCACTTGAATCATATTTTGAGTGGTGTATTATGGTAACCTATAAATAACTAATTGCATAAAATTGCTTTAGTAGTTTCTAGATGGCAGCTTTAATTAAAAGCACTGGAGACATTTAGAAGTTTAGAAATGGATGGCATGTAATTTGCCCTTTTACCAACCATAAAATGATAATTAACCAATTTGATTCACTTCTTCCCATTAAAAGTTTTATGAGAATCTGAAGTTCCTTCTAGATATAGTTTTTCTTCAGCAGAAGGTGGCATTCTCTTTTATCAGTCCTCACAGGTAGTATTAGATGTTCTTGTACAAATTCTTCAGAAGTTTAATTAGAAGTTTTCTATGTAAAATGCTCATGTGAGAAGTTTTTAGCTAGGCAGAAGTGTAAAGTAGAATTTCTGTAAGTGGGAAATATATAGCTCTAGCTGCTGTTTATTGATGTGTTTGAAGAGGATTTATTCCAAAAAAAGAGTGTCTCTTAAAATGCAAGTGCGTGCTGTACTGGAGGAAGGAGGGGAAGAATTTATTTTAATGGGAAATTTACTGTATATCTTTTAATCACTATTTTTAGCTCCACTAATGATGAAATGCTAAAATTTCTAGACTGAAATATCATAGCTATAATAATCATATGCATTTTGAATTTATACCTATGAGAACTACATGCAAAAGTGATCATTTAACTTTCAAAGTGTTGTTTGTATTGTAATCATGTACATACGTACGCTAAGGCAGATCTGTCAAGGGAAGTAACCCTTTAGCCAAAATCACTCCTGAGAGCATATAAAAGGAGAAGTTATAGCTAGCCTTCTATATTTATCGTGGTTGTTCTCAGCCCATCTCCTAAGTTTTCGTTTATGCAGAAAGCATCTATAAAGTGCAAAACTTTTTCTGCATTCTTTCTAGTGATGATGCTTAGTAGCCATGTCCAATTGCACTAGCAGCAGCTCATTGTTAATGTTAGTTAACAGAATTTAAATGGTACTGATTAAAAGATCTCTAAGTGTTATAAATATTGTTCCAAAATGTCAGCACACAAATCTACTGGAGACAGATGTTCACAAGAGCTACTGCTTTACATTCAGGTATAAAATGTAGTCCTATGTAAGAGAGTCCCAGGGATTGAACATGACTAAAAACAGCCCTTCAGTACAAGCATGTTACTTGGAAAAACGGGTTGTGCTGAGCCCTGAGTCAAAGGACAAGACTAAATCCTTGCACGAGGTTATTTTGTCCTTACTCAGACATCAGTGTTTAATGAGGAATCTTATATCCAAGCAAGGTAAGTCTGTTGTGTGCAACACATCACATTTGTGCCCAAAGACAGTATCAGTTGGGCATGCGGTTTAGTGCTGTGGTTCCATAAAAAAAACCAGAATCAGACTGAGAGCCTAATGCAAACTACATCTCATTCTCTTGTGCAAAGAAAAGATACATAAAAAATAGACCTTTTTTGCTCACTCATGGAGTGAGCAGTGTTCCTATTTGCACTCAGCATGTGCATGCTTCCTCTTATCTGTGATTAAAGCACAGTTGAAGTGCTGCATGTGATTTGATTCTGCATTACACCATACGTCAGAAAAGGATTAAAATTAAGCTCTTGGAATACAGATTACGGGAAGCATCATGCAAGATGTGACAGGATCATTAATGAATCCAACTTGAATAATGAATAAATTGGGACAGTTTAGCCACAAATCAGTGTTTTGGTTTGCAATGGATGCCTTATATAAGGTATTTGTCAACAAGACTTAAATGTACAAGTAATTTGTTCAAAAGGGCAAAGTCGTGTTGTTTTAGTATACAGAGTAAGCATTGGAAGCAGTAGTTTGTTGTTGAACATATATACACTGGTGCTTGAAGAAACTGGCTGATTGGGAAGTATAGGAATTTATTATCTAGTACAGATACTGAAGACTTGGGCTTGCTTACAACATCGCACTGGCATATGTATTTGCTCTGCAGATAGATTGGCTTTCTGCAAGGGCTGGAAAGCAAAATATACACTTATTAACATTAAAGGCTCTTTGGTTTTCCTATATAGTCAGTGTTTGAAATCCATTCAGCAACACAGCTGAGTAGCTTTATTTCATTGCAGCATAATTTTTGATTTTTATATAATGGATGGTTTGCAGCCAACACAGCCATCTGTTCACAGGAAAATTGCGTAAAACAGAAGATGCATTTGCCCTAGTAATAGATCCTGGCCTTGTATTATCCATGGCAGGGATCTGATCCATGCTGTGCTACTCAGGTGAGAAGCATAGCTCCTTGCTTACCATGCACTGCCACTCCTCTGCAAAGGCAGACTAAGACACAGCACATGTGCTGTGGTTCCCATCCACATCAGGTTTCTCATTTGAGCCTGTGAACCACACTGGAAAGCAAATCAAATGTAATATTGCTCCACAGTGCTGTATTAACAAGGTTAAAACCATCCCCAGTAATCACAGCTGCATACAACCCGTAACTATAACAGATAGCAGTCCTCATTCCTCGCACCTTCTCTGCCACAGCAGTCCAGCATGGCTTTTTCTTCTCAAAAGGAGTCTTGAAGAGACCTTCAAGAAAGTGGTAGGAGCTTAGGACTAAAGAGACTTTTGTGTCCAATTGTCACGCATCCCTGAAGAAAGAAAACCTAGAACAATTTCCTAGCAGCTTTTCCATTTACTAATAATCCTTTAGCATGCTTCAGCTTTTACAGCATAAAGCTGATCGGAGCAGGGGAGAGCCCAGGCAGGAGGGCAGGAACCTCTGAGCATCCCAGTGAGAGCTGCAGGAGGTGCTTCAGAGCCCAGCTCCACCTGCTCCATGGCCCCAAACTGTGGCAGCAGAGTCAACGCAGTCTTGCTTCATATATGCACTCTTTACCTCAGCTCACCTTCAAACCTTCTGCCACATGGATTTATAACTGGACTTCTCAGAAGCAGACAACAACCGTAAGCTTGCCAGTCACTGTGTAGTTTCCAAAAACATTGTTACTCTCCAAGGAGTAAAGTTGCTCTGGGGTAGTAAGTAGCAAGGAGGCACTATCTGTGAGCTCAGACTGACAGGGAACCAGACCTTAATATAGCTGTGCTTCCTTTTGCCTTTTTATAACCTCCCAGATATCCCCACAGCTGCTCCACCTAACCCCCAGGTGACATCTCTCCTAAAGAACAGGACACGTCAGCGATCACCTGTTTCACGTAACAAAGCGGTCTAGCCTAACACGATATCCTGTGGCATTTCAGCAGTCTGCAGGTATTTTTTGTCCTGGATGGAGAAGGTGAGGGGATGGCGGTTTCTAGTGGCAGCTCACAGCCACATGAATACACTTGACTGGCAGTTTAAAGGATTAATTTCAGCTTCCACCGATGTGCTGATAGATATCCTGAAAGCCAGACACAGAGGGACCACTGAAGTTTACTGCTGTGGCCTTGGGAGGTTTTTTGTGATGATACTCTCAGAGCTCTGCAAGGTGCCTAAATATTACCTACAGTGAAGAGGCACCTCTGGGCTGTGGGAGTATGATGGCAAGGTGCACCCAAGAGCAGCCTCGCTCAAGTGTCTGTCTCCCTCTCAGCCAGAGTAAGGGATGGGAATCCTCTGGTGAAAGAGGTCAGCCTGCTCCGGCAAAGGGACTGTCAAGCCCTCGCTAATCTCCTGGTTGCTGTAGAAATCTGATGTAGATCTTATTGCTGCTTTCTGTTAGAAAAGAAGTGGTCATGGGCAGTTTGGTTTGGGTCCCTGCTACTGGGTTACAGTCAGCACTGTAAGAGAAAGCGTCTTACACTCAAACATGTGTGTAACTTAAACTCAGTTACCAGGCATTTCCAAATGCCAGGTACAGATTTACTTAGGGCCCTGGGGAGATTGTGTGGGAGATGCATGTTTCCCATCAGTGCTGCCTGGTCCTGCCCCCAAGACTGCTTACTCTGCCTTGCCCCCAGCTGCAAGTGTTCCTAGATATTTAAAGAAATTAAATTAAGTATATGGAAATGGGTCTGGGAGGTGAGGGAATTCAGTTTGGGCTTTTTTTCTTTTTTTAATGGTATGTGGAATTGCTGTGTGAGATCCTAAACTGGCATGTAGACAAGTGTTTTGTAAACTCGGAGTACATGCAGCCTTCGGTTATGCTAAATGCAGGGGACAAAAATCAAGAACCATATAAGCCACTGTCCAAACCATCTGTTCAAGTCCTGTGCCTTTCATTTCTGTGTAGCACAACATAAATTCATTATTAAAATAGCTTGGCTGTGCACAGCAGCTGCTATAATTGCAAAGTTATGCAACTTTAAATGGGAAACTATGAAATACTTTAAAGCAAGAAATCGAGCAGGTTCAGTAGAAAGGATTTCACAAATCTAACATGGATAAAGTACTTTTTGAGCTGGAATGAAAATGAAGAAAAATCAACTGTAAGCTAACGTTTTAGAAAAGCTTGTCTTCTCCCACTTTGTAATGGACATGAAGCAAAGGTTGAAGAGCTAAATTCTATATATATGGAATTACACTGCAAGCAAAGCCTCTGCTTTTTTGTTCTGTTTTCTACTGTTTCTTGTTCGTATCTTCCTGCTTTCTCTGTAAGTCAAAGACAGTTTGATATGTGGGTATGAGCTTCCCATGTACGAGTTGTATAAGTCTCAAATAAGCAATGAGTAGAAAAAAATTACAGTCATACTTTTTTTAATCAGCAGATTTTCAGAGTTTTAAGGGGAGAGGAAACATTTTCATCTCATACTTTTTAATCTAGATAATGTCAGTGCTAACCCTCTTTTTTACCCTTTCCCCTCATCCAGGTATCACTGTAGATAAGCATGGATTTATTTACTTCGTTGACGGTACCATGATTCGGAAAATTGATGAGAATGGTGTGATCACAACAATAATAGGTTCGAATGGCCTCACATCAACCCAGCCATTGAGCTGCGATTCTGGAATGGACATCACTCAGGTAGACACCTGGTTTTCATGTGTTGTCACTTTTCTACACATTGTGGAGACAGATAACCTAGTTTCTTGTGTAAGGATTTTATATTAGAATATGCTGGATGAATCAGATAATTCTGGGCTGCACAAAATGCAGCCGAAATTCCCTTCATGTTATTATTTTAAGGTGTGCCATACAAATGCACAATCTTGACCTTTCTTTGGAAGATGGCATATGAATGTGTAGAGGGGTTTATATAAAGAGTACAAACTGCTTTAGAAAGTTGCTTGCTACTCTGAGATATATCTTCTAAGAGTTTGTCAGAAGTTTAGAGTGCTATCCTTTAGTCCAGCATTCAGCCTGATTTTCTTGAACTATTAAATGTGAAAAATGCATGTTACAGTAAATAATTACCACAACGGTGGTATTGTAATGAAGCTACTGCATTTCAATACATTTCTCAAAGTGCCTTTCAGTTCCTATTTCAAAAGCGGTGTAAAAGAAATTGGACTAAAAGACACTTACCACACCTCTAGTTAATTCTAAAAGAGATACATAAACATGGAGAAACATAAATGGTGCTCTCGACTTGTCAGTAAGCCATACTTACAGCCAGCACAAGAAAAGGATTTGCCTTTGCCAATATATACTTGAATTAATCAGCTTCAGAATGAGGGGAAAGCTATATTTGAAAAAACCCTGAGGCATTCAAGTGACGTACTAAAGTTATGTTATGGCCTCTGTAAGCTAATATCCAGGACTCGGTTAATTTTGCATGTAATTTTCTCCCTGCCGTTTTCTTAGTCTTTCACAATTGGAAAATCACAGTTAAAATAAACTTTGTAATAATGATAAGGGCTTGTTCCTTGTTTCTAAGTGGAGTAATAGCAGGTGACTATGATCTTGTATTCACATACGTGAAGAATCTGGGGTCAATACTTTGGGTAGTTCCTACCAGAGTTCACTGGGACATACTATGGAATCTAATGCTGCTGTCACAGAAGCACTTGAGCATTTTATTATTAGAGTCAAAGCACAAATATGTGTCCTTGTTCCATTTCACCTGTCACTGCACCCTATGTGTTTGCAAATGCAGGCAGAGGAACCTCAGCTTTCCTGTTCCCAATCCTGGGAGAGACAGGCATTCGTGTACCCTCTGGTCCCATAGACACATAATTATCCATGTAAAGCAGAATAGGGTCCATTGGCTTAGTTGTGCTAAGCCAAAGTTTAAACTAGCCTAGTAACCATCTTGATCATATGGCTTCTGGGCACCTTGGCTTCTGCTCTGGCACCAATTCTTGCAGGAGAGCCAGTCCTGCAGATGAAGCCACCACAGCAAGCAGTGCTCCCCACCTGGAGGCACGGACTCACCACTCCATTGCTATGTACCAGCTGGCAGGAGCAATGCTTCGTGGAACTTAAAGCTCCCTGAAGCACATTTACTTGCTTCTTGGGTACATGTAACAACTGCCTGGGGCATCAATAACCAGATTAGACATCTCTGAGGTGCAAGGAATGGTGCCAGGTGCAACGTCTGCTCCCTGCCATCTCCTTATGATCTGCATCCCAGGCTGTACAGATAATTGCTTTACTGGCCATTTCAAGTGTGGCTGTGTATATGTATTCAAATTTTCACAAAGACCTTTAAGCAAATAAGTTGCAGCAGAGGGTCTGACAAATGTAGAAATAATTTTTTTTTTAAATTGAAATTAAATTTAAAAGGTAAACATTTGGGGCTGAAACCAAATATGCTGAATTTTTGTGACTAGATTTAAATAGTCTTAAAATCCTGGGTTTGGGGAGGTTGACTACTTGCCAGAAACAGGTTTAGTTTACCTTACTTAACAACATAGTTCCAAAGCCATTGAGAAAGGGCTTCTGCAAAATCATAGATAAGAAAAAGCATGTCATAGAGCAAATTCTTCTTCGTATTGCTCTCCGGACATCAACATTCAGCTTGGGCAGGGCCTTCTTTTCAGAGAAGCAGAAATAAATTTTTGTTTGCCATGAACAATTCAGGTGCTTCCGTGCTGCAGCAGCTACAGGAAACTATCGCTGCGCATTCTCAAAATTTTGCAAATGTTTCAGCATTCTTGCAAAGCAAGATGTGTTCTTGCTATGTAGATAGAGATAATCCTCAGATAAGTTGTGAATGCATGCCAGTAAATATTCTAAACAACATAATAAATCATGGCATATTAAAGTGTCTTTAAAAAGTGGACAGTCTCATTTTCTAAGTCTGAGTGTAGTAATACTGTATAATAAGTCACATTGTTGACAGTCTGCAGTACAGATGTACTTTTGGAAGCATTTCTTGTTTGGAGGACTTTTTTGTGGGGCTTTAAGTGAATCTATTTATTGAACTTTTTCACAAAATCCATACTTTTGAAGTTTTCCACATATGCAGTAAAACACAGACAAAAAATGAATGCCAGAAGTGTATGTTCTGAAAAGTAGCTGTACCAAATTTGCTTGACAGTCTTCTTTCAAAATTGTTGCTGATAACCAGAAAATCCTATGAAATAATCACATCCTATTGAAGTCAAGCATGTTAATCTGAAATTATATCACTGAAAATAAGGGAATGATATTTTCACTTAGTCAGAAACAGTTATGTATCTTTGCAAGACTGCTGAGTTTATTCCAGAATGGTATAAACATAAATGAAAAATTAATTTGGCCAGTCTCCACTTAAATTGTTTTTTGGCTAAATTACAAATGTCATTTACATCCAGAGATTGTGGGTTGCTCACAAATTGCTGCTTTGAGGCAGTTATGAAGTAGGTTAATAAAATCAATTCTTAAAGCTAAATTTGTTCTGACAATAAAATCAATTACTTGATCAAAATCAATATTTCTTGATTTACCAAAGTACAAAAATATACTCTTGAAGTAAACGCATAGAATAGCTGCCCAGTGCAAAAACTACCATAAACAACAAGCTTTCACTTTAAGGCATTCACTTTAATAAATGAGTTGATTATGAAAGGTTTTAATCATTTATTCTAATATCAGTTTTGATAGAAACGCTTATTCTGTGTTGGTTATTCACCTCCTTCTCATTCTGGAGCATAGTAGTCTGCTTTTGTAACAGGAGGAAGGAAGGACAGCTGGGCTTGGAAAGAGTGTATGTTGTGGCAAATGAAGCCCTGACTAATTACTTTGATCTCGGACTTCACTGAGAGGATGTTAATCTGAATTTAGAAGGAAAAGGGCAATCATTTGAGATGTTTATACGGTATGTCGCTGTTCTCAATACAGTTTCAGTGTGTACAAAACTTGGAGGACTTTTCTTCTCAGCACAGATTATTTTAGTGTTCTTCAATGAGTTAATAAGGAGCGACTTTAAAGAAAATGGCTCTTCAGAGCTGAGTTTATGAATATATATGTATATATACTCAACAGTCACCATTGGTGCCAGGATTTTAGCAGACACCTATATTAAATTAGTTATTCCAGTATCTTCTGTTCTGTTAGAGCTGGTCATATTTTTTTAAAATGCTGCCTGTGAAACCCTGCGTACTAGAACATGAGTGAGAGCTCAATTTTCAAGACAAAATATTTTTCAAGAGTATCAAAGGATGGTGTTGGTCTTCATCTGTTCTGTGATTTTTAATATTCACCTCACAGAACCACAGAATGGTGGGAATTGGAAGGGACCTCAGGAGATCATGCAGTCTAACCCACCTGGTAAAGCAGGGTCACCTCGAGCAGGTTGTACAGGAGTGTGTCGAAGTGGGTTTTTAATATCTCCAGTGAAGGAGACTCCACACCCTCCCTGGGCAGCCTATTCCAGAGCTCCATCACCCTCGCAGTAAAGCAGTTTTTCCTCGTGTTCAGGTGGAACTTTCTGTGCTCCAGTTTGTGCCCATTTCCCCTCATCCTGTCATGGGGCACCACTGACAATAATTTGGCCGCATTCATCATTTGTTCTTTGAAAACTGTTTTGTTGTAGATTAATTAAATGAATAATAAACCCATCTTGAACCTTATATGTCTGCATCCGAGCTGGAGGCCCCGTGGACTGAGCTAACTGATCTCCCAACTCTACAGTCTTGTTGAGTGTTTCCTTCTGTCAGCTGACGCCCAGCCAAAGAGAACAGAATTCCCTGCTACATCCCCTACCTCCCCATAGCTTTTGGATAGGAAAGCTATTGTAGGTACTCTAAATCAGGGACATAAGCTGTGGTCTAAAATACTCCTACTGACTTCTTGAATTGCTGCACAGCTGACTGCTCTCTGAGCATGTACCAGCATTGGGCTGGCGAAGGGGACCACCACCACAGCAGGACCTGTGGCAGCACCTCCTGGCCACAAGCCACTGAGGGAGGAGACTGGGATTAAGAGGGAGAGAAGGAAAAGAGAGGGTATTATCATTCTGGTTTGCTGCCTGATGAAGTTGAGCTTGATTCTGTCTAGATCAGGGGCATCACTATGTTGCTCTTTTTCTCAGATGTGCAAACTCTTGTAATGTTTTCTGCATCCCTAGGGTATACAGAAATTTTTTTAGCCTTGTAATTAGTAGCAAATGATAGCACATTGTGGTGGTATGTCTGTCTGTCAGTATTCGTTTCCTCACAGTGAATCCAAACCTTGGGCCAATTTCAGACAAATTTGTGTAAGGCCACCAGCCTTTGCAGCAATTAAATTCCTACTCTTTCCATAAAAAGTATTAATCCAGTTGGAGGAGAGAGACCTGAAGTGCCCTCTCAAAAGGAAATATTGCAGCATGAACTTTCTTTTATTAAACTCCAGAGATTCTACTCAGGATCTAATAAATGCTCCATTCACGGGAAAAGCTTCATTTGGTGCTTGGATCTTATTAAACTCCCAAGTCAGTCAGCCATGAGACGGAAGTCCTTAGGAAACCAGACTTCATTAGATCCACTGTTCATAGAAGTTATATTGATGTTGTGGGAGGTTTTGTGTGAAAGTAAAAACACTTCAGTTCAGCTTGAGCAATAACCTTCACTTCTCTTCTGTCTCCATGGCCATGGTGAAAGCTGAGAAGAGAATTAGCAGATATTTCTACCATCTTGCAATGTCATACTTTATGTTTCCTCCCATGAGAAATATGTGGGCTGAATTTCAACCAGTCTGAACCTCAAGTCATTTATCTGTGCGAGTGGTAGCAGTTAGTATTTGGGAACTGTTTAAGCCGATCTCAAGCACAGTCTCTGCAAATATAGAGACCAAATATTTGCAAGGCAACAGAAAATGAATCCCAAGAGCTTTCTCTTAGCCTGCAGCCATGGCCTTGTTCTCGTGCTGATGTCAGTCTTGCTAGGCATGAGTCTGTGCCAAAGCAATAGCTGCAGCCTGATTGATGGTGTTAATAACTGTCACTGCTGTGTTCCAAAATGAAAGGTCTGGTTTGAAGACTTTTTCTTGACATTTGCACTTCATCAGCCTTTGTTCAGCAGTTCTCCGCATGAGGGAACCATCTATATTGTGTTGCTTCACATAAACTTCAGTGACACTGCAAAATGTTTTGCTTCCTTATAAAAATGTGACATAGGCAATTTGCTTGCGCAGGTCAAATTAAAAGGCTGATTTCTAGACCAGGGTTTAAAGGTGACCCACACGTGCCAATAATGTCATGTCTTGGACAGCCTTCTTTGATTGATGGAGGAGAGAGCAGTAAGTAATGCTGTTGATGACCTACTTGAAATAGCGAAGCGAGAGACAGGATAGTGGAAAGCACAAGTAAAGATGAGCAGAATTGCTTGAAAATATATCTCAAAAATGCAAATGCTGACATTGCTCCTGCAGTCACAAGCACTGCAGGCACTCCCCACCAGCATCTGCACAGGCACAATATGCTTCAGTGGCGTTATGGAAACCTTTTGAGCAGAACAAAAAGTTCCCAGGACATGGTGACCTCACTTGAAAGCAGCAATGAGGGTCTGCTCATTGGAGCAAGCACAGCCTGAACAGAACTTTTGCTGGGTATGTTTGGAGGCAGGAAAGGAAAATGTGAAAGTCAAAAATATCTGATGAAGGGGTGAGAAGCAGGAGGAGCAAGCTGCTAGTATAAATATCAAACTGATTGTAGGTTGAAATGCCTTTAAGCCACATTGAGAATAGGATATCACAAAGCAACTGTGGGATTACATGGAGCCAATTATCTAATTAGCATTGCAGGTCAGAGGAAGACACACTATCTGTTTAGATGCTTTGCTACACAGGCAACAGTATGTACTGCATTCTTGTAAAAGTAGAAAGCACAAAATGCTTTCTCATTTGCTTTTTTAAACACTAGATGCATAATATTCTAATTGTATTAAGGAGGCTGCATGACATCAAAAAGCGAAAACTTTGTTTTCATGGTAGCAAAGTATTGTAAAACTCCCCACGCTCTTGATTTACTTCTAGTCCTCTACCAGTGTGAGGCTTCTGATACAGTGTTTTGGTTGCATGTAATTCATGTTTCATAAATATTCCAAATCTCTGAACTGTGTTTTTCAGTGCTTTGCAGAAAAATGTTTTATGTGCATTCATGAAATTGCTGAACAAAAAGTACACGAAGCAGAAATGACAATTTCTAGGCCCTTTAATATTTATTTGTGATCTTCCCATTTTTGCTTTTTAGAAAATATCCTTATTATTATTTTTTTCTAATTTTTGCTGTATGAAGGAGCCCAGAAAAGCTGTTATTTTTGCCAGTATAAAGTTATCTTATTCTCTGGTTCTTTTTACTCTGCTGCTTAATTTCAAGTTCTTTTTTCTCTGGCTTTGCTGGAGTACCAGAGAAGCTAACTAGAGTGGAAGTCACGGCCCAGCAAAATCATCAAGTGGTTTGCCACTGACTTCAGTGCAACTGGGGCTTCTCACTGGGTGCTTTTCGAGGCTTAATTGAAAGGGTAGTGAGTGGTGAGTGTGTAGCAAGGAGCAACTGTACCCTAAGAGAAGGTCTATGTTTCTGAAAAAGAGACCAGAACAGGTAATGGACAGAGCCTTTACTGTGATATTTTCAAATATTTTCAAAAATGAGACACACACACCCCTCCCCCCACTTAATTGTCAGCCTTTGGAAACCAAAAGCCTATACGAAATAATTCCAGCTATAATAGCATATGTAGGAACCAAGCAGTCGCTAGAATCCATACTTTCAAGCAAAAGCAAGCTTAAAGCCTTTTTAAAAAAGGATCTTCAGGTAGAAGATAAAATAAGCTGTTCCCAGGGTAGAGGAGAGGTTAAGTAGCCTCTCTTTAACAGGGACTGAGAGAAAAGAGGCTCATAGGATTAGGACCTCAGGTGGAAAAAAGTCTGTGAGAGCTCACGAATCAAACTTGTAGGTGTATAAAGTGTTTTTCAGAATATCAAACAGAAAGCAATATAGTTTCATCACAACTAATTTATATTCTAACCAAATTATTCTATCTCTGAATTTGCAATGTTAGTCATAGAAATGAGATAGCGTGCGATGAAGTCATGCTGCAATTTCTTCCTTAAAGCCCAAGTGCTCTTTTTATATTGGTCACCTGCAAAATAGCAATTTATTTCAATTGTCTGCCATAAATAATGCATTACTACTGAGTAAAAGGCTATGCACATTTTAATCAGCTCTTCCAGTGATTGCATCCTTTCCTTTGATTGTTGAGGCACGGAGTGCTAGACACTCGATGGTGGAGTGAAGGAGACCTGGCAGACCTCTGCTCATGACTTTTCTCTTACTTTTTGCCACACAGAGCCAAATTTAAATTGCTTTTTTAAGTATTTGTTTTTAATGAGAAATTGCAAGAAGGGAGAAAATTCTGTAAGAATAGGAAGGCTGGCAAGAAGGTGGTAGCTCAGCCCTGAGTCTAGTTGCTTTCAGGTTCACCTTTGTGACTAAATGAAACCTCCACACTCACCAAACGCTGTGAAATGTGTACAAGGCTCATACGTATCCACCCAGCAATACCAGTACACCCAAAATGCTCTGCCTCCCCTGGGCTTCTTCCAACTTGCCCACCAGCTGAGGACCTCGCACACTGCCCAGTTTCCCAAACACCTAATCCTCTTTTAGCTCTCCAGGAAAGGAGTTCCTAGATGAAAAGCCTGGCTCTTTTTGAGGCTCTCCACCTGGTCCTTCCCAAGGAAGAACTTATATGGTTGCTTCACTTTTTATTCTTTATGTGCATGTAGCCTTTGACTACCTCTCTTATTTACACATGATTTCTGTATGATTGAGGCTAACTGGCGAGTTACTTGTGGCAGAGGCCTTGTATCTGCTGTGCTGAATTACGCTGCTGAAAATGTTTAGCACAGTTTTGCCAGACTGGTAGGAGTTTGCAGCGGGTTGGATAGATATATCAGTGTCTACATCTCACTATTTCTGTCTGTTGAGGAGACACAGTGGACAAATTGTATGCGTGAAGAATATATATCAAATCATAGAATAGTTAGGGTTGGAAGGGACCTTAAAGATCATCCAGTTCCAACCCCCCTGCCATTGGCAGGAACATTCTACTAGATCAGGTTACCCAAGGCCCATCCAACCTGGCCTTAAACACCTCTAGGGATGGGGCATCATGTACTCCTAATATATACCTATATATGCGTATATAATGATGTCTATGTACATGTGTATGTATATGGTTTCTACATGTACTGTAGGTAAGTAATCGGATAGTGAAAGCTGGTCCCTGACGTCCTGGAGTAAAAGCCCCAAGAAGGTCTGCTGACAAGGAAATGTGGATGCTGATAGGAACGTGCAGAGGCAGGTTGAGCAGAAAATGTCCCTCCTTTTCTTTTAATCCAGTTGTTCATCCACATCTACTTATAACACAGGCTGCTTTTGATTTATGAAATATTTGCTTTGATGAAGGCAACTCCTACATTAGCTGGCTTTTCTTAAGTTGTCAGGGCTGGTACTGTGTGTATGTTGTTCTCCTCACCAACCAACCCTTTGCACATCTAGGGGAGACACAGAGATGTAACAGGTTTTGTGTTATAAATTGAATAATCATCATCATCATCATCATCATCATCAAGCTTTATGTGGAGCTGTCTTTATTGTCTCTATTCCAAGCCTTTCATATTGCCCATTGCATTGACTAAGTGAGAGGAAGATTGCCGTACATCTTAGAGAAGTGGGGACTGGTCTTTCCCCTTCTAGTCTGTCTTCACAGCAGCACAGATTGAGAGAAAGCCACAGAAATCAAAGCATAAAACCAGCATAAATGAAAAAAAGCAGGATAGGCATTTAATTCTATTGTCAGGTCATTTAAATTTTACATAGCTGCAAACTGCTGCATTTGAAAGCTGTAGAAGAAAGTGTGGGTACGGTTTTATGACTGAAAGCATTTTACTGCAATAACCAGCAGAAGGAGGGTCAAAAAAAGCCAGCACAGTGTTACTTCTGGCCTGCAAATTGCTCCAGGTGCTAAGGGGAACCTGAAAATCTGCAAATCCTGTCAAAACAATCCTGTAATGATAACAGCTTGCAAAGAGCAGAACTTTGAAGCATGTCTGCATGAGGGGACTGTAGAGGGTGTTGTTCCCTTGCTGCCTGGGTACTTCTCAGGTCTCAAAGCTGGTTATAAACAAAGACTGAAAAAGCTTTAGTACCAAGAATTATTGCTTTAGAGGTATTAGTTGTATCTCCTGTATTATTATTAGGACTAGGTTTGCCCTGAGTTATGCTTACAAGCTGCAGAATTCAGACGAAAGTAAGCGGTGGCAACCACAGACTGTAGCGTGGCAGGAGCTGCAGCCTGGGCAATGACAGCTCAGAATGTCTGATTTCCCCTCTTCAATATTCCACGTTTGCTTCAGCATCTTTTCTACCCTTGTTTCTGCCAAGGGTAAAAAAAAATGAAAAGACACTGTCAGTGGAGTTAAAAAAAATGCAAATGTCAAGCCAGAAATTGGTTGTATCCATTTGATGCCATAGAGCCATTAGGTTTATAGCTGTGTTTTATGAAGTTTAGGCCACAGAGAGAGATGCACACAGAATGATAGAGAGGGCCATTTTATGTAGGATGTTACTCTGACAATAACACTCACATTTACAAACAAATTAGCTAAAAATGTCTGAAGGACATTCAGCTTTTACAAACTGGGCCTCATCTTCTGCTGATAAATTCCTTTGGGATGGGTATGGCATGCAAAATGATGCATTGCCTTGGAGAATAAATTTGTGAAGTTTAGCAATGTAGGTCACATTGCAGGAAAATCATAAATGTCTGAACATCACTCCATAGCCATTCAATCAACAGCTCAAAGCAAAAGGGGAAACTGAACAGTGTGTAGCTCTCTGGTGAGAGCTGGGAAAAGTCATGGTATGATGTAAAACCTGTTAGGTCCTCCATCCGTATGTATTTCTTTGTTCTTCTATTTTCCTTGCCAGTTCAGAGCTATTTTTCTGTGTCCGTATGAATAGTGACAATAAAACCAATGTGTTTCTTGCTATTACTGCCATGAACTAAAATAAGTGCTCATGAAAAGGATGCCAGAAATCTGGGGACAGGTCAGATGGTTGAGTCTTGGTATAAGTAGCCTTGTCATAAGGAACTAATTGTATTGTGAAATGATTTTTGTATGCTCCCATTGGGAAGGAGTTATAACTTACACTATTTGCTTGAGTCTTTTTGGATTTGATTTGGAGAATAAAGAAATGAAGACATTTTAAATGGATCTTTCTAGATCTAGCACTGTCTAGAGATTCCTGTTGCTTAATAGATCTAGAAGTTGCTGAGAGCCTGATCCAGAGATTTAGAACTTTGCTGGAGCTGTCAAGAGGCTTTCTGAATACATCTAGTGCCTTTGTAGATCTGTGGCCTTTCTAAATCTAGAACGGTTTTTGAGTCAGGGCGGGAGGCATCCATAGCTTCTGGAGCATGTCTGGAGACTCGTTAGATCTTTTACTTGGGATGGTTTGAAACCTTTTAGAGCTTTTTCTCAGAGTCTGCCTAGCACTTCTCCAAAGCCCTTCTGCAGCCCTTTCTAGCTCAGCAGGCTTTTCTAGATCCAGCACCTTATGAGCCCTTTCTGAATACAGAACTTCCCAGGGACCCTTTCTAGGACCTCCTGCATGTCCCTGTCCCCCACCCCTTTTTTTTATTGTTTTGCAAGAGGCTTTATAGAGCTTTCCTGAGCCCTCCTAGGTTTAGAGCCTTACTGTGCCTTTCTAGTTCTAGAGCTTAGCTATAAAAATTTTATTTTGCTATCTGATTAGTAATCTGTTGAAAACCTAATTTCAGGTGCACTTTTAAAATCTTTGGAGTCTTTTGGGAAGGCAGAAAACTGGGTGCCTCTCCTTTTACATGCCAGGCTTAAAATGAATTACTTAGTTGAGTGGGATTTCTTGAATTGTGCTTGAAAAAACATTAGTCCTAAAATTCACTCCTGTAAACTTTTCTGGCACAATCTGATAATGCATATTCAAATATGTATTACAGCAGTAACCAGAGCCCTTAGCTCACATAAATTTAAAGCAGAGTGCCTGCTTGGAGTCTCAGACTCGATTCAAACACTCTCCAGTGTGTTTTCTTAAGAGTATCTGGGCAATATAAATTCTTACATAGAAGGATTGCTGCATGGAATGTAGTTGTCTTGTTTGTTCTGCAAAATGCAAGATGCCTGATGCTTTTATGAACCTGAGTAGTTACTGGAAGCAAAAGACGCTATAAGGTACTAGCTCCAGCCTCCAGTGGTCTCAAACAGCTTCTAATTACTGCCTCAATTAAAGCTTTTCAGGATCATCCTCCCACCTTTCCTGCATTAGCAGCACACTGGCTTTCTGTACCTAGAACTTCTGAGCCAAAATGGAAAGTTGAGGCCAAAACTGGTGAGAGATTTATTAAGAATTAGGCAGCCTTATTTTTGTGCCACCTCATCTGACAAGTGCAGGACCTGGAAACGCAACTTAGAAAGTGTAGCAAAATGGAAACAGAACTGTGTTAGCTAGATTTCCACCTGGTCCCACTCCCTCCTTTTGGCCATGCACATTAACAGCAGTAGTATGTTTGGAGGGCATCTATTCCCACTCCAGCACTGGAAATGTGTTTGGGTTAGATTCAAATTTGTGGTCTATTTTGAGGTATTTTAATTGAAGAATCTAAGATTCCTCCTCTCAGAGGAACCAGTCTGCTCAAAGTACTTCGTATTTCCTTCTGGGCATTTAACAAAGTATTTCTTCCATAGCCTGTATAAAACAAGGGTACCATGTTTAAACAGACTTAACTGTCTTAGGAATCTAAATCTTATTGATTTTCATAGTCAGTGGGCTTATGTGATTCTGGATAATATTCCATCTGTTATTAAATAAAGATGGTGCAAAACCTATCCCCATAGAAATCAACTTTTCCTATTGATTTAGTAGCCCCAAGAATCCTCATACAGTCTTTGAAGTTGTGAAGCAGAAAAATCCTTAAAAAGAAATTATGAAACTTGAGAGCTGGAAAGCGAGACCATAGCAAATCTTGTGGCAAGGGAAGTGAAGACAAGCAGTGAAAACTGCTGGAGTGGTGCCTTGTCTTCACGTTTCCGCGCTGGGTCCCTCATCTGCTGCAAATAATTGACTGCAAAGGCAGGTTGGCAAGGAGACTACCTGAGTCTTGATGCCACAGAACTGGTGGCCTCAGACCTCTGAGCTGCATCTGTACATGTGCCACCGCTGCTTTCTCAGCTCAGGGCAGAAAACAGTGGTCATTAGGCTGCAAAACGCATGTATTTGGGTTTTTCACTAGGGAACAATGAATGCAGAGAGAGCAACATTTGTAAAGTTTAGAGCAGGGACTGCTGCAGCTGAACTGTATAATTCTGAATTGTATAATAAGCAGCATAAGGAGCATGAGAAACAAAGGCTCCTCCAGCATGGGAGGAGGCAGTGCTCCCCCCATGGGGAAGGGTTCCCCGGTGTCAGACCACAGGAGCTGAATTCTATCTCTGTGTGCCATTAATAAAAAAAAGCTAAGCTGCTGAGAGGCGCTGACAGTTTCAGTGTCAACAAAAGAAAGAGTCTAGAAGTGAGAGCAAACTGACAGAAAATGATGAAAAAATATCTGTGGTTGTCAACTGTGAGAAAATAGAGAGAAATATATGCAGTGAGACATCCTGTAGAAAGTTCAGGGAGGCAGAACCCAGTCTCCTTCAGCCTTGTAAACTACATGTGCACTCCTGATGGGCTGTCTGTGCAAGTCGTTCCTTGGAGCCATTGCTCTTGCAGAAGGAAGGAGAAAGAGGAGTTCATGTGGGAAGAGAGCAAAACACTATGTAGAAGTATGTTGTGTTGAGTAAAAGAGTTTGGCCTGGAGACAACAGCTGAAGTGAGTACAAATAAGAAGGGATGGAAAAAGGAAGTTAGCAGCAAAAGAGAAGCACGGAAGAAGCTATGATCAGGTCTGCAACTGCATATCATAGAGCTAAATAAAGGCAAAGGTAGCGTAAACAGAAATGCTTGAAGCTGAGCAGTACAGATAGGAAGTAATCCATCAGTCAAGACTATCAGAAAAAAAATTGGCATTAATTTCATGCTACTACATGGAATTGAATCAAAATATACAAGCAATGCATGGCAAGAAATCAAAGCGACGATGAAGCCTTTTTAGGGATTTATGCAGCTTCTTTTAATCCATGATAAATGAAACTTGTCCCAGTGAAATTTGCCCCTGGAACCCAATAGTTAAGCTCTTGAAACCTGCATCTGCAGACAAGGATAAATTTTCCCTGTTTAATTTTCTTATTTGGATATGAACGGTAGAATTTGTTTTGATCTAATTTGTTTAAAACAGTACCAAAAATGCCACAGCCATAAAATGTCACGCAAAATGTGCAGAAAGTTTTAGCCATATGGTCAAAACCAGAAGTGAAACGGTATTCTTCACAAACTAACAGTTAAATGCGTGTACATGTGCGAGTGTGTATGTTTAAGAAATATATGAGTACAGGCTTTCCTATCTGTGCTACTTCGCAAAAAAACTCACATTATTTAATAAGTTGTAAAGCTTTGCTAGGTAGGGAGAAGTTATGGAAGCATATGTACATTTTGCAAGAAAGAAACAAACACAAAAAATACCATTTGGGTCTGAAAGCTATTTAACCACCTAAATGTAGATATCTCAGTGAAAATCCATTTAAACTGAAGCCACCTTAGTGCACTTAGTGTTTTCCAGAACACTTGACATGAAAAAATGTATTAGAAAGCCAGACCAGTAGGTGTTGTTCTTGCACATCTCAAGCCAGACATCAATTATTAGATATAGCTAGAGCCTTTATGGTGACAGTTAAATGCTGAATTCCCAGAAAAGCTGACATGTTAATACTTACATGCAAAACGTCTTATTGCTGAAGGGTTCCCTTGTTTCAGCAGAGATTTCCATTGCATGTACTTAGTCTTCAGTGAACCAAACCAGAACTGTCACCTGAAAATTTCAGTCTGTGAAGCACGGTGAGGTACTGACTGCTACTGAACAAGCCTTGTCTGGTTGTTTATAATGGATAATCAGCAATACCATTTCTGTACACTGCCTGAAAAAAAGACCCCATTAAACATGAGGAAAAACATTTGCAATTGGACCGGTTTTGAGTTATAAGAAAAACATAGATGTGTGGGAGAGAACTTCTTACAGAGGCTTATGAAGTATTGCTTCAAATTAAAATGTATATTAAATGATTTAATATTCTAATCTTAACTGAGGTTTTGTCTGGAAAAACTTTTTAATAGGCACAGTTGTATCAGTTGAGAATTGAAGTGCTTCTCTGTAATACGTTTATTGGCTCCAAGTGAAGCACAACTGATGGTTTGGTCACAGAAACCTGCCAGAGGGCAGCTTGCTTTAAAGGAAAAGAAACAATCAGTGGCTTTTCAAGCTAACAGTGAACCTGAATGCAGTTACATTTCAGTTTAAGCAGATTTAGGTGATTAGTTTTGAACCAGCAAACTGTCCTGTACCTGCTCTCTGTAGGAGCACTTAACGCCAGCCTTGCTGCTGGGGCAAGGGATGGGGTGGGACCGCAGTAGCACCATTTTACACCAGTTTAAGATGGCTTGAAGTCTCATCCTGACAAGAACATTGCAGATTTTTTTCTAAATCTGCTAAATTCTTCTTCAGATTAGGAATGCTAAGGGCTTTGTGTTTGTGTGTATGTTTGGTTTTAATTGGCCTATTACACCATTTTTCCCCCTCCAGCTGCACTAGCATAAGCTTGCAGTGAGCAGCAGCTGATTTTTGTGCTGCAGTCTCCAGACAGGTAATCCACCTTGGATTAAACCATAAATACATCCATGACCAGTTTAAACCCAGAAAAGAAAAGCAGTAGCCATGTCCTCCATGAGATTTGCAGAACAGAGAGCTAGGTACCGGTGTGGTAACTAAAATTGTGTTTATTTTACCACAATGCAAGGTGTGACCACTATGCAGGCAGTTAACAGCTGTTAGGACTAAGCTTTAAGCATATCACTGCAAGTGAAATGGACAGTTACATAGAAGTTTATTCTGTCTCAGTAAACCAGATCAGCCTCAAATCAACCAGAGAAGCAATTGTATTGGCCCAAACCAGTCCCTGTTTATCAGCCACATAGCTGCACAGCAGGAGGAATTCAAATTATTCACTGGGCAAAGGCAGTGTAGCTACTCCACAAAGCAAAACTAGCTGCTAAGGCATGGCAGGTGTTATGCAGAGTCATTACAGCAAATGCAGATAGTTTCAGCTCAAAGTTTTATCACTAATAATCTAGTTACAGTTAATCAAAGATAATTTTTACAACAGTGATCTGTGAAGGAGACCATTAAGGTTGAGGATGTCTGTTTCCCATTAAAAATAATCCATTTACTTTGCTACACCAATCAAATGTTCTGCATTAAAAATTTGCAATGCTTCGCAAATATGTTTTTTCTCCAAGTTTCCTGAAGATAGCCATTTAGAGATTTTAATGCTAACTGAAGATTTTTATTTGGTGTCCCAGGGAACTCACAGTCAACACATGGGCTAACAGCAGTGTGTAAACCAGCCCTAGTGCAGCAGTTAAGAGTCTGAACCATCTCACACACACACACAGAAATCAGCACCTTTCTGGAAGGACTCTGTTTCCAACTGTTTCACCACATTTATCATCATTTGGAAGGACTCTGCCACCTGGTTCAGAAGAGATCTTGAACCCAACAGCATTAGTCTTAATGCCAGTTATTATGCTGTCTAGAAATGGACTGGGCACAAGGAGGAATTCGATTACTCTGTGAGCCTTCATAATTGTGTGGTGTGCCCTGTAACCATGCAGGATGAGACACGGTAGCCGCAATGCCCTCACTTTATTAAAACATCAATTATCAAACCAGCAATGTACTTCTTGGAAATGAGATTATTCAGGAAATACTGATGCTTGAGAAAGGGAGAGACTTGGCCTCCAGCCTGGTTCCTGACCTGACCCCAGGTGAGCAGGTGGCTTGCGATGGCCACACACTCCACCATATGTTATTCCTCAATGTTGAGCATTGTATTAGCATCTGTGATTTCTACATTCATAGACCTTTTAATTAGCTCAGTGGAAAAATGAGCAAAACCAGCAACAAAATCAGTAAATGAAATAATAGAAGCTTCTGTGACATATAAAGGATATAAAACCATTACATTTCAGCCTGGTATTTATTCTCTTCTGACAATTGAAATATTTAGTCTAGAAAAATTCCTCTCAGATAAAAGCAGCTATCTCTTCACAAAGGATAACAAGCAAAGCATCCTCAGGCAGACAAAAACAGGCTGTCTTGCAATCTCGGTGGCTCAGTTGTTCTCTGACCTTTCCATAGACAAGCTGCGATCCAAATCCTTCACTGGCCATTAGCTGGGGAGAGGGACTGGTCTACTCTGTTGTTGTTTCCCATTTCAGCAATCCTGCACTGCCTATTGAGCTTACTCCACAGGAGGAATATGAAGCTCTGGCCAGTAAATGCTACAATCAGCAGGCTGCATACCAGTTGTCTTTCAGGTTGACAGGCTGCCCCACCTTTAATTGGGAGCATGTTTAATTCCTCCACATCCTGATGCAACAGGTACTAGATGAGTGAAGTCATTCTGGAATTTCCTCCAGCATGGTCTGAAAAGTGCTTGGTTGGCACTCTCACCTTCACGGAGAAAAGCAAAAAGCTGACCTTAAATGTGAAGAATTTACTCAATCAATTTCTGAAAACTGAATTCATAAAGCAAAATCATTATAAGTAATTACAGCTTGGCTATTGTATCATGTGAAGTGTGATATGTTGGTGTATTATTATGTTGCAAAGAATTAACGAGCTTATATTTCATATGGACTATATCATATTATCATTTCTTGCTTAGTAAATAAGTTGTGGGAATGTGTCATATTCTTTAGTATGTCATTTCCCTTTTGTACTAACAGTCAATTAAAGCGTTAGGACATTGACGACCGCTAACTGTTTTCCTCTCTGCCAGTGTTGACTGCAACCTTGAAACAATAACGTTCAGACCTGGAAAATTATCTGGCTGATGTTGCATGGCATGAAATGTGTGGTTTTATTTACATGACTGCATAGGTATAATAAAGTTCTCACCTTAATGGACTTGTGCAAATACCTCTTAGAGGGTGCTAAATTACTTTTCAAATCACATTTTGTTCCACAGTGGAGCTGGGCCTCAGAAAAGAGCATACTTGTTGAATGCCAAACCCAATTAAAGGTACATACTAGAGAAGCAGTGCTGAGTGAATCCACTGTGTGTTGATGGCACGGTGATCAGAGGTGGCTGAATGAAACTGCCTTACTGCCTTAGTAATTCTTTTTCCTTTTTCTTTCCCTGCCTTACCCTTAATTTTTTATTTCCAGGTGCGGTTGGAGTGGCCAACAGACCTCACGGTGAACCCTCTGGACAACTCACTATATGTCCTTGACAACAACATTGTCCTGCAGATCTCTGAGAACAGGCGTGTGCGCATTATTGCAGGGCGACCCATTCACTGCCAGGTGCCGGGCATCGACCACTTCATCGTCAGCAAGGTGGCCATCCATTCCACCCTGGAGTCAGCCAGGGCAATCGCTGTATCTCACAGCGGGATACTCTACATTGCAGAGACAGATGAAAGAAAGATCAACCGTATACAACAGGTCACAACCAACGGTGAGATCTCTATAATCGCTGGAGCCCCATCAGATTGTGACTGCAAGATTGATCCAAATTGTGACTGTTTTTCAGGTAAGATGATGCTCGTTGTTTCCTGCCTTATCTGTTGAGAACCCCTGGCACAGATGCAGATTAGTAAAATGACAAGGGGAAGGAGAGATGAGCAATGATTCATTTGCCTTGGAAAGCTGAGAACCATATGAGCAGCTCTGTGTGGATTTCATCCATGGGATGTAGAGATGCGAGTCTTCCAGTTGGCACTGAAGAAACCTCAGAGTAGACTTAGCTTTTCCTCTTTTGATACAGAGGTTGCACAGCTCCAAGTGTGCCTTTTCTGTTCCAACAATGTTTGCTCATGTTGAAAATGGTACCAGATAATACCTAAATGCTACTGGATTGGCAGCCCTTCTCACCAATAATGGTGCCAAGGTGTTTCACATCCAGTGATAAACACTAGTTTAAGCCTTTTCATCGCTTGTGTCATGCTGCACAACAAGCAAAATAATGCAAACACATAATGTTCAGAATTTCTTCTTTGTGTGCTTTAAACTGGAACAGCCAGTGCCAGATATGCACTGCACCACTGGACATTCTCAGCAACCCAGCTCCTCTTTACTGCGTGGGCCAAAACAAATTGGGGCTTTTATTTCTCATAAAAGCATATTTCATACCAGGACAAAGGAAAGCGTTCCCATATGCAGAGGTGTGCTCTATGTTGTCATCTTGTCGTCTCTAGGAACCACTGTGTTCAGTTCCATAATGTCATCCTAAGTCTTAAGAAGACTTCATTTCAATTAAAAGGTTAACTGCTGACAAGAAAACATTAAGTATGTCAAGAATGGAGAGAAAAAATGTAAATGATCATCAGGAGAAGGTGGGCTGCTGACCCAGCATTGTAATGATAGTCAAAGCTTCATGTGTATTGCCAAGCGCTGCCAGCTTCAGTTACAGCTATGGCAGATCAGTGCTGGAAAGGGCCCCCTTTAGAGTTCCTATTGAGGGAAACTGCCCTCAGTGCTCACAAATTAAAAACTGTGGCAAATCTAATGATTGTGACAGTGCTGTGTTGGTAAAAGGCGGGGTCAGAACACCAGCTAATTCATCCATCTCTAAGGAAGCATAGGGTGAGCTCAAAATCTCCACCATATTTCATTTCTCAGTCAGGAGAAGGGGAACACTGCAAACCATAATGTTTTTTCTCTAAGAGTGAGGTTTAATCTGCTTTCTTGTTAGTTACAGAAAATTCTGCTCATATAAAGTCATTTTGATATGCATATACAGTCCATGATAATGCAAATGTCCTCCTCAAACCTTAAAGTATACAAACCAAGCAAATTGTCTAAGTTATAGTGGTAGGGGTTGTTCTCAAGGCCCTTTTTTTACTATTAATCTTGTTTTATGTTCCTGTAGTGTCGAGTTTTTAATAAGTATGATCTAATGTTTTGCTTCAGTGTCATTTAAGGTAAATTACTGGGGTTTATTTTCTCTTTGTTTTATTTATAACACAATTCTACTTTAACTATATACCAGCAGACAAAGAACGGGGAATTAAACTTCAGGTGTCATGGATTTTTTCTTACACAATTTTGCCATTAATGCTTTCCTGAGCAGCAGGGTTTTGGCCTTAGCAAAAATGGTTTAAATTAGATAATTTGTTTTCTTGTTTGCCTTGACTGAAACTGATATAGAATTGCACCAACCTTAGGTAATATGGATTTAATTAGTTGGAAGAAGATACTGTTTTATTGACCTGTAAATGATACTGAGGAGAAGCAGCATGTCAGGCTATGAGGATTAGCTTAAATGTGGGCATTATAGATTACTAAAATTACCATTTCTTCTCCAGGTGATGGTGGATATGCCAAAGACGCAAAGCTGAAAGCTCCTTCTTCTCTAGCAGTGTCTCCTGATGACACACTGTATGTAGCAGACCTTGGCAATGTTCGCATCCGTGCTGTTAGCCGAAACAAGCCTCATCTTAGTGACACGAATATGTATGAGATTGCATCACCAGCAGACCAAGAACTGTATCAGTTCACCATCAACGGCACCCACCTGCACACGCTCAACCTCATAACGAGGGACTACATTTACAATTTCACCTACAGCGGGGATGGAGATATTGGCACCATCACCAGCAGCAACGGGAATTCGGTTCACATCCGCAGAGACACGAGTGGGCTGCCCCTGTGGGTTGTGGTGCCCGGGGGCCAAGTGTACTGGCTGACAATAAGCACCAATGGTGTTCTTAAAAGAGTTTATGCCCAAGGCTACAACCTGGCTCTGATGACATATCCTGGAAACACAGGGCTTTTAGCAACCAAAAGTGATGAAAACGGATGGACAACTGTGTATGAGTAAGTCCATGACATTAAATATCTGATGTAAGGAGCCCTATTTTCAAGGGACATTGAAAAATCTTTAGTCAGCTCTAGTAGTTTAAGAAGACATTCTGCTACCAACGCTGCATGAGAAAGGACAAGTAGTGCTGTTGTACAAGATTTTACAATGAAACATGTAAAAGCTCTGTACATAGTGCCCATTAAGTGTAGCAGAAACTGCCTGAAGTTATACTTCATTTGCAGTTTATTATTGAGAATCAGTTTGTCTAAATGAAAATATGATTGTGGAATCTTTTGTAACTAAAGAGGTAGAGGTAGTTTGTTACAAAATTCCTGAGGAAAGTAAAAACGGGAAAATTAGAATACTTACCAGAGAAGTGAGAGTTGCTAAGGAAACTGAGAATCCCAGCGAAAGGAATATTCAAAGACAGGAGTGGATTTATCTTTATCAGTAGGGGGAGAGGATATATAATAATAATAAAAGGGTATCTAATAGCCAAAGGATATGTATAAGGGTAGTAGGAATAGCCTCGTAAGAAAGACATTCGGGAGAATTTTGACAGGACTTCTAAAGAGCAGGACAAGACAGTTAAAGATGCCGTCAGAACATCACTTTCTGGTCCCAGAGAGAGAACAAGCCAAGAGAAAGTTCATTTTTTATTTATAAAGAGTTGTGATGTATCAGTTTCTCGTTATTTGTAATTATTTGTCATAGTCCTTGACTGAGGGTGTGACAAAAGACGGGTGGAAATAATTTGTTAACATTGCAGTATTAGTTTGGAGTCTTAAAGAGGGTAGTAATGCCTGCTTTTTATGGAGCATTGGAGTTCATGGTCAAAAACTAAAATGAAAAGCTGTCCAGGTGAAATATGAACAGAAAACACATTAAGGAGAATTACGTTACTGCATAAGTCACCTGGAGAGGTAGTTGAGTCACCATCGTTACAGGTTTTTTAAATTATGTTTTCCTAAAATGGAAGCAGGGTAAAAGCAGGCAGATCTACTACATAGCGTGTGGGATTTTTTTATTCAAGGGGATGTTTTTCCATCCTGCCCTCTATTATTATGCCAAAGACTAAGTTGATAGGGTGGACATAAGTATAAACCGTTAGAGAGGGTCATTGTTGACAATGTATGGGAAAACAAAATTATACAGGGCCTTCCTGGTTTAGTTCTCACTGTCAGGCCTCTGTTGATATTAATTTAAATGATCTTTCAACAAGGCAAAGTTCACTGTTGGCCTGGTGCTGTGTAAACACCGATCTGAGTGTCACCTTTTATAAGCAGGATTGACTTAAAGTATATGCTTTGTAATAATTTTAGCACTGAGAGTGATCCATTTAAATCCCTTCTTGAGGATGGCATAATCCAGATCATGGACTAGTGACAATTTCAAAAAGCTTCTACCATAGCTCCAAGTCATGCCTATGACTTCTTAAAATGCTGAACACTGTGCATTGTTGCAGAGCCTTTATTGTTAGAGCAGATTATTTTTAGTCATGTGCTTCTCAGTCTCAGTATTCTTACTCTGTCCCATTGACACTGAGTGTAAACTCACACAATTATTGCTTGTGCCTATTGTCTTCTGGCAAGTTGTTTGTTAAAGTATGACTCATGCTTAGTAAGATCTTTTAAAGGATTTCACCTGCTTTCAAGTGCCTCCCATTGTATGTAAGAGATGTTTTCACAAAGAGATTCCTGTGTCTTAGAAGGATTGATATGATATCTGTGATTAACACAAAGAATTTTTGCTAAATTAAACAGTTGTTCATACTTCCATGGTTTTAACTGCAGGCTAGATAACACTGTCCTCACTTGAAGTTGTCCAGGCTTTGCATGACTATGCACTTCCACCAGTCTTGATCAGTGAGTAGAAATTAACAGGATTACAACTGTTAGCATTGCAAAAACATCAGCAGAGTTTAAATAATGAAGTCGTGTCATCAGTATTTATGTTCAGTCCAATATTTTAAGTGACCTTCACAATCTATGGCAAATTCCTGAATGGCTGATGCGCAGGGTGTCACCCAGCCTGCTGCAGGCAGAGGGGCAGCTGACTGCAGTCAGCGCTGTGCTGAGTAGATGAGCTTTCAGGAGGTACTGCTCACCTTCTGCCATACACAGGTCAAGGGGCGTGATGGTCTTAGTTATCCTTTTACCAGACATTGTTTTCCAGACAGGTCACGTTCAAACTAAAACCCAATTTCAGTTTGAAAATTAGATTTTTTTTTTAACGTACAGGCGAATGGCTTCTGAGTCCTATATGAATATAGCATTGGAGCAAAGAGAATTATCATACGAGCAACTTTCAGATTGCTTCGAATCATCTTCTCTGTTTAAGCTAGATTTGCATTCACATCCCAAAGTTCAACCCATGGCACTGTCAAGCTGAAATGGGGATGAGTTTGTTTAACAACACGTATCACACACGCTTGGGAATATGAGCAAAGATAATGAACTGTTCAGAACATCTACGGATATGTCAGATTCACTCACAGAGGGAAATTATTAAGAGGTAGAAAACCACCTACAAAAGTACTTGTCATCAATCTACTCTAATCTGATGGAATGGAAGTACTGAAAGAGCTCTTGCATAAAATTATAGCTAATGTACAATTTTCAGTCATCTAGATTTTTTTAATGCTGTATCATTAAAGCTGTAAAATGGGAGGGGGAGCACTGGGCCTCTATTAAATCAAGGACAAGAAAACACCTGCAAGAAACAACTATCTCTGAAAAAATTAATTAGACCTCTTTCCCTTTGAAGTGATATAATTCTTAACTGTACTACATAGAGAAATGCAAATGGATTGTGAAGCTATATCCCCAAGTGTGTATTTCAAATATTGGTGAGCACTTCCTCATGTGAGTACTGAAATCAATGCAATTATTTGCATGATTAAACGGTCACTGACATGATTAACAGTGGCATAACTGGGCCCCAAACTAACATTAAGACATGTGTCGTGATTCTGCCCCTATTAATATGGGTAGGACATTGCTCTGCAGGAATCGAGTCTGCATGTGCTATTATTCATCATGTGAAACGTGGCAGAACCTGCCCTCAGAGGGCTGGGTTTCTTGAAGCCAACTAGAATTAAGAAAAACCTTTCTAGATGGTCACTCTGTGGAATAGTTATTGAGTCAGTAATCTGCATGTTCTCCTTGAAGTCAGTGGGGCCATCTACATGAGTAAGAGTCCATTGGCATGTGTTCTGGTCTCGTTATAATTCAGTACCTCATCTGGCCAGCCATCCAGTAACAAATTTATCCCATTTTCAGCCACACAGTAAGTTTTGTATCTGATCATCAGCACCATCAGCAGCAAAACTGGATCCTTAGCAAAGATGGATCTTGCACACAAGTACATTCCACTAAATTGGGTATATTTACGCCTTAAAAATGCGTGGTTTGTGGATTTTTCTATGGTACGGTAGAAAATCTGAATAACCTAGCAAGCTGTCATATCTAAGCAGAGATGTGATATCTAAACAGATTGTGGTCAAGCAGTAAATGAAATATAACTGCCTAATGCTAATGGAGTTTCCTAATGATGAAAAGTAGAGATCAGAGTCAGTTTTAATCGCTGGGTGTGGCACTCAGTCTATTTACACAGAACTGGCATAAGGGGAGAATGCAAATAAGTCTCATGATATATTTGAGGGCAGTAAGAGGTGAGAGAGAGAGAGAGAGATTATATGCTATTTAACATTTGATTAATTTATTTGTCAAAACCCACAAGATGGTCACTAGTTCATTCTCCACTGTTTGGAAAGAAGAGCAGCTCTGTTTTTCTTTTTTATACTGGGGGTGAGAGAAAAATTCCTGTTTTTTTTCACCAAAACTTCTTGTGATATATAGATTTTGTCTGACTAAATAGCAGGAAATAAAGATCCTAAGGAGATGATGCCAACACATTAAAGTGAAGGGCATAGCCAGATCATCTGCTGATGTGAATTGGAAGAGCTTAGTTGGAGGTAGTGGAGCTTTGTCAGTTGATAGACCGGCTGAGAATATGTTTTGTGAATGAGAGGAGACAGTTAATAAAACATGAAAACTTAATTATGTTTTCCTACCTGCACAAATAGGCTTCTGTTTTATGAACATGAGTTGATTTTACTCATTCAAATACATCTGCAGTATCAGTGAGGTGTCTTGATTGAATAAAAACGTGTTAGCATCAATAAGGTTTTTAAGATGGAAGGCATTCATGTGAAACTATGTCAAGTACCAGGCAGTGCTGTGCATTGTTTTCCCTGGGAACCATCAGAAACAACAAATATATCTGTAGAACTGAAAAGACCTGTTAGAAACACTGTTCCAGAGCTTTTGAATTAATTATTGACTTTTTTATAACATGGCCTCATTCATATAAAGTACCTTAAACAAAAACAATTTCTTTAGCTCTGATGAAATTTAGGTGAACTAAAATGTGCTCTAGGTTCTGGTGCTGTTACTTGTGGTGAGAAGTTCCTGCCGATTTGAATAGGCTTGTGGGAAACATAACTCAAGGGGAAAAACAACGTAGCAACTTAATCGCTGCAGATTTCAATCTAATTTTGTCACTATTGTTACACTTTATGTGCCCTTTTTAAATTCACCATTCATATTATGCACTTCACACATCAGCAACAAAAGGCAGGGTTTGAGTGTTGCAGAATCCAAGAATTGGTGTTATTTAAGTTTAACGGGTAAGGAGACGCCTTTTCAGGGTGAGTTGGTTGCTGAATGCTGAGTGACCTCCAGCGGCCGCCCTCCCGTATCACATCCCAGCAGGCTAAACCCTGGATCTGGCAGAAGCTGAATGATGCAGATAGCATCTCAGTTGCTTTTGTATCCAGCAGCACTGAAAAAAAGAGTCTAAGCAGGAATTTGCATTTGGGAATGAATGTATTCTGACTGAATAAATGCACCGATTATTACCTTATTGTGCAGTGCTGACAATGCTTCTTACTTTTTTCCTTCTTTTTTTTTTTTTTGCTTTTAGGAGTATCTAGGAGACAATAGTGATGGATTTTCTTCATGGCTCTTTTAACATCATGTCTTGCAGGTATGACTCAGATGGCCATCTGACCAATGCGACCTTCCCGACGGGAGAAGTCAGCAGTTTTCACAGCGATGTTGAAAAACTGACACGAGTAGAACTGGATACTTCTAACAGAGAGAACGTGATCACAGCCACAAACTTCTCAGCTACCTCTACAATTTATACTTTAAAACAAGGTAATGAAAGCATTTCTGTTATTTCTTCCCTAATCATTAAGTTTCAAACTCTAGATATTATTGCATTCTTAACTGTTTGCCAAAAAGAAAGATATTAGAATTTGTTCTTTTGTTTCCTCCCTGCTTCAATACAAATAGCTAGATAGTACTTATAATTCTCCTGGGGTACCAATTAGAATCAAACCACAAGTGAGTACTTTTCCTCCTAGAAGACTCCCATGGATAGATTGTAGTTATTGAAATCTCTGATGTCTCCAGGCTTTATGTGCTACTTTCTCCTTCAGCATCTGGAGGACTTGGACTGACCTATTATACACTGAGCTTTGCTGTTCTGACAACTGCTGCCCAGAAGAATGACAAACTCCGCTGACGTTTAGCACCGAAATGCTTTGCTTGACCAATGTTGTGAATGCTTTCTTGTAGTGCAGTGTCCTGGTTCTACAGTGCTTGTAGAAAGGAGAAAAGCATGACCCACCTCTGCTGGTGGCTGCCTTAGAAATGAGCTTTTGACTCAACCCCTGTAGACACCACAGTATTTCCCTGGCAATATCATCTCTCTCGAGGAGAATTTACCCTCTGCCTAATGGAAGTGCCTCACTGTCCTCATCCATATTTTGAAGATTCATCATCAAAGTTCTGGTTTTATATAGTTTGATTGATCTGAGTGTTTTTTCTCCTTGGGGATTTTGCTGTTATCAGTGGATTGTTCAGGCTTTGAGAGAGCAGAGGCTGGGAAATAGCTCTCTGATTTCCTTCCAGGTCTGCTCTGGAAAAGCTTTGTAACTTTGAGTAAATCACAAAGCTTTTCTGCCTCTCAGCTTCTGATCTAAAAAAAAAAAAAAATAGGAAGAACTCACCTCACCAGATACTCATTCATTCATCTTCACTCTTGCATTGCAGAGATAGCACTGAAGAAATGGAAGTAGTGTATTATGTTGCTGTATCACCTGTTAGGCTGTCCAAGTGACCCCATCTGCTCTCTGCATCATCTACTGACTGCCTGATTGTATGTCTGTCCTTAAATCTGAAACCCCTCAAAGTTGGTATGTTACCACATTCTGTCTCAGGAAAGTGCTAGCTCTCTATGGGCAGTTCCAGAGATGAACAGCTGTAGTTATTATCATACCTATCATATTTATGAATTCATATAATTTGCATATTTCCACATCTCCATGAAACTAGCACCCTGTGAACAACCAGTCAGGCGTGATGCCCTTACATCCAAGTTACAAAGTCTCTTTTAACTTAATGCCTGCTATCTTCACTTTCTGATACACCCAACTATTTTCCACATATTCTGGTCTCAGAAGCTGGAGCAGTTACTTCTGTGTGCTTTTCATAGTCCTTAGCTGGTATGAATTTGATTGCATTTTAAGGGTGAGACTCTCACTTTATCTCGCAGCACTAAATGTCCGGACTCATGATGGAGTTGCCCCCAGGCATCTGAGCCACAGTAACCTCCTGCACACATATCCCTAGCATGACCAAATGCAAGGTAACGTGGCACAGCTCTGCCTGCCCTGGAGGAATTGCAGTGCACAGGCAGGGAAAAGGGAGCATGCAGCAGCTCTACAGCATCGCGTCCTTCCAGTGGAGACCTGCTCTGGACCTATTCATTTTTCTGCCAACAACCACTTTCCAGTGGGTCTCTTGCACCAGGCTTCAGGCTCATGGTTGACTCTCACTGTGCCTCTACCCCAGGTTCCTGCTTCTAATGGGAAAGAGAAGAGGTTTCAGTACAGTGATACGGGGAAAAGGGACTGAATGGGACACTGGCCATCACCTTAGACATTCTGAAAACAGCTTTCTTGCTTGACCTCAGATATTCTGATACACTATCCTTACAGTACCTGAAGGGGCTACAAGAAAGCTGAAGAAGGACTGTTTACAAAGGCTTGTAGTGATGGGACTAGGGGCAATGGCTATAAATTGGAGAGGGGCAGGTTTAGACTAGACATAAGGAGGAATTTCTTCACAGTGAGGGTGGTGAGGCACTGGCTCAGGTTGCCCAGGGAAGCTGTGGCTGCCCCATCCCTGGAGGTGTTCAAGGCCAGGTTGGATGGGCCTTGGGCAGCCTGATCCAGTGGGAGGTGTCCCTGCCCATGGCAGGGGAGTTGGAACTAGATGATCTAGGTCCCTTCCAACCCAAACTATTCTATGATTCTGTTCCATTAACGCATCCCTGTGTGCTAAAATAAACAGAATATCGGTGGTCAAAACCCAGCCTATGGGGTTACATTCTTTTAAGCTGCAAGCAAATCTCTTTATTCCTACTGCAGGAAACCTTCACCATGGAAATCATCAGGCCAATCGCAATAAAAAGCTCTTTAGACATCGGAAGGCCTGAAGGTTACCGTTGCAAAAAACACACTGCATTTGGTGTATGTTCAGCTGTGTGTAACCTAGGGACAAAGCCCTTTGCACCTAACATTTGCTTCATAAATCTGGAGATCTGAACTTTCCTCTGTTCACTGTTTTTTGTTTGTTGTTCTTTTGACAGATAACACACAGAATATCTACCGGGTCAGCCCAGATGGGTCTCTGAGAGTCACCTTTGCCAGTGGAATGGAAATAACGCTTAACACGGAGCCTCATATTCTAGCAGGGGTTGTCAGCCCCACTTTGGGGAAGTGCAATATCTCCCTTCCTGGAGAGCATAATTCAAATCTTATTGAATGGAGGCAAAGGAGGGAGCAGACCAAAGGCAATATCTCCACGTTTGAGAGAAGGCTAAGGGTAAGGCTTCCTCTTGTGTCAAGTGCAGTATTCCCTTTGAAAACCATTGAACTAAAATCCTGTTGAAATATGCTACTTCCTAGGAAGAGCAATGGAAAGTTTGTATCAATAGTGGGCCCCAGCCATGAATTTCAAAACCAAATTTCTGTGACAGTCGCAGGGATGTTTGATCTCTGTTTGATATTGGTTGTGAGACTTGACCTCTAGTCATAATTACTTTTTCTCTTCCTCTTCTTTTTCAACTAAGAACTTAATTATGGCTTTGGAAGAAGCTGTGAGCAAAGGACGATGTGTAGTTACTCTGGCACAGCAGAGAGTTGGAGCCACATTCTGCCTCTCTCAGATCTATCGACCTTCTTTCTTGTGGGGGAAATGACAGGTGCCCGTCTGTGCCGGGGGCAGATGGTCTCCCAGGGCACATCTTGGGTGTCCTGGCCAGAGCGTTTCCTTGCTATGTATCCAGACACTATGTATTCTGCTCTCTACCACATGCTCTCAAACCCCCTCATTCCCTCTGACACTGTGGCTCTAATGAAGAGTTACTTTAACACTGCATCTGTGGTTTATTTTTATCTGTGAGGAGAACTCACAGATTACAATGGCAGATGGTCAACATTCAGCATTTAATTAGGTAACACTAAGGCTCAAAGAGACTGCTACCTTGCAGAACAGGTTTTTTATGAAATCAGTTCTGGTTTTCACATGAATACCCCTTAAAATACCTGTACCAGTAGTACAACTGGGAATTTCAGCCTTAAAAAATGTTGCATTATTAACCACAGCCTTTCTGGATAGATGTTATCTCTGAAGGTACATCTATTAACTCTTAAAATATAAAGATGGCTATTAAAGTCTCTGAATTATCTTTTGGTTATAAGATGCTATATATTTTTAAGTGTATTTTCTGTTTAGCTTTCAACTGCTTTGATCAATTAAAAAGATAATACTTGGATGATCTGGCAAGACTGACCAGTGCATGTGAAACACCTGTTTGAAAGAACATCTTCAGATTTAATAGTCACAGTTACTTCATTAGGATTTGAAAGAACATCTTCAGATTTAATAGTCACAGTTACTTTATTAGGATCTTACAAGTGCAGAAAAGCTTCATTTAGTTTTCCTTACCCACCTTCTGCCTGCCTTCATTCTAGCATAATGTGGTTTTTCATAGCCCTGTCTAGGGAACAGCTGAACTTATTACAGTGGCAAATGTGTTATGAAGGCAAGATCCAAAGTATGGACTCCATGTTTCACATTCACTAATTGACTTTTGTGTGATTTTGTGTTTGAATGACTTTGTGGCACATGTTTCTTTAGGAATCTTATGTAATAAAATCTTAAACAGAAAGGATAGAGTCAACTATCTATTCTGCTTACGTTGCCTGGGCCAAGTTGTTTGTTACAGTTATATTAAATAGAAGTTCCTCATCCTGCACAGTTTTCCTGTTGTGCAGATTATATTTTCTAGTATTGAAATTGATTGCAGGTTCTTTTAACTCATTTTCACTTGCTTCTGCATGATCCTTAATATTGTCTGCCAAAAGAAGAGGAGGAAATTCACAAATTGGTAGGATTAAATGGATTCTGGCTGGAGCTAGAGCTCAACTGATTGACCTGCCTCTGGATCAGGCTGTTGGTGCACAGAACTGCTCATGTACTCCTCCTTGTCCCCCTTCACCTTTATCCAGTGAGGGGGTAGAAGATGAAGTGTTGGAATGATTTTTGATGCGCTGCTGTCTTATGTTGTCTGTCCTTCCAAAAGTATCCACTAGCATCACAGCAGCTGGCCATTGCATTGTTATTTCTGTAAATTGCGTCTTTTTATACCTACCCAAGACCAAGGGATTGTCCCTGTCTATGCAGAAGTCAAGCCAGCTACCTGTATTAAAATGTTTTCCCCTTCCTCAACTATACAGGACATTAGGACCATCTGCTTGAGAGCTGTTAGGGAGAGGCTGAGGGAACCCAGTGGGAAAGCACATTAAATGAGGGTTTGATAGTGGGAAAGAGGAGAAATATTCTGTGCATGGGCTACAGCGTGTAAATAGACAAGAAAATGGGACAAATGGACTATCAAGGCTGTTACTGCCAGGAAGAAGGACTTTGGAGGATAGGTGAAATATATGGGTCCTGGTATTTAATTATAGCACTGAGAAGTTTGCAAAGGATGCTAATGGGAAGTCGGTGGAGGTAGAAGGAGCTGGAACAAGGCAGCTGGCAGGGAAGGCAAGGGAGCGGCAGAATTTACCCAGAGACAGCTGTCTTTCCCTGGTGATTAAAGAAAATATGCAGGACAGCAGAAGCAAAAATATCATCATAAAGTGTCTTTGAAGCAGTACACCAAATAATGAAAGGGATTTAAGGCTTGCTGTTGAGTACTGTGGGAAAAAAAACGTAGCATCATTAGAAGCCCTTATGCTGGGTGAGGTTCTGTTGGGACCTTCTGAAAACTTCTAGTGAGTACATTTAAAAAGAAAGTTTTTAAACACTTAATATGCCATGACTGGTGTAATAGGAATTGTGTTGGAAAGCTTGCAATGTAGGACAGAAAGAACTATGCTGAACTTTGAAACTATATGTAAAGAAAAGCTCTGGGGATTGGACCAGTTCTCAACGGAAATGAATAGACTTGCAGAAGCCCTCAGTTAAAGAAAAAAAAACCAGCACAATGGAAGAGTTTTCTGAGGAAAAAAAAAGCATAGGAATGAGGTTTAAAGATGTTACTTAGAGATCAATGCTGATACCATCATTGAAGCAAGTGGCTTTGAATGCTAAGAGGTATAAATTAGAAGGCAGGTAACTGGAGATGAGATAAAGGATGACCTAGTTTAAGAGAAGAAAGGTTTTCTTTTTGTGCCTGGTCCTAACATTTTTAATTCTTAATTGCAGTTAGCGACCTTCTTGAAAGCACACCACTATATTAGTGTTATTTACAGTTCTGGAATGAGGCTGCTGTTAGCATGCTTTGAATAATACTGTAAACATTGTGTTTTAAAAAGTGAGATTTTTTGCATGGTGCGATTCCCTGCTCTAGAGCTAGAGCAGAAGTAAGTTAACGGAAATGCTAGAACAGACATCTAACTTTATCTCAGTATCTAAATCAATGTGGGAAACAGGAATTCATCACAGGTTTCCTTTAAGTGCGGAACTGCCTGCCCTGGTGCTTCCTGAGAATATATAAAACAGTCTGTAGGCATGTATGCATTTTATATTAATAATAAATCTATGTACAATCAGGCATTTTAACATCAATCTTAATCTAGCAAGACTTCTTTTTTATCAATCGAACTGCTATTTTAATTGACTTCTAAAAATGAAGCAAAGTCTGTTGTTAAAACCAATGAGCATGATGCATAGTAATGCACTGATTAGAATGCAGCTCTGTTCCCTCATGTCTTTTGCATAACTTAGAGGAACTTGGCATTGGATGCAGTCCAGGTTTTACAAATGAATACCTACAAATTTGAAAACTGAATGCTTGGCTGGTCTTACTTATTTTTGCCTTTTTTTTTTTTTATAATAACAAAAAAGGAAGTAACTCACTGGCCTCAGTTCAGAAGTCGTGCAGATACAGGCTTTGACAGCTATGTTTATTATTGCGTTTAGCAAATGATCTCCTTTTATTTACCAGTCTTACAGCAAGTTCTAATAATAGGACCAAATCCTCTGCCAGTGTGTATCAATTTATATTGACTCAAATCAAAACACAGATAAGGGAATAATACAAGATCTCATCTTATCCACACTTTGTAGGTGGTTTCAGAATGAAAGTCAAGAGAAGAGCACATTTATGTGAATATTTACACTGCAAAATTTCTAGCTATAAAGATAATAGAAGTAGAGTCAACGAGTGTTTAAAAATATATAATAAATCTATCTTTCAATGCTCTACTAGTGTTATTATTGAAATAAGCTGAATTTTCTCCCTGTTTTCATCAGCTGTAATTCTGACTTGATATTGCTTTCAGAAACCACTTTTCCTGGGCTTCTAACAGAACACGAGCTCCAGCCTCTCGCAGGAGCTTTTTACTACATTGTATGTTTGTTGCAGGAGTCGTCTTTAAGGAGCCAGGGGGATTTGAAATCAGCTTTTCAGTGACAACATTGAAATGAGGCCTGCTACTCATGTATCATATTGTCTTGCCTTAAGAAGGGTGTTAAATTTAACTTAAATCTAGTGTAAGAAAACAAACAAATGAGACATAAAACATGGACTATAAGGGAAGTAATGGCATCCACCCGAACCTTATTTTAACTCTGAGCTTTCGAACACTGCTGTTATCCACTTCGCTGCTAATTCTGCCTGTTTGGTTTTCATTTTTATTTATTCTATCGTCCCTGAAATTTATATTGAAAGCAATTTGTATTCAAGACTTTCATTTCTCCTAGCTGCTTTCTACGGTAATAATAATAATAACAGCAACAAGAAAATTAAATAAGTATATAGACCGTAAATGAATATGAGCCAGGGTATATCCCCTGCTTGCTTTTCAATTATTTTACAACCAAGAGGGTTTGTTTTCAGAAACTGCAAGAAGTTTGCAAAGAAATATAATAAACTTTATCCATCAGACTGCATACAAGCAAATATAGCTGAGCTGAACTGAGTACCACATTTTACTTGGGCTCCTTAACCATCATTAGAGCATAAATTGTAATAGTTACAGCAGTCTACAGGGGTATATAGGTATTTTACAGCTATTGTAAATGAACACTATTAAAGTTAGACGTGTGTGTATATAAAACCCCAGGAATGGTAGTTGAAGAAAGAACACCTGCTTCTTCTTGATTTTCAAATTATTTTGTATCTAAAAACAGAAAGGGGAGAGAGAAAAAAAATGTTCTTTCTAATCACTACCACCATATGATCCCAGCTTGAATTATTAAACAGGTATTCTTAACCATTTACTTTATAGCTATGCCTCCAGGTCTCAGTAAGGAGCAAGCACTGCGCTGTGCACTGCGATAACACCTGCGCTGGCATCCTCTCTGCTGCAAGGAGTTTATTAATTGAAATAGATTAATACAAGTGATTAGATAAAATGCAGTAGATTAATGTGAGCGCATCAAGTATTGATCTGAAAAAGGCAAGTCGATGAACGATGTCTTATGGTTCTTTAAATTATATGTGTGATTTAAATGGAGTTTAATAGTGATTGCCCGGTGACTGAATGGTGTAGGAAGGTAGATGATGAAGGCACTGGACAGATACATTTTGTCATCACGAATCGGGCTCTTTTGATGGAAGCAAGAAGTTCAACCACAGAGAGGTGAAAGTTGATAAAAAAGAAAAAAAACTTAGGAAAAGGTGTGAGCAGAGGTGAGGGTTTAGCACATGGAAATAGGAAGCATCCTGTAATGCAAAGTATCATAATAATAAATGCAAGCAGCATTTTGTTTCTTGGTCCTCCTGTTTCTCACTGAATATTTTTCTGTTTTCTTGTATTGAAAAAAGGTCTAAATTTAACATCATAATGTTAAACGATTGCGCATTTTGATTAGAGCAGGCACTGAAATGTTTTCATTGTGTGTTATTAAGGTGCATTGTTTTCTTACCTTACTGTATTTTTGTGTTCAGGCCCACAACAGAAATCTGCTTTCCATTGATTTCGATCACGTAACCAGAACAGGGAAGATTTATGATGATCACCGAAAATTCACTCTTCGGATTATGTATGATCAGATAGGACGCCCAGTTTTATGGTCGCCCATCAGCAAGTACAATGAGGTCAATATCACTTACTCACATTCTGGATTAGTCACCTATATCCAAAGAGGAACCTGGACGGAGAAAATGGAGTATGATCCGAGTGGGAACATTATTTCCAGAACATGGGCAGATGGTAAAATATGGAGTTACACATACTTAGAAAAGGTAAATAATTTTAAAAGTGGATTGTTGTACCAAGGCCAAAATATTTGGTTTTATATAGATATTACATGGTGAGCTATCCTATAATACTACCTCTGTCGAGAGTATTTAGGACTTTTAAAACAGAAATATACGTACAGTTACCTAAGTAGATAAAAATGTCTCTGGGCACACATAGGCCTATGTGTCACCCATTCAAACCTGGCATAGCTGAGTTCTGGAGAAAGTTATCAGCACCGCATATTTAATTGGTAGGTAAAAATGACTTCTTGGTCTCAGTCTAAGTTTAAGTGAACAAAGGACAGTCTCGCTGTTCAAAAACATGTTGCTACTCGTTATAACATAGTCAAAAATACAACAGTCACTGGAAGGAAACGTTTTGCTCCCCACAAACACAGTTCTTTTAAGCCAAAACAATAACCTTGTGAGTACAAGCTTGCACCTATTCAGTGCTGTGTTGTAAAAAAGAGATTGGACCTGTGAGGAGAAAGATGACTTCCATATTTATGAAGGCCATTTTGGGGGGCGGGGGGAATATTACTGTGGAATGAATTATTGCTCTGCGTTTATTGTGTCTTCATGTCTAAATTGCTTGAGCATTGTAATTTTCATTTATGTCTAAAGGTAATGTTCACAAAATGAGGGAATAAGTCTACAGCCTAAGGAAGAACAGCATCTCCTTCATCTGCAGAGGCATCTCATTTGGTCTTGTCTCTCAAAGCGACAAAAACAATCTATCTCTTTAAAGCTTTCAGAACATAGTGTGAAATTGTATTCAAACAATGTCCTTTTAACAACTCTTTTAAAAACAGCAACGTCTTGGACTATCCAACATGTCCTGAGTTTGCAGAATATTTTCTCTAAACTTCTTAAGCACAGGGAAAGGGTAGGAGGGGGCAGGTGAGGTAACACAGATAGGGGTTATTACATGCAGCAAATCCAATGACTTTGAAGTTATTTATACATTAAAAAGTTCCAAATGTGTACCTTTAAGATAAACTTTGCTCTACTTATTTCGAATACATTTAAGCTTGATCCTGAAAAAACTTAAACCTAACCCAGAGAAGAAAATTATTTAGACTGGGGAATGCATAAAAATGCGATTCTTTTCTTGTCTGCATGCAGTATGGTTTTTGCCTGTGTTAACAAGATTGTCAAACTCTAGAAGCTTCAGAAGTTTGGTTCAGATAAATTTGTTAGGGCTTCTTTTGTCTGTATGCTCTCCTGCAAATTGCAAGTAAACAGACATTTAATACAACTTTCAAATATTTGAGCAATGTGCCTTTTGGAGGAATCTTTTATTTTTCCTTTGGGACTAATGGACTGTAATTTTGGAAAAATGGATGCTTCTTATCTTTCCAAACCACTTTGTTCTTAGTTTATGATGAGCTTTTAAATGAAGTCATAAAACTGTTATTCTGGAATTCTGTATAAGTGGCCAACTCTTGATGTTGTAGAAGCAAATAGCAAAAGATTACTGGTTCAGTTAGCAGCAGGCTTCGTGTGTGTAACTCATCATTAAAATCATTGCAAGTCATTCTGAATATGGACATAATCTTCAGCTATTTAATGTACTTTCATCAGTGTTTGTTCCTTGTGCCAAAGAAAGATGGATTCACTGTCAAAATGAGACATTGAGATATCATTTTGTGGCTCCATTAAAGTCAATAACTCATGATGTTAATTATGTAATGACTGCTAAAGGTTGTCTGAAACCTCATAAGACACGATTCCTTTTTTCAAAAAAGCAATTCTATAGTTGTCTTCCAATTCATAGTTATTTAATTCTTCATTTTTTACCATTTGATGAGTTAGTTAATTGTACATCTTCAAAAATCTCTACCCCTTCCAAAATCAGCCAAAATACTTTAAGTTTCAAAAAGCACTATGATGGTAGCACTGTAAATCATTGTTACTGACGAGATTCTTTTCCTCTTATTTTGGTCACTTCCTTCAGTTAGTTAATGGTGTTATAAAATCTCCTGAATACTCCAAGCTTGCTTCCAAAATCCTGCGGTTTATCACCAGACAAAACAGATGAGTGGCTGTTTGTGTATGTTGGACAGAAATGACATCTAGTGGTGGTGCTCAGCATTTCTGTGTATTCCCAATAGAGCTCCAAGTAATTGCCACTCGCTGTTTGTCTCAATATACCATGCAGCATCAATCATTACGTGGTTGAACAGACACTGGTTGCTTTTATAAAATGACAGCTTTTTGGATGTTTTATGAGCTACCCCCTGAAATCCTTTAAAACAATTAGAACCCAGTTTGTGCGAAGAGTTGAAAAATCTATTGTAATATTATTAAGATGAATTGGGAATTAATTTTTTTTTCTTTTTATGGTATCTTCTAATAGGCTAGAGAGGATACTAAGTCACCAACCCTTGTACTGTCTATCCTTTTACTGTCCTGGACAGAAGTGGAAAAACCACAAAGTGCTGTAAAATCGGCACACAGGGGCACTAAAGTTATATTAGAGATGTTTCTGATCTTGTTATTCATACTCTGTCAATGGCAGACAGCTTAAAAACAGGCCCGGGAGCAGTATATAGAGAGAGGCGTCATATCAGTGCTAGGAGAGAGTTCAGCCAGTGGTTTACTGCAGATTGGGGACTCTTAACTGAAGGTGAAAACAAAATAAACACTGTGCGTGTTAGAAATGCTTGGCAGACCAGCAATAAAGCGATCAGAAAAAGCTCATTGTAAAGGTTTTTCGTCACCAGTTGGCAGAGAGTAACTTGTGAGTGGCATATGTTGGTGCTCTCTGGTTTGTGTATCGGTGACAGATGCCTTTCACCAAGGGCGGGAAGAAATACATCTTAGGAGGGTGGAGTGCAGGGAGGATGGCCAAAGCTTAGCCTATCTTTGAGCCTTTGAATAAGCTCTTGGTTTTTTTTCAGAGGAAAGTGGCTCTGGGCCACAGTTACTTAATACGTTGCAGGGCTGAGCTCTTGGTGTTTTCTTCCCAGAGAAGGTTTTTGAGCTTAGAGCAAAAAAAAAAAAGCCTTTTTTTTTCTGATTCCTTTCCCTAATGCTCTATGAAAAAGCAGTCATACGTCCTCCTAAGACATTGTTTCACCATGATGTCTCAATAATGCAGATGTCTGACAAATTTGCTTATGTGCCTGGTCGGTTCGAGCCGTGAGCTAAGAACTGTGCAGTGTCAGCTCTCCGTTTCAGCTCAGAGTGACAAGGATGTGCAGTGCTCTAGTCCAGCCAAGCCACTGGTGGGGGAAGGCTACAAAGTTCCCCCATAATTTTCACTCTGTGTTTTCATTATACTTGTTCGAACAGTGACTGTTAACAAATAAGCTTGTACTGTGTGTCACTGTGACTTTGCACCTGACTGGTGAAAAGATTTACAGAACGCAAGTTTTAAATTTGCACAGAAAAATGTCTGCCATGCTGACACATTGATCTGCCAAACCAACCAAACAGATTTCATTGACCAGCCACAATTAACCAGCAGCTGGATGTGATGATCTTAGAGTTCTTTTCCAACCTTAATGATTCTATGAACACAAGGCAAATATCAAGTACCTGTGTAGAAATTATATTCTTTGTAAACATTAAAAAACAGAGATAGAAGTAGTCACACCAAAGAACCTGCAGACTATTTTCGTCCATCTGTATGTGTGGAGATACTGTGACCTCTGGTGCGATGTGCATTTAATAGAAGACATACAGAAAAAGGGGTAGGTGTGCGCTAAAGATATGCAGAGTGCCAATAAAACCTAAACACCTTGTACATATCATTGAAAGTTTCCCTTTCCACCTCCCCTGGAAACATCTGCCGATGCAGATGCTTTGCCTGTTCGTAAGAAAGACGCTCCCTCTGTTATTGCTTCCTGGAAGGATGACCTAGATATTTCAAAGCAACATAGCAAGTCAGCATGAGGCTGAAATGCTACTGAGAGCCACATCTGCCTTCCAGTTTGGGGGTCCTTACCGCCAGACTTATTATTCTCCTCCTGTTTTGTACCACCTTGCTGGCCAGGTCTCCTGGAGCTGAAAGCTTCACTTGGCATACAGACAGTAAAAGCAAACTACAAGAATAGATGGTTGTTTCAGCATTTCCTTAACCTTAAGGTGCTCACTACATGAATAATAATTTGTTTGATCAGCCACTTACACTGCCATTCCTGTTTGATTGCAGTCCGTGATGCTCCTGTTGCACAGCCAGCGCCGCTACATCTTTGAGTACGACCAGTCCAACTACCTGCTCTCGGTCACCATGCCGAGCATGGTGCGCCACGCCTTGCAAACCATGCTGTCCGTCGGGTACTACCGCAACATCTATACCCCTCCAGACAGCAACGCGGCTTTCATACAGGACGTCACCAGAGACGGACGCCTTCTGCAAACATTATATCCTGGGACAGGACGCAGAGTCCTTTACAAATACACCAAACAGTCCCGACTTTCCGAGATTCTTTATGATACTACTCAAGTCACGTTCACCTATGAGGAGTCTTCTGGGGTTATTAAAACAATACATTTAATGCATGATGGGTTCATCTGTACCATCAGATACAGGCAAACAGGTTTGTGTAACTGCAACTACTTTGCTGAAGTTTTTGGCCCCTACCTTGCACTTACCTGGCAGGAAATTCCATTATTGTTATGTCTACACATTCTTGTATTTTATGTTTCAATAGAAAAATAGGTGTGTATATCTTTATGTCTGTGTCCACAGGCATATATAGCAGTCCCATTTGAAATATAGTTTTCTTTTTATGACTTGGTGTGGAATAGCTCTTCTAATATTTGTTCTTATTCCACTGTGTGGATATTTGCTAAATACTAAATCATGTTGTTTTATTGTTTATATTTTCAAGTTTCCCTGTTTATACCATAATATAACATAAATTCGAAAGGGCTGCTTATATGAGGAAGAAAATCACCATGTAAAATAAATTTCATTTAGAATTATCTTGTGAGTAAATAGAAATCATAGTTATTAATAAAACAGCATTCATTTAAACCATGTTAATAAAATATAAATATTTTGCAGAGCAAGCATTAATAAAGGTTTGCGAGAGAATAATCTTACGTATTCTTAGTTAATGGTACGTTCTGAGACAGCCAAGTACCAATAAGGCTCTAGAGTGTATTTGAGTTCATCTTTTATCTGTGCTAGATCTGTAGGTTAAGTATACTGTGGACGTCATTCATCATTTTTCTCACTCTCCCTCTTTTCCCTGTTTGCTTTGGGCAGGTCCGCTGATTGGTCGACAAATCTTCAGGTTTAGTGAAGAAGGGCTTGTAAATGCCAGATTTGACTACAGCTATAACAATTTCCGTGTCACAAGCATGCAAGCCATGATAAACGAGACGCCTCTTCCCATAGATCTGTACCGTTACGTTGATGTCTCCGGCAGGACTGAACAATTTGGGAAATTCAGTGTAATTAATTATGATTTAAACCAAGTTATAACCACCACTGTGATGAAACACACCAAAATTTTTAGTGCCAATGGTCAAGTGATTGAAGTGCAATATGAAATTCTCAAGTCTATCGCTTACTGGATGACCATCCAGTATGACAATATGGGTCGTATGGTGATCTGTGATATACGCGTAGGTGTAGATGCTAATATAACAAGATATTTTTACGAATATGATGCTGATGGTCAACTTCAGACTGTGTCTGTGAATGATAAAACCCAGTGGCGCTACAGCTATGACCTTAATGGCAACATCAACTTGCTGAGCCATGGAAACAGTGCACGCCTCACTCCTCTGAGATATGATCTGAGAGATCGCATTACCAGACTTGGAGAAATTCAATATAAGATGGATGAAGATGGTTTTCTTAGGCAAAGAGGCAATGAGATCTTTGAGTACAACTCTAATGGTCTGCTGAACAAAGCATACAACAAAGTGTCTGGCTGGACTGTGCAGTACTGTTATGATGGTCTTGGAAGACGAGTTGCAAGCAAATCAAGCCTAGGACAACACTTACAGTTCTTCTACGCTGATCTCTCCAACCCCATAAGAGTTACCCACTTGTACAACCATAGTAGCTCAGAAATAACATCCCTATATTATGATCTTCAAGGTCATCTCATTGCAATGGAATTAAGCAGTGGAGAAGAATATTATGTTGCTTGTGATAACACTGGAACACCTCTAGCTGTATTTAGCAGTCGGGGCCAAGTCATAAAAGAAATTTTGTACACCCCATATGGAGAGATCTACCAGGACACTAATCCAGATTTCCAGGTCATCATTGGATTTCATGGGGGTCTTTATGATTCTCTTACTAAATTAGTTCATCTGGGTCAGCGGGACTATGATGTCATTGCTGGTCGGTGGACAACGCCAAACCATCATATATGGAAACACCTGAATGCTGTCCCACAACCTTTTAATCTCTACTCATTTGAAAATAATTACCCAGTTGGCAGAACCCAAGATGTTGCTAAATATACAACAGGTAAAATAACATGCCTATCATGAATATACAACTTTCGATCAAATTCTGCTATGGATTCAGGATTCCAGAAATCTTTTGTGTGCATCCAAAGTTGCTATTTGGCTTTAATCTTATGTATATGTAAAGTCATTTCTTTAATAGGTAATGTCTTACTGAAATTGTTCTGTAGCCTTCTCTGGTAAACAAGAAAATAATTAATAGTTGTTCTGCTGCTTTCTAAGTGCTAAAATTAGGGGAAGAATGGAAGCAGATTAATTTAAAATTTTTCCATTATAAACAAATAGAAGGTACACTATTGATTTGAGTATGGCTATGCTTTGTAATCAAATAATTTGTTTGCTACAATAAATGCTGTAACCAGTACTGAAATCATAAACTGAAATGAAATCGTTATTTTTGCATAGCTAGAATTTCTGCAAACTACCCTCACTTTTTCTAGGATTTACGTGCAGCTTATTTCCAGCATTCTTCTCTTGTTTTGTAGACATTGGAAGTTGGCTAGAGCTGTTTGGTTTCCAGTTGCACAATGTACTACCTGGATTCCCAAAACCAGAGATAGAAGATTTGGAGACAACATATGAACTTCTACAGCTTCAAACAAAAACCCAAGAGTGGGATCCCGGAAAGGTTAGCAAAAGCTCTGTTCAGCTGCTTTTAATTCTAAATTAAGGAATTTGATTAGAAAATGTTGGAGACCGGGGAAACAATGTGACTGTAACAGTCAATATAATAGGCAAAGCAAATAGTCTAACAATGGTAGAAACTTTAGAGTTGTCACAGCCTGTACAGGAATCGGAGCAGAGGAGAGTTTTAAGGAGAACACAGGGAAGAAACTTTGCAGCTGTTTATAGAGAAATCATCCCAATTGGAGGGGCAGGAGAGGCAAAAGAATAAAGTGATTGAAGATTGAAAATTGAAAAAGCTACAAAAAGAATTTGTGGAAATAAAACCATTAAACACACTGTTTTTCATCTATACTAGGCAAAGGTGCTATAAAAGATGCTAAATCACTGAGAGTATAAACAACTTTTCAAATCTGTACCTCTGTCTAATTATTGCAGGGAAACAGAAATTTTGATATGGCTTTGTAGAGGAATGTGTAGAAGTCAGCCTTGCTCCAGGGCTTAAAGAAGAGCCATGCAGCAGCTATCAGGGTCTAGCAATCAATGTACCTGCAGCAGGAGCAGGAGATATTTTGAGCAGGTGTTCATGTTTTACATTTGACCATAGGAGCATCTGTTAAAAAAAAAAATACAATTTTGCAAAGATAAAAGAGAAAAGATGCCTTTCCTGTAATGTAGTCAGGAAAAGGAAGTATAATTACATGCCCATGTAAAACTGTTACTGAGACAATTAAAGAAGCTGTTACAAAGACGGAAAAAATTTAGTGATGGGTATAGTGTTAAAAGACAAAACAGATGATTGGAGTGAGGGGCTTTTTAGCCTCAATGGGGGGCAAGATCTTCAGATCTGAAGTACTTCCTGTTGTCTTGAGGTCATGAGACCTTCACAGCTTGTTTTCCTTAAATAATGGGCTATAAAACCACTTGTTGCTATTTTACAGAAGGCGTAATTAGATGCACAGAGACGAAGCATGTAATCATGGGTCAGAGTACAGCTTTGAGTTCAGGTTTCCCCATGCCTAAGAGTCGAAGAACCAACTATTAGAATAATGAATAAAGGAAAGGAGGGGGGAAAAAAGGAATAAATGCCAAAATATAAACTGTGATAAACACAGTTTACCTTTATTTTCTAGTAACTAAAGAGTCCATGAGACAGAAAGCAATACCTTAGGTGATTAGAAAGCTTGTGCATATATGCAGGCTCTGCAGATGTAGCTGCACAATGTCTTACAAACAAATTGAAGATCCATTCTAAGAAATTAAGAGATTGGCAGGGTCTGTGAGACACTATAATGAACTGCAAGATGCCACTCCTGCAAACTTTATTGATATTTTCTTTTCCAGACTATCCTTGGTATTCAGTGTGAGCTACAAAAGCAACTCCGAAACTTTATATCCTTGGATCAACTTCCTATGACACCCAGGTACAGTGAAGGCAAGTGCTATGAGGGAGTGAAGCAAGCGAGGTTTGCAGCTGTTCCTTCAGTATTTGGAAGAGGCATCAAATTTGCTATAAAGGATGGTATAGTGACCGCTGACATTATAGGCGTGGCTAACGAGGACAGCCGGCGCATCGCTGCCATCCTCAACAACGCTCACTATCTGGAGAACCTTCATTTCACCATAGAGGGCCGAGACACGCATTACTTCATCAAGCTGGGGTCTTTGGAAGAAGATTTGGCCCTTATAGGCAACACTGGAGGACGGCGCATTTTGGAGAACGGTGTCAACGTCACAGTGTCGCAGATGACTTCTGTGATCAACGGGAGGACTAGACGCTTCGCTGACATCCAGCTCCAGCACGGCGCACTGTGCTTTAATGTTCGGTATGGAACAACGGTGGAGGAAGAAAAAAACCATGTCTTAGAGATAGCCAGGCAGAGGGCTGTGGCTCAGGCCTGGACTAAGGAGCAGAGACGGCTGCAGGATGGGGAAGAAGGTATTAGGGCATGGACAGATGGAGAGAAACAGCAGCTTTTAAGCACTGGGCGGGTACAAGGCTACGATGGATATTTTGTTTTATCTGTGGAGCAGTATCTTGAACTTTCTGACAGTGCCAATAATATTCACTTTATGAGACAGAGTGAAATAGGCAGAAGGTAACAAAGAAAATTTCTGCCTTTGCGTCACCAAAGACTGCCTGTTTTTAAACGTAAAAATGGTTTATTGTATTGGGTTTTCTAGATCAGAACTCTGTATATATAAATATAGAGGAAAAAACATATCCAACTGCCTTTAAATGTGACAGAAGATGGTATTTTAATATTGTTCGTTTAACTCTTTGAGAGATGACAGTGACGATTTTTAGTTCTTGTGTGGCAGTATTCAAAAATTTCAGAGGCAGAGTCCTGACAGCTGAGCAGCATGACCTGCACGTGAGGTGCCCGGGGTGACACCCGCACATCTCTGCAGGGCACGGGAGAGCACATGATGCTCTGCCTTCTTCTTAAAAAAACACAACTTCTTTGTTGTTGTTAATTTAATAATTCACCAGTTATTTAAAAGGTTATAGAACCTGATTCTGAAACCGGTGTTTACTGAGTAGTTTTTATCCCAGTGAGATCTCCCATTAGTTCAAGGAATTGCATACAGAAACCAGACCGTGTATGAAAACTTCGTAGTTGCTCACCAACCCTGCACATGTCATTCCTCACAGCTACCATCTAGGGGATTTTTCTAACCTGGGAAATCTGACGTTTATTGGATACCGTACATAAAAGACTGTCCCTTATGGCCTTTAGGTTTGTTCAGCCACAGCCACCTCTCAGCCACTCAGTGGTTAACACCACATTGCATCTACTCTTGCACTCGAGGCCTCTCTCCCAAGGTTTTGCTCGACACTGGGTTAAGCCGAAGCGTAGATCTTCCTGGCAGAGGGATGTAGGGTGGCACTGCTGGGCTTCGTCAGGTGTCGGAGGTGGCCAAAGAAGGGCTTTGTGAGCCCTGTAGTCAATAGGACTCCCTCCACTGACATCTGTGTGCCCCAGACTGGGCTTCAACTCAGCGCTTTTGGGACTGGGAGGGGCCACACAGTGCAGTAACAATGAGCCATGCAGCATCAGTCCAGTCTGTTGTAATTAGGCCAGGATTCCACGGATCATTTGGAAATTGCAGTGTTCTTAGGTAGAGGCATTGCATTCTTTTCATCTCAAATTAATAATCCTGTTATATTACTCATTTTTTTCAAGTCTGAAGAAGATCGGTGGGTTGGGAGTTGATGAATCTATGGGTAGTAAATATGTTGATAAAGTAGAACATTTGGGGGTGACTTCACATTTCAGCTCAGTATCCAGAGCACATATAAAAGCATTATATTGCATGGGCAGAAACGTTTATTTCCCAAGGTATCATGCACTGCTGGCACAGTTATTTCTTAGCAGAGTGGGTGATCCTTCTTTCAGCTTGTCATTTTTAAAAGACCTGATTTTCAGGAGGGGAGGGGGGCTTTCAGAGAGGGAGGGACGGGTACGCTGATTTCCTTTGCTGACTTTCCAAGGGAGCTAGAAGTCTTGTTATAGAGCCTGTGTATCCGTAACAGTGATGTTATTGCACATTTCTTTCAAAACATAGTAAATATATTGAAACAATTTCTGCTCGTATTTACAGAAGCCAACAAAGTGCTTTCTTTGTCTTTCTTCCTTTCTCTCTATTTTTCTTTTTCCCTTGATTTTGGGCAAGTGGAGCAGACTGTCCTGAAGTTAGAGATGAGCCTGAACTGGCACCTGAGACCTACCCACCACCCAGGGGTTTGGACTCAGGTCTCAACCTCACACCATTAGTGTCTCTTTCCAGACTCCTTCCGCTCCCCCAGGAGCCAGCACAGCTTTAGGGGTGCAGGATCAGGCTGAGTGAGAGCCTGATCCTAAAAACCACCCTCTACTCCCCAGCCAGGGGGAACTGTGGACCAAAATCTGCATGTACACAATTTGATCAGGCTCATCCTTAACTAATGTACAGAATTGGGAGCTGACAACACCCACATTTGACAGCTCTGATTTCCGTAATTTTCCATACAATCACGGAGAACTTGAATACCTCCACACCAGCCTAAAAATGGACCTTCAGATCCTTGAGCCTCTAATATGCTTTTAATCAATGGAATAATAATTTATGAATTGTATATAGGAAGCGCATTCATAAATGTGATGACGTATTTTATCACTGATCCAAGATGTCAATATTAGAGTCTATTTTACTTATATTTTAAGCAATTATACTTTTTTGTGATTCACTAATGAGGTATCATTTTCAATCTGCTTTAAATATCCATTATAAACAGATATTTGAAGCTATTAGAATACCTTGAACTGTGCATTTCTAGTATCTAATACATATTTAGTTAGCTTGTGCCTTTAGTTTCTTAAAGTTATATTTGTATTATATGCAGGAAATGCACTTTGTATTACCTACAGCTGTGTTTTTTAATACTGCCTTGATTACTGTTGTTCTCATATTATGCCAAAAGGTCAGAGTGAAATGTGTTGCAAGTTTGTTGCTGAAAGTAGATTTGGCTTTTTCCCAGTTCCTGGGCCCAGTCTAAGGTACATTTTTGAACAATATTTCTTAGGAGATGGATGCATAAAGAATCACAGGACATTACGTGGCCCGGTTACAAAAGCAAAAAAAAAAATTGCCTTCATTCTAACAGTTTCACAAATTTAGGAAACTAAATAAAAATGTCGTGCTGAGATGACAGCACTAAAGAAATGAGTTAATATTTGAAAGAGCACTGGAGACTGATGTCATAGCTACACATGGGCTCTCCAGCAGTGATTCATGAGAACTGTAGCAAACAAATAGCTTTGGACCATCTTGTTCATGAACAACCTCAGATGGAGGCAGGGAACATTTCATTCTCCATTGTTTTTGCCCTAGTGTTTTTGTAGCTTTTCCTTTTTTTTTTTTTTTAATTTTGCACTATAGCCTAGAAACCCAAATGAGAAAAAAGCAAAAAATAAAAATAATGGCATGGAAATTTTAACTGTTATATAGACCAGATAATTTGATGGTAGCATTCTGCACTGAAAGCAAGGTTCTGAAAGTTGAAAAAATAAAATAAAATAAAATAAAATAAAATAAAATAAAATAAAATAAAATAAAATAAAATAAAATAAAATAAGATAAAAACCACTCTTGCACACTATCCTGTAGCAAATACCTACCATGAGAATTGCGTGCTATATTTTTATGATAGCCAAACAAATAGTGTGTACATGTAAGGTTTCCTTTGCTTTCATATTTATTTAGCAAATCTAGAACATTTCAAAGGTATAAATATATATATAGATAGATATCTATGTAGAACATAACCAAATAAATATATATGAACTGGTCAATGTGCATCCGGTATACACATCCTAGCTGTTTGGTTAGAGCTCTTTAACGTCCTCTCAATTGTGCACTAGCTAGGTGGACATGGCCTCTCTCTCCTTGGCCATGAGCACTCCTGAAGCTCTGGGTCTCAGCCCTGGTCTCCACTGCTCACCAAGCCCCTTCTCCACCAGTGACCAGGGCCAGGGTTACAGAGCAGCAGCTTTTCCAGCGTGAGCAGTGGCAATCAGTGCTGCTGGAAGCCAAGGTACAGTTCCAAAGGGGAAAGCAGTTTAAGGCGGAGGAGCCTCTGGTTTAGCTTAAGCAAAAAGAGATGGGCAGATCCCTGGCAGGGTGTTAATTTGCTCGGGTGGATTCACTGTAGTGCAGCTGATCTAGTACATCGACGCTCAGATCAAGCTGCCAGCAACAGCCGTAAGGGTTTCCCTGTCAAATGCTGACTGTTATTTAAACCCATACTCAATACAAAACATTACCAGGTCAAAAGCATCCTGACTGTCAGAGGAATCGCTTCTCGTCAGAAACTGGGAACCATGGAGTCGGACTCGCTGTGGATTTGTCCAGGCATTTGTCACCTGCCGTTCGTTGTCTAAGGAAATGTGTTTGACAATTTCCAGTTTTTCCTTAGATCTCATGGTGGACTTCAGCCTTTGAATAAATGTTAGTATATCAAATCGTGTCCTTGACAGTATTTTACTTGTATGAACCATGATAAAGCATTAAATCTTCAGACTCTTCAGGCAGAAGTGTCAATAAACGAGAAAGAGAAGCATAGCATACGATATATGTCAAAGTAACGTTCCTTTTTAGCTTTCTCATCAACAATAAAAATGTTTACAATGTATGCCAAGATCTTCAGTTTCTGTCTAACACCAGTTGGAGGTTCTGATCTTACAGAAATTGTGTTATAATGGCCTCAGCCTTGTTGCTAGGAAACAGTAGATTCCAATTTTTTTATTCCTGCTCTAACTCCTGTGCTGAATAGTGACTGGGTACTGTACAGGTTTATGTTATATGGCTGCAGTTAAATGGTCTGATGCATTTTGCTCTGGGTTTCAGACCAGAAGCATGCATTTTCTACAAGAACATCCCAGCAACACGCTGTAAATATTAAAAGTTAATATATTATGTGTCGATATTTGAAAAAGAAAGTACTTTGACTATTTCATTTTTAAAAAATAAAGGTGCAAACTGATGGTGTGTGACATTGTGTTTGTTTACACAAGGTATTTGGGATATTCTGGTCATGTTAGCAACAGGTGCTTCCGTATAACTTCAGACAATATTGGTTGATTCAGAAGTTGGGGGCAGGGTTTTCCTAGTAAGACTTAATTTTACTTCTGATTGACCAAAGTTCACCTGTATACCTCTGCAGGTTTCCCTGGTGAAAATACAGCCAGTTTTTGTGCACAGATTATTACATTTCATCAGAACAAATGCGAGTGAGAAGAAAATTCTGCTAAATGCCTTTGCACTTCCAAGAACTGAGTGGGTGAAGTCAATGGTGGTGGTAGGAGATGAGGAGCAAAGTTTAAGTACAAGCACATTCTGTAGAGCTGCCTCAAATAGATGAAGATGAATGACTGCGTGTAACAAAAGCATGTGCGTGAGGAAAAACAAAAAGCCCAGTGTGTGCAGCAGAGAGGAGCACACAGTAAACTGGAGGGGCAGAAGGAGTGTTTAAGGCTGAAGGAAAGGTTGCATGGTGAAAAACAGATGGGAGCAGCTGGGCTAGGCAATAACTCAGTGTGAGGGTTGAGGCTGGAATAGTTGTGTTAGATGGATAAGAAGGAAGCAAGGCCAAAGGGGTGCTCAGTAGAAAAAAAAAAAAAAAAGAAAAGCAGCCTGGGAGATGGTATTGATTTAGTGCCACAGGAGGTCTGTCATGGCCATAGCCCGGGAGTAGGAGAGGGCTTAGTGGAGGCAAAATGAGAGCTGTGGCAGGATTAGTTGCTGCAGAGCAGTGGCATTACCTTTGCTGGGGAGAAGCCAGAGCGGGGAATGCTGAGTCCCCACACAGAGCCGCAAAATCAGCTGTCAGAGCCAGGGCACCCAGGGGAAAGGGACAGGGGAAGTCTAGGGTTGGGGGCACAGGGCAGAACAACCACAGCAGGGAGGGACTGTGTCCCAGTTTGGCTGCAGCCCGGCAGTGGTGCTGGGAAGGAAGAGGCAGGAGATACAGACTTTACCCGGGAAGTCATGCCCACAAGTCAGCTGCTGCTCTCTGAAAAATCTGTAGCTTTTCACACCTAAGTCAAAGCATAAGATCTATATAATTTCCATATCATTCTTCCCATGACCAAACATCAATTCCTTGTCCCTCAGGTACCATGAGCTTTTCTCTGTTTCCACCTTGTTTATGCCTACAGCAATTGCAGACCCATGAGTACCCAAAAAGAAACAACAGAAACAAGCCTTTGTGTTAATAATTTACGTCAGAAACTGAAATTACATTCTCAGCTTTGAACAAAAATGGCATCTCCTGGCATATTTTATGCATTTTTTAGAAGAACAATGCACTTTTGGAGTCAGACATCATCAAAGTAGTTATCCTCAACTCACTGAACCTCCGAGTGGATGAGCGGCTGCTGTCCTTGTGCAGTTTATGTTTGCACAGGCAGTTCTGACAGGCTCAGCGCTTGCTTGAAGCCAACAGGACATTTCTATAGGAAACAGCCCTTGGGCAAAGTGTTTCCCACTACATTTATCCCCACCGCAGTGCGATCATCTGCCACGGATCATTTCCAAACACACCCTTTCCTGGTCCCAAGAGAGGCCATGTCAACCAGGAGTTTAGACCCAGCAAAGAAAGCAAAAGAGCTCTCTCAGGAAGCCTGGGGGCACACACAGACACTGCCAGCACTCAGCAAGTCGGGTGGCTTCGGGGAAAGATGGCTCGCAGGAGCACAAAGCTAGACAGACACGGCCAAGGACAGCCACCACAGACATGCAGCAAGACAGCAAACCTTTAAGGCACAGAGCAGGAGGGAAAGGTTCAATGGGCACAAGCAAACCAGCTGGCGGTGGTAGCGCCTCCATGGTTGGCATTTGCTGAATTATGTAACAATTGGGGGGGGGGGAAGCCTTTAAATGTTTTATTAAAGAGTAAATCATAAAATCGTGCTGGATTTGCCAGAGTATGGCACTGTATTAAGACCCTTGTTTCAACCAGCAAGTGCATGAAAGAAGGAGGTGCAACACAAGCACACACAGTATAAAATAAGATGTAACCAGTAAGGGGACAGGATATTTCACTGCAAAGGAAATTTGGCCTTCGTTTAGACAGAAACTGAGTAATAAACAGAAATTGTTGCAGCTTTGCAATAGTATTGCCCACCAGTCCCTGTTACAATTGAGCCATTTATTTATTACTTTTATTCTTGTTGCTGGGTTACACTGTACATGTGCTTCAAAGAAGATGTTTTATTGCTTCCACTCTCTCTCACCCTCACACACAGCCATCTATGGGTAATGAAAAACAAACAAACAAACAAAAAAAAAAAAACCACCCAAAAACAAAGCAGGTAAACCTTCCAGCCTTATCAAACGCTGCTTGAAGCTGTGCAACCTTGCCAAGTCCTGCACTTACAGCCCATTTAACTCTGTCATTGTTTGCATCCAGCTTGCCTTTAGTGAAGTGAAGACAAGGCAGGATGCAGGGAACCAACAATTAAGATGGTTAAGTGTGGAGGAGTATACATAAGCCCCGTGAAAGTATCCCAAATGCAGATACAAACGCATTGGGACTCTCAGAGGAAGGTGGCTGAGATGCCTCTCACCCTGCCACCAAGCCATGGGTTGGTTGTGTATGGTGGAATTTTTTCTGACTTGCTCTCCTGAGCTTGTAGCCTAGTGTTTCTGGAAAAAGCCTCTTTACCTCTTAGGAAGCAGTTCTTTCCTTCCAAGCTGTACAGAAAAAAATGGAAGAGCAACACAAAGTCTGCTACACAATCTTTAAGAGTGTTCATATATATATATGGATGTATATCTCGCGAAACAAGAGGGCTGTAGGACACCCAGTCTGTTCAAAAGTATTTTCTACCATCCACCAGTTCAGGTAGGGCAGTGTGATCGTGCTTGTTAATCCCTGCATGTAAAAGGCAAATACTCTACAATCTCCAGTAGCCGGGTGCTAACCCTGAACAGCTGATGAGTTCTGCAGATTCAAACCTCTCTTCCAGGAGCCTATCAGCAGCACAGCAACAAACTGACAGATAAAGGAAAAGCAGAGACAGTGTAATGTAAAAATAATTTATTTCTTTTAAACTGGCTGCAGTTTCAAGTACAGAGAAAGTCTAAAAGCAAAGAAGGGTGTTCTTCCTGTCACTGGTTGTTCTTGGTTATGCAGTGCACTGCTTAAGCTTTTGATTGTTTGTGCAAACCATGCATTTTGTACACCCAAATAGTGGCAGCTAGTTCTGCCACGTTACAGCACAGAGAGCCTGGTATGACTGAAAATTAGTTAGTGGGGATTCTCATGGTGCCACTTCTGGAAAGAAACTGCATGAATGACAGTCGCACAGATCACCCAAGTCAAAGACATCTTAACGTAAGCAATTTTCCTGAAGCTGGAAAAGAGGACTTGCCCAGATCTGCAGAAATACCAACCAGGCAAAAAAGAAAGCTGAGTCCAAAGTTAAGTAAAGAAAAGGTACTAATTATTAATTAGGAACTAATCTTGAAGTGCAAAATATTTTGTACTTGAGAGTACATACAGAAAAAAAAGATATTACACTGTATAGTAGTTGATATTTTTATCTTTTCCCTTACAAAAAAAATAAACCTTAACTTCAAAACATTCTGAAACTTAAAACTTCTAAATTTTGAGCTATAAATTCTATGAAATACACATTTCTGCAAATGTTACAAGAAAACTCATGGAGTTGTATTAACTATCATATAAATTGTTCGGGTTTAGAGCATGGACTAGAGGAGGCACTGGAAGACATGGTTATGTCACACTTAAGGAGATGTCTTCATGATGGCTGCAGGCGGAAGTCATGGCCTTCATTTCTCCCTAAGAAAAATAATCACAAAGATATGAAAGGATGAACACTACAAGAAAATGGAGAGTCCAGAAAGTAATTACATAGAAAAGTGTGGATGCTGGGGAAGGCAGGTAGCCACTCCTGGTATATCTCTCAAGGATGCATATTCAAAATCCATTTCCTCATCACACTGACAGGCCCCATCCCTAACGAGCCCCTGAGTGCCACCCTTTCAATCACATAGTAGCACAGTTAGGACATACTTTTGCTATGCCACCCTGCTGGCTAGTTCGTGGCAAAGGTGCAAATGAATCCAAGATCTCCATCCCTCCCACCGTGGAGGGCTCTGCTCAGCCCACCCAAGGCTCCCTCTGCTCCATGAGTACCTGGGGAGCGTTTGGCTTTCGCGCAGTTGATGACTGGGTGCTGCAGGGGCGTTATGATGCCTTGGTCGGGTTTCTGGAAGGCTGAAATGAGGTTGTGCATTTTCCGAAAGAGCCTCCGGTGGACCCCGGGTGCTGTCTGCAAAACCAAGGGACAAGAGGCGAGAGGGGAAGCTGAGTCAATGAGCCATACTACTTTACTCCTTTTCCCAGGCCTTGCTGCCCTGCGCTACGAGCAGTTTCCAGCAGTGTGGTGATATAAGGCTGGGTCCCACTATAAGAGAAACCCAGAGCTGCATGCTTATTAGGCAAATCCCCAAGCGATCTTTCACTATATCTGACTCTGAGTTATTGCAGACGGTGATTTAATCTCCAGCCTGGTATGTATCAGTAAGATACTTCCAGCTGGGAAATACCAGTAAAACAACCCAGAGAGCTACCTGGCACTTCAGTGTGGAGGGGGAGTCCTTACACCACTAAATTCAGGCATGAAGATAGCCTCTTTGCCAGCCTTTCTCTGAGCAGTCACTACTGGCTTATGTGTTCATTGAGTGTTCCTATTGTCTCTTGTATAAAGGCAGAAGCAAAATGTCACCTATTTATATAAAGTGCGAGATTTTCTAACTTCCCACATTAACATCTTTTCAAACACTGTGAAATGAAACTGTGTCTGGTTTTAATCAAAAATCCAATGTTCCTCTTAAATCCTTCAGGGCACGCTTGTAGTAACTCCTCTCCACCAAAGCATAGGAGGACAAGCATAGGTGCTGCTGTCATAGTCCAACCTGAGGGATGCTGCTCTCCCCAGCAGATGTGGGCTAAACCCTGCCTGCACTGGCAACAGCTAGAGGCTTTTCATGGGCTGAGATTTTACCAGCACTGTTTTAATTACCCTGCCTAGTCCTGGGAAGTCAGACGCAACTCAAGCTTGCTCAGAGGCCAGCCAGCCACTCGGAAGGAAGGAGAGAGAGGAAAGCACCAGCTGCAGCTGTTTTCACCTTGAAGGCACGTCTTATGGGGATAAATTGGATTTAGGCTGCTGTTTCAAATGGCTGAGGCCAACATGGTCTCAGCAACATTTACTTAAATGTTTCCATTTGCTTAAAGAATGGGTTGGCATCACGGGTCGATAGCTAGTACCTTTCCCTGCAGAGGATGTACAGAGAGACCTGGACTTTCAGGACGTCTACACTGTGAAGTACAGATAAGATTTACCTAAAATACAGTGAAGAAAAGCCCAAGACCCATAAGTAGGAGGCCAGTGGTGGTCAAAGAAGGCCTATGTAATACCAGAGAAACTTCACATCAGGCACTAACATTGCCTGGGGCCAAAGTAGGATGCAGCCCTGCTCAGGGGAATTATTCCCCACAGGTGGGGCTCCCTGGGGCCCCAGTATCCTTTCTGGGACATTGATGCTTATCCTGTTATGCCTGGTGCCCTATCAGCTCCATCCTGCCCCAAAAACCCTTCTGCTTTGGCAGTACAAATCCACAGGGTGTTCCTAATGCCTTACAGGAATGAATGGGTGGATTGTTCCTGGGCAGCAAGGGTGACACAAGTAGTTATTTACTCCATAGTAACGTGAGTCCCTTTTACTCCCCAGTCTGCTTCTGAGTAACCCCAGGAATCAGTCTTGTCTTCTAAAGCACTGAAACCACTTCTGTTATAATAATGGCCAAGGAATTATGCCTGTCCAGAAAAATGTTTGCGGCCAGTGTTCATTAATGTGCAAACAGAAAGCTAATTATTAAATAATGCACAGAGTACATCCAAAGAACAAGACCGTCATAAAAGAAATACAGGTTAGCATCCCAGTTCCATCAACTTAATAGGCATCCATATTGCAAATTGTGCTGGTCTAGACTTGAGTTATCAGTTTCTTATCAGATAGGTGAAAATGTATTCTGTATCAAGTTTTGGCTACCATATATATATATATATATCACCCATTATGTATTAATCTGGAGAAAAAATAACTTTATAACACTGTAGATTGAAAAGGATTTAGTTAGATATTCTGATGGTAAAGGTATGTGGGATAGAAGGGAAGTGATTGTGCTTGTCAAATATAAAACCACAATATTTTTGCCATTTAAAATGATGCAAAATAATGCACTAGTGCATTATGCAACAGCTGAAATGTAACAGGGAATTAATTTATGAGTTTGAGACTGTCAGAAGTGGCACCAAGACATCTTAGTGATGGGCACACACAAGATCAATTACCTTCAATGAAAATCAGACTATGCAGAAACATGAATAATTTGAATATATTTCATTAAATCAATACAAACATAAAACAGGCTGTAGAAATGTTCAGTAGAGAAAGAAGTACACACCTCAGCACTCCAGGATCCAGTTTCTGTCTTGGACACTCTGTAAGTATAAACATAACCCTGGTGACTGTGAAAAAAAAGAAAAATAAACAGGTATTTATTACCCATTTCTATTGTCAGGTTTCAAAAGAATACGTTCTGTCATATGGGAGTCAGTTCATCTGCTAACCTTTCCTTAGAAATTAATTCATCCATAAAGGCTCTAGGTAGATAGGGAAACTGAGACACAGGTCAGAAGCAATGTTCAACCTACTGAGTTCTTTTTGGATGAGTATGGTTAGTCTGACTCAGATCTAGTTTATTCAGTTATTCTAGGTTAAGTGATGCTGCTTTTATTCCTCCTTCAGCATTTTTATTATTTTTTACAGTGATCTTCTTTCAGTGACATGTACGAAACATACCTTCCCTGGGAAAGAGAATGTGTAATATTGGCAGGTAGCATTATTATATTGTGATTGATTTAAATGCAGATGTTCCCAGAAGCAATAGCATGTGTGTAATTTATTTGCAAAGCTAGACCCACAAAAGCGAGATACAGTACTCTTTGCCTTACTCATACATTCCTAACTCTCAAATACTAATAAAGGATACTTATAAAAGTGTGGAATCTTCCTTCTTCTTAAAATCGAGTCTTCACAGAATCACAGAATCACAGAATAACCAGGTTGGAAGAGACCCACCGGATCATCGAGTCCAACCGTTCCCATCAAACACTAAACCATGTCCCTCAGCACCTCGTCCACCCGTGCCTTAAACACCTCCAGGGAAGGTGACTCAACCACCTCCCTGGGCAGCCTGTTCCAGTGCCCAATGACCCTTTCTGTAAAGAATTTTTTCCAAACGTCTAGCCTAAACCTCCCCTGGCGGAGCTTGAGGCCATTCCCTCTTGTCCTGTCCCCTGTCACTTGGGAGAAGAGGCCAGCACCCTCCTCTCTACAACGTCCTTTCAGGTAGTTATAGAGAGCAATGAGGTCTCCCCTCAGCCTCCTCTTCTCCAGGCTAAACACCCCCAGCTCTCTCAGCCGCTCCTCATAAGGCCTGTTCTCCAGCCCTTTCACTAGCTTTGTTGCTCTTCTCTGGACTCTCTCCAGAGCCTCAACATCCTTCTTATGGTGAGGGGCCCAGAACTGAACACAGTATTCGAGGAGCGGTCTCACCAGTGCCGAGTACAGAGGGAGGATAACCTCCCTGGACCTGCTTGTCACACCGTTTCTGATACAAGCCAAGATGCCATTGGCCTTCTTGGTCTTCTGCGAATAAGGCGTCATACAATAATAACACAAGACATACTCATGTCCAGAGTCAGTTTTGTTTCTCTTACAAACCCAGAACAGTGAATTACATATTTTGTAGGTTACTATACCAATATCAAAAAATTTGACTCAGAAGCTGAGACAATTGACAGTAGTTCCTAGTTTAGGAACTAGTTTAGACACTAGTTTAGATGGTATCAAAGAATTAAGATTTCATTTCATACCATAAAGATTTACATGAACAGTCAGCAATACTTTAGGGACCATTCCCTATTTCACTATCAATTCTTATTCTTAAGAAGCAGAAAAATACTATATTTCTTTCCAATTATACATGGTATTATAGTAATTACTACAAAATAGCAAAAACCATCAATGACACAAATACCGTATGATTGCAATTACTTACACTCTGTGTCATAGCTTCTGGATAAATTCTTGTTAAAAAGTCATTACAGCAACCTTTGCAAAGCAGTGTCTGATAGAAATTCACCCAAGCAGGAAGTTGTTAACAGCTGTCACACGGCTACAAAGCCAGGAAGTGAGAGCAAAAATGCCTGTCATGATTTGTGAGCTCTCCCCTCACCACTCGACTCCCACTGTGATTAAATACAGAGGCAGAAGACACTGAGATGTTCCTTCCCACTGGGGCTGCTGCAGGGATAAATTTCTTGTGCAGCAGTTGAGGCGTTGCCCTACAGGATGCAACCCCAAGACCCCAGCACAGCTTCATGCACCTCCTCCTGTTAACGAGGGAGCATTTTCCCCAGAGACACGACTTTCCTCTTGGCACCATGAAAGGTGCCAGCTGTGGTCATGAAAAGTGGCCAGCTGTGCTCACTTCATGGAAACCTAAGGAGGAAAACAGCCACTGCTGCCCCCACTTCTCTCCCCAGCAAGGTCGACTGCTGCAATCCACCAAGGATTTCAACAGGGCCACAAAGGGCCCTTGTGAAGAGGCATGAGAGACCTGCTGTGGCTGTGGGAGGAAGGAAAGATGTGGAAAGACAACACTGTTCAGCCCATGCATGGCACCACAGTCACTGGTGTTTGAGGCTACAGCTCAAAATCTGGTTGTTTAAAAGCACATCCCTCTAAGCCACTAGATGTGTCCATGGTCAGGGAATCCAATGTCTCCCAGTAGGGACCTTGTCTCCCAGTAGGGACCTTGGACCATCTTGTACTAACACGTCCTTTCTTAAAACTTCCGAAAGCTGTGCATGTATTTTCCATGGGGGTCTTTGTTTCCATAAAATAAATTACAGCCCTTCTCATAAGCTCTCTCCCAACATACATGATCTTATCAAAACTTTCTGTTAAGCAGCAGGAACTTACTTCATTACCACTTCAAAGTGCTTTTTACCTTCCATGTGAGAATGGCATGATTTTGATGAGACAAGTTCTCCTCACTGCTACATGAGCACTGCCTCCTGTGAGAAAGGTTTTTGTGATTGAAACTACCCAACATTAACTGAGATCAGCATGGACTGAAGGAAGATCAAGATGTTTTTCTTAAAACAAAAGTTAATTACAAAAATTAAAATTGAGATTGGATTGAACATTACTTTCCAAAGAGCAAAACACTTAACATCAAACAAAAGTAAGTGCGAAAGTGCATTTACTGGAGCTTGCTTAGCTCTTGGGAGATGAGAAATTCCTCAGCCACCATGAGGGGACAGCTCAGCTTTTCCACACTCGGCTCATGGCAGAAAAAAAGTTCCTACTGTGACACAGCTTTCCTCTATGTGGTGTGGCCACAGAGCTACAGCCTAAACCCAAACACTGCGTGGGCTGGGCATGGTGCTATTTCCTAGGAGTCTCTGTCACAGCCTGTGCTTTGAATCATAGAATCATAGAATCCTAGAATAACCAGGTTGGAAGAGATGCACCGGATCATCGAGTCCAACCATTCCTATCAAACACTAAACCGTGTCCCTTAGCACCTCATCCACCCATCCCTTAAACCCCTCCAGGGAAGGTGACTCAACCACCTCCCTGGGCAGCCTCTGCCAGTGCCCAATGACCCTTTCTGTGAAAAATTTTTTCCTAATGTCCAGCCTGAACCTCCCCTGGCAGAGCTTGAGGCCATTCCCTCTTGTCTTGTAGCCATTACTTGGTGAGATACAGTCTCTCAGTGACCTGAACTCCTCTCCCTGATGAAAAAAATCAATAGGAGGTGGACGTATGTCACTGAGAGAAGGATTTCAGCAAGCACTCTCACAGCACACCTTCGAGGAGGACCGGCTCTTGACATCCAGGCAAAGACCCAATGAAGGGTTCCCCCTGGCCTGAGGATGGTCACAAGTCTCAATCCCAATTGCAAAGCTCCTCTTTTGTGACATTGAAGCTCCAGGGAGAAGAGCTATTAGTAGCTTGATTGACAAGGCCCTATAATATTTTTAATCAAAGGCAAAAGATGCCCAAATGGTGATGAGGGGAAGCAGAGAACAGCCACTGCTGTAAGGACAATGTTGGACAGCACTTATGAAAGAGTAGGTTTGTCATCACTAATTACATTTTTATATCATCTCTGTTATTTTTTCATCCCCGTAACAAAAGATTTGTTAAACCAGCTGGGAACTGCACTAGCACTGTCTCTGTTGCAATACCATCACCAGGAAAACTTTATGCAAGGAAAATGTGGAAAAAGTTGCTATTAAAGGAAACAATCCACTTCATAGTTTTTCCTTTATAGCTAGATAATTCCTCCCAAGGAGCTACAAAGGCATCATTCACAGATGACATACTGAGACAGCATCTGTCTACCTGTCCTCTCTACTCCTCCTTTTCAACTGTGATCAGACTTGTTAAAGCCACATTTACTTTAACAGGTGAATAATTACAATCTTCTGTGCCATTGAAATAGTCAGAGGAGATTAGCCGCATGCTGCAGATTAAAATTAACCATGACATTTCAGCTGCATGGTGTATTTTAAAATCATTTCCAAATGTTTTATATCTCAGTTGGGAAATGTTGTTAAACTAATTTGTATTCATTTCTGGGTCTGCAATGTAACAAATATAAAGGGAAAAAGACAGAGAGATGAGGAAAAGCCATGTCAGCAATAAATGGCATCATTTTCTTCCTCTTCACATAGCTTTCTCATCTGATTTCTTTGCCCTGTATCAATCATCTCTTCTTACCTGATATATTTGCATCCCAACCTCACCTTGGAATTTGACTTTACAATATTGCTTAAAAACCAGAGGGATGTGCCATACAGACAGCGGTCCTGAACATTATACACTGCCCGTACTTAGTTTCTTATCACTTTGCCACTTTTCAACCTTTCAGATTGAAATTATGTTTCTTTGGCGTCTGTCTCAACCTTATTTAGGGATGGAGAAAGCAGAAGTGCCAGGAAAGTAAACATGTTAGGCAAAACAATATTTCTCCCACATTAAAAACAATAATCTTCCAATTGCTGGTGGGGTGTTGCCCAGTTTTTAGAGTACGATGTATAATTTGTTTGAAGGAAGATATATACATCTCTTGCAGTATCCAAGCAGTGGTGACTGTCTAGGATGCAAGAGAAACACTCCCTAAATGTTGGTAACAGTTGGAGCCGCACAGTGCCTGGGCTGGTTTTACCACGGGCACTCAGCTAAGCAGCACCCACAATCTCAAGCCATGAGCGATGTACGTGTGTTGCTTTCTCAGTTTGCTTGGGAGTGACTGAGCCCGCTGCCAGATTTCCTGTTTCTCTCAAAGCAAGGTAGGCACTGTCCAGACCACAAAATCCCTGAACCTGAACCACTGCTTCAACTAAATCCTCGAAACTCAAGCCTACAAAACCAGAGTAGAGCTAATCTAGGTTCTGTGATGTAACGTTTCTGTCTATTCTGTCATTTACAGATTCATTAGCATAGCCGTTACCCACATTTCACGTTGTCCAACTTGCTAAAATCTTTCCAAGACAAGACATTGGATTATCTGAAGGCCATTAGACAAGTTGCTCTCAGCAAAGAGAAGCTCACATCGATTACCAGGGAGTTGAAATACTCACCTCAGTGGAATTTATCGTTGTGTTGTAGACGACTTTTTTCAAAGCTGAAAATAGCGTGTAACATTTACAACAGCAACCTTGAATTGAGGGACTCTTCCTCAGAAAGACACTTTTGTTCCAAATTACATTTTAAATGATGATGATTATCATGTGCAGTGTTATAATAAATGCAATTATTCTGCCATTTCTATCAAAAATACTACATGGGAAACAAAAGAATTGTTAAGCTGAAGCTGGCTCGTGATCCTGTATTGCACCTTCAGTGCCATACAGCTGATACATCTCCTGCATCAGAAAGTTTCAGCATGTTGCTTGAACTTGTGCACTTGTGGTTATGGTGACAGAATAAATAACACACGTAAAATCTGATAGAACTGCAGCCTATCCCTGTTGCCATTACTGTTGCTTCAAGAGCTCTAAACAGCTTTCTCTTCCAGCTTTTGATAGTTCTCCACAAATTGAATGCAGCACGGTACCTGAATGGCTGGTTTTGAACAACTAATTTGAACACGGAGTTTGACAAGTGTGTCTTGTTTACCTTACTTAAAGGTATGAAACAACTACTAACATTCCAAGTATTTTCATGTATATGAATTTTAAGACCCAGACTACAAATGCCTTATCTTTGCCAATTCGTGCATGAGCTGCTTGTTTCTGCATGTGCACTCATATATCTGCAAAGGAAAGCGGTGATTTTGACACTCTCAAGCATTTTATTTATGTATTTTTCAGGCATGGTTTAAGAGGCTGCTTCTCAAACCAGCCACCGTTATTGAGCCCTGTGTCCCCCATTGACTTCATTAGTAGCGGTGAGCAGAGAGGATTTCTGAGGGTGCTAAAAACGTCAAATGGGGTATTGAGCACAGAGGAAAACAACCAGTAAAGAAAGCTCCCTGGAACAATCAGAGTTTGATACTAAAACCTTTGAGTACTGCATGTAGAGCATGTAAAACAGGTAAAACATGTACATTTTTTTAAGCATATGCATTTCCCCTAGCCCAGTTTTCAGGAACATCAAAATTCTCCTTGCTTTCAATGCAACCCTAAATAATATCCAGGAAAAGACTGTGCTCCTCTACTAGCACAATTTGAAATCTGATGAACAACATCCTTGAAGTGTTTATTCTCAGTTTAATATTGGTATTCATACAACTAAGGTCCTGGGAGCATTCATGATTAAAAAACTTTGCCAAAATCTGCAGGCAGCACCTTTGTTTGCAAGAGTCCCAGGGGACACTGTTGAAAATTAAAACCTTTCCCCGTTTCCACGTAGAATTTAATTGTGGCCTTTAAATATTTATGAAAGTCGGTTCTTTGTGCTTTGCCACAGCCACACCAAAAAACACTCTCTCTTTGAAGGCTTGCAGGATGCCACGTGCACAAAGTGAGTTCGGACAGTGGAAAGAAACATTCAAAGAAGATAAAGCAGTACCTCAGGAGAAATAAAGAGGAAAGAAAGCAGAGTTTTCTAGTCAAACGCTCCAACAACAGGGGCCCGCCTGCTGCACTTACCCATCTCTGTAGGTCAGGTTTTATGCTACTACCTCTTTTATGCTTGCCCTGTAAAATCAGTGTCAGTCACAAGGGATTCGTGAAGGCTTTGACTCTTCTCGGTTTTAAAGGTCTTCTCCTTTTTAAAGGTCAGGGCTCCGCTTTTTAATTGGAAAATCAAAAGGCGAATGAGCCTGACCGTGAACACTGCCCTTATTACGTGCCTTAGGAGACTGAAGGACCAGCCAAATATGTTCGGGCTTTTGGGGAGAGCCTGGGTAGAGGGGAGGGAAGGTGGCACTGCCTTTAAAAGCTTGTGCAGTTGGAAAAACAAGCATTGTTTGAGCCTAAGCAGGACTTACCAATTACTGTGCCTGGAGCTGGAGTGCAGAGCAGCCACCGATGTGAATTCAAGCTGACGACAGTACTGTCGTCCAAATATTTTGTTAATGACTTTTTTGATTAAATTTTCATCTCTCTTCATCAGAACTGTGCCTTTTAGTTTCAACAACTCCTTTCTTTTCCCAAGGGAATTAAAAAAACAGCAAAAATACCACAATCCTATGAAGACTTGGATCTGGGGAACTGGGGGAGAGGGGTTGGGTTTGTTTTGTTTTATTTCTCCTGGGAAGTACAAGGAGAGGGGAAAGAGGACAAGTTCTAATTTTGGAAAACAGGACGATTTTTCCTCTTTTTCTTTTCTAAGAGCAATAGAAACATCACTGGCAGTATGAAAAAGTTCCCTTCTACAAGGAATTGTCACTGGAAAGATGTAAAATTCTTTGTTTAGCTCTGATACTTATTGCAATGTATCTAATGGCTAACTGACTTCATTTCTCATGTTTCAAAGATCCCTTCAGTACTTCCAGTAACTGCATGTTTGATATATCTAGCTATTTCTAGAGTGATCTTCAGCACAGATTCTGAACCAAAATATATATTTATTAATTTGTTATTCCTAAAAATGTCCATTATTTATTTAGAAGGAAATATTTAAAAAGCAGAGAAATACTTACTCTTTCTTTTATTTTCATTTTCCTTAAAGAGTGAACACAGCAAATACATGTTTCCCTCAATTTTTATCAAAGCTCTCATGCACAAAAGTTTGCCACCTATTTCATCTCTGTGCATGATGTTCAGACTGGAATTTGGGGAAGGGGGTTGTCCATTGGTTTATTTTACCAAAACCAGGCCTAGCATCCTCCATTGAATATATAACTACATCTCTCATGCCTTCCCCATTGGCTCCTCCAATCTTTCCACTAAAATACTCTCCTTCGGTAAATGTTACCTAGATTTAGCCGAGATGCCACTGAAAATTTTCCTTATAAAAAAATTTATTGAGATCTGTATTCTACAAGAAGCCTACATAACATCCAACAGTAATATTTTTTGCTTTTACCTCTTTGCTTAGAATATATATTTGAATGCAAAGTAACATGAAGACTTGAGTGACCCTTAACTTCCAGAAACAATTAGGTAGGGTTCTGTTTCTTATTGAAGTCTCTTTTCATTTCCTCCAAGGACAGTGCTTCATAGGTAGCAATCCTTTCTGCTCTTCCTATTTTCATTTTATATATTTTAATTCATTCACGAAATTTCTTCCAAAGGACATAAATTACCCCTAATACAGAAAAAAAAATCCCAACTGATTGTGTGCAGATGAAAGACCTTGTAACATACCTACACCCTGATTTAGAGTAATGGTGGACTAATTTTAGGATTCTCTATTTTATTCAGTACTGTAACATTCTGCCTGACCCTTTCTCTAATGCCTTAGTGTTTCGCCTGCACTGAATGACTTCTGAGTCTTAAGGAGATATATCACCATTTCCTCTGATGGTTATTTAAAAGAGATTCTACTTTTATTGCCTATTCCCATCACAGGAATCATAGCAGTCCTTACCTTTTGCTATGTCTATTCTGTTTTCATTTAACTCAAGATGCTTCTTATTCCCCATTTTTCAGCTAGCTGTTAAGGAATTTGTTAGCAGCAACGCCTATCTTGGTTCACCTTCTGATTTCACAAGAAAAGAAAAAATACATCTTCTGTCACAAAGATCTTCCCTGAAAAGAAGGTTCTGTATTTCTGGATTGCCTATAACCTCCTTGCATGATTCCATTTACTGGTCTACAACCAGGGAATTATTATGCTCACCCAGGGCTTAATTACATATTACTGGAAACTTATTCAAGATAATTAGGGCAAACTTGACTTAGGACTCTTCCTCCTCTTCTGTTTTTTTGCAAGACAGCTGAGTGCCCTCTGTTAGCTAATTTTTGGCTGGCTCTAAAGTGGTATTCTCCTGTATTCCTTCTCCTACTGAAGCAAGACACAAGTGTCTGTGTCTGGTAGACACATCTTTGTTCATTCGATGCAATGGTACTTAGTTGTACAGTGCTATCTCTCAGAACTTGCAAGACTTCTGCTTTTGCCAGAAGTAGGGTAATTAAATTGTCTCATTAAAATGAGGTCGCATGACTATAAAGTCCCCCAGCTCTCTCAGGGCAACCTCTCTGCACTCTCTCTGACAGATCATTCCATCAGATCTTTCCCCTTTCACCCTATTTGATGAAACATTACCACTTGGATCGTTACCCATCAGTACTTCGTGTACTTAGCAGGTAGTTTATCCCAAGCCCAATGGCTCCGGGGACACATCACCTGACAAAGAGCAGCCCAAACCAAAAAGGATGCTGGAGATGTTGCTAAGCACGAGTGCGTTAGAGAAGCAGAGCAGAAAGCAAGAGGTTAATCCAGCACGTAGATGTAGTGCACACCATCCCAAGTTTCCCGGCACTTTTCCGTGATACCTCACTCGTCCTCCCTCCGTACACCAGGTCTGCTTTCTCTTTTTGTTTTAAGCCCATAGGAAGCATGGGCCCTGCAAGGCAAAACGTGCTTCTCTGCAAAGGATCCCGCGCTCCTTATGCACGCCTCTGCCTTAAGTCAAGGTGAAGGAGATAAAAGTCACACACATCTCCAAATTTTAGGATATATTTTGTCACTGTACTATGGATGCTAAGGTTGGAAATCAGCTACCACCTAACCAGCGCTTCCCAACACCCCACTCCTAGACCCCTGCCCTGCACCCCAGGGGGTTGGTGGCAGCCGTATGGGGCTACCCGCACTCACAGTACACAGAGGCAGTAGACTCCAGGGATGGTCTCACTGTCCCGCAGCAGGTAGCTGCCATCCGTGCCTGCTGCCAGCAACAGCTTCTCTCCAGCCTGGCGGGTGATGGCCCCATGGTAGATGGGCAGTGCATCCATGCTGGGCTGCAGCTCTCCCTGCGCACGGCGCTGCCTCCGACTGCTCCTCAGCCGCGTGCTCCCCTCAGCATCTCTGTCTTGGTGGCAGAAGTAAACAGGATGTGTTCACACTTCTGAAGCCTTCGCACAGGGTGAGACAGCACTGAGGGAAGAGTGAGGAACGAGCACAGCTTTTGTGTGATCTTGTTTTCCTTTGCCCCTTTTTGTTTTCCTTTTTTTGCAGGCTGTAACATCCTCACGGCTTCGCAGTTCATGCATAGAGGTGTCATTTCACAGCCCACCCTCACCCATGCGACTCCCCGCTCACCAGGGACCTGACGTGACAATGAAGGACACAACGGCTGCAGGGCCAGTGGCCACCCTGGGTCATGGCGGGGAGGCCAGGACTGCGGCACCATTGTCAGCAGCTGCCATCAGGCATTTTTATCCTCCAGGATTAACCCAATGGGTGACAAAGAAAGGCAAAACAGGACCCCAAAGGTCCTCTGCAAAGCACGGATTATTTTTAACCTCTCATTTTTAAAGTCCCCAATGGTGAGGAACTAGAGGGAGAAAGACAACCTTGCCGTCCCTGCCCTGCCAGGTCACTTGCTTCAGGTCGTGGACAATGCTCCATGGGAGCACCCACAGATGCCAGCCCCTGGCTGATTAACCTCATGAGTGGGTTTTTTCCCTGTGGTTGTGTTTAACCACTGTTAATATCAAGGGCGCTCATTATTTCTGCTTGGAGGCAGGCAACAGCCTCAACACAGGCAAGGAGGCCCCTCACATCCTTCCTAACACCATCGGTGGCACATGTGGGGCATGAGTGGGCAGCCAAATCCAGAAACATACCTGAAAAAATATTTCTCTCACCCGCTGTGGTCACAGATATCTTCTCAGCACGGTTGTCACTTGAAAGCTCCTATACGCACATGCTTACAAACGAGCCTGTTTGCAAACAAGTTGAAAATGTGCTTTTATACACCCATTTTTCCACCCATGGAAAAACTGAGCAGGTTTCCTGGTGCTGAGTGGCACCGCACAGCAGTAACGATGCACAGATACCCCTGTGACCGTGACCGCCCGGCCAGCCCCTTTGGGCTGTAGTGAGCTCAGGGCTGAATTCATCTCTTGCTCAAGGCTGCTACACTGATGAGCCACGTTCTCACACTTGGGTGTCTCAGTAATAACTCACTAAAACACAGCAATAAGTACAGGTTGTGCTTATGATTGATTCGTTTTAAATTGAGTTTGCTAGCAGGACAGTGCAGAATGAAATCATCTCATCCAGGTGTTCACAGAACATGATGTCCCGGTTGAAGTTAAGGATGGGTGAAAAAATAGCTCTCTAGATACACACATTTCAGGAACAAAAATTAAATTTAAAAAACACTGAAAAGATGGGTTGCTCTTCGTAAGTTTCAATCAATCAAAATGTTTTCTCGTGATTGTTTCACGGTGCATGACTTTCAATTCTGACCTTTAGTATGGCTTTTCCCTTAAAATGCTTTAGGTTTTCCTGTTGAGGGATGGGTATCTCTGACCAGCAAGTCACAGGGTAGCTCCCACATGGTGCATTGCACCAAGCCACCGATGGCAAAGCTGCAGCTTTCAGCAGCACCGTGAGCCTCTTGCCTCACAGAGACACCCCAGCATGTGGCTGTCCCCCTGCCTAGCACCTAAGGGGCTGAGAAAGCTGCAGAAAACCTCAGCTGAAGAGGGACTGAAAACTTCCACCACCGTGTTTATAGCTTTTCTATATTGTTACGCGGGTGTTCATTACCCCATTTATGTGGACCTGGGGACTCCGCTATCCTGCTCGGTTTTTTAAACCAGTTGTTAAAGTATTTGCACTAAAAGGTAGAACTGCTGCCTGCTACAAATGTGATTAATGTGGATGGTGACAAGGTGGAAGCAAAGCACCCTTCCCTCATAAAGCTGCTGCCTAGTTCTTCTCCTTTTCCAGACTGCCTTTAACTCTTGGGAATTACATCTAACTTGCCCATTTCTTAACCTATTCTCAATATTAATGGTTTATTTCAGAAAAAAAATGTGTGTGTAGTTTGGTGGAGCGTAAAAGAATCTGAATCATGCAATCATGCAGATCTCATTGCCCCACTCATCAGATTTCAACTAAAGCATAGGTAGAAAATCATAAAACCTTTGACTATGAGATGTTTTCTTCATAAGGGAGTCACCACCTTACAAGGCCAGCCTGCATACTAAAGAGCTGTAAACACCCAATTTTGCTTTTGTGCATTAGTAACCCATAAAATTTCAGCTACTGAACCGTGATGCCAGGGCTTCCATACAAATCCCTTTATGGCCACATTGACTAGGGGATACGCACCTTTTAAGAAGTAATGGAAATGTGGGACTTTGGAACAAGGGACACTAAGTGAGCATTAAGGAAGAACCAAGCAGGATAAACCAAACCGAAGGACATAGGTGCTTCATTGACTGTGAAGGAGTCATATCCATGACATCACTAGCACAGCCTTGCACCATGTCTTATGCATCTAGAGTGTTGTTAGCCATCCTGTTTTGTACTGCTGCATACGAGCAGTGGGGATGAGAAGACAAACTATAAGACAGAGCAGCAGGCTCAGGAAAGCAGGAGAAATGACACAGAACTAAGTCTCAAAGATGTGCTGCTTGTGTTTGGACTTAGTCCCCATTGCCTTCCACTGAAAATGGTGACTTCTTTAAGCATCCCAACCCTTGCCCTGTAGGATGCTGGACAGTTTTCTTGTTTGATTTGAAGGGTATTCAGCATATTTTGAACACCACAGTTTTGTGCCTTCCCTAAATCAGTCCAGCTAGCAGTCCCTGCAGTATACTATAAAAAAAATTATCTAAAAAATACATGAAGGAAAGGAAGCACTTAAAAGTGCTCTGAAATATTTGGTCATGAAAAACAGGCTTAGAAAGATAGGCCTGCAAAGACCTCTTGGGTCATCAAGACTACTTCCCTGCTATCTTAGCCAAACACATCATATAATCCCTTTCAGAAACTCATTATACTCCATCTGAAAGTAGCTTGGGGTTTTTGTTGTTGTTTCCACTCTTATTGGAAAGCAATCGCAGAACATCATTGTTCTGTTGTTTGGGAACCTGCTTCCAATTTCCATCCTAAATTTATTCATGACCAATTTATACTCATTTGTTCTTGTGCCAGTGTTGTCCTTTAGTTTAAATAGATGTTTTCTCTTCCTGGAGCTTATGCCCATGCAGTATTTATAGCAGCCTCCCTCAGCCTTCATTTTACCAAACTTCTCTCACATTTAAGCCTCTCCCCTCCCATGGTCACTCTAATCATCTTTTTCGATAGCTTCCCAAAAGTGAAGTGAATTATTTCTAAACAGCACACACTATCCTGAACGATTTCTAACACGTACCTCATACAGCATTACCAGCATTTCATTACCCTAATGAAAATACCTCGTTTTGTATGTTCTCTGCGTTTCCCCTCCTTATTCTTTACTTACCTGTGGGTTAACAAGACCCAGATGCATGAACTTGCACTCAAATACTTCTGAATTTAATCCATTTTATCCTATCCTGGTCCTCAAGGTCATTCAGTTCTTCCTAAATGAGAGTTTTATTCATCTCTGCAGTGACAGGACCTCCCTCCCTTATGCCACTGGTAAATTCCATTAGTACACACTTGTTTTTTATGGGATCATCATTAATAAAAAAAAGTTAAATAATATCAGGGCCAAGGCTGATGCCTGGGAAACTCTACTGCCTTCCCTCTATTGCCTTCTACTACTACTACTCCTCCTCACTTTGTTAGTAACTTTTCAATTTCTGTACTAGTCTCCTATTGTAGCTAGTAACTTTCCACGTGGCACTGTACCAAATGCTGTACTTAAGTTTAGATAACTAGCCCTAAACACTTCCTTTGTCTAGAAAAATCAACTATGATGATATTTCAGGCATTGGGACTTGTAGAAGTACCTGAGAAGTGGAGGTAGGTGAGACAAAATGAAACTGCCTGAAGTTTTTTTGAACATTTTCATTGAACTGGGCAGATTTTCATTTTCAGATGAGTTGCTTCATTCAGCCCTAGCGATGACATTTTCATACATTGTTGAATTTTATAACAATTCTGAACATTATAAAACTAACACAACAGCATCATTAAAATACTCAGATATTGTTATTTGACTGAAAATAAGAATGACCTTCATGACCTCTATGAAATTACTGTTACTGCAGAACTGTCATACGAAGGCCTTGTATAAAGGGCTATAAAGCAAGATAAAAAGTAAGACACCTGTATTGGTAGTTTACGGCTGTATTATCGTAAATGCTGTCCTTATATAAGCACTACAAAAGCAGCTTCAAAATCAGCAGCTACTGCAATGTTCTTGAGAAAATACTTAACTGGCAAAATGCCACATTAAAACACAGCTAACTTTAAATATGATTTTCATTATTTCGTGTCACTTTCATTTTTGTTGTAATCTAACAAAATATTCAGAACAACAGGATAGAATAGTATCTGCAGAGACTTGCTATTCACATAAGAAAGCAAAGCTGAGATTCAGTAAAATGTTGGCTGTTCTACAGAGTCCCTGCAGAGTCACCAATACCAAGTTTCCCTCCTGAGCTGAAAAGAAAGAGGCTGGAAGATGCAAGCCACAACTAGAAACTGCACAATGATCTGTAAGGTTCTAAGCATTGATACAGAAGAACTATGAAATTTTGGCTTAAAGTTCAGATTAGCATATATTTCTACAGCCATTATGTTAGTCATTATATTCTATGTACGTTGCCTGGGGAGAAAAAAAACCTGAAGATAATGAAAGACGCTTATAATAAATAAAGTGTGGATGCAGGTACAGATTCCAGATTTATGCTCCCGGATACATACATTGTTCAGATCTCATTCAGTTTGAGAAAGGCCAACGTACAGGACTAGACTGTCACAGACCTGCTCGAATGTTTAAGTAGTTGTGAGGGCAGCTCCAAGCTTTGCCCTCTTCAAATTAAACATATAGCCCGAAGAAAATCTCCTTACCTTAGAATTTGAACTCCTCAAGTGGCACACGAGGTACTGTGAGCATTTCTGAACTCAGAACTTGAGAAAAAAAACTTCCTCATTACCTGGAAATTGGGGGTTTGATGCGGTCAGAGTTAATTCTAGGGGAGAACCAAAAATGCGAAAGGTTATGGGCCTTTATGAATGTAACTTTATACTCATCAACATTTGTCTTCTGAGCACAGGTAGATACCCACATACCGTAAATTATGACATTTTGCTGAACTATAACAATATTATTTCCTCTGTATGGTCTCACTGCTTACCTGTGCAGTTGTTTTGAAAGCTTTGTAAGTGAGATAACACTAAAATTGAAAGTTACATAGTATGGTGAAATTCATATTAAAAGTTATCTGTATTTTAATGCGGTTTCTTTTACCAGTTGATATTCATACTTCTTTCTCCAGAAGCATTGCAACAGCTGGCTATTTTGCAGGTGCTTGTGCATTATGAAGCGGAGATGTCATTTGAGATAATGTTAGCATAAGCAAAACTACTCACAGAAGCTTGCACTTTCTTATTTTCTGCTAACACTCTTTGAACCCTTTCCCATAAAATTCAGCAGTGCATGAGTAGTCATAAGCATTAGGCACCCAGCTGCTTTGCGAACTAGGACTTCCACGTCCTTATGATTTAACTGAATCACCTTCAAAGTCAACAAGCCTAAATCATATAATGACACTCTCAGGGTGGAGTAAGTGTCCATGCTGGAGCTCGTCCTGGATACAATCCTGTGTGAGCAAGCTTTGGAAACTGGATTTGCTCACAACACATACACAGTAGTTAAAATTGATTTGCTGACATCCCATCAGAGTTCCTAACAGAAATATATCTAAATTATAACAGCACCGTGTAATTAGGCATAAATAAGGGCTTTTGTTCTGGAGGGGAGGAAAGTTTATCAATTCTGAGCCATATGCAATTGCGTGTCTAATCTCTGCCTGCAATTATTTCAAATGCACATCCAGATGATAGCATTTATATTCATTCTGAGATTCATTGAGTTTAAGGCCAGAAGGGATCATTATACCATCTGGCCTGACCTCCTGGATATCACAGGCCATTACATTCCCCAATTACCTCTATATTGAGCATGTGTTTGACTAAAGTATAACTATTTTTGACTAAAGCTTATCTCCCAGAAAGGCATCTAGCTTTGATTCAAGCCATCAACAGGAGCGAATTCACTACTTTGTGGGTACTTTGTGCCAATGGCTAATCACACTCACTATTAAAAATGTAGGTCATGTTTCCAATCTGAATTTGCCTGGCTCCAGATTCCATGCACTGGATCTCGTTATACTTTTCAGAGTTACATTAAAACGTCCTTTGCTAGCCATTATTTTTTCCCTGTGTAAGTGTTTATTCTCTGGAGACAAGTCACTTCTCAAACATTTTGGGTTTTTCTAATAGGCTTCATTGAACTCTGAAAACTCACAGAATAAAGTGTTTTATGCATTTTTATTTTACCTGATATCTATCTCAGCCCATTCTCAAGATGCCAATAATGTGTGCAAGGAGCGCAGAGGCCTCCACTGCCCTGGAAGCACATATTGAACTGCTTTCCTGCTACAAACCTCTGGTCCATTATGAAGCCTCTCCTTCCCAGTACACAATTGTAGGGTCAGGCAAACTACACTGTGCTGAAGTTTCATAAATATAGAATGCAGTACGTACCCTTTGATCGCAAAGGGAACAGTTTATTGTATAATCTGGTTTTCTTTTATGATTGTGCTCACCTCATCATCCTACACTATCAAGTTGTGATGATGCACAAACTGCTTCACCCTAAACCAAACATTGCTCATGGCAAAATAAAAATGTTCTGTGTGCACATTCCAGTTTTCAGCTTGAGTTTCTAGTATTTTGAGATGCCAATCATAAGTCTACCTGTAACAGCACAAAGGGGAAATATATAGATTTTTTTTTTTTTAATTTTTAGGTGTTTTATTAGCCAGGTCTAAACAAACTGTCAGAGTAAATAGTTTGGTACAGCCTGTATTCTTTTGTTGCACTAAGGGGACATTTTTCAGTTCATAAATTGATCAAAATCTGTTGTAGTGATGTTACATTGGTCTCAGCACACAAAAATACACAAACACTTCAATGCTGGGTACTTTGTATAGAGAGCACACTGGTGGTGGACTTCATTGCATGTTCCTTTCACAAGCTAGACTGTCAGCAAAACAGGCACACACGATCTCAATAAGGAAAAAAAGAACAAATTCTGGTCATGTTACTTGTTCTTTGAAAGTTTTGCCGTAGTATTTTGGGCACAGTCTGCTTTTCTGGCCTACATCAGACTTCAGCAACAAAAAATTACTTTTCTACTCTTTAAAAAAAAACAGAATTGAAGATGTGTGTGTATATGCACACACACATATATATGTGGTGCTTATGCATTTTAAAATACCTGTGCATATTAAGGGGATTTTTTGGGTTTTTTTCCTGACAGATGCTGAAAAATGCCCTCGTTAAGCTTGATCTTTTCCCGTTGGTGAAAGACTGCAATTGAGTTACTTTGCGTCAGCCCAGGAAAGAAAATTTACGTTGGACTCAACGTCAGGCTGTACCATCAGATCATAAGCTACACCGATAGTCAGATGATTAGTAGCTCTAACTCTGTTCTGACTGAAATCAACAGCAACACTGCCCTGCTTGTAGCAAGAGCAGGTGAAACTCCTCTCAGCAGACAACAGGAAGCGCGTGTTTTTGGAGAGCAGCAATCTTTAAGCAAGGACCACCCAGCATTCAACTTCTGGTTAGACCCTTCCTGCACGGCACGATGCGTAGCACAGATTGGCAGAGCCCTGTAGTTCTAGCATCTCCAAACAGCACAGGGAAAGTCTGTGGGTGGACAAAAGCCTCGTCCTTTTCATTTGACTATTGCTTGCAGACTAAATCAAATACAATGAGAGAAAAGAGCAAATGAAATTGAGCTGGCCAAGACAACATTTATTGGCCAAGAGAGACTCTTACTCCTCATATCACTGCCACAGCTCTGTGCACTGAAGGACATTCCCTAAGACAGATGTGGGTTTCTTAAAGGTTAGAGGCTAAGCAGATGAAGTCTGAGTGATGCAGGGGATCCACGTAACTCTAGGTCACTGCTTTCAATCCATACCAGATATTTACTCTCTGAGAGGAGGGGCTCTCAGGCAAGTGCTTGCAGTGAATCATTTCCCACTTGGCAAGCACGCTTGGGCAGCACTGTTGGTTGGGAAGCCACGTCCCAAGCATGTCTGAACCCTCAGAGTCAAGGTCAAAGTAAGCCAGGATAAGATGAGGAAGACTTTCAATCCAGTGTCTGTATTACTTCTTCAAGAAGAAAGGACCAGTGCTTAAAAATGTCCTCCTATTCTTAATTAGTCATGAGAAAGTGAAAGTAACTTTTATGGAGAAGAGATTATGTGCTTTCTTTACATGTCTTTAAATGTCATTCCTAACTTCCAATGGCAAAGGTATGCAGGGACAGAGTATTTATAGTACGACCATAAAAAAAAGTATCATAATCCATTTGTTCTACATAGTTGGCGTTCTGTTAATGCAGTATATTCACTGCCACCTTTATTGGGGGAAATCTAATAACATGAAACTAGATCACTAATTTTTGACCTCTTACTTCTCCGTTTCCTACAAGGGGTAAAGAGCTGTTTTACTGAAGCCTTTTCAAATTACATTCACTGAAAATTATACAGTAAAACTCATTCAGGAGTTTATTTCTTTATACAGAAAATGTTAAATTACCTAAGCCTAGAGTGGCATCAGGAGCAAAGCAATGAGCCTTTAGTACTGCAATCCAGATCACCTGCTAGAAGATATCACCGTTTCTCCAGAAAATAGCACCCATTAGTATAGAACGTGCATCCACCTTTTTACCACCCAGAGATAAGATGTGTTTCCTTCCCTTCTGCTCATTTTCCTTGTTAGTACAAACTCTGCTTTTCCTCTTTCTCTCTTCCCCTCACTGAACATTAACTCCCATGCCTTCACTGTGTTGTCCTCAGCTTCAAAGAAACAGAAACCTCCAGACAGCCATAAGAAATAGTCAGCCCTCCAGTAATAGCTCCTGGTCTACCCAAGATGTGGGCATTAATGTATTTTCTCACTGTATTTAGATTCCCTGGCACTTCCTTCATGACAGGCAACATGTCCCCTTCCACTATGATATACAAAGTGTGGCACAAAAAACCCTGAGTCTAACCCTATAGCTTGGGAGCAAAGAGTGGAAGGGGAAATACAAAGAGACAGTTATAGAACATGGTCTAACCTGTCACAGCGAGACAAGGCTCAGCTCGCTTGCTTCACTCAGCGTGAGTGGATGCATGTTCAAATATAGACATTTTCCTACCCTTGGCCGGAAAACATTGGTGTGAACAGCAAGTTAACACCAAGTTTCTTGTGAAACCAAAGAAATCCGAGACAGAAACTTTTACATTACTGACCGAGGCTTACAGTCAAGAGATTCCAAAGCTAAAAATGGTGCTCAGGAACCCTTTTTTTTGTCAGTAGAAGATGTGAAAGCAGAAAAAACAGTCTTTCAGAAAATAACCTGCGGAATTGCCTTGAATGTTGGCTGCACTATATGCAGTTGTGTGTCAATTCAGAAGGGAACTATTTTGAAAGTGATCATAGCTGATTACCTTACTATTTGTTAAATAAAAAGAGTTATAGGCACAGTCTCTGGTTATTTTGTGTCGGACCTTGTACTGCAGCCAGCCTGAGCCAGCACAGATGCAGGACAGGGTGAGTAGAGCTGAAGCACCATTGTTTCCTCTAATCTTATCTATTTATCAAAGCAATTTTGGTCCCTGTTCAAGCTCTGTCTAGTCAATACAGGCAACTAAAGAATGGCTCTGTGGAGAAGGACTTAATTTTGCAAGAGGACAAGTAGAAAGTTGATACTTCTCATGGATTAAAACAACCAACAGAGCCCATGCTAACACATCCTTCACCTTCTTATGTTTTGCTGAGTTAGACAAAGCAGAGATCAAAATTGTATCCAGGTCACTGGATGAAGGCTGCTGTACCACCACGAACCACAGAAGGAACACACTTTGGCAAAACAATTCTGAGAAATATGTGTTTGTGAAATAGTTTAAGATCCCTCCATATAAGATGTAACACAGAGTCTTGTATACACATTTCTAAATAACTTGTATCTCATATACAAATTTCAGCCATCACACAGCACTCGTTTCCAGCTTACATTTGTGAACTGCAAGCCTATGACATTTTCAATTTGCAACAGGTATTCCAGAGTCACGAACTCAGCCTGATATTACAGCCTGATCTGTAATGATCACCCAGCAAACCATGTCATTTTATATGAAGACCAAGAAATCTTTTTCACTATCAAAAAACTTTATAATCTTTCTTAGACTATTACGTTTCATTTCTTCATCCTCCCCTCAAATAGTCTTTTGGTCCTCTTTTTGTGCAAGTCTTTTATAAAGATGAAACTATATACAATGTTGTGGCTCAAATGTATAAGACCCATCTGCTGTAGCTGCTGAGAGATGTTCGTCTACAATATCTTCTTGATAGCCTGGCCAGCACGTTCAGGAAGAAAAGACCTAAGGTTCCAGGTCAAGTACCAAAGATTCAATAGCAGCTGACTTATTATCAAAAAATTGAAAAGGTCAGTAGTCCCACCCTAAACATGGGGCTTTTTTTCTTGAAGCAGTAGTTCAGGACATAATTTGCTGACTATCGTAAAGACAATGTTATTTAAGTTGACCTCCATCTGAATGTAATTTACTATCAAAGTTTATTGAGCTTATTTTAACACCATAAAGGGAGTTTAAAAATTAAACTATCATTTTAAATATTTTCATAAAGGTCACATTAGTACATTTCATTTCTTTATTGCTTTACTGAATGACAAGGTGCAGAGCACTCAGCAAAGCCTGACAGTGACTAAGAGATGCAAAGGTCATGTTGTATACATTTGCTTCAAAAGTTCAACCTTTGTTTTACCTAGAAAATTATTCACACATTAGTGCTTACAACAAAAAATGAAGAGGTCACCCATATCTAGAGTACCAGAGACACTACAGGAAAATCTGACATGGGGAGCCCTGCCAGTCCACAGGGCTATCTTTCCATTTTAATTTCAGTGAAGTTTTAAATTCACATGCAAAATTCACCTCTGCCTATGTGGAGCGATACAATCACACAACAAAGAACTCCTCTGCCACTGGCTGAGCACATTCCAGTTGTAGCTGGAGCGTGAGAAGTTTGTCAGCATTCCCTTTGACCTCCAAAGCCCTGGAAACCTTCTGAGGGCCAGAGCAATAATAAATATTAATATGCAAATTAACTATTAACCATAACAAAAAACATGACAAGTGATATCATAACAAGTGAAAACAGTAATAAATTCACTCTGAAAAACATGTCTGCCCTATTCTTGCCCCAAGCACCCACACACATGTCTTCTCTTTGTCATTAGTGTATCTTAAGATAATAATTTTTAAAGGAATGTAAAATACGTGTCACCAGTTGAAAATATTTTTGTCTGCTTAAAAAGAGCAAATTTGTCATAGCAGGGTTTAAATTGAATTAAGAAATTAAGTATTTGGTTAACAGGGCACTTGGCTTTTATTACAGATGAGTATATCACTGTTATTACCATTTTAATCTTCTCAAGTTCTTTTCCGGAGCATCTCTGAAGTCATTAATACTTACGGACGTTTTAAATTTCAGAATGTGAGTAGAAGCAGGGCAGGGGGCTCATTTCTGACAGGATGGGGAAAGAAGTGTTATGCAATAATTCCGCAGCCAGCTCAGGTTCTCCTGCAGCTGTGGCGTCACTGGGGCTGCTGGGTTTCCCTCATGAGGCTCTGCTATGAGCTGTGCAAGTCAAGCTACTCATTGTTGCATCAAGAGGCATCGTGAGGTCTGACGCGGACCTTCATCTGAAGGAAGAAATCATCTGCAATGGTTGTAGAAACAAGACTTCTGCCAAGAGAAAGACCATAGTCAACATGGGAAAGGAAACACCATCCTTCTCCTTTTCTCCACTATTTCAACCCTCCATCCCCATCAAGTCCTGAACCTTTGAGCCCCCTACCCCACCACGGATTGATGAGGCATCAGGGCTGCCCTGCAGCTCCGAATCCTTTGGCAATCCACCTGCAGAAGGCACAAGGATGGATGCATGCAGGCAAACCCTCCTCAAGCCCCAAGATCAGAGGGAACACCATTGCCAGCCAGTTGGCCTTTGCATGGGGCACCAAGAGCCCCGGGGCAATACCACACGCCTGCAACACCTTGAGCAACTGCAACAAAAACCTGCAAACAGAGCCCAGCAACATGCCACCTAATCAGAACTTCCCAAGCCCTGGCTTTAACAAAAAAGGCTTTAGTGATAGTGTCCATGCCATGGGAGCTTCACAGGAGAAAGACATGCTGGGGCTCCTGATATGGTGAGATTTTCCATCACATCTTCCCTTGCACCATCACCACAGGTGCAACAGAGAACAGAAACCAAGGGAATAATGTGCAAGTGGCTGAGAACACAATTCAGCTAGACAGAAACTCCCACCTGACTACAGTATTTTAGCCGTGCACTGTAACTGCCTGTCCATTCCCCATTGTGTGCACTGAGTGGTCCCCCAGAAGCAGCTCCCATACCTTACTTATTACGTGCTGTGGTTTACGTTAGTTTACTTTTAATTCTGTTGGTTATGAGGTTTGACACAAGTGCAAAGATGATCAACTGGAAAAACAGTATTGCACGTCCACACAACAAGGTGGTGCAGAGCTTAGTCCCTGTGAAAACCAGAATGTCGCAACCATTCAGTGTGTTCTGCAGAAGATGGCACAGAACATCTCTGCGTGCATCGAGCCTTGCTATCAGCTAAACCAAAACTAAGTTACTCTTGCCATTCGAATTAGGGAGTTTCTCAAGTGAGAAAGAGTATGTTTTTCTATATTTCTTAAGTCATTTTTTTGGTCATCTTCTTTCAATATCTCACGTATCTTCCTGTTTTCCCTGCCTTGTCTTCTACATAAACTTTCCAAGGCCCTGGACGTTTTCTGATACAATGGCCTGCTACTCTTGAATGTTGTTAAAGTTGAGAAATTTATTCTTCATTTGGCATCCCAAGTAAATAAAGGTAATTTTTAGATTGAGAAGTCTCTCTTTTTTAATTTCAAATATATAAAAGTCCTGTCAGTGAAACACATGGGCCTTGTAGAACAAGACAAAAAGCTAGAATTCAGTAGGTCTGTGTTCTCCTGTACAATTTGTTTTCATTACAACAATGCAAAACGCTGGAACTAAAAATTAAGAAGAAAAATTAGGGTTAGCAAGGGGGATATAACCTAATATCGGCCACTATTATATTTCCGTATGTTGTTTAATGAATCAGTGCTGGCAGAAAAAAAGATTGCTGGAGCCTGAGGCACCTAATAACAGCACGTAACATAACATGCATTTCCCTTCAGGTGTCCCTCTAAAAAGTTGGTATGTACAATTTCTAGTTCTAATGTAATGAGAGTGGAGAGTGATGCTGTCAAGATGAGAAATTGTGGATGTGAAGCTGCACACAGGCAGGCAGCTCATCAGGCATCTGGGCAGCTATCCCAGCACAGCGCTGGGGCAGGACAGGCATCCCAAGGCTCCTGCAGTGCCCTGGTGAGGGCAGGAGTGTCCTCCCCATCATGGGCACTGCCAGAGACCTACCACCACCACCAGCTGAAGACATGTCAGATGGGTTTAGAAATGAGCACTTAAGCTGCTCACACAAGACATAACTGAAAGTGTGTAAGCATCAGCTGCTCCCATCTGAGCCTGCACAGCCTGGAAACAAAAAGAGAATGAATATTAATGAAATACAGTGCATGGAAACACCTCCTGGTTAGCAGAGATGCTGCAGGTGCTGCATGACACAATTAACAGCATCCACCTGAAAAAACATAATATGTCATCCCACCTTCATGATGCATCACAACTCACATATTCCTCTCAACCTGGGATTTTTGACTTTTATTTGGTTTCTACCTGGCAGCTTCCTCTGTACAAATTCAGGACCCCGTGGATGCTGTGATCACCTCTGAGGTGCCGTTGTTCCTCCCCATCTGTGGCTGCCTCCTGTATGCCCAAGTGTGCTCTCCAAAGCATCTGCATTAGTATGTACAGCCTGTAATCAGCAGTGAAATACTTTAGGATTCATTTCAGTGAAGGATGTAAGGCTTGAATTGTATTATATTGTCTAGTAATTAATACTAAGAAGAGATCCTGCACAGTCTAACAATAGCTATAAAATTGCTTCAGCTATGTGGGATGCAGAGAGTATGAATGACATGGTACAACCATTATTATTATTTTTGCTTCTTTTACTTCTGCTCCACTAAATCTTGTAGCATCCTTCATGAACTTATTTCCTTTCAAAATGACTTCTTGGCAGAAAATGGAACTAAATCTCTAAATGGGACAGCACATCATTTCAGAATGAGTCAAGGTCAGCCAGTTCATTTTTTAAGTACAAAACCCCTAACTGCTAGCCAGGGAGAAGCTACCCGCACTGTTCAGGCTGCCAGATGCCGGGTCTGTGCAAGGAGGCAAAAGAAACAGGAGCAAATGGGAGGGTGCAGCACAACAGAAATAGTGAGTGACCTGGTGTTAGGGGACGATCAGGTTTAAAGATTCATTTCTTACAAGCTGCAGTGAGAGGATCTTAATAATATTGTGATGGTCAAGGAGCGTTGCCCCACCACAAATCATCTGCACTCTTTCAAATATCAGTTCCACAGTGACAACAACCACAGCCACTGGTTTGTGTCCTTTGACTATGAGCCAGTTTATACAATTAATAATGCATCCCTGCCCAATCAACAGAACGATCTGTCCTTGCCCCTAGGTACTAATCATGTGTCAAGACAATTAATTGCAGCGATGTACTACGTGAGGAAGGTTGCCCTTAATGTAAAATGTGGCAATTTTTCTGAAGGGCCCAAGGCAACAATCATCTGAATATCCTCCCTTACAGCAACACCACCCTCTCTAAATGAGAGAGGAGAACTTAGTCAACATGAGACGTAAAAACAAACCACCTTCTGGGTTCAAGCTCAAGCCCACAAGATCCGGAGCAACCTGCCACCTTCCACTGAACAGCCTGAACACTGAACACCTTCCACTCTTTGGCAAAGGTTATAATTTTCCACTTAGATTGGATCAAAAGTCTTTGGATGGGTAAGATGATTAGTGCAAAGAATTTTTTCTCCTACTGACATTTTCCGTGCAGAAGCTTGGTCCTGCAGCAGGGAAGCCTTGCCATTGATTCTGACAAGTGTGTGATCAGATCTCCCATTAGACGTCGTCTGAGAGTGTGGAATTGGGTGCAGATGAGGTGAGTAGGTGGGGAGCCTAAGGACATGGACTTTGGGCACAGAAGACTTTCACTTTGTCTTCTCTTCCTCTTCTTTCTCAAAGAGAGAAGGGAAATTCAGACCAGGTACCACCAAGGATGTTCAGAGCTATCTCCAGCGACCCTCATCCCACCTCAACATCTTGATGTCTGCTTCTGGCACTGCTTCATGCTGCACATGGTGGCTGGGGACACGCCTTCTCAAGTGAAGGGATGTGGTCTCAATTAGACAAGAAGTACCTACAACCCCCTTGCCTGTTCCACAACTGGGGCTGCCTGGCTGTTGGCAGAATCCCTGCTTCTGGATGGGAAGCAGCCCCGGCAGCAAAAGCCATGAAAGAGGGCTCGGTGACTGGGGAGCTGCCATCTCACCACTGCCTCACCTTGTATTTTGACTTTTCACTTTGACTCATTGCTCCCAGTCATCATTGTCATCAATAATAAGAGCTGCTGATGCGCATTTTACAAATGCGTGTGTTTAATCATCTTGATATCTGAGAGAAAGCCTTGTAGATAAGAAGGGCTGTTATCTCCATTTCACAGAGGCAACGAGAACCCTCCAGGGCTGCATAGGATGACTGCGGCTGCACAAGGCTTCAACAGCAGCATGCAGATATCCCCTTCTGCAAAACCAAAGGGACAAAAGCCCTTCCAGTGCTGCAACGGGTGGACTTAACCTTACATCTAAGGGATTCGATGGTCTCTCCAAACCCTTCCACTGCTGCAGACTCGGGATAGGCTTTCCCCATTGGTCATACGTGTCCTTGCCTCATCCTCACCATCAAGGACACAGTCAGCCTTCCTGGCTCCTTTGGTACGTGGCATTGCAAGTCAGACCCCACCTGGAACGTGTTGCTCTCTTCCTCGTCCTGCTGCAAAAGGCCACCTGTCCCCCTGTCATCAGTTTCTTTCATGTAGAACAAATTGCACTCATAATGGGAGAGCCCAGGCAGAATTCCCCTGCGAGTCTGAAATGACATTTTTCTGGATCTGACAATAAAACACCACTTGTGCTCTGCCTCTCATCTGTTCACCCTTTCAGTTAAGCTTTCACCCCATGCATTAGAGAAATGAGTCATCTTTACCATCTCTCATGCACTCACATTCTCAGTACCTTGCCTTAATCTTCAGGTTTTCACTATTACCTGAAATATATGCTCCTTAATCTCTAATATTACTTTATGGGGGAAAACCACTAAAAAATAAATCACAGTTATAATGAGAAGCTTCCAAAGACTCCAATACTAAAATGCACTCCTATAATAACACAGGGGAATCTCCACGCTCAGTATTAAAAGGATAATTTTTCAGTGTATTCCTAGTTTCACAGATACACATAGATCTTCATTTCAACCTGCAAATGACTCCATAGATTAATAGAGAGACAAAACTCAATCAAGCATGTCTGTCATTGCTATTATGGCCTGGCTGTAAAACAATATCACAGAACGGGAGAGGACCATGATATACCCATCATAGCTTAAAAGCCTTCCTCATCGCACCAGATTTACATAACTTTATTCGGTCCTGTAGATTAAAGGTTCAAAAAAATTTTATCTGCCCATAGGGTGGGAAATAAGCAAAGCATTGACACTGGAGGTAGTTCAACATTTCAAGTAGGTTTTGCACCTGCAAATTTCCTCTCTTCCTGTTTGATAACAGCTTGTGGCTTGCACAGACCAACTAATGGTAAGCGATTATTTGTGTACTTCTATCTTCTATCAAATAAAAAATAAAAGTAGGTTGGAAAGTAGTAGTAGTCACATTTAATTGTGACTCAGTTTCTAGAGTTCTGTGGGGAAAATGCAGCCCTTAACTCTCTTGTGAAAATACACCAAGATCCATGCACTTCTCTCTGCCTGAAGATCTTCCAGAGTGACTTTAACGCACCTTAAAAAATCTGCCCCCCAACGGCAGTTTCAAAGCCATAGCTATCAATGCAGTTCGCCAAGCTCAGCTATTTTCAAATTCTGACATGCTCTCAAATCCTAAATCTGACTTAAATTTTTTTCAAGCATTTTCTGACAATTTAACCTAGAAACTGTGACTTAGAGAATAAACACTTAAATTCTTATTCTTATGAAAACACTAATGATGTAAGAGTCGGTATCTCAGTCATCCTGGCTCTGTCACGGAAGTTCGTGCTTATTTTACTAGGAAATTAGTAGGTGTGCAAAAGCTCCTGCAAGCACTGCAGAGACAATGCAGCTGCAGAAAGCAAAACTCTCCTTTTGCCACATGAATCTGCCCCAGCTTCTTGTGGCAGAGCTGCTGGGTTTGGGCTGCTCCAGCCCAAGGAAGGCATGGCTGGGTGATGCTATACCATGGTCTAGAAGGAAAACAAAAACTGGGGAACAAGTTACAGCAGGAGTCTCTCCACACTGGCAAACTGAGTGTTTTCCTTTGAAAATCCAAAAAGAAAGCAGCCCTGACTCAGTCAAATCAATGCAACTGAAGGCTCTGTAGAAACTGTTGAAAAGCTGACCACATTTTACACAGGGAGACTTAACCATGCCATTTTCAGAAAGAAAGCCACTGAGATTCTTGGTGGTGTGCAGTTTGTCCCTATGAAGGCAATAGAGAAAACAAGGGCCACGGCTGTGTCTCCAGGGTAGGTGCTTAGGGATGCTGCTTTTTGTTCCTTATTATGAAAATAGGAACAATAGGAATGGTTGGACTCAATGATCCTGTGGGTCTTTTCAAACCTAGTGATTCTGTGAAAATTCAGTTTTGCCTTCTTCAATACAAGATGGAAATCTGATGTTGTTTCATTTCACTTTTTTCCAGGATCCTGACTCTGCAAGGCTAAAGCTGAGCTCCCTTAAGTGACTCTGATACTGAAACATGTACATAAGTACGTTGCTGAATCAGGCCCTCTTGAAGTATAAAGAGGAAGATATTCAAGCTTTCTAATCCAGCAGCACAGCAGAGAAACTGCTTGTCTCTGCGCGATTGTGTAATTGCCTTTCAAAGAGAGAAGCGAGTTCCTCTATCAGCGTCGCACTGATAAACCTCAGAAGTCACTTTGGTCTCCTAGTTTAACTTTCAAGATTATTTGTTATGGATAAAAGGAAAGACACTTCTATTTCCATAGCTGACAAACTTTGCTTCAGGGCATGCATTTATTTTCCATGCTGTTGATCTCTTCCTCCCTGTATCTGGCTAATTCATCAGATTAATAAAGGACGATTTAGCTTCCTGCAGGGTGTTATTGATCTCGCAGGGAAAGAAGCAGTTGTTCGCTATGCCACCTTTCCCTTGAGCAAAGGGGATGATTTTTAAATATTTCTAATCTTTGAAGACTGCAGCTGATTCTCACCTAGCAACTATGGAGGAGCAAAATGCAGAAGCAAAGGGGAAATGCAACATGTATTGCCTCAATCCCTCTGTTCCCCTCCCCGTTCCCGTACTCATCAGTGTGCCCAGAGCACGCAAAGCCGCAGCAAGGAAATGGGAGCGAGCAACTCACTCCAAGGTGGGGCTTTAGCAAGACAAAGCTCATCTGGGTTGAGCTGTCACACATTTAATCCACCAGTGCCAGGGATTACTTGAAACGTGCAGCACAGTTCATAGATCATAAGGTCACAAAGGACCCCTGCAATCAGCTCCTGTAACACACTCCAGCCGGTCACTTCTTGCTCCAAGCCCTGCAGTGGTAAATCACCCCGGCAATGCCTCCTCGCTGGGACAACCCTCTTTGCTCTGCATTCTCCCGCTTTGGGCTGCCTGCCACAGGATCTTCTCCTACCTCTGACAGCGTTTACCAAACCTGTGTTTCCATACACCTCTTCAGAGCAGCTCTGGAAGGCACCAGGGGTTCAGGACTCCATCGTGGCCAGGCACCCACAGCAAGGACAGGACATCAGCAGTGCCAAGCCCTTCAGACAGCCCCGTGGGCAGCCAGGCATGATGGTTACACGGCTCATTCTCTCTCTGCCAGGCAGAAACTGCAACGCACGATGCTTTCCCACCTCCTCTGGGGATCTTCCACAGCAGCAGAGGTTTTCCTAAGAGACCAGAAGTAGGCACATGTTTCAGAAATATTCACATGTCATCCAACACAGAAACAACAGCGCCTCCTGACCAGTGCTGCAATGACCCTCTTTATCCCACCAAAATTGTTTCTGTACCTTCAGGCTATAGTGCTGGATGAGGAGCTTTAATTCACCGCAATGTTTCAGTCACTCTCTGGCTCCCTGCTTGTCTGGGCAGAAATCCCTGCCCTGCAAACACAGCCTCGCTCCTGGCTTCCAGGATGCCGGGCTTGATGCTTGACCTCACTAAAAACAAACACTGTTTATTTGTGCCAAGTTACAAAGCCCAAATGCTCAGCCCTGGTGACTTACTACCTCATTCTTCACCTTTCTTCTGGTTTAAAGTCACCTATGTATGTTCCATTTTCTTCCCCAAACCACTGACAGACATGTTAAATTGTGAAAGAGCAAGACCTGAGCCGCACCAGACCTGGGCAGACACATACTCACTCTCTCCCGTTTGCAGGTGTGTTGTGAGGCTTGTAAATCTGCTGCCTTGAAATCCACTCAGTATGTACTATATTAATTTTATATAATTCTAATTCCTTAATCAATAGCTTTGAAGAATCAAATATCTCTGTAAATTACAACAACATTATTACCTTTAGCAGTCTAATTTGCAATCTCATTAAAAAGATATCAAGTTCTTTTCTGTAACCCTACAGTGATGGAATAACTCTCCATCCTTCATTAGTCATACCCTTGCACACACTGTTACATATTTGTCTAGGACTGGTGTCAAGCTGGATTGTCCCCAGCTGGTTTCCGAATCCTGGCACAGCGGCATCTTGCTTTCATTGCTGCCCAACCATGATGACCCAACTGCCACAGAAAATCCATGCAACCAGTTCAGGAGAGCTGTGGGGCCATTCCCAGTGACCAGTCCCCCGGACCTGCCAATGCGGAGTACGCAGTGTCACCCTGTGCTGTGCCGCACGGGGAGGGTGACTGTGGGACTCTCCATCCCATGATATGACACCAGCTGAAACTTGTTTTCCCCAAACATGACACATTTATTGAATGTTTCTGCATGTATCGAATGCCTTTCCTGCATTATCAATGACTTTCCTGCAGAGTGTAGCTGGTATCTGACCAAATAAATGCCTTTTCGTCCCAATATATTCTGAAAATTACTAAGCTTCGTTTGTATCATTTTCCTTCCCATATGAAAAAAAAAAAAAAACCAACACATTTCTCAAATACAGAAGAGGTTTGGAGACAGAATTAGATAAGGAAATGTTTCAAGAGAAGGGATCGAGGACTGGTTTCTCCCAGCGGAGGGGGCTTGCCAGCAATCTGTGCCGTTAAGCTGGATGATTAAAGACTGGACCCGCGCTGCGAAGCTGCCTGTGTCGGACCACTGCCTGCATCCCTGGTTCAGGCACGTTTCTCATCACCCCTTAACCCCGCAATTTCCAGCCCCAATTAATAAAGCTATGTTTATCTGGCTTTTGGCATGACAGATAAAACAAAGCTATGCCAAATTTCAGTCCATAAATCCCAGTAGGTAGGTTGGATGGGCCTAAATTATAAAGGAAAATAACTGTAGAGAACTGATGTGGTGAAAAAAAATGAAGGGTCTCAAAATTGATTTGCTGACAGGGTAGACTTTGATGCCATCCTTCTGTAAGAGGGTTATGATTGTGCTCACACACAATTATATGCAAATATCTCCATCACGCCCTGCTGTTTCCAGTTTTATCTGTCATTTTCCTAATCTTTTTTTTCCCCTTCCCCTGGAGTCTCCTAGAAGCTTATAAGAAGTGTTTGTCCCATGTACAAGGCTTGGGACAAAGACAGTGAAAAGGAAAATATCGTGCACTATACTTCTTCTGACAAGTACAAGTTTCCTGATGGTTTATGTCTGTATCATGAGATGTAGGGTTTCATTTCTGCCCTTGAAAAATAGATCAAAGGCCACTGCCAATATACATTCTTCCTCGACAATTTTTCACTGGTTGAAAAATATGGAGAGTTTATAGTAAGCCAGTGTCTCTCCTGCAGTGACAACCTTGCTGAACCAAATCATTTGGAGCAAGCAGGACTCTCCAGGGCTGCCAAAATCTTCTGCAAAACCAAAGAAATTTGTAGCATGAAAAACAGCAACGCTCTCCTACAGGAAGGAAGAAATGGGGTGGGTTTCTTTATCCTACACCTCACAGATACGTTATCTTTAAGGTTCCCAAAACATGATTGCACTCAAGCTGAATCTCAGTTCAAAAAACCAGGAGTGCTGTGCCCCTAGGGTTGATCTGATGAATTTGTAGCTAGCGAGGCAGTGGAGGAGCCTTGGTGAGGCGCTGGGAGCCCCATGCCAGGCTGCTTCCCCACTCAGAGGGATTTTTCCCACTGTGGGTGGGTACGAGGAGGGGGCCAGGTCTGGCCCGTGCCTTACAGGATGGTTGGCACTCGCGCTGCCTCCAGGCAACGTGCAAGCGGCTCTGTGGGAAGCAGCTGCTGCTCCTAATTAAATAGCACAGATCCATTCCTGCTCATCAGTCTGACGGCAGTAAGCCCTTCTCCCGCCTCGGGTGCTGGAATTAATGCTGCTGTGAGACAACATAAATTGCAGCTTGAAAATGGCAGATCAGGTGTACACTTACTGCCATTAAAAGGCTTTAAATTGGTTTAGAATTGAAGGAGAAAAAAAAAAATCTGCCATAAAAAAATCCAGATATGGCTGTAAAGGGCTGAATGCAAATGACAGAGTGAAGCTGAACTCAACATGAAGATGGGTTTGGACTTTGCAATGCACACCCACAATGCTGACCCTCAGCAAGGGACACAGAGGCTGGCTCTGCTTAGCAGCCATGGTTTAAAAACAGTGTTAAATTAAGAAGCCCAGCTTTGAAATACTGGATGATTCTTGAATAACGTTAAGCCTGTTTTTGCAGTGTAGGATCAAAGCATTTGAAGCCTTAAGGAAGGATCAAACAGCAGAAATTTTGGACACTCTCCACTGAGAAAGATCTAAGATCTGTGCTGTTAGTAATTATTAATACATAAGTAACTTGTTACATGACAGCAGAGTGAATATACTACATCCATATTTATATATATGTACAGAAATTTTATATATATTATATATATATTTATATTAGGTCTGTGAGCTGCAACAACATTTAATAAAGGAGTGACCAACTTTTCTGAAGAACTTAAAGTTCGGTCTACCCTGAGTGTATTTCTGTTTCAAAACCACCAAAGAGTCAATGGGTAAAAACCTATAAATAATTTTGACTTAAAAGTCAGAACTCAGACTGCTGTTCTCCCAGGACAGCCTGAGCCTGCCAACCACGGGCATCCCATCCCAACCCCATGAACCCCCTTCTGCAGCTGACTACGGTGGCTTAGGTGGGAGCTCATGTTCAGGGGAGCCCAAAGCCTGACAGCAAGGGTCATCTCCAAAGATGGGGAGACACGAAACTGAACCATCTTGGGTGGGAATAAATAATCAATTTTGGGTGTCTCACACCTGTTATAAACACTGGTGATGGACCAGTCTCCTCAGTCTTTCAAAGGAGAGCTGTATCCTTCACTGATTTTTTTACCCAATCTGTCTCAGAGATCATTTTTTGGCTGTTTTACACTTAAACATCTTCCAGCTGAAAACCAGAGTGGCTCATGGGGAACACAACCCACATCACCATTGATTTGCTCTTCTACGTACCTTTCACGGAAGGGTGGGAAGAGAAGGCAGTGCAGGGACTTTCAGCAGGAGGATGATGGAAGTCTGAAACAAGGTGCTGAAGCCACTGACTCACATGAAGAAACAGAAGAAGGGTCCCTCAGCATTTTGAGTCAGTGCTGGGGATCCTCTCACGTGGTGGCCAGTGCTGTCAGCTTTCCCTGCTCCAGGCTGGCCAAGGACACATCTCCTTCCTCATCAGCGGCATTAACGCACACTGAATGCTGCAAGGCACATCCTAGGGAGGATGGGATTCCTGACAGAGACCTTGGTGACCGCTGCAGGAACAGCTTTATTTTAATACATAAACAGTGAGTAAAAGGGAATGACCAGGACAAACCCATGAAGACATCAGGGGAGAGAAACAACAGCATTACGTTCCCAGTTCAGCACCCATTAGCTGGACAATGGTGTAATGGGGACTGAATGTTCTCATATAACATTTTCTTCTGAAATGCTAGCTGCAGACAAAGACCTTTCTCTGCATGAATTATGAAGTATTATTTCATGTTTAGTTGCATTGGTTTGCATTGAAAGCTTTAAACGTCAGCCTAATAATTATCTTAAATGAATTTGTAATCCAGAATACAATAAACCATTATCTAGGTTAGTGCTTACAAGGAGTTCATTCTCCTGCATCAGAGGAACTGGAGGAAAATAAAAGGAAACATTTCAAATGCCAGAGCACGTGTCCAGGTTGCTTCATTTAGGGGGAAAAATACTGTGATAAAGATTGCCAGTAAAGATGATTGTAGGAAAGCCTTCAGAGCCAGCAATGGTACTTATTTATGGAGAAATGTGCAAATGGTGCTCAGGGACTGGCACCCGCCCTGGCAGGAGCCATGGATCACCCTGCTGCCCTCACAGCTGCCACAGGGCTCTCCCTCAAGCCAACACAAGGGAAGCTGCCTCCCAAATGTTCCTCTCCAGAGCTGAAACCAGCCCTGCGCACAGTGGGCGTGTGGCAGTGCTTTATGTTTCTGCTGGTGGCATCAAGACAGGCCACCTTTCTGCCTTGTCACTCCCCCTTCCCCTGCTGACCAAGATGATGCTTCTGCTTACAGAGAGAATGTCAGCAAATATTTGTAATATGGAAACTTCACGCTGCTCCAACTCCTGCTCTTAGAACAGGTCTGACTATCAAAAACCAATACCAAAAAAACCCTGGCTAGGGGCACGGAAAAACCTAGAGAAAGCAATTATAGCCTCAGCTAGCTATGAGACACCAGGACAAGGAGGCAGCAAGGCGAGATGTGTTGAACAGGACTCCCATCCAGTCCAGCTTCACCAGAGGGTGACAGGCTATGATTCCCTGCAGCCTGGAGAGGAGGTGAAAATGATGTGTGCTCGGAGCCCCCCAGATCCCTGCAGGAGCAAGAAGGATGAAGCAAAGGAGAGCTCTAACAGGATTTGAATATTTTAGACTCCTTTGACATCCACACACTGTAGTGCATTTATCTGTGCGAGATCTTGCGGCAATCAAGCACTTTACAGCTCCCGTCCCGGGAAGCAGACATTATGCAGTGCTTAGCTTGCAGCATCGCACCCAATTTTACTACCACTGCAAAACTTCCCCCCCAACCCCGCCACCCGCTTCCAGCATAATGGTCTTTATTTTGCAGAGCGATCTTGAAACAGACACAGCGGTTTTTAGGGGCAGGATGAAAGTCTGATGTGAGTCACAGTGATGTTCTCAGGGGTGGTTCCAGGGCTGCCCTCCCCACAAGGCAAAGCCACGTCACCGTGCTGCCTGTCCGACATGCCCCGCTGCCCCGAGTGCTGCCAGCTTCACCTGCCGGACACATGTGGCTGCTTGGCCACGGGACGGGGCACAAGCTAAGGGTGACAGCCCCTGCCCTGGTGCAGCCATCATCACCCCGCACTGCAGATCATAGAGTCATAGAATCACCAGGTTAGAAGAGACCCACCAGATCATCGAGTCCAACCATTCCTATCAAACACTAAACCATGTCCCTTAGCACCTCGTCCACCTGTGCCTTAAACCCCTCCAGGGAAGGTGAATCAACCCCTACCCTGGGCAGCCTGCTCCAGTGCCCAATGACCCTTTCTGTGAAAAATTTTTTCCTGATATTCAGCCTAAGATCTGAGCTCGCAGTGGCCCTTCGTACTGCACAAATCCATTGATGCCTTGGGATTTGTATTTGATTTTCCCAAGCAGCACATCTGCCCCGCACAGCCCCACAGAAGGCACCGCTCGACTGATCGGCAGGCTGGGGAGCAGGGATCTGCTGCAACACAAGCAGAGTGGAAGCAGCAGCTCAGGAGCAGCGTTCACAGGGCTGGAGCCTCTTGCCTTCACCACAACATTCGTTCCAGCCTATAGCCTTTCATATAAAGTATCATCAAATAATTTACAGTAGGTGTCAGCTGCAAGCTACAGCCGAAGAGAAGGTTTATTTAAGATACCATGTGGATTGTTATACAAGATCCTGATGGATTATTCCTATCTGAGAATTTACAGATACTGCAGGAGCATGGCCAACAATTTGGATTAGTTTAGATTAAACTCAGACTGGGTTGAGTTTTTCTCCCTTAGGAAATCTCAGCCCTAGGTCTACAGATTTTTTTTTAAAGGAAAGATATAGAAAAAACAACTTTTACACTTTCCAGCAGGCACCTGAAATGCTTTCTCCATCAATCACCTTTGATATATGGAGGTAGAAGTGTGCGTTACTTCATTAAGAGCACTCATACATAACTGGGTATATTTACATATTAATCAGACAGCTGAGCTGCTAATCTTTCTATCTTATGTGCATCCGTAACCATTTGTCAGAGCTGGAGTGCTGTTAAATACTCTGGGTTCCACCAAGTGCTCTAAAATCAAGAAGAGCGCAGGTGACAGGTAAAGACTCAAATTTACAATGTTCCCGTACAGCCAAACACTGTTAGCTCTGCAACGGTAATATTAACGTGTATATCTAACTCCAGGAGCACTAATCCAGTGGGAACCCTAAGCGAGGTGAGGCACTCCCACTGCCTAAAGACTTTAGTGGTTCCTGGGGAAAAGGCTGGTTCCAGTTCAGCCTTCTCCAGCCTCTTCACTGGTGTCTGAGTGGCACAGGACACCCTGCACAATGCACCCCTGGGCCCCCCCGGCACAAGACCTGGGAGATACTCTATTCCAGGGGTCCCCACGGGCACCAGGCGCTAAAGGAGCAGCTGATGAAGGCTTCAACAAAATGCACTGCATGCACACATGGGCTTACGACAAATTAAAAGGTGCCAGTGTATGTGCTTGTTTCTGTGTTCCGCTTTCCCTTTTTTTCCTGAAATACTATTTGGTGAGACTCATCCATGTGTAATGATGGTGAGGGTCAACGCACACTGCTGTTCGCCCCGCCTGCCTCTTCCTCTCTTTCTTTCATTTTTAATTTGGAAAATTAAAGCTCCTCAAAAAAAAAGGAACCCTCTGCAAGTAGTGTGCCATCTTCAATGGAACTAACATCTCTCTGGCCTGAAACCAGGAGGTGAGGGAGCCATTCACACTGCACGAGGCAGAGGACCAAGTGACCACTAGCAGCTGCAAAACACTGCCTTTCCCAGGGCCTCACAAAATGCTGCACAGCCTCACCAGACAGGGAGGAACTAGAGTGGAGTTCTATTTGTTCTATCAAAAGGAATAAAGCAAGACAGAGAAGCAGCCTCCCTCCATCCTCAATGGCCCACAGCCCAACCCTGGGGTAGCAGGGCAGCTCCCTTCCAGCCCTGCCTTTTCCCCAGGGGAACACCCCAACACCTTCAACTGGTGCTTCGTGGGGTGAGAGAGCCTGGCCCCACGATTCTCCCTGTCCTGAGTCTTTCACAAAGTCCACCTGGTTTGCTGGACAAGATTTGACCCCTGAGTAAAACAGTGGCAGCAAAAGGAGCTGAAGTAATGAGGAGATGTGTGGAAATTATGCTTCAAAGTCAGTAATTACTGAGATGAACAATTCACGTGTGCCTCGACTGAGGACGCGGTGGCTCTACAACTGAGCTGCTGCTAACTGTGGTGCACTCAGACCCATCTCAGGTACAGTGGAGTAGTTGCTTGGGTTTTTGTATTACCTGTTACCTTCTCAGTCCAGGCTCTGCAAATCCATATCCTCAGCTCCTTGGCTCCCTCCCCCTACTCCTTCGCACATAGCTCTCGACCTGCATTGCATGGCACCAGGATTTGAGCACTGAAGTACATTCTCTACATCCTGCAAGAGGAAAGAGCATCATAAGGAGGCTGAGTTGCCCTCCCTGGAGGTGTTTAAGGCACGGGTGGACGAGGCGCTGAGGGACATGGTTTAGTGTTTGATAGGAATGGTTGGACTCGATGATCCGGTGGGTCTCTTCCAACCTGGTGATTCCATGCCGGTGCCCAGCAGGGATGCACCTACAGCTGCAGACTAAAACAAAAAGCACAAACATGCCATAATTGTCTTTGCTGAGGAAGTGATCTGTGGCACCACTTCCTCTTAGCAGAACTGTCACAGTTTACATTTCCTGGGTTTTAATTAAATGAAGGAAAAATAATGTGGGTGGCTGCATCAGTAACAGAGGCTCTGCAGAACAATCTGATGTTCCTCGCTATGGACTTCAAGTTTTGTTTGCCTCTTTCTCCCAGGTGGAAAGGTTAGCCAGACCCCAAGGAATCTCATACGCTTTTGCCATGAAACATGAGCTGGGTTATCTGCAGATCTCAGTGGCTGATATGGCATCAGGCTAGCTTTGCTACCTGTCCCCAGGTACAGTTACTGGCTGCACTGGTGATGCAGATCCCGACTCCTCAGCACCACGCTCCCTGCTGCCACCTCAGCATCTCTGCCCCGTGCCCGAGCAGCACCCGCCCTTAGACCCCCAACCTTCACTCCACGCAGGCATGAGGGTGCTCAGGGGCATGAGGATGCCCTGAAGACCATGAGCCTCTGCACAATCTCAGTCTGGGCCCACAAACAAGAGGTTTAGCTGATGGTTTTGTTCTTAAAGGAGAGCGCAGGTGCTCCACTGATGCCATTACAGCCCTACAGAACCCACCCCAGAAGCAGCAGATGTTAAACGCTCCTATTCCTCACCCCAGGGGAACAGGTAGATTTTGGAAACCGCCAGCAATTCACGTTCCCTGTCTGGAGAGGCTGTGCTCAGCAGCAGAGCTTTACAGCCAATGGATCTCTCCTCCATCTTTCACTACTTTTTATAATGTTTTATTGATTGGTTTTGTCAAACTATTCTATCGATTGGAAGTATTTCCAACCTCTGCAGTCTGAACATAAATATTAAAGAGGAGATGAAGGAGCACAGGTTTTACGACAGAACCTGGCTCAGCCTTAAGTCCAGCTGGAAAACCAGCCCTGACCCAGTGCCCATGATTGACCCAGGCCAAAAAGCAGGAGAAAGGGGCTGGGACACCCTAACACCATTGTTCATATTTCTGCCTTCCAGACAGAGGCATAAGCACAGCAGCCCTGTTCAGGCTGTCTAGAGTAAAGCCTTGGCCATAACTAACCTGGGGGGGATGCTTTGCAAGAAGAGGGGCCGTAACCACAACCGCTGTGGCTGGGGGCCCAGCAGGTGCCTGGGCAGTGGCAGTACTAGGACATAGCCAGAAAAAAGCAATCAACAAACCCAATGCACTCATCCCTGGGAAGGCCAAGGGGATTCACTGTGGCACGTGGCACTCACCCTGTGGCTGACACGCCGTGCTCAGGCTGCCCCATGCATCTACCATCACTTATGCCTTTCTCTTGTGTGCAAGATGAGGAGGAGGAGGGAGGGCAGTGAGGAATCAGTGCTGGCACCGCGTCCCCCTGCCTGCTAGACCGCCTACGCACCACAGTGCCAAAGGGGACACGGGGAACAACCAGGAGGCTTTTGAAGCATCAGAAGCAAGTGCGCCTCTGCCCCAGGACAGCTGAGCGTCTGCTCCAGGAATGCTCTCACTGGTGACTGCACTGGGATAATTTGATGAAGAAGGACAGAGATTTCAGGGAAAAGGCAGTCACAGGCAGGCTAGAGAGGAGAAGGCTGTGAGATGGCATGATGGGTCAGGCTGGGGTGTTGGTGAAGCCAGCTCTGCCTCAGCCCAAAGCATGATGTGCCCAAAGCCCTAGGAACAGTGCAGAGTTGCACATCTGGTGGGCCTGGGCTCCTCCTCATCCTCTCGCACCAAGGGGTTTTCCACCATCAGCTATTTTAACCACGGTCTACCCAGGGCCTCCCGCTCCTCGCTGAGACTCCCCCTTGCCATGTCACCCCCCAGCACAGGCAGAGCAGGGCCACACGCAGCATGGGACGCTGGCAGCTCCCACTGATGCTGGGAATACGGAGGTGGAAACACGGTGTGGTTGCTGTCCAAAACATCACCCTCATATAATATCCTTGCCCTCTCCTGCTCTCACTACAACAACAAGTGGATGCTGCACCCATTCACAGCCGCTGCCTCACTACCTCCCCCTTGGTCACTTACCTTCCTTGAACATCCCCACGAGTGCCAGTGGTTGCTCGGTGCTTGGTTCGACACAAAAGGTTCACGTTGGCCTCCATCGTGGGATGCAGCCCAGGAAAGCCTGGTCTGTCTGCCTCAGAATCAAATGGGATGTGCTCAGGGTGAGACATGCAGCTTGCTTTGGGTCAGGATTATTTATTCTTTGTATCGTTTTTAAAAATGAACCTTCCAGTTTGGTTTTAAGTTCATGCATTTGCCTTTCCTGAGAGCGTGTGAAAGAGAAACACCACAAGGAACACAATGGGGCAAAACCTCCAGCCCCTCTAACACCAAACCACTGAAAGATTGTCACATTTATCACGTTATTGCTGGGAAAACTCTCTCTGCTCCTTCCAGAGCAGTGGCAGTAGGATTAACATGAGGAACAACTGGTTAAAACAAAGAGAAGCTTGCATCATGTAAGGATGCCCATAACTTCAACAAATAAATAAAACAGACCATGAAAAGCACAACCATCCCACTTCCTCATGCAAACCCCCAGCTACAAGGTTTTACCTTTGCTGTGGTTTAGGTGTTCGGTTTAAGACAGGTTGTTTCCACTGCTTAAGATGAACGGTGCCTGTGGCTGCTGCTTTATGCTAACGGCTTGTATTAGCATCTGCATAAAATCCAAGCTCAAACAAGCAAATCACTGGGGGCTTACCATGGGGTAAGATACCACAGTCAACCACAGGCAACAGCTCTCCCTTGGTCCTATTTGCCTGTCTCACGGGAAAACAACGCAGCTTGTTTCCACCTGGATCTTACAGCAGGGATTTGATGGCCTTTTCCACCCCCGCTACGCAAATTCCCCGTTTCCTACAGGAAGGCAAAGCCGGGCCCCCTGCTCTTATTGAGAAAACCCCATTTAATCTCATCAGCGTCCCCCTCCCCTTGCCTGCAAGCCTCAGCTGCGCTCTGAGGGGAAGGAAAGATCTAACTCTCACCTGTGGGAAGGAAATAAAGTTAATTTTTTAATCGTTGTTAAGCACTGTTATTTAATAGCTTCCAAAACCTCCTAAGCTCTGGTCTTACTGCTGCCCCCCAGTCCTTAAATTACATATGTTAAATTAAATTTGCAGTGGCCACTGCCAGGAAGGAAGGATGAAGCTATTTTTTCCCCTTTTTATCAGGAAAGAGCATACAGCCAGAAAATGTAGTGGAAAAGCCAGCTGTCCTTTAGGCAGCTGATTTCAGAGATAAGTTGCTCCCCAACTGCACGTTGTATAGATCTGATCTCACAAGTGGCCCCGTGGGGACCCATCCTGCTCCTGTGCCGAGCGGTGCCAGTACAGGACAAATCAATGTAATGCTATGGAGAACAAAACTCATCTTAACACGCACGTTTTTTAGCCTCAATTGAGCCTCTTGAAATCAATGGAAATATTTCCTTTGCCACGTACAACTGCATCACACTGATCCCTGTGGCTTGTGGGGCGGTGCTGCAGGGTCCTTTCCTTCAGGCTGCACAAATCCCTCCGTATTTTGGAACCCACAGCAAGGTCCAAAACATCCGATGCTGGGTGTTGCCTGCATGGGCAGCAGCAGAGCCGCTTCCTTCTTCCACCTATTCCATCTGCAAAGTCTCTTGTGGTTCCACCAAACAGTGATTTTATCCTTGGAGAAAGCAGACACTCCTCTTTCCTTTCCAGCACCCTTCTTTGCCTGTGAGTGACCCACAACACAAAGGACACGGTTCTGTACGTTCCTGGTGGCTCTGAGTGCCTGGAAGGGCTCTGGGGTGGGTGGGAGCCTGGGGTACAGGTTCTTAACTCAAGGCAAGTGCAAGATTGTGGATTTTATAAAAATGTGATTTTTGCCCCTTCTGGAGTCCGGCTGTGCCACAGGGGGACACAGAGCAGGGATGTTTCCACCTTTGAGAAGGGAGCGGTGGGCTGAGGTGCTGCTGCGCACTGTAGCCCCAGCGCAGCCCTGCCAGCAGCAGGCTGGAGAGCAGGAATCCTGCTAACAGGATGGAAATCTAGAAAAATAAACCCAAAACAAATTGCTGAATGATTTCAAAGCCCCCAGCAGGGCTCCTAGGCTCTAAATGAGACTGGTCAAAATCCTTGTGGAGTTTGGGAGGATGGGGTGGCATAGAATCATAGAATCACCAGGTTGGAAAAGACCCACGGGATCATCGAGTCCAACCATTCCTATCAAACACTAAACCATGCCCCTCAGCACCTTGTCTACTCGAAATGCTCCTCAGCTGCACATCAGCAGCCCCAGCACTAATTTTGTTTCTTTGTTTTGAAAAATAAGCAACCCCAGCAGTAGCTGTGGTCTTGGGAGCACAAGAGCGGGGAAATGGAGGGATATGGAGCTCTAGGACAGGTAAGAATTGAACCGAAAGCAGCAGGTTTTTTCTTGGCTGCAGACCAGGGAGGGTCTGGGTGGAGGGAGCAACACAGGTACTTGCCTTCCCTCTGCCCCTCCTGCAGCTCCCTGAATGGGGAGGATGAAAAGGCTGAGCTGTGTCTCCCATGGGAAAGCCAGGCTTGCGGGCAGGAATAAATAAACAGAAGGATTAAGAAGAGTTGAACCTTTTTCTTTTCATCATACTTGCGCTCCAAACATAAATAAGTTAAAGATGCTAATAATAGACCTGAGCTCTTGCAGACACCTTCAGAAATTAAACAGTCTGGGGAGGGGTGGTAGAGCTGATGTGCTGTTGTGGGCAGAGGGCTCAGGGTTGCTGCTGCCGTGCCCAGACTCTTCTTTCTCCTCTGTGCAAGCTTCGATGGCAGCTGTTGTTGCACCTTGCCTAAAATATTTCAATGGCCCAGCCACCCCAAATATCTTGGCAGGAACAAGGGCCTTGCAGCACTGCAGATATATCACACTGCGACTGCCGGGTCACGCTATAAATATGCTTTTTCTCTGGAAACAGCCCTCAGTAGCGCTGAGACCAACCCTCTTCCCAGGACTTGACCTCTCCTTTTTGGGAGGTGGTCCCTCTGCTTCCTTGGAAAATCCCCTCCTGGATTGAAAACTGGTTCTCCCTGAATCCAGCTATTGAGGGAGCTGGAGGCAGGAGCCGTTCCCCTTACCCACTGAGCCCATTCCCCCCAGCATTTCACTGGTTTTTTCCTTACCAACTGGCTCTGCTTTGCAGCCAGAGCTGAGACACCCTCCTGTACCTCCTCCCTCTGGGACACAGGACACGCAGATTTACCACCAGGCAGCACGGAGCGCAGTGTCAGATTTAAACAGCCTGAACCCTTATTTACACTTCAATTTTGTCACTGCACGCAAACAAACACAAATCACATTCCTTTCCCAGCACATTCTCACCAGTGAGTTGCACACATTTTGTCCCCCGGTATTTAATGCTGGAGCGCAGCCAGAGTAGCAGCAAGATATTAAAAATAAATAAATTGGGAAAAAAACTAGGAGGCAGCAGCTCTGATTGAAGATGAACAGGTATTTGGATTTTCAAAGAGAGAATGCTTTGACTCAAGCACACGAATGACAGATCACGTTTATACGACTGTTCATCTGCTTTGTACTTGAAGCAGATGACGCACTTTTAAAAAATCATCCCCAGGCAAGTGATGGGTCTTTTTGGAAATCTGGCATAAAAGCACTGGACAGACAAGAGTCACGTGCCAAGTGATGAAACGCAGTAATCACTCACCAAGTGGCACCTCTCATGTCTGCTGCTTTCAACACCATTTGAAACAGAAATGCAAATATCCGTTTTTCATTAGTGACCCAACTCAACCCACTCGAGCCTGGCTGCAGAGACACAGAGTGAGCAGTTCACTAGGATAAACATTTAATTATGTGTTTGAAAGGCTGGAGCACCCCATAGGAAGGGGGGAAACTCCTTCCTCAAAAGGATTTATGCTTTTTTCCCCCCTCCCCCGACAGAACTGCCAGGAAAGGCCATGAAACCTGTCCACAGACTTTTCTCACAAACCCAGAGGACATGGGGGTTCCTCACCCTGCGTGAGGTGGTGGGAGTGCTCACATCCAAGCCCCGAGACACGAGAAGCAGGAAAGATACCTGTGCTGGGCCACAGGGGATGGACAGACGGACACTTGCAGGATGGAACCCAGGCTGGCAGAGTACAGGCAGCAGGAGGTATGCAGTGCGGGCTGATCTGCCCCGTCCCCTCCAAATACTGTGCCCTGGGGATCATTTCCTCCAGCCTCCCCAACCTGAAGCCTTCTTTCCACTAATCCACAGTCTAATTCTCAGGAAAGACTCAAATCCTTTATTACACCTTCCACAGGGCAGGTTGGAAATGCTGCTGCTCATTTTACTTGTTTTTTTTTTTTTTTTTCTTTTGTTGGTGTTTTTAACTTGCACCTGGAGGAAGAAGCAGCAGCAGCCTAAGCACAGTGGAGTCAAATCCCTTCCCCCACCGCCAACACAGGGATGAGGAGGGGGCCGAGGTCCCCAGGTTCCTGCTCAGTGCTTAGTGGCATCGAGGAAAGGTCTCACTAACCTCACCAACAGCAGGTATTACATTATGTGCCTTATTATACTTAATCCAGAGGGATAAAACCATTCATTTAGACATAAGATGGATTCCTTATCTGATGTTGCAAAATCAGACAGCCACAATTTAGCATTTGGTCTTTACTGATCTATGGTCTGTTCTGCTTGAAGAAAACATCGCATCTCCTTATCATCACCCTCCCAGGATTCCTATATTCCCATAAGCACTTACATTTCAAACAGATCAATAAAACCTGCCAATCCCACAATGATGCGGCTTCCTCATCTCTTGGCAGTTTGTGCAGCTTGTTGCAGGTTTCAGAGGTTTGCAGAGGTGGAGGTTGCCTGTGTCTGCATAGAAGAGCGAAGGGGACAAGCAGGAGCCACGAGACACTGCAATAGGGGCCACAAGCCCTACACGCTGGAAGTCTGCAAGCTCTGGTTTCCACCCAGGTCTCATCTGGCTGTGGGACTAAGGCCATCTGCAATCACCACATCAGCGCCCAGGGACCTCCAGGGAATGGCTCCACACGCACCAGAAGGCTCAAACCAGTCACACTCATTTGCAGGAGGGGCTGTGCCCATGGACCCAGCAGTGTAAGCAAACAGGTCTTGGGCTTGGGGAAGGACTGAGTGTTCACTGATGGGACCACTCTGGGGCTGCGAGTCTGGAGTGAAGCCAGAGCCTGGTGCATTGCGTAGACAAGCTTTTCTCTCACCTGGCTGGAGTTTTACAGCTAGTGAGACAGGGCCCCTCTCATTCATCTGACAGGCGGGATTTTGTGATGGAAAAGCTTCAGAAAGCTGCAGGAGATCAACCAGGATGAGCATTACAGCCCCGCTGCCGGGGAAGCTTTCCCAGCCAAAGGGGCCTGTTCTCACACAGCGAGGAGTTGCTTTTCCTGCCCTCACCTACCTGAGCAGGGCTCCCGCTGTCTCGGCATCAATGATTCTGCAGAGCTTTTTGCCTTCTACGTACCTCTGCGACTTCCTCTTCCATTTTAATGACTTCAGATTTTCCACCCAACACCGCAGTTTCCTTCAAAGCCCAGATTTTATAAAGCAGCACCAGCAGTTTCCTCCTCAATCACATCTCTCTCCACTTGCTGGCAGGTCCATTTTCCTTAATGGCTCTTTTCCTGGGAGATGACCAAGTCCACCTAACTGCCAGATAACCAGCTTGAATGGTATTAACAAATTTCCTGGGTTTCCCCCTTTCTTGATACTTTTGGGTTTTTAACATGCATCTCAATATCTCCTCTTCTCCACTTGCAGGTCCATCCCCCCAAGCACAACAGACTCAGCTCATCGTGCCCACACAGCCCAGCCCACAGCTCACACCCCATGATCCCACACTTCACGTCATGTTGGGTTTTTTAGGTGGATGCCCGGAATGGCCTTTAGCACTCCCCAACTTCATTTATGAGCATTTGCAGAGCGGCAAAAGGTGTCTGAAGGCATCTAAATTAATGAAGCCGAGCAGTACTGGAATTTGCTACTGTCCCTTTTCTCTCACCCCTGTTCCTTGTCCACTTGTCCTGAGGTTGTGCAGCTCTGGCTCATCACTGCCTTCAGGCTCCTAGAAGCTGGGAATCCACTAGCAGGGGCTGTAGCATCCCCTCCTCTCCACGGAGGGCACTCGGTCCCACTGTGTGATGCCGCTTTTGTACAGACGTGCCTGGACGCTGTGAAATGGACCCCAAATTTCGAATGTCTGTGTTCTGCTGGGCTGCGAGGCACTGCATTATTCAGACAGACGTACGCAGCACTTGTTCAAGAGGAAGTTTGATTTTAATTTGCACGTAAATTTTGAAAAGCTGTAGAAAGCGGTCTTTTGGGATACACAGAAAGAGATGATTAGAAATGACAATTTAGGTGAGAGGCTCCATGTGGCTTCCATCCGCCTCGCACAGAATCACAGACTTCACCAATTCTGCAAGGTAATATAACGATTCCAGCAAATGTGTCCAACAGCTTAGACACCGTTCTGGCACCAGAGAAGACGTCTCTAAGTCAGACACCTGCTCTACGGTCCCCACAGCTCAGCCTTCTGTCAAGCAGTTACAGTGACAGAGGATCCTCTTTTTGCTAAAATTCCACTTTGGAGCATTCAAAACAGCCGATGTCACCTGCCGAGCAAGGACCCAACCATCTCCTCGTGTGAATCTTCACGTTTGCATCCATAGTGCCCATGCAGAAATGTTCTACCTGGTGTCAGACAGGGCAGCACCTGACTCGTGGCCCCACCAAGACAGCCCAAGAAACCATACTTGGAGGTGCAAACCCTCACCCCTCCCCTCCAGCACCTCCACCTCTGCTGCAGAACCTCTCTGTGAGAAACTGCCCTGCTTAACACACAGCAACTCTTAAAACAAGGCAAGCAGAAGCCTCTCCATCTCTGAGCATGATGTAACAGGGTGGTGAAAATTCATCTATATGGAAAGTTTCCAACACAAGCCCTTCCTAGAGCACTGTCTTGCACATCTTTGCAAGGAGAGCAATAAGGAGCAGTTTGAAAACCCTCCAACCACCCCAGAGCGAGGATCCACCAGCAGAGCCATCCACTTGGGCAGAACAGACTCTCTGAGGCGTTGGTTTCCCCCATTGATGAAGAGGACACCCATTCCTGTGCTGCCACGGCTCCCCAGCCACTCCCAGTCCATCTCCAGTAAGTTGCTCTCCCTCCTCTGTGGTTCCCCAGCCCGGATCCCCTCCCCGGCGCCGGCCCCAGGGAGCACACGGATGCTGAGCCACCACTGAAGAGATGCTGTAAAACATAAATCAGGCTTACGGAGCCAGCTACGTGAACCATAAAAGGAGGCAAAGAAAACCAATTCAGCCAAGGTTTTACGATCCTAGCTTGAGAAAGAAGAGGGGTTTGCTCCCACTTCCTCTGGCATTTCTTTTTATCGCTGTAACGATGCTTTGCTGATTGGAAGAGCCTGCAGAGTTTTAGCCTGGCTTAAAACAAATCCACCTACAGCACCAAGGACACTGACTACCACTGAGAGAGGGTGGAGACAGAGATATTCATCATTTAGTGAAAAGCATATCAAATTTGATAGATCCTAAATTCCTTTTAAAATGACACCGATTAGTCCTAATAGGTGCAGGAGTCTGCATCACACCAGCTCGGCAGCTGAATGTGAAGTCAAATAAATTCCAGTTTAAAATATTCAAATTTTAAATAAAAATTGTAGGGTTTGGAGGGTTTTTTTTGTCTTTCTCTATGCCAAGAACACATTTGACAATCAATTGTGGAATAAGTTAATAAACTCTAACAACTTTAGGGGAAAGAATGCAATAAAAGAATGAAGGACAGCACTTTGGACAGACTGCCGATTTCATACCCTAGGCTGAAAAGAACTAATTTAAGTGCTGTTAATGAAATTATATACAAGTATATCTTATGCCATCATCTAATATACAGCAGTAGCTATGTGATTTCTCACTTTACTGCCTTTATGCTTTATTGGTATCCACTTCACAGCACCTACTGCTTCAAGACGCCACTGTAGGGGCCAAGGCGATGGATGCTGGTGGTAAGACACTGACCCAACCACTACATCAGGCAACCACAACGGGGGAGAAAGGGAAAAATTAATCAGAATAGTATTTTCCAGGGTGAAAAAATCTCATAGCCGTGACAAATCCATTCAGAAGAGCTAAGAAAATGGAAATTAGGGGTAAATATGGGAAGTGGGATAACTGGCTTTTGTGGAACTTCCATCCCAGATTCCCACTGAACATGCTCAGACCTTTGAATTAATTTTTCTTTCTAGCTGGAGGGCCACTAGGAGGGCACAGTAAGACACTCTAGTAGAGAAAATACAGTCCAAGAGAGGTTGACACACATGTTTTTTTAACCTGATGATTCAGAAAGAACCTCTTCCCAAAGCCCCAACAAGAGATCACTCCAGTACGGCGAGAATCTCCTTAGAGCGTTACCTTGAGAAGGGCCCTACATGACAAAGCAAGAAGAGTGGGTCCTTGTGATGGAATAACCAGCTTGAAGTGCATTCAGGTCCCACTGACCCATAGTGAGGGGCATTATAAGGACCTGAAACAAGCCCAAATGCTTCCCCACAAGGCGTTATGGTCAGCGTGGAATTCGTATTAGGGCTTGAGCCTCTTAAGGGAGCCCTTCTACTGGCCACGCACCTATTGAAAACCAACACAATGATCATGCGACAGAACGGGATCATTTTACACTGCAGACGACAGGCGTCTATCAGGCTCCTGGAGTATCTATGAGGGGAGATAAAAGAGGTTTTGTACAGCGTAGCACACCACTACTTACACTCCTGAGCTATTCTAGGTCCTAGAATAAATTTAGCCATGTTTATGCTGCACTTAAGCCTGAATGCAAAAGTATTCTCTTCCCCAAATTTCTGGCCTAATGAGAGAACAATTAAGTCATCTTCCCAGGAGCAAAGCATCACTTACCTGACCTTTTCTTCCAGTGGGAAATACAGCAATCCTCACCACAGTGACGTTCCAGCACTTAAAACATATTTTCCATTACACATCCAAACCAGAACATCTGTAAATCGCATCCTGACAGTACTGAAAAGTACAGTTTGTTCTCAGATTTCTCAGCCACTAAAACCACGTAAACATCTCATGTTTTACCTTTCCACTCTGCTGGCTCCTTTATTTCTATTAGAGGCTCCTGTAATTTAATATTTTTCTAACATATTAATATTTTCCTAAGACAGAGAACTTAGACCATTTTAATCTAGAAATTAATTCCTTTCGGTTTCAAGAGTACTTGGCATTTTGTTCATTAGCACAGAGGTAATCCTCCGTCTGCTGAAAGGTGAAAGTCTCTGCAGAGGTGAAGGCTGCAGAGCTGTTCTTGGGAGAGGAGAACATGAAGCACTTTGTACGAAGAGGCTTGTTAACCAATTTTATCTTCACCCTGAAGTGGCTTATCATGACCTTCTCTCCTCTGAAAAAAGGGATATTTTTTTTGTTGTTACCATAAAGCAATAGGAACATCTCTGCTTATTTGTTTGTTCTTGTAGACATTTACAGTTTGTGAAGATCTGCAGGTACAAAGCGTGGGGGGTGAGGGTGGAAGAAGAGAAAAAAACCCACAGAAAACCCAGAGACCTCCTCCCAGGCTGCAGCCACAGATTAGCCAAGCACAGCAGCGACGTTCGCATCATGGGGCTCAGGTCCATCCCAGTCACTGGGCCCCGCAGAAGGGGTCACGCCACACCCCACCTTTTACACTCCATTCTCCTAAGATCATTTTATCACGCTTAGTCTTGCCACGAGTGTTAACCAGATGGAAAGTGGGCAGGCTGCGGGGCCGAGGGGGCTCTGCACCTCTCCCAACCAGCATCAACCCTCATTCCAACAGACGAAACCTCTGCTGATGCAGATCCAGTGACTGAACAGGTACATGCAGAATATTAAGTACTCCCTCAAAGAGTAAAATATTAATATGGTATACAGTAAAATATATTTGCCTTGTAATTCTGGAAATGCCTGCTGAGACAGCTGAATGTGAGAACTGCTTGATCCTGAATTAAGTCAATTAAAGATGATCTTCTCTTTCCTCAGGGCAGCCCCCCTGCATGGCAGACCAACTCGTGGTGGGTCTCGGCTCCAGCCAGGTCATGCCTGGAGTAGCGTGTTGACTGCTGAGCCTGCAGCTGAAGAGGAGCACAAGGAACTGGGAGAGCCCAGCAGAGGCTTCGAGAGGGTCATGGACTGCCTGCCATTTCAATACCCTCAAACACTTTTGCTCACTGCCCGTCACCTACAGCAGCACCTAAGGATGGAGATGGTAGCTCACACTGCTCTCCTGAGCAGTTAGAGTGGAGTAAGAAGGGTCTTCTGAACTCACACAAAGACTGCGGAATAAAAGCACTGACGTTTTTGGTCCTCGTTTCAGGTGGCCTTCCTCAAAAGCTAAGCAGGAATGAGTTACAACTGCTTCTAGTCTTTTGAGTGTTCAAAACACAATGTCTTGGGTAAAACATTAGCTATGGGACAAGAGACCTCTCGCACGCTGATGCATCAAATCTGGCTTTTTGCTCCTACAACAGAGTGGTCTGAAAGCCTTGGCCCAAAACCAAGCTGGTTTATTTCTCTGCAATTTTCTCGCAGGCAGGCGAGACCCAACTGCTCAAGCTGAGCAGCTCAAGCTGACCACACCGATCAAGAGAAAATGAACTGGACAGCAAAGGTAACTCCTTTGGTGGAGTCAAAAGGTGGTTGACCCAGGGTTACAGAACCGCAAGGCCACTGGCAGCTTGCTGAAGAGCTAGCAGAGGACTAAACAATTACTCTTTCAGAGGAGAGATGGGCACCAAACGTCTGACACCATGCTGCAAGGCAGAGCCCGCAGCGAAATCGTTCTGTGGCCAAGCTGTCAAGCCAGCGGCCCAGCACGTTGACTGGTCCCAGCTGCTGTAAACTAGATTGGTGCCGTGATTCACGCATACATGTGTGTGTTGGGTAGAACGTGAGCCACTGCACACCTGCAAGACATGGTATGTCCATCCTACCAAGTCACAATGGTTTTGATCATACACCACTGCAAGATGTGCTTTGGTTCTATGGATCCCTCCACACATGATTTGTGGTAAATCACAGGAAGTGAACAGCAAATTAAATTTAAAGGAAAAAAATTAAATAAAACTGACTTTCCTTGCAGATAGCGTTTTAAGAAAAGTCTAAAAGACACGTCTTTTGAACTTTAATAGCAGATCAAGTGACCTAAATCTAATACTGTTAACAAAAGGAACAGCATGTGAAGAGATGATGCTTCTGAACTGTTTGAATCTACTGAACCTGTGGATCTGTCACATTCTAGGACAAATCTCCAGTATGCCACAACAAACATAAACGAGCTGTTCTCTTTGGTTAACTTGACACAAACCCCAGGAAAAGAAAGATAATGCAGACAGCCAGAATCATGTCCCTGGTAGTCTCTGTTCTACTGGGCACCACTGCTTTCTGTCAGATCTATGAAGCCAACCCAGGTGAGCTAGAGAACTACACAAGTTAAAAGGCCTTCTGAAGCAGATGATGAAGTGTTGTGGGGAAAAAAAAAAACTGTAATGAAAGCAACTTTAAATAGAACATCTGTTCTTTTTAGCTCCATGGTTCTTCAAGTTGTTTTCACCAAGTACAAGCTATGGATATGAGTAAGAAAAAAAACAGTTCCTAAACAAGGGAACCCGATAATCCAAATCTGTAGGCTTCTCCAGGTACTTGTATTTAAACAACACACCCTTAAACTATAACAACAGTGCCTCAAAAGTATGGAAGTGACAAGATGGCTTTGTCACTGAAAAACTACTTCCCTAATCCACACTAGGTTTTGTAGAGCACTTAAATTCCTGGTTGTAATGGAAGACTTCAGTCTAAAAACCACCCCAAAAATGTACTTTTCAAGATGCAGAAGATAATGAGCCAGCAACAGAAATAATGAAAAGACATGTTTTGTCAGTTGATAGGTAGGAACAGCTGTCTAAAGGACAGTTCAGTATTTTAAGATGAAAAATACGAAAAGCAAGCTAAATACAAGATATGCCATATCTTGCATGCAATATGAAAAACAAGTGGATGTGGTTTGCTTTTTTGCTCTTGGTGGAGGTTCAGCTGTCTAAAAAAAAGGAAACAGAACAGAATACAAACCTGTGAAAAAGTCACAAAAGATCCGTGCGTACATCATTCAAGAACTGTGGTTTAACTGCTATTTAAAAAGTGACAACAAATTGCATGGCTTCCTGGAATGGCCATATGGTGTGTTAAGAAAGGGGTTTCACATGGAGCTGCCAACATAGAACTCAGGCTGAAGCCTTCTATCTGACAAATAATCAGGCTGAGCAGGGCAAGATCAGAAGGCTGGAATGAAGCCCCATCACACGTACAGGTCTGAGCCAACCCAACCACTGACTGCATTAACTACTGCACAGTGTTCACATCAATTCCCAAGGAACCACTCTCCCACAATGCCTGTTGACAGACGTTACAGGCAATTTTGAGAGAAAGGTGCACAGGAAAAAATTTAAGTTCAGGTCAAATACATTTAATAAGCAGTCTAGAAAAAAGTTAAATAGGCACAAGGACACACTCCCCCCTGAAATTGTGACTAATCGGTCACAACTGTATTGAGGGGTGGTGAGAAAAGAAGGAAGGAGGAGGGGGAAAAAGAAAAGGCTTTCTCAAAGGCAGTCTTAGAGAATGGAAAGAAACAGGATGTTGGTTACTTATTCAAGAGAGCATTCTAGGTACGTCCACAGCCTGGCAAACGTGAAACAAACCACCACTGTTTGCATCAATCCAACCTGCTTGTTACCCACCTCAACACAAGGACCTGTCAGGACCAAACTAATTAATCCATTTCTCCAAAACCTTACTTGAATGCTTTCATGAAGTTAACAACCACCTTCACTTCCTTTCCTGACTTGAAATGTTCCAGGACCCCTAGAGATTTCATCATTTTGATTTACAGTTTACTGTTTTGGGGTTTTTTTATTAGCTCTTCCAAAAGTGCAGAATTCAAGCTGTTTCCACAGCTGAACATAGATTTCAATTTTAAAACTGGTAGCTGCAGCTTTTTCTTGGACAAAAATAGTAATATAGGCAAAACATAATCAGCTTTTTTTTCCTCTTTTCCCATCAAAAAATACTTGGAAAAGCCTAGCAGAAATAACACAATCAGTTTTGGGAAGCATGATTACATTACGAAGAACCATAAGTTTTCTCTAGTAGAATGCAAGTTTGCATGCAGGGTGCTGCCAGACAATACAACACATTCAGGATCATTTTAGAGGGGAAAGTTATCACTTCTTAGCACTGTACTGCCACTATAGATTACACCTATGAAATCTTGCAACAGCTACAAAAAATGCATTAAAATAAGCAATTGAATCCTTAGTCAGAAGGCATTCATTTTCAAAGAACCTGTAACAACTCAAAGTTTAGCTGTTGAAAACTTAAAAAAAATATTAAAATTTAATCGAAGAAATACACTGAAGAAAGCTCAGCAACGTGAAGAAGGGATACAGGACAGAAAGACAACCAAGGAAAATGAGAAGCACAACTGACATGGAGTTGTTACTTTTTTAAATAGAATTATAGAGCAGTATCGTCCTACATTACCTTGTTTTCCGCATCATCATCCACCTCCTACAAAGAGATGATCCTTTCTGGGTGCCAATAAATACCAGGAAGTAAACAATCTCAGCACTAGAGATAGCTTAGGATTATGAAAACTGAGGGAATGGCATAAACTATGTTTCAGAATCATGAACTGATTAAAAAAAATTAAATTAAAAGTAGAAATGAGTATATGTTCAAAGAAGTAATTCTGAAGCACTAATTTACAACTTTGACAAATGCTCAAGTCCATGACGTTCACCAGGCTAGTAAAAAAATGGTAGCTATAGATTGAAAAGCAGCACAACACTATTGTGAATCAAAGCGTCTCAAAAAACTTAAGGTTTTTTATGGGTAGAAGTTAAGAGTGTTGGCACCCTACAATCCCATGCTAGGACAAGCGTATGTGTAAATTGCCATGAAAACAGAGAGGAGTAAATTTTACAAGGGCAATTCTTCAGTTACACTGAGATTAAAGATGGGGACTTACTGCCTGTAACAAGCTACAGGAATCGGCACCACACCGTCCGAAGGAAAAAACCAAACAAACAACAGCAATCGCTATCTTCTTATATATTGTCTTTGGTTGTTTAATATCAAGAAATACTTGTTACAGAATATGTGAAGACTATTCCTTTGAATTTCATTCTATGTCAGGATCTTCTCTGTGGCCTCTTTGGCAAACTAGAGGACAGGCTTTAATTTCTCTGAATTGTTGTTTTCTACATTTTTATCATATCTCTTCAAAACTTGAATTTCTTCCATTTACAGGCTTCTGTACCAAAAATGTTGTAACTAGAACAGACTTTACGTTGTATAGCAAAGGAATTTTGCTTGTGTTATAAACTTAGAACCCACTAAAAACATTTTTCACAAGATACTATTGAACTTACAGCAGGATTTAGAGACAGGAATGAACATCTGTAATAATAATAATTTTTTTTTAAAAAACATCCAAAGATACATTAGCAAGGATTAGAAGCGTTCGAAGACTTTTAAATGACTACTTTAAAAAGCCTTGTAACAGAAAGGAGTTTAAGACACAGCCAGAGCTGCTCAGTAGTTGTGCAGGGGGGGATGGGAGGAGATGAGGTGTTTATTAGGGTTTCTCCCCTCAATTCCTTGCCGTGTTGCCAATTAAGCTCAGAATGTTGTTATCAGCAGGTATATAATAAACGTAAGAAATGAAAGTAGCATACACTTTTAGTGGTAGCTCAATTGGACTGTACACAATATCTCCAATGTCTGAACCAAAAGCATTTTGAATAACATCAGATAGAAGTTAACAGGAAAAGGAAACCAACAGAAAGGCTATTGATACACATTTAGAAAATGTAACACAAAATAATTAAGCATTGATTTCTTGGCATTTAAAAGTTCTATACAAATTTTAAAAATTTTATTTGCAGGTACTAACCTCTCAAAAAGCTCACTCTGTATATACACTAATTCTTTTAACAAGTTCATCTCAAATTAAATCATATTTAAAACAATCATGATTGCATTAACTTTTCTACTTTAAATTATTACCCAATTAGTGCTTTATTCACATTTTAAAAACTTGTACAATTTATTACAAATATAAAACAGTGCAGTTTTCCATACATTATCCCAACTCTGAGACAAACACTTAAAAGACATGGAAAAAGATTTTGATTTCTATAAACATAACATTTGCATTACTCATACCCCTTTCTTCACTGTCCTCCCCTAACCCCGATTTAAAAAGATCAAACATACAACATACTGTAGGTTTATTTTTATTCAAAAAGTTACTGTCTCAAGACATAAATACAAATCAGAAAACAGTACAATTAGGACAATAGAATGTGGAGGACAACAGGTTAAGGTAAATATATAAAACATTTTTAGCTGGTTGAAAACAAAGCCGTAAGAACTGCTTTCACAAAGAAACACTCCTTCAAGAGTAAGAAAAATCAACTTAAGTTTAAAATCATATATACAGTCCTCTCAGCAGTTCTATTAAATGCAGTGGTGTGAAAAACAATATAGGCAGTACTTTTAGACATGAGAGTATTTATTTATGTAAAATGAGTTAGGCAGATCTAGTTTTGAGTTTGTTGTTAACCCATGACTTAGTAAAATAATTATATTTTATCATGATCCTTTAGATAATCTATGGTTTTTGGCTACCACAGCCGAATGTTTAATTTCTGAGTCTAAAAAACAGGAAGCCTTTTTGTATTCACCCATTTGGGGAGGTTCTTGTATTGCAAGCATATTAAGGCATGGAATGATTAAAATAATATACCTCAAGAACTGAGAGACAACTGACAAAAAATATACATATGTAATATAAGTTAATATTTCCTTTAAAATGATGTCTAGCTGCCTAAGCCTTGCAAAATGAGTTGATGTCAAAATGGCATAGATCCACTTTCTGTTTTAGACCAAATTTAATTTATTTGTGAATGGACACAAAATGAAGTTTAAAGCTTAGCTTTCAAAGAATATTATGGGTTGTTTATGAATTTCTATTATCCAATCTAATTTACATACAGAGGAAATGTACTGTAACCTGTTAGAAGTATCTTTAACCTGAAGACTGCTTGCAAAGACAGATAGATAAAACAATATAAAATACAAATTTAAAAATCATTTTTAAAGCATGAATTCTCATGCTCTTCTATTTTTAAACATTGTTAAACTTTCAATATATTTCTGAAACCTCATAATTTTAAGTTGGAATTTAAAAGTAAGAAAAAACTAAACAAACTGCGCAATTATAAAATCAGCACCAATTTATATATATATATAATTTTATTTAAAATTTAGATCCCTATTCCCACACTCTAATAAGCTGTATAATTTTTGTTTAGAATTTTTCTGCAAACATACTACAATAAGCTTCTTTTATTTGGAGACAAAATACAGTGGCACTACTGGAAGGAATTTCACAACATTACATTTTTCTTAAAGGACAAGCAAACTTTCAGGGTTGGTAATGGGCAAGCATGACTGAGATCTGTTACTTCGTTGTAGTTCATAGTTTATGCACTTTTCTGAGAAGGCGAGCATGAAGCTTTCAGAATAAAAGTGTGTTTTAGATTAATAAAGCTGTTAAAATTCTGCTTTATGTAATTTTTTTCCCCATGATTAATTAATACAAACCTTCTGTTGCTGAAGTTTGCATTTAATTTAAAATACCGACACTCTTCTGGTTCTATCACTGAGAAAACCAATTCGCCTGTTACTTCAGTTCAAGGATGTAAACAGCAATCCAGCAGAGCTCATGATTATTTAGTATAGCCAGCAAACGTATAGAGAGGGGCTCAAATCTGTACCAAACACCTCTCAGACTGTTAGATTAAAACTCAGAGGGAATACTTCTTATGATCCAGAAATAAACTGATAACACATAAATAAAATATTGAAATTTTTTCCCAACAAAAAGTGTAGCTTATCCTCAAATTGTTTACTTGTCCTTTACATTTCTTTTTTTTCAGGCAAACAAAACTGCCCCTTCAATGCACTTGATCTTGAAAGCATGTCATTCTCCTTAGAGAAAAATCTGTTCAGAATTTCACTGTATCTATCACAATTTTGTATTGAAAAACTTCCTCTTCCACTTAGAAAATGACTTCACCACTGATTTATTTGCTGCTCTGGTATTAAAACATTGACACCCCAAGAACCTAAAAAAAAAGTTAGAAATGGTGTCAATTTGTAGTCTACTACACATTTAACAAAACAAAGCAATCAGTATATGATTTAAGATTAAGACACTTCAAGATATGTTAAGGCATTATAAGTTTATTTCTCTTCCAAACCAAATCAACCACACTTCTGATTTTATGTAATACTATGAAAAGGGCACCTCATTCATTAGGAAGTATTTTTCCCACATTTGAAATTAACTACACCAGTAGGAATGTGATAAAGACTGTGCTTTAATTATTTTAGGTATTAATTGCAAAATAATTTTTAGTTAGTTGCTTAACTTACAAATTCTTTGACAATGGCATTCTACAGGCCTTCACTTCAAACCAAGTGTGTAGCTTCCAGCAGCTAAGCCTGGGACAAACCACTCTGTATGCTGGCTGCTGCTGTGTCTGTGTTCATAAAAACAACAGGCAAGCTCGCAGCAGCTAGCCAGGGCGCAAACTTAATATTTCCCATTAAATATATCAACTCTTGTCAGGAAGACAGTGAAAAATCAAACAATAATCAGGTAAAAATCAAATTACTGTCCTCCAGGAGACTGTGTGATTAAGTGAAGAAAAAGCTTTCCTGCAATGGAGAATCTGCTTCCACTTCCAATATGGGAGCAAGTCATATAGTCTTCTATGCCAATTAAAGTAGGTATTGCCGCTGAGATGCAAAGGAAAACCCCAATCCAGAGATCTAGATCCTGTGACTGTCCTAGCTTTTATAGGACTTCATAAAATCAGAAAGTGCCACAGGAGACTTCATGTTCTTGAACCTTAACACTGCTGTTCACATTTATCTGTTTACAGACTGATTTTTACTGTTCTTGGTATTAAATTCAGTTTCGATGCATCATACAATACAGCACACTAAGATAAAACTGCCTCTGGTGCCAGCAATAACTGGACATATCAGAAAGTGAGAAGACAAGACTAAAATTTTCATCATAAACAATGTGCATTTGAAAAAATGAAATAGCTTTATTATGTCTGGGTCTATGTAAAAAGTGCAACAAACTCCCAGGACAATGGGCCTCTGAAATAAATTATATGAATAAAGCAAGTTAACTTTACTCAGAGAAGGGTTTTTGCATTTATGAAACTGGTTTTTTGCATTTAAAATATCAACTGATAAATTCAGCTCTGATTTAATACGGATTCATCTTGTCTCCTAAACTCCAGAGCCTTCCCCATCTAGACGGCTGAATTCATTTCAGCAGGGTTTATGCTAAAGAGCAGCTGCGTTCTGTGATGCAACCGTTTTCTGCAGTCCTGCTTCCAGAATCCCCACCCTTGCTGTGTCCTGTCTGGCAGAAAGGTTTACTAGCTGGTACCCCCGTGCCCACGGAGCACCCCGCTCCCTCCTTGCAGAAGCGCATCTGTTCCGCTGGCAGATGGGAGCCGGCCACCACTCCGTAAGCTTGCAGAGCGATGCAGCTGTAGCCGGCTGCCATCCTGCGGTGCTGCTCCCACAGTGCAGCCAGGGAGCGCCTGGCAAAGCCCGGGCTCACGTGGGGCGATGACTGAGAAATATAAAGTCAGAGGAAAGAAACCTAGCTAACAGTAAACCTACTGAAACTATTCTTAATTAGGTTTGGAAACCGAAAAGCTGAACAGTTTCTGAATGAAATGCACCTGTTAAAGACCAAATTTTCAGCATCGCTGGATTGAAAAAAAATGACCGGCATTTCACAGATCAATCAATTGAAAGTCAGGAAGAGGAGGGCAAGAACTATTTTAAAACAGAACATCAGAAAACAGGTGGTTTACTTTCTTGGTGCTACTTCAAGAATAGAACGCACAACAGGTAGATGCACAACCTAATCTGATTCATCATTACTAAAGCAAAGGCCTACTGGTACAAAATATATGGATTAGCATTTTAAACAGTATTTGACTTCTTTCTCCCATAACAGGAACAAGTTCACGCTGCAACAATACTGTAAAAAAACCACATAACCGTCTTCCAAATTCCACCAAGCTGTCCAAGTTTCCCAGGAAGCCTTGTTGTACTGTCCTCTGCTGGCTGGCTGCAGCTTGTTATTTCCAGTGTAATTTTCTACCAGCTACGCAAGGTCAAAAATGGCTGCATACATTACAAGTGGTTCAAGACAGAAGGAATCCCTCATGCAGATTTTTAAAAGAATAGAGACTGCAGATTTATCAAGTCGGAAAAAAGGGCAACTGCAAGCAGAAACTACAGACTTCAGATGTTTTGGACCTAAAACTTCATATGGAAAGAAAAAATACCTCTCATCTCTATAAACAGGTATCTGCATTATCTCTATTATCTATTTTCTCCATTATCTTACTTATGCACAAAATAAATATGCCAATTTAAAAAAAAAAAAAAGCCTAATCCGCAAACCACCCAATGCTGACAATTGGCAATGACACAGTCACCCAGCTAAGCTCATTCTTTAGTATGGTGTATGCACAACTGATTTTTTTTTTTAAAAGCTCTTAGCTACCAGCTTCTGCAATCATCTTTCCCACACTAGATGTGTATTCTTCACAGATTGAAAGGCTTTTGATTTTTACATAACTACATACAAAGTATTAAGAACAAAAGTCCTATAAACTTGCAAAGAATACTGACTACCTTAGAATTTATGAAGCCGAATTACAGCATAAAATATTTCACTGACTGTACCAGTCTGCCAAAATAAGCTAATGAAGACAACCTAAAGATTGCTTTCTTTCCTTTCAAAATTTGAGGAGTATGGTAACCTGATTTTATAGTATTTTCCTCTTATGTAAGTTAACCTACCGATTCATCCATGATTGAAGCGGGGTCAAAGAAATCTGGTTTTAGTTCCGTTCTTTCTCTCCTGTTCTTTGATGGTGGCTTTAGAAAGCAAGCAAATAAACATGTTAACTGTAACATCTGAAAAAACCCAGTTTTTCAACTGTTATAAACGAATCTCAGCTTTCAAGGGGTAAGAATTTACTGGGATAAATGTTCATCTCTCACATTATTGCTACAGGAAGTGTTGCTTTTTGTGTGGCAGTTTGAACAGATGGCACTTGCATACAGATAATGGCACAGCCATTTAAGAATGCAGAGATCAACAAGAATGATTCTTCTGTTTCACCAAAAGGAATATTTGATTCAAAGACCTTATTTAAAAGCAGAAATAGAAAATCCCAAATCCACTAAAAAGACAACCAAATTTCTTACTAGGTCTATGTCCATGGTGTCAAAATCCATGCCTTCATTGAGATCTTCAATCCGCCCTTCTGATGACATCATCACATCTTCAACAATTGGCTCTTCATCATCTTCCATTAGACTTGTACCACGTCGACTGAAACGAGAAAGCATAAATTTTAGCACTAAATCAAGTCAAGTTTTATCTGAATGCTTAGAAAGCTAATATTCAGTAAGGAACTGCCAAAAGATGGTAATTCCATTAGATAGAAAATAAAGTAAATAAATGCATAACAATTATTAAAGAAGGCTGGTATTTAGCCAGACAGAAGATACTAAGAGAGTGAGGGAGAAAGACTAACGAAGATCAACTTGTGAAACTTTGTGATACATCTCTAAATGGGTATCCCAAGATGTTGTGGAAATTGACAGGAGATGAAAAAACACATCTAATTCAGAGATGTCAATGCAAGCGTTTATGCTCAACTGAGAAATAACATAAATTTTGCCTCTTAAAGAAAAACTTTTCCTGTCTTACGACAAGGCAAGGAAGAGTGATTTAGTGATACACTGCATGCCTAAATCCCTTTTCAGATATTCCCAAATAGTCTTTCATCCTCTTTCCTCCCAAATTCTACAAGCAACAATCAGACCTTATGAGAAACTTAAGGAGTGAGGATAACTAAACTATGTTAGTGTCACTATGTTACCGTGTTACAAGAAATAATGGTATTGAATTTATACTTCTCTCGTACTTCTCTTCTATAGAAACATAGCCTTCCTTAAAGCAGAAAGCTTCTAAAGCTGTCCTTCCCCTCCCTCAAGTTTAACTAGCTCTAGACCATAATTTCACTAGCATTCTTGTCAAAATGGACATGCAACTAACAATAAAATAAAGGACACCACAGTAAGAATGTATGACCTCTGAAGGCCAACATTCATTTAAGAAACATTAGACTGTCTTCACCTTCCTTCACATGTGTTTGGGTTAGGAAGTTCTACAAAAACTGGTACTACAGAATTCCTCTCAACATTGGTGTCAGTTTAGGTCAGGCAAAATCTGCATTAATTACAGAAATGCTGGAGACAGTTTCTTTAAAAGCAATAGTTTGGGGTTTTTTTAAACAAAAAAGCAGCTGAACTCTGAAGTCAAAAGGAGAAAAACAGGAGAAAAACTGAATGGAAACTTTCTGCTTCACACATTGCACATCTATTTTAAAGTGTATTTCAGTTCTAAAAATGATTCCGCAGTTAGGAATACATTATGGCGTTACTTACACATGTTGCACTGATTATATGTATCTGCTAGGTAGGATTCAATTCAACAACCAGTTCCTGTTATTACAAAGCTCACTACTATTTAATTTTTCTAGAACTTAGGTTCAAAAATAAGAAAGAAGTCAAACTGATCTATTCTGCTAAAAGCATCACCATGCACTTTGACCAGTGCTTTTCTAAGTCAAATTAAAATTGTAAGACACTGAAGAACGCTACCGAAGAACTAGAACATATATCCCTCTTAGAACGTACAGGAGTAACATTGCATTTAATAAACCCTTCCCAAACCAGTGAAGGAACATTTCACTCACATAGCGTGTTGCAGGTTGCTTCTCAGCTTGACATAGTTCATCGCTGCCCTCTCCTGTTGTTGTCGCGCGGCTTCTTCCTGTTGCCTTTGAGCCAACATCCACGTTACTTGCGTGCTTAAAAAGACCATTATTCTATTTTAAACACAAACTGGTTTTGTGTATGAACACAAACACAAAGCAGACCTATTCATCTACGTACTTGTAATCGAGTGGAGCTTGGTGGTGTTCAGGCTGCATAGGATAGACACCCATATAACTTTCTTCAGGTCGCAATCTCTTGGGCTCCCTCATTATTGTGGAAGTTAGCTGAGGTGTCTGCATCATGACTGGTGTGTGCATTGTCTGCTCCCTGTTCAGCCACATACTGTCACTACTGCTGCTTTCTTCAGCTTGAATGAAACACAAGACATCAGTAACTCTTTTCAAGCTAGTCTAAAACTGAACATTCAAACATGACTTAAATACATGTACTCTCCACTACTGAGAATCAATTTCTTTACCCTTTGCCACAGCCTTACAAGGGCCCCATAGCCCTGGATTCTATAACCACTGGCTGGACTATTTAAAACACTTTTATACCCTGCCACTTAATGCAGTGTAGTGCCTTTATTTCCTTTTGTGAATCAGTGTTATGTTATTCAGATTCTTCAAACGAGTAGTTTTCTAAGACCTATATATATGCACAGAAGTTATTCCATTTAAAAAAATAAAAAACCTTAAAGCATATGAACTCACTCAAAGTAACAAACAGCATCTGACATGCGGTTCACGTGAATATCTACTTCAGAAAATTTTAAGATAAGGAAAGTTCTACCTACCTTCAGGTACTTTCCGTTTCCCTGTTGCTGGCTTTGTCTTCTTATTTCTTACTGTAGATCCTCGACTACTAATTCCACTAATCACTGACATAGTATCATCATCCCCACCAGCTAACAGAGAGTTTCTGTACGACATAAGAGGAAGCCACACATCTTCTCTTCGTAGAGACATCTGAAAGGTCATAAACTTCTCCAAGTAAACATACCTTTAAATGGAAAAAATAATATAAAGATGCAGAACATCTGTAACAAAATGTTAACATATCAAGATAAGTAATTACTGAAATGAACACCCAATGCTCCTCATCTCCTTAACAAAAAGGTCTCACAACAGGAAACCCAGAATATAGTACCTGACCATCCACCACAAAATAAGAATAACAAGGGTAAATAGGATTTACCCTTTGTGATTATACTTCACTGCATTAAGTGTAAAATTATCTTAATATGCCAAGGATTCCACTTCAGATGAATGCAATACATCTACTAAATATGTGTTTATTCAAATGCATGTCTTCTACAGTTATCATTACAAATATTAAAAATATTAAGAAAATACTTACACTGTTCTTTTGTCTTGTCTGAGAAGTTTGGAGGAGAACTCACTCAGAATATCAAGAAATGCCAAATTTAACGGTGGGTGGCTCTCACCTTGTGGATTAGGCTCCTTAAAAGCGAATTCTATGCCATCCCTAAGAAAAAGTTAAAAATTAAGTCACATAAAGCACAAAATATAAGAAAAAGTTTTAAGCACTGGGAGCTGTCAAAACTGAAAGCCTTTCCTCTGCATCAAAATGCAGTAGTTCAATGTGTCCACATTCTCACAAAAAAGTGAACACTATTCATAATTTGAATCTGGACCCTTTCTACCATACCTCTTATTTCAAGTTTTCTGCATGACCACCACTAACAGTGAAGTGGATTACATCTTACTGTTACAGACAAGACATTAAAAATGCTTTGCATGATAGCATCAACACTGCTATCATTTATGGGCTTTTACAATGATGCCAAAGACAATGTTATTTAGCATTTCAGTTTAATTCTAAACCAAAACTACAACAATCTGATAATTTACAAACGGGATATATAGTCTCTAGTGCTGATGTGTTTTGCATTAGCAAATTGATTTTGAAAGACTGAAGAGATGTTTTACTATTAGTCAAGAAGTGTTTACAAAAAGGGAAGTAATACAAAAGCATGCAATTACTTGTGTAACATAGCAATAGCTTCTCTTGTTTTCAACTGATCCAGTCCAAATGTTAAAGCAAAACGTCGAGCAAGTTCCTTTATGCCACTGAATGTTGGTGAAGATCTGTCAAAATTATAACCATTTTCTTGAATCATTTCATTGAAAAGCTGTAAGAAATGAAAGGGGAGATTTTCATTTATTAGAAGATTATGCTAAACTAATCAACACAGAGCTATATTTCATTTTAAAAGTTTTTTCTACAGCTTTTTTTAAATTAATTTGATAACCCCAAAAGACAAGCATGAAGGTTTAGGAAAGCCAAGTCAAGGCTATCCCTGAACAGTCTGCACTTCAGAGTTCATCCTTGAAATGCAGTGTCCGAGCACACAAAGCGTAAATATGTTGGATAACAGATTGCAGCACTTCCCTCTATGAGGTGTTCTACAGTTCAGAATATTAAAAATTAGTAGGATTCCAAAATACATACGTGAACAGAGAAGAAATAAATGGGGTAAATTCTCAACTGGTCTTTACTATTACAGTTTGTCAAACTACTACTTTCTAATTATCTTTTTTTCACCTTTCCAAAACACAGAGAATAATGAAGAAATTTTAAAATGGAAACAGGTCTACAGGGAAGTTGCTGAAGACAGCAGAAACATTGCCCCTGAGGATTAGACTTTTAACTATTCATCAACAGCTGGCAAAGCTGAACATCCTGAACTTTACAATCTCATGCTTTGACCAATCCTTTTCTCAGCTTACTGAATTTGACTGTAATTCCTTTCAATTAAAACAAATTAACAACAGTTTTTCTATTATTTTCTGATTTTGTGTAACACACACATTCTTCACAGTCTCATATAACACAGAATAAACCAAATCCAGACTTACTAGAGCTATAAACATTAACTTTTCATTTATATAAATGCTTTGGCCCATAGCTTCATACTTCCAGTTTATGTTGGTGCAGCTCACTGGCTCTTACTTACTTTATCCACTATCACACGTAGTATTTATTTTATGGTTAGTTTCTTTTTTAAGATGTTTTCCTAGAAAACAAGCGCTAATTTCACATTTAACTTAACAGGTGTTCTTCTATTTTCGTTGTTTGTTTTACAGTACTTGGGTTTCCTCATGTTACTCTTATTGTCATAGCGGGGTTGCGTAACTACCTCTCTACTATGTGCAAAACTGCACTTAGTACATTCACTTCCCCTGTCTCCCCTTTACAATATAAAGGGCCAGTTATTCATTAGACAGAAAAGGCTAATAAGGATAGCATTTACTCAATACAACAAAAGTTTGTCAACTCTGGTGAAAAGTCAGCAAAAACTGTAGAACTTGGTATTTAGTTGCATATTTTATATTGCAGTTTCACCAGCTACTTAAAGTCGTGTTGCTACCAAAAGGTAAAGCCTTATCCTCCCTTGCATTAGCAATATCCATACAGATACACCAGCTTAAGGTCTTCATTAAGGACCTTGATTAGTTCTCAACCAGTATCAGTGATTCATATACACTATGTGGCTCTATGGCTGCTAGTACTGACGAAGAGGGGTGTGGAAACAGAGGACAAGTTGGGGTGCATTTTTCCTTTCAACAACAGCAGAGATCTATATACAGTGGTTTGCAGAGATAAGACTTTATTGTTCTGATCCTGTAAATAAGATTCATGCAGATGGTTCATGTGAACAGATGAATCCAATTCTGACCTCCACTGAATTCATCAGGTCTCCACACAAACAAGCTCATTTATTGAAGAGAGCATTAAATCATGTTTTAATTTCAAAGATGGGTGAAGTCCCTACCAAACATTAAGAAATACCGAATTACTAAAACTTCCCATTACTTCTCAGTATAGTTTATAAAAACAAATAGAACAAAACACACACACAAAAACACACCACAAAACAAAAGCACAAAGCAAAACAAAAACCCTAAACACAAACAAAACCACAAAACCCCACCACGGAGGCTGGATGTGTTTTCCCTTGTTTACCTGCTCATGGCAGGTAAACTACAAATTCCATAACACATTTCTGAATACCTGACTCAGGCCACTGTTCCAGAGTTAAGAAGGTACCACAGAGTCATATTCACTTTGTATTTATTGGATTCCCACATACCAAATACTGTGCTACGGAAAGTGTAAGTATAAGAAGACTTATGGCAGTTTTTTGAATAGCTGCAGAAAATGTGTCTCTATTTAGACCTTACGTAAGAAATTCTTCATCAACACCTCACACTAGCTATTAAACAACAGGATGTGATCAACAGTACGGAATTTCATGCATAAAAATATTGTAAATTATTCTTACCTGCTGCAAGCTAAGAATAAGTGTTTTAGCACATTGGATTTTGTCTATCTGTCTTGTTTTACTCATCGTTTCTTTAATAATATCACCATAGTCATTGTAATACTAGGACAAAAAAGAAAATAAAAGGTTAACTTTTGATTTTAGTAGAAAACATTACTACTGAACTACTAAATTCTTCAGAAAACAACATGTAGGATTTGCTATTTGAAAGAAATGTTCGAGTATTTTTATAAGGAAAACATGTAACATGTTCATGATTACACCATCAAAAAAGATATCCTTATAGACCTCCAAAATGATGAAAAATACAGATCAGAAAGAGCACATCCACTTTTTTCATTCTTGTAATCAGTATTACTTCAGAGGCAGAATGACCTATTTATCTTCAAGGCACGACACATTTGTTAGTGACGTGTTCACCCCTTCAGGGTACAAGATTAAATTCTAACCTTTTTAGTAACTCCTTTAACTGTGGTGTGCAGTTTTCCCTTTTCTCCTCTGAAAGTAAGCACTTATAGATAGCTACATAGCCATGATTTTTCCAATGAAGACAGCTGCCTGTTCAGTTTTTTAAGTATTTCAGGTTTGATAAAGACCCAGTAAGTTATTTAGAGATTCAAAATATATGTAGGACACTCAGACAAAAGCAGGCTGCCCAAATTTTAATTTTTTTAAGATAATCACCAAGGAGTAAAGCTTTATCACATTCACAAAATGAGAACTTGTATTACTGTGCAGCTGTGAATCCCAGGAGCCAAGAAGGTTTTTTTATATTTAAGTAAGATAGAAACAGATATAAAGACAACATTGCTGGGGGAGCACACAGTTGGTAGGTAGAACTCACAGAACATATTTTTTTCTCTTCTACAAAGTTTGAACTGAAATTATTTGTTGAAGCTAGACATCATGGAGTTGTCCTGTGTGAGAAGATTCTCCAGAGGCCTGCTAAACTAATAACTAAATTAAAAATACACTATCAATCAGGATAAGAAAATAAATCTATTAAAAACAGAGTAAAAATAATTATCAGGTTTCCTTCCTCCCTCCCTGCTACCCAACACACTGGTTTCACAGCTCCCTTCTCAGTCATTGTTTACCTTCTTATGGAAAAAGAACTTTAAAGCGCCTACAAACTACCAAGTCTTCACACTCTGAATCTGTAGCCTTGCTAGGTAAAAAAAAAAAAAATAACGATAAAAAGCCCCACAGTTACTGTATTCTAGTAGTCATATGAATTATCACTACTAGGCTTCAAATTTACCTTCATATATTGCTTGAAAATGTCCGCAGCTGTGTTCATTTCCACCACAGTATATACAATGAGTTTACAGAAAGCTGCAAGCAGATTTCTTCTTTTGTGCAATGCTTCAATTTTGCTAGCTTCATCATCCTGTTGTCCATCTAGAAAGAGTTCAGAACATGAACACTGTCAGGTTTCAGTACTTCATATCTAAGCACTGATATACAAAGTGATGTGGGCTGATGATTAGGATTCAGAAAAACAAATCTCAGTTCTGGCAGCACCGCATTTCATTACCTACTGACAAGTCACTTTTCCTGATACAGACATATGTAACTGTGCGAATTAAATCAAACCCCTAACCATGATTATCCTATGTCCCCAAAACATAAAATGCTTTAATCACAGAAAAGTTTGAGTTGGAAGGGACCCTAAAGACCACTTAATTCCAATACCCTGCCATGGCTACCCCCCGACATCAGCTGCTAACATTTAAAAGGCAAACCTACTTTTATGTCCATGCACACCTCCCAATGCCAGAAAAGAAGAAAATAAAAACACAAAAAACATAAAAACCCAAGTGCATTAGTTAGAAAGCAAAAAATAAAAGGAAATGGAAGTTTTCTACAAACCTGCACTATTATTATCATCATCCTGATCAATGAAGACATGATCTAAAATAAAACTGAGTAGTTCGGATTGCAGTGAAGAATCAGGAGTGTAAACAAGTGGCTCCAACATGTCACGTCCTCCTGTCATAATCTGATGACTGAAGATCATCAACACATCACATAGAATTGTGAATGCCTATTAAAAAGAAACCTTAGTAAATATTTGCTCCGTAATTGGATTTTATTTAGAATAACATGTTCCCACTTAACAAAATAGTTAGAGGCCAATGAGGTACACAAGCCATTTAAGTCCTAATCAACTACACAGGCCAGCTGGAAGTCACAATATGTACAGCTTCTTACAGGAGTTCTTATCAACACTGGTTCTCCAAATATTGCACAAAGTCAATTAAATATTAAAACATTGTGAGATTAACAAATGAGCAGCCTGAAATTCTGCCCAATGCGTACTACATTAGGTCACAAGAAAACTCCGCGTACACCACTCACGGTACAGTTTGCCATTTTCTTTCTTTTTTTGAAAATGGCTTCAATCACATTTGTAAAACATCTAACAGCTGAGGTCATTCAATCCCTCTAAATCATAAATGATGTCTTGCTTCCAAAAAAGCAACCATCTCTTCATTTTGGTGGCTAACTCGGGCATCTGACATGAGCTATAAATGTCTGTACTCCGCCTTCCCTGAAAGTTCCAACATATCAACACCTGGACTGACATTCTTCAAACTCACAGACCAAGGCAACACACTACTTAGTGTTGCATTTCATCTCTTTGACTCTAATCTCTTAAGTACTTCCATTTTAATGGAAAGATCTGTTCTCTAACTCCTCGAAGCAAACATTACTAATTTCCTGGTCACAGGAATACTTGTGGTCCTCTGAAGTCCCTTGTGCCCTTTTCATGATATTACAGAAGGAAAGCAGAAGTGTGGCTATTGTACCGTACATGACAGAGGCAGTTCTAGAGCATTTGCCCAAGACTGCGAGTTAAGCAGCCTTTTAAAAAGACCTACTCAGAGCTTCAGTAATTTTTGTAGCTCACACTTTCACACTCTACACCTTGTGATTTTGACACTAGACAGCTCTCCAACACAGGATGTGCCTATTCAGTTCCAGGAATATTCTTGTTACAGCAAATTTCACAAACTGCAGCTGTGTGATTCAGTGGACCAGACCTTCAACTTCAAGCTCAAGCAGGTTATTATTACGTTTAGCAGCAAAAAACCTCCTGTTTTTCTATTTGTTTAATTAAAAAACATACCCAGAAGATAGTTTCGTCCTTCCCCCATAAAGAGATGGGGTTTGTCCCCCAGTAATTTTAACATTGTAAGGGTTGTTAATGGCATTTACTTAGAATTGATCCTGCTATCAGTAACCTGTGCTCTTCACCAGAACCTGAAACTCCCGTGAGTGTCCGGGCTAGAGAACTATTTGACCACAGGCCTGAAGAGAGACAGCCTCTACAGCCCAATCTCCTCTTTCAACCCCATTGCCCTCGGTACTCAGGACAAGTACTTCCCAAGCTGATGTCTCAATTCTGTCTGAAACAGAAGAAAAACTAAAAACAGCCCCTGAAACCTTCATGTCTTCATTTTTCTCAGAGGGGGGTGGGGGAAGAGTTTTTGCCTAAAATGTCAGGCACTATTTGTGTGGATTAAAAACCTACATATTTTATTTCTGAAGTTTCTAACAACTTAGGTACATTTAAAAGTCTCTCCCACAAAGGACATATCTGAGGGATTGACTGGTAAAATGAAAACTGCTCACACGTCTTCTGAGCAGTACATCATTGTTGAGGCTTCCAAGGACCTGCCAAGAATGGTCTCCAAACAACTCTAAACAATATCGTTAATATTTAAGCAGCTTGTGAGTGTACCTAAGGGTGACCACAAAAAAAGAAATACCACTTTCCAACAATGAAACACCCTAGGTTACAGTGCACATCTGTGCATGTATAAAACACACATACACACTCATGTTAAGTACGCGTTTTTTTTCCTCCCAATTCAGAGATGCCCAAAATCCTGGGACTCTAGAACAGAGGAATACATTCTGTATGCAGCATCATGGAGAAGGGAAACAGACATGAGAAGCTGCCTCTATAAGTCCTCAGAGTTTTACAGCAAAAGGAGGCAAGTTCTATTCACAGGACTTGAGTGGATGGGCACACATATAGTACAAATGTGGGAATGTAAAAGCATGCAAAGATAAGTTATTTTTTTAGTTCTATCTCTTGTAAAGAGTTCTCCTTAACTCTTGCAACTCTAAGCCTACAAACCCACAATCAGCTGCACCAGAGGCATGTGTCATGGCCACATGGGAAGCAAAAGCTTTGAAATGGAACTTTTCCACCTAACTTATGAACCAGAAGGCTTCTAACAGTGTGCCTACTCAGTCATGGTTTGAAGAAACAAACAAAAGCCCCCTTTGAATAATAGTTTATGCTGCCTGAAACTATTAGAATCAAGTTTAAATTGATTCTAAAACCCCATCTAAATTACCTAAAGGAGGGGAAGCACTCAAGTACGATATGTATTCAGACTAAAAAGGCACTTGGCCTAAACATCGAAGACACATCACATTCCCATGTAAACTCTAAAAATATTAGCAAGAGGAACTTTTCATTATTTGATAATATTAGAAGACCAGAAGTAAAAATAAGTCACTGACCTGTTCTTTAACAGCAGTGTTTACATTGGTCAGGTAGTGTTGACAGATTTGACAGAACACTCTCATCTGCTTCTTCAGACGTAGAAGATCCTCCTTTAAAGAGAAGGATTTCATGTAACAGTTTGGCTTTTGTAATTTTATAGTCACATTTAGTATATGCATTTTCAGAGAGCTATTCACCACGGACCTCGTACATAGTTGTAACATTCTAGTTCATTTAAGGCATTATTTAAAATTAGCCATTACAAATAAAAATAGCAAGTAGCAATTTCATCAATTTTGTCATCCTGGGTACTGCAAAAAGAAATGAAAGCTGGGATGAAACTAGCGAAGTTACAAAACCAAAAAAACCAAAACTGTAACAACCTCACCAACATGTCCCCACACAAAAAAACCCCACAGCATAAAATGTTTTCTCTTTAAAATATCTGCATTTTCAATCTAGAGGACCGATTTTGGATAAACATTTATAACTAGAACAAACATGGCTTCATGTTACTGCCTCTTTTTTTTAAATTCACTGCATGAGTATAAAGTAACAAATTCAGGTGAGAGTTGTCATTTTCTTCACTTCTTCCATTGAACAAAAAAAATTGTAGTTTTAAGTGTTGCAGTAACTTCCAAAACAGTAGATTATTGAACAAATGAAGGATTACATTAGTACAAATACCATCTGCACAGTTAGCATTACTCAATCATGTGAAGATACCAGCCCATGCACAACTGGGGAAGTCATATTACAGAAGACCAGCATCAGTCCAGACAAAGAAATACCACTGCGATAAGTTTAACAACTATCCGTGCAATCTAAACCAAAATAAGTTTTCCTTCAAGAAAGTAGGCAACACATTGGTACCATCTGTCATTTAATCTGAAGAAGAATCACAAAAGCAACAGCTGCTTCTTGACAATGAGTTTAACTATAACGTGATTTTACAACACCTTCACTACATAAAACCTTTTCTCTCAACATTTACCACTGAGATTATTATATTGATGTTCAGAAAGTTACACATGGAAATATTTTCTTCCCTTCATACAGAATTATTCATTTAAATCTTAATAAAACCAGAACAGTTTATGTAGTCTATTTCAGCAGCCTGCATTAGGAAGCTAACACCCATACAGAGTCAACCTGTTCACAAACAGCACGTAGTGAGCAGTTAATTCTGTCAGAGGAAAGAAATTAAAAAATAAAATCTTTAGACACAGCACATTTCTGTCACTTCTGGTTTCACATTTCAACCTCTTTGCTGTTATGTTCCATGGCCACTGAGCAGAAAGCAAAGGAATTTCAATACACACCTGGTATACTTGGCAGTAGTTAAGCAGTTAAGTACTATAAAATAGTTGTAGCTCAGTAGTTAAACCTATGAAAGCTCCGATTTACCAAGTTTTATTATACAGGAACAGAAAATAGTCTCAATATAAGGACCACATTTCAAATAAGTTCTTTTCATTCCTGTTCAAAGTACTACCACAATTATATTTTCTGCAAAATAGCTAAGCTAATCTTAACTTCTAATCTAACTTTTCAGTATTTAGCTCAGCTTCTGATATCAGGCTCATGATAAAGCTTTATTCACTAGTAGAAATAACTGACTGTTGTTTACCTTTGGAAGACTAAGCTAACAAAGATACCATATCCTTTCACTCATATGAGTGGTTTTCACCAATCTATGTATCCACTCTATATCTCACAATTTTGGTTTTGGAAACGTTAAAAGCCATTAAAACCTACATGGTAAACTAGCCAGCCACCCAGTGTTGTAGGAGTTCCCATTTACAGACCTTCAGATTGTAATTACTGAAAATCAGTAAAGCCGCAATTATTCCTTTGACTATTGAAGTGTTAACATGATGAATAAAGAAAAAAAATTATACATCCTCACATTAAATTAAGTTTATTGTAATGGATTATTTATTAAATATAAATTATGAACTATTGATCATATATTATTAATGTAATGTAATGAGTTCTCTTTGTTTATTCCCTAGTAAATTATGACAGATGCCTCTAACTTCTTTTTCTTACATTACTTATAAGTATGGGAATCAAAGTGTTAAAAAAAACCTGAATAATTTAGGTATTTCAACTCTGACACAAATGAAGTATTTGTTATCACTAGCTTCAATAATACGGTGCAATTCCAGAATAAATTTCCAGAAACAGAGCACAAAATACTCCCTACATACAGGACTGTGGAAGGGTTCCAGAAAGAGTATATCTGATTTTAATTTGGGCGGGTGGGTTGTTTGGTTTGTTGGTTTTTTTTTTGTAATGTAAAAAAACCAACAAAACATTTCAGCACTTAAAAACTCTCCTGTAAACTATCTGACTTTTACAAGAGTTTCACTAAGCAGTTAGCACAGTGGATCACAATCACCTTCTTTAAGCAACACTGTCCATACAAGAAACCTTAATCCTTCCTCCAAGATTTTTAAAGAAGTGAAATTAGAAAGATGACATTTGCCAGCGCTCTGCCCTTCAGGATTACTATACATAGAACAAGAACAGGCCTCCTGATTCCCTGAGGAAGTCTGAAATTTAACTTACTTTCATGTCTTTAACAACACATTTAAAAGACTGATGAACAGCAAAGTGATTGCAACATATTGAGCAACAAGAATACCACAGTGGTGTGCAAATGCTTACATCTCACTGACTTGTCACTTATATTTCACAGTTTGCAAACGATTCAAACCCACTACTTAAGAGAAGACTTATTATACTATGTTTTATAAGTGGTATTCTACCCCTCCTTAGTATTGATACTGTACCACACTAATAGGCATTGCATTTATTTACTACAATTACTTTAAAAATCTGTCAAATTAAACATAATATTGACATTGAAATAATAAAAATGTAATAATTTAGAGAAACAGCAGGTTTGAAAGTCAAGCCTTCCTCCTCCTAAAGCTGGATTCTGAAGAACTTATTAGAAATGCAGATACAGGCAGGTATCAGTATAAAAAAAACCCCAAACTTCTTAGTATTAATTAATTCCATCACAGATCTCACTTAATGACACTGCAGGACTGTACAAATGTTTATTTACTCATGCAACTGGAACAAGGCATACCTTTGTGGAACTGCTTTCAGTAATTTTTGCTAGCTGCCAGAGGATTACATAATGAGTGCACTGCAGTGCATGAATAACGATCTGAAACCAAAAGGAAAGAAACGCATCAGATGACAAAGGGCAACAAAAGACAGCAACAAAAGCTATTTATTGTTGTACCTAAAAAACATATTTTAACTACAGACCTGTTCTGGCATGTCTCCATTTTCAATACCAGTTTTCAATAACTTGTAGTTGCAGCCAAACAAGTCCCATCGTGATAGGTCATGAGCACTGGAAGCATTAGAAATAAAGCCAAGTTGTAATTTAACTAACATTATTTCTGCAACTTCATGTTAACAACTACTAAAGCTTTAACTGGTCAAAAAAAAAAAAAAAGAAACCAAACCCCAAACCACTCCCCAGAAAAACAACCAAAAAACCCAACACCCATCACCAAACAAAAATTCCCCCCACAAAAAAAGCCAACAAATCCACATAAAAACACCAAAGCAGAAAACCCCACAAGATTTCAGTTTTGCATATACTTCTTCATATATTCAAAATGCATCATGTTCTGCACACTTCTCATTCACACTACACCAAAACCTCCAAATTAGCTTAAAAAGCTGAAATACCAAATTAAAAAAAAAAAAAAAGCACAGACAAGACTCCACCTCGAAGCCTTGACAGATGTTTGCAGAAGCCTGCTTACTTGTGAAACGCAGTGATTCTCTTCAGTGTTGACAAGACTTGATAAGCATCATCTTCATCAGGTTCTTCGCCCTATTCAGTAATCACATAATGATCTCACTTAGACCCCAAGCAATGTATGTTAAGCAAATCAGGGAATTTAAGAAGACTAAAAAACAAACCACCATCAAAAAAAAAAAAGAAAAGGACTATGACACATTTGTTTTTAGAAGAGTTAAAGAGTGTGAGATAGAAGGTGGCCGTTCATGTTTAGAAACAGCCCACAGTGCAAGGACAAGCCGCAGGGAAAAGACGGAGAAGAGGAGGGAAAAAAAAGAGAAAAGTCTAGGCTGGTGGAATACAACATATTATGTAGGTGCTTCAATTTTCTCTGAAGAATCCAGCAGAGGCCACTGTCAGACAATAGATACTGGACTAGATGGGCGACAGGTCAGTACCCCAGTCATACTTTAATCATGAAAGAGTCTTGAGAAAGGTAAGGGAAAGGTTTTGTTCAATTTTCCCACAAGTTCTAATAAAGTTACATTTGGAGAAAGGAGTAAAAAAGGGAAGGGTCCAAAAAGTATGTAAGTACAGAGGATAAACTACTTAAGGTCACAGAAACTTCTTGGTGTATGAGAGATACTCTCCAATGCTTTTTAGTGCTCTGTAGTTGCACAATCTTATCAAAGCACTGGGGATTTCAACACTATTACAAGCATTATTTGCCATTTTCCTTAAAGCTAACCACTTGACATTTCATTTCTTTGCTTTACCTCTTGTTCTTTTACTCACAAAGAGGGAAATAAACAGATTACTAGGTGCATTACACAGCCCAGATCTATCTAGGTTTTCTACAGTGGCCAGTAAGCAAGACTAACAGTAGCAAAACTTGATAAAAAGTGTCTCTATCTGGAAATGTAGAGAATGAAGTTGTTAAAAAGACACTTCCCATGCTCTTTATCACAGATGAGGAGGAAGAGAAACAAGTTTTGTCTGAATATCAAAAGATACCACATAGCGAAGTTAAATACTGTATCAGAAAACCCTCACTCTTCAGATTAGCACAGTGTGAGAACAAAGTGATTTTTAAGCTATTAACTGCTTCTGCTTGCATTCAGGAAGGAGGGGGAGTGTTTTCCAGAGATTCCGATATTTATCAACAGCAATATGCAGGCTAGCAACACAAGTACATCTGAACAGAATCCTAGTAGAATTATAATGCCATATCTCAAAAACAGGAGCTTCAAAACCTAAAGGTGAAAAGTCTATGTAATTTCATAATTTATCTGATACTTAACTCCCAAAAGACACTTGTCAAAACAAAATGAAAATTAAACCCACCATCCTTAATATAAAACACCAGTCTGAGTTCACACAATCACAGTAGTAATACCGTTCTGTTACTGGGCTTGACTTAACAGTTTTGGAAGTCAGTGGTAAGTTCCTATTCCTAAGTCATTGACTTCCATAGGAAGTCAGAAAAACACAGTGGAAATATTTACAGGGGCAGGAAAGGTTGATCTTGCACACTAAAATACCTCTTGCAGGAAGTCTTCAAGAAGTCGATTAAACTTGTCTGCCAATTCATCTATTAACTGACTTCTTGCAATATCAACCCTGTTAAAGATGGTGAATTCCTCATTACAGAGAGCGTGGTATGTTTTTGAACAGGCTTCCAAAACATCTATGTCTGTGTGTTTCTCCACAATATCCCGGATTTGTCGCAGTAAGGCATCCAAATGCTACAAGAAAGATGAGGTATGGAAAAAAAAAGTGTATTTATAAATACACACACACGTACATTATATACTTTTAAGAAACCTTGACAAATTATAAGAAGGAAATTCAACTTATTACTATTGTAACTATGACACAGAACACAAAACACTCCTGGAAAGTATTCAGCAAAAACTAAGTAGGAGCTTATCGAAAGCTAAAGAGCCAATGCATTTTAAAAAGTCATTAAAAAATTCCAATTGTCAGTACGGTTTTATCTAACAATTGAATTTTCAATGACAACTGCTGAACACACAGAAGCATTTATCTCTGACTTACACAAACATTTACACACAGTCTTAAAAGCTGTATAATTAATCACAGAATCACTGAATAGTTTGTCTTGGAAGGGAACTTAAAGATCATCCAGTTCCAATCCCCCTGCCATGGGCAGGGACACCTCCCACTGGATCAGGCTGCCCAAGGCCCATCCAACCTGGCCTTGAACACCTCCAGGGACGGGGCAGCCACAACTTCCCTGGGCAACTTGGTCCAACTGAAGATTTAGTTTCATAACAGTTAAACGCTGGCAATGAAACCAACTTCAGTTGTCCTTATATGACTCCTCCCAACTTGAGTTGCTCTCTGCTGATCTATCACTGCTAGGCTACGCTGTGAACTGAATTTTTTATTACTTTTTTGACCCTAGTGATTTCCAGCTACTTGCTTCACAATACAGCAAAATAGCGCATCTGAGACAGAGAAAAAGAGAGATTAGAGCAGCTCACACCAACTTCATCACCATAGCAGGTAAAATGAGAGCAGTAACTACGCAATTTGTCATCTCATATTGCAACTCATGCAATGAGCATGGTGGTTTATTAGTTTTAGTGAACACAAAAATTACCATGCTATTTCTACAGCCTTTATGTTCTCAGGCAGCACACCTCCAAACGTGACCATAACCCAACAATAAATGCTGTCACATCAAGTTTATCTAACTTTTATCTAACAAGACTCTGTTAAAAAACAATAAACAGGCCTTAGAAAACAAACTTTTGTATGTCTAAGCACAGCAGCCAGTCACAGCTCTGAAGTCCAAGTTTCATTCTCAACTAGGGTTACAATAAGTTAAATCTCACATAAAGACCTGCACCTACAATGGTGACTGAAATTCCAGTGACTGAGTGCAAAATCTGTTTTCTCGTTTTCTGTCAAGTGCTTTTGATTGTTACTTTACCTTTTCTAATCGCCCTGTTGTATAGATTTCCAAATCAAAGTACTGTGGCAACTGCAGTAAGTTGGTGACTTTTTCTGCATCTACAGAATACTGTAAAATAGACAAGGAAAAAGTTTTAATGAAAAAGTCTTGGACAACACAATTCATTACAGAACAATCACATATTAATAAAGAGTAATAAGAAGAAAATGAAGACACACAGTCTATTACAAGCCAAACAGTCAATTACAGAAATTATACTTGTTAACATTACAACAACAGTTCATTAGTTTGAATTCAGCACAATTAAAACTACCTTTGCCAGCAACTGAGGAAGTGCCACTGCAAAAAGCTCAGTAATTTTTGTCCTGTCATCCAACTGGGTTTTCTTCTCCTTTGCTGTGAGCACCTAAAACATCGGTATTGTGAGGATTTTACAACTAAAACTTCTGGTGCAAAGTTTCATTATCTTTAATAAAATGGCAATTAGGTACACAGACCTTCTAACATCACTGTAAAATACCAAAGTAAAAAAACCCAAAATGGCTTATTAAAAAATATTCAGCACTCAAAAAATGCAATTCAAAGTTAAACCTAATACCATTGAGATTATCTTGGAAACAGAAGTTGCCAATCTAGAACAAAAGGTTTGCCTTCCCTGCAACAAAACATCATGATCCAATTGTTTTTCTTGACAATGAAAGAACAGCAAACCTTTCAGCTTACTTACATTTTTAAAGATATTTACTCAATTCATACATCAATCTGATCTTCATACAACTTTTAAACCTGTACCTAAATGGGTTTCTTACCAAAAGCTGCACCAGACTTGAAAACTGTTTCCTTGCCTGCTTAATGCCTCAATACGAGAGGGCTGCCTAAACTCTATATAATCAAAGTTAATTGGTGCACTGTCCTCCTTCCAAAGAGACTATGAGGTATACTCCCTTCCCCAATTCTGCTCTTTCAAATTGAAAACGGTTTTAACTTTCCCAAACACTGTTTTTTGTTCTCCTTCCCAACCTATAATTCTTTCAGAATCAATTTCTTATTTTAATAGTAAAAACAAATACAGTTGTTCAAACAGCATTAAGCACATGCAAAGTCCAGGAAAAGTGAACTAGCAAGGGTAGTCAGATACTAGAGGCTGTAGAGACTAAAGCTGAATTTATGAATTCAGTCCCTTCAGCAGCGACAGCCTACAGTTTTTTCCTTCTTCCCACACTGTCCACACATAAGCCATTCCCATATCTCTAGATAGACAAGTAGCTTTTTGCTTCCTACCCTTTTCCCAGTTCCTCTTCCCACAGGAGGATGACATTCAGCTGCTTGCCGAATTGTACAAAGCATTATTTCAATCAGTGCGCTTTCCTGTCTATCTGTTAAAGCTGAAATTTAAGAAACAGATGTTAACACACAGTTTGATTTTTCATTTTCCACAAGTATTAGTGTCTAAGGATCAAAATGTGTTTGTTTTTTAAAGAAAAAAAGAAGGCAATTAGGCCAATAGCTCCTGTCCAGGGGTGAGGGTAGCACACGGGACAGAAGATAAGCACCTTACAAAACAACACAATAAAATATTTAAAATGGAGGAAATATCACTTGATGAGTCACAGGACAGGATGAAACAAATACCAAGGCTTATTATAAACTTAGTTCCTCTTCATTTTTCAGAGGTCCATCTCCTAGGTCCATTTACAAAATTATGCCACGGTATTGGTTTGGTCTTACTGACATTAAAGAGATGACACTGGTTTTCTATAGGGTCATTATAATACTCAATAAATCAAACAGTTTCAAAAGCAACTTAGTTTCTCTAATGCCAGAAGTGCAGTCTGAACCTATGGAAAAATAGAGCAACTGGACACTGCACGTTTATTACCTCTCTTTTCTCCCTCTTTTCTTTCCACCACTGTTCTGTCTCACTTCCATACCAGAAGTGATCTCCTGGAACTCTTCCTCACATTTTGCAATTAGTATTACTGATGTATTATAGTCATGTAAAAATAGAAAGTATCTGGAGATTCATAAAGGTAAACATTCTATTTTCCTTATAAATCAAGACTAAGAAACCGCGTAGCAATATGAAGAAAGAACTAAGAAAATGTCTTACGTTCTTCTCCATTGAGAGGCTCCTCCAACAGAAGACTGTTCATACATTCCCAGTCCTTCAAGAGGTCTGTTGCACAGTCCCACATACTGTCCACAAGATAAGCAGCATGTTCATGCAACTAAAATAAAAACAGAATAAGTCTTTATCAGCGATACAGTTCATTACAGAATTTGCTATAATACAGGCTATTTTCCTCTCTTGGCTCTTGCCTGTGCCAAAAAAACACAGAAAATTTTGCACAGGCTCTTTAGTTCAACAGAAGCCTCACTTCCCTAAGTAACTTCAGAAGATGAATCCAGACCACCTGCTATGAAGGGTAGTGCCACAATATCTGTCAGAACTTGGTGGTTGGAGGGTGGAATGGATTGTGGGGGGGTTCTTTGTTTGGGGTTTTTTTCCCTCCCATTGCCCCCCTTACAGATCTCCTAAATCAAAATTTCTTTCCATCTATAAATTATTCTTCCATCATTCTTCAGCCTATTTGTCAGAGTAGAGATCACAGTCTGTTTCAACACCATGTACTACACAGATCCTTTAAATAAACACAACCACATAAAATAGGCTTTCAATCCCCAAATTGCTCAAGTAACAGGAAAACCAGGACAGATTCACTGTTATTAACCAGTGAGTGGGGAAAAACAAAGCAATGACTATACAAACAAACCACACAACACAAACCCATGCATATCCCTGAAACACAACTTACTTCACTTTCCAAGAAGAAAAACACTAATGTTTTTACAAGATTAGCATTCGGACTTTGTCTTCCCCTCCTTTTGAGTATTCCATCATCTTCAGGATCTCTGCGGCTGAAAAGCCTAAAGAAAAATAATTACTTCAGGATAAGTTTCTTCTTCACAGCCTTTGCCACGGTCATATCAAGACCTTTTTTTTACAAACACATACTTAATACCATGTTGCTTGGCTCCACATTCTACTTTGAAAGGAAGTAATTTGGGACAAGCACTATTTGAACAATTTATATATGCCGAGTTCTTATTTCACTGACTGTTTGTAGTAGAACATATTATTACAGAAATGACCGATAACTGCAGGTGCTTCAGGTCTCATGCTCCTCTTTAGCAAACTACATTTTTGACTCTCCCCACACGAGACTTTAAAGCAGCAAAGAAATATTGGAAGGTTTGAAAAGTATAGATGTAAACTTTTGTTTCCCTACACAGCTGACAGATGTGTCAAATCTCCCTTTTTTTTCTTCCCTTCTTTAAAAACATAAAAATAACACACGAAACAGTCCTATGAGCCAAATTTGGGGGGACAGAGAAAGTACAAATGGGAAAACACTTGTTATGACACAAGCACAACTTCTAGGTACCCAACTATATGTGCATTTTAACATGATTCACAGAGCACAGGAAGGATAGGAAAAAATATGACATAAGAACGTTTGTCTTATACTCCCTGTAGGTTTTAAAGCACAGCCTTGGAAATTAGTCTCTATTTTCCATTCAGAAAAACTGCAACAGTTCACAAAGTGTAGTAGTGTTAATTTTTATGCAAGTTATTTCTTAAGGCTACTTCATTATTCAGTTTTTCCTTTTCTTAATTAAAAGTAATGAGAATCACAGTATTAATGCACAATAAGATCTACAGGAACAAGAAGTTAACAATAATTTCTCCATCTTACTTTTTATACAGAAACTCCCCTGCCGCAACTGCCACTGGCCGATGAGCTGAATAAACCAGATGGTAGACATTTTCACAGTCTTCTGCAGTCAGAACTTCTTCGCTACTCCTAGAGGTGGGGATGGGAAGAAGGAAAGAAAAAAGCTGAGTCAAGAAGAGCATGAACTCTAACAAAGGAGATGGAAATGAAGGAGAACGTAAACATTTTCCTTAAATTATCACCCAAAAACCCAAAACAAGATAGGTTATTTCCGAAGTCCTCCTAAACAAAAAAAATCAGTGCTGAAGCAAGAATGTTTGGTATAAAGTTATGCTCAGAAGTTCAACTACTGTGTAATGTTCAATATTTCCTATATTTCTTCAGTTCAAATATTCCACGATATCCAGAATTCAGGGAGTTTCTAGCCTTTACACATATTTAACTGTGGTAAATATGTAACTACCTAGCCAGACTGCTTTTGAAATAACATTTTTTTCAAGTGTAAGATGCATAGGCATTTCTCTGGATTTTGGATTATGTGAATTCTGTCAAGCTGCTCTCCCCGCCCACAATCATGAGAAATACTTATAAGTTTCAGTATCTACTGTAGGTCAGATAAGGAGGTACACAAGTACTTACTGTAAAACAAGAGTGAGTAATTTTATTGCTTGGACTGCAACATCATATTCTTTGTCAAGGGTCATAGACACAATTCTATCCTAAGAACACAAAAGAAAGTATTTTCAAAGAGGAAAGAAGCATAATACAACTTTAAACATATTCATATGTACCTAAAAATACGAAGTTACACTAACCTTGAACCGACTGGTGAAGAGTTCCAATTTGGAATTAAGCTCTTTATTATAGTAAAGCCCTTGCAAAGCAGTTAGGCATTTCAGTCTTACTTCTCCTTGCTAAAATAAAATTAAGAACTGGATTAAAAGTCAAGTATAGGAAGAGACGTGATCTTCAAATCATACACTGCAGTCTAAATTCAAAGACAAAATCTTGTCAAGATATACTATGACTAATCATGTTAATGACATAAGAACAGGTCCTTGTTTGTAATAAGCCAGTGAAGAAAAAAACCATCCCAACCCCACCAATGTCTTACTGCAGTTATCTCTGTAAAGAATGAAGTGTATTTTGACTTAAAGATGTACTCTAATGCTCAAGATACTTCTAAGTAGGATTCAAAGTGTTGCCTTTCACTTAAATTAAAACTGACAGCATCTGTATTATTAGCGACCCTATCTTGCTAGATCAGAATTACCAAGTAGATAGAGAGAAACATCGCTCCTGAAGTACCAGATTTACATTAGCAGGGAATGCTTTTAAAGGTACAGATACAGAAATACTTTGCAAAATCCTAGGACAACTAGCAGCTGCTTACCACCCCACTGCCAGAGGTTATTGATTTTTGATACCAAACCCAAGAACACCATATCATGAGTGAGCACTCCTCATCTGTTTCATTTCATATTCAGTAGCTTGAAGTCTTCAGCACAAGAACGGAGACAATGCGATAATACTCATCAATGAATCAAGGAGTAAGCTATATCTGTTGACTACTCTAAGCAGAGAATAATCTCTAGCTGCCAGCTGGTAGAAGCTTGAAGCACTTCGGAGCGCAAAACGGGACTTTTCCCATGCTCTTTACAGCTAGTCGAGAATGCTAAAAGGTTTATTAACTTGGTAAAACAGAAGGACAGGTAGGCTGTATGGCTGGATTATTCCATGTGAAATGCATTAATTTTAAATAGTTAAGTCATATGAGGTAGTAGTCTGTATCAGCAATAAATATACAGAAAAAGCCATTTTATTACAAATAACAGTTCCTTCAGGACCTACGTATACTGTTTAAAACCGTTCAGAAGAATGCAGTCTATTTTATACATACGTTGAAATGTCAGTGTTTTCAAGTGATAAGGAAAGCAGCGACTGATGGTTAAGAGATCAGAACCCAGCCTGACAAATCAACAACTGAAAACATAAAGCTATGCTATTCTTCTCCAGTGCAGCCTACCTTATCATGCATAGTCCACCCTACATACTTTAAGTAGCTGTCATTGAGAAAAGCATCACTGTACATCTTCATCCATATTCCAATCTCTTCAATACAGATAGCTCTTATTTCAGCAATTGCATCCCTGTGGAGAGAGAGGGCAATAGGATCAAACAGATGAATAATTAGAAATAGCTTGTCATCAGCCTCCAAAACACATCAATGACACTACAAATTACTTACTAAGAGAAACTTACCGGTATCTATGCACAAAAACACCTTTAAATATTGCATTCATCATGTTTTCTATTTCATCCTGATTTTCCTGAAGCTGGAAGAATGAAGAGTACATAAACAGTGAGCGGCATTTCTACAGTCAAGATGGCACTGACACTAGACAAACTACATTAGGTTAACTTTTGCACGTGTGGCTGCTACATCCTTTCCTGAAACATTCACAAATCTGTTTCACACTTCAACATGCTATTATTTATGGAACTTCAGCATACAATTGCATATAAATTTTAGTAATTCTGACCATTGGAAAACTGTTCAACTGTAATAAAGACATCTTAGGCTTCTGCAAGCTCCTTCTTAAATTATTTAAAAGAGAACTTGATTTAATTTTCCAGTAACTTTTTAAGTCCAATGTTTAATACACTTATGATATTCTTATGGACACATTATTAGAACAATACCTAAACTGTGTGAATTCCATTACAAGTTTTTTCCATCAACTAAAGGATCTGTAAACTCAACAGGCAAGATATAGATGAAGAACTTTATGTCTACATGAGCAGCATAAACTGCTTTGAATACCTCTTTCCTCCTCATCTATTACTTAATTATGAAACAAACCAAAGTAAGGTATTATAGGAAATGTTAATTTAATAATATCGAGCTGAAAAATAACAGAGGAAACAAATCCAGTCTCAGAGTAACAACACAAGAGCAAGGCATGAAAACGAGCTGTACAGTGATATTTGCAGTGTTTTTAAACACTGTATTTGTTTTGAAAGTGCAAGGAAGTCAGTTAAAAGATTTGAAAATAACTAAATACTGTCAGCAGACAAGTATTTATTCTTTTTGCACTTCAAACTGTAAAGGTAGGACAAATTGAGACAACTGACTTAATAGTCAAGGACTTGTCCTTTCCCCTAAGGAAACCATCAAGAGATATTACCAGACTGCAAGGGCATGGTGTACAGCGCGGGGGTATGGATACAGAAGCTAAAAAGACCTCTCCCACAGGAGTTTAGAAAACCATCGAGAACAAAGAGTTTCCATAGCATCGTAAGATTTAGGAATTTGTGTAAGAATGGAAAACGTACAATTAGAAGAAAAGGACTAAGCAGCAGAAGAAAAGGACTAATAAAGCAAAATATTAAACACGTTCTGGGCCTAAACCTAGCACTTGCTCACAGTGGCCTCTGAAGTAGGAAGAGGGAAACTCGAACAGCAAGATTTTTGTGAGATGCAGGGGACAAATTTATCCGAATCATCAAGAAAGTAGAAGCATTAACAGGCTGTTACACAAAAGCTGAAGAACTAAGGGGAAATGTTTCCTTTGTTCACGAGAAGGTTATTTCTAATGTCTAAACCAAACAAACAAAACACAAAACAAAATACTGGTTCCCCTCAAAAAAAGAAAACACACCCTTAAATGTGAATGAATTTGGGCTTTCAACAAGACACTGCTGTCAGCAGTGAATCAGCAAGTCCCTTTTACACAGCAATAAGGAAAATACAAGTAATTGCGCATTTCAATTTTGGTAGTGTTTTCTGTAGAAGAAAAAACCTTATCTAAAGCCTTTAAACACTTTCTGTGGAAATCAGTACTGACATCATAAAAGTATTTGCCCCAAGATCATTGGGTCCTTCTCTAGAAGCAAAAACCAGTCAATGCATGGTAATTTTTCTTAATTATTGGAGCTTAGTTTAGGAAACTAGTCAGGAAATACAAGGAATTATCTATTACTGATTGAAGTCTCCTTTGCTAACTTTACTGAGACAGCACTACCTGAATTTTTTTTTAAAGAGTCTACACTTCTCTCTTTTTACAGAAAGCAAGACAGTATAAAGTACCTTTCAATGTACTTAATTTTCTTCAAACATTAAATATTAGCACTTAAAGAATGAAGCAGACTAAGAACTACCTTTACAGAAAAAAAGAATTACAGAACATTTATCAACACTCCTCCTACACACACCAGCTATAGACAGTTGCACAAACCTCCTTTCTTTTCTGCAGTAAGAGTTCCAGCCGATCATTAGCTCGTTTCCCAATTATTTTATTTCGTTCTGCTTCATACTGCCGTTGTGTGTTGTCCATGTTAATACTTAGATTTAATGCCACGTTCACTAAAGCAGTCATCAGCTTCATGGCTACAAAGAAGTGAGAGGAATTTTTTAAAAGAGTACCCGATCTATGAAAAATTATAATAATCGATGTGTTCTCGTGTTGACCTTTTCTGTATTTATGAAAATATATTCACTGTAAGTTTCTTGAGATGCAAACTTAAGGACTCTATCAGTGTTTTAGCAAGCACTGCATCAGTACTTATCAACACAATACATAAAGCACTCACCATTTGTTCTTTTCTCTCTGTCAATTTTTTAATACAATAACCATTATTGTTGAATTGAGATATAGGCTGTGCTTCCCCTCAAAAATGAAGATGAAATGCAGTATTTACAAATATAACCCAGGAAATACTAAAAGGATTCCATTATTAGAATTGGTTAGCAGACTGGTATTACCGAATCATTCAACCTCAAATACGCAAGGTTTCTTCCTTCAAAAGGAAACATCCTGAACAATGCCACCGTATTGAACCACTCTTTTCCCTCTCAACTTAATTAATGAGGGGCATTTTCTTTAAATATGCCTTTACTTGACAAAGCAGAGGAAGGTCACTGGCCAACCAGAAGCCAAAATATAAAACACACTTGGGCAGGGTTTTTTTGTGCTCCTACTTCTGAATCAACTCTTTTCAACGGAGTGCAGACAAATATGCCCACCCCATGATCCCGAAAGTGGGCAATAGCGTACTTGCGTTTCTTCAGAACTTTCATAACTGTGGCTGTACCCCTGATGAAGCATTATTTAAAATTATTTCTAATGTAATTACTGGAAATGCTACTTTCAATTACATTATGCCATGGCCTCAATATACAACACAATTGAAATTTGTAGTAAAAATTGCAGCCAATCTAAAATATGACTCCTGCTTGACTTAATGCACAGCATAAGCAACTTCAGCTGCATTTGAGGTTTAAAAAAAAAAACCTACAGCCTTATTACGATGAAAGACAAACTTGTAGGATCAACTGAGAAGTTTCCTTCTGTTTAACTTTTTCTACTAGACTCAAAGCTAACACAAAAAAAAAAAAAGTACCAGACAGCTGGCAGAGAATGCTTCAAAATAATAGTCTGTATCACACAATGAAACACATTGAACACTGAATATCAACAAGTAGAACAAATCTTCCCTGTGCAACACAAAACACGACACGGAAGCAATACACAGATAAATATAATTCACTGACCTGCCAGAGTGCTAGTGTGCCGAAATGCTCTGACTTGCGAGTCTGACAGCCCCGTAAGCAGTGAAATGACAGTATCCATCATATATTCGTCATATATGATGCTATATTGACATTGTCGGACGAGTACTCCAATGAACTCACAAAAACTGGATTTGAACTTCTTCCACTGAGGACCAGCCATAGTTAGTGGATAATCTCCGCTATCCTATTAAAAAAAGAAAAAGGGTAACAGGAGACTCTTTCAAATATCTCTACAGTTATTTTATTAAACAAAGACTAAAAAAAGACGGGTGTAACTTTAAAGCCCAAACCTCTTGATTGCACAAATAGTCATCTACTTTGCAGCTCAGACTTGTTACATGCAGAGATACCCATCATCAAAAATGCATAAAACCAGATATAGTGAAATAACTACTTAGTTCTTCTTTCTGTCCTACCTTATAGATTTCATACAATATTGCCTTACAGTAATCAAATATATTCATGCACTGAGATAGTTCTAAGGAATGCTATAATACTTTTACACAAAAACATACTAGATTTTTTCCTCTAGTGGAAAAGTTAACAATGTTTTGGTAAACTCTGGTAAAGTTAACAATTTCTTCTGAATTTTAATTGGGATGGGGATTATTTCTGTATTAGATAAATTTAAGTAGAAGGTTTTAAAGCTACCTTTACGGTTTGTGGAACACAGAGTGAAAAGGATACCACGCAAAAATAAACCCCCCCCAAAAAAAAATCACTCAAAAATGCATCTCTTTTACCCCAATACTCAGCGGAAAAGCAAAGAAGTGACAATTTAAAGGAAAAAAATAGTCATAATCCCTACGAAAGACAAAGCTGTAAGTCTTCAACTGCAGAATTATCAAATTCAAATCCCAACAATTTGTAATTAATGAATGCATAGGAATAAATTCAGCAACCATTTCAGAAGTTAAAGACTTAAAAGCCTTACACAGACAGCAGGAACAGGGAGGCATCCCACATAGCCCTGCAGTAGTAGGAGTTCCCTCCATTCAAAAACTGAAAGTCGATATTGACTTCTTAAACCATTAATAAAATAATACACAGGCAGAGTTTTTCTCCCTAGTCTCACAAGTTCAGTGAAAGAAGGAAGTGCAATATTTTCATTCATACAAGTCCTGTCATTCTTGCAGCTGACACTACCCCGGAAAGAAACACGTAGCAATGTAATACAAAAGGAGTAAGACAGGTAAAATGAAAAATTACTATCAATACATTATCAGCACTTCATTAAATTACCTCATCAAATTCTTCAGTCATTTTTCGGATTATTTCAGAATTCTGCATATGTCGGAACATCTCTGCTGTAACAACTCCTACAATTCAGATATTAGATTATTAGCACTTTTAATACAAAAGAGGTAGATAAGTGACATACCTCCTGCTACCATTTAAAAATGATCAGTTTTTAGATAACCCGCATATTATATATGCACTTTTTAAGAAGTTACACATTTTTTAGTATAGTGTCAGTCTATAACAGGCACCTGGCACGAATACTTTCTCTTTCTTAAATACACTGGTTTTATTATTATTCTTTTTTACAAGCATGTTTGTCTGTGTACACATGCACCTCTAGAATTTACTCATTCGCTCGTATTCAGAAGTCAGAGATACTCGTGCCAGACCTCTTCATCAGCTGAGAGACTACACTAATCAGAAGTGACCTTTCAGAACTCTACTTGGTGTAAGACAGTTTTGAACAATTCTACTGCTACTTATTACCTTCTGTACTGTAATAAATACAGCCATTTCACTCAATGTCTATTTAACTTAGCCTAAAACTGTTAGAGTGTGAATGGTGACAAAAACCAAATAGATCTCCTAAAGTTTACTGCAAAATTCACGACAACGATTACCTCAAAAGAGCATTCAAAGACTCTAGATTTATCTGGTAACAATAATCAAAAGGTCACTGCTCTTGAGAGCATGGATAACCTCTAAGGAATGCTGTTAGCTTTCTGGAGATTTATGCACATTATAAGTTTATCAGGACAGAGAAACGCTTGAGCAGAACAAATTACATCCTGTTCTACTGCAGCAACACTGCAGGGTAAGTTGCCTTCTCTTCAAAAGGAGGCAAGAAGAAAAAGAATGCAAGACATGGAAATGAGGAAAGAAAACCAGAAACTAAGAAAAATTATGGAAATACAATCTTACAGTGGACCAGCTACCACGAAGATGTCCATAATATCTTTTAAATCAAGCATCTCTACAAAGGATATGAAACAATCTTAAAAGATTCAAATGATTAAGTACATAAATCCAAAGTAGAATTCCAGGATTGAGCAAGCCAGGCTATGGGGGGAGAGAGGTGGGGGGAGGGTTTTGTGAAACAACACCAGTACTGCACACTCTGGTGTGATTACAGTATAATATATCCAAACTTCCTGCTCCCACCTTCAGCTTAACTACAAGAATCTAATAATGTAAAGTAGCTGCAGGGATGGAACAGTCCTACAGAACACATGGTATAAAAGCAAAGAATGACATCACATCACAATGTGCTATTACTTAGATGACTAAACATTTCAGTATCTTACCTTTGCAGCCAGAACACTGAATAAAGAAGTTAATGAGATCAAGCAGTGCTATATCTCTGTCATGTTTGTATGACTCTATCCAGTCATCCACTACAGACTGAAAAGAAACAAATACAAAAGTCATTTTTTAGTTTTCATAAACGGAAGACAGCACTATTTAACTGCTTTCCAGTAAGTGATTCTTGTTCCCTCCATAAAATAACTTGAACTCTGTGGATTTTTTATTAATACACATCAAAAAGTTTGAATGGTGCTTTACTGCCACAGAATGATTTTTGAAGAACTCATTTTATTCTATAAACATATGCAAGTACAAAACTGACACTTAAATATAAGCACAAAGCACAGGAATTACGTAAAGGGTTCTACTGTAACTTTTGAGGAAGAATGCAAAGGAAGAGTGTGGTTATTTCACAGAAAAGGGTTTACCCTTCTTTTTTTTTTTTTTTCTTCCCTTTAAACTAGTGCCCTTTCTCTACATATATTATTAAGTACTCAGTTCCAAGAGCTACAACTCCCTATACTCTTCAACAAAAATGTTGCTCCATTGATAAGCTGTGCTCCAAGCACATCAGCTGTGACAGAATTTACAGCCTTGCCCTATACTGCACAGACATTAATTACTCTGCATTAACTAAACTAACTAAAAATGCCTTAAAGGGAAGCAAATTAATAGGAACCCTGTGATAATGGTTTTGAGAAAACAGAATTTACATGCAATTAATGTTTAAATTATCCACATATATGGTACAAACTGTGTTCTTCACAAGTCATAAAAGCATATGCCATACAATTAATTTATTAACACAGGCACAAGAGACTCGCTTCAGTATCAAACTCTCAGTTTTGAGGTTTTTAATATGTTGCATGCAGAACAATTTCTGAACAAAGTTACAGCTAAATCCTTCTTCCCCAATTTCAAGATCATTTACGGTATGACAGACAACTTGGGTCAGCAAGACAAAAAAATACAAAACTCCAAGTAAAACTCACAGTCTTCCAAGGAGGTGCAGAACCTACAAACTAGAACTGACCTGACTATTCGGGGGGGGGGGTGGAAGGGCGGGGAATAATCTAGGAACCATCTCAAATTCACCTTATAAAGAAGAACATCATGCAAGAATATAATAATACTAGGGACAGGACAAACAGTAAGACAGGCTTGTTTTCAGAATGTATTTATAAAGAACCTCCAGCAAAACAGTAGTTTCTTGAAACTCAGTTGATGAACTGTCTGGTTTTGCCAGAGAACACTAGCTCAGAAGAAGGTACGGAAGGGATTGTAAAACAAAATACAATAAAATAAAAATTATTATTAAAAAAAAAAATCTTTTCAGGTAAGCAAGTGCTGAGGGCCACAGAAAAAAATCTTTTGCACTGAGTGCTGAAGTGGACTTGACTTTAGAAGTAATTTGAGAAATCTGTTTTCCTTTATTTTGACAAAAACATTGACTAAGATTCACTCTATTACTCAGGTATCAGTCCTCCAACTGAATAGAGTAATCAGGCCTGGCAAAAGTCCCTCTTACTCTTGTAAAGTAGAAAATTTTGACTATATATTATCTTAAACAGTTAAAATGCCACAAAGATACAATTGCTGATAACTGGCTGAAAACGCAGCACACACAATACCACTTATTCGAAGTCCAGTGTTTCCACTCACTTCAAAATATGGCAGAACAAAACAAACGACGGAAGTATTACAATTTCTCTTTGCAAACACATCAAAGTACTCTGTTCTTTTTTAAAAATCTGAACTGAATTTCTGCCAAGGAATTCAGGCTTCAAGGTTTCCAGCTCTAATGCAAGAGCCCGAGGACTGCACACAGACCCAGCTTCCTGCACGGGTAGCACAGAAACTGTAAACTCTAGATTGCCAATCCCAAAGAAAGCCTTTCTGGGAGGCTGCTGAGGAGTCACATGAGTGAGTCAGCAGGAAAGCTTCATGGCTGACAGGCTGACACATTAACCCACTCGTCACTCAAAGGTTCACAGCCAAGCAAACGCTTCACTGATTTAACTGCTTCATTTTAGGGGAAAAATAAACAAAATAAAATAAATTTAAAAAAAAAAAAAGTGCTGCATTTCTTACTAGACTGACTTGTATTGGTAAACGCAGAGACTTCTAACAAGTTAGAATTTCTTGACCTAAATTCCAGCCCATTTAAGTGTTGCAATATACATCAGCCAAGTCAACTTGGGTGACATCTGAAAAGCAGTCTTAAGGTTACAACTAGTGATTTTACTTTGGGTGAGAGAAGAGAAGCAGTTATTTCCTGTCAGAAAATCTAAGTTCTGAGAACACCTAAAACCAATAGATTCTGAAGTTCTATGACAACTACAGACATAAACCACATTTGTATTTAATTACAGACACACAAAAAGGCCTTAAAGTCACGTAATCTAAAATAACCTTTCTTAATTCAGGACACTGAAAACTGACTTTGAATCATAGCTTAAATTTCTTCATAATATATGTGATTACTCACACCTGACATTTAGAAATGAAACATTAGTTTGTTAAAATTCAAACCTTAACAGTGCAAAACCGCTTTTAAACGTCATCTGGAACCAAAAACTACAAATCGGAGGAAGAAAATTAACTTTAGGCTTCATTTAATTAAATCACACGTACAGGAAAATATTGCTGTATTTAAATTGTTTACTCATCCAAGTCACAGATATCCAAAGTCTTACCTGCATAGCACTCTTGCCCATTTTAACCACCTCAAACAGCATCATGTTTTCCACACCATTCTGTTGGTGATGTCCATTCATCCGATTCGGACCACCAGGTTTCCCTCCTCCGTTCCCACTTTTCCCCTTTTCTGTTGGTCCTTTTTTTCCTTTTTTACAGGTCTGCAATCACACACACAGGAAGTTTTAATCAGGTATTCAGTAGCAATTTTGAAAAAAAAAAAAATTGTTAATCCTACCATGACAACTAGACACATGGCTTTTTATTTTCAGGAACCAGACTTAAAATCCAAATATTGAATATAATAGCTGATCCTGATGGATTCAAGGACTAACAGGAATTGTACGGGTTCCATTCCCTCCTTCCCTCATTTAAAATCTTCTGGCAAATGAAAACAGCATGACCATGTACAACACAAATATTTTTCTCATGTTTAAATTGCAAAACAGACTGTACACATCTTATTTAAATAGCTATGGCAATTCCCTTAACACATTACATTATAAAGTCTCTCCTGCAATTCATGAACCTTTTGGTTTTTACTTTGGGCATATAGTGGGGGTGAAGAAGAGCAGACAGGAGTCTTTGTATGCAATTCCTCAAATTAAGTATGACTCACAGAAAGAAAAAAAAACAACCAGAAATTAAATGGCTGTGGTATAAAACTATTTATCACCACCCCATAATAACCATGTGCTCTGTAGCAGCAGAGGTACGTGGGGTACCCGGTGAGGCAGCCACAGCCCAGGCCAACAGGCACGCAGCAGCCTGCCTGCGTCAGAGCAACGGAGGAGCCATTTGCGGCTGTGACAGGCCAGGACCACAGGAGTCACCCAGGTGGGAGGGCAACTGTCCCGCAAGAGAAGGACTGCTCATTGAGTCAGACCGCCCCCCTACTCAGGGACTGTAACCTACTCTCTGCGACCTATAGAAATACCCCTTTTAACTGCCTTAATGGTTTCTGTTCACTTTTCAAATTACAAGTCTAATAACACCAGCCAAAAGAGGCTGTATGAGCACCAAGTGTAAGATGGAACACGTGCAGAGGAACTAATCAAATCAAAGCTAATCTTATTCTCCCACACCTCCCATCACGCCTTCGTAGCACTAAGGAAGTATCATGCAAATACTCAAGATTACGCATTTCAATGCAAATACAAATATGAACCCTTCACAGAACACTCGCATTTTCAGAAAATCTTCCTAGCTCATTCAGCTCCAAAGCGAGTGCTGAACTCTTCAGTTGGTAACCGTAGAAGTGTTTCAGTATCCCTATAAACTGAACATACTTTTCCTTTGCCTTGTTTTTGGTTTTTTCCTTCAATATCCTCGAAGTCTGTATCGGAAGAGAAGTGTGTTTCAGACTCCCTGCAAGGATAAAATGATAATTCATTTACAAATTTCATCAGAAACATTCTTAAATGCACTATACAAAGTCACATTATGCTCTCAGCCCAGTAAGTCAACTCTAACAGACGAAACAAAAAGTTTCACTAAGTCTACTGTCAAGGAAGAGATTAGAGCACAGCCTCACACTCAAACCCTACCTTGCCTTCTCCCAACAATTTTCCTGTGAAGAAGGTAAAAAGATGTGAAAGTGGGTAGAAAAAAACAACAGGCTGGGAACCTTGCTTTTGGCACGTGACAAATATTACACCACCTCAAAAAGCAGAGAGCACTATAAATATCTGCCACAAACACTTAAATAAAACAAAATAAAAAAGAGGACAAACCCAACAGCAAAAAAGGAAACTACCACATTCCCTCATCTAGAAGATGGACTGTAGTTCTGTTTAGGCTCAGAAGATAAAAAGATGCTAAGCAACAAATGAATTTTCTCATTTGTTTAATTTTTTTACATCATTAAAATATACTGCATCAATATAAAAATCCCTTACTGCCAATATTGACTGAGGGTGGATGGCATGTGAAATCACCAGAATTACTAGAGAATATGTAAGCTAAGTGTTCTCTATTTATACATTTCCTGTAGAATACAACTTAAATGATGCTACCAGATCTTGTTTTAACACATACATGCAATGCAGTATGATGAATTCCAGCTGCTATCACAAATTCCTGATAAACACCACCTAATTCAATTAACAAGGCAATCGCAAAGATAGCCAAGCGCATGGGAAAACCCATTCCTACGCATTTTTTAATAACGTTTTACAGTAATCCAGAAACTTAAGGTCCCTCAACTGTTGCAAGTGTCTGACAAGAGCTCGCTGCCCTCTAACATGCATTTTGCAATTTCTGGTTTTGTTGGCTATGTACTGTGATATGGACTGATAAAAGTCCCAACCTGGGGCAGGGGCAAAGAGAAAGAAAGAAAAAGGTGCAAACTATTTCTTCTTCAAAACTTAAGTTTTCTTATTTTCACAGAAAATAATAGAACACAAACTCTAAATGTATCTCCAAGCAATGAACTGAGTAAAAAAGCATTAGAAACAGCTGTAAAAACAGTATTTCCTACTAAACCATGTTCCAGTTTTTCTTTACATCTCATTAAAGGAAGTAAACCCATATAACCAACCCTCACTGATACAAATCTGTTTCTTAACAACTGTGCAAAGACTAGCGAGATAATAAAATTATGTCAAAAACACCAAGTAGCTGATGACGCCTGAGGGAAGCTATGATTCTGGCTTTAACTAAGGCATTTGGCATTAGGCATTTTAAATACTAGGTGTCCTGCCCCAGTTATTAAGGACAAATACCTCAACTGCTTCCTCTCTCTACATAAACATGCTTTAACGAAGGAAACTTCTTTTGGTATTACTAATAAGAGTTCCTTATTCAAACATTTCAGTTTTGAAGACAAAATCATGAGAAGTACACCACAAAAAAAACTGTCCGTCACAATGGCTTCCTACTAGCAAACTTTAAAAGTTTATTTAAAATAATTAAGCCTTTCTAAAATACTCTTTTAATTAATGCTCAGTAATCCAGAATGCTTTATCAACATCTCAACAGGAAAAAATCTAGAACTCTATCCTCCCATTTAGTTTCCTTGTTTCCAAGGGAAAACCAACCACAGGTATTAACACTGAAAAGAGTCAGCACATTTCAAAAAAAATTACAAACTCTTAAAACACTTACTGAAGGAGAGTAAAATCAGTTGGTATTTCTGGAGCTGCTATCATTTCTTTATCATCTTCTGGAACACCACTGGATTAGAAAGATGTTTAAAAACTGGTCAAAAGAGGTACACGCTTACTTTTCTTTCTTCCTTTGCAGTGGACAACTTCTAGAATAAAATAAATGAATAAATACAGTGAATACTTTTTCAACACACGAAAGGATAAAAAAGTTAGAAACACAGAAGACTCAGATTATGCTGCCCTCTGTTTCCAATCAAGCTTTTTCCTGTTTAAAGATTTTATATTTTTGACTCCTCCAATTATCTTACTACAAAGTACCTGCAAAAAAATCTTAAAAGCATCATAGTAAGATAAAAAAATACAAAAGCATTTGGCAAAAAAACAGTTTTTGAATAGGATGAGCAAGCTGGAATGGTTTTCATTAACACCTTGCAAGTAATAAGTTTATATTTTCTAAATCTATACTAGATCTAAGTTTGACCTGTAACACCATGTACTGCAGAGCCCAGGCTTCGCAACACTAGGATATTTCTCTTTAGCCAAACCAAAACCAGATTTGATGTTAAATTTAAAGCACAGTATGTGTACGTTTAAGGACATTATATACACTGCCTTTGTATCTCTGATTTATGAAGTTCCATGACATTTTCCATAAAGATAAGCTATTACAACAAGTTCTTATAACCAGCTGTTTCACAACTCCCTGTCTTACAGAGCTGATAAAACCAGGCTTACAACAGTTTTAACATTTAAAGCATTTGACAAGACTAAGAACTTCAAGGAAGATAATACCACCCATATTACTAAGAGAAAAATCAGAAAAAACCATAGCATTTCATCATGACTGTTAAATGATTGCTTTTCAGCTTACTTATAATATTGCCAACTATTCATAAACTTCGTTATTTATCTCATTTTCCAATATTTTACGGGGAAAAACTCACTGGGTACTTCAAATGCAATATTTAACTATGCAAGCTGAAGTTTTCTATGCCAATTGCCCCAGGCTAACTTTTACACAGTTGAATTAGGAAAGCACGATGTTCAGGTGTTTTAAAGATGGAACAGCAAGGAGAAAAACTTTCAAAGTCTGCTGACTCTACAGGTTGCTGGAGTGATTAGGTATTTAAGGGAAAGATTTGATTTTGGCATGCTAAGCACACATTGCTCGATGTCTGGTAGTTGTGCTTCAGAGACTGCATTTCAATTGAGCATGTAGATAGAGGCTGGACTATTTTTTTTTTTCCTGCAAGTGCTTATTCTGAATGCTAGGGGCCACTGCAGCTTCCAGAATTCAGAGAGCTGAGGGAAAGCATAAGCCCTGAACTTATTATCTTCTCTTTCTTCACATTTCACACAATTACATAAAAGCAGAGAACCAGAATGGAAAGAGATAGTGGCAAAAAGAGGGGAGGTTCAAGATAAGACAAGTGAATCTCAAGACAGTCTGTAAATGCTAAAGCATGTTCCATCCCAAACACAGTATTAGATGAAGCTTCAAAAACATCACTGCTGCAGAATGAGAGCAACCTTTGTCACCCCACTCCTCTCTTCTCCAAAACCACATGGACACATGACAAGAGTGTTTCCTCTTCTTCTGCTCCATATATACACTCTCTTTAGCAAACCATTATTCACAGGCAGGGTAATATCCCTGTCCCAGCCATTTATCTTTGCAGGCACTGCCATTCAGTATCACCCAATTCAATTCCCCAGTAAAATGGGCAAAAGATACCTCAAGAATTTTTTTTCCCTGACTTATCAAGTTAAACTCGTGGAACAGCAGGTATCCAGAGCCAATGCCTGGGAAACACAAGACTCTGTAGCCATGAGCAGGGGAGGGAAAAGTAAAAGTCCCTTCTATGGTGGCAAGGAGTTATTATACCATCCAGGCTGTCTGTAAAACTATATGCTCAGTTGGCAATGCATCAAAATGCCCTGCACACTAGATTACAAATACTTTGTATACACATACATTCATATATACAAGATTTGCTCTTATTCCTGTCAGCAATTTTAACTTGGAAAATACCACAGTGCGCTTCAGTGCCTTGGTCATCAGGGCAGCACCTGCTCTAGTGTGTAGGGCCTGGGGGTGAGACAAGGAAAGGAAGACAGGAGAGAAAATGAAAAGAAGTTAAAAAAACGTAGAGATCCAGCCACACAAGTGCTTTTGGAGGCCATCCTTGTGATTCAGTCCCAGTGCAAAGCAAAGATGAAAACTTTAAAACCTGCACTGCACAGTTTCAAGTTCAGCCTGTCTCTCAACAAGTTATTTGACTTTTTCTAGCTTACATTTTTCAATGTTGAGAAGCAACAAATCTACTGAAGTGAGGATCTGTACACTGACATGCAAATTTTGTATCATGGCTCATTAGTACAGCCTATTTACAATACCAAAATTAACCATTCCATAAAATTTTGAAGTGCTGAGAAAAAAAGCAAGCTGACCACTTGTTCACAGAATTAATGTATTTTAGCTCTCTTTACGGAAAGCAAATCTACTGTCCTATCAAATTTTACAAAAATTACCAATAAAATTCTTACAATCACACATATTTTGAAGAAAAAAATTATTAACAGAACTATGAAAAAGGACAGGCAAACAATTATGAAAGACATTATTTACATCAAACAAGTCAAACAAGCCACTTGACAAAAGCAGCCAACTGCAGTTTACACCAGTTTGAATTTCTTGTAAGAACTGTTCATCTCAGTACAAACCACAGAAGATGAAAAAAAAACATGGCACTGTTTGGTCAGAATCACCTCATAGAACGGGAAAGAAATATCAAGTTCTTGTTAGATGCTGAAGCATTAAACTCCTAAGTTTTGCATTTCAAGTAAACTGGTGAGTTTCTAGGCAAGGCAGAGTTTTTCTTGAATGAAGAAGAAACTCTGCCCCCTCATGAGTGCAACCATATACTGGTATGATGGAAAACAGTAGCTACAGATGAACACCTTGAAAGAATACATCAGTAAGACTGTAAAGGACCTCCAGCATCAAGCTCAAACTCCCACAAATGACCAAAAAAAAAAAAAACCACCAAAAAACCCACCCTTGCATCTATCCCAGTAAAGGTAATTTTAAGAGATGTACAGGACACAACAGAGACCATTTATTCTCAACCAGCAGGGCCAACCCAGCTCAGCATGTCCTCTCTGGCAGGGGCCAACAGGAGCTGCCCACGGAAAAAAAACATTTGCTTTGTTCTTATTAGCAAGGTTTTCCCTGAATACCTTCCCAGCATCCAGAAACAACTCAGGGATTTTTTTCATCTAGTGAGTATGTCCCTGTACCTTACAACCCCTTATCAGTACTTTTCCAATTACTTTTTGAACTCAAAATCCAGCAGTGACAGCATTTCATGTAAGAACTCCCCCAGCAAACTCCATACTGCCAAGAAGCACATTCATAAACTTTGAATTTACCACTTTCCAATTTTATTTGATGTTCTCTTGTTCTGGTATGGAAAACAACTGGCATTGGTCACTCCCCATTATCCATCATCTCAGTAAATGCCTTCTGGAAATGCAGGATCACAGCCAGCCATGTATTCTTCGTGCACAGACTTGATGACTCATTCAAAACACCCGGGTCGGGGTGAATGAGAAAGGAAAACAGTCCATATGAGCATCCTACCAGAACTTCTAAAACACGCCAAGTTTACCACAGTGAAGTCTGAACGAGGAAAGTGAAATTCTTGCAGATGCCATTCCAAAAAGTGAAAGTCTGTTACATACTAAAGGTGCTCTAATAAACAGATTATTTGAAGAAGTTAAATCTAAACTGAAAGGCATCATTAAAGGCAGCCCTGCTTCAGTTTCGTTTTGGTGCAAAGAATTCCAACTTGAATTTTCCCAAGGAGATACTGAAATCTCTTAAGTCTGTGAAAACTTGAAGTCACTCAACTTTGTGAAGTCATAATTAAATTATTAACTATAAAAGGAAAATGTATCCTGCTGAAAGATCACAAGGTGGAGCTCTAGCCTAAAGCTAACTGAAGAAACTCCAAAAGACAGGTCATCCAGAGGTTGACCTAGTTATTTCTAAGCAATAAACTTTGTAATACATTGCTAAAACTGCAATAATATTGTTGTATATTTCCTTTAGATTTATATTTAGGCCACAAAGACTCCAGAAGATTCCCGCACCTTTTCCGAAAAAAACGCATATACATTTGATTCAATGACTCCTCCAAACACAGAAACGCATACAGCTGCTGTGGTACAACCTATCTCGGTATTCGTTCTTCAAAAGCAAGCAGAAGAATTTCAAAACCCATTCTAAAAGCAGAAATCATGTATCCCTTTACTGTACCATGCTATTTAAGATTTTACTAACGAAACATTAATGAACTAGAAACGACTGGAACAACAGTAGTAGTCCAGCAACACTCATCATATATAATGATACCAACTCAAAATCTAAGAGGAGTTTCTATTTAAATTGTTTGAATGATAAAAGCAAGAGCTAAGAAGAAAGCACTGTAAAGAACTCTAATATGTCATCACTGAAAAACAGATTCAAATTTTAAAAGGTCATTTTTCCCTAACACATAAATAAATCATTCAGTGTGGTTGTGATTTAACCAAATATATGGGCCAAATGCTAAGAACTGGCAAGAAAGTGACAAAATTCACCAGTGCGATTCACACAATAACACATGCAATAAGCAGCTGCTGAGTGCTACCTGTCCTGTTACCATTTCTGTTACATGCATGAATAGGCTAAACAAACATTAATATACTTTAACAAGCAGACTTTGGTAAAGGAATAAGCATACACATACACACACACAAAATACAAAGAATCACAAGACTTGTCAAAGAAGCCTGTGTTTCACACACTTGTATACACGCAGTAACCAGAGTAGTACTGAAAAAGCTCACAGCAAGGTGCTTTTTTTGGCATCTATTATCTGGACATTTTGCACGACAAACTAGTAAAGCAGTTATTTGCAGAGATGCAAAGTTTAAAAATGGCTATGTGGACAGGACAAAGATTTTTGGAAATGCAGGATGGTTATCAAGAGATGTATTGATTTTTCCCTGTAATTCTGATCATCACCTGTAAAAAAAAAAAAAATCAAGGACCTCACTTGCTTAATTCAGAAAACAGGAGCTTCTAAAATTCCGATGCTGAAGTGTGTGGCTAAAGTTCATCCCTGAATTATTTATCTACCCATGAATGAGAGCTGCTGATGTTTCAGAACCAATTATGCCGCCACAACAGCCACAATGCTAGTCAGATCAAATTTAAATAAAGGATCAGAAGTATGTCCGATATCTTCCCTTAACTATTTTGGAAGAGAAAGCTGTTAACCACATCATGCCCCTCATTCCTTTTCTGCAAAGCTAGAATATAACTAAACTTTTGTTAAGGTTTGGGGTTTTTTCCCCCCCCTCAAATAAGTTTGTTTCCTCATATTTTTTTGCACTAATCTCGTCTTTAAAGCGAGACTTTGAGGAACTGCATGACATTCCCAGCAGATCTGAAAGACTGTATTGTGTATTCTATGTGTACTATTCCTACTAATATTACACAACCTAATATTTCAGTTGCAAATAAGCTTTAAAGCAATTCTATAATTTGAGTAAAATACAGAAAACACATTTCAAGTAGCATTCTGTATTGTAACAACTGTACTTTAACATGATGTAATTACACCTGTATCAGCAGTTTTGATCATATTATGATAGCATAATGAAGACTAAACTGAACAATAATGCAATTAATACCTTCAGATGTGTGGTTGTTCTTGCGCTGTTTACTTAACAAACGGGTCCTCTAATTCCTTTACAAGAAGACCTGAACTAGACATCATCAATCTACATTATTCCGCGCTTACCAGCAGAGACATGGTCTGTATCCACAACAACAGTCCACAGTGCGGAAGTCGCTGAACAGTTAACATTCCAACAAAGAACCTAAATGACCCAATTTACACAAGTCTTAATATTTCAGTCTCTTTCTTCACAATTTATTGTTTTCTAAGCTTCCAACTCTTACACCCCCCTCCACACCACTTCTGTCCATACACCTCTTTTCATCTTTCAAAAAAAAAAAAAAAAAAAGAAAGAAAAAGCAGCATTACAGTGGCTGTGGATTTAATGCTAACACACTACCATTTTTTTTTCCCCTGGCCTGCTCTTTATTCAATTTTTATAATATTTGCTCATTAGTTCATGCATCAGGTCTGCTGATTAAGTGGCAAACAGCCATCTCGGAACATGCTTTCTGTCACTGTGGGCTGCTGCTGAAAGCAGTACTCTCCCTTCCCACAGCCCAAACACACAGGAAAGTTTCTACTCCCTCCTAGCACTCAAACTAGCAGCAACCAAGTCTGGAAAACAAAACCATTTCCTCCCTCAATGGTTAGCTCTCCATTGGATCAGCCAATTGAATCAACACCTTTTCCAGCCACGCAAGTCACTAGATGCAGTATCCCAAGTAGCTGAACTGTACTCCTTTACAACGCCAATGACTAGCTTTGCCACTGACAGCGCACCACCAGAAGGACCAGACATACTGAAGAGAAGTGGCGAACTGGAATCCTTGCAATAGCTACTGCTAATATTTCTCTCCTTCCCTTTGGTGGGCAGCTGCAGGCAACTGTCTGACATTGTGCGGCTCTGGAGAGGCAAAGCCAGATGCTGCGTTGGGCTCCCACTTGTGCACGCAACTACCTGCCAAGGGAGGAGGCAGCCCTGCAGGGAAGCACCTATTCTGTGACCAACCCATGAGAGGAAGACAAGCATGCTGCACCTGGAAACGCATCAGGCACCTGCCCAGTCTTAGTTACCACCACCTCAAAGCACTCTCCTTACTCCTTTTCCAAGCACATTCCCCACATTTTCATTAAACACCAGACTGTACATATACCTACATATCCTGCTGCTACTTCCTACCCTTCAGATGAGAAGCCCAGCTAGCATCTGACTATGACCACTAGAACCTGAGAGACAGACAGCCCGGGAACAGCCAAACATGGAAAACATAGGTCCCCAGAGGGAATGTGAACAGAAAGCAAGATTTGTTTTCACTGTTTAATGCTGTGAAAGCAAAAGCTTAAATAGGCTTTATTTGGAGGTGAAGGAAGGTTTGAAAGGCGCATCAAAAAAAGGCTAAAACCTAAAGTTTCGAGACTTGAAAAGTGCATAAGGTGCAAGTACCACCCTAAGAACTCTGCCAACCTCAACTTCATCATCATTAGAAGTATTTTTTGAACTTCTGCTGTTTTTATTGAATACATATGTGCAACATTTATTATGGAAGGAAAAGAATTTTCTACAGTGCTTCACAGTCATACGACTATTCATTAAAGTACCGTTAATAATGCCAGTATCTTTAACGCAGTAAGTTAAATACTATTTCAAATATATTTATATTATGGTTTGAATCATCATATAAGATTTTTATACTGGTGTTCAGCAATCTACATTGTCCATTGCAATATGGGTTTAAAACATTTAGAATAACCATTATAAAATATTGTAATATTTATCACCTGTGCAATAAATGAAACTATTGCCCTTACTAAAGGGAGTAATAGCTATATTAGTCTCTAGTGATTCTGCTCAACAGTATTCCTGAGCTTTGCTAAAATACACCTGAAATTCCTATACATCTTTAAAATGGTTTGGGTTTGAATGTTTTTAAAAAAGGCAAAGGTAAGATAACAAAAGTAGAAGTTACACCTCATTGTGTCTGTCACGTCTTTCCCTGCCAAAGAAGAGATGGCTTCCAGATGTTGCAGTCCAACTGCGTGGAAAATGAGACTCTCAGGAAGACTAAAAGCCAAGCCGGATGACAACCAAAAAAAAAAAAAAAGTCAAGACAAGCCAAAAGAGGAGGGTTAGCTCATTTATAATACAAGACAAGCATACCTCCCAGCTGCCTAAACGCCCTAATTTTCCAAACTAAACTACAGAATAGATCAATATGCCCCTTTCCAGACTACTTTTTTCTTAAATTCAGTCCTTTCCATGATCCCTTGAAAATGTGACTCTTACACATGCTAGGGATGAAGACACACACGCACTGTCCACAGCAATCGAGTAACAAGCTGCACAGCAGAAGTCTAGAACAGGATTAGCACAGTTCAAATGTGCAGCCAGCAGCAATGAATTGCTTCAGTACACACAACAGAGGCAGGGTTTTCCAACTGATAAGGTATCCCATCTGGCAACTTCTATTTTTTCTTCTTCCACTGATCAATGTGACCCTGCAAGTTGTCTTGCTTTACAGGAGCCTCAGCTTCCCCTCCTACCACATAGATTTTCCTCTTTGAAAAGTCCAGGTCAGCGGGCCTTTGTCCTCAAAACTTTGCTAGGGGATTTCCAAGAACTGCATTTTATTTTAAATTCTAGTGGGGGGACTACACTGTACATGCCACAATAGCAGCAGCTACTATTGTAACACATTAGATGACTGAAAGAAGGGAAAACCCTGTAAAACAAAACTGCTGAAGAGTGGAAAGTTAAAATCCCTCAAGCCCATCTCCCAGAGTCTGCTGACATCAGCTCAGGTCATAGCAAACTGTGGATAGCCCTTTTAAGAGTTCACTGTACACCTATGCCCTGTGATCCCAAGCCTTCCAAAAGAAGAGAAAAGGAGAACCCACTCAGTTCTGCATTTTGTCAGCTGAGATCCACCAGACTTTGCTAGCTGAAGCTTCAACACAACATAAAAATGGCTGAACTGCTTCCAAACGATAACTAAGTCCAGCACAGATAAACAGAAAAGCATACCAGCACAAGACAAAGTGCATTAGTCTTAAGATGGATCTTTAATATATATATATGTTTATTTTTTTAATAAAAGGGGATGTGGGTGTAGGGAGCAGGTTGGGGGTGGTTGGTGTGTCGGAAGACTTCATGCCCCGTTCCCCTTCCATCCTGCTTTCTTCCCCCATGCTAGCCCACGTGTTTTTTTGTAAGAGGGCTGGACTACCAATGGACATCCCTTTCTCGGGCATCCTAAGGGTCACCTGTAGCACCACAGCAGCCCTGCACCCTCAGCCCAATGACTAGCAGCATTATCAGCCTCACAACAGCTATATAAAACCATTTTTAGTGAAGCTCCAAAACCTGCCATTACCTTGATGTTTGCGTAAATAACCAAGAGCAGTTGTCTATGTCTCTCTGGCTGAAATGAAAATCTATGACATCCAAAAGGAAAAGGAATATTTAAGAAACAAGGAATAAAAACATCGTGCCGCATCCAAACCAAGCACTATGACAGCTAAAACTTAAGCCTTTCATAAATGGATTATGGCTCTTGCAACAATCAATCTAAATGATCATCTTTACAAAATAAAACTGAAGCAACTACTCATGTATGCAAAAGTTGGCTTCACCTCTAAAACAGAAGACATAAAAACCTTGTTACCTTTCATTAAAAGTTCTCTGCGATTCTGCCAACCTCAGAACATCTGTGCTCCATACATCCTCAGTCATAACTTGAAGATTTTTAATACCCAGCATTTTGTTCTTGTTCTCCCTCATAACACTTGGGCTAAAATCCCAACTGGTTTGTTCAGAGATTTGCAGCACTGAATATTAATTTTGTATGAAACAGCAATTGTGACATGCATGGCTTTCCCACACACAATTTAGAGAACCGAATATATCCACAATGCAGAATGCTAATAATACATTAATAAATTCGTTACCAGATTAAAAAAACAACAACAACAAAAAAAACCCCACATTATCATCACCAAGTCTAAAAATCACTCTCTTCCTTTTTTCATCCCAAAACAGAGCCCTCTTAGAATTTTGTAGGAGATGACTCGTGCTAATTGGTGCTAATGTACTGGGACCTAGAGTTAGCTACTGCCATTCATTAGCATCCAGAGGAAACCAGCTGGCCACTTGCACAGGTCCTAAGAACACTGTAAAAATATTGGCGTTATTCAGATCTGCAGGTTCTTTCAACGCAGTAATTGCTTACTCGTGGCAGGTAATAAATTGTGCCAACTGGGAGACCTATACCATAGTACGTTTTACAAAAGCTAACGTGAAGAAAAAGTATCAAAGCCAGTTTTTTTAGAGACAAACTAAATATTTTACTAAGTAAGCTAACAAATGCTGAGAAACTCTTGATGTGTATAAAGTATTCTGAAGCAAAGGTTAGTGAGATTTCTCCTTTAGAAATTATCTTCCTTTGAAAGTCTTTAAAATACGATGCATTAGGCACCACAGGGACGCAGGAGCATCCATTCCATACAGATTTAAAAATATGAAATGTACAGCTTGTTAAATCAACCAAAATTAAACATTTGGTTTCTTCATTTAATCTAAAAAGAAAAACTACCAAAAAGCTATGCCCTTACATGCCTGTTCTTGAGTAAATTCATCATGTAAGTAAAGCTATGAGTTCCCCTCCTTCTTCAAGAGACAGTTTGAGCCCACAGCTAAATTTGTATTTTGTTGAAATTTTGCTAGTCAGGCTATGAAAGTATCATAATTTGTAGTAAATACTTTACTTGAACAAATGTTCAATAGATAGTTGTAGATTTAGAAGTATTTTCTATCTCACTTAGTCCAGTCACACAGTAGAAGCTGTTGAGATCAGGTAGTTACTTTCATTCTTTTTTTCCTGTATTTTCTTCTTCTTAGGAAAAAAAAAAAAAGTGCAGTAGTGCCAGATGTCTCCTAAATAAGCTACATGTGCTATGATTCCTCCCCCTTCCCCCACTCCGAGAAAGGCAGTCTGGAATCGAGTGTACCCTACAGCATCAGTTTGCTGAATTCAGACCTGCCCCATGCTCTTGGAATCACATGGAGCTCTCAGCAGTCTTCTTGGCCTGGGAGGTATCAGTTGCTCACCGATGCCATCACCTCCAGCAGGGGAAACAAGTCTCACATGCTAAAGGTGGGATTTTTTTTTTTTTTTCTTCCTTACAGCAGAGACAAAAATGCCATCTTGGGCACAACCAGAGAATTCAAGCAATTGTTTTTCCCTACCTCAAACACAAAATCTCCCTTTAGCCATCATAATTTACCAGTTCCTTTAATACAAGGCATATCAAACCCAGTTTTCTCTGCTAAGTCAGCCACCAAGTACAAATAAATTGTGAAGTAACATTTCATCGCATGCTGCCTGCATTTACAGCAGGTGCATTTTAATTCATACAGTAGTTTAATACTTGATGATTTTGTGTGCCAAATTCAGATAAATTGACTGCTGAACAGTCTTTTCCTAGGGCTCTTAAGAGGCTGCTGCCCTGAGGGGAGAACTCAACTAGATCAAATATTATCATTCCACTGAACAAAAAAACCCAAAAAAACTAACAAACAGCAAACCCAAAACAACAAAAGAAAACAAGTTTCATTTGCTCTCGTTTGCAGTCAGATCTATTGGTGACAGCTCATCCTCACTAACAATTAAAGACAATATTTTGATCCACAAATCAGGAAGGAGTAAAGAGCGGACAAACCCCATTTTGTTGGCTTTCGTTACATGGGTGGCAACCTCCAATAGTGGGATGGAAAACAAGAGTTCAACTATCCAAACTTACAGTTGTCCAACAATGACATGGGAAAAAAATGCTTCAGTCACTCACTACAGCTTCAGCTTTTAATTTATTACCTGAACTGCATCATCACCTTGTGCGTTTCAGTTGCTGATCATATCTGACTTAGCAGTATTAAATGACCTCTAATTATTAAAACAAGAATTGCTAGATTTCAAGTGCTGTATCTGTCCACACATCTACCCCAACAATTGCTGTGGTTTCATAATTAACTGCATTCCTACTCTTGGCGCAGGCTTCTCTTCCCCCGTTTGGTACCAAATTCACAGATACCACTCTATCTCCCCACAATTAAACTGGAAATGGTAACTCAGCAGGTACGAACACAGCGTACTGTTAAGTGTACAGGGGGGCTTAAGTCCTCCTTTAGCTTCTCTGACTTCTCAGTGAATAGTAATTCCAGCTATTTTAAATAGTTAGACAGAAGAGGGATTATTTGAAATAGGCAATACCTCTTTCAGTTTGCTTTGATCTTTCTACTCCATTTTATGTTGTACAGTGATGTGATGCTGAGATACGTCAATATACTTCCTCTAAACCACATACTTCAATTTTAAGAATACAAAATTGAGCCTAGTTGAATTCCCCGTATTAAGTTATTGGGTTGTCTTCACTGCTTATTCAAGAGCAGTGTTTCTTTGGCTTAATTAGCCATCAATGACATAATATTTATTACTCCGACGTTGAACTCAGACTCTGCTCTTACTTATGGCTAACGGATTTTGTTCTTACAAATTATTTTTATGGCTTACGATCGCCACTCAAGATTCTAACATCTAATCATAACATCTAGTGGCAAATTAAAAGTCCTCCACCTGCTAAGATTCTGCGAAATCATTTACTACTTAGAGGAAGTTCACAGCTCCTGAAACTAAGGCCTCATTTTTTTAAAAAACATAATAATTGGTTACATATAGTTTGTTAGCACAGGGCTAGCTGATCATTATGAGAAAAGGGAACAGACAACAAATTAAGTAAGTGGATGAGGATTCATGCACGCTTAAAATATTTTTATAGAAAAAAAAATAATCTAGCATACTTAAGTATCACCAACTAACATTTTTTTTTCAAGTCATGATTTTAATGCCCCAGGCACTGACTGGATCAGCAATAAGCTGCTGTATTAATCTCTTTACATTAGTAATGCAAACTGCCAACATTGCGCTCTGCTTACTCAAAAAGCCACTTATGTTTAGAATTGCTCTTAAAAATCAATCAGCAGTACAGAATTCTCATGCTGTTGTACTGCTTACTGGGATTACAAGTATATCTTTCAAACAGATTTCAAACAAGTTTGCACTCAAAATTTTCTAAAATTTAAACGAAATTCCTCTACAGCCATGCCACTGGAAATCAGCATCACCCAACAAAACAGCTACATTTAATTCCTCATCTAATGTATATGAAAAAACTTCTCATTGCTTTCATCATGATCAATTACATAGGTGGCCAAACACAGGTTACTAACAAATCAGCTGAAGACCATAACAGACTAACAGAAACAGGCTTATCAGATTTGTCCTGGAAGACTCCAGTGGAAACAATCAAAGGGGTTACATTGTTCCAAGTTTCTTTTCTTCCCTCTATTTCAGCATCACTGGCTGCTGCTTTCTCATGGATATAATAATAAGAGTTAATATCTTAAGGAAACACTCTATTTGGAATAACTCGCCTATCCCCTCCACAGCAACTATGCCAGGAGCCATTAATACATATACTCAATCCTACCAATTTCATAAACTCAAAAGGTGAGCCTAATATTCCATTCAGAGGATGCTTTCTTGGCATCAGACTGCCCTGGTGTTGAAACAATATAAACCAAATTTTAGCAAAAGTTAGGGAAAGAGGTAATAACATTCCATCTAATTGTTAGACAAGAACATTTTTATCCGAGTGCAAATTAGGTCTGGCAGTTGTTCAGCTTGACCTCCACTTACTATAATCTTGCCCTAGGGTACGAAAATCGTAGATCATTAAACACTATGAATTTAGTCTTGCAAGCAACCTAAAATGAACCTGCAATCAGAGTCATCATTTTCAACTGCTATTAGGAGCCAAAGAGACAAGAGTGATAATAGATCACACCACGTCAAGTTGGGCTTCTTGTTTGGTGGTTCAGTTTTGGTTTTGTTTTTTTTAGAAACATAGCTGCTACCTCTACCCATGGCATTTTAATTTCAGGGTGGTTTTGAGAATAAAGGTAAGTATTTATCCTTTAAACTCAGAAGTTGAGAGAAAAATAATCCATCTATTTTATTATTTTATATATATATAGTTCAGTTGTAAGTTTGGGAAGTTTTTCTGAGAGAAGATGGGTTAATATAACGCTGCCCACTTCTTTCAGTTAGGAGAAACATTTTAAAATGCCAGCTTTCCTACAATTCTCTAGACAGTCAACAGACATTTTAGGAACTGCTACCAATTCATTACTGTCAAACAGACACTTGCAAAAAAAATTAATTACAGAACATAAATTTTATTACTATGTGAATTAACTTAAGACTTTATAATAAGCGTAAGCACTACTCTAGAACCGCAGAATCTGGTGCAATACACAGCCCACTAAGAAAACAAGGCTAAAGAAAAAAAACCCAAAAGGTATGCAAACACCTTCTGCAGCTGATCACAACAAGATACACTTGCTAGGCCACAGACTAGTAGAAATCCTCTTCTGCAAGTCTTAGCTGCAGGGAAAAAACAAAGGTAAGAACAGCAGAGAAGGAGCCAGACAGCACCACAGAACTTTCAGAAAGGTCAGAGAAGACTGATGATGGACCACAAACCATGAGGTAATTAACTACTCATGAACTTCAACTTGCATGGTAAGGGAAGGTCTAAGAACGCAGCTAGAGCATTTGAAGAACTAAAGCACAAGAGTGGCAAAGTCACAGCAGTTTCAACAGCAAAATGAAATGACAAACACCATCTGAGAAATTAAAAAAAAGCTTTAACAAGAAACAGAGATGCCTCTCTTGATTTACAGAGCTCTGCACAGGTTTCCCAGGGAATGAACTCCAATCAAGATCTATGTGTAATGATATAAATAAGAAAGTATAGCAAGTGTTAAAAATTAGATATCAACTCTTAGCACTGAATTTACACACAGTAAATGCACAAGCTCTAAAGAAGCCTTTTCACCCTGGTAGTAGTGGCACAGAGAAACAGCAAGTACTCCCATCAAAATCTTTGTTAACACAGCTTTCTCACAAATGCATAAAACACCTAACATATAGGACAAAGTTAAGGAAATAATTCTGCCATTTTACACTGACTACAAAAAAGCCAAAACACAAAGGACATCTCACCAGTTTAGGTCTAACAGAATGTCATCAGGTTTCTCTGTACAATTTACAAGTAATCTCTTCTTCCCAAGCAAAATAATTGTATGCCATTCTCTATCAGACCATATAATGACGTTATTAACTGCACGATGACTACAGACAAGTAACATACTACAGCAACAAAGGTTTAACCATTCTTAACATGACAGTACTTCTCTATTTAATTCTGTATTACAGCCCAACTGAGTATACACATTTTAGAATTGCAGTCACAGTTAGTCCACTCAATCCTCCAAAAAGTACACATTAGGGGGAAAATTAAAGCTGCTTTGACTCCGATAGGTGAAAACCTATATAGTATAAATTGGGAATTTTAATAGTTTCAATGTATCTTCACCTGGTTTCCAAGAATCTATTTCCTTGAGTTTAAACAGAAGCGAAAAAAATAACTTTACAGAGAAAAATACACTTGTCCAGCATTATTTCCAAAGGCAGATACCAAAATACTTTCACTTCCTCCAATAGCCCTGAAGAAAGTGAAGTACTCATCAAGCAATTCACTTTACATGAGGTGACTCCTTGGAGCAACACAAATAGCAATTTTCAGTTCAAGAGATCTCCAAGTGTTTGCTGTATTGCAATATTTACATCACTCAAGCACTAGTATAAAAGTGATGCCATTAAATGGTTTCCCTTAACCAAAGCAATTTTCTTCTTCAAAATGGAAGCAAGTATTTGTGACAAAGAAGTGCTCCGGTTGCCTGTTTAAACTAAATCTCTCAGCAATGAACACATCAAGGTTCATGCACTAGGATGATTCCCTGTGCTGAATCTCATTTTGTATGAGCAGCAGTGGTTTAAAACACATCCATCTCCAGCACAATGGCACAATGTAAACGAAGTATGACAGTAGGGGCAGGGGCATAGGCTCTAATAGACAAAACCAAACAAAGAAAAAGGGTTTAAAGCCATTGGCTGAAATACCATTTGTTCTCACGTATCACATAGCCTCTGATGTGCAATATGCCATGGTATCTGTTAACAGTTCTCATCTAGGCAACGCGAAGCCAAAACCCAAAAATTCTGGACGGATTTTTCAGTTTTCTTAGGGAAACAAAACAGGGAGAAACAATACAAAGCACCTACCTCAAATAGCTCTTTTAAAAAGAGACTGACTGATGACTGGGTGGGTGGGAAGGAACGAACTTCTATCTTCCTCAGAAAAATGAAGAAAAAATATTTTGCAGAAAAATTCATTTTGTATAAATCTATCAACATTTTTGTCAACAAGACCAACAACTAAACAGAATTTATACTGGAATGAGGAGTACAGAGAAAAAAAAAAACCAGACCATGAAAGAAGTCAAGAAAAACACACTAGAGAGATCCTTGATAATGACTAGGATAAAAATCACAAATGAGAAGGGAGACACTATATGGTGACTATGTTTAAATATTTGATACTAATGGCTGGTAATCCTATTCTGTAACCAGCAGGAACAGAGGTGTGATGTTGCAAATGCAATAAATCCCCAAGGAAACAATATGTCTTCAAGATGTTCTCTAGAAACTACTTATGGCTGATGAAAGCAGCATCAATAGCGCCCATCCAGCTCTGCACAGGCAGGTAACAACCACTCCACACTGCTGGTGAGAGGGGGAAAAAGCAAAAGACCACATGACTGGGGTTAACCTTGGCAGTTAAAAGCTAACAAAATGAACCAGCAGTACCGCAGCATTCCAGGCCCCTCAGTCACGTGAATGAAAGGGTGCACATGCATTTTGTCATGAGTGACGAGAATTTACTATCAAAAACATTTGTTCAGTCAAAACTCCCCTTTTCCACAGAAAATATTGGTATTTGAGTATTTTTATACAGACATAAAATCACCCGTGAAGAGCAGTTTTCCTTAAGAAAAACTGAATACATTATCATTTAATAAATCAATTGCCAGCCATTTGAAACAAAACTTTCACAGATGAGAAACTTCGTTACATTGGATACAGGTTACCTGTTTTCCAATAAACCCACTCGAAACCACAAAGAGTAATGAACATCCGCAACCCAAAGAAAACTGCAGAGATGAATAAGAAGTATTCACCTTCCCTGTCTTCCCCCAGCTGTTTTATAGTAGACAAGACTTCCGCCATGACTACTCCAGAGAGCCTGTGTTTTCATATGTGGGGTGAAACAAAAAAAGGGCAATGCATCATAACAGATGCTGTCTAGTTCTCCCACCCTTCTTGAGTGTTAACATACAGACAGCACTGTCACTTGCATCTCTAGCGATTGATTTAGCTACCCCTATAGCTCAGGCTCCCCACATCCTCTGTGATCCCATACCGATCAGAAGGAAACCACGAGTTCTGCGTTTTTACACAATTTTATAACTCTCACTTCAACCTGTGATAACTGCTTGGAGCTTCTGGAAGGCTTCCACAGTTCTTCTCTAAGGCACTAAAAAGCCTACAAGCACACAGAGTACAGGCAGTCAAAGCCCATATCCAGGCGAGAAGTCACCAGCAGATTTACCCATGGTTGGGAAGAAAAGCCACAGTCCTCAGGCTACAAGTGAGATGATGTTCAGTGAAACCCATTTGCAGAATGTCTATCTATTAAAAAAAGTTCCCCGCCACAAATATTTGCAAATGTGTAACCCTTACTTATTTAAAAAAAAAAAAGACAGCTTTTTAACACCAAACTGACTCCTTAAAACAGGCTATTAACCAAACAGTTACACTTCAGACAAGGCAAGCTTTGTCCTGTTCCCTGAAAAGGCTACGGTGTGTTCAACCAGGGCTGTGAGACACACACACACAAAAAATTAATTTAAGCTGCTAAGAATACTGTGGAATCCAAAACATTTTTCAAGAGGCTACCTACTTCAATCTCACATGCTTTAGACATGTGAAAAAAAAAAACCATTAAGAACCAAATACATACTTTTTTTTTTTCTCCCCATGACTGGACTTCAGTGTAGTTTCCAGAAAAACACCAGAATAAATGAGACTGACATGAAATAGAGGAATTCTTAGAGGGGAATGAGTTTTAAAATAAGCCTTTAAGCTAGACATACTGTACAAAGAAATGAGAACAGTCAACCTACCGAGATGGTTTTGGCTACTCCAAAGAACAATTGAAATACCATAGAAGAACCCAGTATCAAGCTTCCCTCACTAAAAATACAGAGCTCACAAAACCAGGGTCACCAACACTCAGACAAAATCCCTTCACTAGCTTTGCCCGAGTACAGGAACAAACCCCACATTCCTCAAATCGCAGCAACACACCAGCTCATGTGTTACCTGTGGCCTTCGAATATTCTCATAAGGTTGTGTTTTCACAGCATAGTTCATGTAGCATACTTTAAAAGCAGTACACACCAAAAAATAAAGGAGAATTATTCAAACAGAAAATTTCTTACAAACATTTATTCAAGAGTACAATACTATACGCTCACTCAAAAGTAATTGATCATTTCAATTGAAATTCACTGGTCTGGTGTGGAAATTCTTCCTGAGGCCAGTGAGAAACTGCTTGGTTTTTATACTCTCCATCAAAAGGCCAAAATGAAATTTTAGTCCAAGAAATGCTTTATAAACTGGAACTAAAACTAAGCTGACTTTGGGCCTTCACACTTCTAAGAAGCAGGGAAATCTACAGAAGCCTAACAATATATTTATAAAAAAAGTACTTTTGCTATACTGCAGAGGAAGCCGCACATCTAACCAAGAAACAGTGACAGAAAACATTTTACTTCTCTTTTCCACCTTTTTGCCTTAACTGGTACTAAGTGATCAGGCCCACTTCCACAGTTATGAATGGGTCCTCAAAAACCAGTGTCCTTCCTGGGCTTTCTTCAGTGTAGAAGGTTTTTATAGAGTCCTGATGGAGTTTCCTACCCCTTGTCGGTGGCAGTTGCTAATGCAAACCCATCAGTGTACATCAACATTATCTGCAACTCTCCTCTTCCCACATGCTACACTGAAGTCCATTTACCTTACAAAGAATTAGTAAACATTAATGCAAGACTATTATTTTTATTATTAATGCAATTCAATAGAGCAGCACTACCACATCATTCAGAGAATTCCAAAAGACAGAGGAGTTAACAATGTCAAAAGACAGATGCTATTCATAAATCTAAATATGTGGGAGCAGGATTGAGGGAGACGGGAAACAAATTAAAATGGTATAGATAAAGAATTACTTCAGGAAGGTAACTACTACCAAATTAGAATAAGAAGATTAATATTCAGTCATTATGAAATGGACAGTATTTACCTACCATATAATTTAGTCTTTATTAAACAAAATCAGTAGCACTGACTTTTCTGCAGTATATTGTGCCTTTATTTCAATTAGGCTCTCAATGGAGAGAAGTTTAGTATTCTAGTAATAATTCACAGTTATTAGAAACTTCAATATAACTTAGGAATTTCATTGTGTATCCCATAAAGCAATACAGGAAGATACAGCACACCAACAGGTATACCCATCTACACTGTCATTGTCCACAAGGAACAGCGCTCAGGGGAAGAATAACCGGGTCTGCTCTAAGTAACTCTGTGGTATTTCCTGAATAAATAAGTGTCTCATTCCAAAATTAAGTCACATGGGGAAGAGTATAAGCACAGGAAGATCTAATTTACAGGACAATCAAAAACTGCAGCGTGATACTTAAATCACACCATCTCTCAGGATTCTGCAAAAGCATCTGCCTTCTGTGCCAACAAGACACAGAATCACACTGCAAGAGTCCTTGGACAAAGCAAGACCAGATCATCCAGTCGTGGAAACTGAACATAGATTACACTGAGGCACACAGCGACACGGCTGATCATTTTGCGTGAACACATAATGCCAGATTAGTCCTGGAAGTTAAATGTGTTACATTAAAATCAGCATTAAGCAATAGAGATAACAAAGGCCCCTACTTGACCAAGTACTGGTTGAATTTAGTGCTGAAAGAACACCTAGGGGTGGAAGAGGCCAAGAACGGAGAAGAAAGGGGAGAAGGGATGCAAAAGGTGGCACAGAGCACATGACTTCCAAACGTCATTGTTACTCTAAAGCATTAAAATCCTATGGTATTTCAAGAAGAAGCACAATCTTAATATACATACCAAAACACAGTACCTGCGGAAGTAAAAATAAATACATCCTTTGTCCATTAAAACCAGTAAACTATAAGGAAAATAAAATATAGACATAAAATATAAACCAAAATACTGTAGTACATACTACGGTATATAGTAGATAGCAATGCAAAACAGTATTTCCAATCATGTTACTAAATACCTTCTGCAACATTTCCCTCAGACACTCCTTACTGCCCTAAGTTGGCACTTCCTGTAATGCTGATTTATCAACACACTGTAAACAATAATGAACATGCTATTTTCTTACCATTTTTGACAATTCTATTACATGATACTTTATATTTCTCTCAAACTAGGCAACTTATTTTCCTCTCCTTTTGATCTCATTCCACATGTATCTAGAAACATTCCTTAGCGTTGCTTTCTCAAAACTTGAGGATCTAGTAAGAACGCTGGTGAAATATATTTTTCAAGTAACATTTTTCATTCCAGCAGCAGTTTTTATTTGTTGCTTATTATCATGAAGTTATAATAACTGTTCTTATTTGCTGTATCACTTCTGCACATGACAACTGCAATAGTGAAGCTTTTGCATGATGCCCGAAATAGCAGTATTTTCAGAGCAACATGCAGCTTACACTGTTTGATGTGTCTAACTGGTTAATTCCATCATCTACATGTTTCAACTGCAGCATTTTCCTCCATTTTATCTGGGGCACAATCTATTCCCACATTAGTGGCTCAGAGAGACACTTGAGCACCGATCCCCCAGATGTCTAATGCTATCCCACAGGCTATGTTCTACTATACTACACAAGTTACAAGGTACAACCTGCGACACAAGCCCTTCAACTCTAAATGTCATTAAATCTTTTGTACAGAAACTACCACTTCCCAAACATTAAGTATATATTTAAAACCATCATATTCTCCAGCGGTGAAAGGTTTTACACTGTTATTACTAAAAACTTAGAATACACAATGTGTTACATAGACATTACGTGAAATACATTTTTCAAACTTAAGCGCTTCCAGTACTTCCACTTGCTTCCCAATTTCACAATCTCTGCCTTCTATATGCCTTCTCAGATTGCCATTCACCTGCAGAAAAGGAAGCTGTTCAATGGGAACAACTTGGCCAAGTACTAGCAATTGCAAAATTTTTTTCCATTGTTCCCATCAATTAACAGATGACAGCACATTTTATACCAATATGAACAGATAGCTTTAACTGTATCCCTCCTCTTCTTTGCTAAGTAATGAAAGAAACTACAAACAATACTCATAGTAGCTTGATAACACGATAAAATAGATGAGTTGCTACAGGTGAAAGGAACAGTCCCACTGTCCCCTTCTCCTTGCATTTACTTTTGTCCATACCTGATAAGCCAAGGGCACTTGTCAGATCATTTGTTGAGCAATGATCTATTAATTTCTCTTCGAATAAATTAGCTTTCCAACAGTTCGTTGAGTTGGCTCAACTGAAGTTCTGTGGCTAGTGTAAGAACACACCTCTTCAAAATCAGTGAGAGACACGCCACAGCAGAGATGACTGACTGATAAATTACATCAACAGAACAGCCCATACTGTTTTGGTAGGCTACAACTGCTTTAAAAGTCACCACACGCTGCTCCAGACCCAGCTTAACCTCTACGACTGTCACACTACGGCGCATATTTAGCACAGCATCCAGATACCGGTACCAAGTGTTACCCAGCCAGCTATGAGACAAAAGCCCAACGTGCTGCTTTTCCAACAACATCAATTCATAACTCACTCTGTTCTGTGCCATTTGAATAAGCTCTGTTCTGTAGGTGATCACCTTTACCGAAATCCTACATAAAACAGCAGTGAAAGCAGCAAAGATGTAACAGAAAGGTGATACATTCCCACTGAACAAAGAACTACAAGCTCGTTTTACTAAGTACAGCCAAGAGTGGTCTCATTTAGGTTCCATAATCCATTACTATTACAGTGTTTCTCCAGCGTATCAGACATGATTACAATCTGCCATTACTCTGCATAAAGCCACGACTAGCTTTATTCAATTACAGACAGCATTCACCACTGAGCAGTTTAATAACATAAGAGTACGTAATGAGAACTAGTTCTGTTTCTAATGATTTCCTTCATTCATCTGTGTAGCTTCTAAAAAAACCCATGCTATTACCAGAAAACAAACAAAATTAATAATTTTACTATGTTCATATCCAACTTATCTTGGTTAACACACTTTTATTTCATTTTAACTAAGATGAGAAGAATCCTTAGAACAGTACCCAGCCTGCTCATAAGATACTGATGCATGCTATTAATTTCTGTACAACACTATTTTTTTTAAAAAGCCAGCTACCTTTAAAACGTATAATAAAGGTCCAAAGTCCCGGAGCCATTTAATTTCTAAAGCTAACAAACTTTACAACAAAGCCCCTCATTAACCAAAACTCAAAAATCTCATTAACTAAAACTCGACATGAAATTAATACCTAACAACCCATTTAAAGCTAGTGACTTGTTTGGCCAAAACCAAAACATTTAAGGAAGTAAGAGATGAACCATTCTAACAGTAAATTTCTGAGGGAGAAAGTCTATAGCCTTTAATTGCGTTACATGTTACAATTCAAACTTGCCTGCAGACTAACAATATTTTGTTTTCAAAATTCTGCTATGTACTTCCAGAGACGATTCATTACTGTCAGATTGATTAATTTACACTGATTAGAAAATTTCTCTTTCAGCTCTTCCTGTTAAAAGTTTTTAAGGCCAATATGCCCCGTGCACCACTTCATTTTGCTCAGTGTTCCCTGTAAGTCTCCAAGGTGCAATACAACACCGGAGAAAAGTAACCAGATGAGTCCTGGTGCAGAAAATAAGAGAGCACTTAGCAAGGTACTCCACCTGCACTAAGATGGCCCAGATCTCAGTATTTATTCCTAAACAATCCACGCCATTTCTAGCACGCTATTTACTGTATAGACAACCATTCTTGCAAGTTTCCATGCGTAACTCCCTAAGGAAAAGTTAGAATGACAAAATTTTGAAGCTTAAGTCAGAACTGCTGAGGCCTCTCTTTAAAGGGATGGGTAATGTGGAAACATACCCAATCCAATTTGCAAAGACACATATTCATCAATTCATGAACGTTAAAGTTCTAAACTACCTGAAGAAAAGAATATTTAACAATCTCTTCAAAAGAAAAACAAGCAATAGAAAATTTGGGTAGTAAAAGCTACAACTTCATAGCTTTCTACAAAAACTGACACACAAAAAGGGGCATTCTTATTAATTATAAATATTTGGGTTTAACCTGTATGCTGATTTTCCAGACACTGCCGCAACAAAATACTTCCATGCAATACACAAGTCATTTACAGCTTACCAAGAGCATAGACAAACCCCAAAGTAATAGTAAATTTTCAAAGCAGAATACAGAACCCTAGTGAAAATGTACACAGCTACTTTGGGTTTGGTACTGTGAGAACTTTAGTGTAGTCAAAACACTAACAGCTTAATGAATTTGTCATACCAGTTACAAATAAGTACCAGTTACCTGAAAACTACTACCTGTAATGCCAGAAAAGAGACATGGAAAGCCTTAATATCTTCTCAGTACTGGTATACAGCAAGTAAAGTAAAACTCAATTTAAAACTACATTTTAAGATGAATGACAGTTCTTAAGAAGCAAGTTCAGAATGAACAAGCATCACTTATTATGAACACGCTATGGCTTCCCAGACTGGAAAGAAATAAACCCTAATACAACACAAACAAAAACTAGCACAGAGAAGCTTGAAGCACCACACGCAAAATGAACGAAATGCCATTCTTTCCAGCAGTCAGCATCCTACAACTCATGGACCTCCTGAGGAGTAGTACTATACTCTATTCATAACTTTTCTCTACACTGAACTAAGCCAGAAGGTAGACTGACAAAAACAGTATGTTAATAAGATGATAAAGATTGTTCTTAACTACACTAGTTACAGCATTTCATTCTTTTGATATCGAAAAAAGTAGGGGTCATAACTGGCTGTTACTGATTTATACTGACAGAAATTGGGCTCAAATGTTAAATAAAGATTAGTTAATATTTGCAGAAGACTGTGAACACACAAAATGCTATGTAAGTAGCAAGTATTAAGTCTTCCCACACACTCATTTTGGCATGCCTCCAAGCAGGGAAGTCCCACAGAAACATTTCAACAGCAGTAAAGAGAAACTGAGAGCGCTCAGGCAATTATGGCTATATTCACAACAGTCCTCCAAAAGAGCACCTGCAAAACTGGGAAGAACAAATGCCCACTAGCTGTGCTCGCCACCTTCTACAAATTTCACACAAAAAAAAATACCTCCCATTCCAACATGGCTTATATGAATGGATGCTGAACAACCTAAATCTCGACAGCCCTCTGTACAACGTAACATGATCTGCGGAACACCAAAAATTTTGCATGTGTTGCTTTCCCATTGTCTAATGTTTCTGACCAGACCACAGCTTCGTAAAACAAGATCACAGCCTACGGTGTAACTGTCAGTTTGATTATTCGGATAGAAGCTTGTTTTCGACAAATCATAGCTTCTGCCTAAGCAGACCAGTTTCCCCAGATTTAAATTCTAAAATGGTGAGAAACTAAGCACCGAATCACTATGCCATAGTTTCTTATCGATCAACAGTAAAGCTCTTCCTAAACACCTCAAGAAGAAAGCTGGCATCTTCTTAGCTAGTTGAAAAAAAGGTATTCAGAGGATCCCACGTTGTAAAAAAACACTCTGCAAGTTTTCTTCCAAGACTGGAAGAAAACAAAACGCTCTGAACTGACCCTAAAGTGAGGTAGGAAGGAGAAACAGGCATTGTGTCCCAGAACTAATGGTTCTCTTTCTCAGTATCTCTGAAGGACAATATTAATATTTTATGAGATTAAGAAAGTGTAAAGTCTGGTTCAATTACCAAGTACTCCCAGAGGTGAGACCTGTAGCCTCAGCACACCCTGAGAAACTCAGAAGCTGAAAGGGAGACAAGTTGGGAGGGATGGGACATAAGATCATTGCATAGGATGTCCCATATTCTGTAGAAAGGACGAAGACAGACCTCACGTACAGAACTGGCACTACAGCTTCCACAAACCACGGAAAACTCAAGAGTGCAAAGGCTTATAATAAGATCTTACCACAACAGGCTGGTAAGCATCCAACTGAAGGAGGAGGTCTAGCAGGGTTTTGACAACAGCATCTGATTAACCATGCTGAGGCTGGAAGAAAATCCTGAGGGGAGGGAGCTCTTCTATAACCATTCCCAGATCTTCTCTTACCCCTAGCCACCTCATTCCAAGTAACACCTGCACAACCCCTAACCAGTGCATAGACTGAAACCAAGGGAAAACGTACATGACCTTCATGCCTACATAAATTAATGCAAATCAACAGCAGTCCTGAATTTCCTTGCAGAGTTCTAATTGATCTATGACAGATTATGCAACCTTTCAGGAAAAAAAAGTAAAACTCACATCACTGCAAAGATGAGTGGATTACTTTTCAAACTGCCGTATCATCCAGTTTTTAAGAGTAAAATCACGTAGAAAAGTAACACATGACAGCAAGAGTAAAGTTCTATTTTCCTGGTCCTACAGTTGTGGAAAACATTGCCACTTCAGCTGGACCACACAACTGATGCAACACTTAAAACTACTGAAGGAGGCAAACCTTCTCATTTCTACATTCTTACCAGCCAAAAGCTCCTGTATTCTTTCCCATGGAGAAATAGCATTCATTTGACTCCACAGATATTTAATGCACAGAAAACTACTCTTCTTCACAGTTTAGCTCCTCAGTGCAATTCACCTATGGGGCTCAAATGGACAGAAAGCACAGGCTGAAGGCAAACCACAGAAGTATGTGGCCAGACCACAAACAGGACCACCCCCTTCAGCAGCAGTGAGCCACTGAACTGGCCTAGCAAAAGGGGAACGAACCTCTTCGGTAGCTTGAAGGGAACAAGTATGGAAGGAAGAACACTATGAAAGAGGGAGGAAACTCTGCATGTAGAGTTCCATTCAAAAATTATTTCCAGTTACCCAGCTGCTCAATTCCATTCTTTCACACCAGATAAGTAACCAGCCACTCAATCGACTACCCTCATGGTAAAGAAAGAACTTTGCTTTCAACGGATTGCCAGCTTGATTTCTCTCTTCCAGGTACCCCCCCAAAAAAGGATTTAATGTTTAATTTTTTAATTCCTAACTTGATCAAGTATTTAAGACAACCATTCCACACCTGACAGGACAATGCACTCCAAAACTAAGATTTACATAAAAGCAGTTATTTATACTGGATGTTCCCAATAATTCAGTGCAAACATACTCCACAATAGAAACAAAAAAAGTGACAGTGATGCAGACATGGAATATACTTTTGAAATGGTTCTAGTAAGCACCAACATATTCCTACACTCACCTGTCTCTCCCATCTTCCTTGGTATGCATTCCTTCATCCTGGTAATCCCAGAGCACCTTCTAGAATGCTTAATTCCTTATATACTGTCAAATAGTCCTTACTGCAAAGGAATTGAAAACTTGCAGTAGTTTCTTAAAACCTCAAGCTACTAGGAACATGGACTCAATCTGGCACCCAAGAACTGTCAGGATTTTTCCACGTTCTCTTCACTTGAGATACATAAAGACTAAGCCCAAGTCTATGCAAGAATGCATAAATCCTGTCTGTAAACAACACTCCCCTAACCAGTTCTGAATCCAAGGTATGCATTTAACATATCGTTTATGTCCCCTTGGCACAAAAAGGGGAAAAAAAGATAATTTAGTTTTACAGGGGCTGTTACCACGTTTGGCATAAGCATAAAGAACCCTAACGCCTGACCAACAGCATACAAGGAACATGGCTTCTTTTACTTTCTTCAAGTGTTACTGAACAGAGTTTCTAAAAATGTTTTTGACCTTTTATATCGTACTGATGTATACAACCTGTGTCTTGCCACCTTTGAAAATTCTTGCTCAGCAGCGACTACTGCTCTGAGGCACAAATATACTCTCAGAAGTACACAACTTCATTAACTTTCATAAAACCATTACATTGCTGAATAGAAACTGAGCAGTATAACCAGAAAGATAATGCAATGCAGCAAGAGAAATAAAACGCCTAAAGGCTGATTTTTCTGATTATTTTTCAACTGTAAAGCCACAGGTCTTCTGGTTTACAAAATCTGTTCTATTTCACAGTAGAGCAGTAATGCAGTATGCAGACTTTGATACATAACCACTACTTTTTAGTTCATGAACATCTTGAAAATTAAAACAAATGCCACTATAAATACATTGGTTTTGAAAATACAGCTTACCAAAGTCAAATGGAAGCCCACTTAATAAAACAATAGCAGCTTGAACATGGAACATTTAAGACAAATGTAATCCAGCAGCACATGAGAAAAAAACCCAAATGCTTTCCATAATCATTTAAGTACCTGCCTTAACAAACCATTTCTACATTTGGTAAATCAATATGCAAGAGCCAGTTTCACCTTTTTTTTGGCCAACTGTTTACCAGGCAAGTAATGACAGAGCTATACCAGAGATGCGATAGATAACTGTGCAGCTTTCCTTTCTGGTTACCATAGTTTCAACTGAACTGTAGATTTCTAGAAAAAATACTTATGAGAAGGAATAAAAATATCACCGCTTAAATATGAAAACTGTGAGAACAATCATTTTGATCGGTGCATGGATGACACTTAAGCAAACAGGTAAATGCTCAGGAAAGAAGTTTTATTTACAAGCCCTTGTCATAGACTCAGTAATGAAGCTTTAACATGGACAACAGGAGAACAAACACAGCAAACCCGACCAGAGGAGAGAGGAAAGAAGGCACCAAAAAAAAAAAAATTCTGCAGCCATTCACTTCTCTCTCTTCAATAATTCCCAATAAAAATCACAATCAGCTCCAAACCAGGTCATTAGCTTCCCAGGCATCTATCATCAAGAATACGTTCCAATCATATACCTGGGGCTGGAAGGGCATGAATCTTCGTAGGGATTTAAGATGACTTCAGTACCCAAAATAAAAAAAAAAAAAACAAAACCTTCCAATAAAAAGATCATACCAAGTTGCCAGAGAGGTTGTAGGAACGCCATACTGAGATACATAAAACTTGACTGGACAAACTCCTGAGTAACCTGGTCTAACTGGACAAGCTGTAAGGAGGAGGCTGGACCAGACCTCCAGAGGGCCTTCTCCCCCGATACGATCCTGTGACACAGAACACAATTTTCTCATTGCGGCACCACTTCTGGGAAGCAACTGCCCATTCATAAAGCAAACGTAAATTTTATGTGGAGTTCAAAGCAAGTACTTTGGATATAGTTTTCAAATAGACACATAAGGCAATGATCAAAAAAACCCCCAGAGTACATAGAAGCACTCCAAACTGGAACTTTCCTATAAGGATATCATTCCCATCCCAAAAGACCATTAGAACAATAAAATCTGAAAAATACTTATGTCATGGATCTTAAATTATTAATACTACAGTTCTTCCTTTTCAATTACATTTAAATTGTATTCTTTATCCTAAACCATGATACAATAGTCCACGTAAATTTTAATTCCTATTTTCCTGCCACAAACATAGCACTGCCATATGTTGACTGCAGCCACCAGTGATTATTGTTTTGAAAAAAGTCACTATCAAGTTTCCAGTCTTCTCCCTTGAAAAAAACAACATAATTAATCAAGTCTCTGTTTCCAAGAAGATCAGAATTGAAATGAAAAATATTGCCAGTGGTCAGGATGCACCGCTTATTAACCAAATTAAATTAGTCAGAAACTATATCCACAACTATAAAAAAAAAAATCTTATTCTAGGACTCATGTCATATAAAATCACCTTCAAATTAAAAGTGACACCTCAAATGCATGCTACGTGAATTACAACACTGTGTTACTATCTTTTATGATTTGCACTGGGTTTTTTAGTAACTTCAGTTATCTGTATTTTCCATTGCCCACAGTACAATAATAAAAGTAACATAAAAAATATCGCATCTTCAATATTCACACCCCTACTCTACACAAAATCTCCCAATACTGAACACTCCCTGCTTCAAGATTACACTCTGGCAAATAAAATCAGCCATTTACATTACTTGTATATTATCTGCTTATTAAGGTTTGACATGTTCCCAATTTCCAGAGCTGGACCATCTTAAGGGACGAACTGGGAATTTTACCTAAATTAACAACAGGTAATTGCATGAAAGACAGAAACGCCATATCTTGAACAGGTTAATTTTTTTGCAAATTAAGTAAAAGTTGATGTTTTTTTCCCCCAGATGAGATACCGTGAGGAAAATATTATTTCATAAAACTTAGGATGAAATCCTACCTTAAGTAAAAAAAAAAAAAAATATCAGCCATAACCAAGAACTACAACATAACCTCCATATCAAAAATATCCATCTCCTTCTAAGCAGGCCACATGTATCAAGCCATAGAAAAAGAAATGCAATTAGGCCCTTTTTGTATGTGACATGCACTACATCACATCTCCTCAGGAAGCATCACACTGAGAAGCATGTACAGTAAATGACGCCTGTCACTCAGTGGAGGCAGGGAACAACTGGGGAAGAGAGGAATGCAGGGGAAGCCTGCAGGTTAGGTCAGTTGTCCTGCAGATCTCCCAAAGCTCACCAGCCAGAAGTTGAGCATCATTTCACCAAACCTGGACAGCAACTCAAAGCTAATTTTGGAATGCAATCTCAACTAAACAAAGCACACATTCCTACAGTCTGTTGTTTCTTTTTTAAATGGCATGTAGTTTCAGAAACATTTTGTGTTTTCTGAAATGTCAATTTATTTTCATGACTCTGCTAATAGAACACCCTGAAGTTTGGACTCCAGCTACACTACTTATCAATCAAGACCACTGCAGCCATAAGTATTACACAGCAGCATGCACCACCTGAAACCAATTTCGAAGTATAAGCAGAAGTCATGGGCTTGCCCTATGAACCCTAAAACAATGGGAACAAATGCAAAATTACTTTTTGCTCTAGGAGCTGCACAGAAGTACTAACAAAAAAACTGCTGTGGAAAACAAATACTGTCCCACTGACTTCGTCTCACATGCAGTTCCTCACTCTAATCCAACAACTCACCTTTGCTGAAATAAAAGCATAAAAAGGTAAAATGCATAAAAGGTTGTGCAAGGGCAGAACTAATAAACCAACAGATTCAGAGCCATAAAAAAAATCAACATTCATCTACCAAAAAAAAAAAAAAGAAAAAAAAAGCCCCAAACAACACAGACACTCAACTCTAGATAGTTGCTTTTGGGCAAGCATCATGGTTAACTTTGCAATCACAGATCACAATCTACCTCCCAATATATGCCAATCTTCTCACATCTACTCACTCTTCTGATTATATGCTTCTTCAAAAATAAGCCCTCCGGAGGGGGAAGTTACAGGTTACACAGTTACACAATCAAAAAACGTACATAACAGACATCAATAAAGTACATACCTGAACATAAAGTGTGTACTCGGATAAAGAAGTTGGATGACAGCTAACTTAATTTCCCTCTGAAGTCACAGTAAGAGAGAACTGCATACAAATGCAGTCCTACGTGCCCTTTATTTCTCACTCAAACTGGGATGAAAAAGTTCAAAACCAGACTATGCCTGGGTTCCTCCACTCGACTATGTCCCTGGTAAAGGCTAAAAAAGAGCTGTCAAATGGAAGTCAAGGGGTTACCTTGGGGGATCGGAGTTTCCCACATCCCTACCTCCAAAACTGGGGGCCAGGTCTCTCCTCAGATCTGATCAGCTGAGGGAAAAAGTTAAAGAGATGAAAGAAATCTCTCGTTTTCCTTCTTTCCTACCCAGTATCTCATAGATCTGGTATTTTCTTAATAGTACAAGACTTGGAGCTACTACTGTACAAGTGAAAGAGGATACTGTGAAATACGGCTACGACAACCCATTCAAGGTAGGGCTCTGATCTAGATCCTGACCATCAAACTGAGATGATTAAAAAAAAAAAAAAACCAAAAAAAACCAACTTCACCACTTCACCAAATTCTTACTTATGGACAACAACATGAGAAAGCTTCAATTCTAATTGAAACAATAAACAATTAGAAGAAGATTTTTATTTCCAACTCCAGTAACAGAAGTTTTCACTATACCACTCATAAATACATATCAGACATAGCTAAAAGTCACATCAGATTTCAAAGGCTTACCCTTAAATCGCAAAGATACACAACTTTCGGAAAGCAGATATCTTCCTAATACAAAAGCCAACTGAAGTCACCAGACTCATCTCCAAACATGAACTCTGCTCACAAAGCGGTGGAAGAGTTTAACCGGTTTACTCCAGAAAGCAGTCTCCTAGAAAAAACCACAATGCTAATGCAACAGCTTCAGCTGTGCTGCTGCAACACCACAAACATTACCAAAAGTCTCCGGCACTCACTGCTCCTGTTGCCCAGCCTGCACCCTCCCGGCCAACAGCACCCCCTGGGGACAGGGGTGGCCCCTGCAGCACCACAACCTGAGGCCACAGACAACCACCACTGACTCGGCATAACCAGCTGCTGCTCCAGGAGGAGCCCAAACCCCAGCTGACTGTGGCAAGTGACTTGGCACACTAGAAACTCCTGCCTGGCAGGAATTAATCCAATATCTTAACCAAGACGTTTAATCTTCACGTAGCTCCATTTAGTCCCACCTCTGTCTGTAGCCAAAGAGACAGAAGAGTTAGGAGGCAGGAAGAAGAGATCAAACTGTGGGACTAGGAGGGATAGTGGCAGAAGAGCTTTGGGACCATAAAGAACTGCCATTTTTACTTACCTTTGGACTCCAAAAGCAGAAGTTATCTAAAACGCCGGATAGCATTGAATCTAAACCAGTGCAATAGGCTTACATGTCATCATGTACATGTTCTTGATGCACAAGGAAATGAGCTATTTCCATGCCTCCATAAGCCTCCTGTTTTTCAACCTTAAAACTCCAACTCCCTGCTTATCCCAGTTTCCCAAGAACTAAATTATCGTTTCATTCTCTTCCCTTCTTCATCAATGATCCCCACGCGAGGAAGCTGAAGTTTTCAGTACGGGGAGGTTTAAGTGATACTGAGAAAGCACGCTGAGCTTTTTTAAGAATATTAAACTGATATGTTGATGGCTGCTATCAATCACTTCTTTCTATTACAAGACAATTACTGAAGCAGATGAAGCTCTTGGAAATTCTAGCATTTAGCTGACAGAGATAAAATCTACAACACATTCTTTTCCAGTATGTTTTCTTACTTACACGCACAACACATCACACCACTAAAACCCAAGAGCACCATTCTGCACACTCACAACATTCTCCTAAGTTACTAAATTAATCAAAGAAATGGTCACACTCTACACAGAGATCACACAGTTCTCATTTGACAAAACACAGCATTCCAGTAACAAAACCAAGAGGCATTAAGTAACCAGCAGAAATATTTGCTTTTGGGGATTCAATCAGTAAACATAAGCAAAGTGTATGTTTTACAGAAACCTTAAACAACCCATTTATGCCAGCACATAAGCTCCAGGAAACCTAATCTCTCCTATAATATTTGCCTGCAGTAAAACACCCAAGAGAGTAGCACCACAAATAATGACAAATGAGGACTCTCAAATCACTCTAAATTTGAGCCATAAGTGACAAAGAGTGATCTAATTAAAAAAAGTTCATAATGCTCTGATGCGCTAACATTATTTCACAATGTGACTAAGTCTAATGTAGTTGCTCCCATCAGCAAGAGCACGCACTCTCAATGGTTTGTGCCCACAGCTATTTCCTACAGGAGTCTGTAGTAACATGCAATATTCAGGAGACACTGTCTGCGTTACATTTTTTAAAAAAATAATTCAGTTGCTGTTGATAAGTCACACTGAAACAAACAACTAAAGAGAGCATTTAACTGACAATTCTGTTTATGCTCCTTCCAAGTGAAAATTCTTTAATTCCACACATTTACGCCTTTGAAGACTTCAACACATAAAGCTGGAATGCGATATGTTTGTGGAATCCAAGTTAAACTAATGGCCAGCTTGCTGAATACCCCTGTTTTAAAAACAGAACACCCAGCAAGCAGCACAAAACATTTTAAATCCCAATGTCTTATGAAGTCACGAACCCACACATTTTTTGTCATTTCACAGAACACAGTTTTTTAAAAATATATTTGAATATCGCAGCATCATTATTTTGAGCCAACTTACTCAAACCAATAATTTCAGCTTTTGGTTACAAAACATCAAGACTCTATGACTAAAAGAAAAAAATTGTACATAAAATGTAACTAGCCTACTTAAATACAGGTTTAACAAATTTTTACACTGACCATTTACTTTACTCAGTAGTCTCTTCCTGCAACTGTAAATGGATGAAAAACCTCCAAAAACTTAACTCTGGCCCAAGCACATAACTGGGAAGATACCTGAGCACTAGGAAGTTTCACAGGAATATTAAAAGTCTCTCCCATCCCCTAGTTCCATGACTGTTTTTGTTTGTTTGAATTTAAGCTTACACAATATCCAACCTTAAGTTGACCACAGCTAACTTCATACAAAAGGCAGATACAGAAACTGATGGATTTCTCTCACAGGTTGCATAAAATCAACCTATATGCAACACAGTAAGATGCCACTGGTTTTGCTAAGGTAGCACACTAGCCGCATCAGTTGCATACCAAGGTATATGTTAGATCTGGGAATTAATTCATATTTTTCTCCTTTCTATAACTCTGGACCTGTCTCAGTCTTGGCTGAATTACTCAGACCAGCAGTGGGGATTCCACTCCATTCAGCTCCAGCGCCACCAGCATGGTGGCTGCCTTCTCCTTGTTATCATGGTTACAAAGTGGAAAAAAAACCAAACCAAAACAAAACCAACAGTAGAGCACCCCACAACAGACCTGTGACTCTGCGATTGCGACTGACCACCATTGAGATTTACCTGGAAAACTAAAAGTCGGGGATAATGAGCAAGTAATACTAAAAAGCCACAGAAGAATGTCTGTCAGTTACACAATCCCTCGTGGTATTTTTTTACCTGCACATGACCAATCAGCCTACCCACTGGCGTTTTGTAAGTCTGGAGAGTTCAATACCAGATAAACACTGCAGGAATAATAATGTAGGAATAGACAATGGATACAGAGAAAAGACGCTACAGAAAGGGGGAAAAGTTGTTTTAAACGGCCAAGCATTACCAACAAGAAAAATCATCGATCACAAACGGAGGCTGAATTGCCAAGAGTTAGCAGCGAGACCTACGCTCGGGAACCCCTTAGCATGAGAAAGGCTGTTGCCGGTTACAGAATGACCCGAGTTGGAAGGGACCCACGAGGACCACCGAGCCCAACTCCTGCCCCCACGCAGGACGATACAAAACCAGCCGTAAAGGGCCCGTTCCGCGCGGTGACCTTGGCGCCGCCGCCGGCGCTCGGGGCGGCCAATGGGCGGCGGCGGCCCGAGCAGGCCGGGCCCGGCGCGGGGCCGCCCGTGACGCACTTGGGGAACGCGAGCCCCGCCATGGCGCCGCGCCGGCGCCGCCGCCCCGAGCACCGCGGCCTGGAGGGGAGACCCGGCACCGGCCGCCCCCCGCAACTCCGGCCACGCAAACTTCGCGTTAACTCCCGGCGCCGCATCCCGTGGGGGGGCGCGGGCGGCGAGCGCCGCGTAAGAAATAAACAAACAAACAAACAAAAAAACCAAAAAAAAAGACCAAACAAAACAGCTGAGCGTCTCTGCTCCGCGCGGAGGACAAAAGCCGGGGGCGGTAGGTCCCGGGCTTCTAGGGGACCGAGGAATCGCACCGGGCAGGCGGCGAGAGGCGGCGGGGCCGGCGCGCACGGCCGGGATAGAAGCGGGACGCCCCGGAGCCAGGGCCCGGTCGCCGCTCCCGGCCCCGCCAGGGTCCCCTCGCCACGGCCGGGGCTGGGACAGAGCCAGGGCCCACTCCTCGCTCGCTCCCGGCCCCGCCAGGCCCCTCCCTACGGCCTGGGAGAAATGCAGGACGCCCCAAAAACAGGGACGCCCGAAAGCCAGGGCCTGCTCCTCGCCCCCTGCCCCTCCAGGTCCCTCGCCACGGCTACAACTGTGTGGGGCTTGTTGTTTGTTTGTCGCTGTTGTTTAAACCCCGTGTAGAGAAAATAAGCGCCGAGAAAAGAGAAACACCAGGAAAGCTCTCGCTTCCTACCTGGGCAGGGTTCAGCTCAGTTCAGTGCGTGCCGAGGAGGAGGGGGCAGAGAAGCGCTATATAAAACAAAAGTGGCGCCAAAACCCCCCAGCGAGGAGCTTTCTTCCTCCTCCTCCCCCTGCCCCCTCCCCCAGCAGGGCCGCCGAGAGCCCGGCGGGGCTCCTGCAACACGCGGCTCCCGGCACCGGGCGGCCCCGCGCAACTTGGCAAAGGCCCCTTCCTTACAAAAAACAAACAGGGAAAGGCGCACGGAAGCTGCCACAACTCTTCCTGTGCGCGGGCAGCGCCGGGGAGATCCCCCCCGAGGCACCCGGGGGGAGGAAAACTCACCCCACAAAGCCCTGCCCAGAGCTGGGCGCCGGGCCGGGGGCTGCCCGGGGGAGGCAGCCGGTCGGTCCCCTCGTCCTCACCGGGGCAGGGGGGGCAGCGGGTCGGTCCCCACCGGAGCAGAGGGGTTCGGTAGCTTCCCGGGGGAAGGCAGAGGGTCGGTCCTTTCGTCCTTATCGGGACAAGGGAGGCGCGGGTCGGTCCCCAAGTCCCCACCGGAGCAGGGGGGTCCCGCAGGGAGAGACAGCGGGTCAGTCCCCTCGTTCTAACTGGGACAGGGGGAGGCGAAGGTCGGTCCTCACGTCCCCACCGGGACAAGAGAACATAGGCAGTCGGTTCCCCACGTCCCCACTGGGGCAGGGGGAGACAGAGGGTTGGTTTCCCGAGTCCCCCACCGTGAGCGGGGAACCCTCTGTCGCCGGCCAAGCCTCTCCGGGAGGCACCGAATCGATCCCCACGTCCCCACCGGGGCGGCAGAACCCTGGTTAAGGGCCGTCCGGGAGCTTCCCCCCATCGGCGGAGCCGCCTCGGAGTCTCCCCCCCACTGCCCTGCGCAGGGAGGTCTCGCCTGCCTGCCTGCCTGCCGGCGGGAAGCGGGGCCGCTCTGCCCTCTCTGCCTTCCCCACCATTTTCTGCTGCGCGGCGCAGCGCCCTCCTCCGCGGGGCACCGACCCCTTCCCCTCGCCGCGCGGCCTGCCTGCCCTCCCTCTCTCACACACACACAATGCCTAAGCCTCCATCTTGCCGGCAGCCCCCGCTCGGCTCGGGAGAAGGGCGGAGGAGCTGGTTCTCCATTTTAACTCGGATGCGGGCGGGCACCGAGGCTGCTCCGCGCTCCCCCCCCCCCCTCCACCTCGCTCCGCGCTTCCCCCCCCCCCCCGCCAGGCCTGGCGGGGGGGGGGGAAGCGCGGAGCGAGGTGGAGGGGGGGGGGGGAGCGCGAGGGGCCGGAGCGATGTGCCCGCGCGGCCTCCATCTTGTTTCCGCGGCCCCCCCCGGCCCCGCCGCCCCGGCCGCCGCCATCGCCAGTCCCCCCGCCAAACTTCCAGAAGCTTCGCCGCCATTTTCTAACTTACCTTCCCCCAGCGGCGGGCGCAGGCGGCGAGCAGGCCCCGGGCCCGTAGCTCCTTTCCCTTAAGCCCCGCGACGCGGTCGCCGGCCGTCAGGCCCGTCCCGTCCCGGCGCCCGGGCCTCGTCGTTGAGGGGGTTGGGGGTGGTGGAGGGGGGGGGGGTGTTGGGGGGGGCGGTTCGGGAGGGCGAAAGGGAGCGGGCAGGTTGTTTAATTTGGCGGCGGCGCGGGGGATTGTTTGGGGTGTTCGCTGCGCGGCGGCTGCCGAGCTGAGGGGAGGGCCGCGGGCGCCACCTGGCGGGCGAGCGGCGGCGCCCGCTCTCCTGGGCGAGGGGCGACACCTGCCGGGGGGAGCGCGCGGGCGGGCGGCCGCGCGGGGCGGCGTAAACAACGCGCGGCGCGTGCGCGGGGCGGGGCCGCGGGGGCGGGGGGGGGGGGGGGGACCGAGGCGCGAGGGCGGCCGTAAAAGGAGCGGGAGCGGCGGGGGGCGAGGCCTGCGGGGCGGGGAGGGGAGGAGAAGGCCTCGGCCTGGAGGAGCCGGAGCCGGCAAGGCCGCTCCTTCCAAACAAGGCGTCCCGCCTGGCGAAAGCGGTGCGGGTGGCTGCTGGTTTTAGACAAAGAAGCGTGGGAGCCCCCGGGGGGTGTTTGTTTTTCGGGTTGTCCAACCGTCTCTGCGGGTTCTCGCTTGACCCCGAGACAACTGCGTCCTAGGAGACGGTTAAGCACATCGATAAGTTCTTGTAACTCGTGGGAGTTTCTTCTTTCTGGTTATTTATACATGTATAATATATATGACCATATATATTATAAATATGATAATATAAATTATTATAATATACATACGTAATATATACTGTATCATAATATAAATGTGTAATATGCATAGTGCACGTTATGTGCTTATATAATACATAGTTATATATTATATACAAAATATATATAGTCACATGTATTTATGTAATACTTATATATTTATATAATACTTATATATTTATATAGTTTATATTATATATATTATATGAATATATTTCATATATATTTCATATATATTTCATATATATTTCATATGTTATATGAAAATATATTTTATATATGTCTAAGTAATATCTATATGTTTATATTTTTTCAGGTTATTAGGAGCAATGGCTGTAAACTAGGGGAGACAAACGGAGGCTACAAACTGCGGGGAGACCTCATTGCTCTTTACAATTACCTGAAAGGAGGTTGTGGAGAGGAGGGAGCTGGGCTCTTCTCCCGAGTGACAGGGGACAGGACGAGAGGGAATGGCCTCAAGCTCCGCCAGGGGAGGTTCAGACTGGACATCAGAAAAAAAATTTTCACGGAAAGGGTCATTGGGCACTGGCAGAGGCTGCCCAGGGAGGGGGTTGAGTCACCTTCCCTGGAGGTGTTTAAGGCACGGGCGGATGAGGTGCTGGGTGAGGGACATGGTTTAGTGACTGATAGGAATGGTTGGACTCAATGATCCAGTGGGTGTTTTCCAACCTAGTGATTCTGTGATTCTGTAAACTGGAGAGGGGCAATTTAGACTAGACACAAGGAAGTGTTTCTTCACTCAGAGTGATGAGGCACTGGCCCGGGTTGCCCAGAGAAGTGGCTGCCTCATCCCTGAAGGTGTTCAAGGCCAGGTTGGATGGACCTTGGGCAGCCAGATCTAGTGGAAGCTGTCCCTGCTCATGGCAGGGAGGTTGGAATTAGATGATCTTTAAGTTCCCTTCCAACCCAAACTCTTCTATGATTTATCCACGTCTAGAGATTGTCTGCATATTATCTCTTGATATAAGACAGATTCACATTACAAAATAATTAAACATTCAAACCAGCTGCAGCAAAAGTTATCAATTAATTCTCACATGGAGAACAAGGCGATGCAGACAGCAGCAGTGTTCGCTGGCATGCTTGGCTTTTCTTGTGGTCGGGAGCTTTCTCCTGGAATATTTCCTCCTTCTGCCCATCACAAAGAGAGATCCCAGTTTAAATTGACTTTTGCTTCTAGGTTCTGAGTGCGATTCCTTTTTTCTCCCTGCGTGAAGATTCACGCGAACTTGAACCGATCGTGTATAAGCAGTGTAGAACGCTTCGAGTGACCAGCAATAAATTTTGTGACCTTTATTTTTCTGAACACACAATCTGGTAGTTCGTTCTACAATTTTCTTCAATTTTCTTCCCTGTATTGTGTAATGCTAAGCACGTTCCTCATGCTGAATAGTTGCACAGAGCTCATAGTTAGGTCAGTAGTTTTGTCCTGGTAATTAGTCTCTAATCATCCTACTTTTAATTTTGGGCACAGCGTTAGCATAACTAAGCAGGCATTAAGCTGAGTTAGCTGCTCACCTGCCTAACAAAGGCAGGACACTTAAAAGAAAAGTATCTGTCAGTTCCAGTCTTTTAAAAACTGAGATAAGGCATCCAGAGCAAATGACACTTAGAATGGAAATTCTGATCAGGTAAGAAGAGTTTAAAATAGAAAAAACTGTGTAACATCAGTTGATGTCACCTAGCAATTCGAGATATAATCTGTCAGTTGGTACTGAGACAGACTTACAAAAATAAATTGTATTCTGTAGCTTGAATTAATGTTTCAGAAAGTTTTTTTTCATGTCCTGTCAAGATTAGGGTAAAAACTAAGAAAAAAAAATATTCCCTTACAGGGAACACTTTAAAATAGTGTCCTGAATAACTACTCATAAAACTACATTCAAGTTTTCAGTTACAGCTGCAGATGCTGATCTTTGGTGTGAATTTGTTAACTTCAGTCTGGAAATGGTAGAAGAATTATAAACAAAAGATAATATGTTTTAAAAAGAAAAAAACTAATGTCAAACTTCAAATAAATTTTCAACTTGCCCATGATTTGGATGGTTGTTAAAAGACAGAAATAGATGGAATGGAGACTGGTCCACTTGTGCCTTCCCTGCAAAGCCACCTTCTGACTGCTGCCAGATAGAGAACTTTGCCATTAATATAAACTACACGCTTCCAAAACTAACATTTTGCCTGCATGTGGGATTCCAGTAATGCATCCTCTGCTTGAGACACAGTAGGGTCACTCGTGTCACAATTCAAATCCAAAACTTGGTAAAAATACAGTAGCCTACTGAGAGCTGGCAGAGGTACAAGGCAGAGGCAGCTTCCAAGTGAGCTGTGCATCGAGTCCACACATTAGCATGTGCATCAGATATTTGGTCTATTCCAAAACCACCATAGTTCACTCTTGACCTCGGGGCTGAGATTTTTTTTTTTAGGTAAACGTTTTTCACAGAAGAAAATGTTACATAGTTTTGTAGAGTGTGTTTTTGAAGAAATGAGTGTGCATGTGCCTACCCTGGCAGAGTTCAGCCCATTTCCCAAGCTGACTCAGAGCAGGGAAGCCCAGATTCATGACATTTCTAGGTGTCCTGACTCACAGGACAGAATTCAGCTTTTTAAACTTGTGACACCTAAGCATGGAAACCAGGCTCCAGGCGCAGCAGCATGTTACAAACCGTTGGTCGCGGAGCCTGCAGCTAAGAGGGTTTTGCACTCTCCAGTTCATTTCCTCCTCCCAGTTGTTCCATTCTGCTGTTTGCGTAGTGGCTGTCTAAGCAAAACTGTTGCCTCATCAGAAGAGGGGGGTGGGCCATTTGTTTTCTAAGGGAGGGGTTTCATTTTTTTATTTCCTAAACCAGGTAATTTCTCAATGCTCTTTAGAGCACAATGACAGAAGTAGTTCAGTCAGCACAACTGAAGGTGCAATGCACTCCTATGGAGGCCAGGAATGCTTCTGCTTTGCTCCATTGACAAGAAGGTAGGAATTTCTTAAACTAGCGGTGTCCTGGGAGGATTCCTGATGTAGCACCAGATGTGGATCATGCAAATAAATGCATAAACCAGTTTATAGAGCACATATGTAGGTAGCAAATGCAACAATTCTGTCCTCTGAGTCAGGACACTGAGAAATGGTGGGTAGGAATGCAGGGGGCAGACAAGTGGAACAAGTTCTTAACCATTGTGTTTGTTATCTTTATAGGGGAAAAAACCTGGCTCTCTGAAGAGCTTGCCTTCTGCATTTTCCCCATGAACTGATCCTGCTTCTGGAACTGAGACTTCCAGTTGGTACAACAGAGAAGATGAGATGAAAGGCTCCGCTAGCACATCACTTCTTTCTAAGCTAACAATTCCAGAATGGGCTTGTACTGTTTTGTTCAGACTCTGTGAAGAAATCAAAGATCATACCAAAATCCTTTCCAATACAATGAAAAAAAGTAAAAGGCAAAGAAAAAAAGTTTTTATCCAAGCGTGATATGGAATAGAGATATTTTAAATTCTGACCTTCCTAGAGGGAATTGGCATCTGATAGAAAGTTCTGTGGAAAACTGCAGGAGAACGTATTCTATGGGACCATATCACCTTTCTCATAATGGCTACTCCTTAGGAGCTTCAAAGTCCACCATTTCTGATACAGAGCCCAATTCACAGAGGATTTAACAAACATTTTAAAACGGGACTTTCACTATGCTTGATCCAAAGAGTGCTCTTGATCAGTCACCCAGTTAAGAAACTGAGCAAAGAGAGGTTAGATAAAGGGTAGATTCCATGCCTGAATTAATGGCTAGAGGTTCAGCACTAGAGAAGATCAGAATGAACTCAAGCTGCCAGATGGCTGCTTCATTCTTCCAGGCAGGAGATTCATGCTCATGTTGCTTCCTTTTCTTTGCAAACAGCAGAATAGGAACCCCCTCTGCAGCTCCATTTCCTCTTTTCTATTTGTTAAAAAACAGCCATAATCTTTTACCATTCCTTCATTCCTTTTATTTTTCAAAAGTGTTTGCTTACAAGAACTGGAAAACAAACCAGAATTTGTATATTGGATTAATTCCAAGGTGAGGTGGTAACTTTGATGGCCTATCTGAAATAGCCATATTTTTATCTGTTTAGTTGAGCACAGAGTGGAAAAGCAGTCTTCCCAATGAGATTTTGTTTCCCAGATTTTTGAAACTGGCTTAGTCACTCTAGGGAATTCTGATCTAAATCCTTCTGGAGATGTGCTATTACATAAGAAACAAAAATAAAGACCAAAAAATGGGTTACTTTCCCATAATTTGCAGGAGAGAGACTGCACATGAGTAGCTGCCGAGGCCTTTTTCTGTTCTGTGAATAGTTTCTTCCTTCTTTTGTGACTTACATAAATCTCCCTGTGTGTCCCTAATTCTCACCTCAGGTCTTTCCTCGACTTAACTCAAGTCTGAATTTTCTTTGATTCGGTAGGTTTCTGTTTGCCATGTTGTCAGACCTGTAAAGGAGCACAGAAGCACGGTTTGTCCTATGTCACTAAAAAGGATGGAAGTTCAAACTCCCCTTCATTATCAGCTCTGGAAATGAGTAGAATGCCAGAAAGTCACAAATGCCTTCCTGCTAATTGCATTGTCCACAGCTTTCTTTAGTCAGCTGTGCCTCTTGTTACCCAGAGCCCCACGCTCATTCCCCTGTTTGAAGTGGGGTGCTCTTGCTAGCAGGTAAAAAATCCCTTAGCTGTGTTTTAAAGTTTTCATCACCAAACCCTGTAAAGGCCAGTCCAGTTCAGTTATTGGTGGGAAATAATGAATTGCCCTTCTCTTAGCTTCAGTCAAGAGGAGTTGCTTTCACCCGAGGCACAACCTCACCTTACGTAAGTGTAAGCATAACCATTCAGGCCACCTGTCCTGGATCTGGGACATGATCTGCTCCTGTTGCCAGACACAGGAGAGGTTTGGGAGACATGACCAAGACATGCTTGTGTCCTTTTGCTAAGTCCAGGCAGAGGGATCATGAATCACTGACCATTTTATGAGTCAGGCACCACGACAGCATCAGTGACAAAGTCTGCGGAAGAAGCACAGGAACCAGATAAACGTGTTTCATATTGGGTAAGCTGGATACGTGGAAGGGCATGATTAAATGCAGGAAGGAACAGATGGTATGACAGAGAAAGGACTGTGGCAAGAAGCAAGCAAGAACTGAAATAAGGTCAATCAGGCCAAACAGCAGCAAACAGCACAGAGCTGAGGAATCAGCTTTAGCTAAGCCACAGCTGAAGAAGAAACAGTGAAGCTACACCATACTCTTGGCATGTGAGGCAACTCACCTGTCCAGAACATAAAGCTGTTCTCAGCTGGTTGGAGTTCCTAGCGCTTCAGCCCCGACGAGACTTTGACATGGAGCCAGGGCGTTGCCTGAGAAGGGGAGGAAGGAGGCTGGCTTGTGGTTAGATGAGGTTGGAGTGGAACTGGGACAGAAGTGTCATTATTCATCTCAAACTCTGCCAAGGGCCATAGAGCAAAACAATTGTAAACAATAAAATCAAATACATTTATGTTTAAACTTGGAAGAAAACCCTCTATCAAATAAATGGGACCACTGTCTCCTGTATTTGCAGGCAAACAGCAGGTTTGGTTGATGACAGTGGATTGTTTTATCTTCTTTTCCCCACAAACTACTGAGGCTACAACTTAGAGGGTTGAAGTGGCAGCGCATGCTATGCGGGGGTTGTTGCTTATATGACAGATAAGGTCAAGGAATCAATTACTCTTTTAGATGATAAGCTTGCATGGGTTTCTGCAGCTGACCTACCCCATTCTCAAGATCCTACATGTATACCTAACACTTTCCTTTGGTTTAGATTTCATCATCAACCAGCTTCAAGGCTTCTTGGTGCTCAAGGCCTTTCTTGCTGCTTCAACTCTTTGACACAGTGGGAGCTGGAAGCAACGCAAAGTGCGGTCTTGTCCTTAGCTCCAATACAGATTTTCATTAAGTGGTACAAAGCATAACAAGTAGCAAGGAACACAACAGTTAATGAGATTGTGGTGGGTTGCACAGATGTTCAAAACCGTTAAGATAAAAATACTTCTTTTAGACTGTAACTTCCTTTAGCACAATTGTAGAAGTCCTGCAAAGCCTCAGTGCCAGCAGCTGCAAACAAAGTGTGTTTCCACTCCAAGGCAGAAGGCACTCGCGGGATGCTCACTACAAGTGCTGAGGACAGCAATTCCCAATGACCAACCCCTCCTTTCTCCATACCACTGGTTCCAGCAGAGGTGAAGCTTCAAACCCAGATCATGGTTCATCCTTACAGAAACCTGAAATTGCAGATCAAGCTTTACAAAACAACTTTTAACCAAGTTATAAAAGGGCTAAATTGTGACGCAGATATAGAAGTCAAATTCATGTTACTTTGGTACATTTTGCAAAACATCAAAAGAGACATTTGAAGCAAGTTATTTTCTTGGTGGCTCATCCCTCCCAAGAAAGCCCCCATCCTGACTCCAATAACATCACACAGGCTGGTGATGCAGGAGAGGGAGGGAAAGTCAATTCCAGATGCAGAAGCCTTACTCTGTTACACAAGAGTCAAAAGGAGGTGGCTACCGGAGCTTGACACCCACCTTGGAAAAGCTGTACTTAGAAAATTAGCTATTTGGCTTAAGTGCTCTTACATCACTCTCAACTAAGTGATTTAAGAGAAATTTTGCCAAGAGTTCTACAGCAAGATCTAACTTCATAAGATCAAAGAGATACAGCATGAATGAATTTTAATGCTAGCCGTCTTGGTGATTTCCAGAAGTTAGATTAATTCATTCTCCAAATTTGCAGGTGATCCTATGTCTCTACTAAAATTGTCTTTTCAGCAGTTATTATTCTCCTAGACGCTTCCACAGTGGGACTCTGCCTGAGTGCTTGTCAGTTTTTGATAGTAAACTCCATTTTTCAGCCAAAGAGCAAAACCCTAATGCAATTATCTCTCCAATACATTTCCAGATATTCTAACTTATAGAGCATTTTACCTTAGCCACCATCAATAGCTGTCCAGGTTATAAAACTGTAAATTAATAATTATCCAAAGGCAACAAAGTAGTTTTCGCCTACCTTGAGATATTACATAATCACAATATAATTAATAACATAGCTGGGGAGGTAAGATTTTCCTGATCAAATTTCCAAGCTACAGTGACATTTATGCATGTAAAATACACACACACAAACACAAAAAAAAACCCAAAACAGTAAAAGAGAGAGTTTTTTCCTCATACTTCTGTACCATGAGGAGTGAAGGTGATCTCACTGGACAGTCTCTGTCACTGGACAATAAATGAGAAGACAACCATCACCCTTCACATAGCAGGTTCAAGAGCTAAGGTTGCTCCAGCCATTCTGCCCAAGACAGGCAAGACAAAGCCTCTGGGCAGCAGTGGCGACGCTTCCCTACCCTGCTCTACAGCACCTCACCTTCTTGCTAATCTAAGTCAGTTAGGCATAAAGCAGAGGGTACAAAAGAGGCTACAAAAGGCAACAGCAGGCTGCTGGCATTCCTAGTGCTGCAGAAAAACAATGCAAAACTAAAGAAATCTCCAGCTCCTCCTTTGCTCCATGGAAAGCCAACCTTCCCTTGGGGTAGACCTTACAACATCATACATGGGTACTTGCATGCTTTGAAAGGCAGAACGGGTTTTCTTCTAAGCAGTTACTAAGTACTACAGCAGCAAATGCCCCGCCCCTTGTAACACCTAGTCCTCCTGCGCACCACAGACGCTTGAAGTTTCACATGAACATGGTGATCGAGTGTCTGCAGTAACCTCCCACTCAGTTACAATTCCAGTTTAACAGCCCACTGTATTTAATTCTTTGTCAATCTTGAATAAAACCAAGCATAAAAGCTGACTTTAAAACCCCATGTCTTAGGTTAACAAAAATGCTTTGAAAACTTTGACAAACTATTTGTCCTGTAGCTTCACGCTGCAGATACAGCCAACAAAAATAAACAGTAGAGCTTCATGTTCAAAACTGATGAGGCAAGGTTAAAATAAGTGTTTAAATACTCTTATTGAAAATGTTTTTCTTGTGCTATGAGCTCTAGATCAAGTCCCTAAACACAAGGGGTAGGGACAGCTAAGTATCTGTAGGATACAAGCTGCAGCAACCAGCAGAGTACATTGGTGTTGTTTCAGGCCCCATGTTTAAAGGCAATAAGAAAAAGCTAAATGCATAAGAAAAAAATGGATCTTTGGGTATTCCTTATTTTAACTTATGTCCCTATATTAGGCATGCAATTTCTAAACAATATCAATTCCAGAACATATTATTAAAACCCCTTGTAAACTTCCCATGCATTTAGAGCAGCAAATAGTTCTGCCATCGCAAGTAAAATGGAAGTAAGAAAGCTTTTTGATAGGAGCTGCTAGAAGCAAGTTACTGAATACTGATACACAAATATATTCCATAGCTCTTCATTCCAAGTAACTCTTTAATACAAATGAACTCCCAAAGACACCCTGGTACCTCCTTTTCAAAGCACCTGAGCCTCTACTCCATTGATCTGCATCCTTCTTTCAGTCTCCTTAAGTTCTCAGCCCAGTATCCATGTCCATGGAATTTCTTCTGTTTCTTTAAGATACTGAAAATCAAAAGTAATTTGAACAAAGATCTTCCTAATTCAAACTGTCAAAATCTGATGACTATGCTAATTATTTTTTCACATCTACTCTGAATAGAACTCTGATTTTAGTTTTTTAAAAGCCCTAAACCTCCAGAGCAGTTATTTTGTCATCTCGCTAACAGGCATGTAACCCTATAATGCTCCTAAGCAATTAACAATTGAATTACTTTTACAGCTGTATCTTTTATAACATGTATCAAAAAGTTACAGAAAGGGATGTCGCACACCTGTTAAAAGTTAACAAGCTTTAACATGAAGCATTTCTGCTATCCACTTGCATATTATTTGGACAATCAATGTGTTTGCTCGACATTTCAGTTTAGTAGGTACTGTTTGTGACTGACTTCCAGGCTTTCCTCAGACGGTTTGCATGCTCTACTTGCATCCAAAACCATGGGTTTAGTTTTGTAACAGTTCTAAGTAAAACTTAGTCGATCTCTTACCCTAGACAGGGTTTTGTTGCACCACATGCCAAGTTCTGAAGCTGCAAGTTGGATCCAGCTCATCCAGTAGTCCCTCTCACATGACTTAGGTCAAGGTTAGGTAACAAACCATCTGCTGACTAAACAAACTATTTCAGGCCAGATACACCAGCTCATAGGCAAACACCCCCTGCCCTTTAATTTCCCTTGGAAAGTACAGAAATCCCTCTCTGTAAATGAAAAAGGGAGGTAGAAACAAGCCTGGCAGGATTGCCACTCTGTATCTGTCCTGAAAAATCCCCATATCTGTGAATCATCTGAAACACTCAACTCTGCACAAAGGCACAAAAATGCAAAATAAAGCTTCTCTGTGCTCAATTCTTTATGAATTTCTAGTCACCATGTATTGCTAAGAACCAAAGTCTAATTCATTACAAACAAATAGCAAAAATATAATTTTAATGTTATAATTCAGGAACTTTCATTTATAAAATAGATTTCACTTATTCTCCAACTAAAATATATTTATTATCCTTAATAATACTCAGGTTAAATTAGTTAACAGTTAAATTTGTTACAAAACAAAACATTTCTGGGCTTTTTTTGCATGTGAGAATCAAATACACTGATCAAGGGACAAATGGGTTGCACTTTATTTTAAATAGTCACAACATTACACCAGCACATAACCACAAAACATATTTAAAAAAATAGAAAAAGTAGACATTAAATTTTTGTGTGTTCGATTAAAAACTTTTGTCCTGTGAAAAACTATATTCTCTATATTCTAAATATATTAGTGTGTAGGATTCAGAGATAAAAATATATACATGTGACACAGTAGCAGCTCCACAAAAGAAGGAAGTCGCATAATTACACAGAGCAATTGTAAATCAGCTGTACTTGAACACAAAGCTGCTGAATTTTTGTAACTGGAGAATGAAGGATCAGTCCAATATGAAATAGTTTATTCTGTATTTTAAGGTACTCTCACTAGGATAGTTCTTAACTTTTTAATTTAATTGTCAAGAACAAAAATGGGCCATTTTAACATTATTTGTGAATTTAAAAAAAAAGCATTTTCGTGCAGATAGTTTAATCTCCTCTTATGAAAACATAGACAAACAGAACATTGCAAAGTACTAGCAAAATGAGTTAAGATAGTGCTAAATAGTAAAATAAAAAGCACAAGGAAAAAAAAATCAAACAATGAACACCTATGCGGAGGGGCAGTTCTAAAATGAGACTGCTCCTTTCATGAAGGGCACAAGGTATGTAAAATCTCCTTCATTCCTGCTGAGTTCTCTTTTAAGGAATGAAATAAATATACATTTAGGTATTTTTGCGAAAAATGGATAGCTAAAACGAGTTTACTGGAGCCAATTTATAAATCTTAAACCAGAAAAAAAAAAAAATGGGAAGACAGGAGTTAGGTATCAAAGCAGACAAACTTAAAGCAGCAGTAGCAAACAGGAGGTGATATCTTTCAGCAGCAGGTGTATACGACTTGGCTGAATTATGTCACAACCAAAGTTACAGAAATAAGGTAACATTTTCAATCTTGCATAGCGATTTTGAGACGCTAAAAATCTCAAACACAACATACATGTATATAATAATTGTAAAATTCTCTTATTTACAAATTTTATATAGTGACAGACTCTTTATGAAAATGTATTTGCATAAACTTCAGTTGTGCAGAGTTCAAACAAAGTGAAGCAAAGGAATGGTCACATAAATAAAGCTTTGCATGATTTCAGCTTTCCCAAATCAGGTCCGTACATTGAAAGTTACAGAATATATATATATATTTGCCTTTCAATATTGTTTTTTTTACATATAAAAAAATTAACTTAAGGAAAATAATTTTTAAATTGTTAAAAGTAGAGTTTGACAGCAGAAAAAGCTGCTGCCATATGACTGCATCCTGGAATTCACTTCATTGTTTTACATTACATTACACACATATAAAGCAGAAAAGTGGGAAACATACACAGTGCTGTATATTCCACTAATACATAAAAACTTCCTGTCTTTTCATAATATCTGTACGACACAGGGGGCATTCAGTAAGTGCTCCAGCACATTCCTTACAGGCAACCAGGTGACCACAGGGAATGAGGACGACTGATATCTCTTTAGCCATACAGATTTTACAAAGCTTTTCTTCCTGCAAACGTCTTAACTTCTCCTCAGTACTGAGATCTAAGGAAAATAAGCGCAAAAAAAGTTAACATACTTAGTACCATTGAATCTTTCTCTCTCTCTTTTTAATTTACACACAGGGACAAGGTTGTCTTCATACGATTTAAAGGTGACACCTTTAAAAAGAAAAAAATTACAAGAGATAGGAAACCCTATCTCATCGCATTACATTTCCCAGGCCAATGCAAGCAGGGAATTCAGCTATGTATGTTGCAAGACCTTGAAACGCTGTAGAATTTAGGATATGCATATTTAAATCATGAACCATTCTTTCTGCAGACTTCCCATAGACAGCTTTCACAAAACTGGTACAAAAGGTGGAAGAAAGTCTTGTGGATACTGCTGAAATAATTTGGATTTTCCTTTTTTTTTCCCAGCGTTTCCCCAAGGAAAAGGATGAGGATGTAATTTCCTTCCCTGCTCCCATTTTCAGAATGCCCATACTTCAAAAGCTTAAGAATTTAGTACAGAATCAATTTTGCATTGTACCTGAGCTCTTTATTATTCTAGGACATCCCATCTGAAAATGCAAACTTCAATTGCCTTCCCCGGCTACTTGGGGAAAGCTCTGCACAGCCAACCACAAAAACAACGTCCATTTTCCTTGCAAGCTCTCTTCCCCCAATGATGTCCCTTAAAAGTCTTTTTAAAAAGAGTGGGCTAGTAAGCTATCTGCCTATAATGCCAACCAGATGGTCTTTTCCATTTGAATTCACTCGTACGCTTGTCTTAAAGTACAAGTCTCCTGAGGGGGAGTGGTGTATGTCAAAAAATAACTATAGAATTTAAAGTTCCAATACTGTAACTTCACCTTAAGTGAGACCTGTATCAGACGGCAGAATAGACAGATAACAATAAGATCTATTTCACAGACTAAAGAGCTAATATGAAAGTACACACAGAGGTTTTGTAAGTGAATAAGCTCATCTTTCTCAACTGGGATTTCTTCTTCCCTTGTATTTTCTTTCTGAGCACTTAAGTCTGCTACCAGTTCCTCAACAGATGTGTGACTTTCTCCAGACATCTGCAATTTCTTTTCCATCGTGTTCCTAATCTCAGACAAACTGAAACCCATGTCTATGGCACTTTGTACCAAAGGATTCTGTAAGAGATCATCTAAAACAAGAAATTAAAAAAAAAAAAAAAGAAAGAAAAAAACAATTTAACAAGGATACGTCTAATCATCGGACAGTATTCACTATAGTAATCTATGACACCTTTGTAAACAGGTAGCCAAAGGCAGTGTATTTCTGATTTGAGAAATTTGCTAGTTGTAAAAACTGCATTGTCAAAACACCAGCTACTGCAGATTTGAAATTTCTTCCATCCTAGTTCTCCCAGTCTCCCTTCATGTATTTATAATATAGAAATCCTCCTAAATTTGCTATTTAAATAAATTGCTTCAATTTCTTAAATAAAATGTCTTACATAATTAACATCACAAATTCCATAACTGAAATTCATCCAAAATTCCAAGGTGCAATAGGTACGTAAGTATTCGTTAACATTACATTAATTTGAATTCAGTTTAGGGAAGAAAAATAAAAATCATACATATGTTAAGAGAAACCAATAACTACTTGGAATCCAAAAACTTCAAAACACAGCACAATCAGCAAGCAAGTAAGTCTGCCCATGAGAACACACAACATTACTTTGGGAAACCATTTCTTGCTCTCTGGGACCTCCCCCTTCCTCTTTCCAATATAATTGTTTTAATGGATTTGTAAGCAGATTGTCATATTTCCAGTTCTTCTGTTACATATAAATGACTAATTTCTTCTTCACTTAAAAAGATTCTTCAAAGGGCAACATTTTTTAACCTAATTTTCACTCCCATAAATGAGCAGCATGAGAGAAATTTCTATAATCTCTTTTGTGTAAGCAGTCTTATTAAGAGCAGCCATTAATCCCTTTGATTAAGCTGCTTGACTGTCTTCCTGCTACCCCTTTAACTGTCTTGTCTTTTTATTGCTTGGTATTTGGGAAAAGCATCGCAGGAATGCATAATATTGGAACACAAAACAAGCTGTTTAAGCTTTCTCAGCTTCCCAGTCCTTGCCATTCAACAGACAATCTCTTCCTGCCTCATGCAAAGCAACAATGATTGTTTCATTTCAGTGTTCTTTAGCATTCATCCCACAGCACTACTAATTCAATACTTGATGCATACTTACCAGCTATAAAAATAAGACTGCTTCCTATACATACTTCTTTAATGGTTCACAATCTTTACTTTACAATATTTACCCAACAACCATGATTAGATTTCCCCTAAGAGAAATAAAATTCATTCCACAGTTGTTTAGAAGCAATGTTGCAATGGAAGTGTATTATCCAACAATCTGTCGTACTTTATTTATTTTTGAAATTAACCAATTCCTTTACTATCCATTCAAACATGGTTATTCCAAAATAAAGGGGGCTGGTTGGTTTGGGTTTTCTTTCTAAACAAATACCTTCAGGCAGTATTGTCCGTTCAGCAGCTTCTGTCTAAAAGTGAAAAATAAACAGAAAAAAATACAGTTCAGGAGAAGGTAGATGGAAAACTATGCATCTACAAGACAGAAAATAGATATTTGCTCTCAGTTATCTCACTGACTAAAACCAGTAAGTCTGCTCTGAACAACTGCAAAGGGATCTGTGTTTTGTTACGTCTTTCATATTGTTTTTAAATTTAACTCAGCTTTGCTATAACAGTATTGACATGGTTCTTAGTCTATCAAATTCTAAAATAACATTGGTTTTACTTTTTATTCACTGCATCCAAGTTTAACAGTGCTCTGCCAACAAGAAAAGAAAGATTATCTTCTACACTTCAAGGAAATTATTCATCATAAACCTTAGGTTCCCAGGCTATAAAAAACCCCCAGCATTTGTTCAGTATCAAATACACAACTTGTACAAGGTACCCTACCCGTGATCCATCTAAGGATAACTGAGAGATCTGTAAGCCCTGAAGGACAAACCTAAAACATACTTTGCTGTCTCTTCCTTTCTGCCAATGAAAGAAGAAGCAGGAGGACCAAATGATACGCAGATAATTAGAAGAGCAACTTCATATAAAAAGAGGTAAGATTGTTTTCTATTTCAACAAAATGATATCTCATTAATAAGAAAGACACTTACTGTTGAATCCCTACATCCATCTCTTAAGTGAACATTATTTATAAATTCTATCCCCTTTTCTTTTCTCACAAATCTGCACCTATAAATGAAAATACTTAGTTATAATAAAACTGCATAAACTTTGATACATTTCCTACATCATACAGAATGCTTGCTTTTGAAATCTCTAAATGTTTAGCCAACATCATTAACATAACTTAAACATTTCTAAAAAGTACCGCTGAAGTGATAAGATGTTATCTTTTTTATATTTCTGTTGAAACAGAAACATAAGACTTGCTGGCCATTGACAGCTGATGTCACAGGCTTATAAAAGTAGACTCCAATAAAAAAGAACTTTACATTAAAATGTTGATTCTTTTAGTCTTTTGCAATCAAAGAAAAGCAGTCCCTGGTCAGATAGGTGCCTTAGGACCTAAACACAATTCAAACCCATTTATGGAGGTTTGAAATGTAGGAAAAAAGGTGTCTCAACCATTCTCTGCAACAATCTGAAAACTTGGAAAGGCATCTCTTTCAAGTGGCAGACACTAATAAATGTAAAGCTGCCTGCACCACTATTGAAAAAAAAAAAAAAGCATCAGCTAATGCATAAATACCAATGTCCAGCCTCCAGAGAGCCTTTCACCACAGAAGATGAATTTGGCAGCTAACACATAAAATACATTAATTTTATCAATATTATACAAGTAGCTCAGTCTTTGTACTTGGACAGTTTTATACACCTGCAAGACATGAGTCATTCCTCCTTTCCTCAAGGCAGATTTTAGACAAAGTAGGAAATCATCCTAAAAACTACTTCTGGTTGTGGAATCCTCAACCCTTGAAAATTATACAGAAGAGTATTTTGAATTCACCAGCTCTACTAACAACTTCAGGTTTCTGTGACTCATGACACCAATTTAGTAATTTTGTATCCTAATAGAAGTTACATACTTTCATATGTATGTGGCTACTAAAATACCAATTAGAAAGTAGCACTAGGATAACCAGAGGAAAAAAATCAGATACATAATCACAAACCTCAGCCCTCCTAGCCCTGGCATTCTAAGTGCAGACACAGAAATCTTCTCTTTAATAATTCTTACAAACAAGCTGACATACAAACAATGCTGACTTAAAAATAATAGTTACTGAAAAGGTACAATTCCAGACCAGTCTTTTAAACTGATAATTTCTAACAAATTAATTGTGCCCTCAACCTCTTGAGATTTAGTTCTCTTCCCTCCATGCTTCAGAAGAACTCCCTCCTACCTCTCAAAGACAAAATAGGGTCAATATCCTCCTTTGAGGCTTCCAATATAACATGAAAGCTGTTATGTCAATGATTATCCATATGATAGCAGGACTACAGAAGGTAGAACAGATGGAACAACAAAAATAAGGACACGTGCAAAAAGATTCCTTAATATCTTCTCTACATATTGAAAAGGAAAAATGTAGAGCATATAAGACTATTCCTTCAGTGCCTACACGACAACAATGAAGGAAAAGGAAGTGGAGAAGGGCAATTAGAAAAAGAAATCAATCTATTTGCAAAAGCCTAAACAATATTAAACCATCGTCAACCTTCTGAGGCCTTTATTAGTATGCTCTGTCATTAAATGTAATATACTGTACATAAAATCCAGAAATGCAGCAAGAAAATAGTAAAAAACACCTCACCCGGGAAACCATTTGGCATGTTGATCCCATGGGTCTTCATTTTCCTTCCATTCTTGCAATCCTCCACCACAGTGGAAACACACAACATGATCACCATTACCTGAGGAAACATAAGAATAGTTACTTCTAGTAGGCATAACAATAATTTTTCAACTAAAATTTTACATTATTAACAAAAGATATTTTTTACTGATTAGCATTTGAAACCAAAAAGAACTCCATTTTCAGGGAGGACATGTGATTTGAAACAAATGTTCAGGAGAGTCTTCAGCTTAAAAAATACCAAATAAGAATCACATGAAATATTCCTGAATTTTATTTTAACAAGTAATTATGCAGATAGAAAAGCAGAAGCTGAAAAATATCTGTTATCAAGTAGTTCAACCCACTGGTAAACAAGCCGTGAAGTAGTCTACCATAGAGCATTAAGGATGCCTCCATGCTTCCAGTCCTCCATTTCACCTTTCAGATTAACAGGCTCTGTACAGCAGTAGCACAACTGACTGAGGAGATGTTAGGAGAAATCGCGTTCCCTCTGTTCTAGCTCTAGACCTACTGTAAGCAAAGACTGTGCCAGAAACTGCTTAGATATTGTGTTCATTGAAATGAGAGGAGGTATTGGCGCACTTTTCCTACGGAGCTAAATCGAAAGAGTCTTCATGGAAGTAACTTCAGCAGGCATCGGGTCTGTTAAGCTGGGGCCCATATAGTGCACCTCCGCGTACAGATCTCCATGGACTGTCAGAAGCTCAGTACTTCTAGGAATCCAAGAAGAAATCAATAAACACAGTTCTACGGGGTACAAGTATTGCCCATATATCATCTGTACAAGAATATATCAAAGGTCTTATTTATGGCCACAAGCGGAACAAACGGAATCAAAATTTAAAAATTCTTCAGAGAGCTGCTAAGAGAGAAGCTAATTAAGATGAGAGCAAGACATTATCCCAGATAATCCCCTTTTCTTTGTGATCTAATAATATCAACACTTTGCACTTGTACAGCATCTCTCATTGAAGAATTTCAAAGAGCTTTAAAGGCACCGTGCAATTCAATCTACTTGGGAGACCAATGCACAAAGACATTGGAGTCTTATCCACGTCATACTCTATATGTCTAGGAGTAAAACTCTTCCACTGGAGTCACTGTCTTCATAAAGGTTTTGCAGCAGGTCATAATGGTAATGGTAATTTTTAGGTTTGGGTGTCCGAATGCTATGATAATGCAAACACAAGTTAACAAAATAAAACGGCACACAACCTGAATTGTCTTGTTCAAAGGCTTCTGTATGGGTCACTAGCCCACTCCTCAGACATCTGGTAGGTATCTGAAGGACAGCACTTCATTTGTTAAAAAATATTAACTTCTGTAGTTGTCATTGTGAAAGATCTATAATGAGGTGGTTTGCAGGCAAGGAAATTTTGATGTTTTACTGCTAAAAATAAATGTATGACAGAGTTCATACTTTGCTATTAAAAATACTTGACATAATGTATATCATTTTACATGAGAAGTATGAAAAGCTTTTTACAGAGTAAAGAAATTCTGGTAGATCATTCTCTACTAGAATTAAAAATGCTTATTTCTGCATAACGAGACACACATACAAAATATTAGCCCTTTTAAGATCTGGCTTACCTATGCTATAGAATCCAGCTTCAGCAAGTTGCTCCTTGTTAACTGGATATATCCAAGCTAAAAATGTTTGTAAGCGTCTTCCATATTTTGCCATAGATGGATTCCTGGGATGCTCTGCATTGTTCAGACCACTTCTCCCGTGGTCAGCAGGAATAGATTCACTTGGAACATTTCCAACATCCCGGCCCAGGATGAAAAAGCATTTGGGAAAATGCCTCTTGTGTTCTGACCAAGCTCTGTCACTGGGTTCCCACCTTTTTAATTTTCCACCACAACAAAAACATGCCACTTGATCACCAACGCCTGTATAATAGAATCCCGCATTAGCTAATTCCTTTGGTGTCAACTGGCTATCAGGGGGCCAGTCCTGAAAAGACTTTAACCTTGTTTCTTCCATGCACATAGCAGGGGTTTTAGGATACAAAGTATCTGACATATCCACAACCTGTCTAGTTCTCAAAAGGTAATCTGCCTCCAGGTCGGATGGATCATCCAGTGTACAGAGCAGCGCTGAACTGCTGGAGCCATTTTCAGTTCTATGCCGGTAGTTCTGGCCAAGAGGATGTATGTTATTTTCCAGAAAAGTAGATTCAGTAATAAATTTGCAATCTGGAGAAAGCTGTTTGTGTCTCTCAACTGCAGAATCCCCAGGCACCCATCCTTCAATAGTTGTATGACAACTGAAGCACTTCACTTTGTCACTTTCTCCAGTATAAACGAAGCCAGCTCGTGCTAGTGCTGACACTGAAACCGGACAGTCAAGGGGAAATCCAACAAAAGTTCCTAGTCTGTAGTGTTCTTGTGCCCATTCCTGGTCATGGTCCATGTCTGGAGAAGCACAAGCTTCTGAGTTATCTGGGCCATTACACGTCATCTCTTCATAAGTAGAGCTCTCTTTTCAGATATCCTAAACAAAGAATAGATGATTTAATTTCACAGACAGAAGAACAGATCACACCTGTATGCAAGCCTGGAAACTGGCTGAATTAAACTAGCCATCCTTGATATATTAAAATAATGCCTCTTCCCTCCCATCTCACTCTTGCCTGCCTCCCCCACTACACAAACATCAGGACATTAAAAACAGAACAAAAATATCTACAAAGAAAGGCAGGAAGATCATTAAGTCTTACAGGCCAAAAAAAATGTACCTGGAAAACACACTGGTTTGTTTATTTATTTAGAGCCTTAAAAGCATGCTCTACTTCTTAAACAATGAAAGAATGAACAACAATATTTAACAAAAGCTTTAGGCAAAAACCCTGCCAAAAGGCATTCTGAACCTGAAATGAGAAGTTACTGAATTTAAAATACTGATCTAAGCCAGATGACATTTGTAAGATTTTACAGTCCAGTTCTAACAACAACACAACTACCTTTATTTTTCCCTGTACTAAGGCCATGACTACCATGCCCATTACTGATGGGCATCAACTGGTAAAAACATCATCAAAAAGAAAAAAGCCTTTGGATTTGTGTTATATTGTAAAGATGGACATCTCTGTATTCCTCTTAGCAAAATACCTCATGAATTAGAAATTATCAGATGTTTTACTGGGGCATTTTACCAAAGTACTGTGCTCTGCTTTCAATATCAGCATCAGGGACTACGCAGATAAATCCCATACTCGCAATCATGCCCACGACAGTGTTTTCACCTTCCCATGCCCTCCCTACACCCTCTATGAAAAGTTCCTGTGTCTCCCAAGATGACAAAGATAATTAACCTATGAGCAGGCTCAGAAAATATGACGTTAGAGACCCAGCACGCTTGCTTCATGTTATCATGGATACAGAACTCCTTCTGAGCACCAGCTTCTGCAAGTTAGTTCCTGACCAATGTAATAACACTAGAAATTATACTGTGGTCTTCTGGTTTAGCTTGGCAAATTCAAAAATAGCTTCTGAATAAATTACGTTGACTGACCTACAAATCTGACCTATATGATTGTTTTGACTTTGAAGGGCAAAGAAAAAAATATCCGTAAATACATGTAGTAATACGAAAGCCGTCACAATACATCCATCCTAGAAACAATCAATTTTTATAACAAAAGTTTAAAAGTTAATGTTATTTCCTTTTAAAATCATATTTTAAACCCCCTAAGACCATTTCTGTAAAGATATCAAGTGATGTTATTGCTCTAGCATCATCAGTGCTACACTGCATTCACAGAATAATTTGGATTACTCAAATACCAGTAGCAGCATACCATCTTTCTTGTTTGCATGCCTTTTGAGTCATGTTGTGACTTTTTACAAGAACACAAAGAAAGCCCATGTCACATCCTTCAGAGACTCTTTCAAAATATATGTTGAAAAGACAAAACAAATGCATATGCTTTCAATGTATGACTAGCCATATAGAATCATAGAATCATAGAATAACCAGGTTGGAAGAGACCCACCGGATCATCGAGTCCAACCATTCCTATCAAACACTAAACCGTGTCCCTTAGCACCTCGTCCATCCGTGCCTTAAACACCTCCAGGGAAGATGAATCAACCACCTCCCTGGGCAGCCTCTGCCAGTGCCCAATGACCCTTTCTGTGAAGAATTTTTTCCTAATGTCCAGCCTAAATCTCCCCTGGCGGAGCTTGAGGCCATTCCCTCTTGTCCTGTCCCCTGTCACCTGGGAGAAGAGGCCAGCTCCCTCCTCTCCACAACCTCCTTTCAGGTAGCTGGAGAGAGCAATGAGGTCTCCCCTCAGCCTCCTCTTCTCCAGGCTAAACACCCCCAGCTCTCTCAGCCGCTCCTCATAAGACCTGCTCTCCAGCCCCCTCACCAGCTTTGTTGCTCTTCTCTGGACTCGCTCTAGAGCCTCAACATCCTTCTTGTGGTGAGGGGCCCAGAACTGAACACAGGATTCGAGGAGCGGTCTCACCAGTGCCGAGTACAGAGGGAGAAGAACCTCCCTGGACCTGCTGGTCACGCCGTTTCTGATCCAAGCCAAGATTCCGTTGGCTTTCTTGGCCACCTGGGCACACTGCTGGCTCATATTCAGTCAGCTGTCAACCAACACCCCCAGGTCCTTCTCCAGGAAGCTTTCTAGAGAGACTTCTCCTAGTCTGTAGCTGCACAGGGTTGTTGTGCCCCAAGTGCAGGACCCAGCATTTGGCCTTGTTAAACCTCATGCCATTTGACTCAGCCCAGCGGTCCAGCCTGTTCAGATCTCTTTGCAGAGCCTCCCTACCCTCCAGCACATCAACACTTCCACCCAGCTTAGTGTCGTCCGCAAACTTGCCAAGTTTGCCTTCATTTCTATTTCACTTACATAGAAAAAAGTTCAGAAACAGTGAAAAAAACAACTCACTCTACTTCAATTTTTACATATCTAATTTTTTCAGTTTATTTTTATTATAAAATCAGAGTAGAGTTTCTACATCCCCTTTTGATCTGTTGCGTATGAAATAACTGTGGCAAATCAGAGGTGATCGACTCAGCTGCTCTCTGCAGTTTGCCTTCCTTGGCCTTCGTGCAATCAGGGATAACAGCAGACCAAGGTTCAAGCCTGACAGACCTCAAGAATTTACTGCAGATACAAAGATCGCCTTTGGTTTGTGCTTTTTTGTTATTTATGCCATATGGGGTGACCAAATACTACAATAAAGACTGCGAGAAGGAAACACTTGAGCAAAGACACAAAGAGGGGAGGAAGACGATCAAAGACTAAACTGAAATATTAAAAATCAGGAATGAGATGGTATTCAGTTAACTGAGATGTGCTTTTTCAGTTTTACTGATTACTTCTAATTGACTGTGAATGCTAAGCAAAACTGAACAAACAAAACAACCTACAATTCGGTATGTGTATGCAGCAGTAACTTAAGCAGGAGAAAAATACAGTTTAAAAAATTCTCTATTTACTGTACTGGAAGTTCTATCAACTGAGTGAAAACATAATTGGAAATAAACATTAAGATAAATCTAAAATCCTATACATAAAGCATTCATCACTCACAACATGGAGATTAGCAGCTTTATTCTTTCAAACAGTATTTTCTACCTCAAGACACCTCTTGTTAACACTGTGAATAAAAAGAATATGCCTTCAACACAATGATAATCAAAATATTTGTCACATTTGGATTCTCTGGAGGCAAGCAATCTATCAATATCCTCACAATCAAAACAGCGTGAAAAGCCCCCATCAAAAGAGCAGTAAGTACTGACAGAAGGTCCAATCACAACAGTTCTTTACTATGAAGTAATGGTTTCAAATTATACCAACCACATTATTTACTCTTGATCTTTTGGAACAGAAAGATTCAAACATCGTTCTAGAAGCCTCTAAACCACATCTAAATACTGCAATGACAGAAGCAGGTTAAATCCCTCACAGGTATCCGCTCCGTTTGCATTATGAAGCCCTTTCCTTATGCCAGACCCTCTAACCATAGCTGGTGTACATTTCAGTATAATTTCATCTACGAGAAAGAGACCTTAACATATTTATTAAGCATTGAAGCAAACTCTTTGCCTATGTAAGTAGTGCTTTAAATACACCATTAGTAGTACTTCAAATGCAACATCGAGTTAAATTATTTCTAGTTCAAACAACTGTCAGCTGTTCAAAGTATAAAATTAAAACTAGCTTAGGAATAGTAGTCCTACCCAGATATTCTAATAGTTGCCTTACTCTAGCTAGTTGGAATAACAACTTAGAACAACACCTTGCCCCATAACAGCACTCAGACAAAGACTAACTACAGAAGAAAAATAACTGAAGGTAAATTTTTGAATGGTTTATGGCTGAGAAACATAAATTAATAAAAAGCAGCCAACTAAGACAACTTGTGTACACAAGACTTAACAATACATACCAGCAGCCTGTTCTAGCCTGAAAAACTTGCAGAAGCTGAGCCAAATTTAATCCTACTTTTAAAGAACTGAAGGTATTTGTCACAAGATACTTCCCACTTTCAAGCACAAGTACCAACTTATAGTTTATTGATCACATTTCAGAAGGGAAAACAAAATGTAAAATTTCATAGCAAAAATGTTAATTTATGCAAAATTGTACATTTTGGTTTTGCAAGACAAACATGTCCAATTCAGCTAAAAATATGAACAGGTATGATTTTATGCAAAAGTACATCACTGCATTACCTAGATCTCCAACGCTTTAAAGGAAAAGTGGGGATCCCACTTTCCTCTTTCAAGCGTATTTTATTAGACATGATTATTTCCATCCTTAATCCTAATGCATATTGACAATATAAGGAGTTATTTTTAATTCTTCCACGTGACAAGCATGGCAGTAACCTCCAAGTCAGAATCCTACTGGCACAGCCTCATGTTGCTGACCAAAGTGTACGTGAACATGGAGCTTCCACTGCTTGACATGCTGACTACAAGTGTAGCACTAGTGTTTATCGTTGACTGCATTTTGAAATGTGAGAGTAGTGCAGCAAGTAAACATCAAACAGAACACACTGTACCAGCTGACACCCAGATTACGCACATGTCACTTCACTGAATTTCACTTTGTGCATGCTCACCTGTAATTAGATCAAGGAAGGGGCATGCTGCTAGCTAAAAGTGTATTTATGATGACTAAAACCACAAGAAACACAGGATTTATTTAAACAGGCAAATCTTAACATATTTACAACATATTATTAATATAATTTTTAAAGCAATTTGCTTAGATGTATTCTTTAACTTCATTTTATAAAGAGGGTCTGTACCTACTACAGCACCTTCTGATTCAGTGCCAAAGCTTGCATAAATCCATCACCTCAGCTGCGTTTGTCTGTTTTTCAAACAGGTCCTACTTAGCTTCCCATCAGGATTTATCATCACAGGAAGTCAGTCAGCTGCTCAAGGTTATAATAGGCTATTAGATCCACCTAATTCTTTATTCCAGTCACAAAGACATTTACACACTCTACATCTTAGAAATAAATATGACTAACAGAAATATACCATTTTGAGAATGATTTTCATACTGTATTTTCCTTCATGAAAGAGTCTTATAGGTATGGAAAACAGCAATGAACAAGAAGAACGGATTAATGGCAGTGGTCCCAGTAGATAAGAGTGGGATGAATTTGCATCTGCCAAGGGCAGAGGGAAAAAAAAAATCATTTTTGTGAACTTGCAAGATGAACGTCTTCAGAAGAGCTTTAGCTGTATGTATGAGAAGGAAGGAGTGAAAACCAGCTGCTATGGAAAGAAACGGACATGCAGTAGCCTAAGTACAAGATCCTACAGAGATGTCAAAAGTCAAACATAAGACATAATCAGAACCATTACAGGATGTATGAATCAGTGTATAAAGCAAAGGTTTAGTTCTGACAGCTGCTGCTGCTGCTGAAATGAATTGCCTACAAGTGACAAGGGCAGAGGGTGGCAACTCAAAAAAACCCCCAAAAACACACCCAAAAACCCCAAACCAACACAGTAAAAAAATCCTACCCAACCTCAAGCATACTGAGAAAGAGATGGAAAGAGAGACTAAAGGTAAAAGAAGAGCCAACACCAAGAACATAGGACTTCAAATAACACCCACCAAAACAGAACAGAACTATAAAAAAGGAAGGAGCAATCCTGGTGGGCTCCAATTCCTCTGGCATTTCCAGTAAAAGGCATGTTTTATCCATGGCATTAGTAGGAATATAATGAAATATCTTTAGTGAAAAGCATTGTATTTCTGTAAATCATACAGAAGTCTGTGTATGATTCAGCTATCAATTTTTAATTACAAAGTCACTTGAATTGTGCCACTGAAGCTTTTCAAGTGTCTGTAAGTATTCTTTCAGGCAAATCACAAGGAAAGAATAATTTTTACATATCTGGCTTTCCCCTCTGCCAACGCTTCGGAAAATCAGCCAATTAACTTCCCATCCCATTTCTATATCCCCTACCAGTATGTTAATTTGTTTAATTATTCTACTCTTCTTCCTGTTATAAAAGGCTTCTTACACAACTCGCTATGAAAATACATTTCAAATTCAGTACTACAACACTACCATATGGGGAGGGGAATAAATCTTTCATTCATCTTTATAGTACACATTTTAATTTTAGACATACAATCCAAGTGATATAAAATCTACATTTTATATAATCTTTATGTTTTAACTTTAGAACATTTAATTCATTAACTGCTGTATTATTAACAGAAATTCGATTTAACTTCAAGCTCTTCCTTACAAAATTGGGACTAAACTTCCAGACATATCCCCTCTAGAAAACTGCTTGGAAGTTGTATTTAATACAATTTGAAGCATACTTCCATCCAGGAAAACCTACCAATACATTTTGTGGGCTATGCCATTCCTACCCTCCTAAAAGAGAAATGACAAGTTGCTTTTGTCAACTGTGAAGCAGATGAGATAAATAAATCAAATAGTTTAAATCTGTGATTATGAAGCGTATCACTGTAAAAATGTAATCCCTAAAAGATGAGTTGCTGCTCTTTTGATTAAGAAATAAAAAACTACCCCATCAATAGGGGCATATTAAGTAGAATGCCAATAGTAAAAAATGCCTAGCAAAACCTGCAGTGTCCTGGGATAAATGTCCGTTCCCAAACATGAGCTGTGATCTAGCTTTGAAGTGTTACATTCTTTCACAAATCACTGAAACTTCTAATTTAAGAAAAAGATGGAAAAAGAGGGTGTCTTTCATCAAGGAGACAATGATATGGAGCTTCAGCTACAGCAACATGACTAATACCGCTGTAAAACCGCTAAATCTTCTGGATTCTAAAGAAAGAAATTGTAAAATCACATCAGTACCAACAGCTAGTTGCTTTCTGCCTTGGCCACTGGAGAGGGGGTTCACTTCCACCCAGCTAAGACTCCCAACCACTAATGAACCAAGCCAGTGCTACTTAGTTCATTATTCACATTCATTTAACTCAGCCTGATGCTGCAGCAGCATCACAAAATCTTCTGGTGTCACTAGCACAAATGTTTTGCCATTAAAGAATGGCAAAAGAACGATATATATTTTTACATACATATACACACCTTGTGATCTTGCAAATTTGTAAATCTCTCCTGAATTATCTTCTCTATTTTAATAGTTTTCAGGAAATTGGGATGACTTGGGGTTTAATTTGAATTACAATTGTACCAAAAGTGAAATATGGAAGTTGCATCTGTTGAAAGCACTCTGCTTGCCTTTCTATTTAGTAAGAAACTCTCTGAAACATAGAAGGGGAAAGGCAATGAATTGTAAGATCAGCACAGCTTCATTTTTTACATCCTATATGATAGGGGTGACATTCAATTGATACTTTGCATCATGCTTTCTTCAGTCTTAACATACTTTCAACCTTCATGCACAGCTACATTTTTTTTTCTACATACAAAAATCTTGCTATTTCTCGAGCCTTACTTTCAGTCATCATGTTCAGAATATTTCAGATTAGAACTCTGCAAAACAGACCACATGCTATGAAAAATAAGAAACAGCAAAGGACTGTACGCTGTTAACTCCCAAAACAAAAAAATGCAAAGGGTACTTGCAGTAGCTTTTCCCTAAGAAAGTATCCAATCAGTCCAAGTTTAGTAATAGACCAATCAAGGCAGATACTAGTTTCATTTCTACTTTCCACCAATCTTAAGGAAAAAAATCCAATATTTACAGTCCTGTTAATAGAAAAATCAAAGGTTAAAAATCAAAGGTTAAGATCTTGTAGTTTCTAATTGTTCATTTAAGAAACAAAATCTTCCCACTTAGCTGTATGAAATACTAAAATGACAGCATAAGACTCTAGCAATGAAGGAATAATGAAAGCAGTTCTGCAAGAATATCTAAAAGCTATTTCAAGAACAAATCTATACATTTTAGTAGATCCAGATTAATAACAGTTTTAAAAGGACAGAAATTACCAAGACTAATAATAGTTTCTCACATCCATTTTTAGGGCCTCAGCGAGGAAGACAGAAGCATCAGAGAGACAGTAGTACAGGAATAGAAAAACACTGTTAAAGAGAAATGTATCAGCATAAATGCATAGTCACGGTGCAAAAGAGAACTGCTTGAACTGAAGTTTGAATAACAGCTGAAAAAAAAATATGATCTGAGTGAACTCTTTTCTTAGTAACTACTGAATTGTCACCGTAGAAAACCTGAACAAAACTGCTTTTATCAGTAAGAAAAGGCTTTGGAGAAAGGGGCGGGTCTAGTAATAAAAAGGGGAGTGGGGGCAAGGGAAGGCAAGATAATATGTCCAAAGAACAAGGGTGGCCACAAAAGTTGGTACTAACACAACGATTTTTTTTTTTCTTTCCTTATATAAGGAGAACAGGGAATTAAGTGTCTTGCTCACGGAAAGGCGCTTCCTCCATGCGGGCAGCCGGGGCGCGGGGACCCGAGCAGGAATCACAGAATCGCTTGGTTGGAAAAGACCTTTGAGATCACCGAGTCCAACCGCTCCCGTCCACTACCAAACGAGCTCCCCGGACACCTCACCTCCCCGCCTTCTAAACCCCTTGAGTGACGGGGACGCCACCACCGCCCCGGGCAGCCCTGCCAGCGCCCAACAACCCTTTCGCTGAGGAAATTGCTCCCGAGGTCCGACCTGAACGTCCCCTGGCGCAGCTTGAGGCCGTTCCCTGTCGCCCTGCCACCCATCGCCGGGGAGGAGAAGGGACCAGCACCGGGGAGGAGAAGGGACCAGCTCCCCTCAGGAGCTGCGGGGGGCGCTGGGCCCGCCCGTTCCCATGGCAACGCCTCACCCGCCCGGGCAGGCCGAGGCGGCGGCTCTCCCGGCCCCCGCCTCTCGGAGCCGCCTTCGAAGGGGGCTGCGGGGGAGCCCGTCCCGTCCCGTCCCGCCTATCGCCCGGGGGGCCGCGCCCGCCCTCGCAACTCACCGTGTCCCCTCGGCGCCGGCCGCAGGCAGCGTGCGGCGCGCTGAGAAAATGGCGGCGCCCGGCAGCCCCGCCGGACGCTCTTGGGGGCGCGGCGCCCCCTGGCGGGCTGGGGGAGCGGCGCTCCCTGTCGAGCTGGGTTGGGGAGCGGCGCCCCCTGGCGGGCCGGGGTGGGGGGGCAGCGCCCCCTGGCGGGCTGAGGGTGCAGCGCCCCCTGGTGGGCTGAGGGTGCAGCGCCCCCTGGCGGGCTGAGGGTGCAGCGCCCCCTGGCGGGCTGGGGCGGGAGCGGCGCGCAGCGGCCGCCGCCGGGCAGGGCAGAGCGTGCGGCCGCATCGTCCCCCGCGTTTCTCCGTCCCCTCCTCGTTTCTCCGTCCCCCCCGCGTTTCTTCGTCCCCCCCCGCGCCCCCCAGCCGGGACGGAGCTGCCTCTCCTCCCTCAGCACCTCGAGCAGCCCCTTCATTTCACGGCGCGTTCTCCAGGCGGTTTCTGGGCTCCTCCCTTGCTCTGCCCCCCCCCGCCCCCAATCTCACAGCCAAGGCTGGAGGCAAAGCTCCAAACAGCGAGAGTTTTGATTGTCGTGAAGTTCATAATAACATTAAAATTAGTCCTCGGAGAGTAACAGAATATGCGTAAGATTTCTGGGAAGATTTATCTCCATGTGTGTAGGTGGGACACCCCTTCTGTCCCAGCCCTCATCTCGCTGCACACGATTGCTGGAGATCGCTGGCACTGAGAACAGGTGCTTCCTTTCTAAAACTCCAAAATGAGTCTTAGAGAGTTGATTTGCCGTCATTTTTGGTACTGACACCAGTTCGTCCCTGCACGTGGCAGAGCCCGGGACTCCATCCTGCCAGCTCTGGGATGCTGCCGACACGATCGATGCCAACCAAGTCACAAATCTGACCTTCATGAAGCGCGTTTCTTAGGGACCACCTGACAGATTGCTTGGCAGCGTGGTTACTCACTCTTGAAATGTACAGACTTCCCTTAGCCGGGTGCACAAGGGAAGGATCCCCCCACGCTCGACACGAGGTGCCCACCCGTAACGCCACCCAGTGCGGCCAGGGCTGCCTTGTAATTGCTTCCAAACCCCTGTGTTCAGTTCTGGGCCCCTCAGCACAAGAAGGATGTTGAGGCTCTGAAGCGAGTCCAGAGAAGAGCAACAAAGCTGGTGAGGGGGCTGGGGAACAGGCCTTATGAGGAGCGGCTGAGAGAGCTGGGGGTGTTTAGCCTGGAGAAGAGGAGGCTGAGGGGAGACCTCATTGCTCTCTACAACTACCTGAAAGGAGGATGTGGAGAGGAGGGAGCTGGGCTCTTCTCCCAAGTGACAGGGGACAGGACGAGAGGGAATGGCCTCAAGCTCCACCAGGGGAGGTTTAGGCTGGACATTAGGAAAAAAGATTTCACAGCAAGGGTCATTGGGCACTGGAACAGGCTGCCCAGGGAGGGGGTTGATTCACCTTCCCTGGAGGGTTTTAAGGGACGGGTGGACGAGGTGCTGAGGGACACGGTTTAGTGATTGATGGGAATGGTTGGACTTGATGAGCCGGTGGGTCTCTTCCAACCTGGTTATTCTATGATTCTATGATTCTATGAAATCACCGGAGTGTTAAAGCCAAGCAGGTAGTGCTACTTATTAACAAGTTTGCCCAGGATCGTGTTCTCTCCAGCTATCACCAATTCCATGTATTTGGACTGGAATTTTCCAAATCAGACAGAAGCCTGAGGCTATTTTCTTTGGTGGTTGTAGCCAAAAATCCCCTAATAATTTTCAAAACTAAGATGGTTGTTATGCGACAATAAAACATTCCATTAATCTTTCTTTTTTAGAAACTCACTTGTCCTCATGATCCAACAAGTTTTAATGTAGCCAAAGTATTCGGCTCTACGTAGGGGACCCGCTTCCTGCTGTCCTCAAGAAAAGTCAGCTACTCAGAGTAACCTTCTCAAACTTTGATGGTTTCCCCACTGTGCATATGATCAGCAGGGACCTATGTTTTCAAATCTTTCATCTCCAAAGACTTGTGGCAGACAGCACTGGACAATTTCAGGAGAAGGAGTCTAATTATACAATGTGGCAGAATGTTTGCAGATCCCAGCACTTAGACTGAAAGCCATTTTGGAATCTCACTTCATGTTGTTCAGGGTGTCTATTACGCCCTAATTTGATTCAAGGCTTCTAGTTGTTATAAGTAACTACAGCAACTTCCATTACTATAAATAATGAAGTAGTAGCAATCTCCCATTGGCTGATTAGAAAAAATCATAATGAATATTTAGTAATCAACAACAATACTCAGTAACTTCGGATGCAATTCCACATAACCGCTTCGAAATCATTCCAAAAAAGAGTGACCCTAAAATATAACATTTGCTGATGCAGCTTAATGGTGATGCTGAGCCTATAAGAAATAAACAAAAGACTTCCCTGAACTAAATGAAAAATAATTCAAAAGGTGTGATACTTCTGAAATACATTGAGAAAAGGTATTGCTACAGATAGGTTCTTGTTAATATTTCTTGTGAACAAAACAACAACCTGACTGCAGTGCTATAAACCTTTTGTAATTTGATACTGCAAAGATGTGATTACGTCCGTGATTAACTTCAGGCAAAGTAATCTACTTAGCTCACAATCTAAATTAATTCCTGTAGATCTAATTCTTACAGGTTTTGCTCTACAAAAATAATTTGAAGCCCTTCATATTTTACAGTGGCTCTTAAAAGCAATTATATCCTTAGCCTTGTTTCCATACTTCTGGCATCTGATGAGGTTACTATGGCCCTCTCTCTTTCACGAGAATAAATAACTTTTCCAGCTCCTCACTGGCAATGCCTGGGCCAGTTTCTCAGGGCTCTGGCATTTCTCTCAGTTTGAAATCTTGAGGGCATCTTTACAGAGTAAAACCAAGAAATTGAGTACTTTCTAAACAGGAAAAGTGTACGGAAAACGCAGATTGTTTTTCAGGGAAATAAAACGAACCCATTACTTAAGTATTTCAGGCACTTTCTTTAATGCAAACAGAGACGGTCTCAAGAAATGTGCTGTGGAAACAAATTGTTTTAGACACAACTGACTGACATTTTAAAAAACACACCTTTCAAATAAAAAGTCTAGATCTCTCTGTAATATATGCACATACCATTTTTCTGTTTTCATTTGCATTCTCTATTTCCTTAATAGAAAAAAAAATCAAATGTAAAATGCTTGAGCATTACAGCCAATATCTGCTTAAGCCAGGGAAAATTTGGTTGCCTAAAAATGCCAAGATGATAACTGTGCATGTTTCACCATTTGAGAAACAGCTCTACTGCAGTCACATCAATCTAAACTCATTCCACATCAGTCCAAGGCAAGATCATTTATTTAAGGATCTTTGGCACAATATGACACAGTAAGAAGTGTGTACCTTAACAATGTGAACGCTTAATCTTATAAATCCTTGTCATACCACATTATTAATACATTCATTAGCAATGATTTTCACAAAGACCATTGCTCTGTTGAGGTTTTGATATGTTTCGAAATGAAGCAGATTGGTTTTAGGCATTTTTGAAGAGACCGACTTGCAGGTTTTGATGTCTGAATTGAGAACTTGGATAAAACAACCCCAAAAAGATCTAGCACCTATGCCTCACTGAATTAAAAGATAAGGAAACATAACAGAAATAAACCCCAATATTTAAGAAATAGCATCTATGACACTTCACAGCCTGCAAACTCCAAGTTTAGGTGAAGCTTCAGGTTAGATTTCCTCTTACATGATTATCATTAGCCACAGACACAGTTTCATTTTAACACACCCGATATCCAAGTGACACAAGCCAGATGAGGGTGTGGACCATGTTGATATGAGTTCGACTGATCAAATTTAGGTTTTACCTTCAAACTTGCATATTTTCTCAATGCACTAATGATCTCATAATAAATCAGCACAAGTGCCTACAGCTTTAAAACTTTTTTTTTCCTCACATGTATCATGGGGGAACTACAAACTTCAATAACCACCATGCCAATCAGCTCTGGCAAGCTGCAATTAATGCCCCTCCACTGACAAGTGGTGACAGGATCCTGTTTCTTCTACCTGCACCACCAGCACCCAGCCAAGCCTCTGCAGATGCTCCAGTCATCTCGGAGTGTCTCTGGACACATCCAAGAGGACAGGAGCATAAACTGTAAGCATATGCTGTAGGGCTGCTCGGACACCAGCCTGGCTCTCCTGTTCCTGAATAGCTGCTGCCATGGAGATGCTTTGCCAGACCCTTCGTATGTGCGACTCCGGCTAATTACGGGCTGAAGTTAGCAAAGGTATTTTGTCAGCAGAGTGCAGTTAAGTCAAATACCATTATCTGTGGGATGTATGTAATCCACAAGGTACAATGACACAGGCACATCCTGAAGAATATCCACCTATTAGACAAACAAGTGACTGACAAGCTGTGAGTTCAGGAATACCTGCTTTACAAGTTGTCCTCTGCCTTTCTGCGTTAGTGGACTCAGGTAATGCTGCAAGACTTTCTATTCCATTGCCAGTCATACTTCCACCGTTCAGCTTACAAAATATGCAAAAATTCCTATTTTTTTTCCATATTTTCACAATTTAGAGACTATTATATTAGGACTCCCATAACTGATTTTGATGCAGCACTTGCTAGGAAGGTGCATGTACTGGAAGACAAAATGTTTCTTAATATATTGACTAATTTTTTTCATTGTGCCTTCATTCTTTGGAGGAGGCAAACAGGAATTGTCTGTACAATAGCTCCAGCATAGGCTGGGAGCAAAGCTCCTTAGAACAGCTTGTCCCCATCCTTCAGACAAATCCCAGCAGTAACTGACACGCAGATCTCCACTTCTGCCCTAACACTTTCTCATTTGGTGAGACTGTGATTAAAGAAACAGTTCTCTTTTTTCCCCCCCTGTATTTATGGATTTCTCCATTGTTCAAAGCCATTGAAACCCCTGAACCAGGGTTTTTTTTGAGGGGAGGGCTGTCTCTCCTTATTCATGCTGACCTGAAATGAACAAATAGCACTCTTTAGAGCTGTACACCCTGATCAGAAAGAAATACACATTGAAGTAGAACGAAATATATTGTGAAGCAAATAACTGGTCTGCTGCCTGCCAAAAGCAGTTTCCAACCGCGTTGCTCCAGGCATTGCTCCCAGCACCATTTTTAACAAGCAGAGCCCCTTCTTCATTGGCATGTGGAGGAGCTTAATGCTCCTTTCTTTCTGCTTCCATTCTTCACCAGCATGTGCATTAACATACACAGAACCAACAGGTTAAGAAGATGAATGCAACTGTTTCAACACCTTGACCAAAAGACTTGCAGGTCAACAGGGTTTGGAAATGGAACCTACATCTATGGTTGGCCCTTGCCTGTGTTGGAAAGTGGGTAGGAAAGGCAAACAACAAACAACTTTTAGTGAAACAACTATGCTTTCTGTGAGCTGAAAACATGCAAACCTTTCCCAAACAGCTTGTTTCGCCACATCCCCTGACCTTAATTATATCTGGTACATTTTATAGCTCAGGATGATGAAGTGACATTGAGTTTAGCTATAAAAAAATCCCCAAAGCTGTAAGATCTGTTTGGCAATCACTACCTAAGAATGTTTCTCCTTTTAGTTGCCTAGCTGAATAGAAACAGCTGGTACAAGATAATCTCTAGGATCCTTACTTGCCTGAACAACATTTACAAATGGAAATCATCTGGAAAACGTGGAAGCATGCTTTCTTTGTGCCCTTTTCCTTCTGCACGAGAATTTAGGAAATGCCCCCAGAAAAGAACAAGAAAATCATCAATGACAGAGTTTAAAAAAAAAAAAAAAAGGAACACAGAGTAATCAATTCTTACACGGACATGATATAAAAGCCAAAAAATAACGGACATTTTATTCCAAACAGTCATTCTTAAATGTCTGTGAAAGAAAAGTAAAGCATTCAGTTGTTTACTCCTCAGAGCAGATAAGAAAGTTATGCCTTGTCACCTGAATTCATGGAGTGGGTTAATACAGAGGAAATGAGCTGTTAGACGGTTTATTTCTTCTGCTTTTGTTCACTTCCCCCTCTCCTTATTGGTGTCTGTAGTATTCATTTAGAAAGCCAAGAATAAATATATTTTTATAAGATGAAATGAACACTAATTTTCTTCTAACTGTTTTCTGGATAATGTACTATACCCTTGAAAACCTTGTATTTGTCATTAAGCTAAATAGCTTACTACTGGTATCCAGCTGTTACCATAGTGCTGAACACAGGCATCTTCTTTAATGCAGTTGGGACAAAACATTCAGATTGCTTCTCTATTCAGGCAGAAAGCACAGTAGGTGACCTAAGACCTCAGTGTAACATATCGCGCCTTTGTAGTCATCATCATCTTTCCTTCTGACAGGAAACTATCAGCCTCTGGCCTGGACGGGCAAACATTCCTCTGGGTGGAAATCTGGTTGGGTGGCCGGGCCCCGAGAGTGGTGGGAGATGGTGTGAAATCCAGCTGGAGGCCAGTGACAAGTGGGGTTCCCCAGGGCTCAGTGCTGGGTCCAGCCCTGTTCAATGTCTTTATCAATGACCTGGATGAAGGCATCGAGTGCACCCTTAGCAAGTTTGCAGACGACACTAAGCTGGGTGGAAGTGTCGATCTGCTGGAGGGCAGGGAGGCTCCAAAGGGATCTGAACAGGCTGGACCGCTGGGCAGAGTCCAATGGCAGGAGGTTTAACAAGGCCAAGTGACGGGTCCTGCACTTGGGGCACAACAACCCTGAGCAGCTACAGACTAGGAGAAGTCTGGCTGGAAAGCTGCCTGGAGAAGAAGGACCTGGGGGTATTGATTGACATTAATTATATTTGCAAATGTGTAATGGCTAAACTATCTGCAAGAGAATTCCTAAAACACATTTTAGGCAGGTGCTACATAACTTTATTTAGGTCCTTTAAAAAGATGCAAATCCATTTTTTCCCTCTTGTATCAATCTTAACTGTCAGTAATATTAATGAAAAAATGGCAAGCAAACTATGTCTAGAACAAATACATCTCTAAAACTCAAGTATACTTAATTTGCAGTCATAATTTCTTATATGCTTTTTCCTTCCTTTTTTTCTCTAATTCTAAATATGAAGTTGGAACTATATAGTCTTTTGTTTGATGATAATTTCTGAGAAAAGACAGTATGTCATGTGGACTTACAAGAAAACTGTTTCACTACCTATGCTTATTTAGTATTCTTAATTGTTTTTATTAAAAACTTGAGAACAATATTTTGGAACTAAAAATTACAATGTGTTGAAAAGTGTAAATAATTCTGAGCTACAAATCAATATATTTACATATGAAAAAAATGTAATATATTAGGACATGACTTTGCAAATCTTCGTATAAGAGAAAAACTTTAGTCACGTCTGTGCAAGTCTTTGCAGGTAAAATTACTCAACATAAATATTCACAAGAACAGGCTCTAAATGGATTGTAAATAACTTAAAAAGTATCTACCGCACAAAAGAATTGCAGCATATCACCACCTCCAGCTAATGCATTTCATTTACTGGAAAAGTTGCACTAGTCACCACGATTTCACTGTAATATTTAGTTAATAGAAATGAAATGTATAGATGACATGGAAAATGTAGTAATGATGACTTGGTAAAATTGTTTGACATTAATTGACTTCACTGTAATCCCAGGCCTAATTATTTCATATTTATTTAAGTATTCAATAAGCTGTTTAATTAATAACCCAGCCCTTGCAAAAACAAAATACTCTTTTACTGAGTCACTGTCGAATGCTGCATCTGCAACACCTACAGGTTTTCTAAAATTCCTTTTGGTGACATTCACTTTGTGGAGATTCAGAAACCATGAAACCACTTAAAACTCTCATCCTTTGAAAGCTATATTGCACTTTAATGATACCTTAATTGTGTATATTCTAAGATTCAGATATCCAAATATAGTTGAAGTTGCAGTCAAGTGCCTGGGAGATAAACGTACTGAACCCGGGTAGCCACACAAGCCAGGCATCTGTCCTACTTTTATGGTTTCTGATTATCTTTTTATGGTCCCAGTCATCTCAACTGCATCTCTAACATCTTTGAAAATCTGCTCTCATGTCAATAATTATCGTGTTTGCTAACTAAAATGTGAATGTTATAGAATACTACTTGGTTATTAGGACTACATGGCACTGTGCTGCTGTCACAGACCCAGACCACAGGCACCTGCTGCAGAAGTCCATGGACTGAAACAGTTAAAATCAGCATTTCACGGTGTTGGCATAGTATGAAGTCAACATTTAAAAAAAAAAAAATAAACAACCTCCCTCCACCCCGCCCAAACATACAGGATCTTTAAAAAGAAGGTTGTAGTTCTGGCCAAGAGAAAAGGAAGACAATATTTTTAGTGCAACTGCTCCCAGCGATGGTTGAGGGATCAGAGCACTTGCAGGAGCAGTCAGTATTGATAGGAATGGTTGGACTCCGTGATCCTGGGGGTCTTCTCCAACCTAGTGATTCTATGAATCTATGATTTTAAGGCATCCCAGCTTGCACAAGCAGCGTGTGTAGCTGCATTCCCCAGGGAATGTTTATTTTTTAGGTTATCCAATCACATCTGGAGACTCTGCAGCTTCTCTGTGACCCAAGACAACTCCATCCAACAAGACAATTAAGCACATCAATAAATTCTTGCAACTTAAGGATTATTTATTATAAGTTACTAACCTATTACATATTAGAATATTATGTATAGTTTTTGTGCTTTCAGAACTAAAACATGGGATTAGCTTGAATAATAACTTCTAGCTCACCTGTGCCTGGATATTTACGCTTACATAAGGAATTTTAACAAGGCTGCAGTCAGAAAGAATGGGAATGAATGTGATTATATCTAATTAAACCAGATAACAAGGGCTAGTGCAACGATAAACTCTAAGAGACGGTTTATTCTTTCAAGTTATTCATCCACGTCTGGAGATTGTATGTGATCTTTTGATACAAGACAGGTTTATATTGCATGACAACTAAACATACAAATCAGCTGCAGGTACCCGCCGTGCCCCGACGCCTTCAGCCCCTCGCTTCCAAAAGGGCCCGGCAGGGCGGGCGCGGAGGAACACGAGGCGTGTGGCGAAAAGAGCCGCTGCGCTGTGGCAGGAGGCGGAGCACGGGAGGAGGCGGGGCCGGGCAGCGCGGAGGGAGACGGGGCCGGGCGGTTGGCGGAGGCGGGACCCGAAGGGGCTGGCGGTGGGAGGAGACGGTCCCGCGCGGAAGGAGACGGGTGGACTAAGTAACGGTTCCGCGCGCGGAGGGAGACGGGGCCTCGCGAAAGGAGGCGGGCCCGGCGGCGCGCGCTGTCCCGTCGTCCCCCGCGGCCGTTGCGTTTCCCTCTGACCCGGGCCCTGGCTCGGCACCATCCGGGCTCTCGGCGCCACCCGGGGAAGATGGCGGCGCTGCTCCCTGCCGAGTGGATAAAGAACTGGGAGAAGGGGGGCAAGAGCGAGTTGTGAGTGTGGGGCGCGGCTTGCGGGGCGGGCGGGTGGTGGCGGGCCGCGGCCTCGCCGCGGGGCTCTCCGCGCCGGGCTCCCCTCTCTCCCTCCCACCGGGACCGCGGGGCCCGAGGCGGCCGCGCTGCCCCCTCGCCTCCCCGGGCGGAGCGGCCCGAGCCGGGAGGGACCCGCGGGGACCGTCGACCCCCGCCTCGGAGGGCACTGTCCGGGTGCCGATGGGGTTCGGTCCGGCTCGGCGCCGCGGCCGTTTCCCCGGGGAGCGGTTCCGCGGCCCCGCCGCCCTCGGGGGGAAGAACCGTTTCCCAGTATCCAACCGAACCCTCCCGGCGCGTTTTCTGCCGTTACCTCGCGTCTCGGCCCCCTTCCCACCTCTGCCCAGCGCTGTATCCCTTGGTTGAGGCGAGGCGGGATCGCTTTATCGTTCCTGCTCGCCCTACAAAGTAACCTTTGTGTGCCGAGGGGCCTGGGTCCGGCCTCCCGGATCGTTCCAGGTGTGCTGGGAGTTCTCCCGGCCAGGGCCTCCTGTGTGGCCCTTTCAAGCAATCCTAACGTGGCAGGTTCCCTGTGCTGCGGGCAGCGTTTCAGGAGTGCGGCCTGTTCACCAGTTATCGATTTCGTGTTACTGTGTTAGCTTGGATGAGGCTGCCCTGTGTGATAACTGTACGTGTTTAAACGCCCTTATTTTAATTCTTCCATGCGCTTCTGGTGTTTCTCTTGACTAAAAACCTATACAGTTTCAAATATGGGTGTTTGGGGGACCAGTTTGAGAAATACTTTTTGATACTCTCTTTTGTTAGTTTTTCTTTTTTTATGTTCATCTGTTTTAAAAGGTCGTGCAGTTGAAGTAATAATCCTCCCTGTGCATGAAGAAAAAGGTGGTGGAGTATAGAACAGAGAGCGTAGAGGCTCACTGTACAAAACACCGTTCTCCCTGGACCCTCTGTTTTTGTGGTGAAGGGGCCCCTCTTTATAGCAATGCCATTTTTGGCTTTGAATTGTTTTTGGAGCTGTTATCAAGTTAGTATGCAAGTTCAACGTGTTTTCGTGTGAATGATACAAGGCCAAAGAAAAATCCCTTATGTACTTGTATTTCCAACAATAATAAAAGTTGTTCAGGAGCCCTCGAACAGTGCTGGGATTTGCTTTGCTTTTTTTGATCTTCTGCTTGAGATTTTCTGGCAATAGCTGAATTTGCATCCAACATGGCAATGTTGATGCAATAAGCACAGAGATCTTTTTATTGGACTTCAGAGTTTAGAAACTTCTGTATGAAAAACAAAGTATATGGTGAATAAGTGTATACTAGTACCTTTCAAAAATACTCAAATCACTATAATAAAACAAGTTTGACTTTTATATATAACATATATCTATAGATGCACTTGCTAGCTTTTCTGTAATGGTTGTTCAGGCATTTTTGCTGGAACTAGTCACATATGATCATGGTTTTTGTAACACGCTCCATTATGATCACGGACTGTGGAGTTTGCACAGGATCCGAAATGTTTTAGCTGATCATATAATGGCAGCTGCCTTGATTTGCATTGAATTCTCAGAACTTTTAGCTGCGTAAGAGGCAAGTTACTTCACTTTTGACCATGATAAAACTGTTGATGATGCTTCCCCTAGAGCTGTACTTCCTAACCACAATGGGAAGAGAACATTAAACTGCTGTGGGACCAATAGAACAAAATAATAGGCTAAATTCCTGTGTTTCTGGCATTAACACTTAATTTGGAATATTGCTGCAGTACAATTCCAGGCATGATTTATAGAGCAGTTTGCAAAAGAGGCCATACACTTTAAAAGAAACATAATTGTCTCTGGATAACAGTTGTCAGTTTTTGCAGCGATAGCTTTATAAACACGTGGAATATGTATGCACTCACTTTCTGGAAGCAACGGAATGTATCTGTAGCCACTATCTAGACAACTTTTTAGAAAACTAACTTTTTTGGGGGAAATCTTCAAGTGTGTAACTTTTGTATTTCTTTCTCCAAAACTTCCTGTCTTCTGTTTTACAGGAGGAAAATAAAATTATGATGCTTTTTCCCCAGAATGAAGCACATGAAATATTCTTCTGTTACTTTAAATAACATCAAAAATAAATGTAATGATACTGCCTAGATTTATTAAATTATGTATCTAAACAAATATTAGATATGTGGGAAAGAGATATAAATTAGGTCTAGGCCTAAGTCTAGGCTACAGTTCCAGCCTTGTGGGTTTATTCTTCAGTGTTAAGACAATGCATTATATCAATTAAGAAGTAGAAGTGGGGTGTGGGAAGGGATACTGTGAAAGGTCAGAACTGGCAGTTCTAGTAAATACAAGATTTGCAAGATTTTAAGTGTTTTGGGTTTTGTTTGCTTGTTTTTCCCCTCTTTGGAAGCCTGGTCTGATAAAACCCATGCATGAAGTCAGAACATTCACTCTTGTATGGAGGGGTTTGTTTTGGTTTTAAACAAAGTGGTGGACTTATTCACAGGGAGACAAATACCAACTTTGTTGAAAAGTGAGGATTACAGGAAAAAAGCCCCTCAATTAGGAGAAAGAAAAGATTAGGTCTTAAGGAAAGAAAAAAAATATTCACTGGAGTGTGAAATGGCTTAGGTGATCTGACTGTATCAGGCCAAGATGATGTGTGATCAGTTTGTCATGATGTAACAGTAATGGCCAAAAATCAAGATACATATAAAATCCTTACCTGCTGAAGTGTTACAATGTTAATTAGTAAGGCAGCATTGTAGGACTTAGGTAGCAGTGGCCCTTTAGGTATTGGAGATTATTTGGAGACCTTGTTCAAAACTCTACGTGCTATGATTTAATTAATCCAGCTACTGATGTGCAATAATAGCCAATAGAAGTACACATACCTCATGGTAGTTGAAAGTATTCCTAGCTGCCAAAACTATATATAAATTGGTCAGGATGTGGTTATCTTACCTGTCATTTTCTGTTTTATTTAGACCCTTCTCTGCCTACAATTTATTACTGATGTGCATTTGTTTTACTACTGCCAGATATTGTGTAGAGGCTGAGTTGGAATCTGTGTGGGACTGCTTATGCTGATCAATCTGGACTGCTCACAGGCCTGTTAGTGTGTACACACACTGTCCATTGTAGTGAGATTGTACGGTTTTGTAAGGTGTCTTCCGCAGTAAGGTGCTGGTCTATGACCGTAGCCCGCACGGGCATCTACAATACACATACAATGGCAAACACTTAGGGTTAGACTGATACCTTACCTCTTTTTGTGGTAGATTAAACACCTTGAGAATCCTTCAGTGAGGTAGTAGGGCTTTAGTAACGGACTTGGCTGGCAGTCTATGCACTGTGTTCAGCTTCAAGAAAAAGCAGAGAAGCTTAAGGTTCTGTGAACATGAAATTTTGAGACTCAGTCTTTCAAGCACTCCCAATATGTTTGTTGCTTTACTTGCATTAAGAATGTCACAGTGTTAAGTTGAAGGGCTGAGAGTCAGGAAAACAGTTTAGTTGTAGGTTTGCCATCCTGGCTGCAAAATGTGATTTGTTGTACTTTATCTCAACTGAAGAACTACCCATGTCAATTAAAATATTCATATGCTTAAATATTTGCAGGCACATGCACTTTGTGATAATTACTGCTGTACCTGAGGATATAGGGAGTTGTGTATGAATAGGAGGCTTAGGTTCAGTTGGCTTTTGACTCTGCCTTAAAAACTTGTTCAATGAGTGCTTAACACTGCTTCAGAATTTGATGCTTAAGCAAATCTATCCCATTTCAGTCCAAAACAAATTTAATTTTGGAGTATTCAAAAGTGATTCTGTGATAATGGTGATTGTTTTCTAGGCTCTCCTATTTTTAAATTGAATTTTACTTGTATTACACAGTTTTATCCTCAGATGAAGGGATATAGGTCTTAGTACAGCAGGGAAGTTGTCCATCCTAGGCTTGCGGCAATGAACAAAATGAGAGCAATAAAAGTTTCGAAGGAACTTCTAACAGACAAGAGACAGTTTAGATCTATTGAACTGAAAAGTGGATCTGTTAAATATTTGTTGGTGCGGGCATTGTTTAAATGAGAAAGCACTGTGGCTTTTTTTTTTCTTTTTAATTAATTTTAATTTATGATGCACTCAGATAGGACTAGATGACCTAACCTCCAGCTTATTAGTTCTGGAAGGGAGAGCTGCTTCTGGTGCCTACATTCACCAGGACTCTCTCTGCTCTGACCTCCTGGTAAGCTGCTTCAACTTGAGAGTCGTTGGAGACTTGTTTTTTGACCAGGTTTGTCAGTTTAACTGATTTAACTGACATGAGGGCTAGAACTGTGTGGCCAAGAAGGCAAGTAGTATCAGTGAATGTGCTCATTTCTGCAGCAACAAGACAATAAATTAGCTTAGCTGTACTACCTGCACCTTCGGAAAAGGTCATCCTCCTTTAGAGACAGGGTACCTGTACAAAAGGATATAAGTACCATTATTAATTTAGATCTTAAGAGTACAAATATTCTTTTCTTCTACCAGAAATTTTCCATGTAGACTTTCACAAAAAGAACTTTTTACTTTTTTTTCCAATGTAATAATTTGGGGGGGTTAATTGCGGGTATAAAGTGAGTTGCTTTACAGACTGATCTTAACTAGTGTTGCTACATTGATTAACCAGGTTTCTCTCTTAAGGGTATGTGAAGTTGGTAGTACTGTTTTGGTTTTGTTGGAAAGGGAATTGGAAGAGGCTAAAACTCTGTAGACAATATACATATGTGAACTCTTCGGTCCGAGCAGCCAGGGTTGTTACTCATGTAACCTGGCTGATGATACCCCCTTATGCCATAGGGGTCAAAGTGTGCAGCTCAGTAGATAATTTTGAGAATCGCTTGTTTTACTTTGCTGTTATTTATGTACTGAGCTTACAAATGAGTGCTTATAGGGTAAATTTTTATATGGAGAAGTAATTAAAATTTAAGGAAATACGACTTAGAACAAACTGATACACTCTCTGGGCAGTTGTGGGGGGTGGGAAAATCTGCTTGTTGAAAAAACTTGTACTTAACTATTCATGAAAAAAACCCCTAATTACATGTTCCCCTATTTTGCTGCCTCTGTTCTGGTCATTTCCAAATATATTGCATTCTTTCCAACAGCATTTAGAACATCTTAGCCATACCATTGTTTTTTTGCTGAGTTTACGTGTTTCTGCTGATTACGTTGTATGTGAAACTGCCTGTTTTCCAATTGTCTTTAAAGTGTGCATATACCTTCTATTTGCTAATTATAGTCCTTTGATTGCTTGAACAGCTGTTTAGTCCTGCTAGAGAGGTGATAATCTGCATAGGATGCAAATAGAATGAGCAATGGATTGCTACAGAGTCCTTTTTTACTGTTTCTGTTTCACGGTAAGGCACTGTAATAATTGTATGTACCTGCCTTACGTGAAAAGATACTTGAAGATTGCTCCCACAGGAACTTGTACTCTTGCCATCTTAGGTAGGAATAAATGTTGCTCTGGTACATCTTCAGCCTCTGCACATGTAAGATTTTCTGATGAAAAATACGTGAAACTTTTGGTTGAAAGTTCTTAAGATATTCACTGATATTGATTGTATTGTAGGTAAATCACTACCTTTTTTAAAATACTGTCGCTTTTAAATGTGAATCTGCTTTTGAAGCCTCATGCTGAGGTGGCAGTAGTGGTATAGGGGGGAGAGAATGAGTGTAGCTTGGGAGCATGTCTGTTTCTAAGCTGTCGTGTAGTGGAGAAGCCTGCTCTTTAATCTTTTATTTTATAACACACAAAGGTTATTTCATGGAACAGTACAGTACTTTTTATGTTCAGCTCATTTGGTCAAGGGAACCTCAGGTGTGACTAATGACAAATAACATGACAGATCTTTGCATCCTATAGTGGATTCTCTTAGTAGCTAGAACAGGTGAATATCTGTCTTACCATAAGGTTTAGTGTTAAAAATATTTTACAGGCCAGAGTTTGAAAACAATCGTAGTGTTTCTATGAGAAACATTTCCTTACTGGTTAACAAAATTAGGTTAATGCTAGCACTTGCTTTCATGTACCAAAATTACCTCATGTTCTCACTTTTCTGTGTGTAAGCACGTGTAATAGTAAGAATATATTCTTAATGTGTGGTATATGCATGTATGAGATCTATTGGGATTCTTTTATTTCTTTGCTGTCTAACTTCTGTAAATTACTTTTTATGAAATGTAAAAAATAGTCAGCCATTTAAACTGCCCAAATTTACAGTTACTTTAGCCAGAACAACAACAAAAGCTCCCAAACACTTGTGTGTGTATGCTAATATCTATTTTAATGGGTTTTTTTCTTTGTTTGTTTGGTTTCAGTGTGCAACTATGTCGCACTCTCAGTGAAAACAAAAGCCATGATAATGTGGTTTTCAGAGGTAAGTTATGTGTTTTTTTGATTGTTTTTAATTAAATAAAGCAGGCCTGGGAAACAGTTGATGGTGGTACCTCTGCCTCTGTCTACTTGGAACACTCCTATATAGTGACCAGTACTGCATGCTAAAGCCGAACACTACAAATAGTGAGGCGATACAAATGTCCCCAGCTGGGTTTTTATTCAGGGGTCTAGGTGAGAGATCTCTTGAGCAGTAGTAAGTGGTGATGGGGAAGCCCTGTGTTTGGTCTGTGCTATAGAAAATGGCTTTCCGTTTTGCATAGCTAGCGTAGAATTGGATTCTATTCTAAAAGTTAAATATTCAGACAGGAATGCATGCTTACAGTGAGTGCTTACTGCAGAAAGGGATTTCTACAATGGTACCCGAGTTAGAAATTTTCTTCTTTGTTAGTGAAAGACACCACTCTCCAAGTTTTGAATCCTCACTTTAAGAAATCTTTGGTATTTAAAGAAAAATTACACTTCTTTTGCTTTGCAGAATGTGTTGGAAGAAAAGCTTCTGTGTTACTAAGACCTCAACTGTGTTTTGAGTTCTTGTTGAAATAGTCATGGTGGGCAATTGTAATAGCAGAAAAGAGAAACAAAAGCATCTCAATGTAAATTATAAGTAATATTTAAGTAACAAGAATTTATTGTTCAACAAAGCAAAATCCCTGTTCCTGAAGTTTTTGAAGAAAGATCACCAGATGTTTTCTGCTGTAGACAGAGGTTGACAATTTCTATATGCTGTTTACTTTTTTTGTCTTTTGCTGTTGGGATCTCAAAGATCCAGCGTGAATAGCTAGATAGATACAAGTGGCTGTATTGGAGGAATTAACAGATGGTAGAAATAGTTGAAGTCTTTCTGGTGATGGAAAAAAACCCTGGAAATTTGGGCCATCTGGAGTGTGGTACAGAGATGCTGACTGCTGAGAATTTGTTTGAGTCCATGTGACCTGGATCCAGTTCTGGCACTTGCATCCAGTTCTGGATCCACTGGCACTTGCATTTCTGCCATTTAGTTCCAGAAAGACTTTTTGTTGAAGCCCAGTTTACCAGAGCTTACGGGCACAGGTCAGATCTGTTGCTGTACCTGTGTAACAGATTGTCCACGATGTGGAGCCACTTGCAGAGGTGTGTGAAGTTATGCTTATGGCAGGTTTGTGTTCATCTTAAATTACTTCATGAAACTGTCCTCTTGAACTGGCTTTCAAAGTAGTAGAGTTACATTTTACTAATGTTTATGTCTGAACCAGTCCTGCTATATTCAGGTTTTTAGCAATTAGTGTTCCTTGCCAAAAGCACTCTGATGGGTAAAGTTAATCTGTCCATTTAAAAAATAAATAAATCTGCGTTTTAATGTTCCTTAATTATCTGCTTTCTTTCAACAGATATCCAACAGGCTTTGTATGAGCTTGCATACCACGTTGTCAGAGGAAACTTGAAGCATGATCAAGCTTCTAATGTTCTTGGTGATGTCATAGTAAGTATATTTTTGCAATAATTGCATACTTACTAAATTTTTGGGTTTTCTTCATAGAAACCAAATGAAAGTCAAGCCAGGTGATACTCAACAGGCTTTTTTCATGTCTGAAAAAGTTGTTCTGATCAAGTCAATTTTCTCTGTTTCTATGCACTTGAAATAAATGTAATCTCTCTGGATTTCATGTTTTTCCCCTAATTTTTGTGGTAAGGAATAGATGTATTCATGTTACCATAAATTAAAAAGTAAATAATTTTTTAAAGGCATTTGGAGACTGAAATTTTTAGTAAATGCTAAAGATGAATTTTATTTTCTGATGCAGTGTGTGTGTAATGCCACCTACTGGCTTTTATAATTTGCATCTTTCTTACAGTGCAACAATGTGCCTGCCATTTTACTGTTGAGATATCCAGGTCTCGTGACTGCTTTAAGAATAATGCGTTAGGCTTATTATGTGTTTGAAAAAGGGTTTCCTTAAAGTGCTTCAAATAAATCGAGGAAGTAGGGAAGACAGTATTTTTCTATAAACTTCTAAGGTTGATGTTCCTACAAAAATACAAATATGAAGAAAATACATTTTTAAAACATCTTCTGAAGATGAGTAGTTCTTCTTTGCGAGTTCTGAAATTGCTGTGTGGATGTGTATGGAACATAAAGAAAAAGTACATTTTGCAGTAATGTGTTTGGATAACCTTTTTAGGTATTGGCTTCCGCATTTGGTTTGTGAGAAGCCAAGGCCGGAGCGCACCTTGCTGTTGGGATAGCATGTAATAATGTTTGATCTTTTGTTGCAGTAGAAAATTATGATTTGTGCAGTGCCTGAGGAAGTGTAATTTACTGTGCAGGCTAGTGCTGCCTCTCAATCAAGGAGTTGTGTTGTGCTAGAGAAATGGAGGCAATAACAAGAGGGGTTTGTCCCTGGCACTAGGTGCTCCTTTAAATTACATTGAAATGTTATGTTATTTCGTTACATATCAATAATTAGTACAGTGCTTTGGTTAGGTATTAGTCAATAATTGAACCTCTTCATTATTGATGAATCCGAATTATTAATTATTACCAATATAATTAGTAATAATAGTGTGTTATTAATCTGAACTTACCTTTATGGTGGAGTATTGTTTTATGTAATGGAATAAGAATTTTTTAAGTGTAAATATTTGATTTTTTGTGTTTACTAAGTGTGATCTCTTTCCTTTTTAGGAATTTCGGGAAGACATGCCGTCCATCCTAGCTGATGTATTCTGCATATTAGGTAAGCTAGGTTCCCTTCCTTTCAGTATTGCAGAAAGTTTGGAGAAGTACATTTGTGCATTTGCTTGTTGACTTCTTAAGGAGATGTCATTAAATCTGTAAACCATGACTTCTCTTTAGAAACATACATGTTGATTATTCTGTGTGTCTGTGTCTTAGTTGTTAATGTCTTTACCTTCTGCTTTGTTCTGTTATTGTTTCCAGAAGTTTGTCGATTAAAGGCAGTGGAAATTGATCTACCAAGAATAGTTAAAGGAGATAGCTTCTAAGCATGTTGGATGTTAGCTAATGGAATCAATGACTTAGTGTTATCATTCTTATAAGTATTTTAAATAAAAGTTGGTAGGTACTGGTAGGTAGATCCTCGGTTCTCAGAATATGTCCTGTAAATATTTTTATCTGTGCAGTTGCTGTTAGTGAAATAGAGCTTGTACAAATTGTCCAGAAATCTAAAGGCAAATGACATGGTGAGCAGGCTTTAAAGATGTGTATTCTGGCAATAACTTCTGGATTTTTATGTTGTAATGTTGATCCAAAGCTGTTTCTGTGGGGTTTTTTTTTGTTTTTAGCATTTTAATCCTGGGTACATGATTCCATATCAATTTTAACTGCTTAACTGCTTGCCATTTCTGACTTGTTCTATGTATCAATGTTTTTTCAAAAAATTTGAGCAAGTTTTTTGCAATCTGCTCATCATAGATCCTGCTTTGTTCTTTGCACTGAAGGTGTGTGGCTGTGCTGTGGCTGCCTCTGCAGAGGCACCTAATGGAGTTTGCATATGCAGCCCCAGTTACATGTAATAGCTAAATGTATTTTGTCTTTGTTTTATGAATAATGGTTCATTCTGTGTACTTGTTGTGTCTTTTTGTAATAATTAATTTCTGTAATGCACTATCGCATTGATAACCCTTTTGGTTTTTAAGCTCAGTTAGAAAACTTCTGAGTTGCTTCCTGAACTACTTGAATAACTGAAACTAGTGTATGTCTGCCTTTTCTAATTTTTTTTTTCTATGTCTCCTTCCCTTCAAATTAGTGTGTAGCCAAATGCCATGCCTCCACTAGTATCAGTGAAATAGTATGGCTGAGGAACTCTTGCAAACTCTGGGATGAGTCCCAACCCCTCACTTCCTGTAATAATGTGCTGCATGTAACTATTTCAGCCAGGTGGGCTTCCTTGGCCATTGTTTTGTGACCTGCCTTTCCACAGAATTCCATTCAGAATTTGACAATGCAAAAAAGAAAGAATATACAGAATCCTAGCTAGTAAAAGACTGCAGACCAGTCAGTAAATGGGGAGCTACTCTGAAGACACAAGGAAAGAGACTAGAGACTAGCACATAACATTAAGGCTAGAAACATGCAGTTCTTTTTGGTGATTCATGTTTCTCTTATTTTGTGCTTATTATTGATTGTTAATGGTTGCCATAAACCTTATTTCAGCAGAGAGAAGGACAAGAGAAATTTTTCTGGCTTCTGTTTTACCTCTTCATGAAATTTGTGGATGTGTTGGAATTGTCGTCAAAATATTATGTGGACCTGAAGGTGGATAAGAAGGTGGAAAACAGCAAGAAGCTAACATGTTAACACAATGCAAAGCAGCTTATTTATATCACTAGCATTTATCAAAATAGTTATAAAGAAAAAATTCCTATATATTCCACAAGTAGTGATTTCTTTATTCCTTTTTTTCTATCTTCTTTTACACTAGATATTGAAACAAGTTGTTTAGAAGAGAAAAGTAAGAGAGATCACTTTACCCAACTGGTATTAGCCTGTCTGGTAAGTTGCAGTTAGAAACACATTTGGTAAAGTGTATGCCAAACTCTGACAAGAAAAAAATCCAAGAGTTATGCAGCTTGTGTGGTTTTGTTTGCTTTTTTTTTTTTGTAGGAAAAGACCATTAGAGTCTTTTAATGTTTCCAAATAATTTAAAAATGCATCTTAGAAGTGTTATGGTAAAGTAGAATTGTCCCTTGAGTTCTTTAAAGAGTTTTGAAGCAACTGACATTTTTCACTGTCAGTTCAACAGAAATTTTGCTTGTGAAGTATGTTTTGAGTTGGATTTCTCCCTTATGTAACCTCCTCTTTGTTTAGAAGTGACATTCCTAACCACACGGAATAAGCTTGATTTGTAGGAAAATTCAGCCTATGAAAACAAGGCTTTTCTCCCAGAATATGAGAGAATGGGTATAAGCTTTATGTAAATACATAGTTCTTGGTAATGATATATCTAGATGGTATGCAATTTGTAACCAGCAGTTAGGGTTCTAGGGCTTGTTTCTTCAAGGTGCTCTTGTCTGTAAAATCTCCTACTGTAAAGTTCTATTTTCAGTTGAATAGTTTCTTAGTTTTGTTCACTTCTATGTTTGAAGCAGAATGTATTTAGTATCATGGTATCATGATATCTGACCTTTTGTTTTGTGGTCAGAACACGTGTGTAGCCTAAAGTAATAATCAGATAGTTTCTTTATAACTGAGAAATTTGATGTATGTTTCTGGTTTCTTTTAGTATCTTGTTTCGGACACTGTCCTGAAGGAGCGTTTAGATCCAGAGACACTGGAGTCACTAGGACTTATTAAGCAATCTCAGCAATTCAATCAGAAATCTGTTAAAATAAAGACAAAACTGTTGTAAGTTTTGGGGCAAGGGTGGTTTGGGGAATGGGTGGGGAGGGACAATAGTAATTAGTCTGTTAATATTATCTAACAAGGTGTAATGCTTCAACTTGTCACTGACAGAAGAACTTTGTTAGCTCTCTTATGCTTTCAAACTTGAGAAATGTAAAATCTTTTTTCATATTATCTATTGCTGTGGCTTTTGCTACAGCAATTCTGAATTGCAGAATAAATACTTGATTTTATTTGTGACAAATGTGACCTTACAAAGTATAAGAAAATTCATTATTGCTGTTAAGCATGGGCATTTGTTTTCATAAATAAGCAAATATAGTCCTGTTAGTTTTGACAACACAGAATATGCTTCTGTGGTGTACTTCTGTTTTTTTGTTTCTGCATCCAATGTTTCATTACCAGTCTCAAAGAACACGACTTGAAACTAGAATAGGTCCTTAAGCACAAGCTGTTACAGAGCAATTTTCCAGCATAGCGTGGAAGAACAAGCTTTACTGTTAAGTATTAGCATAATCTTGCTTTTCAATGGTCTGCATTTGAAATGAGAGCTAGGTTTGTTTGGATAATGCTCCTTACCTTGCAGGTATTCACTGTACCATTCTGTAATTTTTACAACAGATCAAGTAAATTACAAGTTCTTTAAAAATCTGTTCAAAATTAGCAATTTGCATAACAAATTTAATACTGATAGGAGCATAAACAAACTTTACTCTGGACATGTTACACAGTAGTGTTTAATTTCTATTTCTTTGCAGTTATAAACAACAGAAGTTTAACTTGTTAAGAGAAGAGAATGAAGGTTATGCAAAACTCATTGCAGAATTGGGGCAAGACTTATCTGGAAATATCACTAGTGATTTAATCCTTGAAAATATCAAGTCTTTAATAGGTAGGTAATTTGTTGAAGGATTATGGGCACTGGTTTTCTTAGTCTTACAACTACAGAGTATTCTCGAATTTGAGGAATTGCAAATAGATTTCTTGTAAATTCTTAGTTGTTTTAAAGTACTGATTTACAGCAGGTTGTGGTGTAGTGGAAATGGCTTTTGGGGAAGGAAAGAGAGATGCAGTTACGAGGTGGATCAGGGTCTAGGTCAAACTCGAACAAGGTTTTGGGTGTAAAATAATTTCCAGCTGGCTTATCTGTGTGACTATATATCACACATGTTAGCCCAAGGGGAGAGGAAGCAGCCTGTGCATTTTCTAATACTGTAGTATTAGTGAAGTTGGATTTTTACTTCTTATAGTTTTTATTTTTTACTTATTGAATATTCACCTTAAGATGGTAATATCTAGTTTTTGTGGAAGTCCTGTTTAATATCATTGCCTAGTTCAGTATTCACCAGAAGTCAAAATCAATAGGTATTGTATATGCACATGATCCACATTATTATGTTGTAGATAATTCCAGATTCAGTTTTAATTGGAAAAAAAATATTTTTCAGAACTAATGCGTTTATGGTTTAGTATCAGAATGAAGATGAAAGGTAGCAAGGCTAAGCTTTTCTACTCTGTTCTCCACTAGGATGTTTTAACCTTGATCCTAATAGAGTTTTGGATATAATCCTGGAAGTCTATGAATGCAGGCCTGAATACGATGACTTCTTTGTACCACTGATAGAGTCTTACATGTACATGTGTGAACCCCAAACTTTATGCCATATCCTTGGATTCAAATTCAAATTTTATCAGGTAATATATTTCTATTCTGAATTTTTGCATTTAGTGATTGCTTGCACTCAGTTTTGAACTGTAGTCAGTGTCTCTTAATTTTTGCTGTGAATTTTTTTAAATAGAAATTAAATAGTATAGTGGGTTTGGATTAGTAGCAGTTAAATAACGATGATGAGGAGAACTGTGACTTAATGTTTCATCTGCGTGTTGGGTAGTTTCTTTGCTGTTTCATGACTGTTTGCAGTGGTTGCTTTTTTCTGAAATTTGTAATCTTGTCTTTTAGGATCCAAGTGGGGAGACACCTTCCTCCTTATACAGAGTTGCTGCTGTCCTTTTGCAACATAATCTCATAGATTTGGAAGACCTTTATGTTCACGTAAGTGACTCTGTTACTCTGTCAAGAAAAGCCAAAACTAAGAAAATTTTAAAAAGAAAGCCAGTTATTTCACTGTATTCCTAAAGCTTCAGATTCAGGACATATCTGTGTACGTACACATTTAATGTCTTTTAAAATTTCCAACACATTCTAATGCTGCACATTTAAATAATCACACACTGAAATATGAATGCTGATACGCTTTGTTTGAATTATCTGTGTAGCATCCTCCAGATTGTTTACCTCCTGCCTGAATAGGAGGTAGGAGGTACATGCCTGAACGCTCTAAATGCCTGAGTCATCTTCCTTAAGAACTAGACCTTTCGAGTGTTTTGCTTTACAAGATCAGTTTTGGAAAAAAAGTGGTAGGACAGTCACCTCCTTACATTTTTTTTTTTTAGTTTAATACTAGGAATTTTTTTTTTTAAGAAGAGTCTTACATATTCCTGAATAGGCCTCTCATTCCCCCCAGAGGAATTCGGACTATTTTTTAGGTTGAAAGAGGAAAATGTAGTTACAAGTTTGGATTTAATCAATTTAGTCTTATCAACCAACCAACTTACTGACTTGACAGATGGTAAACAGAATGTCACAGTTATCAAAATAACTTTAGATTATACATGAATTTTTAATAGCAGAATATCTGTAGATATTTTAAGACTCTTAACTCTTCCACTGAAATGAAATCAATGAGCTCTAATTACGGTTATGGAAATTTAGGATTGTAGTCCTGACATTAGTTTGCATGGCAGTTAATAGCATTAGTCACAGTCTGACTCGTCAATCACTGTCTTTGCTTTCATGGGAGTGTTTTAGCTAAAAATGTATCGGGTGGAGCAGAAGTGTACGTCTGGTAATCAGTGTGGAGGGAGGGAGTGCATGATGATAATGCTAGTTTCTTAAGTAATGTTTTTAAGCTTGGAGAACAAGTGCTCAAAATCAGAATTACAGTGGCCTGTATAGCTATGGGCATGGTCCCTGCGTTCAGTTACACTGATCACCATCATCATGTTAATTCTCAGTCTCATTTTTTGTCTCCTTTCATTCCCGAGTGTCTCTACCAAGTTTCTCTCTGTCCGTCTTTGCATGTTTGGGATGACATTTTTTCCTGATTCTAGTTCAAGCTTAATTAACTTATGGGAGTTTCAAGGAAAAAAATAGCATGTAGGTGTTGAATCTTAAGCAGTATATGTTGTGTAGCTCCTATACAATAGCAGCTGTCAGGATGATTGTTCTTATCAAGAAAGTTCCCCCTACGTGCCCTTCCCTTTCCAAGCCTGTAAGAACTTTTTTCTATTTGTGTATGTGTACACACACCCATATATAATACATATTGCATCCTGAAGATATGATTTACCCCTTGAAATTCTGCACTGGGTAGTTCTTGGTGAAGCTCAGTGGGTTTACCTGTGTTTTCAAATGACAAAAGTGTAGCTCTTTAAACCTTTTACCTTTCCAAGGAAAAGAATGGTTCAGGGAGTAAGTTTGTCTGACTATAGTACAAAGGAAGGACAAACTTCTGCTTTGAGCTTGTTTGATCAAAAGTAGCAGCAGGTCACTTTAGTTTTCAGAGATAATGCTTGTTCTGTTTTTTTAGCTTCTCCCGGGGGATAATGCCATTATTGAGGAACACAAGCGGGAGATAGTGGAAGCTAAGCAAATTGTCCGAAAGCTTACGATGGTTGTCTTATCCTCTGAAAAGACTGAGGAAAAGGAGAAGGAAAAAGAAAAAGAGGAAGAGAAAACTGAAAAGGTGTGTGTGAATAGTTTCCTTACCAATAAAATGAGTTCAAATTCTTTTAAAATAAATAGTTGTTATGAAACATTGTCTGTTTGAAACAGACAGGTACTTCTTATAGGGTTTAGGTCTTCTTTCTTTTGCATCCACGTAGTGCTTATTTTTGTGTATTTTGCTTTATGTATTTTTTTTATGACGTAGTTGAAATATTAGTTTTAGTCTCTAGCTGTGGATTAAGAAGACTTTATGAATATACTCCTTCATTGTTTTCTCTCTTGCAGCCTCCTGATAATCAAAAGCTTGGTTTATTGGAAGCTTTATTAAAAATTGGTGATTGGCAGCATGCACAAAGCATTATGGATCAGATGCCTCCGTTTTATGCTACTTCACACAAGCCTATTGCAATTGCTCTATGCCAGCTTGTACATGTGACAATTGAACCTCTGTACCGCAGGTAAGGAGAAAAGTAGATTTCTGTTACTGCCCAGGGGAACATACTATTTACGTATAAGCATAAATTCACAAATAAGCCTAAAGGTATTGATGCATTTCTAAAATTGCCACTCATGTAAATGCTGCACATCTTATTTTCCAGAGTTGGTGTGCCTAAAGGAGCTAAAGGGTCACCAGTTTCGTCTTTGCCAAACAAGAGAGCACCAAAACAAGCAGATAGCTTTGAGGACTTGAGAAAGGAAGTGTTCAACATGCTTTGTTACCTTGGTCCTCATCTCTCCCATGATCCCATTTTATTCGCAAAAGTGGTGCGTCTTGGAAAAGCGTTTATGAAAGAGGTTGGTATGACGGAACAGCTTGTCAAAACTTGAAAAACACCAGTTATTCTTCTGATGTCAAAAAAATGCTCAAGTCTTAATAATTTTGTGTATGTTCAAATATTGAAGCATAAAAAATTTTTTTGGCTAAGGACAAATTTGGAGAATCTGATTTTAGTTCTTGGTAATTTTTATGATCAATACACATAACAAACATTTTGATGAACAATTTATGGCACTTTAGATTTATAACCAAGAATATTTAGTGGTAATTATTTTCTCATTATTGTCTTAATCTCTTAAAACTTTATCTATTTGTTTAGGGATATTTGTTTAAAAAAATGGACATTATACTAAATTTTTAAAATAGCTCAGAGAAACTTTTAGAACTCATGGTTTTTGAAATAATGTTTTCATTATTTAAAAAAAAACCAAAACCCCTCCCCAATCCTAAAAATGTCTTTTTTTTAATATAGCTTTTTATTTTAACTTAACAAGTGAAAGTTGGAGTGTTTGGTTGATCTAAATGATACTGGAGGGGAGATTTTCAGTTTTAACTTCTTTTCCTTGAAAGTATTAATGTACCACTAAGAAATATTAGAATGTTCAAAATTTACATACTGCCTGAGGGAAAGCTTTTATGCCCAGTTGCATTTGATGTTGCAGTGTGAAGAGCACAGATAATTATTGGGATTTAAGATATTTTTGTCTAACTTAACAGATTTTGACCAGAGAGTTTGGTCTCATGTGGTTCCAAGATGCAATGATAGGGTAACAGAAGCTGCATTAAGTTTGGATTCCAAGTAGTCTTTGTGATAAGACCGTAGTGACTTTGAACATTTCCATCTTCCCCTATTTCCATATGTTTGTAGGAGGGTATCCTATTCTCACCATCTTCTCATCCGTAATAAGATCTCCCAATGGTTAATACTCTGGCTCTATAGCAAGCTTATTTTTTGATGGCCTGTGAGAAGATAGATATTGAAGAATGATAAGCTGTGCAGCGACTTTGCAGTTATTTGGAAATTATAATTTCAAGGACATAATTCACTTTACTGCTGTCAGCAGGCTATTAGGACTACTTTATAATTACCGTGAAGTACTGAAGGTTGTGAGAAAACCTGTGTTTCTGTGGGTATCTACAGTAGAATGGAGGTTACTTGGTTATAGAAGTCTCATGCAGTTCTGCTGAAAATATGTGAACATAACAGTTTAATGTGTTTCTGACAAGAATGAGCAACATTTAGCTCATTTGCTCTAGGTTGGAACTGTGAAGAAATTCGTCAGTGACAGAGTGGTTAAGGTAACATAGGGAAAGTTGATTTTAATGCACTATTGCCATCAGCATGTTCTAGTTATGAAGCTACATTTAACACATAGTAGAAATACTTATAACTGGAGGTGATGTGACTGTAAGTTAACCCATACAGTAGTTTAAAATAAGACTACTAACAATGCACTGCAGCTTTCATGCTCAAGTGTACCTTTAAAATAATTGCGCACTTACTGGTGTGACAGCTTAATATGCTTTTCATGGTGAGTGGAAGAAGAGGGAAGGAAGCAACTTAATAATGAAGGCTACATGCTTAAGAGGATAGTATTGTGAGAGAAAGATGGGGAAAATAGTCTTTGGCAGTTAGTAATGTGAATGGAAGTTCTGGGGTTCTTTCAGATAGAAGGTGAGTGCTTAGGGCTTTTTTTTTTTCCCCTGCTCTCCAGTAAGAAAATCCAATATTTCATATATAATAACGTTTCCTTGATATTCTAGTTATTAACCTCTTTTGAACAAAAGTCTACAAAGCTCTTGTATGTGTAACCAATGCACTTCATGTATGCATTTGTATTTCTGCTCAAAAATATTGCAGCGCTGACAGATCTGGAAAACTAAACATTTACTAGCCATGTGGCTCTTCAGTTTCATGCTTTTGCTGAGGTAGCGTTGTTCTGGAACTGAAACTGTTATGATAATTATTCTGTAATTAACATGACTGTCTTTGTTTCAGTTTCAATCTGATGGAAGCAAGCAAGAGGATAAAGAGAAAATGGTGAGTTTATTTTGAAGGAAGGTGGTTTTGTGCGAGATTGTTGTTGAGACCAGACTTTTAATAACTGTCCAACTCTTCTTTCTCTGTAGAGTTTTGTGCTTCAACAAATATAGATTATATACTTGATCTTGGTTTTAATAGGCAAATTTGAGTCAACCAGGTGTACTAATGCCTCTTAATGCCTCTCCTGTTTTAGTCTTGGTTTTTTTTCTTTCCTTTCACTCCTGTGTTCTTCAGAACTCGTCTTGTTTTAATTCAGTGCTTTCTGCTTCTTACTCCACTTGATTCTGAGCAAATATTTTCAACTATTTAAATACATTTTTTGTGGTGGCATCTTGTATCTTAAAGAATTTACCCCAGAAAAGCATAGACAAAAAGAAATTAGAAGTAGGGGAGGTAAAATAGCTAATTTTTCTTAATTGGATAATTTCTTTCATTTTTTTTTTTTAATGTTAATTTGAAAGATTTTCAGGTTTACTGTATTATGAAGAATTGTCTCAATGAAACCAGTGTCCAGTTGAGATTAACTTGTACAAACTAGTTGTGTTTTTGGTTTGGGTGTTTGTTTTTTTTTTTTTTTTTGCTTTGTTTTGGCGAGGATAGGATACTGAAAAGATGGAAATTGGTACTGTGCCTTGGGAGTACGTATAATGCCTTCGAGTTTATCTGGAAGCTTGAGAATGCAAGTAGTGGCAAGGAAAATACCTTAATGTGTTGAGAGCAGTTCCCAAAATCTTACTTTGTCCTGTTGCACTTTAATCAGTTTACTAAAATGTGCAGCTCCATGCATCTGCATAGCATTGCATCTGATGTGCTTACTTGAGGATTACCTCAAATTTTTGTCTTTTTCTCAGGAGATATTGTTCAGCTGTTTGTTGAGTATTACCGATCAAGTCTTACTTCCATCTCTTTCTCTGATGGACTGCAATGCTTGCATGTCTGAAGAATTATGGGGAATGTTCAAAACTTTTCCATACCAGTACCGGTGAGTAGAATAATTTTTTTACCTTCTTTGGAAGCAGTGTCTTGCATTGTCAATGCTAAACATATTTTTCCTTTCTGACCTTTCAAGGTACCGTCTGTATGGGCAATGGAAGAATGATACATACAATAGTCACCCACTTCTAGTGAAAGTTAAAGCACAAACCATAGACCGAGCCAAATATATCATGAAGTAAGTTGTCTAATTGCATAAATAGTGACCAGACACTATACAATGTATTGCATGTCACTAACTGGAAAAAAACCCCCTCCAAACTTGACAAAATACATTCCCTTTCTAATGACTCAGTAATTTCACTGTTCATGAAGTATTTAATGTACTGTGGTTAAAAACTGTCAAGTAAGTGTGGATACAGACAAATTTGTTGCCAACAAGGGTATTTAATTGGCGAAAAACATCCCATTAAATTATTTGGAACCTTTTCCGTGGGCATACTGTTGTTTGATAAATTTGTTGTTGCCAAATGCAAATGCTATGGTTTTATAGTGTGATAAAAGCATTTCTCTATAGGCAAGGTGGAATAATTATTACTGGGTAAAAGACTTGCAGCTGTGAAAGTTAGAAACGGTTATTTTGATTCTCCTCTGACTTGTTGCATAGCTATCAAAGACCACAGAACTTTACATCCCTTCTCCTGTACAGTGTATTTCAGTTGTGCAGGTGGACCACGGTGCTGTCAGTTGAGATTGCTATATGTATGATTTACTTTTGTGTATCAGCTTCAGTTTTCACGTTAAACTCAGTAGGGAATCTTCAGCAGGGAGTGCTGTGGAAGTGTAACTGAATGAAATAAGTATTATTTTTCAATGATCAGAATGCAGTAAATGCAAAATGACTGATCTGTGGCTAAATGAAATTTGCAGGAGAGGTTAGCAGTATCACATGCTATTTTTATGTGGTACAGGTCTCGCTTGACAGATTCCATATGCAGAGCACTCAAAGTTGCAACTAAAACACAGTCCACAGTAATATAGGTACAACTGGTTTGTTTGTATTGTCTGCATGTTGTAGGATTATACATTTCAGATTCCCAGAGGAGTGACTTCTCCCTGCTTAGGTTTCTTAAATTCCCACAAGTGGATGCATTTTTAGTCTCTGCGACTAATAAAGGTGCTTCTTCATTGGAACTCACCTGTTGCTCTGGTATTCTTTCAGCTTGTCTGTTGCGATAAAATGTATTTTCTTTTTACAGGCGTTTAACAAAGGAAAATGTGAAACCCTCTGGAAGACAAATTGGGAAGCTCAGCCACAGCAATCCTACAATTTTATTTGATTATGTATGTAGTCACATGTATTTGAATACTGTTTTATCCTAACAATAGATATTAAAGAATAGGAAGGGACTTGCTGTCTTTGTGGGAGGGCAGTTCTGACTCCATTGTTTATTTCTTTTGATGCAAATTTTAAAATATGGTACTTTCCTGGTAGTGCACAGGTCTGAGATATTAAATACGACAATAGCTCTTGAATAGCCGCAACTGCACAGAAAATGATATCCGCTTATTTATAGGAGTGAAGTATTTAGTTTGAGACAGCTCAGGTGGGTCTCAGAGGTACTGGGATGTGCTGATCACATCATTCAGAACGCAGTTCAAGTTAAGTTGCTCAGTTGTATCATCACCACACCACATACACACCAGGTTAATTTGGGAGAAAAGCTGAAATGCTCTCTACATGGGGAGGGTTTTTAAGATTAGCTGGTGCTACAGAATGCTTGAAAGGTGTGACGGCATGCTGATTGGCCACCAACTTATTCACAAATGTGACTTGTGAATATTGATCTGCTATTTTTTTTAGATTTTACTTGAAGAAATTAATACTGCAGTACACACGTGGCCTGGCACTGTCTTGTAGCAGAGGGAAGATTCGAAATGATTAGTAGTTTACTTGGATTCTTTCATGACCTAAGTTCATTTGTTTCTTTTTTTTAGTGGCCTTTTATTATAAATAGGAACAGAAACTCTTACTGCTAAGGTTTAGGATTCTTAAGAAATCTTAGTGGAAAAAAGAAGCCAAGTTAAATGTTTTCATGATTTTTTGATAATTGGAAAGAATAATAATAATAGAAGATTGTTTTAACATATCAAAAACATGTTTCAATGATATCTCTAAGTTACTAGATAAATTAATGAGATTACCTATTACTTAGAAAGTCCTAAACTACTTTCAGAAAAATTAATTTCAAAGGGTATTTTGTGTATGTTTTGAAGACATAGTCTTCAAAAATTTTGGTTTATTATGTGAAAGATAATGAATACTATACTACTCCTGTTGAGCTAAATGTCTTTTCTAACTTTCAGATATTATCACAAATACAAAAGTATGATAACTTAATAACTCCAGTTGTTGATTCACTGAAATACCTAACTTCGTTGAACTACGATGTCTTGGCATGTATCCTTTTCTGTAAATCAATATGTCTAGTTACTGATGAAGCTGCAGTTGTAGCCAGATTTAAACTGTTGTCTGTGAGTAAATACATCTTCTATTTTCTGGTTTTGCTGCTTTTTGCTGGAAATTTTAGTGAAGTTTGCAAATACCTTTGCACACTTAATGAGTTACAGAACCCTCTCTATTTGTTCTTTCACAGTATGAACAGATGCTTTATTTTTAAGGGTTTTTTTTTTTTACTACTTTGACTATGTTCTTGAAAGCATAGTGGTCCTATAAACAGTGAGGTGAATACTCCTTTTTGAATTACCATTCCTTTCATGATTATATTTTTTTTTTTTTAAACCGTAACTGTGTTAGTAGGTCTCCAGTTGCTCTAATTGCATATCATGATGATACACTACCAAATCTGTAGCTGGAAGAACAGTCTGTGTAGCTTTTGTTTTTACAAATTGAGGAAAATATTCTTTTTAACTCCACTGAAGACTGTATCATTGAAGCTCTGGCAAACCCTGAAAAGGAGAGGATGAAGCATGATGACACCACAATCTCGAGCTGGCTGCAGAGTTAGTATTCTTGTTTTATTTGTTACATTAATGTTTAAAATATTTCATGTTCCCTATGATTATACTGTTAATCATTATGACCAATATTTCACTTGGATTTACCAGCAGATATTTTAAACAAAACAATGAGCTTAATCAATAGAAATATTTTATTTCTTTGAATTTAATCAAGTTTAATCAATAAAAATGTTTTTTTCTTTGTATTACAAAAATGTAGATATTGCTAACATTTCACGTGTACTTTGTTAATGCTTATTTAATGATTACTATTTCATGAGGTGCAGTCACAGCTATTCGTCTTTGCTTTAGGTCTGGCTAGCTTTTGTGGTGCAGTTTTCCGAAAATACCCTATTGAACTTGCTGGTCTACTTCAGTATGTTGCCAATCAACTGAAAGCTGGGAAAAGGTAAGTTTTCCACAACTGTTCTTTATAAACTCAACTTCTATAATGTATTATTTGGGTATTTGCTGATACACAGGCACTCGATGTGGTAGTTTACTTTAGTAGTGGTAAAACTCCATTCATAATACCAGGAAGGTTAAGAAACTTAAATAGAAAGAAAATTATACTCTTCAATACGTTATTTTTCCTCTGATTTTACAGTAGTGACATACTATTTTTGAAATACTGCTTTTTTTCAATTGTAACCAATTTTAATACAGTTTTCTTAACATCTAACCAGACAAGGAAAAATCCTGCTGGCCTCTAATATTGTCACAGAGATGATTGTACGTTATTTAAAAAATAAGTATCCATGATATAAAAGGGTTTGACTGTAACAGTTTTGGGATTTTTTCCTCACACTGTCTTCTCTGCAGAGATGACTCTTGATATTTTAATGTTGCATTAAATACTTTGTCCAGTTTTTTTAATGGCTGTTAAATTGCTTCTTGATATATTGTTGTTAATAATCACAAAAAAATTTAAGCAAAGTTTGCAATTTGAGTTTTTAGTTTCCTTTTGTCCTTCCATCGTCATCACTTAGTAGTATTGTTTCATTTATTTATGTAACTTTAATGTGTTACTCTTATGACATAGGCGCGTATCAACTTTTTCGTATTATGAATCCCCTTATGCTTACTGAAAGACAGCTTGCCCATGGAGGTAACACAACATGTTACTTGAGGATATTTATGTTGAGAAATGTAGTTTTTTCCATTCCCTGCAATGTAGACGCTCAGTCTCATGTGCTCCCCTGTCCCTAATTTGTTTTGTATTCTGATGATGGTACAATCACATTGAACTACAGAGGAGAGGTAAGTAATGTTTCTTGTCTTTCCCCAGAATAAAGTATTTAGCTTTGGAGTATTTTGAAAAACAAAAAATCATATAATTTTTAATGTTTAGTTTAATGTTTGGGATGGTGGAAATGTAATAGATTTATCACTACGACCAGTTCCATAACACTGGATTATTCAAGTATTTGATTTGGAGTGTATGCTGGTATTGCGTAGTTAGTGGATAAAGTACATACAGATGGAACAGCAAACTAAAATATAAACAATATAAATTATTTCAATATGAAACCTTGTTTTAGAGAGCATAGATCAACATTTTTCTTAAGTAGGTCACACAAATTGCAGAAGTTTCTGGAAAATATTGCTTATTTGAATGAGCATGATACAATTTCTTATGCTTTTGTGAGAAGTCATTGCCCTTACAGAATTCAGAGCAGGAAGTAAAGCCTAGTCTCTGCCTGGGATGATTATTGGAGTGTTTCACATATTCTGTGTTTTAAGTAAAAAATGTTTTCTGTGTTCCAAATAGTCTCTCCAGACTAACTTTGCCATTAAATTTTGAAGGCTCTGTACTATTCTAGAGATTTTTAATAAAATCTGAAATGTTCCTTTTTTGTGAAATAACAATCTCAATACAGTATGAACAGTGTAAAAGAGCAAAAGGGAGCAATAAACTTTGATTAATTTGTTGATGGAAAGTTAATAGCAGCACACTTGCTATTTTCTGAAACAATGGAATTGTTCTGAAGGAGTTCTGAAATCCAGCTGTTGAATGCTTGCATTGCTTTCGGGTACTAACTTTGCTTGCAGTAAAGATATTCTTGTGCACTCAGCATAGTAGTTCCTTCGAAAAAGGATGAAAATGTTGTTTATTTTAACACGCGTCATAGTGTTGCTTTGTACTGCGTATTTAATCTCATAGCTTCCATTTTGTAAAAGAATTTTCTTATCTTTACTCCACTTTTCTGTTTTCTGTGCAGCTTTGATTTACTTATTTTAAAGGAGGTAGTACAGAAAATGGCAGGGATAGAAATTACAGAAGAAATGACAATGGAACAGTTGGAAGCAATGACTGGTGGAGAACAACTGAAAGCTGAGGTGCGTTTGTTTGATAATAGCTCTTGCGTTGTAGTGGTGCTTCTAAATTCATGACCTCTAGCGGCATAGCTGAGAAAGGTGTTACTGCTTTAGTTAGAGCTACCTACTTGGTTGAGCTTACAGGCCTTGCAGACAGCAGCTAAGACTATTGATATACATGATATACATATATATCGATATACATGAGCCTTAATTATTGTTTCACAGCATCTCGTATTAACGAAAGCAGCTTTCATTATTCAGTGTTATATGATAGACCTGTGAATTAAAGCAGTTAGTGAGCTTGTAGGTTGTGCAGTCTTTCAGTTTCAGCCCTACTCTGGGGGTAGCAGCTCCCTGTTGAGGGATGTAATGTAAACCTTTTTAACAGCTATAACTGTTTCAGCCTTGGCATCCAAGGCTTAGTTGAGTCTGACCTAGACTCAGCTCTGCAGGGAGCTGAACACCTGTAATGGGAACCGAAATTTGAAATTCCTATATTGAACAGAGAAGAGACTTTGAGCAGATTCTGGCCAACTTGGGTCATAAATGCAGTGTCATGATGCCTGAGCTGAGATGTCACTCATTTACTGTGTAAAAGGCTAATCAGTAGCATGCTAGACTAGTTAGTCTCTGATTTACATATACGTACATGCAAGGCAGCATTCAGAGAGGGTTTTATTGATGAACAGGAAACTCTTATCAGTGTTAATGTATCAGTATTTCTGCAGTCAGAAGCACACCTGGTTTTCATTTGTGATGCATTGTTTCCAGACTTGGGTAACTTTTTCTGTACTATGCAGGGTGGATACTTTGGCCAAATCAGGAATACTAAAAAATCTTCTCAGCGACTGAAGGATGCGTTATTGGACCATGATCTTGCCCTTCCACTGTGCCTGCTTATGGCTCAACAGAGAAATGGTGTGATCTTTCAAGAGGGAGGGGAAAAACATCTGAAGCTGGTGGGAAAACTGTATGATCAGGCAAGTAAAAACACTTGCAATTTATACGTTCCCTTCCTTTTTTTCTGGTAGCTTCTAGCATGTCAGCACAATGTATAAGAGTTCAACATGTAAATAAGAATATATAAGAATTTTCAAAATTAGTTGCAGTGGTCTCAGTAATAAAATATATGGGCGTATTAAATAAATATTGACAAATGACTTCTGAGTGAAAGATTAAAACATCCTCTGTTATAAGTTAAGTTCTTATTTCTTAAGTTGGCTTTCCTTGCTTTGTTAGAGGAATTTTTTTTTTTTAAAGCAGTGGCCTGATTTCTTTTGGTAGGAACTAGTTTCATTTCATTCTGGTAGAACAGAATGCTGTTAGAGTTGTGCTGGCTTTGCAGAGCTCTTGTCTTCCTTACAGTTGAGTCACTGAGTGACAGAAAGATGTGGCATAGAAAATTTAGCATCTCTTCTCTCATGAGAAGATTCTTGCTGTATTGTATTGTTAACTTTTTTTAAAGGAAAAAAAAAGAAAAAAGTTTTCAAACTCTCCGTAACTTCACTTTTGTTCAAAATAATACTATGTGCTGTTTTTTCTTTCATCTATAGTGCCATGACACCCTGGTACAATTTGGTGGGTTTTTAGCCTCCAATCTAAGCACAGAGGATTATATTAAGCGAGTGCCTTCTATTGATGTTCTCTGTAATGAGTTTCATACACCTCATGATGCTGCATTTTTCCTCTCAAGGCCCATGTATGCACACCATATTTCAGTAAGTAAAACTCTTCTTAGTGCTGCTATGTCACACATTATCAATATCTGCATTAGGTTCTTGCTAAGGCTTAAGATTGCTAAAATAGAACCTGCAGAAGCTTTGAGTAGAGGTAGAAAGAGAAGCTGTGGCTGGAACAGGTTATCCTGCGGATATTTTGGATGGATGTTTTCTGGGAGGGAAATCTTTACCAGAAGGCATGGTATCTTAGGAAATGTCAGAAATAAATTTACCCTTGCATCTGATATGTTAACTATTGAGAACAGTTTTTACTTGTTGCAGTATGTGTTACTGTAACATAGGTAGCAGCATCAGTGAAGATAAATTCATCCACTGTGGATGAATACTAAAAGTTCTGTACGATGTTCTTCAGTGTATCATGTACATAAATGTTATTTTACATATGTAAATGTTTGTTAGGTAGAGTTAAATTATATTGGATTTCTTCACTTTTCTTTTTCTTTTTTTTTTTTTTACCCGTAGTCGAAGTATGATGAACTAAAAAAAGCTGAGAAGGGAAATAAACAGCAGCACAAAGTTCACAAATACATTACATCATGTGAGCTGGTGATGGCTCCTGTTCATGATGCTGTGATTTCCCTGCACCTTCCCAAGGTTTGGGATGACATCAGTCCTCAATTCTATGCTACGTTCTGGTCTTTGACTATGTATGACCTTGCTGTCCCACACAGCAGCTATGACAGAGAAGTCAATAAACTAAAAGTCCAGATGAAAGCCATAGATGACAATCAGGAAATGGTGAGCTAATATATTTTAATGGTCTGCTTTAAACTTTCTAACCTTGAAATACTTCTTTTTTGTGTGTGATCTTATATTAAGGTCATTTAGATGTGGGAGGTTTTGTCACCCGATTCATTCACTCTGCTTTGTCATGTTCACATAATTTGGATTGACTCTTCCTTACAATGCCCATATTAAAAGTACCAGTGACTTCATTAAACGAAAATTACCGGAAAATCTGTTTCAGAAGGCCATCTTCGACATGTGGTCGAAAATGTCTGTGGTTTAGCTGATCCCTTTTTTTCTTAACTTCTAGTCAGCCAGTGTTAATAAAAAATCAGTTGATTACTAGAGCAGAACATTAGTGAAATAAAGCTTTTCAAGTATTCTTTAACATTATCAAAAGTTTAGTTGCTCTGTCTGTAGTAAGTGTTAGTACAATACTGAGTTGCATTGACGTTTTGTAGCCTCCAAATAAAAAGAAAAAAGAAAAAGAACGTTGCACAGCTCTTCAGGACAAGCTCCTAGAAGAGGAGAAGAAGCAGTTGGAACATGTGCAGAGGGTTCTACAGAGACTGAAACTAGAGAAGGATAACTGGCTTCTGGCAAGTAAGTGTGTGTAGGAGGAAACAATCTGGATGTTTTTGTCATTGCTGTCCCCAGAACTAAAAATTCAGCTTGAACTAATACTCCTAATGTTGATTTTAAAATTTGATTTCTTACATGTTTGAGGTCTATTAGCAAGTTAAACTTTTAATTAGAATGTAATGTGTCTTTGCTGTAAGTGCTGAGTAGTTCATTTTCAGGGAGATGTTTTGTTTGTTTCTTTCAATGTCAAGACCTTTTAAATATTGCACTGATTTAGAAAATAAGAGGTTGACCAATTCAGTGGAAAGTTGTAATTGCGTTTATTTGCTTCAGTTAGAGTGCTGTTAAGATGATTGTTGCATTTCAAGAAATAGTCATGCAAACTCTCAATGAGCGGTTTGAGTTAACTTAAAGTAAGTTCTGCGATTAAGAGAAATATGCCAGTATTTGGATGGTAACAAACTCCACTCCAGTGACAATTATCGTGCCAGCCTAACAGCACCACAAAATGAAACAGCATGCATATGGCTCATATGACAGATAGAAGGAAGAACAAACTTTTTTTTTCTGACAAAGCCTCTGTAATGTTTCCTATTGATTGTGAACTCTGTTAGTATGGTTAATCTGAAATGTTTTCGTCTGGTCAGTTTTCTCTGGAAGAACTTTCAGTTTGTATCTGGAAGTAGTTTTTCGTCTGTCCCAAGGAGCCTAGCATAATCCAGTGGAAAAGCATTTTATTGTCTGACTCGTGTAAGAACCCAACTGGTTTAATGGAGAAACCTTGACAGTTAAATCAAGAAAGGTTATTCACAATAAATATTTGATGTAGTGGTAGAGATGGCTAATTAGCTATGTGAAATTGCCAGTTGAAAAATTACAACCTGACTGAAACTTGGTCTAGAGTTTACTGACAAATTTGTCTGCTTAAGGGGAGCGCCCAAAAGCATGTGGAGAATTGTGTGTGTGAGATCTGTATATAAACATGTGCTCTTAATACAGATGTGTGGGGAGAAGCTGTCATTAGTGCTTGGGTGCTGAGGGTTCAGCTGTAAGAAGTTTCCCATCATTGTATCTGGAGACAAACTTAACTTTTTCAGCAATTTTCCTGTTCAAAGTAATTGTGCAACATGAGGAAATTGAACAGCACAGCCACTGTAGTTGTAGGGTTTTTTGTTTTTGTTTTTTTTTGAAGTCTGGCTTTTTGCATAGATACCTTTGATGGCGTGGTTTTATTAAGAGTAGGGTAATTTTGGCAGAGCAAGTATACTGGTAGTTTTAACAACCGGAAACTAGCTGTTCTGGCTGGCTGTGTACTTGCTTTACTCTTACACTTTTGAAGTAAAACTTTCCCATTTGATTGATTCTTCTGTGACCTGCCATTCTCCTGGTTTATGTTTTTCTTGGTATTGGAGCCTTGTTGTAAACTTTGAGGGGTGGATACTAAAATGAAATAAAATCAACATAAAACTTTTACTTAAAAGCCAACAATCTGTTCTTGAACAAGCTTTTATTCCATGAGCATCACAGAATCGAAGCAAGTAAATCCTGGGTCTTATGACTTGTGACCTATAGCCTCTACAAGAAACCCAGTGCAAAAACACCAGTTGACCTCATGAGGACCATGACTGTTCTTCCTCTGAAGGCATCAATTTGTAGTCTTCAGTTCTGTGCTTTGGCCATATGTTTATTTTCTTCCCACCTTCTTTTTCTGCTGTACATCCTACCAAGCTTGTTTTTATGCTCCTTGTTAACTTGGCAAGAGCTAGTATGGGACCAGTTGGGGTATATGTTAGGCTGTTCTGCTGACCAACCAGTAGCTGATTTAAACGGAAGAGGTAACTGTTCAGTGTACAGTGTAGTCTTTACTCAGTGAAAACAACTTTCACAAAATGTGTGTGTGTATTGGAATGGTGGTTTACTGAACACTGTTCCTCTAAAGTCCTATAATTGTTTGGTTGATTGGAAAAATGATTGTTAGGGGATTGTGTATGTAGATAGCGTCTTCTTCCATTTCTTAGGAAGCAGCTAAAAGTCAGCTCCATCTAGAAAAGTTAAAACAAGTCTTCTACAGAAATAGCAGATGGTGTTCCTTTTGCTAATACACAGAATTTGAGCAGCTGGAGAAGTTCACTGAAATTTTTTCTGAACTTGTTTTCCTCCCCCTCACTGTGTATTAAAAAGAATTTTCCCAGTAAGAAATAAAGATTTGCCACAACCATCCTCATACCCTTCCCCTAGTCCTTGAACAGTGCAGCTTATTTTGACTTTTTCTAGGCAGTGCCAAAGATATGTCTGGATTACAAGCAGCCTAATAATGTACAAACTCTAGGATATGGATATGGATGTGTGACACTGAACTTCCTGTGAAGAGAGTAGTTGAGTGTTAACCCATTAACTAACTTTTTTTTTTTTCTTTCTTCCTTTTTTCTCTCTCAACTTCTTTGTTTTTAAAGAGTCTACCAAAAATGAGACTATCACGAAGTTCTTGCAGTTATGTATATTTCCTCGATGCATTTTTTCGGCAATCGATGCCGTTTATTGTGCTCACTTTGTAGAACTGGTGCATCAGCAGAAAACACCCAACTTCTCCACGCTTCTCTGCTATGACAGAGTAAGTAGCTAGAACTCTGTGTGTGTATACACTTAATTACTGTTATGAACATGCAAAATTAGTATCCCACTTGCCTCCTGAAAGAGGTAAACAAAGTAATTACCTATGTTTGAGAATCTGCAACAATGAAAAGTTCTCTTTTGTACTTCACATTCTACAAACCAAATTTTTCTGGGGCATTATTTTCAAGAAATGTAATATTTGATTGATCCTGGTGGGACTTAAAGCCAGGTCATAGAAGTTCCATTCATGTTTTGCAGCCCTCTAGTGGTCTGTGTTTCTATTGACCTCATCCAACCCTTCCCTTCTAGTTGGGTGTGCCCTACTGCCATGGTATCAACTTTAAGCTTCTTATACCAGCAACACCCTTAGGACCCTTTTGACCCTGGCAAATGGTGCTACAGGCAGTGGACTAGTTCATATCGCTGCTGAGACATGGGGGAGGACTCGTGTGGGGACATGGGGAGTGCTTATGATAGCCGTAGCAGCCTGACTTTCTGGGTCAAATGGGACAGTTTGGAGGAGGCAGGCTGTTCTCACTGTCCATATAGCCATTCTTTTTCTCATTTGGAGGAAAAAGGTGGAGAAAACGGCTGAAAGAATCTTGCAGGACGCATTCAGCTCCAGCAGTACCAGTTGACTGTAGTGTTCAGGGTGTCAATACTATTCTGGCACTAAGTGCTATAAGAAGTCACATTAAGTTAGCGCATTGTCTGTGCAGTTGTAACAGGTTTGACTATGAGCTTTGATTAAAAGGAGGTTTATGGGGCTGTATTGTAAACAGTTATGGTGAAGGTTGTTTCTATATGAATATTAAATTAAGATTGGTTTTCATTGAGATGCGAAATTTAAGGTCGGTGTCTGCTTTGATTTTATAGGTCCAAAAAAGCATTGTAAGTTAAATATTCAGTCCATGTTCTAGGTGACAGAAGGAGGCAACTGCATGAGCCCTGTGTGATGAACCTGCAGGAAAAAACCTTTTGCATCAGCCTAGCTAGGTGTTTACTTTTACCTGCTCAAACAGTTAATTTGAAAGCACAACAGTTATGTTCCAAGGAATACAGACTAACAATGAAAACACACTATGACTCTGTGTCAGCAGCAGCTACATGCAGTGCTTATCTTGTGGTCTAAGTCTGAAGAACAAGCGTTTAGGTAATAAAGTCTTGAAAACAAACTGAGATTTTTGAGAGGTCCTGTATGCTTAGAAATGAGCTTAATGGTGGTTGAGATAAGAGAAATGTGAAATTCTTGTTGGTTTCCTTTTGTAAATTCATTGTAACTTTTTGTTACTCCTATTCACAGGTTTTCTCTGATATTATATATACAGTTGCAAGTTGCACTGAAAATGAAGCTAGTAGATATGGCAGGTTTTTATGCTGTATGCTGGAGACTGTGACTAGATGGCACAGTGACAGAGTCATATATGAAAAGGTAAGTGAAATGAGTTTGCTTATGAGACTATATAATGATCACTTGTGTAATTCGGCACAGTAAAAATGGATTTAGTGAAATTGTGTATGTTTGAATTTTTCTGATGGCATAATCTTAGAATTGAGTTTCTGTAATTCATGTGGCTTTGATAGAAGTAATTTTCAATAGTGTCAAAAAAATACAGTGACTAAAAAAGTTTTATTTTTCTGATTTCCTCATAGCTTGTCTTGAACATAATTGAGGGACCATGTGGAAACTCATAATATCCTTGCAGAAGTTCATTAAATTATGAATAAACTTTTCTCTTGCCCCCAAATAAAATTTGAACATAAATAAGCTTTTAAGAAAGTGTTTTAGTCTTGTTAAGTGTGATTGCATCATAGTTCTTTAGCAGAATCAGTGAAAATGTTCTTCAGTTATCGTTAACTTGTGCAGAGTTTAGTGGTTTTGTTCTTCCTAGAGAAAGATTTTTTTTTTCTTTTTTTCTTCTTAGGAATGTGGCAACTATCCAGGCTTCCTAACTATATTACGGGCAACTGGATTTGATGGTGGAAATAAAGCTGATCAGTTGGATTATGAGAATTTTAGACATGTGGTACACAAATGGCACTATAAATTAACTAAGGTAAATAAAGGTGCTGAGAAACTTAGAGTTTTGGAAGCTTTAATAAAACCTGACCTCATTAGATTTAATTTGTGTTCTAGGCTTCTGTGCACTGCCTTGAAACTGGTGAATATACACATATCAGAAATATCCTGATTGTGCTGACCAAAATCCTTCCGTGGTATCCAAAAGTGCTGAACCTGGGACAAGCCTTGGAAAGAAGAGTACATAAGATATGTCAGGAAGAGAAAGAGAAGAGACCTGACCTATATGCGTTGGCTATGGGGTAACAACACCTTACTTTAAGAAAGTGGTTAAAAGTGGATCATGAAAGGCTTCTAAAGACTCGGAACTGTTACAGTCCTAATGTTTGATTTTTACCTTATCACAGAAGATTTTGCTATCCTGCATCTTGGGGCTGGCGGTGTGAATGAAAACTTTCATTTTGTGCTGGATGATCGCTCATTTCCTTTACAAGACTCTAGTAAAACACTTTAAAGATTTCCACTCACAAGAGGGTAGCTTAATTTTAGAGAAATAGTATAGTAGCACGTAAATGGGAAATGTAAAGTGAAAAACGCCAAGGGCTACTTATGCAGGACCATTTAGATATTGGAAGTTTATATGATACTATAATACTTATGTTCTAAGTCTGTGTGATGCAGAATCATCCACATGTGTGAGGGACGATTCAGGTTGCCTTGACAATTGTATACTTTTTTCAGTAGGCTGGTTCTTCTGTATGTTTGGCGTGCACGTGTGTGGGCTGTGTGGTGGTGGTGAAGAAGGTGTGGATGTAGGGCTGCTTCGGTGTCCAGTGTCTTTCTATTTGTTGTTTGCTTTGTTTTTTTTTCTCTTTTGAGCTCATCCATAAAGGGGGAAGAAACTGCGTATCAATTGGGAAAAACTGTGAAATAAGTAACAGATGAACTCTTAGATAGATCCTCATTTAAAATTCAACCCATGTTTTGCTTTGTTTGTGCATATTTAACAATCTGTGCGACTTACAGCTATTCTGGGCAGTTGAAAAGTAGGAAGCCTTTCATGATACCTGAAAATGAATTCCACCACAAAGACCCACCTGCCAGGAATGCTGTAGCTGCAACAGTACAAAATGGGCCAGGTGGTGCTGGGATGCCTGCGTCTCTCACAATAAATACAGTTAGACTGGAAGAAGGCACTACTGAGGAGACTGGTAAACAAACCTTTTGTTTAATTTATTTATTTTTAGTAGAATTGTTCTGACATTGCAGGCTGCTCTCTCAAAATTTGACTCGTTAAAAGAAAATATCTAAATGCGATGCTAAATAGGGTCATTGTGTGTTCTTTATTTTGAATTGTTTTGGGAAGAGGGTGTTCTACATTTAGTTACCTATTTTTAACTGTATGTTACACGTGTTCTTACACGAGTGTCCCTAGGTGCTTGTTTTATTTTAACCAATAAGATTTATACTAACTTGTAGAAATGAAATTATTCTCTTTTTTAAACAGATAAACTGAAGGAGAAATCTCAGGGTGTAGTGAAAGTTATTAATAAAGCTGTCAACGCTGCACCAAAGGTGACGACAAGCAATGGAAACAGTGCTTCCAACAGGTGGGGATAAAATACTCTGATGTTCTCTATTTTCTTCTGTCCAGACCATAGAATTACACTTGAAACTGACCTGCCTTGTCTTTTTTATGTAGGGATTCCACATACTTTGTTTCAAAGTTCAATAAATAAGATAATTTATTCCAAATATACAACTGTAATGATCTGACACTTGTTAAATGCATTCCATTTGAGCTAAATGAAGATAAAACAAATGAGACCTGTTGTTTTTTACTGCTCTGATAAAGAGACAGCACACCTGAGGTCTCGCAGTAACTGCTTTGGGATGTTTTGTCAAACCATCAGAAGTAAACATTTTGTGATAAAACTAGAGGTGGCTTTGTATGTGTGCTAATTGGCCTTTTTATTTTTGATGCAGCAAAATTATTAAAGAGAAGGATGATAAAGAAAAAAGTGGGAAGGAAAAAGATAAAGAAAAAAAAGAGAAGACTCCAGCTGCCACTCCAGAGATGAAGGCACTTGGGAAGGATGGGAAAGATAAACCAAAGGAAGAACGGGTAAACAAAGATGACAAAGCAAGAGAGATCAAGGAGAAAACGCCAAAATCTGACAAGGAGAAGGAAAAAGTCAAGAAAGAAGAAAAAGCTTCAAAAGAAGAAAAATCGAAGACAGTTGTTACCATCGTTGAGTCAAAGTCGACTGCAGAAAAGGAGAGAGAGAAGGAGCCATCGAGAGAAAGAGATGTAGCGAAGGAAATCAAATCCAAGGAAAATGCTAAAGGAGGAGAAAAGATGCCAGTAGCTGGGTCCTTGAAGTCACCTGTTCCCAGATCAGAAACATCAGAATCTGAAAGGGGTAAGTTTGCATTTTTGATTTCTGTTCACATCTAGAAAAATAGAATGTGACGCTGAAAAACCACTGAATATCAAAAGATGCTAGACTTGGCAAGAAAGAACTGCTACATAACAACTAACATTGTGGCACTGGCTTTTAAATACAGTTAGTGCCTCGAGTAGGTAGTCAGGGTATCTCTGAAAGGTGAACTGTGTGAACGTGGGAACTTCATGTCTTTCGTGAGTGCTCATTTTCATAAAGCCTGCCAATTTTTTTCATGTAAATCTGAATTACTTTTAATGTAACTGTGGCCTTTCAAGTTTTGCAAAAATGTAACACAAAAACCTAAGAGTGTAGTCAGAGTTTCATAGTAACCTTTAAATTGAAAGAAAAGAGGGGATGTGGAATATGTAGGTCTTTGTGTCCTTAAGAAGGACACAGTAAGCTTTACCAGTTCCTTCTTATATTAAGGGTTAACAAATCCTTAAAATTGGTATTTTAAGTTTCTATAATCTGTGGCTGATGTTGAGTTTTATACTTGCACTGCTTAAGGTAAACAAGTGAAGGAGTACTGCTTTGCATTTGAGTTCAGTATTTCAGGGCCTTTGTAGCAGCTCCTCTGAAATTCAGATAGTCTTACATAAGATGGAAGTCTGAAGGGAGCATAAATTTGTAGCAGTCAGTTCACATGACGTTTTTCCTGCAAACTTTATTAAAGAGAGGGTCAAGGCATGTTGGTAACTCTAGCTTAAGAAAAGAAATTTACATAGTGGTAAGAATTTAAATCTAGCTTAAATTATTTTGATCCTTCAGAGAGTTTATCATCTTTTAATTGTGATTTCACAATGCTATTGTTCTTCTCTTTCCTCAGAACAAAAACGCCGTAAAGTTGATACACATTCTTCTCCATCACATTCCTCAACAGTAAAGGTTAGTATAGCCTGAGGAAGGCAGCACCCATGTTAGGCTCACGAGTTTGGGATGCCAATGTTCGACTTCCTTCAAGTTTTGTGCCAAGTATACACTGGAGCCACTGGAGGTTTTATGTTGCATTAGAAAATGCATACCTTTTCTTTATTGGTGGACTGTCTTTTTTCTATAAAAATATTTTTACTTAACCAAAATAATGCTTCAAGGACCTAGCACAAATTTTGTAAATAGTGTTTGGAAATTGCAAGAGAATTTTTACACAGAAGTGCCTCATGGTTTTAAGCAGTCAGTTTTTTTGGAGTGCAATGGTAGCTACAAGCAAACGAGTCTTTGCAGCAGAGCGGAGCATATTTTTCTGCACTTCTATTGAAGAATCTATAGCACTGAAGATTCCTGGATGATACGGGATGTACAATGCCTCTGAATTCATCAGGCTTCTTGATGATCATCATACCGATATGTGCCTTCTAAGGAGGATCCTTGAAAGAAAGGAGTTCCATTTTAAAGTCTCCTTGGTGATCAGTTCTCCTGTAGTTGTGTGTATTCAATGCGCATGAGCTTCTGTTGTACCTTCCCTTCGAGGTTTGTTTATTTCCAATGGGTTCCCACCATGTTGAGCCCTGCGTTACGATAAAACCAGATGTGGCAACCAAGCCTACTACCCAGCAAAGAGAAACCCCAAGCATTCAAGCGCAGCACAAAACCATGGGCGTAGCCTACTTGAAGACTCAGGGTAGCCATTCCTTGCTCCATATTTATTTTATTTCTAAACCATCTATGTTCATGGAATCTTTGAATTTGCAGTACGTTGAACGTTTGAAACTGTAAGTCACTAATACTTCATCAAGAGCACTGTGATGGATTATGTGGGCCTTTAAACTTCACCATCTTACCAACTTTAGAAAAAGCTTTTCTTTTTTCTTGAGTACTTAGTTTTCTATGTAAAATTTACTTGATAGATTAAGGCTAATTTTGGAGGACTCAAACAGCTGTTACTGGTTTTGGGTTTGAGGAAGCAGGTGATAGTGATAACTACTCAAAAGGACAAATTTTTTTCTTGCCTAGTTTTTGAGTGGCAGTGTAAAGTCATTCTAATGTCTTCTACCACATTTAACAGAAAGTGGAGAAGATACAGGTTTAAAAACATTTTAAACCTGTTTCATCTGTGGTTCAGCTGTATTTAAAGTTAAGATTTTTTTTCTTTATATTTTATCTTGGCAGGAGAGTGTTTTTTACTGTTCTATGAAGAATTAGAGATAAAGACATTTTGTAGTTTACTTGATTAGATCCAGAGAGTAGATATGACTGTCTTTTTCTCCTTTCTTTTTAAAAAATATTTCCATTCCGAGCATTATTCAGTGTACGTTATTAACATAAGATTTATTCCAGAAGGAGTAGCTGGTTTTTGTTTCAAGGGTACGACCATGCTTCCCAAAGTTCCTCTGGTTTCTGAAAACTATTCCAGCTTACGTGTCATCTCCATTCATTTTCTACAGGACAACATCAACGAACTCAAGGACTCTTCAGCAAAGGTTTGAATCTTTTAGACACCACCAAAGCTTACTTTCATATTTTCACCCATGTTTTAAGTTGAGAGAACTTAACTTTTTGGTCTTGTGGCAAATTCCATCAAAAAATTCAAATTCCATTCCTGTGAATACTAGTGTAGTGACAGAGGGATTTTTTTTTTCACTCTGCTGTATAGAACCTCTTTACAGGAGAAGAATGGTTATGTGAAAGGAAGATAGTGAAAATCCCCTGAACTTTACCTTTCTGTCAATATTAGAAAGGAGATTTTATGGGTCAGTGTATTTTCTGATCCTCTCTGAAACTTGTGAATTTTAAGTAATGTCCTTATGATTAAGCCATTTTTTTTCCTGAAGAGATATTGGAACAATTAAAATAGTCCCTATTTATAAGATATTGAAAACCAAAAATATTTGAGGCTTAGGTCTGGAATGTCAGTACTCTTCGTCTTGCTGCTGTTGTATAATGTTGTAGTGCTGTGGTACTGTAGTTCTAAGCATCATGGGCAACCTCTTCATGAATTTACTTCCTGTAAACGCACTTCAGATCCAGTATTTTATAATAATCTGTGTTAAAAATATGTTCAAGAGTTCTTAGAATCATAGAATACCAGGTTGGAAGGGACCTCAGGGCTTATCTAGTCCAGCCTTTCTTGGCAAAAGCACGGTCTAGACAAGATGGCCCAGCACCCTGTCCAGCTGAATCTTAAGGGTCTGATGTTGGGATATGCACCACTTTCCTAGGAAGATAATTCCAATGGCTTATTGCTTTCCTTGTGAAAAATTTTCCTCTTGTGTCGCATTGGAATTTCTCCAGGAGTAACCTGTGCTGTCTTTTTGGTGTGACTCCCTGTAAAAAGGGTGTCTCCATCTTCTTTGTAGCCACCCTTAAATGCTGGAACATGGTGGTAAGGTCTCCCCTAAGGCTCCTTTTCTCTCGCCCTCTCCTCATGTGGCAGCCTTCTCTGTCCTTTGATCTTCTTTGTGGACTTTCTCTGGATCTTCTCCAGCCTGGCCACATCTTTTTTGTACAGCAGGGACCAAAACTGAGCACAGTATCCAGTTGTGGCTTGAAAAGTGCTGAGTGGAGTGGGATGAGAGTTGAATGACATTTTTGAACGGCCCATTTTAGGCAGATTCTGCAGCTATTCTTTCTTTAAACTCAACCACTTGCATTGTACAGTCACAAGTACAGTAAACATACTAATATTAAGATATATGGCTAATAGGAAATGGATCACATCTTCTGAAGTTGCTTTTAACATTTTTGATTACGCATCAGTATCCATGTGTAACTAGATAGCACAAATGTTTATCACTTGGAAAATGGTGACCATTTCAATTTCCTGAATAACTTAGAAGTAATCCTAGATACACTCCTATAAACTTAATTTAAAAATGCATAATAGATTATCAATTCTTATTCTGTATTTACAGTGCTGTTTTACTTGTGCCTATCTGTATAAACAGTGTTCAGAACATTTTGTTTTACTTCAAAATACCTCTAATTTTATAATTGACACTTGCTGATGTTTTTTTTTTCTTTCTTTTAAAACGAATCGTTCCAATACCCACCATACCTGCTTATAGGGAGAGTGTTTATAGGAAGCATCCTTTGATTCTTCAGTTGATGAAATTATAGCGTCTATAGATTGAATCTGTATACTTACAAAAAAATTTTATACATCACTGTCATGCTATCTTGTATGTTTAGGTTTTTAGAGATTAGGAAACAATAATATTTGTCTTGAGCTCATGTCTGACCTGTGGTATATGGTGTCTACGTAATCTCACTTCCCTCCCTTACTGTATTAGTCAAGTTTCAACTGGTTAACTGAAACTTCACTTAAGTTTTCATTGCTTAAGCTGAATTACTACAATTATTGATTGTAGTAATCAAGCAGACAGTGGAGCTATTTGTAATTAAATTATTAACAAACAGCTTTTTCCAGTCAATTAAAAAAGTTAAAATTTAGAATTAACTATAATGGGTTTGTGTAGAATTAACTATAATGTTTTTTTTCCACACTTAGCTGGAAGTGTATTGGAGCTGTGACTTTTTCATGGATATATTAAGTGCTTGGGGGATGGGGATGTCCAACCCTTTCCTTTTTCTAAATGCTGTCTTCTTTCTCCCTTAATGAACTAATTTTCATTCTTCAGTGCCATTCTAACAGACTTAAGGCACTTCCTGATGATGTTCTATATACATGGTATAATACCACTTAAATTCTCTGCTTTACTGCCATGTACTTGATAGGGGAAAGGATGGGTTTTTCAGAAGCCTGTGAGATATATGAGTTGAGCTTCAACTGAAAGTTAAAAGTCTAGTGCTGCTGTATGCATGCAGGCTTTCTTTACTCCTGAAATAGCCCAGTTTCTGAGGCCAGACTATTAAAGTGTTGATGTACATTGCAGGCTATATAATAAATGGTCCAGACTTGAGTTAGGTTTGTGTTTGTTCTTGCCTGGGCCTTTGCCCAGGTTACACAACATGTAACAGTACCCAAAATTTGGTATAGTTTCAGTTAGCAGCATTTCTAGAAGCAAGATTGTAAAGCCTGATGAGCTAAATCCAGCCTTTTCTTGTAAATGGGGTGTGAAGGGTGCAGTTTTCTAAAACTCTGCTCTGGGATGGTAGAAGAGCCGTGGAATGTGTTGTGAGCAACCATGTGAATGTAAGAAATGTAACAGGAGAAGGCAGAGCTACATGTTTGTTTCTCACATGGAACGTGTCTCTGGGAAACAATTGAATGAGGCTTCATAGAAAAAGAATATTTGCAAGTCACTGTTCAAAGTCAACAGCAAAAAAGGGAGCAAGGATAAACTTACTTGTGGAATGGCGATGTAGGAAGTAGGACAAGAAAAGAGGAGTGAGCAGAAAAAAAAAGTATCTTGTGAAAGGAGTATTGAAGCTTCAGTCTCTGGTGTAGGAGGGTGATAAAAATCCAGCTAAGCAATAAAAGTAAAAGAGACCTAGCATTGTCAGTGTTACTTTTAACATAGGACCAGTAACATCAAGTTTTGGTAAGTTAAACATTTACAGGAACTGGAGAAGGGGGCAGGATTAATTTAATTAAAAGAATAAAAATATTTGAAATAATATTTGCTTTGGTTCAAGTGATTTCTAGGTTGCTCTAAACTAATCTTCCACTTGCCTCATTCTTTGGTGTCCTTTAAGTAAGATACATCTCTAAAAAGAAGTACAGACGACATTTTAATTTAAAGATACTTTTTTTTTTTCCCAAATGAAACTGATAGCTTATGAAGCTGGGGAGAGTTCAAAGTATACTGGTTTAAAGCTGTGTGTTGCTGTAACTTATGTATATAAACACCAAGGAAAGGTGCTTTTTATTTAAAATGTGCTCTTATTCGTATTTTATGAAAAATACTTTTTAGAGAAATCAAACTGTACAACTGTATTTCAAAAGACAGCATTAGTAGCATGTTTTACAAAACTTATCAAAACTGCTTAGAAGAGAGGGGAATAACAACCAAGAACACATTACAGAGCAAACCCAATTCTTTAACGTTCAGCTGCTTTTATCATTTGAAGCTTAGGCTTAAGGTGGAGTTTTTAATTACTTCAGATGAAAAAACATATTATTCAAAGTATTGGCTTAAATTTTGGTGGATTAACATTATTAAAAATTAATCAGAACCTGATTCTGTTCGTTCATTCCAGGCAAGATTGCACGTGTTTGGTCAGTCCAGCAGTCTGCATGTCCATTTTCAATAGTGCTGCTGTCTGATTTGTTTTGATGTCTCAAACAATACTGGTGAAAAACTGTATTTAATATAAGTCTTTCAATTAAGAGAAAATGTTCTTGAATTTCCAGTGCTGAGAAAACAAAGCTATAGGTTATATTATAGATAACAAGTTTGAAAGTGTGTTCACTTTTTTTTTTTTTGCTGGTAAAGTGTTAATGTTTTATTTCACACTTGGAGCTAGATATAGCTAGATATGTTACTCTAGAGTAAGACTTGCTATTTGCACATCTAGGAATACACATTAATATTTGGTGATATTGCCTTAATTTAACAGCACTACATTAACCACACTACTCCAACACTGTCCAAGAGTAAAGAGAGAGAAGTGGAGAAGAAAGATTTGGACAAGTCAAGGGAAAGATCCAGAGAGAGAGAGAAGAAAGATGAAAAGGAGAGGAAAGATCGAAAAAGGGTTGGTGAAATTTTTATGGATTAGTTTAGAAAGTTGGTCTGTATTTGGAAGACTTCCTGTTCGAAGTAATGCCTGTTCAAGCAGAAGTGATCTGTATCAGAGTAGTTTTTCTTTTGTTCTGTTACTTTTTCAAAGGTCGGTTTACAATAACATATTCAAAACTTTTCCCTTCAAAACTGATTGCAAGAAGCTTTATACATTTTAAATATTCAAAAATTAGTTCTCCAAAACAACATTGTAAGCAGGTGCTACTTCAGGAGTAAGTTTTAATCTGCTAACATCTGCATCATTGTATTTGGTGCCAGGATCATTCAAACAGTGACCGAGAGATACCACAGGATTCAACTAAACGACGCAAAGAGGAAAATGGGACAAGTATGTATTTTATTTTATCTTTGTGTATTAGGCTTTTACTTGTTGTGAATTACAACTTTCTCTTGTGTTTTTAGCTGGTTCTTCAAAACATAGTAAAAGTGAAAGTCCTTCTGATTCCCCTCGCTTAAATGAAAAGGAGAAGGAGAAGAACAAATCAAAGTCTTCTGGGAAAGAGAAAGGTGATTCAATTAAAGCAGAAAAGATGGAGAAGAGCTCCTCTGGTAGCAAAAAGGTAAACTAAGCAATTCTCATGTTCTTGACTTGATTTTTTTTTTTTCTTTTGTTGACAGAACAAGTTGATTCTTTTTTCCAAACTTTTATTGCTGCTTTATGGTCTGAATTTAAAAAAGATACACTGTGAATATGTAGGATAACACTTCTGGAAATCCTGTTATCTTGTGGCTTTTAAGTATTTCAGCAGTCAGACTTGGCAGGGTAAACTGGAGTAGTTCATTTTGACAGTAGCCAGGAAAATTCAGATCTTGCACTTTAGGTTTTGAATAATCTAGAATATTTGCAGACTGGTTTGGTGAGCAAATATTTGAAAGCAGGGTTAATTTACATATAAACTAGTCCGTATTCAGATTTTCAAGTGCATGTGTCAGCAGCTTTTTTTTTGTGAAAACAGATTAAGTATGTTGTAATCATATTTGTAAAATACCAAACAATAGCACCCAGTTGTAACTCTTTAGTGATAGCGATTATTGTACAACTGTAAGACAAAATTAGAATTATCTTAGAAATAATAGAAGCTGATTACTGTCATTCTGACTGTTGTTTTTTTTTAAGCTGTGGCCAGTTATAACTTTTAAGTATGTATAATCCTTCTAATCCAACTGTACAATGTGTACTATAGTAAACTTTTTCCAATATGTGTATTTTCTGAAGGAGTCAAGACATGACAAAGAAAAAACAGAAAAGAAAGAAAAACGAGACAGCACTGGAGGGAAAGAAGAAAAGAAACAATATCCTTGTACACATTAACATTTCAGAAAAATACAGAAAATGAGCTTCCTTTTTATTTTATGTGGTGTAATGCATATTTTTTTTTCCTTAACGTTGAATCTACTCATAAATCCTCAGACAAGCACAGATAATGAAGATTGTTCCAGTCAAGGTAAAAAATATGATTTACTCTGACTTGATATCTCCTGTGGCTCCTTTTAATTGGTGAAGGATATACAAACAGCCCAAGTGTGAAAAGGGTGGGCTTTGTGGGGTTTTTGGTTGGTCTGGGCCAATTTCTTGGTGATTTGTTGGGTTACTTTCATTTTATCCCGGGGAGAAAACTACCCATCATCAGCATAGAGACTATATAGAGGCTTAAATCCTTTTGCACCACCTAACCCTGCTCCAGAGAAAAGGGTGGGGTTGGGGGTCAGCGGTGTTTAGTGTAGTTTCTTGTTTGAAAGGTGAAGTGAATCCATGTGATCCTGGTAGTCATCAGTCTTGATAATCTACCACTTAATTAGGAATACCTTGCCTAATATGTTGAAAACTCAATTTTTGTATCCTCTTCTTTCATCTTTAACAAAAGCAGTAGCTTTTAAACCATATTGCTATATAATATAGTAAGTCAGTCCATTATCTCTGCTTAATCTGTTATCTGATTAGATGTAAAGAGGAAGAAGCCGAAAGAAAATTTCCATATGGAGGCATTAACTATTTGCAAAAAGAAAATCTTCAGGGTATTTTTTAAGTAACCCATATTGAGATGGAAGTTTATAGAAAAATAAATTGTTATTTGAAGCTGACACTGTTCTGAAATTTTTTTTCAGACCTATGCAATTATGTGGAGACTTAGATGTAGTTTTAGGGGTATGGAATCTAATCCTGTTCTCTTTTTTAGTGTATGTTTTGTAACTCTCTTCTTAGTATACAACATCTGAGTGACTGCAATTTTTTTTTTTTTTTTTTGAGGTAGTAATGTTTTGATGGAGCTGTACCTCTAAAAGGGCTTTTACCTTCACAAGAGACTACTTGTTTCTTGTTTCACAGAATCATAGAACAGTTTGGGTTGGAAGAGACCTTAAAGATCATCCAGTTCCACCCCCCTGCCATGGGCAGGGACACCTCCCACTGGATCAGGCTGCCCAAGGCCCATCCAGCCTGGCCTTGGACAATTCCAGGGATGGGGCAGCCACAGCTTCCCTGGGCAACCTGTTCTAGTGCCTCACCACCCTCATGGTGAAGAAATTCTTCCTTATGTCTAGTCTAAATCTTCCCCTCTCCCGTTTATATCCATTGCCGCTCATCCTATCACTACAAGCTTTTGTGAGCAGTCCCTCCCCAGCTTTCTTGTAGCCCCTTCAGGTACTGGAAGGTTGCTGTAAGGTGTCCTTGGAGCCTTCTCTTCTCCAGGCTGAAAAAACCCAACTCTCTCAGCCTGTCCTGGTATGGGAGGTGCTGCAGCCCTCTGATCATCTTTGTAGCCTCCTCTGGACCCATTCGAACAGCTCCATATCCTTATGTTGAGGATTCCAGAACTAGACACAATACTCCAGATGAGGTCTCACAAGAGAGGAACAGAGGGGCAGAATCGCCTTCCTCCCTCCTTTTTTTTTTGGTATTTTTAGTGTTTCACTACTTATGTTAATGTAGTTCTTGCTGTGGATTAAACTAGAGTTAGGGAATGAACGATTGATGAAAATAGCTTTCTTTTCCCCCCTCATTCTTTGAATTGTGAATAGAATAAAATGCCAGATTGTGAGATCAGTGTTCATTTGAACAGTATCTAATTCCAGTTATGTATGCCTTTGTTGCAGGCGAGATTGAAATGGGAAGATATCCAGCTGTGACCAGAAATGTATTTTCCAGAGTATAGCTTGCACACAAATTTGTGAATGAAGAGGACCCATCTGCATCTCCTTAAATTATTCAGTTCTCTGCTTTATTTCCCCATGCTGAGGATTTAATTGTTGAGTTGTACATTACTGTATTTTAACTTGTTGCTTAGTTTCTTACACATTTATTTTCAGTACCTGGCTGAAAGTGTTACCTATTCCATATTTTAGCACAATGTGCTGCAAACAAACAGTTGCCATAGTGCAAATGAGGTTTCATGTGTACAGAGTTCCGCTTTAGGTTGTCGAAAATACTGCCTGAGTTTAGTCATTCTTTCAATTTGAAATGCATTCTTTTAGATGTTTGAAAACCACAAATAAACAGTTACTGAACTTTTTTGGATTTACCTCATTTAAACTCAGTTTTTATTTATTACTTGGCCTGTTTTTAATATCGGTGACTGAAAAAAAAAAAAGTCAAGTGGGAGCACTGTTTCCATGCAATGCTTAAGGGATTATTTGTATATTGTGTACAATGTTGACTTCTTTAAAGAATTGAAGAATGAACCCCGTCCCTTCCATCCCAGCAAAAACCTGTGCTCAGTTGTCCCTTGCCACACATTTGTTTGTCATGTTGTTTTTAGATTGATTGGAAATGCTCTCTTCAAAACTGAAATAAAATAAGTTTCAATTACAGCTACAGGAGCTTTGTATTTGCTGAACTTTAGTCTGAAAAGTTTCACAATGACATTTTTAAAAAAAAAAAAAGAATTTTTTTATCTGCTGAATTCTACCAGTGTAACCTTTTTTCTAAATAAACAATAGTTTTCTCAATGGGTCGTAAATCATTCTCTGTGTGGTCACTTTATTGCTTTATGTATTATAAGGAAAATTTGATTAGTTGGAGTTGTGGGAGGGTGATTTCTGCCTTCACCTGAGAGCCCTCAGTCTCTCCTTGTGGACCGGGTGCAATCCCTGCTGTACAGTGCCAGACGTGCTGCTTTGCCAGTGGCTTCCAGACACTCAGGGCTTGACTTCCTGTGTTCAGTCAAGTTTACATTGTTCTTGAGGCATTTGGCCCTCATCCAATTAAAATTAAAATCTCTGACACTTTTTTTCCCCCTCATTTCCTAATTTAGTCAAATTACACTGATAAGGCAGTGCTCTGAAAAGGTCTTCGTTTAGTCTGAGTTTGTCTCTGCATCTGCAGGTATGGTGGATGTGGTGACCTGGAGAGGAAGCTTCCCTTTTGGTGCCATTCACAGATAGATCGGTTGAGTTGTGATATCAGACTGCACCGAGCAGTTTCTCCTCAGCCTTTGTGTTTACTGTATCTTCGGTGTCCTTTCTAAATTCAGATACTGCTCCTCATCCTCATCTTAAAATCAATGCAGTACACTGTTGAGTGTGAAGAAGAGGATCTGATGCCAGTGGGAGCCATTTCACAACAGTAAGACTGGAATATTAACAAAACTAAAATGTTACGGCCTACATACAGCTTCAGAAGATGACGAGCAGAAGTAGTGAGAGCTGTCAGAGCTGCTACCTAAAGGTTGGAGTTTTCCTCTATTGCTACAAGGCACAGCAAATACAAAGCAAATAACAGTCCCTTTATAAAGTCATTCAAGTTAAGGACCAGTTTCTTGGAGGATGTGTAGGATCCAAGTAGCTTGAAATATTTCATTGTTGTAAAGTGATGGTAACTGAGATTTCTTTTACCTACAGCTTCTCCTGGGACTTCCAGTTCCTATAATACTGGAATCATTACATAAAAGAAAGGGTTCTCATTTTTTACAAACTAACTGAGGGAAAAATGATCATAGTTTGCGAAGTTACACTTTGATTGACAAGCAGAAGATTGATTAGCCTGCTGGGCTGCTGCGGTTTGTATTATTCCCATCAGCGTGCAATACTGGTCTCTGTTGCCTGAATTCTGTGTCCCTCTGCTAAGCACTCTGATCATAGCAGCAGTGATTCCCATAAATGCTTTCTGTTGGCTGTGTCTTCCGAGAAAGAGGCTTATTAATGAAATTGATACAAATCAAGTTTGCACAGGGAGATCGGTCCCTGTTGCAGAGGCTTGGGGAATGGGGTTTGCTCACGGGGAAGTGTATGAAATACAGCTCGATCAGAGCAAGCGAATTTTTCATGATTGCTCTGAGAAACGTATAATAGATTTAAATAGTCAATATTCTGTTTAACTGAACCTTTAATACAAGAGCACACAAGGAAATGATGATAAAAATCTAAGTCCTATTTTAATTGCTAAGTTAGCTTCTGTGTGCTGTGTTTAAACCCAACTGCGGAGTGTCACACCTGTATGGATCTCTCCTGTCCTGTGCTCCCCTTTGTCCAGAAAAATTATATATGAGGAGCCTGTGTCTGAGGGTCATTTCTCTGTCGAGGAAATCTTTGGTGACAGACAGGAGCCTGTATATCATCAGCAGATCAAGCTGAGACAGGCAGTGTGATTTGGCTAGTGAGTTGGTGTTTGGTTAGAATTTGCCTGTAATGACTATTTGAAATTGGTAAAATGTATATGGGAAGTTCTGTGCTAAACTGATAGTGTGTCTCATAGAGTTGAACCTAATAAAACATCATCATGAATTAGCTATTTTAACTGCTGGTTAAAACAACTGCTGGTTCATAAAATGCATGACAAACAATGGGGAAAATGTTATGCCAGCAACAGAAAGACCTTTCAATGACCTGCAATACAGCAATCTTCTCCTCTGAGCATTTTGTTTCTCTGTTTAAAAAAAAAAAGTGTAATGTGCCCTTGTCTGTGCCTGAAGCGATGAGCCCGTGTCTTCTCGGAAGTGATGAGGATCTGAACCATTGCCGTGCCCAAGCGTGTGACACTGTCGACACTTAAGTAGATGATGGGGCACAGAGGAGATGGAGCAGGCGTCTGCTTCAAATTACTGCTTTGTGCGGAGTTGTAACTTCCCAGATTTTTAATTGCGGAAAGTGATCTTGGCCTACAGGTACTGTCTGCAAAGCGAATTAATTCGTTTCATTCCAGGCAGTGTTTAGAAATACAATTTTTGCATGGATTCAACATTAAGAAAAGCAAACCTGTAGCTAACAGAATATTTACTGACTATGACGATAAAAACCCTAACGTTTGTATCAAGTATTAGTACTATTAAACACACGAGTCTCTTAAATATTATGGGGTTTTTGTTTGGTGGTGGTTGTTTTTTTTTCAAATGTAATCCAGAGAAAGGGAACTTGGATCAGAAGCTGAGCATCCCTGGTGCTCGCTGAAGATCAGTTTGTGTTTTCAGTGATGTGGGACAGAACAGTGTTGTCTTGGTGGCTGTTTGAAAGTACTGAATATTAAGAAATTGTAGAGCCTATAGACTTGAACAGGCAAACTCTTCTACTTACCTTTGTCCTTATCAATTACAGGTTATTTCTGAAAGAATTGGAGGAGATTACAAACCCTTGTCCCACAGTGCAAGGAAGACAGACAAATCAGGAAAGGAATCAGGTAAGAGTTACCTACCTAGTTAGAGGACTCAGTCGCATGGGGAAGGGAGCTGTGCATGGATTACAGTTCATGGGGGGAATGGGAGAGGCCAGAGATTCTGAGTGGAAAAGGGAGAGTCAGGGAGTCCCTGAACGCTGGGGAAAAGAAGAGGACTGTGTTTCCAGAGCTGGCCAGGTTGTGTGGCTGTAAGCACAACTGGCATCAATCCTATCAATTACGTTTGAGAGGGTGGTGGGGAAGAACAGACGGGGCTGGGCTGGCAGGAGGGCAGCCCCCTGCAGTGCATCCTGCTCTGCTCCCAGCCCATGGCTTGGGGAAAACCTGGTACAAAGCACCCATTAATTAAGCCTTGTCTGATGTGATATCCTAATTCTGCTGTGTAATCTGCAGCATCTGTGATAGGTCACAGCTTCAGCTATTTTATAATAAGCTATTTTCCCTGAGTATGGCAAACTTCCCTTGTTTAAAGGGCATGGGAATATTAAATAAATACCATTTATATTTATTTGCCTTAGATCAAACTGTGGCTCTTACATTAATTTTGTAGGATTTTTGGTAATTAGCCTTCTCAGCCCATATTTGGAATTCAAATCCAATATTTGTTGAAAAGCTTCGAGTGATATTAAAATCTGCTCCCCAAGCACACAGCAAACACCTCTCTCTCAGCAAATGCCAGCCCTGCACCGAAAGCTGTCACAGCAGCAGGGGTGGGCAGGAGTTGGTCAGATGGAGATGGGTTAAATGAGTGCAAACCCAGGGTGCTGTGAGCCTGAAGGGGTGGGCTGGCTGGGAACTGCTTTTCCTATAGGTTCCTGGGTGCTTTTCCACTGGGGACATGCTGGGGGGCTCTGGGCTGACTGCACAAGCTCCTTGTAGGACAGCGATAGTGACTCTGGGGTTCGGACGGCTGCTGGCTGGGGTTTGGGGGTGTCGAGGAGTGGCTAGGGGAAAGCGGCGCAGCCGGCCGCTGCATGTCAGTGTTGCTCCAAACAATGCAGGCCTGCATCCTGCAGTGAAAGCCTCTGAGCATCAGCATGGATTTGCTTCTGCTTGAAGGAGAGGGAAACCATTCATACTCGTTTCCACGGCCCCACGGCGTCTGCAGGCTCCTGGCTAAACGCGACTGGCTGCTGGGCTCTCAGTGGCCCAAAGGATGGGATTTACTCCAGGTTTATGTGTGGAGCTGCCTGGTTGCATACGCCCATGGCTCTCTGGCATTATTCCCTTTCCCTTGCTGTGCCCTGCTCGGTCTCTGCAGCAGGACCAAACCTTCGTGTCCTTGTTTGCCTCAACACTTGTGGCCTTGACCCAAAACCCTCCAGCAGCATCTTGCTGTCGGGTCTGGACGCAGGCACTGCTCCCGCTCTCCACACAGACTGTGGTGCTGCTTTTATAGTCCTTTAATCAATTTATTGTGTTACATCATACATTTCCCTACTCATTACAGCATATCAAGCATCTGTCATACACTCATTAATTGGTCAATTACTTTATTTATATGCTAAACGTTATCTAAAGCGCCAGTCATTACCAGCATCATGGCTGGGGTTTGTGTTGTGCATTTTTATAGGTTTTATGGGCCTCACCCTCTCCTTGCTTTCACACTCCAGGGTGCTTGCATGGACCCTGTTAACCCTTCATGGACCAGTCACCAGCTTGGCCCATTTCCTCAGGCCTAGGCACCCTGTGGTGTGTGTGCAGGTCCCTTCTTCTAGAGGGCAGTTCTCTAATTACATGAGGTGCTTCTCAGCCCTTCCTCAGAGCCATCTCTTTTTGGCTTTAGCTTGTTTTCTGCTGCCTTCAGCTCCTCACTGCTTCTTTAACACTGCCTAAAACAAGAATAAGAAAGGCCTGAACACACAACAAAATAGAAAATGGGAGACTCCCCTGTAACTCTCTGCCAGGGCAGGCCAAGGGGCACCACTCATCCTAGTTTAGTTCCTTGTCTGCTGCTACAAATTGGCTCCTAGTTCAACTTTAGGTGTCAGTTCTGCCTGCTTTCTTGGAGATGTCAACACCCTCTTCACTACCTGGAAACAACGCGCTGCTGGAGAGCTTTGGCTCCACTCTCCCCCACCCTGTGCTCTATCGTTGTCACGGTGCCTTCCCTGCCCATCCTGCCCCCTCCTGCGCTTCTGATTAATGGTTGCTGCAGAGTGGGAGCATCCTGAAATGCCAGAGCCATCATAAATAATTTAAGGCTAGCACATCAGTGTTAGAAACTGCAATAAATAAATACTTGGTGTGTATATGAAGGTTTCATTATCCTGCCCTTGGTGCTGGCCCGTGGAGGCACCGTCACTCAGCACGTCAGCCTGCCTGTGCCAGCGTGCCCAGCAAAACCAGTGACCTGGGTGCTTCCAGCAAGCTTTGCCAACTACACTAACCAGCAGCTACATGGGGAAAGGGAGCGCTAGGGGCAGGCACAGGTTTCGCTCTTTTGCTGGCTGCAAGGCTGTATGGCAGCTCCTTTCCTCCAGCTCCTCTCTGGGTACCAGCACAGTGTCCAGTGCTCCTTGTCTCACGGGGTGGTTGCTGCTGCTGCCCACACCTGGGGGAAGCTTGAGGGCTTTGTTGATGCTGTTGCAGTGACGCTACCCCGTTACAAACCAGTCTCGGCAATTTCTTTGCTGATGACTGATGCAATGAAGAAAAGAACTGAGCTCTAGAGCAGGAGGGAGATTTTAGCCAAACTTGCCTTTCCATAGGGTGCCACGCAGGAGGGGGCACCTGCTGTGACGGTGCCTCCTGGGCTGGGTGAGATGCAGCAGCAGCTGCCCAACCTTCCTATTTTCCTGCACTTGGGGCACAACAATCCTGTGCAGCTACAGACTAGGAGAGGTCTGGCTGGAAATCTGCCTGGAGGAGAGGGACCTGGGGGTGTTGGTTGACAGCGACTGAACATGAGCCAGCAGTGGCCCAGGTGGCCAAGAAGGCCAACGGCATCTTGGCTTGGATCAGAAACGGCGTGACCAGCAGGTCCAGGGAGGTTCTTCTCCCTCTGTACTTGGCACTGGTGAGACCGCTCCTTGAATCCTGTGTTCAGTTCTGGGCCCCTCACCACAAGAAGGATGTTGAGGCTCTGGAGCGAGTCCAGAGAAGAGCAACGAAGCTGGTGAAGGGGCTGGAGAACAGGCCTTATGAGGAGTGGCTGAGAGAGCTGGGGGTGTTTAGCCTGGAGAAGAGGAGGCTGAGGGGAGACCTCATTGCTCTCTACAACTACCTGAAAGGAGGTTGTGGAGAGGAGGGAGCTGGGCTCTTCTCCCAGGTGACAGGGGACAGGACGAGAGGGAATGGCCTCAGGCTCTGCCAGGGGAGGTTTAGGCTGGACATTAGGAAAAAAGATTTCACAGAAAGGGTCATTGGGCACTGGCAGAGGCTGCCCAGGGAGGTGGTTTATTCACCTTCCCTGGAGGTGTTTAAGGGACGGGTTGATGAGGTGCTGAGGGACATGGTTTAGTGATTGATGGAAATGGTTGGACTCGATGATCCTGGGGGTCTTTTCCAACCTGGTGATTCTATGAGTCTATGTTATGTTAGTCTACAGTGTGATGCCAGTCTGGGCCTCTCCTGCATTCCCAGTGCCGCGGGAGCGCCTAGCACAGCTCCACGGAGTGCTGGGCTGCAGGCACCGGCCTCCCTGATACCAATTTTACATGTATTGTGTTCTGAGTTAATATGACTTTGAAATTTATAATATCCATGAAAATAATATCTCTGTACTTAAATCCTTTAGTTTAATTGAATAGAGCTTGTTTATGTATTGCTGCCTGGAAAACAGAGTCAATTTTCCAGCGTGAGATGATGAATATGAGGACTGAAGAAATTTTGTAATTTAATTTTAATAACTATGATGACTTACTATTTTAATAGCAATAAATATTTTTTTTAAAAATAGGCAGTGCTTTCTATGAAACCTTGGAAAGAAAACTGCCATAATAATACAGGGGTTGTTTTACAGCTTATTATTAATATTAGTTATGAACGATATTATTATTACTACCTTAATATTATTTTATTTTGTTGTTAGTTGTGCTCTTAGCCATAAGGAGGAGATGCTATGGGTTTAGGGTTTTTAGGGCTGTTCTTGAACACCATTGAGATCCTTTTACTCCCACTGATGGATCTGAAACCACAATGAGTTATTCTGTAATTTTCATTGTATTCTTCTCCCGCAAATCTCTAGAGGCAAAGGCACTTTGGGACATGCTAGAGCACTGCATTCCAGAGCTGTTGCAATAACGCTACTGCCTTTGCTGCAGCCTGTGTTGCAAAGTCCAGGTCTTGGCCTCAAACACCTTATCCCTGCAGCCTGGGGAATGCTCTGGGGCCCTGCTAGCCCCAGCCTGGGCCAGGACAGCAGGACCCGCTCCCACATGCTGTCCCCATGGCCACAGCCCCAAGTGGGGCTGCCCCCTGCCCCATCACAGTTTGCTGGGTGCATCCATGCTACTTTGTGCCACTCCTAATTGCCTCATTTGGCCCGATGCATATTTATTGGCAAACCCTAACACTGTTTTGCTAGGATCTGGTGCTCTGTGTGAGCCTGGTAGGGCAGCACCACAGTGGCTGCTCACATAGGACCAGGCTTGGGCATCAGTCTGGCTTGGCTGTCACGCTCCCCCCTCCCAGCTTGGTGCTGGGGCTCAGCAGGCAGGTTAAGCCCTACTCGCAGTGGTGTGTTGTAGCAGCTTCATGGCTAAGGGAGCATCGTTCACTCCTGCGGCTGGTGCTGGGCTCCGTGTGGACATTAGGCAGTGGGGAACTAGAAAATGCACCCCACCCTTGTTGGCCTAGATGTTGAGCACGAAATGAAGGCTAAAGGACAGAACAACATTATTTTTTTTTTTTTTCATGCTTCCCTGCATTCATTGTGTGGGCACTTGGTGTCCTTTCAGCACAGGACAGAGCCCAGCAGTGCCAAGCACAGCACTTTTCTCATCCTCAGAACAACCTGAAACATTTAGCTTTGTCAGATGAGTTAGGGTCAAATAATTGCTGTTTATCGAACTTATTTATGCTTTGCTTATTCCTGAGTTTACTTTGCTGCTGCAGAAGACACACAGGTGGGTTCAGCCTCTGTGTCTACACCCCTGCTGCCCTCACGTACAAGCAGCTGGTGGCAGCTTTGCAGGAGATGGGGCCAGGCTCAGCACCCCACAGCCGGGACACACGGTGCTGACCTGGGAAAGGGACCAGTATCGTCTGCATACTGGTTATCCCCACAGCCGGAGACACCACGGCAGGGGCACTCCCTGCAACTCCTCTGCTTGGGTTTCAGGGTGTGCTTTGGCCAGCAGGAACCAGACTGCTCACTCAGGCCCCATGCCAGACTTCTCTGCAGCAGCACCACTTGCCTAGGACCTTCACTGTTGGATTTCTCTTTTTCAGCAGGTGATCTTGAGATCCCCAGCCACCTGAGTGAAGTCGAGCACTGCTCTGGCTCAGCCCCCAGAAGGCACTGGGTGCTCACTGGGGAACATCACCCACGGTGGCCCTGGAAAGAGCCCAGTGGGAGCTGGTTCTTGATGGGACCCACCAGGTTGGTTGGGCCAGGGGTACCCCCGGAGAGGCTGCACTTGCTGGGGTGTGATTTGGGTGCACACTGTCTGCTTAATACCAGGATTTCTGCAGTTCATAATTTGTGGTGACTTGGAAAAACCCAACCATAGATGAGGTAAGCTCAATAAATCAGAGTTGGGATTAACTGCGATGTTGAGTCAAGTTTGTTTTTTTAATAGCATTGCTAAAAATGTGGGAACTGCAGGAAAACACATCTGTAAAGCCAACATTTGAAGACTTTATTTACCTGTGCTGCTGGCCACCCCAGGGGCAGGGCACAACGTCTCCCGCCCTGGCTGCAGCCCTTCGGGCTCCCCCTGCCCCTTCCCTCCTCCCTGCAGGGTGCCCCTTGGACTCAGCCAAAATCAACCCCTTTCATTCATCAAGAAAAAACAATTAATTTGTTTGCAGGGTACCAAACCACAAATCCACATTTCCCAGCAGTGTCCTTTGCTCAGTGTTGAGGGCGAAGCATTTGTGGCATCACTGGAGTCCAAGACACCGCCTGGTCCCAAGCTAAAAACCTGTGGGGCATCCCAACTAGAGAGAGAGACAGGCCAGCCTGGCCAAAGGGACAGCAGTAGGTAGGGTCTCTCCCTCCTCTGGAGGAAAGATAGGCTATTTTTTTTTTTCTTTACAGTTTTATTTACAAAATGTATTAAAACTCTTTGTACAACACCTCATTAAAATGAGGCTCAGTAATTGATGCCCACACATGCAGTTTATGCTTTTACAGCCATTAGTTTGCTTGGCAATTTTTCTGCTCACTGAAGTGCAGTTTCAACAACCAAAACCAGGAACTTGAATTACAAAAAAACGAAAGGAGAGGGAAAAAATAAAAAAAAAAAACAAGATAAAGGAAAGAACCCCAAACCCCCCAAAGCAAAACAAATGAAAAAAATATATTGAAACAAATCATCATGAGACTACTGCCAAACTTCCGATAGCTTGAAGTTGGTAGCCAGAATTGGTAAGCACTCAACACAGTTTGTTTTAGTTTTACATGCAAGTTTAAAAAATATCGAACCATTTACCAAACTCTCTTCACTGGTGTGAAGCCTCCACTCTTAAAAATTGATTTGATAAACATACATCTTTTATACAGCTTTTAAGAAAGGTATTTGTTTTAAATACAACTCATAACTGCACAGCTTTAGCTCGCCCTTGCTGGGGACGCGATTGCGTTTAGAAGTTGAAAAAAAATCACAGTTTCATGAAAGGAAAATGAAAATGAAACAACAAATTTTTCTCAATACCTTGTTAAAAACTTGAACAATAAATTATTCCCCTATGAGCTTTTAAAATTATTTTATATTACATTTTTGTGGGAAAACCTTATTTTTAACAAGACTTTCCCCATCTAATCCTTTTCTTTTTTTTTTTTTTAAATCCTATTAAAAGTTCAAATCTATCATCAGCAAACTAAACGCCTAAAGGTCAGACTGGTTTAAATGCGTTTCTTTTTCATTGTATGTTACTGATGAAATAAAACTCTATAATAATAAACTACAGAAAATACATATTGTCGATTAGAGGTAATTAGTATGCAGATATTCCACTGAATATTTCCCATGTGACTGACAATATGTTTAAAGGTATTTTTTTTTGTCTTTTGCTTTTTTTTTTTAATTTTTAAAGATGAAGTTAAGTAGTTTCCAGGCAGAGGTTCAAGGCTGAAACGCTGCTGCTGCTGTCTAAGACATTGGATGTAGGTAATAGCGAGCCCCTACCTGTAGCAGCGTTGGCTGGAGCGCGGAGTCCTCTTTAGAGAGGGGGCAAGGACAGGAGCATCCTCTCACCAGTAGCCATGAAACAAGAGTTGGCAGGAGCTGATATAATATAACAGTACTAGCAGGAGTCATGTTAGATCGCTTAATAGTACTCTGCAACTGCAGCTGTAATTTGAGTTACTATCCTCTTTCCTTACTCTGTTCTAAAATGACCTTTACCAAGAAGCGTTAGCTGAGCACAGTGCTGGTTGTGAGAGAACTGGGGTGAAGCAGAAGCAGGCCTTAGAAAAACTAACCTGCGCTTCTCTTGCTTCATTGCTTGATATTAAACAGTGAATTAAAACACAAATGCACAGCAAGAAAAGAGATATATGGTCTGAACCTAAACAGCAAGTAGCTTCTCTTTTTTTTTTTTTTTTTTTTAAAAGCCACCCAATGTCATGGTAATAAAGCACCTGTAGGTATGCCTGATGATAGAAAAAAACCAAAAAGAATGCAATATTTTCTGCCCACACTTTAGCTACTTTGTGAGAAATTAATTTACTGATCTGGAAGCAAGACATGCAGTTCTGCAAATTCCTCTCTTTTGCATTTACAGATTCACAGTCATTGACCTTAACTGGTTTTAATGCACAGATTCTTTTCCTCAGGTGTTACGCTTTTTACTGCTATACAGAATTGCGCAAATTAGCTGGAGAGTTTAAAGTGGCTCAGAAAAAAAAAAAATCACACCACTGGTAAGTAAATACTGAAACATCTTGACATCAACTCATACAAGCAGTGATAGGCCAGTCCGTGTTCGCACGCAGCAGATTTCTGAGGCTTTGTATCAGGAGGAGTTTCATAATTTGATAAGATTGGGGTGGCTGATGAAACCAGCTGCGGTTTGCTTTCAGGATACAAGTTCAGTTACTGTGCAGTGGTATCAAAGAATGGCTTTTGTTGCACTGATTTTTTTACACATACTAATATCTTTTTACCAGTCCTTTCTTTATCTCTTTTTCTTTTTTCTTTTTCTTTTTTCTTTTTCTTTTTTCTTTTTCTTTTTCTTTTTTTCTTTTTCTTTTTTCTTTTTCTCTTTTTCTTTCCCTTTCCTTTCCTTTTTCTTTTCTTTTCTTTCTTCCTTTTTTTTCTTTTTTTCTTTTCTTCTTTCCTTTGACTTTTACTTTTTCTTCTTTCGAGCAAAGCAAGAATATTTCGGTGATGGTTTGCATTGTTGTGAGTCTCAGAGTCTTCCATAAGGCACTGAAGGAAAAAATATCAGTTTTTCCTATTAAAAGTACATTGCACCATCATCAATGCGTGTCATGCCTGACACCTCAGAGAGAGTACGACTGGCTCAGGTGGTCCGAATCCATGAAGTAGCCACATTCTCTGCTGCTTCTCCTCTTGCGTGCTGTCAGGGTGAGGATCTATAATAAAATCAGAAAGATTTCATCACTGCCTGACAGTGATGGGCAGGGAAGCTCAGCCTAGGGAGAGGTGCAGCCTGTGAGCAATGGGCTAAAAAGGCTTTTCCAGAGTCACTCTTCAGCAATTCAACTCTAATTTTCACGCTTTAGAAATCATACTTTCTAGTGAAATTTTGATTTTATTCTATTGTAGATGTTTTTGGGGACTTCCTAAAAGCACTTACCTGTCCTTATAGCTTAAAAAACAAAGGGGAAAAGGTCACTAGAGAGACAGATATGTAAATTCTGATTACAGTAATTTTTAAAGAAATTAACAGAACACTTTTATATGTACTGAACTAGCACAATGCCAGGGAGAGGAGCTGTGCTCTTCAGCACGAAGCCAACTATCCCTGTTCGTAAAATAGGATGGCACCAAGCTTAATTCTGTTCAGGGAAGGAACTTAAATCCCTTATACTTTGAGACTGCCACCAGATGATGTTTCAGAAGCCCTTTTGCAGCAGTCTGCTCACACATACAACAAAATATCACAAAAAAAAAAAAGGAAAGGAAGAAGGAAGACTCAGAGGGTTTTAGTTCCCGGCCCATAGCCGTACCCCTAGATTTTCACACTTTCTGTGCCGTACACATTGTAGCCTTCTCTGTAGGTAGCATAATTCTGGGTGTTGGTGGCGGGAGCGGGTTTGAAGTTCTGCGTGTTCTTGGTGAGTTTCATTCGCTTGGACTCGGCCCGCGACTTGTAGCAGAACTCGATCAGCGCCACCATCATGGCCAGCCCGAGGCCCCCGACCAGGATATAGAAAACCCCAGCAACATTGCTCAGGCTCAGAGCGCTCGTCTTGTCCTAAGAGAAATGAGCCACGCCGTTAGTTTGGCTGCGAGGAGCAGACAGACAGACAGACAACAGGCTACTTTGCACTGAGGCCTAGCTGGCATAACTACACTGACGGTGTTTAGCGTCCCGCTCGTGGCTCGGCGCTGTCCCCCCTGTCCCTGGCAGCCTGGGGCTGCCCAGCCGCGATGGCTCCGTCTCCCACCCTTTGGCGGGTGAAAACCTGCCTGACTCAAAGGCCATGAGATATTTTTTCACCACCAACTTCCCCAGAGCAAACCCGTCCGTGGCCGAGCATCTCTGGTGGCAAAGGCAGCTTGGGAAAGCTCTGCTGGGGAAGGCAGCGGCTGTGTGAAACAGCAGGTTTTACAGGAGGCCATTAGAAAACTAGAAAAAGGAAAGCCCAAACCACTACGCACTTGGTTTTGGTGAACGTAAATAGAATTACTGAGATGCTGCTAAACTTATCTACCTTTTTTTTCAAAGATTAGGGGAAAAAAAACCCGCCCTAGGAAGATGGTCAGTTACTTTAAGGTCAAGCAGCAGGGCCCTAAGCTAAACTAGCACCTTCAGTGCCTGAGGGAGAGCGATTTACTGAATAAACCCCGTTGTCCAATAAAACCAGAAGATGCTGGCCAGCGTTCACCTTCCTTCAGTACATGTCAGATGGGGAAGAAGGCTAGCATTTCTGAAAAACAGGACTCTAATGGGACTAAACAGAACCACAACTCTGTTGCTGCTGTGCGGGCCGGCTGGCTGCGTGCAGGAATCGATACGGGCACCACGGCCCCGGGTAGGCTGCACACAGTTTACAAGTATCTCCAGGGACAACAAAAAACTTCCACAGAGTCAGAATAAAACATGATCTACCTTGTATCTGTGCGTTTCAGAGGCAGTTTGGATAGCTGCACTTGTAGCAAACAGCCTGCCATTTAAACTAAAGAGATTACACATTTACACCTCTTTTCAATGATGTTTTCCTTCTGCAGCTGCTGTGCATTCAGATGCCCCATGATCTCAGGTTTATCTCATACAACAGCTACAGGGTTGTGCCCTAAGCAACTTCCAGCCCAGCTGAAATAAATAGATTTTTATTATTGGCTTCCATGGAACTTGAAATTGTCCTCTGACAGGGGAGCCAGGCACTCAACTGTGACTGATTTCAGCCAGAGCTGGATTTCTCCTCCTCTTGGTGCCTTTGAAAATGTCCTTTACTCCAACAAGCCCAGCACTTCTACAGTGATTTTCTCCTCAATGTCCCTACAGGCATTAGGAAAAAAATCCTGTGTTTTCTTTCAACTGGACGGTGGAAATAAATATTTCCTGCAACTTAAGTGTGTGGGTACCCCATTGATCCACCTCAGTAGTGGGATCGCCACCGAGTTCTTCAGTGATCCTGCCTGAGGAACTGCTGGAGCCAGGCTGGCCTGGCAGCACGGCTGGGGAGGAACAGGGCAGCACAGCAGCAAAAGGTTTCAAAGCAGAATAAAAAGGAACATACAATAGTTATGTAATGAGTTACCAATTGTATTTCTTGTTGGGTTTGCTTGTTTTGTTTTTAAATCAAACTGATTTCAAACCAAACTGAGAAATGGGGCAGGAAGGGTGTTTTTTCCCATCATGGGTCTGGTCTGAAATTGCCCACCCTTAGCAAGCATATGACTGTTCCCCAAACTGACATGTAGAGAGTCACAACTGTGAAACAAAAATGTGGGCTTTCAATAAAACCAAAAATAAGAAAAAATGTTGGCCTGAATAATACACATTGACCGTGCTCACACTTGCACATTTAAATGACGATACCAGCTTGGGAGGCCTCGGGGGTTTCCCTGTCCATGTTTTTCTAGCAAAATACTCAAACAGTAAAACATACTTACAACTACAGTCTGTTACTGCATAAAAGAAAACTTCTGTCATACTCAGAGACAATTATTTTTTTCTATTCTTTTCTTTCAGCCTTCAAAATGTAAATACCAACTTTTGAAAGTCATTCTTTGTATAAACAGACAGTGGGTCAAAATGTGATTGCTAATCAGTACAAAAAGACCTTCAGCGACTGACCTTACTTCCGGAGTCCTTGGCTCCACATTCACCCTTATCGTACCACCATTTGTTTTTCAGCTTGTCTAAGATGCCTTGTTCACTGAGTTTCAATACTGCAAGGTTTACAGGAGTTCTTCACGTGGGAAATAACATAAATAACATTATATTATGTTATTTTATGTTATTCAATCTTTAAACTACTTTAAAACTATACAAAGCGATAAAGCAGGGTTCCTGGCCACAAAGTATTTACACTGCAGGCAACTGGATCATCCCCTTAAGTTAATGCTAGAGCAACACTATATTACCAGGTCCTGCCCATATCGCTTTGAGTAATCGGCACTCACTGTTAAATGAAGGCAGTATAAACAAAGCAATGCCAATTTCCCAGTTTTGTACGATCACAGGCATTAACAGTAGCTTCACAAGATCAGCATGGGCTGGATCTAGCAGGACCCCTCATATTACACTAACAGACAGCAAGCCCTGCTAACGAGCAACCGCGGCTTCCTACGGGAAAATAGCCCTTGTGGCTCCAGGCCCCCAGGCAGACCCTGCACCTGGGTGTATGTGTACATCTGCAAAGCAAAAAAACCCACGATGGATGTCACGGAGGGAGCTTTTGCCAGTATCACAGTGATTTCTCCAGCTCCTGCAGTTGCTCCTGTAGGAGCCGTGCTGAGAGGCACCGCTGGAGCTGCTGCATCCCCAACTCCATCAGGCCAGGGAACTGCAGCGGAGAATAAACAAATGCAGACCTTTATGAAGCAAATTAGTGAACACAGAAACACTAGTGGAAACTGACCCATAGTGGGAAAAGTTGGCAGGATGGAGAGAGCTGCTGACTCTGGAGCCCGTAACTCAGGGATCCAGAGCTCCCTTGTCCCTTTCTTGTGCAACAGTGGCAACAGAGGAGCCCTCAGTTGGGTTTTGCCATTTCCATTTCTTCCTTGTGTGATGTCTCAGGGATTTTCCTGCCTGTTTCCTGGAGCCGGGCTCTCTGTGCTAGGGCCATCTCCAGTTCCTGCTCCTGCTTGAAGAGCTTTGATCCCCGCTCCCTCCTCAGGGGGACACTTGCGGCCGTGTGGGGCAGCTGGTGGGGAAGAAGGGGATGGCTCCTTCCCAGTGCTGTGCCATTTTTCATGGGCTAATACTGGGCTCCCCGTGACAGCGTGAACACCAGACGCACGCACCACATGGCTGGGGAACCATCGTGCAGGAGCTCAGCCTATGTCCTGACCCAGCTCACGTCTCACTGGTCTCTGCCTGTCTCCCACTCCTGCCTGAAGTGCAGGACTCTACAGAGCAGAAGAGACTCGGGAGCATGGCAACCTAAACAAAACACCTGAATTGTAAACTTACATAGCAGCATTTGGGGAAATCTCCACAGGCTGGGAGGGCTCAGAGGCCCCAAGCAGCAGCAGCGGCTTAACCCTGCCCTGCCTGGGGAAGGCAGACACTGGAAAAAGTAGCTGGTGAAGAAAGGACCCATTCCCTAATCTGCCAAGAAGCTGCCTCTGAAACGGCCACGAGACCTGCTGGTGGCTGATGTTGAAAAGTCCTGCGCCTGGAAGTGCTACGTGCCCTTTGGGAGGAGAGAGGGTGTGAGGTGCCACCCTCGAGCGTGGCAGCTCGTGGAGAGGGGGACAGGCTGCCCAGGCAGGTCGAGGGGCACCACATGCATGCTCCATAGGCTGCACCGGTGTGAATCAGCATAGAATCATAGAATAATCAGGTTGGAAGAGACCCACCGGATCATCGAGTCCAACCATTCCCATCAATCACTAAACCATGCCCCTCAGCGCCTCGTCCACCCATCCCTTGAGCACCTCCAGGGAAGGTGAATCAACCACCTCCCTGGGCAGCCAGTGCCCAATGACCCGTTCCGTGAAATTTTTTTTCCTAAAGTTCAGCCAAAACCTCCCCTGGAGGAGCTTGAGGCCATTCCCTCTTGTCCTGTCCCCTGTCACTTGGGTGAAGAGCCCAGCTCCCTCCTCTCCACAACCTCCTTTCAGGTAGTTGTAGAGAGCAATGAGGTCTCCCCTCAGCCTCCTCTTCTCCAGGCTAAACACCCCCAGCTCTCTCAGCTCTTCCTCATAAGGCATGGTGTTACTGAGGCCAGCAGGGAGGGTGAAAGCAGGGAAAAGCCATTAAGCTGGGGAGAACTGCTGGTCCCCAGCCTCAAGTGCAGTGAGGCCAGCACAGCCTGTGCCTGCAGAGATTCCTGGCTGGCCAGGCAGAGGCAGCACCGCTCCTCCTGCTCTGCACTGGGCTTGTTTTGACACCAGCCAAGATTTTATTTTTGTAAAATTGCTATTTTTAAGCAGCAGATGTAATCTAATTAAGTATCAATCAGGGAAGGCTGTATGCGCGCAGCTGGACACAGCTGATGGGCGGCAGCGACAAGCCTCACGAGACGGGATGTGTTTGCTGGCTCGGCTTTGGCAACAGGCACAGAGCCCCTCTGCCCTGATCCAGTGGCATCGTAAAAAGCCACCTGCATTACACCTACATTTGCATCCACCTATAGGAAGGACTATAACATACCAACAGAATCAGAAAGGATGCTCCAGAGGGACACTGTAAACGCCCTGGGTGCCGCGGGTAACGCACCTGCCGTGTTGATTTATGCTGATGGGGACCGGTCAGGTCCTGGCCAAGCCAACCCTGTGGCCTCTCCTGGGCAGCTGTGTTGGGATAAAGCCCCTGGAGACGCCCGAGCAAATACGCTACAAGAAGCCATGCATGATTTAGGCTATTGCAATGCAAGTCATTGACAGCTGAATGCCTTCACCCACCCGTTACAAGCCCAGCAGAAAGAGTGGTGTGGATTATTGCTTAGAGAACAGCGCTCTCATTTCAAATTTCATTTAAAAACTATCCAATTTGGAGAGATTTTATGCAATCCATCTCTCTGCTTTGAAAACCACTGTGCAGCTGAGAATACACAAACAATAGGGAGAAGGTTATAAACACCTTTTCTCCTATCCGCATATTTTATTGTGCAAATTTTCCCCTCCCCCCTGTCCTATTCCAAACACTATTTTTAATTTGCATGCCTTTATAAACCCCATATGGAGTACAGAGAATTTGCATAACATCCAATACATTATAGATTAGCTTTCACAACATTATACAGTATTGGGAAATGAGGAGGCTTAACATGCTAATTAGGGTGCTTTATTTTTTTTTTTAAAGCCAAGATTGCAGTTAATTGTGCACATGCAACTGCCAAAAAAACCCCAAGCCCTGGTAAACTAAAATTATCTTAACTAAACAGATGGGAATTTGCTTGAACTGGGGTTTTCACTATAGTATATCATGGCCCTGTTTGTCAGGTGAGGTTCTGCAAGCCCTCAGGCCCCGTAAGGAAGGCAGCAATTTGTTCCATCATGTGTCCCAGCACAAGGAGCAGAGCAGGACAGACGGACAAGCGCCACAGAGCTGCTGCAAATTTCAGGCCCACCAGCCCTTTGCCGATGGAGCTGTCACCATACTGCGCTGCTCTGGTGCTGCGGGGCTGAATGCTGCCCTGCCTGGCGTGTAAGGAGGGGCTGGGGAGGAAAGTCTGAGATGAAGTAGTAGGTGATGCTGGGAGGAACAGCGCATACCTGAGCGAAGAAGCACTCTCCATGTGCTAGAAAAGGCACTGATTTGTGTATCACAGATGGAGCACGAAATGCAGCTTGTTTGATCAAAGTCCTAAGGGACAATCTTGTCTGCTTCCAGGAAATTAATCCCAAGAACTCCTAATACAAGAGCTGCTCTCCTGTGCAGCAGGATTTGAGTGACCTGATGGTGAGAGAAGGCGTGATGCCTCCGCGACTCATGGTCTGGTGCTTCACCCACAGGGATGCAGTGTGAGACGGTGCGGGATAGACTTCCCAGCTCCTGAATTCCTGAGTTAAGTAAATATATTGAAAAATGAGCCTGACTGCTGGTACATTTTCTGACTGCTCATCTCTGAGTAGCAGTCTAGGCTTTTTCAATGTAATAGTCAGAATCAGGCGTGGCTTTGGCCATGATGGAGGTGCAGAAGGGCATGTCTGAATTGTGGTATTTTTTCTTGCCGAGTACTCAAGCAGTGCATGTTGAAAGTGAATCCTCCGTACTGTGACTCTGCTTGCAACTCAGCTTGTCCCAGAAATGGCTCCTGGGCAGTGTCAGCACCCTGTCCATGCTGGCAGGTTGAAAGCTACCACGTTTCTAAGTGTTTTGTTGGCTGTTACAGAGGGAAGCACGGGGCTCTACTGGAGGCTTTGGGAAAAGGATTTTTCATAGCTTGCCCAGGCTCTGTTTGTTGGAGGAAGAGATTTTTTTTTAATTTTTTTATTGCTTTAGAGGCAGAGGAACAGAGAGACTGAATGACTTGTCTGGGTCCCATGGGAGCTGCCCACCAGCCACTCTGGCCAGTTGTGCCACCCCAGAAACAGCTCAGAGGATCATTTGCTGAGTTTCTGAGCCTCCATCTCAAAAGACTTCCATTTCCTCATCATTTTGTGCTTTCCAGCTGCGTTTTTAATTAGGTTGCTGTTGTTGGGCTATACAGGATATCCTATGAGGTCCTCGGCCCTTTCCCGGGTGGCTTCATCTGTTTTTCCTCTGCCTTAATTTATGACGGGATTCTTTTTCATCTCCCCTCGTGTGGTTTCCAGATCAGCTCTCTATTAGTTTTGTTGTTTTTTATCAAAGCAAAATGTTCAGAGGTTTGAGAGCTTGTGCTCTCTTGTTGCGCTCTGTATGCCCATGAAAACAAGCTGAGGCAATTCATATTGGAACGCTAGTGTTTTGGATATTAAGGACAGCACTCTTGGGCAGAACCTTGCAAGGTTTTTCTTCCTCGATGTAACTGAAGGTTTTTTTTCTTTGTTTGCTTGTGCTTTCCACCCAGATGTAGTAGGTTTGTCAGACCCAGGCTTAATCACATGAAGCTGGATCTACTGGGCAGCTTTACTAAACGCCACTAAGATTTTTTTTGCTGTCATCTACACATGACTGGAAGACTCGAGTCTGGAGAAATAGCACTAGAAGCCTCAGACTGACCAGCATTGCCCTCACTGGCAAATTAAGCCACCTGCTATGGTTGATTTGTTTAAGAGAGCATGACTTTAAGAAGCTCTGTGCCCATCTATTCTCACAGGCTTTACTTTATCGGTCTGCTGCAAACATGATTTTACACCTGGGACAGAGGAGGGCTTTATCGGTGTCTCAGCAGTTTGGTCTTTCTGCTCTGTGTTAGGAGACCCTGCTCAGGTGCCAGTAGCATAACCCTCCCCTCTTTGGCCACCAGTTACTGCTAGAAAACAAGTAATGCCAGTTATTTTCCAGATGCGACATGGCACCATCTCAAACGGAACCTCCTCCTCCCTTGGCTGTGTGGCTCTGGGGCCTCCTCCCTGCTGCATTTCAGCCCTGCTTGGCTCAGGACACGAGCCCCAAAAGCCCTGGTGCCTCTAACAGGATGATGTTGACAGAGTGAACTGATTTTTGAAAAGCGACATGCATTCACTCATTGAAATCTCACCTCTGAACTAGATCTCCAAAGCTTCGGGTACAGTTTAAAAATCCTGGCCACCACTCCCTCCAAATCCAAGAATTGCTACAGCACTTCTTTGTCATGAAGGTTGAGATCTTGCATAAAATACAGCACTGCTTTCAGGCTGAGTATGTTAACCATTCTGGGTGTTATAGAGCATCTATGACATTTCTATTTCATTATTACCTATTTTCCATCCACGCCCTTACTATGGAAAAGGAGGAACACGATGATGCAGAGGTCATCTGCTCTCTCTTTCTACTTCCCTTTGAGATTTACTCACCCTGTCTGAGGGAGGGACTTCTTGCCCTGCCTCCTCTCGACACAGCCACAGTTTCAGGTTAGCTGCAGTAATTTTTATTTCCATTGAGAAAACTCGTGGCATTATAATATTTCTTTCTGGCCAGAACAAGTTTGAATTAGAAGAAATTGAATTGATTTAGAAGAAAAGTAAATTTATCATCAAAGAAATAGTTCTTTATCAGTCCCAAATGTGAGGAGATATGAGTTCAACCCCCCTCAAACTGTAAATCATAACAGGTTTTAAATTTGATTCATGACCTTTTATGTTCATTTTCGTGATTTCACCTGCACCTATATGAAGCAGATAACCCTAAACCATATATTTTATTTAGCGCCATCACTCTTTTACCAGCTTAAGAAGGAGCCCCAGCAGGATGAAGTCATGCAGACAACTCTGAATGCTGGAAGAGGTTGTGTTCTTTGGCAACCTCATTCCAGTTATTGGCCATCCTGTTTATGTTCTGGTGCTGCAAGCAGGACCTTTCCCTGAACAAAACTGGACTGCAGAGAAGAGTCTGAGCAGCTTCTTGGAAAAGTGCTGTTAATTTACGAAAAGAACATCCTCATCTTGCCAAGAAAGGGCCATTTTCCAGGAATGACCATTGGGATGTACTGATGCTAGTGGCTTTGTAGCAAGTGTTTGGGTTGGTTCTCACGAGCTGCAGCAGGTGACACAGCGGAAAGCCAGCAACTGCTACAGGTGAAATTTAGGAGCAAAGTCACTTTGGAACTTGAAAATCTCGCCTAATAATCTGTACACTTTCATTGGCTGTGAGTAGCTGTGTTCGAATGGCATGAAGTCTCAGCAAAACCGCAGTTATATTTATTGCTTACAATCAATAAAGATTTAAGTGATGATTGGAACAGCTTTGGATAATTCACATCCCATTCTACACTGTAATGGGTGTAATATAAATGTTATACCCAAAAAACGATCATTGCCAAGGAGAGCAAATGAACACAGAAGGCAGCATGTTGTTCCCTCAAACCAGATGAACCATCATGCAGAATTAGTTCGTAATTTTGTAGATGCAATCTTTCAGAAAAGGAAGCTCCAAAGACAAGGTGTAAGAAGTGAAGTCTCTTTGAAGCACTAATTGAAGAGCTTACTGGGAGTTGCACAGGTGGGCAGTGCTTGGGTTGCACTGAATCTCCCAGATAGTGGGGCTGCCTGAGGGCTGACCTGGCACCTTTCCCCATCTGGGTTTTACAAACTGCAGGTGTTCCTACACCCACCATCAGACAGTTTCTGATGTTCCATAGACTATTAGGCATACAGGGTACCATGTGGCATTTTCTCAGCTCTGTCACTTGCGGCACCTTGAGAGTTCAAATGTAGCTTTCCGGGGGGTAGAGGGTGAAGAAATCACCCTCTTGAAGGAAGACCAGAAAGAAGAAAAGAAGAAGAAAGAAGGAAGAGCCAGGAGGAAGATCAGCAGTGAGATCTCCTCTCTGCCCTTGAAAACATCCTTTCTCTACTTGTGCCCAGAGTGGAGGCTCAGGATAGCAGAGAACAAGCTGCAGAAGAGCTGATCAGCATCTCAGCCCAGGCAGGGATGCTCGGCTGCCTGGCTGGCTCAGGAGGATGCCAACCTCCGGGCAAGAGCTCCAAACATGGCAGCTCCACTGCTCTTGTGAGTGGTCCTTGCACAGGAGAGCTTGGTGGCTTCTGCAGTGCTACAAAGGCAGGTTGTCTATGTCCCCAGAGGCACTGGGGAGGTGTGTGTGCCATCTCACCCAGAGACAAAAAGTTCATTCAGTGATGAAGCTAAGAAACTCAAGGCCAGTGCAACAGGTTTCCTTCTCACAAGGCAGATGGATGTTGGCTCCAAACACTGTTAGCAGGTCTGGCTAGAAGGGTAGAGACATGATTTCCCTGTGTACTTGATAACACATCTCCCACAACGTGAAATCCTGCATGGTCACTAACACGCTCTTTTTCATTTTTTTCCCAGCAGTACAATACCAGATACCAGATAACTCTGGTTGGAGAAATGCTACAGAAATGCAGGCGCACATCACCAGGGATGCACTATTTACAGCAAAGCTGTCTGTGTTTTAATGTACCCTGGCACTGGCCATTTGGGTACATCAGGGGAAGCAAAATCATAGCACCAAAGACACCCTTGGGCTCCAGCTGTGTCACACAGCATGAGCACAGAACAGCTGTAAATCTGGTCTAATATCTGGCTAGGCCAGGTTTATTGCTGATTTGTAGGATCAGAGCAACAAAAAGCCACAGGAGGTTTCTGGCAAAGCTGACCCTCTGAAGATTGCAAGATTAATGCAGCATGACGTCCTCCCTCCGAGTCAGTGTGTGGCCCTGGCCAAGCCGCGCAGTCAGATCAAGGGCTGAATCCCCTGCAAGGGCTCTTCACTGTCCCATCCAAATCCCAGTGACATGAACGAGGTGAAAGTCCATGCTGGTACCAGGTCTTGGTTAGCACATTATACAGTGAGTTTTGACTTGTTTTATTTTTAATCCCTGCTATGAGTACCAAATCCCTTTAGTTTAGGAATGTGACATATTTAGAGCTCACTCACTTCTGCAGTAAGAATTGTTTTTCTCGTTTCTTATGACCAAAACCATCCTTGCTGGCTGGAGCATCCCTGGGATTGCTGACCTCAGTACAATCCAACCAACATTGTAACTTCAGAGTTTAGACACTAAGTGCCTGGGTTTCTAAAATCTACCTCACAGTGTCAGAGAAAAGGCAATTCGACTAAAGCGCAAACAAGAAAGCATTTTCTCAATTCACAGGGCTTCCTAAAATCCTCTAGGGTAAAACTACTGAAAACACTGAATTATTATAATTGTTCCTGCTGGCACCACTGGCAAATCACTAACTTCAGAGGAGGCAGAGTGGGAGGCTTGTTGTGGACATGTGGGAAGTGCCACATTTACCATGCTCTGTGAGGTAAATATGTGAAGGGACAGGGAGAACCACCTGAACATCTGCACCATTGCTCTGAGATTTCAGCCCCGTGCATCCAGCACCTCAGAGAAACCCCTTGAAGCCACACATCAGGCCAGATTCGCAGCCTTCCTGCCCGGTTCTGACAGGAGGAAGAGGAGCTGAAAAGAGGGCTCTAGTTCTGCTCACTGTAGCTGAGCAAGCCAGAAGGCAAGTGGCTCACCGCCGTGTCCCTGAACCCGCCTGTGCGGGCACACGGCAGCATGGGGCACCGACAAATGCAGAAATCAAGCCTGGGCACTCTCTTTAATTTGACAGGATACCATAAAAATCTCACTAACAACCATCTTGGTATCATTAAAATATAAAGATAGAAACAATCCAGGAAGACATACCAAAGCCAGCATTATTCTCTAGAGGCCATAGCTTGAGGTTAAAGACCCATCTAAATCAAATCAGCCATTTTATTTCCCCGAGCTCTATAAATTCCAGCCTGATCTGCAACTATTGAATGGACTTTTTGTCAGATCTTGTTACTGAGATAACTTCTGACTAGATACAAAACCTGTGGGTGAATGCATTGTCCAAATGTTCTGCTCTTTCTGAGATCAGATTTATCTACCTGTCATAATTTACCAATATAGCAATGTCTCCATGCACCCACATGTCAGTGATGGGGAAGGTTTTGGATAGAAATGGGCTTATTATTAAAACCCACATTTGTTTGAAGACTGGAGTTACCCAGTACTTCAGGCAGAAGTGAACAGTGCCCTGAAAATAAGGGTGTGAAAACATATGGTCACTCACTATTCCTATTTGTCATCTTCCATCTCAAAAAGGGATCTGTATTTCACACTGAACATTTCATATTCATGGAAAAAGCACCAGGCATTTCCCCTTTAAGAAATGAACATTTGGTTGCTCTTTGCTACCATTTCAGACCTGCACCATTGTTTCCCTGCCCTGTGTTACCAGCAGTGCATGTTTAAAAGATTTAATGTTTGAGGTATTTGAAAGCTTTAAGGACGGGCATAGGAAGGAATAAAAGTGAAAGCCATCTAGTTTGAAAAGACAAAGAGCTTTCAAAATTAGAAGATTAAAACTTACGCCTCGAGCCCCATATATCCCCCCGCCACTGAAGAAATACACTGCATGTTGGTGGCTGCAAAGGTTCTGGGAGGCACCAGGCACAGTGATGGATCTCCTGGCAGAAGGATGCTCCGTAGCAGAGCCAGAAGCAGTTTCCTTTGCTCAAGGTGCCAAGGAAGGTGCTGGGGAGAAGCGCCCCAGGACTACAGCTCCCTGGCTGTGGACTCAGCCGTGCCCATCACTGACAGTGGGGCTGGGACGCTCCTTCAGGTCCTCTTTTTGTGCCTTTTAGTACTGAGCAGTGTCACAGGATGACAAAAATCTTCCCTACGAAGCAGCATACAACATAATTTTAAAAACTGGTTTATGCTGTGATGTTGCCAGTGACAGAGCCAACAACTGCAGGAGGTGGAGACAGGCAGTGTCCTCTCCTGCTGCGCTGACACAGCGTGACAGCTTCACTTCAAAGGGCACGAGTGACCCCTGCACGGGCATACTGACTTTGGGTTCTGCTCTGATGGCAAATGAGAAGCTTTGCAAAGGATGCCAAACACAGGTTTGGCAATGGGCATTTGAACTCTATGCAAATGATCTATCGGGGGTTTTTCAGTTACTACTGAGTATTTAGTAGCTGCAATAGTTCTCTGGAACAGAGCTTCTTTTCTAGTCTTCTTTACTGTGTTTTTCCATAAACAGTATTCTTTCAGTCAGTTCAGGGTTTCTTGCCTTTTTTTTCAGAGGCAGGTTCGAGCAATCACTGCATCCTTGTGGAATTTGTGGGGTTTTCCCTTGCAGTAACTACCTATGCATTTTAAATCCAGGTGGTTTTACTATTGCTGTATTTGCTGCAATGTGGAAGACATACATGCATGATGCCACTGTAACACCTACACACACTCTGAACACACCAGCTGAACCTGCAAGTTCCACCACTCTGGAGAGAGATTGCAACCCACGTTTGGCAGTAGCAACTGTCTATAGGAAAGTATATTTATACATTTCATAAATGTAGCTGAAATCAATTAAACTCTGTACTAACAGCATCGTAATTTAATAGAAGTGCCAAGCGCTAATGCAATGATACACATCTATTGGATTAGGAAATGCAAGGCACAACAAGTCTTTGTAGTTCATGTACAGCAGTGCCCGAGACTTGAGGTACAGATGTGGCGAAAGGGTGGGAGGAAGAGCTACCTGAACAGGGAGGCAGAATATAGCAGGGCAAGTACTTAATGTCACACTCAAACCTACAACATCTGAAACTGAGCAGTTTTTCCTATCATTGCCTGGATCCTTTCTAACCTGGATGGATATGAGCAAGAGACTCAACTTACCTTGCGTGCGGGCTATCCCCTCACCTTCTCTTTCTCTTGCCTCTAGACACATCCACTTTTGCCCCCGTCTTCTATGATTTGTTTTCCTCTTGGGACGGCTTCTTCTGTGACTCCTGCTCTCCATCTCCTCAGCAGGCTGCGGGTAGGTGCTGCTTAGTCCAAAGGCTACACAAGACACTCAAAGAACAGCTACGTCGCTTGTATAAATCTAGAGGCTTCTGACCCATTATTACAGTGCGGGCAGCACAGAGCAATCCACCAGCACAGCACAACTGCCTGAGTCCACGTGTGAAATGCTAGAATTACTTTGAAGAAGAAGAAGAAAGGCATTTACTTTCCCTTTGTGTGTTAAGTGACAGCAGTTACCATTAAAGAGGAAACAGCCAAGTCCAGACCACCAGGGAGATGTTCAAAGGAAGGGCCCAGCTCCTGCTGCTGGGAGACCCACTTCCAGCTGCTGCTTTTCCTTTTTTCCTTTTTCAGTCCCAAGGAGCTCAGCTTTTCCCATACTGGTGCTTACAATGCAGGATAAATGACTCATGCAAGCAATTTATGGAAATTAACTGTTAAGCACCACAGGTATTATCAACTTGACTGAATGAGTCACACAAGCCTTTCTCTAAGATCTCATGCAGCACGTAGCATTGCTGCACGAGGCCCTGCTCTGCCAAAGTTAACACTGCCCAAGCACACTGCCTTTCACGCTCAGGTCCGACTCCATCAAGGCAGCAAAGCTAGTCCCCACAACGCTAAAGGCTACACACGTAAAATAAAATGGTTCTCAGTTCTCAGCTGCCAGCCCTGACTCCACCAGCTCCTTCCAGCCTAAGCATCCCAAATTCTCACTCTAAGTCTCCTAGTTACATTTCCAGGAAAATACCCTTGAACAATCTGCACATCATCACAGGCGTTTCTACAAACCAGGGCAGGCTCTCTGCCCTTTTTGGCAATGCTCTAAGTGAGATGCTCTGATGAGCTCCTAGAGCATTAAGGGATCATTGGCACAAAACATACACAGCACTTTTTTCCTAATATGCTATAAAGTAATAGCTGTCAATTAAACAAATATTCTGATGTCGTCCTTTTAAAGTATTATTTTGCTTTGTCACTAATTTGCACAATAATTTCGTATTACTTTCCTACCTCTGAGCGTGAATTAGCTCTGTGCTACTATCACTGGCTCTGACCAGCCATTTTATCTTTTTCCAGCTCATAACCCATGCCTATAGAATGGGTGGCAAGTAAATTCATGCTGATGAACATAATTTCAAACAAATTGCTCAAATAAATTGTGCTTCATCTTTATAAGATAGCCATTTCCCAAAATGTTCTCTTTAAAGCACAACACATTTGGCAATGGTGCTCTTTAGATGTCAGGTATCATCTAAAATAATGCATAGCAGATTTCCTCTAAAAATATGCCACTTAAAAAAATTATGCCTCAAATGCTAACGGCTGTGCTGCAAAAGTATCATAGTGAAATAGCACAGAGAAATGGGGGAACAAATCCCATCTGCTGATGGCTACACTCACAGCTCAGAAGGGCTTGGGAATGTAATGGGCTCTGAGGGCAGAACTCAACTAGCACGCTGGAAGAGTAATCCTATGGTTAAAAAGAAACAACTGAAAAATGAAGTAGTATTACATCGCATGTCATTTCACAGATGTACTCCAAAAGAGGTGTCAGCCTAAAAAAGGATATATTAAAGAAATTAAGTCAAATAATTAGCGAGGAATCTTGGCATGTGAAGTTGGCGAGACGCTGCTTTCAGACAATTTCCTTCTGTGCAAGTTGTCATTAAATGTTACCATGAAGGTATAAGAATACAAGAAATGTATTAACAGCAGAACTACAGAAATTTATCTCAGCAGAAAATTGTTCCTATGCAACAGAATAATTAGTTTCACTTAAGTCACTCAGCCTGCTACCACTGTCTGCATCCCCTTTTGTCTATTTCTTGTTAAATTCCTATTCAGCCATCACTCAGCTCTGAGATGATAGGATTGTATAATAAACAAAATAATTAGTTTTCAAACTCATAATACACTGTAACATATTTCCTGGAATATGTTTTTTTTTATAACTGCTATTTATTCTCATAATTGAGAAATCAGCTCACACGTAGAAGCAAATTTAAAGACTGTACAATTTTGCCATGAATCTGACGGATGAAACTAAATTTACGCTCGTTTAGGAACGCTAAGTGAGTAAATTTTGATGCATGCACCAGAATGTCTGCATCAGCCAAATCAGCCCACCCATACTGACATGCATTGCAGACAAGTTATGTATGGATGGAGCACGTCCCACTTCACACTTCTTAAATAATGACCGCTACTGATATGGGCTAACTCCTTCGCCAGGGCAGTACTGGCAGGGAAGATACTGCAGGGTAGACCGGCACCCTCTGCTCCACACCAGCACTGGCGTATACTGGTAGCACTGAAAAATGAGACATATGTCAGCTGAGGCCTTTAAAACAATCTCATTAAGACAGCACAATCTCTATAATCTTAAATTACAAGTTGCCCCCAGGAATGTGGGATGCTCACAGGTCTAACCTGTGCAACTGAACAGATTTAAAAACTTGCAGAAAGTCAATTGAATACCTTTTCTTTTTCCCCGCTGCAAGGCTCAAAATCCTTGTGAAACTTGAAGTCACTGTTTAATTTCCCAGTGGCGATGAAGATAGGATATCAAGAGGTGAACTCATAACTTGGAATCATTCATCTCCAAGCACAGGTGAACCGCATCCTAAACTGCAGGGAGGATGAGCACGGGAGGGAATTTTCTGGGTGACTGGGTACTGGCAAAAGTAAACAGGCTGTATACTTACCTCTGGCTTTCAGTGCAAGCTAGAATAGCAGACTGCACAGAGAAATCACCTTAAGAAACTGGCACTATCAGTTTGCAGTGACTCGCAGCTACACACAGCTAGTTGGCAGTAGGCAGGAAGGAGCTGATTACAAACTTGGGGCAGCAATTTCCCAAGGCTGGGTCTCTACTGGCGAAGTTAAGAGAGATGTTCTGTTAGCTTAGCCGGTAGAGAGAGCTGCCCCAAGTGAGTAATGGTCCCCGTGCCACCCCGTGTGATGAGGTGCAAGGTCTGCATCTCCACCTGAGGCACCCTCACCACCCCACCCTCTCTGATTCCCCCCAGCTACCGCCGCCTCCTTTAAGGGAAAATGTAAAAAATGAACAGTTTTGAAGCAATGCCTCTGAAATGCTCTATAAATGAAGCTTCATTCATATAAACAATTAACCAGAGACATGAGATGAGATGATGAGGGTTACTCAGGATTCTGGTGGGAGGACGGAGAGGCGGAGAGAGAAGCCAGCAAGATCATGGCAGCTGTAGTGCCCAGAGAGCAGCACTGGTACTCGCCTTCCCTGAGAGGGTAGCAGGGCTCCCACGGGGTTTCGCACAGCCTGAACTCTGCATTGGTGGCCAACGATGGGGGTTTGCACTGATAGGAAGGCATCTGCCAGTCTGCCACAATGCCACAATGCCACAGCATCACAGCCTGCAGCACTCCATGCCTTTAAAATGCCACCTCAAAGGAAAAGCCACCTCTTAACAAAAAAGCCCTTTAATTTACAGCATCTCTAGAGTGAACTAACCCTTTCCCTGCCTCTCCTTCTGTGGGAGGTCTTCTCTGACCCATGTTCTCCTCCCTGGGGACTTTTACAGGCTGAGCCATGCCCCCGAGAGCTGACTGTAGCTCAAAATAACAAGTAGTCCTTCATCTCAGCGTCCAATGATGAACTGCTGAAAAACAGCACTTTTGTGATTTATGGATTAAACCAGCAAAACATGCATCATCGTGCTTGCTCCCCTTCTCTCTTCGTGAGACACCTACCCGTGGTATCACAGCACACCTGACTCCACTCACTCACTGGCCAGGGCCAAGGGCTTGTTAACAGACGATGCTGCTCTTTCTAAAAGGTCTTTCAGCACAAGCAAAAATAGAAGGATGGCCCTGCCCTAATTATGACTATTCTAAAAATCCTTTTCAGTTTCCTCAGGGCTGTAAGCATTAGTTGGCTGGGTTTAATTCAATGAACTTGAAGCAATGAAGTTCATTGAAGCTGGTTTGTACAAAGAGTTTTCTTTCATGGAGGCACCATTAGACAATGCGGTGGTGGATCCCAGGAGAATATTAAACATTTAATATACTGGCAAGTATAACATTATATAAAAACATTGTGTGAAGGATGAGCAGCAAAGCTAAAAAGCAGAAAAAAAGCTTGCATTCATCTCCAGGCTGCTGCTGAGCACTGCAGACCTCCAGTTACTGAACAAACCTGAAATTGAGAGCTTTTCCTTCCTGTATTATTACACAGTGGCTTTTGTTAACATCAGAGAAGAGTAGATGAGTTATTTCCTACACAGCCAACTGTAAGCAACTCTTATTAACAGAATGCAGCCGTAATTTGCAGTAATTGTCCAAAATTGTGGTTTACTGAGAACACTGTCGCTATCGATTTTGGACCAAAGCTGAAGCATTTTTATAAGACTGATTAGGAGTTCTTGTTCCTTAAGGAACTGGTTTTACTAGATGTAGGAGTGTCTCTATGAAAATTAATCTCAGCACTTTTCAGTATCCCAATGTATCTTAAATTATTTTTTGTGGTAATTTCTGTGCCCAAGGTGACTAATAGTACCCAGCCGACTACCTACAGCTTCTCCTCACCAGGTTAAAGACTGCAGAAATTGCCAGTTTTACAGGAAATGATTGGTAAGATGAAAGCACGCTAGTTAATTTTTGCAACACACGAGCACATTAAAGCAACTTTGAGAGTTTTGCTTACATTCAGGCTGCCTGAAAGAGTGAGGGAAACCTCAGCTCATCAAAAGGCAGTGACAGCATTGTCACTACTGTCAATGGAGCTAGGATTTGAATCATCTGTTTCAAAAGCACTACAAGCAAAGGCCGCACTGCTGCACAGGTATGTGCAGAGATTGGTCGGTAGCATATCAAATGTGGCATTTGAATATTCTAGGCAAAATTCCAAACCCCTCTTTCCTTAAGATTTCTTTCCATTTTAGTGCATCAATACACTTCCCTGTTGCAAGGAACTTCTCTCTTGTTTCAGCTTTGCCTATTGGCAAGCTGTATCTCCTCATACATTACTGTTACTGCTATTATTTTACAATAGGTGACTACCACCTCTGCATAACTTTACCCCTTTGTTATGATCATTGCTTAATTCTTGTCTCTCGATCACATGAGCAGCCACCCTTCTCATCCTTGAGCCACAGACCCACTCAAGCAGCTCTTTTCTGGAGACCAGAGTTCCTCCCAGGGGCTCTGGTGGCACCAGTTCAGGCCAGCAAAGCAATGCGTGCTGGGACTGGTTTGCTTGACCTTTCTCCAAAAGAGCAAAGGAGAAGAAAGCCCTCTTGCCTCTAGGTCTGTGCTTGGCACAGCTGATCCTGCTGAAAAAAAGCCTCTCAAAACCCACTCTGCGTCACAGCTTGAAGCCTTGACCTCAGGGGTTAGTACGGTGGCCAGATGTGTTCACTTGTTTCTTGTACATTTACAAGCACTGATTTGATCTGCTTAGGTCCCACCAATACTGGACTTTCTATCTGTTAGTTAAATAAGGTTTCCAAGCTTGACCAAGCCTGATGACGATATTAAATAAGACCGTTTCTTTTAAAGAGCTACTGGGCAAGCAAATAGCTTGCTTTTTCCCCCACCACAATTATTCAAGTGGTTTTAATCTGGTTTTGTTGTTTTTTTTTTTCTTGCGAAGTAAAATAACAGCCTTGCCGATTACTCTTTGCTAAGGTACCCGATTGTGGTGACATTGAGGCTGACCTTGGAGTCACCTCCCCCGCTGCCGCACTCTCCTTTGTCGTACCACCATTTGTTTTTCAATTTGTCCAAGAGGCCTTGCTCATTCAGTTTTAATACTGCCAGGTTAACAGCATTTCTTGAAACGATAAAACATAACTTGTAAGAAAAAATGCACAAATGCTTAGGAAATCGTAACGTATAAATAAAGGAGCACAAGAGGACAAATTGGCTAAAATTTCACAGAACGTGGAGCTATCAAAATGTCTGTACAGCAAATACAGGGTTAAATATTGGAAGGTGGCATGGAGGATAACATTTGCTCAAACTGAAGTGTGCGGGATGGGGAAATCGTCTTTGAGAAAAAAAGTAACAAGAACACCACATCATGCAGTTAACATTCGTCACATATGGCAGGTTAACTCGGCTTTTACCATTTAAATTGAAAAAGCCATTGAACTGTAAAATTAAAACAGCAACAAACAATCAGAAAGGACAACACGAAGAGAACACTAAAAAAATGGATGCATTAAATAAACAAAACCATAATTTACCGTCTTATTTAACTCCATGGAATACTGAAGATTTTAAACTTTAAAGTTACCTCAAAATCCACAAGAAAGAAAATGACAACACAATACATCAGGGTAGGTGGAATACTATAACAACATGGATATTGTTATATTATTCCACCCACCTTAATGCTGAGCCTTTGGGGGTTGCTACACCATAGCCCTTGGAATCCAGGTTGCCGCCGACTTTCATGGTGTCGCAGGGCTTGCGCTGCTCGATGTACTCGTTCATCGTCGACTCCAGCAGGAAGGCAAACTTCCCCTTCGACTTCCGCACCCTTGCCACCCCATCCGCCGTCGTTTTGGTGAACACTGAGGGCTCGGCTGACTTCATGTACGACCACATTTTCTCGTAGACAGCTATTTTTGACCTCTGGGAGAGATGAAAGGAGGGAAATGAGACATGTTGGCCAAAGTACAAGGCTGAGCTCCTTGGCCTTAGTCGGCTTAGAGGTATAATTCGCACCCCTAATCAGTTAGATTTAAGCAAAGAAAGTTGAGGTAGGTTGGAGTGGGACACGTTGCCCCCCTGAACAATAACCAATCCATAAAATGGTTGGGGAGGGGGAAAGATCTTAAACATTGATTCTACTAATTGCCATGTAACTGTCAGCCTGGCAGGCAGAATGAGAAATGGTGTGTGCCCGTCCCAGTGCCACCAGTTCTGCTCTGTGGAAGGTTTATCTCCTGCTGAACCAGAGGGAGGATGTTAAATCGCAGCTCATCCATCACGGCCAACAGATGCAAAAGCAGCCTCTCCTCTTTGCACAAATCCTCGGCATTGGGTTTTGTGCTTTCTCACAGCTATGAAACACTGGCACTTGCTTATTACAAGTTCCCAGCAAGGCAGGAGTATGCATTTCACAGCAGGGATGGCAGGTCTATGATACACAAGACAGGATAGTTCTAGTGGCTTCTGATAGTGATGCTCATATGAAGGATAGGAATAGTAATTATGAAATCCTTTAGTAATCAATAGTCAAATTTTCAAAATCCAGTTTCACATTTTCCTAAAAGATAGCAAAAAAATATTACCAAGAAGCTGAAAAAATTGCTGGTTAACTGCTTGTGTGTCATGTAAATATATTTTTTCTGCTGTTTTCCTCATTTTGAGTATAAGCCAATCCTAACAGCCTCTAGCTCAGCACACAGATTTGGTAATTCTGGAAATGCTGAGAAATGTGTTACTTCCCCTTCTCCCTCTTCCCCACCACTAACATTTAAACCACCCTCAGTCTTCAAAGCCTCCTCCAGACTCTTAAGCATTCACATCCTGGACTACCAGTTAAACTTTCCTGCTTGGTCGACAGAATGCAGTAATGCCAACTGTATTTCTCAGAAGTCTAGAAATCCAAAGGATTTATAAGGCTTTCGAGTCCAAGCTGTGGGTATCTCGAATTTATGCCTCCTACTTCTTGCCAGTTTCCTGTCCACAGCTTTCCTTGCAGAATGGGAATGAAGCAGGCAGTAGCTAAATCCACTTCAAATTTAACAAACTTGTGGCAGAAGACTGTTAATGCCCATCAGCTTGATCATCAACACACGTTTCCTCCTCATTCAGGACAATTTAATGTGTTTTGAATAATGTAATGCTTAACAACCAGTCTCCAAACATTTCAGAGGGAGTAAGCCCTGCCTTCATTGTTCTACAGATTAACATGCTCAGCTAGCATCGCTAGAATGGATGTAGAGGAGCATGGAGGGCAAAATTTTATTTTAATTATCCTTCCTGATGAGCTGAAAAACAACTGAAAATGCAAACCAATTAAAATCAGCCCAGCTGACAATAGGAAATCAGAGAGACAACAATACAGTGCAGCTTCATTAGAAGCTGGCTGGGTGGTGGGGTGTGAGAAACAAGCAAGAAGGATTTCAGCTGAGAGCATTTCTTAGCTAAAGATGGGTCATTTGGCTTTATTTGCTAAAGTGAAGAAATGGTGGGAAGAAGGGAGGTACAAATGGTTTAGCCTGGAGAAGAGAAGGCTGAGGGAAGACCTCATTGCTCCCTACAACTACCTGAAAGGAGGTTGTGGAGAGGAGGGAGCTGGCCTCTTCTCCCAAGTGACAGGGGACAGGACGAGAGGAAATGGCCTCAAGCTCTGCCAGGGGAGGTTCAGGCTGGACATTAGGTAAAAAATTTTCACGGAAAGGGTCACTGGGCAGTGGAACAGGCTGCTCAGGAAGGTGGTTGAGTCACCTTCCCTGGAGGTGTTTAAGGGACGGGTGGACAAGGCGCTGAGGGGCAAGGTTTAGTGTTTGATAGGAATGGTTGGACTCGATCCAGTGGGCAGCCTCAAGCAGTGGGACCTGGACAGGCACAGCTCCGAGCCTCGGCCAACAGCAGGTCCTGCCCAAGGACAGTCTCACTGGGGATCTCGCTCAGCAGCTGAAACTCGCTGCTAGCTGCTTTATTACCGCTCACTTGAGGCGTCCTCTTTGAGAACGGTGACCTAGGTCTCTTGCTTTTACAACAGTAAAGACAGTTGGGCTTGTTTAGCCTAGAGAAGAGAAGGAAACCCCATAGAAGCCTTCCAGTACTGAAAGGGGACCTACAAGAAAGCTGGGGAGAGGCTCTTTATCAGGGAGTGCGGGGATAGGATGGAGGGGGATAGTTTAAGCTGAAAGAGAGGAGATTTACAGGAGATATTAGGAAGAAATGTTTTCCTGTGAGGGTGGTGAGACACTGGAACCGTTTGCCCAGAGAAGTCATGGATGTCCCATCCCTGGTGGTGCTCCAGGACAGGCTGGATGAGGCCTTGAGCCCCCTGATCCAGGGACACAGGAGGTGTCCCTGCCCATGGCAGAAGGTGGGAACTGCATGATCTTTAATGTCCCTTCCAACCTAAACCACTCCGTGGGCATTTGCACAATTCCTTCCCTGCCAGGAGCTGCCCAGGGCACAGCCCTGCTCCCAGACAGCTGCTAGAGGGGCCCTGGAGACCCCAGGGCTACCAGAGGTGCTGGGCTGTGGTGGCTGCCACCATCCCTGTGCCCTGGAGGCAGCAGATCTCACACAGAGCACTACACGGTGCACGGCACAGCACTGCCGGCAGCTGACCCCCCTGCTCTTCTTGTGCAGCTCCCTCATGCAGAACAAGTAACAGAAGCAGCCTAGCTGGCCAACACGGAGACAGGGTGAGCAACAGCAACGTGTCCTAGTTTCAAGGTGCTTGCCCTTACAACCTTCATCTTCTTTTAAAATAAGTAATGCAAACGCACCTGCCCATTTATATTTGCAAATGGGCACCTAAGGGACAAAAGCAAGGTATAAGTACAGCTCTACTCTATATCTCTCACCACGCTAAAGTGGTTAACCCTCAAAAACTGTGTGCACTACGTATGCTTTTGCTTGTTTTCCTCTGCAGTGTGCCTTTAATTACTCGGATAAACCAGAATTTCTTTTCCTTTTCATCTTCTAACTCACACCAGAATATCTGTCTGTAATAAGTTCTTTCATAATCTTTCCAGCTGGCCTGACTACCTAAAAGCAATTGCCAATACATCTGTGCATTGTTAATAATAACAGTTATCTGATGAGTGCCAACAGCGTACTCGGGACTGCAAATGGTCCAAACAAAGCACGTTCCCTGCTCCAAGGGCAAAGGGTGAATATCATCATTCATGCTTCAAAAACCCAAATTCCACAACTGAAAACCAGATCTCTTTTCAAGTTCAACAAATAGCCTAAGCTTTCTAGTTTTCTCCCTTCATTTAACTGTTTTGGATGATGTGGCTAATAAAAATCGGTACATTTCTATATGATCATTGCCCACCTCTTCTTCTGCCAAATGGGATTTTTATAATATCCTGTTATTACCAAATTAACTAAATGACTATAGCAGTCTGATATAGTAGAAGTAGACAAAAATGCAAACTAGAAACGAACACAGAAGGTACCGACTGGGAAAGGTTAAGATAAAACACATCAGGCACTATCCCCTGGAGGTATCTAAAAGACCATGGAGGAAGGTTTACTAGTGGAACTAGCAGTGGTAGGTTTATGGTTGGACTTGATGCTAAAAGTTTTTTCCAACCTAAATGATTCTATTTTTCTGAGCACATATGGGTTTGGAGGGGCCAGAGCCTGCCTAGGGGAGCCTGGGGGAGGACCCACAGATATCCTGGGAGTGGGGACCAGGAAGGTGATGGGCTCTGGCCACCGTGTCCTGCTCAGTCAGTGCTGCTCTTTGCAGCCATTCCCCCAATTTCATAATGAGGACAAACCAATGATTTATGATGAGGCTTCTTAGAGAAAGGGACAGTGCCAGCAGAGGAATTACGAAACTTGCAAATCTACTCAGAAGTGCTTGAGGGCTTTTTCTGCCCCAGGAGCTGTATTTTACACCTGCTCAACAGCACGAAAAAACAGTTGGTTAAAGCTGGTCGAAGATACAAGGAGATGAAACAAAAGACAATATTTTGAGTAAATACTTTCCCCTTTCCTATTTTCTAGTTGCCTCAAAAAAAAATCCCCAGAAGCCCCTAAAAGACTTTCAAAAAAGGAAACATTCTTTTCCTTTGAATTATAAAGCTGCAAAACATGTACTGAAAGAACATTTTCACCCATCTATCCTCCTCTATAGCCATTCATGCTGCCCCTGCCAGGAGCCTGACACCTGTGAGAGGGGCCTGGCAGCAGCCACAGAGAAAGGATTTACACTCCAAAATAAAGCAAGGTCTGACAGACCTGCACTGCTGCTAAAGTTCAGTGGCAGCAAAACATTTCTGCCCTCATTAAAGTGTTACTTCTAAAGAGATACTTAGAAAAAAAAAGCTTAACAGTAAAGATTTAAACCAATTCAAAGCCCATAACTGCAGTAACTCCCTATGCTCTGCAACTCCTATTTCATTTCTTTGATATTGCTCTCAAGAAGTCCGTCACACACGTTTCCTCAGGATTTCAAGGGGATAGTATTATCTTTTTTTTTTTTAAAAAGCAACATTTTCAGTGTTTCATCTAGGCTTTGGGACACATTAAAGCATCTTTTCATTACCGCAAGCTTACTGCAGATATAAATAGAGCTAGCCTTTGCTTTATCAATAATGCTGGCTTTTTTCTTCATTTGGAGATGTTTATGCAGAACTATGATCCACACACCTCAGCGTGAGAGTGCCAGCAGCTCCGTTCTGTGTCAGCAAAACCAGTAGCTCCCATGCCGAGATGTCACTTGGCCCGTTACTAACTGGTACCTACATACATGTTGCCTTTGCGTAGCAATGTGTTAATCTTAAAAGTGAGTGTCAATTCAATCACTCCACAATTTTAACACCATCTTTCATTCTAATTCTCCTAGTTTTGAGGTGTGGTTGGCTCCAGTACTGACACGAAAAGTCAGACAAACCCCACGGTGCAACTGCGCAGGGAAGGGCGTGTGTTCCAGGCAAAGGGAAGGAAGCAGGTTTGTCTCTCAGTTGCAGCTACTTCTTTAACCCACTGAAAAAAACCTCAGCACCCACAAACCCAGCTCCAGCAGAGCGGGACCAGATGCCTTGGTTTCACTTTTCCGCACCCCAAACAACGTAGAGATATATTGCAAAAGCCAGCACATCTTGGACAATTCCTTGACATTGGTTAAATTTAGCTCTAAAATATCTCTGTGACTGAAGCCTTCTCCCACTGACCGAATTACCTTGCCCCCTTTGCAGACACCTGTATCATGCTTCTGCTAAAAGTGATGATGCGTCACCTCCTTCCATTACTGAGCAGCAGTGAACCTATTATATTGGAAAGAAACAGTATTTTTCCTCTCCAGTTAAAGTACGTTACAGAGATGCCCTTTGATCATTTTAGAATGCTTTGCCCTCTCTGCTACCTCCTCTGGAACTTGCAGGTCTTCTTCAAAATGCCCACCTCATGCACTCCATTGCGATATTTTATTAAAATGATCAGAATAGGCCCTTTGTTTCTTATGACAGGTACTAGGAAATTATTTCCCGGCAGTAAAATTTAAATTGTTCTCTTACAGCTAATTATTGTCGATCACCCAGTCATAGGCCAAATTCAGCCAAATCAATTTTACTTTTAAAGTTAATTTTTATATTCTCCCTTTCTTCCTCTGTATGTTTAAAACTGGAGATTATGCTGATGCTACATTTTTACTTCTGTCTTAAAAACTAAGTGAGTGATAAACAAGCTGAAAAAGAAGGAGTGAGGGGAGAAAGATAAATTCTGCTCCCCCCCACCATAATCCAGAAGTAGGGCTATAAGGAAGAACAGGAGGATGCTTCATGCTGGGCAATATCTGTGTAAGACATGGAAAGGCCATACTGGAGAGGGAGGAGACCCAGAAGGAAGCCAGTTACAGCTGCCTGGTTTCAGTGCTGAATTCAGGCTATGTAAAGTTTAGAATACTTTGGAGTAGAGCAGCATACATTGAAATGCAGTACATCATACAGGGAAGTGCAGCAAATGGGAATGAGACAAGTGCCAAGTTGATGGAGCATCTTGACCATGGCATGCACACAAAAGTAAGCAGCGACATCAATAAAGGACCGAAAGCAGCAGAGTTAACACACTGCTCTGCTACATCAGTCCTATGACCACTTTATAGCTCTTCAACAAGGGAAATTTATAGCCCTAAGCCAGACAGATGTTGCTGATACAAAACACAAAGGTCTGCACTAAAACCAGTGCAGGTATTTAATCTGAATAATACCCACTGCCTTTGTATAGATGCATGCCTCGCTGATATGAACTTAGGTAGTTAAATGTGAACCTCAACTTCATTATTATCACTCATTGCTCTCCTTCCATGTGTGCAATTAGCTCTTCTACAGCAGCTAATGAATCCAGTAGCTTATGAACCATTAAAAAGCAAGTTACTAAACAGGAGTGAAAACCCCCCATCCGACTGCCTGGGTACCACTGCTGTTGCTTGGCTTGGGGATTGCTTCGAGATTCAGCAGTTTTAGGCAGTTGCTTTCTTGGGCTTTCAATGTGGCAAACAGCGATGGAGTGGCTACCGCTGCCTTGGTCCTTTGGATAAGGCTTTGATTTGATGCCTTTCTGCTCCACTGCAAGCCTGACATTGAGTCGCCCCTGCACAGCTGCCTCTGGGAGGAGTGAGGGACAATGGTCAGAGTCCTCAACCCAATGTCAGCTCTGGAGCACATAGAAGCTGGCCTAATGATGCTACATTAATAATAAGAACATGATAAATATTACTAAGATACCTCTGCCTGAGATTTCCAAGCCCTTTACTGAGAAGGAAAAATTAGGTCTCGTGAAGGCCAGAGGGCACCATTAGTCCCCTCTCCCAAGTGCAGACATGAATGCAGAGATGTCATTTACTGAAGGTCATAGGGCAAAGCCTAATAGATCAATGTCACAGCTTTTAGCCACAGATAACTAGTGATGCCAGCAATTTACTTACCTATATGGACAGAAAAATCAATCCCATCATTACATGAAGCACTTGTTTTTATTACATTCTTGGCAGAAGAAAGTAGGTCAGATGCCACAAGCATGGACAGGGCATTTCTCATTTAGCAAGGCCAAGCCCCAAATCTATCAAACTCTGCCCATGGTTTATGAATTTGTAGGATGACACAGAAAAGCAAGATTAAAGCATGCATACGTAAACTAGTCTGTGTATTTGTAGGAATACACAAATCCTGGACAACATATGCATAAATGTAAAAGGAAAGGTGAACTGGTGAATAATATTTCACAGTCAAGTTTGTGATGGGAGACATAATTATGTTGGTTTGCTGTTCACAGCAATGACATTATAACTTCTGCTTTAGAAATGGTGTTTTCCTTTCCCTTTGGGCCACATGAAGCCTGGAGAGCTGAAGGCTTAGGACCACAAAGCCCAGGGCTGCCCGCTTTCCTCTAGGATGCCCAAAGTCAAGATTCAGACACTCCTTTATGGAGGCTGTGAGGACACTTACTGTCTCCTGGAGAGAGCCCTCCAGGAGCCTCCTCCCAGGCTTCAGCAACACTACAGTTTTTCCACACCTGACATAGGTAGGGGCCTGACTACAAAGGAAACTTAATCTTATAAAATAATACAATACTGCAGGAGTTTTCTTTTGAGACTTTCCTCCTGTGTACCACGGTCATTTTGAAAACATGAGCTTTGGTAGCAAGCTAATGTGCTGCAGCTGCTTTAACAGACATCTCTTCTGGAGCGAGCGCTGCTCATACCGACAAGCAAAGAGTCACTCCAGCTGTAACTAGACGTCACTGACATGTCAGGAACAGTCTGAGCAGCAGAATATAAATCAAGATTTTAAGACGTCCTTTCCTGGCACAATATTGAACTTCAGACTACTCCCACACTCATCTCCTCATTTTATTGCTGCCATCTATTCCTCCCTGTTGCCCTACTGATTGGGAAATTAAAATGGAAGTCTTTACCAAGAGACGAGCTGTCTTTGTAAATGCTCTCGTGATTCATGGCCAGCGCCAGCGCTCACCCCAAGGAAGAGCACTGTGAGGCTGCTCGGGGAGATGGCAGGGGTGGGTCAGCAGGGCTGTGACGCGCACGTGTTGTCTGTCTGTCTGTCTGTCTGTGGGTCTGCCCGGGGAGCAGGGGGCAGCATGCACCCAAGCTGGCTGGAGGGATGGATTACGTCAGCCTTCAGGCTAAGAGGCATCTTTCCAGCAGTGACACTTTTAGCAGAACAGTCTCGTCTGGGCAACCGAGCAGCACACCAGCCTTGCTCTGGATTTGGCCCGTAATAAATTAACAGAGAACGGCGTTTCCAGCACACGATCTGAACACTGTCAGGTCTAATGAGTTTTCAGCTCCAGACAGAATAGGCCAATATACAGGCAATGATGGAGAAATCCCAGTGGACTGCAAGAGGGAATGTTTCATATTCACATCATTAGAGTTTCCAAACCTTCACGTATTTTCTAATTACATGAAGTAACAGCGGCAGCGCTGTGTGCGATTTATCAGCACCCATGTATTTAAAATGAATCCCTAACAAGCATGTATTAATGTGACACAGCAGCATTACGTAAAGTAGAAGAGACTTGAAAAAACCAGGGTCCTTGCTGTCTTGAGCAATGTCATTATCATTATCCTAGAGCTGCTCTCAAAAAAGTAGAGCATTCAAACAGCAAGTGATTTTTCCCCCAGGCGCTCTCTGCTTGCCTCTGTGGTGCAGACGCAGTTACAGCATTAACCCATTGCTAGCGGCTGTGCCAGGCTTCACCGTGGGCTGCCTCCACGCGCACCAACTGACCCAAGGAAATTGGTCACCTCTACACTGCAACCAGCAACCTTCTGCTTACAAAGAGTGACTTCTGAGCAGTAACGAGACGTAGGTGAGCTGGAACGCGTAAACCACAAACACAAGGAGAGCTGACAGACAAATGTAATGAGTTACTGAAGATAAAGGAGAGATTTATTCAAATATTTGCTATTAAGCGTTGACTGAAAGCTTTGTTGAATCTTGGTTTGTTTGCTGAAATTAGTAAAATGGTTCAGACATCTTAACTGTGGTTCCAGCCAAACGTTTTCCTTCCAAGGAGTAGATGATGGATGAGCCGTTAATTTTAGTTCCCGTAAGGATACATTTTCCTCTCCAGTCTATAGGCTTAAAGACATTAGATCACTTTATGGGAAAGCATTTCTTTTGTAATTATGTCACATTTGATTTCCTGCTGTCTTTAAAACTGCCTGTTAGCCATGTGGAAGAAAAGAGGTCCAACTGATTAAGAGAATGCCCCCCACAAGCCGACCATCTATCATTCACATAACGGCGAACACTGTGGAGTGGAGATGCTGTGATCTCTCTGTGCACAGACACTCACCTTTTAATGCCTGTGCACACCCTTACCTACTGCAAACAGGGAAGGGAGAGATAATATACAGGTGAGTAACACCTTGTGTTGAAAAACAGTTAAACCACTGCAATTTTTCTGATTAATCACTGCCACGTTGCCTGTCAGAGATCTAAACAAGCTCATATTTTAACCTATCACTTTTCTGTGATGTTCTAGTCTTTCAAGTTCATAAATACAGTCACACTTCAATATGTGCATCAGGCATTTGTTATGATGACTGTGTTGTTTTGCCTGATGCCAAGAACACAGGGAGCTTAAAACTGCTAATCGTGATTTTATACAGAGGTAAAAGCAAAGCATTTGTATGAATGCTGTACTAGAAATAAGTCCTTCATCTTCACTAGCAAGATAAATTTTGAAATTAAAAATCAAAGAGTTTAACTACGGACGAAACCCTTATTGCTGCGGGCCCAGAGTTCACTGTCGTGTTTTTAATAGGCTCTAATGATGATCTCAATATTGCTTGATTGCACAGAATGCATAAAAATCACATGGCAGCCATTGGTTCAAAATTCAAGTCTTTTCCTTACCTAAATCACTTGCTGGCAGAATTTATCTTCCTTGCCTCTTGTCTTCACACAACTTCATCACCAGAGGAAACCAGTGAGCTCTCTATCTTATAAGTGGGTGTAACCTACTAGTGCCTCAGAAATGTCAAGTTTTCAGTACAGCGTACTAGTAGGTCAGCTGTGTCTGCCCGTGATCTAACACATATTTTCCAAGTTATTTTACAAAAGCCTCTTAACACAGATATCTGCTATCAATTAAAAGGAACCACCATAAATTCAAGAGCAAATTATATTTCTAATTGTCTGGAAACATGTTTTGTTTCTACTGAAGTTTAAATACAGACAAGTTTACATGAGAATTATTAATTGGTTGTAAAGGTTATGCCTTTTGAATATATGCATATTGGAGGTGTGAAACCTATTAGACTGTGGTAGTATACTTAGGCTTAGCACTGAATTTGGATTAAATTGTGTTATGTTGATTTGATGAGCTGCCCAGGTATGCCGAAGCTTTAATTGAATGTATTAGATGATGTTAATTCTTATAGGTACACCCCTAAAAGTAGTAGCTTTGTGATTTGAAACTGCTCTCTAGTACAGTCCTTTGCCAGTTTTCAAGAAAGAGTTACTTCAGAGTGCTTAATCTGAGATCGTATGTTAATAAATATCTAAGGAGAGGTTCTTTCTTTTCCTTTTCAATATGGATGAATGCCCTTTGAAAACCAAAAGGGAATTGATGTAATCTATTGATTGCCATTTAAATGCCTTTATAAGCTAATTAATGCAAAATGTAAAATGTTTCTGAGCAGAAACAAGCAACAACCATGAAAATACAGGAAGGCTCATCTGCTTCTTAGATATACTGGGGGACAAATGCCCTGATGTAGAGAGTCACCAACAAGTAAAGAATGTGAATAGTGCCTGCTGTGAAACTGTTAGAAAAAATAAGCTCTCTTGTCGTAACTGTGAAAGCAATGTCATGCTGACAGCAGTGAGTGCCTGAAACAGCAAGGTGTATCTATCTTTAATCTGTATAGTTGGGACAGCATCTACCTGGGAGATATTGTGATGTTTAGGGAAACAGCCAACACTACAAAATAGGTCACTAGCTGGAGTCTGCCCAGGTCTGAAGTGGCTGAAAGTCATTACCATCTGCTCATCCAAAATGAGGCGCTGGTATTGGTCCAGTTCCTAGCAGATAGGTAACATCGTAAAAGAAACCTTCAAAAGTGACCCTAGTTGGAAGTGGGGTTGGCAGAAAGGAGCCATGGAATGAAAGCTCTAAAGGAGCTCCTTCTAGCACACAGAGGTGGGTATCTGAAGCTCATTTATGTGTGGTCCCTCTATGATGAATTAGGAGACAATTATTCCTTGCTGTTGTCAGCCTGGAACCTTTCACTGGCCAACAGCAGCTATTAAGATTGATATCTGACTAACATCTGCTTGAGAAACATTTTAGCGTTACTGCTGTAGGAAGTGATATAACAATACAAGCTTCTTTATGGGATGCCAGAGAGACTCCGTTTGGTGCATCTTGTACGAAGCCATGGCCCAGCTACAAACCAAGTTACTGCTCTTGGTGCCTCTGCACATCTGCTGACTGCCTGCTCACAGCCAGGTAATTTCTTCCACCTTTAGGGAAGATTTAGCCACCTCTTACACACCACAGCCAGTCTGTACATATACATGGGCCATCAGTTTAAGAAAGGATTGCACTAACTTGCTCACACAGCCATCCCCTCAGAATCTCCCTTTCTCACTGGGTAGATGATCGTGACTCACTCATCCAGCTGTTGCCTGAAGTGGTTAAATGCTGGTGGGGAATGGGTACAGGAGGACTTTTCCTTCACAGAGGGAATAAGCATCACGCTGCACCCAGGAGAACTCACGGCTTTTCCTGACTCAGGCCGTTGTCACTCCCACTGATGCTCTAATAGTAGTGAGAAAAGCACTTCCAGGGAGAAAAATATCCCAAGCCACCAAGCAGGCATAATCTGCGCAGCAGGTGCTCAGAAACCAAGAGTCCTCTAAGAGTTATTTCAAGTTTCAGCCATCATTACCATCTTATTAAACAGCTAATAAGGACTGTACAATGAAGAATTTATGTGAACATATGCATTTAATCCAAGGCAAAGCTTTTGCCCTTCTCAAATCAAGAAGACTCTAATTAAAATAGTACCATGGCTGCATCACTCTATTCAAATTAATTACTCTGCAAAAGTTAATACTACTGAAATTATGTTGCCAGCCTTGAGAACATCAAGGAAAGAGAAGCACCACTTGGGACCCATTCTCTTTCCCACTTGGCCCATCCAGACCACCCAGAGCAGGCATTACACCCTGCTCCACCACTACCGGGGCTCTCCTCTCCTCCTTCCCCATCTGACTTCTCTCCCTGTGTGATGGACCTGCCAGCTCCTGACAGATCATCCTCATTTACAGCCTCGCTTTCTCCAGCACCAGGAGTCACAGCTCATCTCAAGACTATTAACAGCACAACAAAGTATTCATACATTTGCTAGACTTTGTATCCTTTCACACAAAACACTGGTTCCTTTGATCTCTGGGTGAGAAGGGATTTCCTTGTTATGTCAAACTATTAAAGAAATGAAGAAACACCCCCATACAATTCCTCTTTCTGTATTAACGGTAATGAGATACTCAAAAGAAGATCCCTGCCTGCCCCAAGAACAGTCTGTAAACAGCACTGATATTTCTAATCAAGTTGTGCTACCACTTCTGACCAAATCTACTCAACTAATTTTTGCTGTGCACATAATACTGCCTAAGGCTGCTAATTAAAGCGAATACAATTTTTTACACACTCATGTCACCCTTACAAGGTCAGTGCTTATCTTACAGGATCTTAATATAAACAGAAGCTGTTGTAACATACCAGCCACTACAGTTAATTAAGAACTATTGAGTATCTATTTTTATATAAAGCCGTCACATATAAGTAAGGCAGAATACAAAAGCTTCATAAAATACCTTTGCATTCACTTCCAGCTTTACATCTGATTTATACATACACGTATGGGTTTGTGTGGTCTTCGATTGAAATCTTAAGCAAATTCAAGGAGCCATCAGTATTCAATCAGCCTACAGCAGTAAGGTTTTTTCACCTCCCTCACGCTAGCACCTGGCCAATATACGTGACTGGTGATAATTAGTCCTGCAGCACTGACCACTTTTCTACACAAAAAAGGTCGGTTTGAATGGCATCTGATTGGCACCATGAGCTGCCTGAAAGGGCTGAGCATTTCAGTTCGCCCTTGTAAAGGCCAGAAGGAAGAGCTTTTCAGGTCACAATGTTTTTAGAAATATAAAAGAGGTCTGAGGCCATATTTAGAGGCTTTAATGACCCTCACCAAATTCTCTGCAGTTCAGTTTGTGGCTTGGCAAGTAGAAAAATAAAAGATGATCTTAAAGAAGAGCGTATATTCCCCTCCCCGCCAAATACTGCAAACCCAACATTTCCCTAACCAAGGTGAATACACTTTGGGGTACAAACATTTCACCCCAGACTGCTCGACGCAGCCTCAGTCAGCCACTGGCGAGCACTGAAGACACAACAACAAGTGCAGCAATCAATGCATCATATAGAAATGGCAACACACACCTCCCATCCCCCTTCCCATTCTGGCAAGGAAACACTGATGTCAGATGTCATTAACGGCTGCCAGCTGGGCAAACAGAGCAAGTAGGTCAAGAGCATCACTCCTCCAAGAGTTCTCCTTGCTAAATATTGTGCTAACGCTTGCATTAGTGCTCATCAGACTGAGGGTCTGAAACTGGTGTTAAAAAAACGTTCCCACGATAGCAAAGGTTTTCCATCCTGATGTGTTTCAGACTGACCAAGATAACTCATTTTTGATAAAATGCCTTTTCATATTAAAATCTGCATTCAGGCCGTCCTGATTGCACAAAGCAGCTTTTACCAAGAACAGCTATTACAATTGCGTAGAAACAAATGATTGAAAACTGTATATTAGGCACTTAGAGTTTAGAAAAGCTCTAATGGAGATTTAACACTTACTCTAAAGAATTCTTTGGTTGATCCTGAGTCCAAAGTGCCATAGGCTATTTCAGTTTGTTTAGCCAGGTCCTCTGCGCTCTCTATGGGAGACACCATCCTTTCCACCGTGAGGAAGGCAGCAAGATTAGCAGTGTAGGAAGAGATAATGATGAGAGTGAAGAACCACCAGACTCCTCCGACAATTCGCCCTGAGAGAGATCTATGGAAAAACACACATCATCAAATTGCTTTGAAGACATTCCTTGATTATCTTTTTTCCCCATCGTTGAAGAGAAATTCACATGCCCAACCCTTTTGTCCAGATCCTCCAGGTATCTGTGAACAGGCCGACTGTGAGACAGTTCCTCATAGCTTTCCAGAAAACATAGTGTGCACCTGGTCTTACCTAGTTAAACTCTCTCTCCAGTCTTTCAGTGAAAACGAGAACGGCCAATAAAGAAATAATTCATCTAAGCCAACCACATCAGAGGCTTGGAGAAGAGCAAGCTCTCCTGACATCCACAGACCCTTGGCTGGAGAAGTCTTTTGTCAGAAAACTTTTGTCTTTGCTTGCCCAGCATTTCCCAGCCTTTCTCAGAGTCTGGTTTTGCCTGCTGTGATATGCCAGCATTATGTTTCTTTGAGGGCTGCCCAGCTTGAAGGACATGAATGTACCTTTTACTGCATGGACTATCAAAATGAAACATGGAGTAAACTGCAAAAAGGAATCCAAGTCAACATTCAAAGGAATAAAACAAAAATGATCCAGTATCCTTCTCTCATCACAGCCTAGCAAGAATTACAGACTGAACCTGCATATTGAAATGAGGAGAAAGGCTGGTTTGTTTTATGTTAATTAAAATTTGCATGTTGCACTGTTCCAAGTTAAGCATATTCCTGCTATATAATCACCAGAAAAAGTGAAGAAAGCAGAAAAAAAAGTGTTCTGTTTTGCTTGTAGTTTTAGGGCTTTTTTTGTTTTCTTTGGTTTTTTTTTTCTTTAAAGGGATACCATAAGGACTAAAAAAAACCAAAAGGCTATTTGTAAACATATAATTACAAAATGCTTAGTGGTCAGAAGGTCTAGGTCCTTTCAGTAAAAGCTCACTATGCTTTAAAGCAATGGAACATCAGGATCAAAATATTTGTTTGGGGCTGAAAGATGTCACAGCCACACTCTGAGCAGCTGGTTGGGGGACTGCGCTGCCACGTACAGTGCTCATTCTTCAAACACAGACTGTTGACCAGGAACCATTTCAGGAGCTGAGACAAAGCTTTTTCATATCTTCCCTTAACGCTACTGATAGCAGCGGAGGAAGAATCAATCCCACATCCACTAAATCTGTGGAACCTGTGTGCTGTAGTCCTCAGTTTGTATGAAGGGAAGAAACAGAAAGCAAGAAAACTCTTACCTGTTTATTTGTTCCCTTCAAGCCCCTCAGTGCCATCCCCAGACAGTGGGTACAAGTTGTCCTACCAACAGATGGAGACGGGAAAAAAGCAAAAGCCTTGTGACATGCCCTTACCCCATCGACACGGGGGGGTCAGCTGGTTGGAAAACTGCCTAGTCTTGGCCAGAGCCTGTGATTGGCAAAGCCATTAAAAAAATCCCATTAAATTATTATGAACAAAAGAAAGAAAAAAGTATCCATTCAACATTAAAAAACACATCAATGAAAAAAAGTTGCCAACACAATAGAGAGCAATCTGGAATGGGTTAGAGAAACGCGGAGACACAAACTAAGAGGTGAAGCACTATCCTCTGCTCTTGTCTGCCCAAGAAACTGAAGCAGCAGCAGCTCCCACTGAGAGGGCAGATGCAGGCAGGCTCCTGCCAGTGCAGCACACACCTCAGGACTGCTGCATCAAGTCCCTACCAAGGCACAAGGCAGTTTAGGTAGTTACAAAGCTTAGGGAAGCTTGAGGAGTAAAGCATCATCTCTTTGTCCATCAGGAAGGAATGATTTTTGATGTGTGAACTCAAGAGAGTCATAGCCATCGCTCTGGCCTCTGTGCGCTTCCTCAGGGCAGGCACACATGCGTCCATCACCAACAAGTGGATGAAGCTTCCCTGCCTTTTTTGAGGGTCTCCCAAGAGGATAAAAGGCTTCCAAATTTCAATCTGATCTGTCTCCAGCTGTGCTTACTAACAGAAGGCTGCTGAGTAGCTGCAAAGGTAAGCTGCAGAAATATATATCCAGAATAATGTAGTAAGTCAAGGAATCTCTCTACCTTGCTCTACATTCTTTGTAGGTCTCCAGTGAGTATCTTGGGAATTTACAGGTGGCTAAAAGTCCTTTCTGGCCAGATCCCTTACCAGTTAGGGTCTTGGCTTTAGCTGCTTTGTAAAACTCAATACCCTACACACCCAATTAGCTTTCAACAAGCATTGGTGTAATTTCAGGCAACTACAAAGCAGTGCCTGCTGAACTCATCGTGTAAGACTCCCTTTGGAGCCAGTAGAGAAAAAGAGAGAAGACAGACACCTTCAAAAAGAGATTTATTGCACCTGCTCTAGTGTGGGATAAATCTGAAGGTGCCCATCTGTCTCATGACTTTGGAGGGAACCGAGATGCCTAACTGAAACGCAGACTATTGCTTTTAGATGGCTACATCAGGTGAAATTAATCTTCCTTTTGCTCATTCCTCCACTACGTACTTTCTGCCTTCAGAAAAGACCTGGAGTTGAATTCCCCCTCCCTGCAGAGAGATGGACAGTTTCCGAGCCAGACTGAGCAGAAGTTTGGCTGCCAGGTACAGCAGATGAAACATCCACTTGCACACAGTAAAACTAGCTTCATATGGGGTTTCCAGGCTCCTGTGGCCCTCTTGCATTATAGTAGGTCTTAAAAGACAAAGATGAAAAAAAGACTTGCTGGGGCATTTAAATAAATTCAATGGAACTACTGAAACAAAATAGTATGTGTTCATTCTGCCTACAGCTTCCCATAGGAAATGTCTTACTTGCATTGGTAGCTGCCCCTTTTGTTAGCAGGACAGATGGGTTGCTGGGATGAAGATGTGCAGAAGACAAGCGCTTTCCAAACCAGTGAAACCTCAAGCCCACGCTGCTGTAACATAAAAGGTCTGTGTCGAGCTGCATGCTCACAGGACGTACTACACACAGAGAAAGGTAAAAATAACTTGCCCCAGAGATCCTGCAACCTGCATGAACCAAGCCAGACAGATACAGGACAAAAAAAGGAGAAGAGCTGAGAGGCAGAGGAAGGTAGGCACAGCTGGATCCCTCGGCAAAGAAGGCAATTCCCTGTGGGTCCTACATACAAGAGAGGGGGCTTGCTAGATGAGGACCAAAGCTGTTCTCAGAAGAGTTGAGGTCGCTTGAAAGAAAACTGCATGTCACTACAGAGTGTTTCTCCCAGAGTCTTCCAACGGACACGAAAAGGAAGATTCAACAGCTGCTGCTGTGAAGCATTCTGGGCTGACAGAGCTGTAATTGGTGGGAGCACAGGATGGGGCAAAATAAAACCAAAACAAACCACAAAGCTGACACTGAAGGGAAGACAGACAGACAAGAGTCAAAGACCAAAAACATGGGACAAGCATGGCCTGACAGCCTCCTTGTCCAAAGGATCCCAGTTCACCCCAGTCCATCTGCTGATAGGAAGACTCCTTATACCCACTGCAGGGGCTGGTGTAGAGGGATGCGGGAGAAAAAAGGATTAGTAGACAAACACCAGGCTGGTAATAAGAAAATACTTGTATGGTTTGAACTGTGAACCACAGAAACATTTGTCCATTACTCAGATCATAATTACAGAAAAATCAATCACAGCTTTTAATACCAGCACCACTTTTTCTGATGAAGACATACCTGTCAAAGTGCACAGTGTTGTAATTTAGAAACAAACAACTAATGCTTTATGCCAACATGTCATTTTTCCAAATTACCTCAATAAAGAGATACTTTGAACAACATTATTTTAAAGTGAATTAGTGTGTTAAAATATGAGAGGCGTAACAAAGACTTGGAATAACAGAATTGTAACTCAATTATCAAAACAACGTCAGATGATGATTTCAAAAGGAAGTAAACAGGAAAAGTGCATACCTTGAGAGGAAATTTAAAAGGAAGCATGGAGTCAAATGAGAGCAAATTAGTAACAAGAGAAGAACAAAATAAATATTCCAATTCACATTCAGTTTCCAGAAGAATATTACATTCAAACAAAACCTCATTTATTTATCAAAATAGCTTGAATTTTGTTTCTACTTATGGTCATTAAACAGATTTGATTTCCAACAGTACACAGAGATAAAAAGCTTCTCACACTACTCAGTGTTTAACTGGGCTCTTCTGATCAATACAAGATGGCTGTTATATTGATAAATAATCCTGAGCAACTTTGGTGCAAACTCTCCTTGTCCAGAACCCATCCCTGTTCTGTGCACATGCTGCCTGGTGCCCCCGGAGCTGTGGGCTCAGCCCCTTGCTCACACACCCAGCCAGCCCTCTGCCTCTCCTGCCAGCCTCACCCGGGCAGGCTGCCCTCGCCTCACCTCTGGACACAGAGCACAATCAACTACAGCATCTGAAGCGCTGACTTGAGATGCTTCCATCATAGGAACTGGCAGTGGGAGTTTCAGAAATACCTAGTCACCCAACTCTCATTGCTGTTTTGAAAGTCCCACAAAGTCATTCCCATGGCCTTTAATAGGAGTCTCTTCAGCCTTCTGCTGTGAAAACAGGCATCTAGAAATACACCCCTTAAAATGATCAGCCTCATGAGATAATTTTTAATGAACCCCCTGTCTTTTTCCATCAGCAATTAATTAATCTAGCCTCTTTGTTCCACATGAATAAAGAGCAAAATGAAAATACATGCTCTCATAGAGATTTAAAAGATACTTTTGCTTAGAATAGTGTTACAAATTTGACCGTGTTTGCTCCTGATTCCATTTGCTGTACACAACTCACATTAAAGCAAGTTTAATAATCTATTTTTGATCCACCAAAAGTGAATTTTGAATGCTTTAGCTCACTATGCAGAAAACGCGGCAGCCTTTGATAGCAGAAGAAAACTGCTGGAACAACGGCTCATTCCATCAAGGGATGCACTAACCCCCATCCTTTGTCTGCTATCTGATTCTGTTTAGATGACTCCTATTAAATACAGAGAGGAGAGTATAGGGATATATCCTCTGGAATATCCACACAGCATACTCACCGAGGATAGATCTAACTAGTCATTAGATGTCACAGCTGTTCCACACAAAGGCAGCTGAAAGAGCCTTTATCAGCAAGCACAAAAGTGATCTCTCCAGACTGCTTGTCGGCATCTCTCTACAAGTGCTGCATGCTCTCATATAAGAAATTTATTCAGACAAAACTCACAATGGAAGAATGAAGCCCCTTTTAATGGCAATAAAATAGTATGAAACATTCATATCATCAATGTACTGTGAATGGCGTAACCTTACAAAGTTATGGATTCAGAATGGAATGCTCTGGAATAGACCCTTCTACGGAAAAGAAATCTGACATTTAATCAACTTAAATCAACATATTGGTCAAAGGAACAGTGTTTCTGGAATTTAAACCAAGGTATTAAATTTCTATTTTCACTATCAGTGCATGCAACTGCCTGGAATCTGTTATCATGAAAGATAACAAAATAACTGGACAATGTCTTCAAACGAGGGCCATGTATTAATACTGAGCTAATAGCTTCTGACGGATAAATGAAACAAATAGGTTTACTGCTGTCTCTTTCTTTTTGGTAGGTATTAACAAGGCACTTATCATGGTAGTATTGAAAAAAACTAGAGTATGTTCCACTCATTATATAAGGTAAAAGGCTGAACATGTCAGAGAGTCATATGAGAGCTTAACAAAAATCCTATGCACTTCTATTTACTGTCAATAAAGAGACCTAGTAGAAACAGTGCAGTGCCTGCAGCTTTCCATGTGATGTCCCAGTGCTTATTTCCCGGTCCTTTATATTGGGCACACACATGGTCAACAGCAATTTAAATGTTATCACTACTCATCACCTTTAACAGCAAGCAGAGAGGCAAAGTTCTAATACAAACTTCAGGAATAAAGCAGAAACACAGTGTATAAACAGGAGGAGAAGGCTCACAGCTCTAGCTATACAGTGAGGCAGCACAACCAAACACTGATAACTCTGCGAAGTCTAACGTGTCCATATCCAGGCATAAATATACACATTTCGTATGGGATATATGTGCATCTGTCAACAAATACGAAATCTAATGGCTGCTACCAAGAACTCTAAAACATATCCACGGCTTGCATCAAATACCAGCAGGCACACACTAGCATCTCTGAAACTCCTGGATTTCACTGTGATCATTAAGACATTTGAATGTGCAATGACTGTGAACTTAGAGGATTATTACATTGTCACAGGTAAAATCATGATCCTTTCCATAAAACTTCATAGAAGTTTTATCACTTGCTTCACTGAGGCTACTGGAGATCCCTGCATGGCCAGGTAAACCTGGTAACCTGTCAGTGATTCGGGTACTGAAAAAGGTACACAGCTATATGGAGATCGACAAGGTGTATTTTGAATTTAAGTGCTTAATTACAAAAGATCTCTCTTGCTTTAATTAACAACCTCATTAAAAGGAAAATCTGCATCCTGTTTGTACTAAGTAGGTATTTTTAATAATTAAAATAGAGGTAAACTGGTTATTAACACACTGTCGTACAAAACAGAACTAGTGCCCCATCACTAAGAAATGAGATAATTTTACTGCTTATCCCCAGGAAAATCACCAAAGTATTTTACCGGTGTAAATGCAGAAGCATTATATATATTATTCAAAAAACATCTGTGGTGTGCATTGTTCAGTTACAGAGAGCTTCACTATTCTCAAGTGGTTTTCAAAGTGCTTCTTTAAAAAAGAAATGCAATAGTTAACACCAGTGCTCTCTGTTAAATCAGATCTAGTATCAAATGCTATTTAATATAGATAGACTGTCTTCACGAGTAAGAAAGAAATCTTTGTGGAAACTGGCAATGCTTACTTAGACCATATTGACTATTAATACAGGGACAACAGATCAGACTGAATTACAACAATATACACATACAGGGTAGAACACAATAACTGTCAGAGAGGAACACATGGAGACTGGAACGTAAGGAAGATGATGGTAAGCAAATTAGTAACAGATGAAAGGATGCTTCAAGAAGAACAAAACTAAGAGAAATTAGGGTCAAAGGAAAGTAAAAAGCACAGCAGAAGCCACGATGGGAGTGGAGGTGTTTTAAAGTGCTGTTGCATGTGAGTTTTCAAAAACAATTCTTATTTTGCAAAGCAGAATGTTATATGCACCAAGGAGATGACCGTAAAAATGAGATATGCAGCAAAAACACGGTAGCCCTCCAAGCATTGCTGAAAACAGAAAACCCTATGCATTTTACAGCCTCAACATGGTGTATATAAGTTTGGCCGAAATGCATAATTGGCATTTTAACACAATGCCACTCACTCTGGAGGTTAATTTCAGCAAGCAAGGCGGCTTTATGATGATGCTTAGCATTGAAATGAATGTCAAAATAAAAGTTGGAATTAAAAAGAAATTTGAAAAAGTAACATATATGCACCATGGCATTAGAAAATGACCATAAAATGCAAAAAGGTGATGGAGTGGTATGGAACAAACCTTGGAGAAATATCGCATCCTTGCTGCATAAAGGCACCCAGGGAAAACCAAAGGCTGTTAAATATTCCAAATTCATTTGGAGGGTCAGGAGGATTCTGAGGGTCACGTGGTTCTTCATTGCTGTCTTCCAAGTGCCATTCATAAGGGCTGAATCTGCTGACTAGGAAAAGAACTACGCTGACGCCAATGTAAGCAAAGACTATACACATCCAAATTTCATAAGCCAAAGGATCCAGGAAAGAGAATACGCCCGGTTTAGATTTCTGAGGCTTCTTGATCATGATGGAGATGCCCAGGCTCATAAAGGGTTTAGAAAAGTCGATGACTTCTTCTCGCACCAATGTTATGGTGAGGGGTGCAACAGCTATATCTGCTCTCTGAAAAACGAAAACAAACGCAAGTTAGTTACAAAACAGTCACAACATATTCACAATCTAGAGTCTCAGATGATAAATTACAAGGGGGCATTTTCTTTGCAACCTAGTTCACAGTCACTTTAGTTAAGGACTGCGTGATATTGCCAGAAAACTATTAACATGAAAAATGACTACCAAATACGTGCAAGGGCCTCGAGACAGAGGTAGATATGTATCAACATGTATTTGTTAATCTAATAAGTTAAAATAGATGAACAAACACTACGCAAACTGGACAGTGTGATGGCAACAACATCATTTTCTAGCGACAGACTCTTTCCATTCATCTGTCTTGAAGACTCTGGGCAAATTATGTTTGTTATATTTTAATTTGCTCTTGTCCATTCTTTCTACAAGTTCTCCTGCCTTACTGATCAGACCAGGATCTTTAAAGGGAACCTAAAAGAAGTAACCAGTCTCTGAATTTCAGCTGCATTTGGGTGCTGCCTCTCAGATACTCCATTGAAATCCCATTGCAATAAGAGACAGAAGATGGTAAAGTAGTGGGGTGATAAGAACCAGATAGCCCACCCTTTCTGTGGTCACTGAAGGACAATCATACAGAATTACAGGTCCATGAGAAGTAAATAGCCTAGGTTACCTGAGAAGAATGTAACATGGTATTTTGCAGTATAAGCTATGCCATTCTATTATACAGAACTTAGCTCTATAGGTCTATAGCGTAGACCATGCTCTGGTCTGCGTCACCTGGAAGCACGTTCTCATCTCATTGCACCTTTCACCACCGTGTTGGTATACCCTGAACCAATATGAGATGCACACAGAATATCAGTTTTAAATGCAGCCAGAGGCCATGGTTGGCTAGAACTCTTAGCACTTTGACCATGGCTACCGTATTTCATCTCAAACTAATGAGGTACTTACAAATTAATCCTTATTAGAGCAAGTTTAATGAATCAGGACTCCTGCAAAGTCTTGGCGATGATTCCACACAAAGTGAAGCTCAGGTGGGAGGCAGGTTCCTTACTGCCTGGAACTTCTGCTCCTGGACAGCCAGCCTTGCAAAAGCTCATTAAGGTAGGAAAAGGCTGGTTCAGCTATAAGAGCATTTAGTTTCTGTAGCGTTTTCCTGGACTTGAAGAAATTTAATTCTCCCAAAGTAATATTTTAATTACCAAAGTAGACACGGTGGAGCTCTTTGTAAGTGCTGATGCAGCATGCAATAAAGTCTGTATCTCCTTCATGAGCAGCTGAGTTGATGCAGGATGTTTCTGTGGGGTTTTTGACAGGATGAAGCTGATGCTGCGCTGAAGCACAGACAAATCAGCTTTTAAAGGCCTGACTGTTACCATGTCCTTATTGATATCATACAGTAGGGATTTCTTTTTAAATGATTTTAAATTGCATTTTAATATTACAGGGGATACAAACATATATTTTTCTGATGCATTTCTGTCGTCCTGCTTTCCTACCATTTTTGATTGGTGCTTGATATACTGGAAACAGCAACAAACACCCTCATGCCCTAAATGGATATGGCAGCAATTGTTTTCTGCAGAGGGAACAAGCACGGATTCAAACAAAGGGACTCAGGAAACCCTTGACAACCAGGGCACTAAGAGGGGACCTACTACAATCCAGCACCCGAGCCTTGTCCCTCACCACTTCCCTGCATATTAGTTGTACCAGAGAGGCTAAAAAACAGACTGCTCTTTGCTTATTCATTTAGAGATAGTGTATTTGAAATGGAGAGCTTATGGAGAGCTCTAAGCACCCTAAAGGATCATTAATAATTGCAGCACAGTTGTGAATTTCCCTCCCTGTTATAGCTGCAGATAAGCAGAACCCATAAAAATTGAGCTCGATTAAAAAGAACACAGCCACAACTATGCTCTCCCTGTGCAGAACTGGAGGGGAGTTTAAGAACCTCAACAACTAAGCTTGGCTAATCACTCATGACTAATGGTGTTTCAAACATCATCTTCACTGCATTTGAGCTGGGCAAGAAATGTCACGGATTCCTCTGAGGCTTGTTCTGTCTTTGCCTACTAGTGTGGGAGAGACCGATATAGAGAGGACACGCAGCAAAGAGGTGCTACCCGCTCTGTTCAAAGCTGACCCCAGCGGGGCTGCAGACCTCAAGATGCTTAAGGGGAGGGAGAAAAAGTAGCAAATGGAAACATCCCTCTTTATGGCGAAAGAAAGCTGGTAAGATGTTCCACCTCTGTAATCCAAAAGGAGAGATGGAATTCTTCAGTTTATAGGCTTCAAGGTGAGTCTTCCTAACTTCAGAGCCATGCATTAGAGACAGCAAGAGATACCGGCCACTGCTCCTGCCTGAACATCACTCATGCTTGCAGAACTGAACAATTTCTTTGCTGGTGTTGCTTTTTAAGAAGTGGGTCTGGGCTGCAGTCACTTGTGTGATGGGAAGCCAGCTGGCACTCAGACTATATGCAGACCAAAGCAGAGGGACACTGCCCCATTTCCATTGGGAGCCAAACCTCCAAGCATCCCAGAAGTACTGAATGCAGGTACACAGTGGCATCAGAAGAGACTGCCCTGGAATGACAACAGAGCACATTGTGGGACTTCTCAGTGCGTTGTGAGGCTTTCAAGTATCAGAAAAGAGCGTCAGACAGAGCAACACATCACCTGTGGCGTCTGCTGGTAAAAGCTACCTTGTAAAGAGAATCCAGTACATCCAAGGATATCTGAGTGTGTGGAGAGGCTGGGCCACGGTGGCAATGTTACACTTATTTAAAACAATAGCTGATATCTCACTAGCAACATGCTGCACTGAAGTCTTTATGTGTATTAGCTGAGCAGTATTAAAAGGTATTAAGGTGTAAAAACTGCAGTTGGCCTTGTCTGTCAGTTTGTTAATGTTCAGTCCATGTGTGCTTTATGTAGATGCCCACAGTTCCTTCTGAGACACTACTGCTGAATGCAGATGAAGGAATTAAGGGTACATCTGGTTTTTGAGCTGTGGATATAAAACACACTTCCTCTGTCCGTGCTCGGATGCAGGTCAGTCAAAGTGCAGGACCACACCAGCACGGCTGTGTGCCAGGGCTGCAGTCCTGTCCCCGCTCCACGGGGGCTGGGGTGTCCGTGGCTGCCTTTGGGCACTTGTACCTGGGCTTCCCTCCTGTAGAAACCAGGGCTGAGGGACAAAGGGCGAGCTTCTCCCGTTCACAGGCTCTGCCACAGACTAAGAGCACATGGGACATTTTCAGGAGATTCAGCAATCAAATTAGTCTTCCTCTCCACTACAATTCAAAGGCTGTACATGCCATCTGCAGTCTTTCTCCTGCTGCTGAGAGAGCTGGAGAGGCCAGCACCATGCAAGGCTGGTTAGTCTGTTAAAGGCAGGGAGATGTGTAGGTGGTCCCACTGCAACAGACTGAGGAGGCTGCCGGCATTTGGAGGACTGTCTGTCCTTTACGTCCCCGCTTCGTTACTTTATACCATCTTACATACTGAAAGGTTTTTATAAAGACTTTTTTTCCTGAGGAGAGTTTTGAAGACTGTAAGCTCTGGCTTCTCTTTCCACTCCCGAAGCATTTGTAGTTACAATTAAGATCTGTGTTAAACCTACTGTCAATTAGCCTCAGCGATGTGAAAAGCATCAGGCCCAGCGAGGGAAGGCTTTCCCTGGCTGAACAGTGAATGAAGAACAGCAGCCTGCTTTAAAAGGGAAAGAAGAAATAAAAGCCTACAGAAAAAGGCTTACCCTACAGAAGAGAAAAGATGACTGTCTAGTGCTCAGCAGCTGGCGGGTACAAAGCCCGGTGCACCAGGGCGTGCACAGTGGGAGGTGCTGCTGCTCATCAGCCCAAGTGGAGGGCACACATCGTTAGCGGGCAGATCACCGGAGGACAGCCTTGCTGGTTTGCTTTGCTGGTTAAATTTAAATAGTAATTCAGTCTCCCAGACTGAGAATGATTTAGCTACTTCCCTTGTCTAAAACGTCCAAGAAAAAAAGCTTTCCCTACTTGCTATTTTTATTCTGTCAAAAGTTTCCTCTATGTTTCAGAAATTTCTCTTAGTTTTAAAAATAATAGTGCTTGAGTTGGTAGATTTTTTTTTTCTGGTAGGAAGAAGAGTATTATTTTGAAACCATCAGAGTAACACAGCAAAATTAAGGTTTTCTTCAACCTGAACCAACATTTTTGGATTTATTAAAACTCAAATAAATTTCATTTTTATGTCAAATTTTATCATTATCGTTATTCATTATTATGGCTAGTATTACTACTACTACTACTACTAGCAACATCAGAGAACTGCCAACAAACCGCTATACCCTGTTAGTTCCTCTCTAACAAGACCTCTGGGTTCTCCTATCTGAAGCAACGGAGTCCGGGGACCTCTGCTTGGCCAGAACCCCCTGCCTCCAGGGCTGCCATTCCTATGGTGCCAAAGAACAAGTGCTCCTCTGCAACCACATCTGCTTGTAGAGCCCATTGTGAAGCCCCAAGGAAAGAGCTGAGAAGGCCAGCTGAGGCTGTCCTTGACTTTGGGGGGCACTATGGTTTAGCAGACTTCTGTGCCGTACGCCCAGCCCTGATGTGGCATGAGACAGGGGAGGGAGAATTTCCAATGGGAAGTGTTTCAGTGCTTCTATCTCAAAGTAATGCACAACGCTTGAGAATGTTCCTGTTAGCTTAGTTAGTGCAGACCTCTGGTCAGTCTCACACAGGACTCAGAGCTCTGCTGGTCAGCGTGGGGACCCACAGTGCTGGCACACAGCAGCCCTGTCACTTTGGGAACAGCTCAGAGCACACTGAGCCACCTCCCGTCCCTCCCCTGCTCCTCACCATTCTGAGCCCTAAAACATAGTTGTCTGGAGGCTGCGAGAGCCTGGCTGCACTTCCTCTCCTGACTCTCCGCTGCATCCCACAGGAAGCAAGAGCGACAGTAAAAACCAACTGGCACAAACTAAACATTTAATTACAGTTAATTAGGGTTTTAGCATTAAAATGGCAAGCCTTTCACTTCCTGTGACTGTCCTAAGAGCAATTTTAGAAAAGAGTTTTATGCATAGGGCTATGCAAAAAAGGGTTCAGTATTCAAAAAGCCTGGTGAGACTTCACAGCAGTGCCAGGTGGTGGTGAGAAGCCTGTTGGGCCAGGAATTTGCTGCATTTGACAAATGCCTAGTCACTGTTATCACTTGAGACAAATACAGTCTAAAAGACTGCGCTTTCTGCCGCAGCTCAGTTCAGCTGCCGGATAACTGGTACCAAAACCAATCAAGCCCCTTTTATACCCCCATGCCTCTCTTCCATATCTGCTAATAAAGGCATTTAAAATCTAATCTCCCTCTTGTCTTCCCAAAATGGAATCTAGAGGAGCCAAATATGACAGTGATTTTGCAGGGGCATTAGGGGAAACGTACAGTTTTAGTTCCCTAATAGAGTTTTAAGCCCCTGAGAGAACAGAAAGTCAGCACGTAAATGAAGCACTTGCTCCAAATAATTAGCACTTCCAGAGCACTCCTCATCTTCAAAGAGCTTTGTCCTCATCCTTGTGAGCGTGGTACACATGCCCCTCTCAACAGATGGAGAAAGAGGCCAAGGGTATTTCATCATGCTTGCAAACAGGGCTGGAAAAGGGCCCGGAGGGCTGGTGAGGTTTGTACACAGAGTTCAGGGGCTGTTTCCCTGCTTACAGAAAGCCAGGTGGATTTCTAGACAGCTTGCCAGCCCAGTAGCTCAGCTCAGCTCAGCAGGATGGGAGCTAGCTCAGCAGCACTGGACTGTAAGCATTAACCTGGGTCTACAGTCAAACCTCAAGGGACACATCTGACCTTTGAATAATTGAGTGCTGCAGTTAAGAGGCTTCAGTAACTAAGCTCCCAGTGTGAGAAAAGGAGCTGTTGGGGGTCAGAGTGGGAATCATTCCTCAGTTTTTCATTAATGAGAAAACACAGATGAGAACTTTGTTGCAGACTACAAAGGAACGGACCTTTTGCACAAAAAAATGACACTGGTGGGTGGGTTTGGGGTTGTTTTAAGGTATCGTCTGTGGTGCCTGCAGGGCTGGTTTTCGCTGGTGTGGGAAGTTCACAAGTACGGTCAGGTCAAGGGGAAGTAGCTAGGGCTCAGTTTGATACTACAGAGGCAGAATGCTATGAGCTGGGCTTGTCCCAAGGGATTGTGGAAAAGGCAGCTGCAGGCAACCTGTTTATCATAAAATCACAGAATAGCTTGGGTTAGAAGGGATCTTTAAAGGTCATCCAGTCCAACCCTCATGAAGTAAGCAGGGACGTCTTCAACAAGATCAGGTTGCTCAGAGCCTCATCCAACCTGACCTTGCATGTTTCCAGGGATGGGCCTTCTACCACCTCTCTGAGCAACCTGTGCCAATGTTTTACCACCCTCATCATAAAAATTTTCTTCCTTATATTTAGTCTGAATCTCCCCTCCTTTAGTTTAAAACCTCTTGTCCTATTGCAAAAGGTCCTGCTAAAACACCTGCCCCCATCATTCCTATAAGCACCCTGCAAGTATGGGAAGGTCACAGTAAAAACTCTCAGGAGCCTTCTCCAGGCTGACCAACCCCAACCCTCTCAGCATTTCCTCACACGGGAGGTGTTCTGTCCTTCTGGTGATTTTTGTGACTCTTTATCCAAGAAAACACTGACTTGAAAGAGGAGAAATGCTCATATTTTAATATTCTTGGTATTTCTTGAATCATACACAGGGAAACTGAGGTTTTAGGTTTCCACTGCAACATGATTATGCTTGGAACTGAACTAAACCTTTGCTTCAGAGGTTCTCAATATGCTTGTATTCTCTCTAAGACAGGTAACACTGGTTTCCCAAATTGCAGAACCGAGGAGCTGACTAGATTTGCATAATGTCAAACCTCAATGCAACAGGGACGTGAAGACATAACTCAGGGGTCCAGAGCCCTGTTTACTTTCTCTGATCAGCAGACTTCCCTCCCTCCTTCCCTTGAATACAGTACTACAAGAACATCATTGTTCATATAAAATATTCTTAAGTCAAATAGGCTACCAAGAATGCAATAAGACATCAGGACTGACTGCTCCAGGACAAGAAAACTTTTGCAAAGCTAGCTATCAGTTTGAAAAGACCGATTCATTTGAATTATCTCACCAAATGTTTTGTAAAAATGATGATATGTTGTCCCAGGGAAATTTCGAGGTACTTTTAGAAATTACACTCTGCCATGGAACAAAAGGAGGCAATGGAAATAATCACTTCTGCTCAGATATTTTTAATAAAGGAAAGCTTGTTAAAAATAAACTGTAAAGAAGATTTGGGCGGAATCACAAATCATCTCATTAGCATTTGGGGGGGAAAAAAAGCAAAGATGAAATATCAGCTTGTAAAGTCTTTTCTGCAAAGCCAATTTTCTCCCCCTTCCATCTGGTTTATCTGTATTCAAAAATTCTCATTTTCAAAGAATTTTCTAAAATGGCAATTCCGGACTGTTTTTGTTCTTACTAAGCAAAGCAATGCACACTCAATATAGAACTATAAAAAGGAATGTAATGAATTAGTATTTTCTCTTTTTTTCTGTCTGACAGTTGATTTTTAAAGAAAAATAGATGTGGGTGATTTCACACCTGCATTGCTTCTTATCCTGAAAAGCAACTATGGGGCTGAGTCATTAGTCTCTGGTCAAACACAAACTGACATTAGTGATTCAAGGAGGGTCAGCATCACAGGATCAGACCTTTAACGGAAGGGGCACCTTGCCAGCACTTAAAAGACCAGGAGAGCAAAAGGAGAATCGGCAAATGCAAAATCAGCATATGAAGGGCAAATTGGAAATTCTGCTATAGACAAAAATTTGAAATTTGCCCAATGCCAATTCTCAACATTTTGCGGACTCTGATTTTGAGAACAACAGTAAAAAAATGACACTTTCCTGCAATGAAACAGTTAGAAAAGGAGACTGTAAAAACAGCACTACAAAGAAATATCTAGAATTTTACAGGTGGTATTCAAACAGATGATCTTTATTTTGCAGTTCATTAACTTTGAGCATAGCTTTTTATAAAGAACATTAAAATGAAGGTTAAGAGAAACTTACCCCATAGACCAGTTCACCCACCATGCCATTCCATATCTTAGTCTCAGGGTCCCTAGCTCCATATTTCCCATCTCCAACAATTGACAGTTTGTATTTTATTCCAACATGTTTTGCTATTTCAGAAGCTAAGTCTACACAATATCCTTCATATCTCTCATTCCCTTCTAGTTGTTCATGGTTTTTCTTATACATTACATATGGTGATTCCTTTGAAACAAAAGTAAAGATCAAAAGTCTATGAATGTAAAACACAGCTTTAAAACATACAAAACGAGAGCTGTCATTATCCCTTATATTACTGGCACGTATTTACAGTATTTCCTGCTCTGGTACAGAAGTTAGAAAGACAATCTTTTGCAGTTGAAAAATTGACAAACTATTGATTTGAACCCTAGTGTGGACCCACTGAAGACAACAGGGCTACTCTACTTTAACAACGTTACTCTTTTTTGCAGGATCAGGCCTAAATAGACAGTCAAATAGCATCACTGTAGTTAACAGTTCAGGTTTTGGTGTATGAAGAACTGATGTACCCAACACCTGTACCATCAAAATAATTTCCTAGGGCCCCAGTGGCCCAGGATGGGGCTCTGATATAGATATTTTCAAAGCAGCCTAGAGGGAAGCTAGGCTAAAATCTTCAGCAGCAATTTTTGTCAATAAATTCCCTTAGCCTTCTTGGAAAATTCTAGCTGAAATGCTGATTATATCTCACTAAATCCATAGGAGTATAAAATACAGTGCTTCAGGAAATAGCATAAAATTGGCTCATGCTTAGTAGAATTGTAACAGGCATAAAAGTCACAAACAATACAGTACAGAGCACATCTACTAGAGGCATCGGGACTGACACTGGTGCTGCTGTTTATGAGACACAGGAAGAACATTACTCCTGCGGAACTGAATGAGTGCAAGTTGCTTTTCACCCAGTGCTAGAGCAGTTCTGGTTCTCTGTGGGCTTCGTTGTGTCACCCTTACTCAGTCCACAGGGGTTGAGTTTACAGGAGCAGTACCTGGGTGAGGGGTGCAGGATTTGACCTACAGCAGGAAGGTCAGATCCTGCAGTCATCTACATGCATGCGTAATAACTTCAGTTAAGTGGCGTGTGATTGAGTTCAAGTGTCTGAGAAGCAGCAAAGCGCAACGTTGAGCTCAGCGAGCTCCTCCTGTGAGTAAACTTACTGATACAGACAGAAGTTTGCAGGGTCAAGCCCTCAGTACAGCTCTGCAAGATACTGAACTTTTCAGTCACTTGAAGTCCCACACTATTCAACATTTTCCTCTCGTCAAGGTTCCTGACCCACCTCAGGAGCCACGTGCCTTGTTTCCTAAACACAAACACACTAAGAACATAAAACTTACCAAGATGGTTGTGACTACTATAGTTCTGTTCTCCACAGATGAAGTGTCATTAGAGGGCAACTGATCTAATGCTGGCACAAATCTTTCATATTCATTCCAATAACCAGCCTATAAAAACAGAGATTGTTACCTCATCACATACATTTACAAGGACTCTGGTGCATGAACTTGCAGCAGGAACTGTCAAAACATATGGCTTTGTGATACTTATTCAGGCAACATTTTTGCCATTAAAGGACTACCTTAGCTTTAATTTAATTTCCTTAAAGAAACAATGTTCTCAAGCCCATGTGCAAATAAACACTAGCCAAATCTAAAAGTACAGACACATTAAATTCTCCCTATCTAAATTCACATCATCACGGTGCCAGTGGAATAAATTCCCACGTATCCACAGCAGAAGAATACACTATAGACAAGAAAATAAACTGCATAGCAGTGCTTTTGAATTTTTTATCCATAAAAACTGCAGTTCCGACAGTGAATACAGTCCCTGCAGATGCATAGACAGCGTTAGCAATGCAGGCACAATGGCACTGTCGTCCGTACGGGATACAAAACACTCTCTGAGCAAGAGGTGACAATTTGTCAGCTGGCTTGTGCTGACCTTCATGGTGCTGGGGCTACATTGCTATGCTGTTCCATTAGTTTTTGTATTTCTGTAAAACACAGAAGTAACAATTTTGTCTGCATTGTAAACCCAGCTGAGTGGCTGGGCCATGTCCAGAGGTATTTAGTTATCAAATATGTGCAGAAGAGTTTAAGGAGTGTCAACGGTGACTAAGCAGGTTAAGTACCTATTGCCAGGTGAAATCAGGGGGATCTACATGCCTTGGCCAGACTCTTCTATCGACACTCCTGAGACCTTTCTACCCAATTATTCTTTAAAAATCTGCCCTAGATTTCTTTTGTAACAGAGATCTAGACAACCATATCACTTAGAATCTACACTTTATTTAGGAGACAACAGAACGAGTGACAAATTCTAATTAAAACCAAAGTTATTTTCTGTTAATTTCAGAAGGTTTCTAATACCCTGGCTCCAGCTTCTCTACTTCTCCATGGCCTGTTACACAGAGGAAAGGAAAGATGGAGAAGAATTTAGGAGACAGGGCTGAGTACAGGAACGTGACAGCAGGTATTATGCTTCGCAGCAGAATAACTCCAGAAGGGTTTTAAGGGAAAAAGTGGGGTCTGAGGTTGACATGGAAACCAATGAAGATACTTAAGCAGGGTGAGCAGTTTGGTCCAGGAACAGAATAGAACAAGGTTTCTTGGATAGGGAAGACGGCAAGAAGGTGGGGTTTCCTCAGGGCTCTGTTATTACATCCCCTGGGTGGTATTTTCAAGTTTTATTAGCTTGTTGGTATAAATATCTGTGAAGATGTGAAATCTGGATGCATATCTAGAAACTCACCTTCCGCGATCCAGAGGCTTTCATTTCATACACATCAATTGTGTAATTTGTTCTCCTCCCATAGGTGTCAAACTGGATGTTCCCTGTCATTCCTTGGACTTGCACCTTAAGGGATAAACATAAAACCCCCCCATCTTAATAAAATACGCACTTTATTTTTCCCTCCATTACACTTTACTGGAACCGACTAGCTGTAGCATAATTTTTATCTATAAAAGAGACTTGTAGCAATTTTTACACAGCCAATTATATTCTTCTTAACAAAAAAAAAATTCCCAGTTCTCTCAGTTTCAGCTGTACATATTCTTTGTCAGTTAGTACTCAGCTGGTGACTCACTACCGCAGAGAGAGCTGCATATAATTATAAGTGAAGTTACTCCTGCATGTATGTTAAATGTAAGACTGATTCTGTCATGCTTAGTCACGCTGAGTTCACTGATACAGCATGGAGTATTGGCGAGGCACATGGAAGAATTTAGTGTCATTAAACCCATCACAATATGGCACACAGGGATTTGCGCTATGGACCAGAATCCTGTATCATTGCTCATTCCAGGAAGTCTTTCAAGATTAGCCCCAGCGTAGGAGCAAGCAATTAATGCCTTCTCTGAATGAGCACAGATGATTGTCTCTACTGCTTATGGAGTTTTGGTCTCAATTTGGTTAGATGGGTGTACAGACAGTAAGTCATTAGCATTACCTACTCACATGAATCACTGTAAGGGGAAATATAAAGTACTTTGTCTCAAAGAAAAGAATCGTTCTTATTTCCTTTTATGAAAGGCTGAGATATTTCCATTTATCGCTTATCAACACTGACAAGCTGTCATCTCAGGCAGAAGGGGTAACAGTCTGAAACCTCAGTAGAGGTAAATTAGCTTTAATATTTAGAAAAATGCAGTAGAAATTACAGGAATAGGTGATGGAATATTAGTCAAAGGGAAACTGCTCAGGGCTGCTGACTGATCTGCTAGCTACAGTTCAGAGATGGTGCAATTGAACTTGTTACGGTGGACAAGGCTATAGAAAACAGCAGAAATTCCTTGGACCTTAAATTTTCCAGTGAGCCAAATTCAGAGCGGCACACGAGGAGTGTGATGCTTTTTATCAGTAAGTGGATTTGAACCTTTCTTAAAACAGTTTATATCATTTCAGGGGTGTGGAAGAATGTGTGAGTTATTCCTGACTCCAGAAAGTTAAAAGGACACAGAACACATTTTTTGCCAATCATGAGTTTGGCTTTGTATATCTTATGAATTGTGTTTTTAAAATTTTCCTGAACGAGGAGTGTCCTGTAACAACACTGGTTTTCCTTGTTGACACGAATACCTCGCATCTCATTTGGAGGAATTTCATGTTTTGCTTGTGATTAAGTTCAAATGGACAGTACAAATTCTTTAACTACTGTGAAGGTTCAATTTAACTTATTTTCAAAAGTGTGTAATGCCACATCAGTGAGTGTGCAGTAAGGCATTTGTTAGGACATGATATAATGGCATAAAAAGAGCTCTGGAAATGTCAGACTGAATCATCTCTCTCACTCTTAAGAGTGACATAATCTGATTATACCTTCTCTAACTTATTCTAACCTTCTGATAAAACCCTTCCAATTTAGTAATTGAGAAAAAGCAGTAATTAAGCTAAGCATATGAAGTCTGACCTAGGATTTGTTTACACCTAACACGGGCCTAATTTTGACCTCCCTCACTCCAGTTCTATGTCTGCATTAATATAATCAATTCTAACATGTTTGTTTTAGAGTTATTTGAGCCAGAGAAGAAGCAGACCATATTCTTGTCTCTTATATACAAAAAATGTTGCCTAGTTTTTCCTGTTGTCACTTGCTAACACACTTGGCAGTCTAAAATGAGTTAAAAATTGACAAAATCAGAAACAGAAGTGAGGTAGGATACTATGCAGTAACTAGTGTTAGGGACAAACACAGAGCATGCAGAAGGTATATTAAGCTTAGTGCAAAGTTATGCCAGGAATCAGAACTGGTTTGAGGCTAAATCGTGTCATGGTTCAGGTTGGTGCTGAAATTCAGCAGTACTCCATGACTGACAACATTTTTCCACTGCTTTAAACCAATCTGAGTTGACCAATCTGGTAGGAACGGTTGGACTCGGTGATCCGGTGGGTCTCTTCCAACCTGGTTATTCTGTGATTCTGTGATTCTGTGACTTTTTACTGGCACATTATCAGAATTGCACACAACGTGTATAGGTTCATAAATCCCATTAAGATTTAAAATACACAGACTGAGGACCCAGTCTAGTTCTGTTTGTCAAATCTGAAGCCTCAGCCTGATTTTAGAAACCCCCCATACACATTCATTTGCAAAACGGCTCATGCTCAATTTCACAAGAAGCTTGGGTGCTATGGGGAAGTCAGATTATAGGTGCTCTGCTTTGGACAATCTGGCAGCTGCTGCACCAGTGCCAGATTGATGTGATTTTGGCCAAAGCCTTTTTTTTTTTAATTTCTTTGAGGACCTGCAGCTTTTCTTGTGAGTACAGAAACTTCGCGCACATGGAGTACGATGCAAGTTCGGTCCCAGCAGAATCGTTGCTGTTGTGAACTATACACATTCATGAGCTACTTTGTTTGCTCTTACCATTTTCAGTGCTCTTTCTATATCAATCCCTTGGCTCCATGGTACTGCAGGATTAGCCAGGCAGTCTCCAGCACTACCTCTCCTGGAGACATCCACACGCTGTCTTCGGAGGTAACGGAAAGCCTCTGCTATGACTAGGACTGCATCATGGGTCAGCGCAGATGTATACTAAAATTGATGCAAATAAAATATGGTGAAAAACTGCATTCTTGGAATCGCCTCAGTTTTATCAGGTCTAGTCCTTCTCTTCATTAAAACACTCTCAGAAGAATCATGCTTGGCAAGCCCTTTTGCCTGCTCTCTGTCTTGCCACAGGTGCTTTGTGTAGTTTAACAATTCCATCTATTTCAATTAAGAAACAAAAAATATTTTCATTTTGTACAGCATACAGCTGCAAAATAACAAAACCAGTTTACAGTTGCACAAAGCTGAAATTTAATTGGAAGCTCGTTCATCTAAATGAGGTCACTACAACAGTATGCAATTCCATGCTGGCCCATAATGCTACCAATAGCAAAGAAGAGCTCAAATTTGGTTTTTCTTTGGAGTGTTCTTTATCTTTTTAACAAGATTGCCGAGACAGTTTTGAACTGAAGTTAACATAGATCATTTCTGTTTGGACCACAATCCTGATTAGGTAGCATCTGTGGCAAGGAACAGATCAGATTACTTTTCTTAGAAGACAGCTATTCAAGCAAGTAATCACGAAATACACTTCAAGCATTACATCTCCTTTGAAATTTCTGATCTGCCTTCTCTTACTCCACAGTAAATCAGAGGGGGTGTGCGTTAACCTGTGCGTAGCAGCAACCATTCTACAAAACCCCCAGACTCCTTACTACTTGTTCACGTTGCTGCCAAATTTCTCCGTTGCTTGTTGTATGTGTAATATCTGGTGCCATCTCCCAGTGCCATATATTTAACTCACCTACGAAATATCACAGAGGTGGTTTTTTTCGCATTGTTTCCACACTGATCTGTTTGTCTGAAACCTCTTCCCTCCTAGAGAGGCCCAGGCTTTACATATGGCATCCCTGGGTTTCAAGGGCATTTCAGCACACTGATAATTTAATGGTCTGTGTATAGGAGACTGTTTCAACATGAACATACTGGGAACAATTTAATATGCTCGGTGTGTAAGACTGGATTTCAAATCCCTGGTAACTGACTTCTTCATATTTGCAGCGTTTGTAAGAGAACGAAGAGAAGAAAAAAAAGGATATAAAGGGTATCTGCACGTACTGGTGTGCCTGCCCTTCTTTTGGCTGTGTGATACCATAGAGAACCTGGCTCCTGATGAACCTTACACTGCGAGTTAGCGCCTGAAGACATGCTGCCCATGCGTGAATTAGAAGGGCAGAAATCCAGGCTTCAACTGCACATTCAACTCTTCTCTTTGTGGACAAGACTTATTAAATTCAGAAGTTAATTCTATCCTGTAGGGCAGGACAGCACAACTGGTGGTCTGCATTTCTTAACAATGTGTATTATCTTATTGCAAGCTCTTCCGTTTGATACAAAGCCTCAGGAAATCTGCACAGAATGAGGTGTATCTGTATGTGCAGATCAAGAGACTTGTATCTGATAAAAAAAAGAGTGTAAAGACAGGGTTGCGAAGAAGGTTATACAGCAGCCATTCGTACAGAGATAAACAACAGCAGATGACAAACCCTCACTGAGGGTGTTGGGGGTGGTTCCAGCTCTGACTGTATTTAGGTACAGGCACTCCTCTGATCCTGCCCAGCTTTACCTTCTCCTGCGATGCTTTGCAATGATCACCTCCTGCTCTTTTAGGATGTTAACAAAGTTTATACATCACATTCCATACAAAAATACAGAAACAGATAGTAATTTTAAGGTATTTGTTCTTGTATTAAAAAAAAAATCTTTAATAGCTGTCCAATCTAGCACTACATAAAATTTACACGGTGATAATTTTTTCAGTAGACTGCATCAATTGTCAGTAACCTTAATGCAGTCCCTTCCAAGTCATGCCAAGAGAGCTATCTAATTTTCTACTTTATTTGAATTCTACTTATAAATGCATGAGCATGCAAAGAGAAAAAAGAGAAAGAGAAGGGAAAGGCTGATAAAATACAGAATAAATTAAACATCATGGCTTTAATCTGTAGGCAATTTTATTTCCTAATCAAAAATATTGTACCTCAATTTTTAAGTATGCTTTTTGTCTGATTGACAAATACTGTGCACGTTTCTATAATGACTGCTACATTTGTGGAAAGGTAACGTAATCTTTGCATTTATACCATATACTTAAGATTCTTTTTTAAGGACTGAAAATCATTTTTCCCTGAAGGTAAATTGCTTTCAAGTGGAATAAAATCTTCCAAGGTAAATGTTATATATTTCAGAGCTTTTAAGATTAGTATGATACTTATCTTCACTTCTGCATCAGTGCTAGGAAGCTTTAGAAAGCAGGCCCAGGTCCGACTCAACAGGGAACAATACACTAATATGAGTTTTGTGGGCCTCTGTTTGCCTTTCTCTGCTTCCCCTGCAAGGCTGTGGGATGGTGTGGGATTAAGATAATTTTCCTTCCCCACAGAAATCACACAATCGCAAGGATGGAAATGCATAACTCCGAACGGCATTTGCCTTCTGGCAGCAGACCCCATAACTGGTTCCTATTCCATCTATAGTCCAACACAGTGCTACCACCCTACCCTTGTATCCCCCCATGCATTGGCTAGACTACGTTTTTCCTTCCTAGCTGGTATTTTATGCTTCTTTGAATCTTGTCTTACTGATAAAAGACATTGCTCCTGTTCCTTGGAGTAATTTTGAATTCCAAATCTGTTCATAAATTTGCATGTGTCCCTCCCAAATCAAGCAGGAAAGACATGAACTATCTCATCACGGCTGTTCTTCGATAGGTTTGCCTTCCCTGAGACAGTCAGGATACATGATGTGGAGCACTGGGATTCTGGGAGTGACAGATTTTAAGGCCTAAAAAGGCATCTAAAAACCAACCTAACCATATCCAGCTCAAGAACTAACTCATGAAGTTCAAGTTAAAAGTTTTTATATCCACTACACAACAACAGGATTTGCAAGACCAAGCCTTTGCCTCTGAGGAACTCCCACTGTGGTAGGCACTTGTGTCCAACTAACGGCCCCTGACTCTTTCTTTCTTCTGGAAGGGCAGTGAACATTACAAGACAATGTAATCAGGGATCTTTATCACATGTACGCACACACCTTGGGTTAAAAAAATCCCAAATAATTGTTAAAAGCAACTCCTACAGTCTCCATGACTATGAAGGTAAAATAAATACCTTTAATGGTGAGTTTTTGGCTTCTGGGAATTCCCTCTCATCAAGCCTCACCCAGCGTTGTAGAAACTGTTGAACCATTGGGTTTTCGTTATTAACAATCTGGAATCCAGTAATGTTGGCACCTCCATGCATTACTCTCTCCAGAACAATGTCTGTATAGCCCTGGGAGGACACATGTAGAAAAAAATAATCATTGCCATCCAAAGGCTCTTTTCTTTGGCTCATTTTTATCTGTTATAAGCATAGCACAAAAGCATCTGATTCATTTCCCTCTTGTTATCTGAAAACATTCTACCAAGGAGACAATTACGACCACAATTTTGATGGTAGCATAGAATAGAGTTTAAGATGTCTTCTTTTCAGACCTTTGCAATAGCAAACTGCCCTGCTGTGCTGTGGCAATGTGGTAGGTAGCATTCACTAATCAAAAAGAAAATAGTGGTGAAACTTGAAGTACTATTTCATCTTTTCTCCTCAGCACAGTGGAAACATGGTCAAATGCCTCAGCCCCATTTGCCCAGCAAAATGCACACAAAGTTTCAGCAACGGGAGCAGAAAACCACTCAACTCCCACACTGTTCTTTGGAGGCACAGCACCCACCTCTTGCTAGGCAGTTCTCGTCACAGCACTACTTAACATTTCACTCACAAATGTAAGGGTATGAGTCTCTCCCACTCTGTTGTTATTTATACCTGAGGCAGTAAATTGGTGTCTTTTTGATTAGCATGACTTGATTGCAGTCATGTTTATCTGAATGTCAATTGTTACACATGCTAAAAGGCAACCCAGAATGAGAACCTCTGTATTTCTGTGCACACGCTAATCAGTGAGATCATGAGTGGTTCTTGTAAAACAAAATGACACATCTTAAAGTCATACAGTACTTAGACTAAATAAAAGTATTTTAAAATTTGTATTTTCTGCTTTAATCACATCAATACATGGATACAGAGAGAATTCTAAGTGGGACTGCAAACTTGGAAGTGTGAGTTCTGGAAAAACATCTTTCCACTCACAGTAGACACAAAACCCAAAATTAGTCTTGCTGCAGGATCTGCTATAATATAACACTTTTTCTAAGGAACTCTAGCAGATGGTGTTTCACAGGCATCATAAACATCCCTGAAAGTAAATTCTAGAATCCAGAAGAAGCTCTGATACAGAAAAAAATGTACAGTCTTGTCCTGGCCGACACATACACAGGCACAACTCTATACTCTGAAATACAAAGAAACAGCTGAACGTCCTGGCTAGTTTACTTAAGAGAATTGATAGAATTTGCAGCTTTTCACCATTTACTTTATGTACCACTTACTTTATGTAGCTACAATTATTTTTCCTGGGGTGCTTAAATTTCCAATATGTTGCAGAGAAGATTACAGTTATCAAGTGTCTTATTTACGAGGATACAAATTAGTGGGAAACATAAAATTAAATTATTATTTTAAAATTATCAAAGGCTGTAAGAGTCTTAGACAAAAGAAAAACCATAATTGAGTGCAAATGACTACAACATACCATTCTAGTGTTTACTGAAATAATTTCTCAAAATCCAAGAACTCATCCATGCATTTCCTTTTTTACTGATTAAAGTTGACACAACCTGAACAGAATACACTACCCTCTAAAACTTAGCAGTACTTGTAATGAAAAAAAGTGCTTACCAGGTTAGCTAACATATAGTGATAGCCTCTAGAATGTTTGCCGAGGATTACAACCTGTGTGAAGAAAAAAAATACATATTGTTCAGTTGTAAGAGGATGACTTTTCACCAGTGGAAAAGAGCCAGAGAACAAACATTTTAGTAATCCTCTATGAGCGATCGATGGACAACATGAGTATTACATATCTGTGGCTTACAGAGACAATGAAGTCATTTGTGGTTTTACAACACCTGGACAGAGTACAAGGAAGAATATCTCACAAGGCTGAGAAGATTCTGCTTGCGGAGATGACCTTACCTGGCAAACTCACCCTCATGATCACAGAGTCTTCCCTGCTGACCAGGTTAATTTTAGTTAATTCAGAGTATTTCCGCTGTGAAATGAGGTAAAACTATATGTACGCCACTCAGTAAATTTCTGTTTCCTTTGTTGCTTGTTTGTGGAGCATACGAGAGGCAGGTGACACAGCCCAGTCACTCCCTCTGTTCATTAAACTGCACAGCACAGTGGAGCTCTGTGGGCTACAGATCGTACAGGGGCTTTCCTGCCATGAGAACCCTGGCCAAGCTTTGTCATATATGAACGTTTGAAGTTAAATTCCTAAAATTATAAGGAGTGACCTTCATTGCTTTTTGACAGCTTTCAAAAGGCCTCAACACTTGTCACTTCCAGTGTATCTACATGGACACATCTGACCTTACACGTTTTGTCAAAATTTATACTAAATGTGATGTTGGACATTCCACTAAATCAACATCTCCTGCCCTCCCTGGCTCCACTTGGGCACCCCTCCGTGCAAATGGAGTCATTAAATGGAATTGCCAGGACACTAAAAAGCAGCAGGATGAACTGAGCAGCTGCATTCTTTAAGGTTATTGGGGAAGAGTGGAGGCAGCACTGACTGGCAACCCTGAATTCTGCCATCTCATGTGCTCAGCCCCACTCCAGTAATATCGTGCCTTTGCAAAAAGGAGTTAAAAACCCACTTCCCGTGTCTATGTCGTTGGCTGCTGGCTCACCAGAAACACCCCTTGCGCAAGGTCATGCCGCTGCATTTAGCATTATTGACTTGCCTTCAGATTACAATCTCAATAGCATCCATCCAGTCCCACAGCCATCAGGTGAAACAATGTCCAACAGCAAGAATTTAATTAACGATTGTGGTGATTACCTGTGCATCAGGACAGAATCAAGCTTACTCAGACTTGCTGGGCTAAAGTTAAAAACAGTTAATAAACACAATGCTGGTGATATACCCCAGATGTATCACTGTCTATATCCCATGAGCAGCTCAAGTGGACAGATGATGATTTCTGATGAACAATAACCTCAAAATCTCTATACACTGTACTAACATCCTTCTCTATGGTCACAGATAAATGCTCCAAATGCCACACTCTAAAAGACGTTTTTCCAACATGACCACTTAACGCCTTTGCTAAAAACAGATGACATTTGAGTCATTGACTTTAGACATACTGCTGAGCCTGTTAAAGTTCTTGATTAAATTATTAAGTTCCCAACTGCCTCCTTGGTTTGTCATGTCCTTAATAGATGCCATTTCTTTTAAATTCACATTTAATTCTGTAGGAATTTGCATATTTCCAGCAGTCTGAAAATAAATTGCTGTTCGGGTCCTCTTGAGAACTGTATGTACACTCTGCTGGTGGAAAGCATCTGTTTTTCTACATTCACATTTGTTTTCTATGGAAATGTGCAGGCTTCCTTCAGATCATCTGGTATGCATGCTATTTGCATACTGAATTCTCTGTATGTTTTAATTTCACCTTAAAGGCAGTGATTTACTTTCAAAAGGTTAGAGACAAGGAACTTATTTAACAACAGCAATACTCTTTGTTGTTTTAACCTTAATATCAAGTAAGAAAGCCTTTACATTTCTATCCAGAAATCTGTTTATTTAAGAGAAAAATATCACAGCAGATAAGTCAGAGGCTGTAAGAAAAACATACATGGAGCTGCTACAGGCATCAGGAGCAATCCTGCAAAATGGAAATGCAGGACTCATAGCATAGATCAGACTCAACTTCCATCTCATCTGTTGTCATGTCTCCAAAATGACCCGAAATAATTCTGTTTAGTCCCTTAGAGAGGTCCCTTAGACATACAAGAGTCAAGCTTTGATTCATAAAGCATCTTTCAGAGGTGACCTGCCAGTATTTCTGCTCGCACAATCAACCATGTTTGTTCATAATTATTTAACTGGATCTTAACAATGCTTTCAAAATTTATTACATATGCTGTCCTAAATCTTAACAAACACAACTCTCCTCCCTCACTTTTCATCCTCTATGAACCATCTAGCAACCTGAATGGAGCTGCTGGATTAGCGAGCCCAGCAGAAGCAATCACAGACATGAGTGTTACTCCTAGGGGAGCAAAGGGATGGATAAAGCTTTTTTATGAAGAAGGAAAACAGGAGTATAACACATAAATCTCATCAACTGCTTATATATTGTGAAGCTTATATAGAAAGTGGGATATTGAATAGCTGTGGTGAATAGAAAGCCAGGATTACAGGACAAGGATTTCACAGAGATACATGCCTTTGCTAAGTTTCACTTCTGAGACTTAATATTGCTTTCACCTTGACTGAAAGAAAAGCTTATAAGGTTTTATACTGAACAAAGGAGGAGGGTAAAAAATGCCTGGAAACCATCATGAATAATTCAGACTTCCGATCCCTCATAATTCTTCCCTTGTAGATAAAAAGATCACAATGTGAGGTTTGATATGGAACCAAATAAAGTTTGTATTTTTAATTAACTCTTTGGATATTTCCAATTAATTAAGAGAAAATCCAGAGGGAAAATAATAAAAATGTATCTAGTTTTAAAATAAAAGCCAAATCTGCTGGCCAGCACCAGGCTTACTGGAAGTCTAGACCTCTAAGCCAGATTTGAGAAATTAAGTCAGCATTGCCAATTTTAATTTTTCATTTGCCTGGGGAAGTTATTTTTGAATGAAAGCATAAAGAGAACTTGGTTCCACTGCATCAGTCATCATGATAATTAATAGACAACTACATTTTTTGCCTTAGCTTTTAAATTTTTCTTACAGTTTTGGAAGACGGTATTATAGAGATTAACAGGATGACATTAAATTGGTATGGAGCATCGTGACATTTCTAAAGCAATAACGATGATTCTTTCATAATGTAGTTCAAAGGCTACATAACACCTAAAAGGAAGCACAGTGAAGAAGCAGCAAAATAACTTTAATTCTAACCTCACAATTACTCCATTATTTTTTGACTTATTCCCTACTCAAATTACAACCATAGATAGTTCCGGGGACAGAACACAGATCTGGGTTTTTTGGCCATGAAAATTAAAATGTTAGAGTTAAGAGCAAAGGGAACACTATGAGGAAATTTAGATGAAAGTCAAGACAGGGAAACTATTTTAAACAGTGGTGATAGAGACAGATCTGAGGGTTTTGCTGGAATATGTCTCCAAGGATGTGACAAGGAACTACAACGGTAAGAACATAGTGTGTAGGTAAACAGCAGTAACAGAGCAGAGGCAGGGAAGAAATGGGTTAACAAAAGACAAGACTGTGGGCTCAAAAGAAATCAAGCAATGGAAGAACAGTGCAAGTTTGGAAGGTGGAGCTGAGCGTCTTGTTTTTGTCTTTTAAAAATATCAATGGTTTGCCTCTGATTTATAAAAGAGAAAGAAATTTTTTCATTTATGGATGGAGAAAATCACAGAACAGGGGTAGCTGGCAGGGGCCACTAGGGGTTGTCTATTCCAGCCCCCTAACTCAATGCAAGGGCAGCTAGAGCAGGCTGCTCAGGACTGTGTCCAGTCAGATTTTGAATATCCCCAAAGACAGAGATTCCTTGAGCTCTTTGGGCAGCCTGTTTCAATGTCTGACCATACAATAAAAATGACTTTTTTTTTTTATTTTTAAACAGAATTTTCTGCATTTCATTTTGTGTCCTTGCCTCTTGTCTTGTAGCTGGGCACTGCTGAAACTCTGAAACTCAGAGAGACTCTCCAAGAAAAGTCTGGCTCCATCTTCTTCATCCCTTACCATCAGGTATTTGTAGGTATTATTAATACTCCTCCCGTGCTTTCTCCTCTCCAGGCTACACAACGCAAGTTCTTTAAGCCTTTCCTTGTATGTCAGATGCTCCAGTCCCTTAATTATCATAGGGGCCCTTCACTGGATTTGCTCCAGGATGTCCATGCCTTTCCTACCCTAATGAGCCCAGAATTGTAGATGGCACTTCAGACACAGCCTCACTAGTGCTGAGTAGAAGGGAAGGATCACCTCTACTGACCTGCTAGCCATGATAATCCTACGCAGCCCAGGATGCTGCTGGTCTTCTTTGCTGTGAAAGCGCAGTGCTGGCTTGTGCCCAGCTTCTCTGCTAGGACCCTGAGATCCTTCTCTGCAGAGCTACTTTCCAGCCAAGAAGCCTCTACCTCTGTGCTGGTGCATGGGTTTATTCCTCCCCAGGTGCAGGGCTTGGCATATCCCTTTGTTGAACTTGATGAGGTTCCCCTCTGTCCAGTTCACCAGCCTGTCACACCACTGCAGCACAACCACCTGGTGTATCAAATAGTCCTCCTAATTTAGGATCATCTGCAAACTTGCTGAGAGCGCACTCCATCCCCTAACCTTCAGATCATTAATAGAGAGGTTAAACAGTATTAGTCCCAGTGCCTGCAGGGTACTCCAAATAGTAACTAGCCTCCAGCTGGTCTTTGTGTGCTGATCACAACTCTCTAAGCCCAGCAGTTCAGTCACTTTTACATCCACCTTACTGCCTCTGTGGGCTTTGATTTTGAAGTAATTGAAAAATACAAGCTAAGAGGATATGCTTGCTCTTTTACCTAGAGAAGTAGCTATCATAATTTTGGCAGCAGTGAAAAGACAACTACCAGGTCCAATTAATACCCGTTCGGAGCTCATCTTCCCTTCATTTGAATCCATTGCCATCTGGTCAGCTTAGTTTCCTTAATCAAAGTTATTTATCATCCTTTCTTTACAAATAAAAAAAGAAAGAAAAAAATTAGATCACAAAAGTAAAGACTATGAGACTTTTATGAGTCTATTAGATCTTCCCATAACACAAAATACTAATGCTGACAGGCAGTATTACCACAAAGAAGGTCTAAAGATTTTTACTGTGCTTTTCATACCTGACAAGTGGCAGAAATATGCCACTTAAATGGAATGACAGGCAGGGATCCGACCTGCTGTAATGTGTCTTTCCATTTCACCCATTTCTGGGAACAGTGAGGCAGTTTAACTCTAGAATTCTTCTTTCCTAGGTTTTAAAAAGGCATCAAGAAAAATGAGATTTCCTATAAGCTCAGAGTAAAACAGGATTTTGTTTTCTGCGTTGACATTATTTATTCATTAATTTGGGTTCTACTTTTGCAAAAAGCCCACATTTAACTTCAAGCATTTCCACTAATTTTTAAGTACAGGTGTAGGTTTCTGAGGAAGGGAGAGCTTAACCTCCAGCTGAGCGGTTATGTGCTGTTACACCTCACTTTAGAAATGAAATTATGACACCTTTACCTTCAGAGCAGCGTGCAAATGCCAGAAGTGATGGCATGATAAAAGATGTTTTCAGCAGCAAACAAGCAAAACAGATAAATGGACTCGCATCTAAAAAAATTTCAACAGCATTGTCAAGACCAGCTCTCAGTGCTGATTGCACTTTGTGGGAGCAGCATGGGTACCAGGCACAGCAACAACTGTCTGGCAAGTCTAAATTGTTGTGGAGCACACTGTCTTATCTCCTGGGTATCAGGTCAGGTGTTTTCTAGTTTCTATGCCTATTGATAGCATTTCTATTCCACAGATGGAGTTACTTATAACTCATCCCAGATCTGAGCAGCTCCCACTTGATATTGGATTGTGAAGTTGTGCCCTGTGATGCAGCACCCTACTGGACCAGTGGCACTGGCTGATTTGGTCTTCAGGACACACTTAAGAAAGAAGACTAACAGAGTATCAGGGTGATAATTCAATACAAGCTGAAGTCACGGCCCTAAAAGTTCCTGCGAGCATGTTAGCCAGGACGTTTGGCTTATCTGGAGCGGCATCTGCAACGTACTAGATCTCAGCTCTGTTTCTCCCACACAAGAAAGGAGAAATGAAGAAGCCCTTCAGCTCTAAAAGAGTCCTCTCTCTGACCCCCCTCCTGCTCCTGTATACTCTTGCTACAGTCAGGGGAACTGCCCAGGGGCCTTGCAGCCTCTGCTTTTCAGTTCTCTGGGGTCATTGCACTCTTAACAGCAATGCAGTTACCTTCTACAGTGCTACCACAAAAGCAAAGTGCAACGGCATTTGACAGCCATACACAATGATTCCTCACTATGTTTACTTTGCACAGGTCACCCCTTGTCAGGTAAATTTTCCAGAGAGGAGTAGGATAAATTGCAGGAGAACAGAAAACAAAAGTTCTCCTGAAATGTGAACAGGATTTCTAAGCGGATGCTACAGAGAAAATAAGATCCCTTGTAACCTCAGCAGATCCACCTTACTGTAAGTCTGCAGAGCCTGCTCCCCTGTTTTCCAACTTACACACGTGCTCTTGCAGAAAGAACGAGTTCCCTTTAAGGATTATAAACACTAGACAAGCTCGCTCTTCCCTCAGTAAATTTACAAAAATTAGCTTTTTGTGGTGCCATGGTTTTCCCTCTTTCTGTCATGCCAACATCAGTTTCCAAAGGAACTGCAATCCCACAGGGGCAAAATATATGACTCAGCTACTGGTGGTCTGTCACAGCTTAACAAGTGATTCTTGTCCTCCCTTTAATTCCACGGAAATTAAACCACTTCCACGTTTGGTAGACGTGGCTTCTGTCATACATAGAGTCAAACCCTCATTATTGCAATTGTAGTGCAGACCCAGGGAAGGTGATTTATTTCTTCACTTAGTATTAACAGGATGGGAATCTGGGCACCAGGGATTGTGATGCTGTAAACTATGCGGTAAACAATGATTTCTTTTATATGAAGAATGATTACTGTATTACATTTGAATTAAATATTAAATGAAGAATGTATTAAATATTAAGATGAAGATTTCACATGCATATTATTTGTTGCAGATAAAAATAACTGCATATATAGTTGAGATTAACTTATCCACCATTTCAGAGGCTTCATGTCCTTTAGGGAATGTCACAAATCCATACACAGTCCCATTGCTGGATTTTCTATTTTTGTGCAGTGTAGGGGGACATAAGAATTTCACTTCTGTGCAATTGCCATCTTAGACATTCGTGACTACACCTCATAACCCAAATCCCACTTTCCTCTATAACACAGTATCAAGATCATTTGTTTTCGTTTATTTTTCAAACAGGTTTTGGCTTTTCCGCAATGTATCTCTCACGGGAGGTAATCTCCTAGAAAACATAATCTCCCAGAAGAAGGCAACAGAAATGCATGCAGCGAAGTAAGGATCTGAAGCATTTTACTGAAGTTTTTCTCTCTCTGTCCCCCTTTTTGTGCCCTTCTCTCCCTTGCCTCTCTCCATGATGACAGTCACATCAAGAGTGAAATTTTGCTTCTGGGCCATCTCCAGACAGATGATGGTTGTGCATGTTAGTCCTTGGAGGGTAATTAAATGCAACATCTGAAAGCAGTATTGTACTTCGCTCTCCCTCCATATGGCTAAACTTCCTTTTCCCATAACCAATCTGACATCTGAAGATTGAAGACTGTGTAGTGGAATATGCATTTCATTTGTGCATAAAAGGTTACATTAGAAATTACTTAGGAAAAAAACTACAAACTGCAAGGTAGGTTCTGAGGGCATGATACTTGCAATTTCTTTCAGCATGACAACAAAGTTTTCTGTGAACTTTCTGTGCCCTGAAAGAATTTTCCTGAATTCATTTTTCTTGGCTTGATTTAGCAATATTGTCAGATTAACTAATCTGCCGGCACAGTTATTGTTAACGGACATTCTACTGCAAAACATTAGACCCTGGAGGACACCAAGATGAAGAGTCCTACAACCCCTGGTAACTGACATTCATAATCACAATTATTTATTCTTTAAGTCAAATAAAAATCATTAAATTAACTTCTCTTTATATCAAAATCTCTTATTTGTTTAGGCAAATGAGAAGTGTGTTACATTTCTCGGGACTGCATCTCTCTTCACATTTCCTTCACATTAAAACAACCAAAACTCAAGATACCCTTCCTCACTTGAAGCTATTTTACTAAAACCAAGATCAGATATTGGGGGTTGTTACAATCATAACAATAAATCTTTGTAGCATATGAAAGGGATACTCAAAATTGCTAAGACCTTCGCTCCTTACTTTGCCTGAATATTCTCAAGAGAAGACACTTGTTCCCAGAGAGCTTCCTTGATGAGATGTGTTGTAGAAATTTTTAATTAGTGAATTCTCTAGCTTCTTGAGTGAGATTAATAAAATAAAAATAATTGTGTTTTGGAGGAATTTTTGCAATTGTGATTACGGAAAGTAAATGACTTAATTACATTAAAATGTTACTTTGCAGCAGTAATTTCCATACGTAGGTCTGAAGATTTTTGATGTACTGTTGTCATCAAAGCTGGAATAACTTTGAAGACAACTGATTTGGGAGAATGGAACTCTGCCATTTCTGTTTCTCTACATGGATCTTCCAAAGAGTTCAGGGAAACTGAAATTTGCATTAGCTGATAGAAAAGGTACACAGAGAAAGATCTTCACTATATTCTGCCTTCCTACTGTTTCTGATAAATTCTGGAATATTAATCTATCTTGCATCTCACCCCATCAAATATCACACTTGTTCAACAGCCAAGACCCTGTGGAAATACATTGTCGCTTAAGCCTGAGTTCACCACCTCTGAGAAGAGACATGAGGTTCTGCTAACTTGAGGATGAAAAGGTACCACTGCTATCTCTGCTCTGATACTCTAGAAAGCCCCAAAGAACAGGAATTTACCTTCACTGCTCAAATGCGTAAGACTTTCACTAACCATCACATGCTTTCCAGTGACACACAACCACCTTTTCAAAACACACCAGTATTTCTTAGTTGATTCCTCTTAGCTCAGAAAAGTTAAGCAAATACATGCACCTGGTTGTACTACTAGAGTTGACTGCCTTTCCCTAGCAACATTCATGGTTAAATTTCCTTTAATCTACAACACAACCAGCTCCCATTTCATGTAACATGGTCCCATCAAAATAACATCCCTGTTTCCGAATTCATATATACTCTCTTTACTTACGCCACCTCCTTGCTTCTCAGCAGTCGTGGGTGCTCTCGTTGCAGACCTACCAGTCTACATCAGGTATATCAAAACTGACTTCCAGACTAGAATCCATCACTTTAGTTTTACAAATTTTGAAGTCACTTTCAAACTATTAATAATAGTAATCTTACATTTATTCTTACTTTCCCAAACGTGCAGGAATCACAAATGCTTCAGCACTGTCATGCAGCTTGAAGGCATATGCACATAATTAAAAAGCCGTTCCTCAGTGACCTCTGCGACCCATGCCTAACTCCTGTGACACAGGCGATGGCATCTAACTGTCCCTTTCAGCTTTCAATGCTATGAAACTGTATGTTGACTGTTAAGAGTACACTCTTGCAATCACAGACAAATATAAACAATGCTCATTTCTTGTTCTCATGTCCAAGAGGGAAAATAAAACTCCTTCAAAGTTAGCTGCTCACAACATAAAAGGGTGTGTATCTGCTGGGGGAAGAGAGGAAGAAATTGGGTAAACTGAGGCATACAGTTTTCATTTTAAAAATATATAAATTTTCCATTTTCTCCATACCTCCCAACAACACATCAGAGTAAAATCCTAGTACTACTCCACGGAATTGAACAAGAGTCCTTGGAAACAGAATTCTGCTTATGTAAACCATTACTGCATGTCAGGATCACTTCAAACTATTATTTGGATATAACCCAGAAGTGTCGCAGTAATTCAGTCCCAGTGCTCACACAAGAACCTTTGGGAAGGGGTTTTGTACTGCAGAGCACTGCCTTCAAGCATACTGAAACTGAACAGTACTACTGAATAGTAGCCATTCTTTTTTTTTTTCTTTATTCCTTTTTAGCATTACCTTTCCTTTTAAAATGCCCTAAGAAATGATAACAAATCGGTGTAACTTCCTCTAGGAAAAAAAGGCTACTTTTTTTAATACTTTTATTATAAATGGAATTTTAGTTTGGCTAGAATTGCATTCGGTTTGCTCTTTTCAACACTTCGAATGAGTTTGAAAAGTTTGTTCTGCTTCCCTATAAAGAGTGCTCTGCAATATTCCTCATATAACTTCATGCACAAACCATGAACCAAAGAGATTATGAAGAATTAATTTATTTTTACTAGACTATGCAGCAGAAAAGGCCATTTTACTCCTATGAGGTAATAAAGTTACAGCAATATTTCTCCTTTCTGATTGCTTACGTACATTCTCCTAGGGCAGAAGATACTCAGGGTATTTTGAAGGGTCTATTTATATTTTATTCATTACACATCTTGGAATAATGAGCTTCCAGTAGTACATATGCCATTACACCTATACATACACACCCACCGTGTGACACAAATAAATTTTATTTAGTAACATGGACTTTTCTTAAGCCTGGGAACATTAACTTCCTCTAAAATTGTTATGCTGTTTTCCATCTTACTGGCTGAATTGTGTGGGATGAGTTTGTGACTGAGGTGTAGTTAATGACTTCTAGAACCTCGTTCCTCATAAATTTAGCCTACTCTATCCCTGTGTTGTGGTTTGAGCTAAATTAGGGTCAGTTTTGTGACTAACTCAGCTGCTCTAAGTATCTTGATTCTCTGAAAACTAACTGCAGGTTTTTGAGAGAGTGTTCTTCTCTAGAAGTGATATCACAGGGCACTGGTATGCAAAAAGGCCAAAGCTTATACTTAACCAAGGCCACCCACAAGCTGGTGGAAGGGGGACACACCTGCAAGGAGGGGTGAACGGGGCAGCGACCCTAAACTGACCAGCAGAGTATTCCATCCCATACACATTATACTCACTATAAAATTCAGAGATCATGAGGGTCTTGCTCTCTTCTGCCATGGCTGATGTCCACTGAGGACCGTGTCCATCTGGCCGCTCCTGATCCCAGATCTGTGTGATCCTGAAACCAGTTCCTGAGTCCAGCTCCCTCCCAGCTGTGGATCCATTCCCTTGTGTCTGCTCTGCACATAGTTATTGAGGGGTGAGGGCACGATCTCATATATTTGTGTATATAATAATAGTAATAATAGTAGTAGTAGTAATATTATTATTATTATTTTATTAAAGCTGTAGTTTTAGTTTCCAACATGCAAGTCTTTTTCCTCTCATTTCCTTGTCCCCTTTGCCTGTGGGGAGGGGGAAAAGGATTTGGGAGCTCGACTGTATGGTTTTAGCTGCCAAAGTTTAGCTGTGTGGGTCTAAACCGTGACACCCTTGTAGCTTTAATCTGCTCCACAGTGGCCAGTGGAATTGCAGTGGTATGAGAGACAGGAATCACGTGTGAACGTGTAATTACAAGCAGTGAGTGATTTGCGCCGGGACAGAGCTTTGCCATGTTATGGCCTGATCCAAACTCACCTGTGGCCCAAAGCAAATGCACCATAGCTCTGGGCCACACTCAGGGACCTCATATTTAGGGGCTACCCCCTGCAAGGCCATAGCTGCCAGTTGCCAGTGTCTTATACACTGCACCACTACCATCTAGGCTAAAAAACCCCAGGGCGGCGGTCCCCACTCCAAACATCTTGCTATTTGCACTGTGGTCTAACAGTGCTCTAGAAAATGCACTTGGGAACATCCTGATGCACGAGGGGCCCTGAAAAGCACCAGAGGGTCTCTTCTTCCCCTAGATGCATGATTCAGATTGCACCGAAGCCATTAATCCTGGCTTAGTCAGCTCTAAATAATAATAAAAAAAAGACATATGCTCTTGTGTGGCTTTTCTTTTACTGAGTTAGGACTTCTTCCCTTGTAAATGAACTTGGGAGACAGCAGAACTATCGCGCTGTCACTGGTGATGTACAACGCCTGTTGCACTGTGGTATTGTGCTATTACTATTCATTTTGATAGCATGTTTCCTTCCTCTCCCTGCAGTTGGCTCCTCTGAATTGTTGCCAAGATGGTTGCCTTGGAAACTAATTAAGGGAAGCCTTTGGTTAGAAGCAGAGTTTCAAGCATTAAACTATTTGAGAGACAGATGCAGAAATTAAGGTAATGTCTGCAAAGATGAAAGGGCTTATCCTTTATTATGGAGAAGAAAGAACCACATTAAACGCTAGGACTGCAACAAAGAAACTTCTATACAACACTAATTTTTTAAAACCTGGAAGAGATGTGTGAATAAGGGATTTTAAAAACAACCAGGGGCTTAGAAGAGGTGATAAAGACTCCCAGAGCAATTAGGGATGGGGAGATGGACAAACAGAGTGGGACAAAAAACTCAGGTCACACACTGAACAAATTCTAGCTGGTTTTCCCTTTCCGTCCAATTCCCTGTATCTGTGACTTCTTGTAAACGTTGTTTTTGAACAATGTCAGTACAGCTAACAGAAGACCAAATCCTCTCCACAGAGTCCAGGTAGGGCACGAGAAGCATCAGCACATACCTTTGCCTCCAAAGTATGTCAAATGCAGGAGTGAGAGGTCACCTCAAACGGCTCTCAGGCTCAGCTTTTCTACTGAGGCCGTCAACAAGGGCAACAATTAGTGCCAGCTGCACAAGCAGCTCAGACAGTGTGGACACAGGCTAAATAATGAGTGGGACCCCCAGAGGACTTTCTGAGAGCAAACACACACACGCACACATTCTGCGCACTGAAAAGCTGCAGAGAAAGGCGAGCTATGTGGCAAATTGTGCTTTTACAGCTACCTATTCACTGAAGTTCAAAGCAAATACAATCTCTCCATGAGCACATTGTATCAATTTAAATATTGTCTCCAGGATAACTCGGAATAATGGTTGATTCTGTGCTTGCAGCAGTGTAACTGAGAAAAGGTTTTGGTTCTCTCTACACTTAATGGCAATGCAGAGGTTGCCACATAAATACATCTGTAACTGCATAAAAGCCTGCCGCAAATGCTGTGGTAAAGACACGCAAAATAGCAAAAGCAGAGATGCACGCGTGTGCATTTATATCCCATGAATTATCATAAAATATAAAATGAGTAATTGCTGCTATCACAGAAAAATAAAGACTCTAATGGTGACTTCAGGTTCATTTGCCCCTGGCATAAGAAACCAGAGCTGCTTGGCACTGGTCTTCCACATCCTGCAGCTTGTACATTTACGGTGAGACATTTTGTATTAATTATTATTATTACCAATCAGATACATTTCAAACTGTGCTTTAATGCCTTTTGAACACTTCTAAGCTTTGTGTGCCATTACCTCAGCCATTCTACAAGATGACTAATACTCTGTTAAATTCCTGTCATTTGGAATCCGCCTTACTTTATGAAGCCTGGGTGATGGCTTTGGAAAGACATTACTATGTAGAAGCTAGAAATTCTCTCCTCAGATATGTGTGAAATGTACTATACATGGGGCAGATTAACCCAAAATGTTACTTCTCTCTGCTTTAGCAACCCATCTCCAGCCTTTTATTAGTTTTACTGCTGACAGGAGCAGGCCCTTTAAGGTAGATATCACTGTTGCTTTTGACACATGCCTAGTTTTAACTTACCTTCTGCTAGTTACGGTCTTTAGGATGATGGACCCAAGTAATTCCCCTTTCCTCCCCATGGGCCCATATGGACCTGTGAGCTGCTGAAACTCTAGATGTGAAAGGAAAGTTGTGACCCTTCATTCTGCTTTAGATCCTGGTTTCAACAATACTCACGGGCACTAAATGAAGAAATGTTCTAAATTTTAAGTTTCTAGTTCACTGGAAATGTAAAAAATGCACTGTACCAGTTTCTGAGTGATGTTACACAACACTGTACACACCCAATACTCTTTCAGAGCTTCAGCTTGCAGCCCCTCCTCTGCTCTGCACGGCTCCACACAGAGGACAGGATCGGGCTGTGTCACAGCTGTGGCACCGAGCCCTGAAGAACACGGCAGGGACATGGTCAGTGGTGGAGGCTCTACCTTCAGAGGACACAGCACCACTGGGGTACATAAGCAAAGTAGAAGCTGAAGCTACTCATAGCTCGGCTCCTCCTTCAAGCATCCCACTGTGTTTATAGGCAGTTATACTGTTAATTGCTGCAGAGAACACAAGCAAGCCCACCCCATAATATCCATTTATGTAACACATAAACCACGAAGCTTAAATGAAAGTGGTGTTGATTTTCTCCACTTACATTTTTCATTTTTGTTGGTTTTGGTGACTACTGGTCAATCAAATACTGCAGTTTTGTGTTTACTCTTATGACACCCCAAATGTGGAAGCTGTTGTGCGGTGAACACACTCCTCACATCTTTGCAGAGCGATGCAGCTGTATTGAAAACCTGCCAACCATATTCCTAATTTCAAACTCAAAGGCCAAGCCATATTCAGTGCTTGCACTTGACAAAGTTCAGTCAATCAGATCACTCTTTTTAGTCCTGCAGACGCTTTACGCCGAGTTTGACTGTCATTGTGAAATTTGGGGGACTGCATTCTCTACTGTAATATTGCTTCTGCTTTGTGAGATGCCTCCACTCAACAGAGACGTTGCTTTGCAGCCTAACCTCTATGACTATGTTTTGAGATAGCATCCTTTTGATAAAAGCACAGAGTCTCTGGAATAAACAGGTCTTTTGTAAAGTTTTACCATTTTTGATCCTGAATGGAGTTTCTTCCTCCTTATTTTCCCTCAGGAGATTTTCTTCTAAATGGACATAAAGCCACTCTAGTCTGAAATACAGCTTGTTATCTTGGGAATAAGAAAAACCTATTTCTTAACTCAAAAACATGTCTCTAAATACACGGTTGAACAGGCTAAAGCTTACTGTTAGTTCTCAGAAGAAAACATTCTGTTCATGAGAAAAAAAAATTCTATCTATTTGTGAAGGAATACTGGAATACTTTAGCATCAAGGGACAAGACATGTGGGAAGTGCATGAATACTGCATGACATAAATGTTGCTATCTGTATGCTATAGAGGCCACTAGATGATTAAATTGAGTATAGTTTTGTTGTGCAAGGATCCACATGCTCAGTGGTTACAGAACTATAGGGCAAGTGAACAAACAGATGGTAACTTACAGGATGACTATTAATCTCTCTGCTTCCCTTTACCCTGCAGCTGAAGAGACAGGGCCAGAGGTGAGCTGGGCAGCGCATCCACCTCTAGGATACAATATGGGGCCCCATCACAAGATTCTCTGGAAAAGGAACAAAACCAGACACGCTGCAGAGTGAAACGTGGCAAAAAAAAGGTTACTCAAGCAGAGCAGGAGCTGAGGCGTCCTCCTTCCCCTACCTTACATTTACACACCAGTGTGAGACAGCTGGGAGAGATCCTTTCCTGGGTACCAGCCAGCTCTGAGAGGAGAACTACTTCACATGACAGGTTTCAGATCCTGGAAACATAGGTGCATACAGATACGCCGGATGCTAAAGGCATATGGAATACTCAAGGTCACTGACTCCACATGTCTGTATATTGCTGGAGGAAGCTACAGAATATTCCAACAGGACTTGAAGTCTATGAAGAAAAACCTTAGATGTGTAATTGCCTTCAGATAAGCCTACACTTCTGGAAGAGAGGTATACCCTGTTTTGCACTGGCTGAAAAAAGCATCAAAGCAAGAGAACGGCACATGCCGACCAGCCTGACACAGGAGAAGTCATTCTTATTTAATCCAAGTGCTAACACAAAGCCATGATATGCGGTTTCTGGAGCAGAGAATTGACAAGCTTGCCGAATGGCCTGGCCAAGAGCCCAAAAGTCTGATAGAAAACTCCGCACGTGCGTAGACTGTTTAGTGGTTTACAGACTGTTTATTTCTGATATGACTTTTGTTCTTGAATAAGTCTTACTTAAGCTTCTGAAATCCAAGGCTCACTGGCAAATGCTCCTGTTGTCCCTGAGAAAATGAAATGGCAGGTGCCACACATCCCCACAGCGACCACGCCGAATTCCCTCTCTGGATGGAGGCTTCACTCCCACAAGGTGATGGGAGGTTTGACCTTTGAAGGCTCCTAAGGAGGCCAACTAAAGGGAAAGGAATGGGAAGGCAGCTGGGCTAAGGCAGCCTCTGCCAGCACTCTGTGGGACAGAGTTTGTCCATCAGTACTCTGCCATAAAAGGTTGAGAGTCTTGGCTTCCCTTTGCTCTCACTGGGAAAAAGCTTTTCAAAGCCACCTACAGTTGTGCAGGCAGAAGCTGAGCAGACTCCACAAAAAGCACCAATTTGACTTTCTAAACTGCAATAAAATGCTAGATTTGAAAAATGCAAATCCAGCGTTATCTTTCCCCTCGATGCTATACTATCAGTAGAAACAGTTGGCTAAAAAGACAACTCACCACTCCCTTGAGCAAACTGGCTAGGTGGATTTAAGAACCATACATATATGTGAGATTTTTAACTACTTAAGAAGATAACAAGGTAAGCAGAAGAGATGGAAGGGAAAGCCTAAACCAAATAATTTCTCAGCCATCAGCCTGGGGTCTAACATCACTAACTTTTCCTGCAGAAACTTAAGTCATTGCTTTTCAGTATCAGATCAAAAAAATCAAACCTCTGGAAATTGTTGCCAAAAGATATTTTTAGTGTCAGAGGCACAAGCCTGGCATCTGCTTGGGCAATTCCTTGTAAAGTGACTGGTCCTAGTAAAATAAGTGGGTTTATACTCATTAAAAAGCGCTGCCTACCCAGGCCCCTCCTGCTAGACTGCTAAAAGACATTGTTAATACTAGAGTATTTATCTCAGAAGGTATGTTTAGTTTGCTTGGTTTCCTAAACAAAACGTTCTAAATCCACTTTTGGTACTGTAAATTCAAACAAATTTGCTCATTAGTAACTTCTATGAAATTATACAGAAACAGTCTTATTACATCAACAGGATGACATAGAACACACTGACTTTGTGAAAACATCTGCAGGATTGGGTTGCAAAACAAAGCACTGATAGCGTTCAACTGATTGGCTAAAATCCAACTGCAAGAAAATTTTAAGGTCTTTTAGAAATATTTGAGATTGTTTAGGATAATAATTTAGCGGAAATGTCATAATTTTGTGTAAATAAATTTCAAAAGATGGACAGCTGGCATAATAAAGAGTCACCTAACAGTACAGTGATGGGCGGTATGTAATACAATAATGACAACAGAAAGGCTCTAATTATGCAAAAGCATGAGTACTGTACAGTGTACTGTAGAGTTTGGGGAAACCTGGAGGCCCCAATAGCAAATCTTTAGTTACACAGATGGATAGAAAGCTGAATCAAACATTTAATAAAATTACAAGTTCCCTAGGTTTGAATTTAGAATGCCTGCAGAAGAACTCCCCAGATTTTTGCTATGTGGTTTACTTGGTATATAGCTTTCATTTTAGGGGCTAGAGTGGTTTGATTATTTTCTTCTCTTACTTGCACAATGTAAGAAAAAGAGACAACCAAATGTAAATGGAGTTAGGGAGATCAAACAAAAGGCCTGTCCCCCAGCTGAGAGTGGTCCCAAAGAGGTACTTTAGCTTGGCTCAGGAGTGCTCTCATGCATTATTTTCAGGAGATGGCTGTGGGTATGGTGTTCTTTATCTTTAGCAACAACATGAGCAAATGGAAGAAAAAAAAGAAGTTTCTCACACTTTGCTGTATGAATTTCTCCAAAGAGCATTTACCACACTGACTAAAAATACAATGTAAAATGCAATGATATGCATTAGCACCACAACCACACTAGCTGTGAGAGCTGTGGATCATCATCGGCTTCTGCTATGTTCTCTGAGCATCTTTCCTTCCTGCTACCCTCTCTAACCAGCAGCTACAGGACCTGGCCCTGACTATAGCAATTCAGTCCTGGCAGACTGATGCTCAGCGATATGCCTTGATTCTTGACAGGACCTGAATGTTTTGAGAAAGAACTCAGTGAATGTAGCTTTTGAATCTCCCAGGATTTATGGCAGTAAGGTCAGTTTGCTACTAGATTACAATGCAACATTTCTAAGAGACATGCTGACACTTCCTGAAATGTCAATGTTCCTTCTGACCTATAAACACAGAGTTAAGTTTATGAAGTTGCAATTATCAGCAGGTTTTTCTGTCTTAATGTAAGTGAATTCCCACATGCCTATGAATAAACAATCAGCACGGATTTATTTACACACCAACATTAGCTTTGCCCAGGTAAGAGGGACCTATCCTGCTTCTACTCCCTGTGATGTGTATCTGTTACTAAACCTCTCAAAGACACTGCACAGCACATCTGGTGGTGCAGGCATTCTGAGGAGCCCCCTGGGATGGCCAGGGATTATGGCCATTCCTCTGGGGCAAAGCAAACATTGTGAAGTCCAGGTAATAACAGAACAGTCACCCAAAAGTGCATCTTCCCCAGTGAAGACGTTTAGGCTTTACCGCCCACAATTTAAGCCTGTCAACAGCACCAGCTGTACAGAGGGATGGGATGTACAAATCAAAAAGTGCTAGTGAGCTGCTTGGTCTACCAGCTGAAATTCTCATTAGCAATACTTCCATTTAAGACTTCTCTAAGATGATTCAAAACTACTTCACTGGCTTTTTATTTCTTGTTTCATGTTCCACTTAACAAATTGCACCCGTCTAGCAATCCCTCCAAGTAGCCCTGATGCCAGTAATGTTACACTGGCAGCTGAACTTTTAGGTTCTTAACCTACTTAAAAATAATTCATTATTAACATTTGGGAAAAAATATCACAGAGACATTTCCTGTAGGTTATTTGCAAGTACTGCCACCAAATATGAGCATCACTGAGACATTTTAATTTTACTAGGTAATCGGCCAGTTGTTGGGACTCACATCTCAATGGATATTTAATTAATTTCTAGAAACAGACATTAATGTTAATGATGCCTCTCACAGAGAGATCACAATTTCTGTAAAGCATATTACCTGTTCCAAAATGGTGTTGATTCTGTCTACTTCACAGTCAATTAAATATCTTTTTTCTTGCCGCCTGTCCATCTCCTCTATGATTCTTCTGAACTCTTGAACATCCTTTATGCTTCCTACAGATCTGGCTGTCACTTGCCAGTTGTTCTGTACTGCTGCTTCCATAATTGCCTGAAGAATAGAGAATCCTGTAGGGGGAAGAGACAATGCAAACATTTAAAAATGAAACAAAAACAAAAACTATTTTGGACATTCGACAAACGGTGCACAGAAACTTGTGTCATCTAAAAGGACACAGACTAGCCAACAGCCTGTAAGTGCTTCGTTACTTGAGAAAGCAACAGTGAAAGGACCAGTTTCTTCTTTCAGCTACGCCACTGCCAAAGTCACTGACTTCAGCAGAATTGCTTGGCACTATATTACTGTGAGACGTATCAGAATCTGTCCAATATATCATATTATGATCCTCTTAGGGATGTTTATGGTCGTGCTGGGGTCTGTGCCAGCTGAGAATAGGAGCCTGCAGCCATTACTTGGGCAAAAGTCCATCAGCTTGGAGAGCCGGACAGAAGGGGTAATTTGCCGGTGCAGACTGCTGCAATGGGTCATTAAGTGGCAAAGATCCAGGCACTGCACAAGAATGAAAATTAAGTCATCGTACGTGTTATTGGAGCCATGAACCACAGGAGAATACTTTAGTGATATTCACTTTGATTTCAAAAAATGTTTTTAAATATGGAGTCTAGCAGCATTAACCACACTTTCAATGCTTTCATTAAGGTAATACCAATTCATTTAGCAGCCTCAATAGAGAAGAGCAGCAGTATAGAATGACCAAAGACTGCACAGTGAGAAATTATGCAAGCAAACAGCATTACATTCCCTGTGAACAGCCGTGCCTATACAGCAGACAGAACTCTGGTTGAGTCCCTAAGTGAAAGGTGGTGGAACAGGGAGCAGTAATCTCCTTCAACTCACGCTACGTAGGAGCCACCGGACACTGATTTGCATCCCTTTATTATATGTAGGCAGCTGGGAATTTGGTGATCTACCTGTTTCGATTCAGGAAATTAAAATTTTTGCATAGTTCTGTCTGTTTTGAATCTGGATGGATGCCAATTAAAGGCAGAGGTCATCTACTCCAAGCACACACAGTGGTTTTCAGCCGAGTTTCTCTGTACAAGGCATCCATGAGAACTGCTTCTGTCCAGATAATTTATTTGCAAAACCTTCAGTCCACTCATTCAGTCATGCAGTGGATTTCTTATCCACAGCCAGATTTGAGAAGCTTCACACATCCAAACACAAACATACAAGACCAACAATCAATCAGTCATACTCTGCGATAAGCAGTACCCTATGCTTCTGAAATCGAAAGGAGTTTCAGCTACAGCAAAACATATTCACTGTTACGAATTATACCAATAGCTACTCTGAACTCAGCTATCGTAGTAAGGGCATATTGATAACAAAGAACTTATGCTGTATTCTGATCTTCCGTAGCCTGCTGTAGATCTATAGTGGCTGGCTGAAGCCAGAGGAGCTGCATCATTACCTCGTTACAGACACAAACAAGGAAAGAGTGGTTTTTCTAGATTGCAGTTAGATTATTATAATTTGCCATGTGACTTTATGTCTCACTCAAATGCCCTCACTTTCCCTGTGCAGCCTCCTTAATACTTTTCTTTGTATGAATGCACTTTACTATCCCATGAAAGGTGGTGACAATTAGTACATATGCTGGCTGAGAATTCTTTCTGGCATCTTCTTTCCCCTGAGACTACTGAAAGGGAGGCATTTACATATGTATAGTACAATGAACTCGGTCTTCCTTAACGTCGTATTTTACAAAAATACTCTGATGTCTGTGACAGCATTGTGATTCCATTACATGCAGGAGGAAGATCTAAGCCTAAGATATTTGGTTGGCTGCAAACAAGGAATTTTGATGGGGGAACATAGATACCACTAATGGAGATTACAAACGCTTTGTGTTCAAAGATGTGCTTTTAAAAATGACGATTCCACTAAGCAATGAATATTTACAACTTTGTTCCATCATTCATATAATGTCCAAGTTTGAACCCTGAACTTGCTGTAAACAACAGAAAACTGTCCCCCCATCCATTTTATTTCCACTACAAACTGAACAAAATGCTTCAACACATTATAAAAAAAATGACACTTTGAAAAAAAAGCTCTATTTTTTGCTAATAACACATATAAATTTTTTCAAGGCAAGAAGTGAAAATGAACCTGCTGCAGAGCAGACCCATTGGTTAACTGCACCCAGTTTCAGTTAATGCTGTTTGAGTCAGAGCTCGCCTTGTCAAACCTTGAGTATCTCAGAAGAAAGCTGGGCAATTTCCATAGTTTGGTGCAGCTGCATGTTGGCATGAGTGTGAGCGTGTGTGCTTTTGCACGTGTGTGTGTGTTAGTCAGTGGTTACTATTTCAAGAAAGAGAAAAGCAAGGTTACTTTATCCTATGCATGAAAATACAATTACTGCAATCTTAGCGTGAAAACGTTCCAAAGCTTCATCATTCTTTTCTACCTCCTTTTTCTCCTTGTCACACTTAAGTCTTTATAGCCACAGTCCCCTCCACCCTTGTCAGCTCCTGAAAGAGACTGTGGTCACTGTCTGCGGTGTGTCAGCTCCCCTCTCTTGGGCCCTCTCCCATCCTCACTTTGAGAAGTACATTTGCCCTTCCCGTGATGGTTCATTAGGCCAGTCCTCTGATGACCTTTACACAGCCCACTCCCTTTGCTTTACAAAAACACGGCTCAAACCTCCTGCTTTCAGGAAGGCAGCACACTCCAGCTTTGCAAACACGCATTTGCTGTTCCCAGTCTCCCATTTCTCTCCATGCCTATTGCCTTCACAGCCATTTACTTCATTTTACATTGCTATTCGTTACATGATAGTTCTGTAAACAACATGTTCCGGGCTCCAGCTGTACTTTACCATTAAGAGAGCTCTTACATAAGCAGCGTGATTGTTTAAATAAAAGGATCATTTTATCTTCAAATGTGAACTTTTCTTTCTCCTTAGCAGAACAACACAAGCTGTGACAGTTCAGGTACTGCCTGGGTAATGAATGCAGAAATTATTTTCCTGATTTTGTGCATGTCAGTGACCAGACTTGTACACAGAGATTTGCCATTCCCTAACTGCCAGTAAACACACCACACGAAGGCTTCACAAGAGATGTTGCCCCTGAGCACCCCAGAGGTGCTGAACTCTCATGGGTGCCCCTCATCTCACTCACCCTAAAGAAAACCAGCCAGTCATGGCAACTGCCTCTATTTTGTAGTTTTTTATGGTCTGCATCAGATCTGTCCCAAAAGACTAAACAACTGATAATTCGCCCCAGGTCTGTGAAGAAGCCACAAAAGAAAGGCTTTCATTAATACCATTGCAGGTTTATACTACTTCAATTGATAAAGCCAAAAAAAATTAGATGAGACAAGAAAAACTGACGTCTTCCTAGAAGATGACAGCAATGTGATCACCTCAGAACAGGTTCAGAATACTATCATTAAAATTCAGAGGTTGTTCATTCTAGTCATCAACACAAACACAGACAACAGGAAAAATTCATTCAGACCCCAATCTGATCTTTCAATCTCTTTTTCCTTACTCATGTCTTTGATGTGAAAAAGCAGCAGGATGGAAGAATGTTTTCCCTGGAAGCACTGCTTCTGAGGCAGGCTCATCTGATGGCACTGCATCCCTCCACTGCTCTACGTTATTAACATGTTGTCATTACTGATTTACAGAGGTGTCTGGCCACCCGATGGCGATGCCCACGCTTGCCAGGTGATGGAACAGACCTCCATTACATTGTGGTCCCTTTTTGCTGTGTACTGGGGAGGGGCTGTTCCTGTGATCTTTGAAAGCAATCACCCAAGTCAATCTGATTTACACCTACTAAAAGCTTAGACAATCCTTGCTTTAATATTAAAATGTGTGTATGTCTGACTTATTCTTAGAATATTGATGATTTAAAAGAGTTAACCCTCATTTAAACAGTCTGGAAAATGATTGGGCTGGAGGCAACTATAGTAGTAAAACTCAAAATAAGTGTCCAGCCTACTACTTAGTGAGCTGAAGGAAATGTTTTGAATTTTGCTGACAGAAGGTTGCAAAGAAGGAAAATACTCAATATAAACTTCCCTCAAAGCAGGGAAAACATTATTTGTTGCAATGCTCTCTCTCCGTATTTTAAAACCCAGGAGAGAATTACATTCCAGGCAGTCCTCCCTGCAGCTGGACTCATACACAAATTCATGTGGTGTCTTCACACTTCTGCCAGGGAAGCAAAGCCTGTATCTTATTCTTTCAGATCATCCCTTTGATACAAACATCTCTCAGCTGACCCTACTAACACATGTAAAGAGGACATTTCACTCTTTTACATATATGAAAGCTCATAACTTTTTCGACATCCACATACAAGCAAAATTCATTGGAGCAGTTTGCTCAGCCAGATGAAATTCTATGTACTATATCACTGAACTTGTTTAAATAACAGCAATCGTTAATGTGCCATCAGCAAATGACCACACCGGAACATCTGTAGCACCACAGGAGCCCTCACAATTGGCACCAAAGTACTTACTGAAAAAGGATTACCCACTTAGGTAAATCACTCTTTTTCTGGATGTTCCTGGTAAGAATTGGACCTTAGCCTCCTATTAGAAATGAAATAGCATTTGCTTGCAGTCCCTCTTCCTTTTGTCTTGCTGAGCAACACAGATCTTTGAGGGGTGTATTTTCCTGGCAGGGAGCGTGTTTGCATCAGCTGAATGAACATCAGCTCTGATCTGAATACTCGTGTTTTGAACTACGTATCTGGGTCACGATATGAAGAACTAAGATTCTGGCCCTTGAGTGAACTTCAGCAATTTACATGTGGAGTTGTGTTTGACAAAGATATAAGGAACTCACCAGAAAAGCAGCCATCGCGGCAAGTGCTTCCCCAAGACAATTCTATAACACCAGCTTACGTTCCAAATGCACCAGAGGTCTCTAAGCTGAGATATACTTAGATATTCTGTGTGTTTGGCTCTGAGCTTAGCACTAATTTAAAAGCAAACAGATCAATGCGTTAGGTGTGAGTGACAAACAACTAGCCAACCCAAAACACTCCCCATCATTCAAAACCCAAACATGTCAGAAAGACAGGTATGCTTTGTATATGTTATACATATACTATACAACTTTATAGCAAAGGAAGAAGCAAGGAATAAGCTACTAAATCAGTCACCAGTAAGAGATGCAGCAAAGGACTAGTAGATTGGGGTGCTCTTTCAGTTCAAATTATTAAATAAACATGGAGTAACTGCATCCCATCTCGTTTTGGCCTGATCACTTCTATCTGGTAACCAGCACATAAAGTGTTACACTTCACTATTCTGGCAGCAGACAACCTTCTGAACCAAGCAGCAAACACAGCAACGTTACTTTTTTTCTTCTGCTTTTTCAATTCAGTAAATCTCTAGCTTCCCCTGTACATATATTACATTATTGCAACCTGTCATCCAAAACCAGAGAAACGTACACAAATAGATATGTCAGCTTGGTTGAGTGAATGTGAACTTGGCCTGGCTCTAAAGGAGAATTTACAGAAACCATCTGGTCCACATTTGCTCGGGATGGGATACAGCAAAACATGCAGGAAGAGAGATCTGCTGGCTGCAAGTAAATGTCTTATTTTTCTTTATTTTGATTTTTTTTTTTAAAATGGCTCTTTCTGAATGCATTTCACCTTGATCTTTTCTTTTGAAAATATTTCAGCCATAACCCTCTCCATGTCAGATGCCATAAGTGAGATGCTTTGGCCTTACCCTGTCTTTAACTTCAGGCACATTCTCTTAGGTTCTCTTCCTAGTCAAGAGAAAGAAATGCTGTATAATTTCTCTGCTTGCAACATGCGTGGAAATCAGTGGAAGAAAACATATAAAAGAATGAAGTTGCATAACACATCGTCATATAGGTACACCCACAACCTTTACCTGCAACTGAAAAAATAAAAGAGAACAAAAATCCAAACATGTTGACTAGTACTCAACTGATGAGGCTAATTACTGCACCTCAGAAATACATATATAATTGTGTTTATGTATTTAACTCAGCAAAACGATTCTAATTAGGAACCACAGAATTTGCAGCTATCAGGCTGGAAAAGAAAATGTAACTTGTCTGCAAAACAACTGTAGCACATTCCACGTGAAGCCAGTTCTCAAATGGAAAACTTACAAAACCCCAAACGGAAGCATGTGCAGACGCTGCAAGACATTGAGAACTTAACTTATCTTTTGGTGACAATACTGGCTTCCAAGAGATCTATTTGGCCTATTGGATGACCTGGAGAAACACAGAAAATGAAAAGCCACCGGAGCAATAATGCAGCAGTGTGCTGTTGCTCAGCGATGCGCCAAGCTCATGAACTACCGTTCTTGGGGCTTGACTGTGGCTGATGGAGCAGTGAACACGGTCTTTATTTCAGAAACAGAAGGTTTACTTCTGTATATAACACTAATGCTGGTCTTCCCACTGGCACTGATATGGCTCTATGTATTTCCTTCCTCTCTTCAACAAGTCTGTAAAACTTCTGACTTATCTCTGTCTTAATGACACGTTTTAGCCCAGCTTCGTTGTTTCAGAAGTACCTCATACCTGGGCCTGACCCTCCCACAGTGTGGTCCACACTTAACGCAAAGCAGGGCACTTCACAAGAGATGTTTCTGAGTCATTCAGCTTTGAGAAAATTCTACAAAACCACAAATAATGTTAACAACACGGTGAAACATGCTCAAAGAAAATGAACAGATTTTATTGTCAGCATTCCCGTATGAGATAACCTAAGACATAAATTTGACATAGGATAAAAATATGCTCTAGCCTGTCAGAGAATTAGCAATAGAGCCAATTTTCAAATTCAGGTTGTCCTGATTCGTATCTAGATTTATTTTTATTTCAAGCTGTAACATAGTTGAACATATACTTTTAAAGATTCCTATACTGCCTACAAACATGATAGTCACTGAAATGATATAATAAAAACTTTAGCATGATATCTCAGAATATATTTTCTTCTTATTTGCTATAGTAAATCGAAAGCTACCTCACTCTCAGTGAACTGGGATACTGAAGGAAAACATTATTTATTATTCCAGGTAAAGTTGCGCAATTATGATATAATTACAATAAAGTAAAAAAAGCAAAGTATTTTTTGGAATTATCATCTAAGAAAGGAAATAAAAATTAATTTTTTTTTCAAGCTTAAATAGCTATTTTAGCCAGAAGAGAACATTAGTGCATATATACTGTTGTGGGTACTAAATGTTCTGGAAAAAGGAAAATTATACATTTATCAACAGCAGAGGGTTTTGAAAATAGCTAAAATTTGGTCTCACGTATCACTGCATTCATCTGTAGAGGTAAAAACGTAATTTCCATGTATGCTGCAAACTTAGAATTATTGATAACACAAGTTATATGTGAGATACATATATAGAGAGAGAGGTTTTAGAATGAGTGTGCAAGAGCATTGCTGACTGCCTTCTCTCAAAAACATGCCTGGAACTGCTGAGTCCAAAGAAGATAAATATTATTCCTCTGAAGAAACAATCACAGGAGATTATGATAATCAGACTATGAATTGAAATACATATTCATCACAAAAAATCCCCTGGATTCACCTCAGATAAATGTCTTGGAAAAGAATTGTGCTGGTTGAATTGTCCTCAAACATCGTAAAATTATTCTTTCTACCTGACCTTCAGTCAATCATGTTAGAAAAATATTTATTCCTCTCCCTAACCTTTACCTACACTTTGTTTCTCAGACTACCTGAGTAAACAAATCTTTTGCCTCTGAGAATTTTCATTAACAGATGTTATCAGCCTTTCAAAGTCTCTCTTCATCAACATCTCACCCTTTGGTATCCAGCATTTTAATTGCCCTTGCAGGTGGAATGTGTCTCATGTCTCAACTCGTGAGTTAATTTCCTTTTATTTATTCTGAACACCAAAAAAAAAAAAAAGCAATCAAAGGGTGAGTACCAATTTAAAAAATATTCTGAAATTTAAATGAGTTTTGATGATAATATATATATATTAATGATAATTTATGGATTCATACTCACAGTTTGCACGTGTGCTCCTTTTTAGTTACAGTTGGCTATTTCTGCCTCTTTTTGTCAATGGCTGTTAGCAAAGAGCACATTTACCTATTTTTTTTCCATACAAGTGCTTGCATTCATAACAATGGTGTATTCATTAATTGCAAGCCCTCATTAATTCAGAGCAGCTCTGTATACCTCCCACACCACTAGGCAATATAGATTTGGTCTGAACTGGGCTTGAACATATAAGTGTAGTTCTACTGCATTGACCAGAGTATAGAATATATCCTCTAACTTGCTTCATACTGATTCCTCCTGCAGTGAGGCCCCAGAATGACCATTTACAACAACAGCAGAGAATTAGTGAGACACCAATAGACAACACCTGACCCAGCACAAAGCACGGGGGTAACAGGTTGCCTTTCAAAACATTTCACCCAGCTGGGGTGGCAGAAAGAGGATGTGCCGGGTCAGGGCTCTCTCTCATTGCCTTAACACCATTACTTCTTGCAGCCTTATGTTCTGTGTATCAAAAAGACCTGGTTTATTCTGCAGGGTGGTGACACACAACAGGCTCATATAACCTACTGAGTAGAGACTCACCACTGCTAGTAAGGAAATTCCTAGGCCTTTACCTGCTGCTGAAGAAAGAGATTAAAGAGAAACAATGCCTTGCTTTTATTATTCAACCTTTTAATCCTATTTAAATTTTAGAGGTCTCTTATAGAAAAAATCATTAAGAATTTTAGCATTAGTCATCCCTTCTCTGCTAACACACAAGGTTTTTTGGCTGCTGCTTTATATTTTGCAACTTCTAAATACAGGAGCTGTAGCCAGTAACCTCAGATGGGCACCTCCGTCCAGATTTAATCATCTGTGGCCAATTACTGAATATGCTACTCCTGATTTGGTTCAGGAAGGCAGCTCAGATGAAATGTTAGGCTGGATTATATAGAGATGTACAAACATTTCAGCATAAATATTTGCTAAATAGAGACAGGAATGTGCTACAGAAGTTTAACTCTCCCTTCATTCCTCCAGCTGTCAGGGTGTTCAGCTGGGGAAGAAAGGAGAGGGAGACCATTCTCAGAGTTGGCTCAACACATCAGCAAGGGCTAGGCTTCAGATTCAGACTTTTCTACAGCACGCAAGATAGTTTGTGACCAAAGCACTCCCCCTTCCAAGACATTTTTCCCATGGATTGCATTCCAATTCCCCATGGTGCCATTCCATTCATTTTTATGCTCCACAAATGGACTTTGCATAAGAAGGCATAATGCAATTTTGGTCTATCACAAAAAAAAAAAAAAGTAACAAGCAAAAGTTAGGCACAAGCAGAGTTTATCTAGTTTACTGCTCTGATAACTGATGGTTTAGAAATACCAGTATGATGGGCTTTACAGGGAATAACTCACAAAATAACCTATATGACTTCAAAGGCAATTTCAGCAGAGGCTCAATCTTACCACACTTGACCATCTTGGACAAAAAGTTGTCTTGCATATAAAGGACTTGATAACAGGCAAGTGTATACCCACAAAACACGCCCCAGAATGAGCATAATGGAAGCATACACTGCTGGTCACTATGAACATGAAACAGTATCAATGAAAGGTTCGGCTTCCTTCAAGAGCTAATGACCTCTAGATCTTCATTAACCGCTGCTGGACAATATATGGGTATATTCAGGAAAATCACTGAACAACTAAAACTATGTTTCTTGGTTTTATATTATCAATAAAAATAAAAAAAAATTCTTGTCCTTGCATGTCCACTTGGTAAAACATCAAGATTCTGTTAAGTGATCCAGAAACGATAAGGACCAGAGAATTTGAAACAACCTAAATCTTTTGCCTATGATCCTCTCAGAAAACAGGCTTACCTCATAGTGCAACATAGACAGAATTTTCACAGGTATCTGTGTTTCAGTTTCAAAACCCACTTGGGTGGGATGGCAGGAGTATGTTTTCAGAGGCAATGAAGATGTATATGCTGAATAATCTCAGCAGGTGGGGTACCTGCACACCACTGACTTAAATTGCAGCCCGGCACGTATCTCATTGAGGTGCTTTTCACAGTGTGACTACGTGTATGTTAAAATCCTGAATAACACTGCAAGACCTGTCCTGCATGACTTTGGAAATCACTTATGAAAACAGGATATGTGCTTCTCAGAAGATGTACTCTGTGGCCTGCTTAAAAAGTGGCACAGAATTCTCTATGGGATACACTGTTAATTAGTTATTTCACTGGAACATGTTCAACAAGTGCACAGATAAGGACTGCCTGACTAAATGGGATGTACACGTATCTGAGACTATCCATTATTAGCTCGAAAAAGAACAGAGAGTTACAAAATTCCCCTCCAAGGTTGCAAAGTGGTATAGTATCTATTAGACAAGGAAGGGATTACATTTAAATTACAAACTCCCCGTTTTCATAGTTTCAAACTAAATTGCACTTAATATTTTCTCAAAGTTGTTTTGTAAAATCAGGAAGCTGTGAAAGACATATTGTCTGGATCAGTTACTCTCTACACTCAAATATTTTAGGCTTTGCACCCACTTATACTGCCAAGTGTTTACTATTATTTAAAATGTTTATATGCTATTTGAATAATCAATCCAATATTCAGTGAAACAAAAGAACTCTTCATTTCCATTTGTTTTGCTATTATACTGATGCATGGCTACTCTTCCACGACTCCAAATCCTCACAAATCTGATTGCATGGTTAGCAAACTACGATAAAATATGCAAAATGTTTAGTATTATCTAATCTGAAGGAGAAAATGTACATTGAATAGTACACACAGCTAGAAGCACAAGCACTGATAGTTCTGATCCCTCCCTTTATCACGAATGTGGTAAACTGAACAATTTCACAGAACAAGGGAGGTCCCTGGTACATAGACTGGAAAGGTTTAGGTGTTCTGTGCAAATCAATACATTAAAACAAGATGTTCTAAAAGAGCTGGAGTCAACAGCTTAATGTCCAAGTGGAGACCAGCAACAAGTGGCATTCCACAGGGGTCGGTATTGGGACTAACGTTGTTTAACATCTTTGTCGCAGACATGGACAGTGGGATTGAGGCACCCTCAGCAATGACACTAAGCTGCGTGGTGCAGTCAACACGCTGGACGGAAGGGATGCCATCCAAACAGACCTTGACAGACCTGAAGGGTGGACCTGGGCAAACCTCATGAATGCCAAATGCAAGGTCCTGCACCTGGCTCAGGACAATCCCAAGCACAATTACAGGCTGGGCAGAGAATGGATTGAGAGCAGCAGGTCGAAGGAGGTGATTCTCCCTCTCTACTCTGCTCTTGTGAGACTGCACCTGAAGAACCGCATTCAGTTCTAGAGTCCTCAGCACAGGAAAGACATGGATCTATTAAAGCCAGTCCAGAGGAGGTCATGAAGATGATCTGAGGTCTGGAGCATCTCTCATAGGAGGACAGGCTGGGAGAGTTGGAGTTGTCCAGCCTAGAGATGAGAAGGCTCCAAGGAGACCCTATAGCAGCCTTCCGATACTTAAAAGGGGCTTTACAGGAAAGCAGGGGAGGGGCTCTTTATCAGAGCGTGCAGGGATGAGATGTTGGGGAACTGTTTCAAGAAAGAGGGGAGGTTTAGATCAGATACTAGGAAGAAATTCTTCACTGTGAGAGTGGTGAGGCACTGGCAAGGTTGCCCAGAGAAGTCGTGGCTGCCTTGGAGGTGTTCAAGGCCAGGCTGGATGGGGCTTTGAGCAGCCTGGTCAGGTGGAAGGTGTCCTTGCCCATGGCAGGGGAATTGGAACTGGATGATCTTTAAGGCCCCTTCCAATCCAAACCATTTGATGATTCTATGATTTTCATTCCACTATTGCCTTCCTTTATCAGGGTGGTACTTGTTTAGTCAAGTAAACTAAATAAGAATTCTTTGTTTTAACACTTTCTGCCACCGTAATTATCTCTATGCAGGTATGAAAAGCAAGAGAAAAACAGGTCAGTCACGCCTCTGAGCAACTGGAGTTGAGTTCAATAAAAAATTTCCATCTAACCTTACTAATTATTAATGTACAGATGTTCTAGGCTCAAAATATAATGCCTATGCTTACTCGAGGGAGCCGGTCCCCTTTGATTGTACTCAAGATGAACCACCCCTCCCCCTGCAGTGAAATATCAATCCAACATCATTCTTTTTACAGCAAAAAGTTGTTATTGTTGTTTCTGAAAAAAATCCCAAACATTTAGAACCCATATTCTTTAAACACTATTATTACCACAGGGCTATATACCATAGTGTAGCAAGAGGTCAAGAATCACATTCTGACTGTACTGCTACACTTAACAGCTTTTACTGAGGTCTTAGCTTTCAATGTCTTATTTTCTGGCTTACTGTTTGGAGCATGCCCCATCACTTCATTGATTCCTTTTCTTTTTACACAGCAAAAGTTTTCTCCCTGTTTTAAAAGGCCTCCAGTATGTATCTGACTTAAGCACACCCTCAAACATCCTCCATACTCAGGACTCTGGAGAGGAGTAGATTTATGCCATTACCTATCCTGACCAGCATAGGAGAAACAACTCAGCTTTCCAGTTCCTCAGCCTTCCACATAATGCCACCACCCAATCTTCCACTTACAGTAATATTTTACTTTCCTTCTCACATCCTGGAACTATAACATCTTGGGGGTGAAGCACGAGGAGAGCTATGTTAACTGTGTTAACTGTGTTAACATAGCAGCTATAGCAGCTATATATATCTCTAACATAGAGTTAGAGCAGCTCTTCTCCCTTCCCTACAAAGAGTTTTTAAACCCTGGCCATCAACATAAGCCTAAATCTGCTTCAGCTAAAACTATGTGCAATTGTTATGGGAACTCAGAGATCACTTGTGACTATTCCAGCCATATTCCCAAACAGATTAGTACGTGTTATCCCCAGAAAACTTCACAGAAAGTCTGAGTATAGACCTAAGCATATAAACCTGAATGACCTGAAGGGTCCCAAGCCATTCAGAACTTAAAAGCCAATAATTTGCAACATTTTTCATCTAATTCTTTGCCTCAGAGATCAGGCCATAGTTGCATAGCCTGTCAACAGCTGTAAGAAGTCTTTATTGCAGTCTAGACCAGCACATATTTCTTTTGAAGCAAAGTAATTCACCTAATCCAAATCACTGAATGCTTTTCCAACATCTCAGAGGAGTTTTGTCATTCACCGTGGCAGGAACAGCATCAGGTGCTATAATCAGACTGCTTACACGGTTAAACAGACATCGGCAAGGGGATTTGATGATTTTGCACTGTAAACTCCACCATTTTTCTACGTGCTGGTGGCTTATTATTTCTGGTTGAACACAACAACATGGCTTGTCTCTTTAAGTTAATTTTTAACATGTACTGGCTAACTGCAGTGAAGTATTAAAGATAATTCTGTGATTAGGCAAAACAACATCTCATTTTTTTATGCATAAAAAATTACTCTTCAGCTCTGTTTGTCAGCTTTGCCTGTTATCTTTCTCAGCTTCATTCTGATGGATGAACTCACCACCAGGACTCTAATTCTTACCAGCAGCACTTACCAAAGTGGAAACTCATGACTGTTGACAAGAAATGAGCATGTAGCTCTTGCAACACATGACAAGTAACTTAGATCTTTTAAAAGATCTATTTTATAATATTTATTTATTTATTTATTTAAATATTTATTTAATAAATATTTATTTATTTTATAATGGCCAAAGAAGAGAAAAAGGGTAAATTAGAAACCAAATTGTTATCTTTTAGGAACTCAGAGATCAATTCATGGTCAACAGACATGAGATTCAAGCAGCACGGTAAAGTCTAATGTAGTAGACATACCTCCAATTGACTTCTCTTGGAATTTTTCTCCAGAATATCATTACTAGCACAAAGGAAGGTGGGAAATGAAACCTCTCATGTGGCAACATTCAGACTGCATTAAAGTAGTTGTCCCACACTCAGGTGGAATGTGGTGGAAGTCAGCTTTTCCCTACTTTGCTGGATACACAGACTGCATTCCCCTACACTGCATAGTAAATAAAACTGCAATGTCTGTATCTGACATGCTCGCACTGACTTGGGTGATGTATTGCTAAGAGGCTATTTAAAATATTCTTTCTCCCAAAAGTTGCATGGATAATACACTTCATTCTTTGGAAAGAATCCCAAGGGACAAAAAAACCAGGGAGAGATCTTAAAGGACAGAATGCTGCTATGGTGCTCTTACTTTTTTTTTCTTGGCCAGAAGCTGTGTAATTCTTTTCTGGCTGGTTTGTTCTGTCACAAACAGAATGACCTTTATTGAATGGCCAGCAAATGTGATGGTTTTAACAGAGCTATATTGCAGTGAAACTGATGCACCATGACTGTACCATTGCCCACAGAAGGTAGAGGCTCCACTGGGCATTGTCAAAGCAACTCAGAGCAGCTGAATGCAATAATCCAATTAGTGAAAGAGTTCATGCATAAAAAGTTCACACATAAAGTCACTTCCAGGCACCATTGGAAAACAAGACCCCAATGGATAAAGGCTTGCCTTTTAAACTATGTTTCTACTAACTGTAGATGAAAAAAATCAGGATGACCTTGCAATTTGACTTAATCTAGAGAGACCACAGGTCTGGAAGGGCCAATTCTCCTTCTCATGCTGTGGCAGAGTTGTTTTCTAAAACACAATAGTAGGCACTGGTCTTTTATGCTCAGGGCTACAGTTGAGGAAAGAGACACCAACTACTCTGTACTCCACAAGGAATTCAGAAAAACTTGCTCTCCTAGCAGAGTATTAATTACTGAGCCTAATGGATTTTGGAGCTTTTCTCCCATTGCTTAGGATTTTTGCTTTGAAAACTGAATAGGACAAATGAAAAGCTCTCACCAAATTCAACAAGGGTTTTATCACAGTATTTGCAGGACTAGTGTAAGAATAAATGATACACGCCACTGGGGCTAAGAGATAAGATAACCTCAACACTAGATTTTGTCCAGGTTCATCTACTCCATCTGCAAAAATACTCTAATCACTAGAAGATGCAGCTAAGTACTCTGGCTTCATTTGGCTCCAGTGGTGCCACAGCACTATTCATCTTCTTTATGAGATCAGACAAAAATAACAGATTGGTCTATCTGGAAAGTACTGTGCAAGAAATATGACAGCAAGCAAACCTGACTGCTGCTTGTGTGATGGTTCTTGTGTCTGGTAGAACCTGCTCTCAATAGCCTTAGCTTGTAAATAGCTCCTTACCACGGGCATGGTTTAGACTTCTGTTTCTGAGAATCATTCCCAATCCAGATCCAAACTAACAGCTGAGGCAAAGGGAAAGCATCTCTCTTTTACATCAATAAAATAATACGTTATTACTCACTTCACTAAGCTGTTGCTTAAGTGAAGCTTAAGTGAATGTTTAAGAAGCCTACGGAGATAACGTGATCAACACTATGCAACAGTATGCAAAATTCACAGGGGAAAAAACTACACTGCGCAGAAAATAAAAAAAAAATAAATTAAAAAAACAAACCAAAAAAGAGGTGAAAAAGTTTGCTCTGCACCTGAAAAATTTTACGCAAAATCTGCTATATTTGTCTTGGCAAAGTACGTTAACGATAATTTAATGCTTTCTATTTTGTAAATGTTTATTAATATCTATAGATGAATCAATGAATGCTAAATAATTTTATATAATACAGAAGGGCAATAATTCTGTAAATTAATGTTAAAAATAATTGCTAACTATCCATTTTGCTTTTGACCAAATTTAACATAGGAACATATTTATGTTTAGAGTATTTCAATTGTGATTCATTTTTTAAAAATAGTTATTAATAAAATGAAACGAATTGCGGATGAGAACAATTGGAGGCAGGTGTGGAAATAATTCTAGTCTCATTAAAATTACATCCTTGTATATAATAGTATGATGTAACATTTAACTGACACACAGAGATTGCTAAAATAATGTCCCGATACATTTATTTTTGGCAACAAGCAGTGGGTTTACTGCTGGCTGGTTTTCTTCAGTAAAATGTGGCCATTGGCTATTCTGAAATAAATTAAACATGTTCTTTGATGTCCTGCGTGAGTCACATATGGACATATAACTTCACTTACCGTTTAGGGAAGCGTCCCGTTAGCAATTACAGCTCCATTAACTCAGTAAGAGAGCTGGCAAATTTTTTTCAATTAGCATTACATTTACTGGAAGACCAGCACTTTAGGAGAGGAGGGGACGACAGCTACAAGTTAATTCAGGCCAAAATGAATTTAAAACTCTGGCTGAAAAAAGTGAAGGAAAATATTTTTTTAAAATGAAAGTTAATAACTTTTACTTTCAAAATCTGAACAAAGATTAAACTAAAAGTTAGACTTGAAATAATACGGATCAGACTTTTTGCAGACTCTTTTTTCCCCCCAGCTTGGTTCAAAACGAATTTTGTAATTTCTGTTTCACTCAACATTTCCCACACTTTCTCAAGTTCCACTTGACTTTAACTTGAACAAAATTTTCTCTCTAAGCTTTAATTCTGTCAGTCAGGAGAGAAAAATATACAATTGTTACTGATATTGAGGAACCCAGTGCCACATTATGACAGAATAAAGTAGAAAGCCCTGGGAAGGGAAATGAGAAAAGACATGAAGAGGGTGCACTGCACCAAGGAAAATTCTGTAAAGGACAGAATTCTGTAAAAGGAACACTATTAAAAAAAAGTAAAACCAGGGAAATAAAACAGCTTTCAGCTCTTCTTTAACAAATAGGCCCCTAAAAAATCCCTGAAGAATCACACAGAAATCATTAGAACATCATTTTTATTAGTTTACGGGAAGCTAGTTTCCCTTGTGGCACAGCCATTTCTGGTTTTATTGCTTCTAGAGTCAGGTCTCCATATGACAACTGAGGCCACTATTCTTCATACTGTAACTCCTAGAAACATAACTCAAGTAATAAAACTGAAGCTAATTCTCAATTTTCTAGCAAAATGGCCACTGAAGCCTCTCCATTTCCCTTCATTCTAGTGTCATAATCAGCAATTATTTTTTTAAAGTAGTTCTCAAGAACTCCCATTGTCGCAGATGCTGTAGAAACAGAAAGCAAAAATGTACTCCCTCCTTGCCCTCAGCAATGACTGCAGGTTAAATACAAAACTTCAGTGGATTTCTAACACCTGACCTGAACAGTGGTACAAAACATGACAATCAAAATATTACAAAGTGGCCCACAATAAAACTTCCCATTATTGATACAATGAACTCAATTGTTCTTAAGCAAATATTTTAAATAGCATCTGTTATTCGTGTGAAGTCCTAAAAATTACCTATCTGGGATTCAGAAAAAAAGAACACATTTGAAAATCAAACTACAGGAGAATATTTCAGCTTCTTCCGTAATAGTGATTTTGCACGAGTTTTTATCTCTGTGCTACAATTCTGTTGTTTGAAATGGACCTGTCAAATTATTTTTAAACACATAAGGCTAAATCTTCACCTGGGCAAATCTCCATTGCTTCACTTCAAAGAAATGCAATGAATGGCTTTTTCTGTGCTCTCAGGCATATTCTGATTTTTACTCAACTGAACCAACTTCATTAAGTTCAGCAGTCTGAATCCTCTGCAGTAAAAGTTTTAATGTTACAAACATTTTGACAAAATCCAGCTTTATAGTCCAATGGAGGTCACTAGAGTTACAAAAACCACTATATGCAGAAAAACACAGATGAATATCCCATAAGCCAAGAGCATATCTATGCAAAATGAATAGCAGTTAAAACTTAAGAATAAATACCATCACTGCTCCCATTATCTTTTTATCCATGATTTTCATAGGAGACCAAATAAAGTGTTATGAGGATGCTGCTGGCATCTAAAATACACTTTAAGAGAGACAATGATGTGTTTCCATTGCCTACTGTGGCCACTTTTTGAAGAAGGTCAGTCCAGAGATTACTTAAATTAAATCTAAACTGTAATGGTCTACAGCTGCTTGCACTTAGTACGTTCAGCTTCATATATATTATTAATGAAAACTCTCTATAATTCTACACACTTCAAACTTCTGATGCCCCTGTTCTTATTTATGATTCCAGATGTGTAGTCTCACAGTAATTGTTAAACTAATGAAAATTACTGCTATATAAATGGGAATCATAATCAAATAGCCAATCTTAATATTTCCTTGTAAGCAAATGGTGCTTTAATTCAGTATTATTATATGGCTCACGTCAAATGGGAAGCACAATTTGGTCTTATATAGATGCTCTGTGCAGCCAGACTTTTCTCTGATTTGTAGCATAAGGAAAACATGCAAACTGCAATAGTCATTATTCAAATGTATGCCATTCACATCCATTTTGTTGCTTTCTTTGAGAAACAGAGCAAAATGGTTCCAGAGAGGACAACTACAATAATAATTGCACTAATACAATATATATGTATAATCTAAAGCAGTAATTTTCACTTTCATTGATATATTTAATAACAAATAAACAATGAAAACAATCCTGAAAAATCCTTCAGGGCACCCAAGTTCATGTTAAATCTTGGAAAGTAACTATCCTTTCCATATTACTAGTTTGTTTTTTTTTTTTTCTTACTGAATAGGATGACTGCCACACTGTCATGAATCTGTTTCAGATGTTTGTGTTCAAACTGTCTCCATGATGTGGAATATCTCCGTGTCCAACACATACACTAATAAAACAGAGGCAGTTACTTTGTAAGGCTTTTTTTTTTTAAAAAATAGCATAACATGAAACTCAAACTGTCAGTGCATAAATTACTGCTGCCTTGAGGCTGCAATAACTTATGCATCCTTGTACTCACCCCCTCACATACCTCCTTTTTCAAAGAGAAGCTCAGATCTCCCCTCCCGCCCCCATCCCTCCACCTCTTCGTGGCAACCACCACAAGGTCATTAAAAATAGGTAGGCTTGTCCATTGCCTATGTAGGTGAAGGAGGTAAAGAACTGTGGAACAAAAGGCAGAAAAAGCAAACAGGACGGTATGGGGTTTTATTTCCAAGAACTCTCTGCAAAAATGTTACTGCAATAGTCATATGTTCACATAACTCATTATTATTTGTCTACAGCCAGGGATAATTTGATTTTATTTCTTAATAAAAACTTGATGTAATCTAAGGTTATCATTGTCAGTTCATGGACAAAACCAACTGACCAATAATGTTAGTACTACTAAGCAATAGGCAATTCTATCTACAGAGCAATTACTGACACCAGTGTAGTCAGCTGGAAGGTTTGATCTTGCTGAGCCAAACAACGTCAGAAGACGGGTTGCTTTATTTCCCTTTTTTTTGTCCTCCCTCCCTGCCCCTTTAAAAATGAAGCCTTATCTTGCTAATTAAAGATAACAATAAACTACACAAACTGACGACTAATATTTACATGTAAAATCATAATTACCCCCTTTTTTAAGCAGGGGAAAAAAAGACAGTAAGAACTAAAATTACAGCAAATAGCAGTCCATGATGTAGAGACACATTTACAGTATCTATAGTCTTAGGAGCAGATCATGACACAATCTAGTCTGGACTATGATGGTGTTATGTGTATATAATGCTGGTAAAATAATTAAACTGCACTGAAAGGATTTTATACTGCAGTTCTGACTTAAAATCGTCAAATTCTTCATTAATTAATGGATGTAGTATACGGCTTTGACATTTCATAAAAATGAGTGACAATTATGTATTCTTTCATATATTTTAGATGGCTCATCAGGACATAATGACAACTGAAAATCCCATTCAATAGAGGAAATATATTGTTTATATCATAAATTTATTCAACATTTTATTTGATGTATTCATCCATCAGAACCACCCATACTTGGGTATTAACTACACCACTCATACTGAATTGAAGGCGCCCAAGAGTTGTAATAAATGCTTTCCCATATTAATTCTGAGACTACATAATTATTTTTATATCAACAAGGGGATCATAATATACATTTACAAGGCCATTTATAGCCATTGCTACAAAACCGACAATGTTATGCCCTTTGAGTGACCAGCACAGAACACCTTGGTAAAAAAAGACACCTGAAAGCACCTGCGTTATTTGTCATATTTATCTGACAGTTTCAGAGTGCTTACAATATTCTAAAGTACCATGAGAAAATCTTTAATGACCCCCTGTCATGCATTTACTTCTCTGGAAAAAGTCTCCTTAACTATGACTGAGACACAGACAACCTTAAGAACAGCTCAGAGCCATTGTCTCTGAGACTCCTTTGTAGAATGTGTCCTAAGGAGAACATGAAGTGAACGAAAAAGGGTTTTCAGCAATCAACGGCCGTTTCATTAGTGTAAACTAGAGCTACATGTCTCCTACTTCACAAAGGGGAAAGGAGCCTCTGCTAAATGCTCACAACACATAAGTGCTGATTAAAAAATCCACCAGAACTGAACAAAGAAATTTGAATCTGTCTTTGGGTAGTATGGTTCAATGCAGTGTCTGGAGTGGCCACATGCCTTTATAAACCCATTCTCAAGGACAGTTGGGCAGATTATCGTAATCCAAGTTATAGAAAATGAATTATTAAAACTCTGCTCTGCATGAGTAGAGAGTGGAGAAATAACTCATCATTTCATAAGCAGCAGCAGAAATGCTATCAAGACATTAGCACTTTATGCAAATAACAGCAGTCCTCTTCGATCTAGGATTGCACAGCCCTGGCAATTCACTGCATACTATTATTACCAGCACTGGAAAAAACATCCCCAAATCAAACACCACCTCAGGAGCTCCTAAGAAACCTTAACCACCTCTGCTTGGTATCTGTTAACCTTTCTATAGACTGAAGCTGTTTTATCGTGTCAGTGATGAACTGCAATGCCCACAGCTTACTAAGCATTCACAGCCCTAGCACAGAACACCGTGCTGCGACAGAGAACACAACTGGAGTTGTGTTTCCAGCAGTCTGGCTTATGAAATTCTTCAGTTTCAGATATGATGTGCTAGCCCACACCGCTCACTGAGCTACTGCTACCTTGGCAAAAACCCCTCACCTGACTTAGGCTCCATCCCACTCACCTGGAGGGAGCACAGACCTACCTCACATGCAAATCCAGACTCTACAGCACACGCGTTTCACAGAGTGATGCCTGAGGAATCAGGTCCTAAAATCTGAAGGAGAAACACTTCAGCAGTAAAAGGAATACTTCGCTGTTGTAAGAGATGACAACTCTGTGCTTAATCTCTTGAACAAAGCCAAGAGATGCCCTGACTAATGCTGCTATGCTGTGCAAATCACTGACTGGTGATTTGTTTCTTCGGGCTGCTGACAACCAAGGTAAGTCAGAAATACTTCTAAGTACAAAGCAACAGGCTAGGAACACAATGAGCTCAGGATCAGGAGTAATAAAACCTTAGGTCACCTTTCTCTCCCAATGATTCTTTGAGTCATGAATCAAAGAAAACGAAGTAGCCAGGAAAAGCTGTGCATCCAGAGCTGAAGAAATGAATAATCAGTTGTTATCGAGTATAAAATTAATGTCAGGAATTTCTCACTTTTTTTCTTTAGAGATTAATGCTTAATCACTTTATGGGGGTATATTTCATTCCACAGTACTACAGTAGCACACTGTCTCATGTACCTTCTGAAATGCATGCTCACAGTGCTGTCCTACTGTGAATTGCAAGGAGAGTTTAAAAAAAGTGTGATTTTAAATGTGTCATGAGAAACCAGAGAAAAATCTATCTCTGTAAGAGAAAAATCCTTTAAAAACTCCTTAACCTAAATACAATATGAGGTCATTTTACCTGCCAGCTGAGTGGGTTTGTCATAAATACATTCACATTTATTTTTCTTCTACAAAGCATTCAAGTCATCTTTATGCTTACTGAGACAGCTGTTATTTTCTGAGAAGAAAAAGGCATGTGGTTAAACCAGTTTGGTAAATTCCCTGATGTCTGAAAGAGGACACTACATCTAAAAGGGCCAAGTGTCATAGATGAAGGAATGTATTGAAGCCATAAGCAATGGATTACTTCATATAAACTCCATGGCAAACACCATTTAATTAACTACTTTAAATGCAAAGCTTATCAGTAACCCATTAAGAGTTTTTTCAGAGGCACAAGTTTTTCTCTAGGTGAGAAGGGAAATCTGTGGTGAAATATAAGGGAATTCTTGTGTAGGAATATGAAAAAGATGGTTTTTTATCAGTAACCATGGCCACTGACTTCCAGGATGACATTCCGCACGTCTCTTCAAAGTTCACCCTACTTTCAGCTCAAAGGTATTTCCATGTATATAAGTAGATGAAGATCAGGTTGTTAACCTGCTGATCAGTACAACACAACTTCCATCTGAAAAAGAGGACTGAAATCCCTTGCATGCCCCATACAGATATTGTTGATTTTCATTCATTGTTGCTTGAGATTATCAAATGAAAATCATATAAAAGCACCAAGACTTTAACAAAGCTCAATTTTTACACACCATGCTATATAGTCCTGCATGAAAAAAATTCAAACTTCATATGATGCCTTTCCTTTGGCAGTGAGAAAACAGCATGTTATTGCTCAGCTGAGAGCCTGCATTGGAATGTGAGAGGCCACTCTATGAAAGGAGAAGCTTTGATTTACTAACTTGTTGAGATACTTCATTTTACTCAGTGTCCTGGTTTGAACCAAACAACAATGAATACTCTAACTTATCAAGAAACTGCATTTTCTGAAGGACATGTTTTTCAAATACTACAAAAGTTGGTGAAATGCCCTAAGTCAAAGGGCAAAAAAGGGTCACACCTGCAGGAAGGAGTGGACAGAACAGGTGACCCAAAATTGGTCAACAGAGTACTCCATTCCATATATGTCATATCACTATAAAGCTGAGGGATCACGAGGGTCAAGCTATCATTGTCTATGGCCAGCATCCTAGAAAGACTCTGCCTACAATCCCAATTCATGTTCGTGAATCCTGTTCGCCACTGAGTCCAGTCTGAGACGTCTCCGGTGCCTGTCCTACAGCATGAGTGGTGACATAATTATCATCAGGGGAACCTGATTTTGGTTTTGTATATATTTTATTATTTTCTTATTATTTTTCCTTGTTATTGTTTCATTAAAGCTGCTTTATTTATTATTTTCCCAACCCATAACTCTCTCTCCCTTATTCCTTTCCCTTTTTGGAGTAGAAATCAGGACTATGCTACCCAGTGGCAGCCACCAGCCAGGAGGGCTAAATCGGGACACTTACACATTCCTCAACCATTGGAGAAATCTCCCATGTGGTTTGCATTTTTTCTTAATCACTCATAACTATGGTAGTCACTCTATCAAGCCACAGCAGCCCATGCTCATTCCACAGAAGTTCTTCACCTGGTGAATCGTTCATTTGCCTGGGCTGGGATCTTCTCACTATCACATTATACCCACAGAAGTGAGGTCTCCATAGCACGTGTAGGGTATCTGTTCCTTCATTGTGAATAAGAAACAGCCATTGTTCCACAAAATACGATGGGCCACCAGCAATAGCTCAGGTCACTCAGGTTAAGAATGAACTACTTCTAGGTGAGGAAAGATACACAGGAGGAGTAAACATGCAGTCAAGATCCAGTGAAAGGTGATAAAATTTGCAGGCTTGTAAGAATACTAACATGCTAAATACTGCCATCATAACTGCATTAAGGTAAAGGATGTCAAAACGTTCCTTCTTTGAAAACGCCGGATAACCAGAACATGCCACTCCACTGAAATATATAGTAAAATTCACATGCTAACACCATGCTACACATCTCTCTGATACATGCCTGAAAATTGCTTCATCTTGATTCTATTAATAAATAGTGCTGCTTTCTTCAGTCTCACACAAAGTACCATCTCCCATTGCACAGACTTTAATTCAATAAGACAGTTCACTTCCACAAACAGAATCACCACCGCTCCCCAGGTGAAGCTAGCCTTGCTCTGGACACCAAAGACTTCCAGGCTTTAAAGCTATACTGCATATACAGATGCAAATCAATAAACGAAGTAACTTTAAGTATACTCCTAGATCTATTGGGTGAGATTGGTTAAATAGATTTGATAAAATTTATGGACAGTCCTTTCTTTTCTACAGCCTTCCTTTGTGGTCTAAACAGTCCCATCTCCTCCCTGAGACCAACAAATTCCACCTTGTTCCAAGTGAAGCCTTTCTATCACCTCTAAGGCTTGGCTTTGTATCAAGTTCTTGCCCTTGTCTCAGAGCTAAAGGGGCAACAAACCCTCTCATGTATCTCTTCAGCCCTTCCCCCCTCATTCTCTACTTGGTAACTATACTGAACTTCATCTTTGTTTCAAGGAATCTGTAAATGGTCAGAATCTCACATTTAAGCCTTGCTGATAAACACAAAATGAAGCGGGGAAAAAAACCTTCTGCCACTTAAATTGCTTGTGCATACAATAAAAGCGTTAGATGTTATGGCTATACCAAAAGTTGATAAAACATGCATATTTATGGAAAGCTAAATATTTAAATGCATGCATTTACACAAGTCAGTTTATAAATAACAATTGTTTACAGACTTAATCTCTAAGTCATGGCTGAGTGTCAATGCGGCTAGTTCTCTGTTTACTACTTAAGATATTCAGGGCTCCAGCTCATGTTCCTGAGAGTTCCAGCTGCTTTTTTTAGGACCATGAGGGTTGCACACATCATGCTTTCACACAGCATGGTTTAGACTGCCAGAAATTACTTATCCACATCTATATTCCTGTTCATACTCTGTACCCTGAACATTCTGACTTGTTTTACAAGCTGATTTCACATGAAGTGAGGTCAGACTCTGCTGCTTTCTCAGCCACAACCAGATTCACACTTACTACTGTGTGCAGATGGAAGAATGGATGACATCACGTCGTCACTGCACAAGCAGTATCGGGGCTTTGTCATACTACACTCTTGCTCTGGTGTTCCTGCTTTTCATGAATGGGCTGACATGCTTCCTTATTCTCAGGGGCCCCATGAAACAAGACACAAATTTGTGGAACAAGTGCAGATACTCCTCTTGTTGTTGGAAAATGCTGCTGCAGCAGTGTGCCTACCAACAGCTTCAAGCGATACTCAGGCGTTTTGCCCGGGCATCTGAATACCAAACTGAACCCATTCTTTACACAAGACTTGTAAAGAGACACAAAGGTGCCATACAGAATTCTGCCATGAACTCTGTGCTGCTGGTCTTCGGCTGCATCTGAGTCTTGCCAGTACGATACATCTCATGCTGGATGACTTTCAAAGTTGACTCACTCCTCTTGTTCATAAGCTAGAAAAATGGTTTAAGTGATTACCAGGGGTAAGCTAAACAAATACCAGCTAATGGGAAAGATCAGGAGAAAAACGCTTAAGGCTCTCAGTTCACCCAAAAAACCCAGCCAACATCCATTCTCCCACACAGGGTCTCTATGTTTGTTTGGGGAAGGATCAGTAAAAGGGCTTTCTTCTGTGCCTGTGTACCACAGAGACCAAGATAAAAGGAGTCTGTATGAGACTTCAGAGATTACAGGGGAGATAAATGGAGAGTGATTATCAAAAGCTAGATTACTGCCGAACACGTTTAGGCAGTAAAGTCAAACAGTCCTGCAATCCTGCAATGTTTCATTTAAGGTTCTGGCATGTTTCCTGAATAGTGCCTTATTTCATACATTACACTGCTGAAAGCAACCAAGCAATGCGCCCTAAATAAACATGTCAAGATTTGCCTCTTTGTCAGGGTAAATTACTTATATTTCATACAAACATTGCTAAGCAGTATCTATGACTTTCCATTCTATATCAATACAAATTCTAGGCATTGCAGGATGGTAAAATCACTCATTCCCAAAACATTGATAGTGAAAGAAACAGATCATTTCCTTATTGCACATAACTATATGAAGCAGGATTGTTCTTTAAATCTAAATAATCGATTTTCTACCATAAGCGTCTTTACACTGTGTGTGTTCTCTATTGTACCAGAGCTTGAAAACTTGGAACCTACATCACATCCTTTCAAGCAAGGCCATGCAAAAGATGCAGCATTTTGTGGCCATGCTACAAGTTATCTTTAGCAGAGATCGTGAGTTAGGAGAAAACTTCTGAATGGTTGTCTCTGGGACACATGATTCTTCAAATGTACAGACCTGTGACGTCTGTTCCTGTGTTATGGAGGCCAAGCCTCAGCTTGGAGATCCTGCCAAGATTTTATTCCTTGCTGTGCATTTTGCAGCATATAAGGAAGTGGGAAATAAGAATGAGCTCATCTACATAGCTACCTAAATGCTAGCAATTGATGTTGTCTACATGTCACCCCCATGATCCTGGGCTGCTATCCAAAACACTCCTGCAAAAGAGAAGAAAACCTTAGAAGAACCAAGGTTTGCAGTGACTCTTCCCTGTTTCATCACTCTTGGTGTTTTACAGGCTTCTAAACATGCTTTGAACATTCCATTATTCTTCACTACTGACTGATATTTACAGAAGATAATGTCAAGAATTTAACTCCTTTCATAGTTTTCATAGTGTAAGTAGAATATGTCTCATCAACCTTTTAGGTGCAACTGAGAAGAATTAAACAAGTATAAGCATACTAGCAAACAGGAATTATAATTTTAAAATGGAACAAGCCCATGTTTAATTCTGAGGAAACCGTGAGCCAGCCTTAAATCCTTTTCCATCACGCAAAAGATTCAGATCAGTTTTCCAGTTAATGGAACAACTTCCCTGCTCTGAAGAATAAACATGTTAATGAACAGCTCAGCTATTGATTCTTTAGACATTTGACTGTCCAGGGGGTACTGAATTCAGGGTTTACTAATGTTGGTGTAGCTGCTATCACCAGTTCCATTTTTCCCTCTTACTGAAGTATGATTTATAAAAATCAAGATAAAAGTTCCTGATGTGTAGAAAGACAATATAGGGTTTAACAAATGAGCTAAGTGGAAGCAGTAGTTCTTTTGCACCTGTCTGCTGATAGAAGGTGCTTATAAGCAGCAATCAGTCATTCTGGGTTGGATTACACCTGTCACTGCTGTTTTCAGAAGAGACTCAGTCCAGCAGAACCAACATTCAAAAATCCGTAGGAATGCACCAGGTATGAAGCAGCACCTTTTCAGATCCCACAAAAATTAATCTTACCCTAGATTTTTTTGCAAAAAATGAAATGTTATGTTCTATGTATCAGTCATTTTCAGTTCAATCCTTATTTCATAAAAAAAAAAAAATCCATCAATTTAATTTCATGGAAGATATAATGAGCCTAGTTCTACATACTGCTTCTTTTATCAGCTCCAATCTCACATTCTCCAGGGAAAGAAGTACAGAAGTGTCTTGTCCTTTGATAGCAATAGACAACTAACCTCATTTTGTAAAATCAGAACTTAACAGAAGAGTTATTCTTTGTCTTCAGGAAAGGCAGTGAATCAGACCTCATTGCCTTGAACCCAAATTAAGGCGATTCGATGCCTTCCACATAACGATCAATTTTTTTTCCTTTTTGGCTCTTTAGCTGCCATTGCTTTATGCAACTGGGTACCAAATGCTTTATATTTAAGGGGACTAAAACAGATCATGTTTTCTGAAGCTGTATTTTCAGACATTCTGCATTCTTACCCATCCGTTAAGTTCAGGTTAAATTTTTGTTTCAGTGGTAATAAGCATTAAAGTTGTAACTGCTTTTAAAGCTGATATTTTCAACTCTTCTTAGCCACATAACCCAAGGGTTTAGATGAACGCTTCTGTGCCTCAGCCTTCATCCAGACAGTGTTAAGCAACTTAAAAAAAACATAAAATAAAATTAGCCAACAATAACCCTACTTGCTGAAGCTTTTTTCTTGATTTGAGGTATTGCTACATACCTACTGACATACTAAATCAAAACTGAACCAGAGAAGAATTTCAGATTTGGAGAGGTATTTGGTTACAATGCCATAAAGATTGTGATCTCTCTGTACATCTGTCTAGACTGAGATCCCATTGTGTAGGCTGGCATTACACAAAGCCAGTCACTTGCCTGTCCTGTGATGACTCCCATGATCTGAAGGAAGAGGAAGAAGACTTGATGTATATCACAGAAATCACTCGGTGCAATTTTGTCTAAATTATCTGCATGACAGAAATCAACGTCTTTGTGCACAGTAGGTATGACAAATCAAAGTAAGTAAGGACAAAATGCCTGTGTTGTACTGACAGATGGAAAGGGAACAATCTGTACAAAACAGTGTTTCTCAGGCAAAAATAAACTGAAACATTACTTAAGAAACATTATTGAAACTAAAGTAAACAAATACTTTGGTATTACAACCTACCATTCCATTTTTATAATTAAATGACAAGTCTTCAAACTTTCATATAACATTAAGATGACTACGAAAACCAAAAGCTTACTTCTCCAGATATCCATATCAGTGCTAAACTGGTCCACTGAATTCAGTGGAATAACATCTGATCTACAGCAACATAGCAAGAAGAGAAACAGACCTGAAGACTAGAAATAAACCTGAGGGTTTTGATGAAACAATCCTCAGCATGAGATGCAAGAGGTGATTTTCCTGACAAGTGCTACCCAAATTCTTAATAGCTTTCTGTATGTAACCCCACCTTATTTTGTCCTGATGCAATCTTAATTAGTCTTAGTTCTACTGCAGAGAAGCCTACTGAGGCAGTTAGCACCATATAATTAATCAGATATTTTACACACATCACAGCAACCAACACTTACTGATATGAGTTAATACAAACAGAAAACCACCCTGCTTCTCCCTTTCACATGAACTAAAAGCATGTGGCACGGAATGAACATATAACTATTTCTTCTATATGCTGCTTAATGCCCTTTCTTCCCTCAGCAGCCATTTCCCAATGCATTGTTACCCTCTGCAAAGTATAACTTCTTTTTTTTCTGCTGGTACTAACAGGAGAACAGGCAATTTAGTATTTCTTTTAAATTTCAGTTTCTTCACAGAAGAGCATGTCCAGCAACTGAAACAGGCAATGATAAGATGTAATTCTTGCTGATGGAATTCATAAATCCCACATTTTATTTTTCTTTCTATGTGCTTTAGCAGTAAGAAACTGAATTTTGCACCTGCACATAAATATACATTTGAGAGCACAATCTGCAACATTCAGTCATCTCATAGCAACAGAAAATAATGTACTTACAAATATAAACATGTACCACATACACACTAACTCACTGGATTAAAGGCTTCACCACCTATCTGTGTAATTGTAGATCTTCACTTTATTCTATTGTTTGAGATTTATCTTTGTCTTCATTGCAGGATCCAAATATCACAGTTTTGTGCCTAATGTCACCAAAGCGGAAACCGTATGATTATATGATTTGATGGCAAAGAAGAAAAAAGCCACTGCTTAAGGAAAACAGTTCTATAAAGCTGATTCTCCATTCTCCTAAGCTTACAATGAAATAGTTCAATAAGCAGTATAAAACCACAAGAAGGTTTATTCAGTTCTGCATGGCATCTGTAATATGCTGCAGTATTTATTAATAGTAAATGCAATGTTTAATACATGGCAGTGTTTTTCTTCAGCAGAACACTGTAAAACTACTTGCAAAAACAATTCAGTCCTAAACTAATATTCAAAGTAAGAAAGGGTAGTCTAATGCTTTGTTATTTCTCAGATTCTCAGAACAAACCATGGAGATAATAATCTTCATAGAAAGGCAGTATTTAAATGATAGTTTATTTCAGGAACTGACAGTAAACTGCTTAACATCTTCTCTCTGCAGCGTTTGTGCCCCAAAGCAGTTCAGTATCTAAGATAGGAATTATTAAAAAATGTGACAGCTCTAGTGTTTTCATTTCCAGTGCCATCTCAGCATAGGAACATGTACAGCCTATTCACTATCTGACACAAGGAGTCATTCACCATTATTACTGTTCCACCTCTTGGGATGATTTTTTGTATTTGAAGGACTATGACAAGAAATTAGGCAGCCTACTGGAATTGCCAAATGTTTCAATGCTGTCACCCACACTTAATGCTCACAAAACAAAGGAATCTAATGTCTATTTCTCAGCACCTGATTGCCCTGCCTCCCCCTCCTATATGCACCTTATTTATTTATTTATTTTAATGCTGAAAAATACAGCAATTATAACTCTGAAAGACTGCTACCAAGTTCATTTTAACCTAAATGAGCAGTGAGAGAAGGTAATCAACTGTTTATTTGTATCCCTCTTTTAGCAGATGGCAAATATGTTACTAAACAGCAGCAACAGGGATAGGTGTACAGGAAGGAGAGATGAGACAAGGAAAGTTACCCCAAGCAACTCAAAGCCCACCTCCAAGCTACCTGTATGCTCCAATGCCTCTTCCATCTGAAGCTGTCCTTTATCTTCTAACCCTGAGCTACATTTTATAATCCTAGAGTCAGCGGCACTGTCATTAATTCAGATTTTGTTCTCTGACACTTCATCTGAATGTCTGACATAACATACGGCCACCATAACACGCATACGAGCCACTGCAGGCACACAACGTGATCTTGATTAGTAATTTTAAGATCATGTGTAGGATGTGAATGGGCAGTCAAGACAAAGGGCAGAAGGTAACAGAGGTAAAGTCAGATTCCTAAGGCTAATTTTACCAGCAAGAGCTCTTTTAGCTTGTGATTAAAAACTTAGTATAAACAAGGCAAAATGAAGCCTAGACACAACCTAAACTGTTCCAACTCATCATAATAAACTCATGATTAGACTGTGTCTACCAAAAGGTCATATAGAAACTATACGTCGTATAGAAACTATAGAATAACACAAGTCTGAGTCCACAAGTCTTCCCTCATGACTTCTATTACTGTCTCAGTTAGTCTGATAGTCACATCATCTAGACAAGTTCCAATGAAACTCTCACCGCTTTGGATAATTTTTTCAGTCTGTAAGTGCCAAATTTCTTATTAGGCATGATCTGGGATGACCAATGCAACTCTTTCCAAAGCAAACTTTATTAGCTGTAATCATGACAAGTTTCATCAGCCCCGGAACACATGACTTTTTACTTTATCACATGCTGTAAAGTTTATTGCATTTGGTCACATCAAACCTTTCTTACTCAGACAAATGGCGTATTCACAGGAGCTTTCATTTAGAAGTGGACTAAATCAGAAATATGGACATTTGGGTAATGGTTTTAAAAGATTTAAAAAATAATGGCATTCTTAACTTCTCCATACCTTCTTATTTGATCTCACAGATGGTGTCTTTCAACACTAGAAATACTCAAAGCCTCCAAATGAACCAGAAAATTCTGAACTCTTGGCATTCAGCTAAAATCAGACTAAGAATTACTTTCTTTTAGCATATGATATGTCCTTAATTGGGTAATGCTATTAATCTTCAGTGTGAAAAGCAAGTTGAAGACTTGATCTTGATCTTTATCAATATGCAGTAGCCTGGAGTATCAGAATTTTGTCATGGGAGCTGAGAATGGAATCTAAGCTTCTTTGGCTCTATCCAGACCACTCTGATATGAAGATGATCTTGGAGTAGTTAATCATGAAGCTGTTGAGAAAGGCAGTCGGCACATCGTTCTGCTGCAAAAAATATTACCTAAGTGAAATCTGCAACCAAGCAAATTGTGTACACTCAGAGCAGATGACAACCACTGCTCCACAGAAATACGCAAGATCCCTCACAGAAAATATGCTTACATCTCGTTTTGACAGGAATTGCGACCTTTGGTGCTTCTTAGTAGTTAACAATCGGCTGAAGCATGGAAACACAGGTCTTAATGTGCTTTCATTTAGCAAAATATATCTTTGGTCATTCTTGTCATGTATCTAAATTCATCCCTGGATATCCATGTGACATATCTAGAGCACCTTTCCTCCAGCAGAGCCCTATTACATCTTATGCATTATATTCTTAAACCATTATTGAAGCCTGGATGTCTCCAGAGTGTATCTTGGTATGGATCATCTTTGCCCAGTGATGGAAAAAATGCACATTTGTCTAAAGTGGCGTAGGATTTGCAATGTCACGCACAGTGTAAGGTCCTGCTTAACAGCCTACCTCACAGTACCAACTTTATTTATTTTGCATGGACTCAAAAACAGTGGCAAGCATTGAGTCTGTGGTTCCATGGAAACCAGAAGAATGCTCACACTGCTAACACTATCCTCCAGACAATCTCTTTACAAATGATCAGTAATATTAAGATGCCGTCTCTTAATTTATCCATCCATTTTAGTTTCTAAAGAACAGATTTGTTTCCTAGGACTATCAGGAAGTGCTTCCTGCACCCAGAAGAATATTGGGATGGGCTGCACGTACTAATCTTGGCAATACTTATAGCAAGATATAAAATAGAAAAATCACTTAAAACAATGGTGCTTACCTCGTTCTGTGTCATAGAGGTACACAAACTTCTCCCACTTATAATAAGTCAAGAGACTCAAGATGGCTCCTTTTAATGCCGGCCGCATCTGGATGACAAACTGCACATCGGCATCTGTTGGGAAGCTGGGGGTGACGAAGGATGTGTGAAGGGCTCCACAAAATGACGTCAGTGTGTTCATCGACATCTGGTCATAGAATCCAAAGATGGCATAAACTCCTCGGGAAAACTGTGAACAGACTAACAAAGACAGACAGGGGTGTTAAAGTCTGACATATAAAAGAAGGCAAACAAACTTTTAAAGTATATGTGAAATAAGCCTTCTAAGCAACCCTGAAATCATTCTGTATGATGCAGCAGATGGAATAAATTCACGAGATAATCAACACTAACTTCAGTGCAGCTGTGAGTTGTACCAACTTTGTCACAATTAAACTTGCCTGAGCATATTTTTGATTGTGATTTCTCCTGCTGTATTGTTATAATCCACTAATCTCTCCATATTCTTTAAAAACAAACAAGGGATCATATCGCTTGTCTGGAAAATATTTACCCACTGCTAGCATCTACATAACAAATATCAGGTCTGCCTAAAATACTGAGATACAGTTTTCCATGCTAACCCCACTCTGATTCAGATCTGCTTCAAAGAAATCTAGATGTTACAGTCCACAACTCTGAAATCTCTGCATGAAATCTAGGTGCTGTCTTTTTCAGTGAGAACTATGGTGGCTTCTTAACAAGAGTGTTAAAATCTTTCAGAAGCAACTTGGAAAACATATGGCTCATTACTGGCAAAACAAATAAGAAACACACATTGTTGCTTCATGGAACAAAAGCTGGTATCTCTTAACCTAGAGGCTTTCAGTCAATCCTTTTGGTGTCCCAAGGAACTCATCTAGCACCAGAAAATAATCAAAATGCAGTTAAAGGTATTTTGTTCCATGTGCACTTATCTGGGGAACTACTGCGTTCCTCATATTTTATAGAGATTGAACAATGTCCGTTTTGGACAAAAATTAAAAGTAATTGAATCTATAAATGCTGTCAACTTCATGAGAGTTGCACAGAAAAGTTTCCTTGTTGTTCAGCTGTAGGAACAGAGTAAGTTTCTTCTGACCCTTGGTTCCCTCCATTGAGGGAGACAGCATCAGAGACAGCAAGGGGAGCCTGGTACGCGAGATGCTGGGGCTCTGGCCCATAATAAAGATTACACAACTGAAATACTCTAAAGAATGGCTGCAGTTCTGAATCAAAATATTTCTGGACTGAGATGAGCAAGTCCCATTTGTAAAGGGCTAAAGTTTTCCCAGAAAAATGTTAATTCAACATTACCAATTTCTTTTGTCAAGAACTGGATTTAACAACAATTTTCAACTAGCCCCATTAGCCATTGTTGCCAAATTGTTGCATATTTAACTTCACATAAAGCAAGTGGAAGTAATTACCAGTAAAGAAGTCATGACTTCTGCACAGAAATATACAGCATTGTTACTCCTAGAAGCACCATCACAAAACATTTCCTACCATAAATGCTACCATTCGGACTCATTAATGCCCGTTAAAGTAATTTTCAAAAGGATTCTCCACAATATCAGCTCATTGACACAGCATCATGGATAACACCTCAAACAGGCAGTCAGGTGTGAAAATTCGATTTTCTTCCCAGAGATCCAGATGCAAAAATAGAAAAGCTATTAAGGAATTTCTTTAAGTGTTTAAGCCACTGTAACAGAACATGACCAGTGGTTGATACCAGCAGCAAATAACAACTGGTATAAACAGAAAAGAGACACACATGATGAACACAGAGGAAATAACAAGCAGTGATTTCTGAAGAAAAGTTTGCAGAAGTTCTCAGCCACAGTAAAGGTAAGATATAAAAGAAACAAGATTTTGTTCCCAGAGGCATGACTGAGGAATTAAATACCCTTTTCAAAAGGCATTTTTTAAAATTAGATAGCAGCAGGATATAAAGTAGAAACACTACTAAAAACATTATCTGCTGAAGTAACAAATAGAGGTCAGTAACTTAAAGGTGGGAAAAAAAGGAAAAATAAAGACTACATTAGAAAGTCTGGCAGTCTCCAAACATTTCAATGGTGTGCAAGTGCTCTCATTCCATCGGAATAATCACTGATGCAGGGCTAGCAGAGCTGGGTGTCCTCACATACACTGAGTCAGGACCTCACAGATCAGGCTGCTTTTACATCATTTATTAATGGCCTAGTTTACCATTTTTTTAAAATGTAGATTCTGTACTGCAGAGTAAGCAGAGAAGAGCAAGTATTCCAGGAAATGTCCCTTCTTGCAAGGCAAACAAAACATATTCTCTAATATCTCCTGATCCTAAACCTGAGTATTTCAAATAACCAGGGGTTCACCTGTTATTTCTTATCAGGTATCAGGCAGTGAGAACGGGTGCAGTGCTGAAGGTAACCGACAGTGGCCGGCTCCAGCACGGACCAGTTCCCTTGTGCTTGAAACCAGCTAAGAACTGGTCCAGTTTGTGCTCTCTCTTGTTCTTGGAGATACGGCACCAAGAAACTGTGGCCAACAGTTTAAAAATGGTTCAAGGTTTTTGTCCCTTAAAATTCTGTTTTGCATGACTGTCTTAGATAAACACTGTTCAAGCAAGAATTTTGGTGTTTTCCTCAATTAATCACAGTTGATTTATATTTGTTTCTCCCTATTCAAAAAACGCAGATGGTCAAACACATACTTTGGCTGTTAAAGAAGTGATTTGGACAAATCCTGAAGCAACCTCATTCCTCCAAAAAAAAGAGCAATTTTTTTTCCTGCTGAGCTATGCCTTTATGAAACTGCTCTCAATTATTGTTATTAATACTGTGGGTGTGCATCCATTTCCAATGACAGCACATAAACAAATTGCTTTACAACCTGATCTGAAAAAGTTGCAGCCTCCACAAACAAGGGACAGAGGTCCTGAGCAGCAGTTATCACACGGGGGATCCTAATAAGCCATTATATTGGCATTAGGTACAAGGTGCATTTATTAACAGAGCCTCAACTTTGGGCTTGTTCTCAGAATAAGTTACCTGCCACATGCTATCATTTTCAGGAAAGGAAAGGATGCTATGACAGAAGCCTGTGAATTCTCAAACATGTCAAGAGAAGATCAGGAACTTTCAGGTCATGAGACTGAAGTGTTTCCAGTCAGGGAAGGAAAACGCTCAGAGCCAGAGTGATCACAGTGGTAAGCAGATTTGCTTAAAAAAAAAAAGAAAATGAAAAGGCAACCAAAAATGCCAACCCAAATCCAAACAAATCTTTGTTTCTGTACAGATTAACAGCTGAGCCATCCCAAACATCAGTGTAACTCAATGACCACCAGCAGTTCCATTCTCCCTCCAGTCAAATCATCTCCCCTCCAGAAACTTGCCATGATTAACCAGATGTGAGGTTTTTTTCCACTCAGACCCCAGGTGGGAATCTGAAAAGATGCTCCACTTCACACAAGTTATTAGATGTTAAAATTTAATTTTTGCTTTCTAATGGCCTTTAGTTCTTGTACCTGTTAATGACTGTGAGGATTCCTGACACACCCAGGCTGTACAGACTCTTAACAATTCTGCTGTCTATTGCCTTAGAAGCTAAAGTAAAAACGTTCTGGCATCTCTCTCACTCCCTGCCCCTATCTCCCCCCCCCCCTTTTTTTTTTTTCGCTTCCAGTTCTTACTACAAAAACCTGAAGCATTACTAGGTACATTTAAAAGTAGTTTGGGGGTTTGCTTTTTTAAAGACAAGATGAGGGGAGACCTCATTGCTCTCTACAACTACCTGAAAGGAGGTTATGGAGGGGAGGGTGCTGGCCTCTTCTCCCAAGTGACAGGGGACAGGACAAGAGGGAATGGCCTCAGGCTCCGCCAGGGGAGGTTTAGGCTGAACATTAGGAAAAAGATTTCATGGAAAGGGTCACTGGGCACTGGCAGAGGCTGCCCAGGGAGGAGGTTGAGTCACCTTCCCTGGAGGTGTTTAAGGTGCGGGTGGACGAGGCGCTGAGGGACATGGCTTAGTGATTGATGGGGATGGTTGGACTCGATGACCCTGGGGGTCTTTTCCAACCTGGTGATTCTATGATTCTATGATGTATAACGCCAACAAAAAAAATATGGTAATGGGTGGATCTTAACACACCATTTCCACTAGATCACATAGATCTTTAATGACTGACTTGCAGAAGTCAGCAGAATCCTCCCAAGCATGGCAAACAGTGCACTTCTGCCCAGAGGTGCAACGGGCTGGTAGTTCTGGAGGCAGGGGCTGGAGGTTACAATACCTCAGACACTCTTCCTTCTTCGATACTGCTTGTATGGACAAGTAATTTCCCCTTTGTTCACATCAATTTCTTATGAAATAGGTCTGACAAAACTAACCGATGTCAAAGGGACACTGTAAGGTGTACCTTATTGACGATCATACAGCTTTTTGGGATGAAAGGCGCTGTAGGACCCCAATCACAACTGATGTTATTGCGTGTTGTCATACCAGTTCCTTGGGTTTGTGTTCTGTGTTTTCCTCAGCTGTGAAATAATTTTATTCCCTCCACTTTCCTCTGCCAATTGTGTTGGATTCCAGACAATTCTCATTGCCAGCCTCTGCCAGCAGACTAATGGCATTACTTTATAACAGAATGATATGCAGCACATCTCAGAGCAGTTGCTATTTTCTACCTAAGGCTCCATCCTATGACTTCCTAGCTGGAATAATGCAAAGGTTATCATTAACGTCACTTCACACAGTAAGCATACAGGTTCTCGGAGAGATCGACCATGCCCCTACTGCTCTCTTTCCCTTTTGTTTTAATACGCTGAATGAAAAGGCACACTCCCTCTACCTTGAGACCAGCACAGCAGTGCTGTGAATGGAGAATGAGCTGCTTTTGGGAGCTACTTTTTAGATTCACCAGGCAATCAGGCTTGAGACCTTCTTTTAATGACAAACTCATCATATTAAAAAAAATCAAAAATTAAGCAAACCACATTTACCTATGTCAAGTAAAACTAGCTTTTACATTTAAATTGTTAAGGCACTAAATTCTGTCAAGAATATTTCACTGAATTGTTTAACATTCAGCTGAGAAAATAAGCATTTCTGAAAACATCAATTTCTGAAATAGTTATTAGTGAACAGTCTTGGAGGTGGGAGGGAACCAAGGAAGTTACAGCTTTGAAGTGAATACAAATCTTCCTGAGTTATTGGCTATAACATCGCTTCTCATCCTACCTAACAAATGATGTGCTCTTACAAACACAAAAAAAATCCCCTGAAAAAAAAAGAATCCTAACTCCAAACCTCACAGCAGAGTGCAAAACAAAGTTATCATTTACTCTTGTTACTTCATTTATGGCAATTGTTTTCTAAGTGATGTAACTGCAGTGTGTTTCATCTAGTTCCTTTTATAACAAACTACTCAGGTTGATTTGCTGTCTAGTCCCTTCTTCAAACATACAGGCTTCCTTCAATTTGCATTTCTTTTTAGAAGAATCGGCAAAATAAAGACAGCACCTTGAGGCACTGGGAGGGCCATATTATTAAACTGCAAATGAAAAGCATAAGGATTCATGTTTTACAAACCATTTACTGGTATGTAATTCAAAACACATGGCCAGATCAAAGCATCCCCAAACACTCTCCGGTCAAGAAACCATTCAAAATTATTTTATCACTCTATCACAACTCCACTACACATTACTAAATAAGTCTCTATTTCTTAGCTGCTTTTCAGGATGACTTTGGAACCCTGACCACAATTACAGCTCCTGGGTGCTGGGTGCTGTACAAATACATTACCACAACCTTGGTTTCCTTCAGTATGCCAAGTTATTTATGATGTACATGACTGGACTCATTAAACTTTAAACATTTCAGCCTTTATATACACTACTACGGTCAAATAAATCCCTAACAATGAACACCAATTTGTTGCGTGCTGGATCTTCTCGTCACGCTAAAACATTTGTTTGAATTTTATGAGTGTATGAAAAATGCCAACTTGCAACAAAAAAAACCCCAGGCTGTAACAGTGCTAGTAGGAACACTGGCAGTGTAAAGTCTCACGCACACCGTGATAGGTACCTGTCGAGACATGCAATGACTGCCAAGAGAAACAAGCGCATTATCTGAAGCCAGGTGCTTTTACATGGAAAGACTGATGAAAGGCACAGTTTCACAAAGCTCTCTGAGAAAGGTAGCTGAAGTTCATTCAGGTTTAATGTACTTTGTCCATTATCGTAACTCTACTCAGATAAAGGTAAACCTCGACCAAACCCTCTCTGCCCTCAAGCTGCCAGCCTGATATATATGCAAATAGAAGGTTTGTTATTTTAAAAAACATCAATAACAAGGACATCCTTGAGCATCAAAGCATATGACAGACAAAGTCAGACTGATCACCACCTCGATTTAGAACAAGAAGAAATGGCCTCAAGTTAGGATGAGGGGAGGTTTAGACTGCACGTTAGAAAAAATTTGTTTAACAAAGGAGTAGTGAAGTATTGGAACAGGCTGTCCAGGGAAGTGGTGGAGTCTCCATCCCTGGAGGTGTTCAAAAAACATGTAGACACAGTTACTCAGGACATGGTTTAGTAAGCATGGTGGGGTTGGGCCAATGCTAACTTGAGGTCTTTTCCAATTTCCAACCTTAATGATTCTATGGTTGAGCCCTGGGAAAGCTGTGCTTAGCTTTCTGAAAGGTTTTCTTCTGGTCGTGCAACATACTGCAGGTGGTCTGACTGGCCTGGAACAGGCTATGCTACTTGTGCTATTACACACTCAATCACTGGTTAGTCCCCCAGCTGCTTCCAGACTTCACAGAATAACCAGGTTGGAAGAGACCCACCGGATCACCGAGTCCAAAGTCCCAGACTTGAGATCATGCAGAGTCTGAGATACCTCTGTTTTCAGCTTACTGGCCACCGGATCACCGAGTCTCAAGTCCCAGACTTGAGATCATGCAGAGTCTGAGATACCTCTGTTTTCAGCTTACTGGCCACAAAGCTAAAAATAAAATAAAAATGCAGAACCTTGATGAAACTAAAGCACAAAATAAGTATCTTGTCCTGCAAACCTACCAAATTATAATGTACATTTCACTTTTCATTAAAAAGACTTTTCATTAAAAAGACATTTCTGATGTCAGAAGAAACCCACAAGTCAATCCACCCAGTTTCCAGGAAAAGCATCAGCCCCTTATCAATAGGTCCAAATTATAAAAAGATTTTGTTTAACTGCCATCGCTGTTACATGCTGATTTTTTAAAACACCACGGATTCAGAGTTCAATGCGAATGCTCATTTTGAAAAGCTATGAATCAGATTATCACGGCTCAATTTGAACTATAATCTATAGGACTCTGAGGGAAGCAAAACAGGGGTTTAAAGCTTAAAATGGATTAAAGGTGAGAGGATATATACACATGCCATACAAATCAACTGTTTGAGGATTATTTAAAAAATATGCTAGGCACTTGAGGACTATACTTAAGTATATGCTGATCAGATTACTACATTATTTTGCTTGTATCTTTATAAGATTGAGTTTAAACTCTCAGATCAGACACTACAAATTATAGCCAAGTTTTCTATTTTTAAACACATCCTGGTCATCCACAATCTTCTACAGTTAACAGACCACTTTCTATCCAGACCCCACGACACCTGCAAGCTGCTCACAAGGAAGACATCAAAGACATATCGCGCAGTTGAAAACAAAAAGCTCTTAGAATTAAGACTTTAACAGTTGCAGAACTCAGACTTATAAGCTGCGGATTTTTGTTATTTGTGAGCTCTTCCACTTACTGCCTATGCTGGTCCTGACACCAAAGGATATGTAGGAGGAGCAGCAAGAGTCTTCTTTTCATAGTCAATTAAACCCACTGCTGGAGAGAAATGAAAAAGGCATCGGTATCTACCTTTTGTGATGCCTCTGCCCATTTTCTCCAGGAGAATTAATGCCATGCCAACAGCAGTATCTGCAACGCCAACACTCCGCTCCCGATGGACAGCTCCACCATCCTGGATGCTTAAGAGTTCAGGCACTGGCCCCAGGTTTAGGAAGTGTTAAGAGACTTAACATATGAATATAAAGCACTTCGTTGAGCTTTTGTCCTTTAAGAAAAAGCTTAGTCTATCCTATATATGTAAGCAGACAGTCCTTTCTGTGACGTATATTCTAACACAATATTCTATTATGTTATAAATAGGTTATGTATATACAATATGAAAGATGGGCTAACACCTATGAGGGAGACACAGGTCCTCCCATACAAGCAAGGGCTAAGAGAGTTGGGCTGGTTCAGCCCAGAAAACAGAAGGCTGCAGGGAGACCTTAGAGCAGCCTTCCAGTACAGAAAGGGGCTACAGGAAAGCTGGAAAGGGGCTAGGAAGAAGAGAAATGGTTTCAAGCTGGAAAAGGGGAGATTTGGATTAGATATTAGGAAGAAATTCTTCCCTGTGAGAGAGGTGAGGCACTGGTAAAGGCTGCCCAGAGAAGTCGTGGATGCCCCAAGGCTGGATGACTGAGCAACCTATTCTAGTGGGAGGTGTTCTTGCCCATGTCAGGGGCATTGGAACTGGACTATCTTTAAGGTTCCTTGCAGCTCAAACCATTCTATGATTCCATGAATTTGACAAGATGTGGTAGACCGCAGAGTATCCATGGAGCTATTGTTACCATCTTCAGAGATGACCTATTTCAGATATTTCATCAATACTTAAACAACAGGCTAAGAATAAAGCAAGCATTTTGTGGTATGAAGAATAAATAAGTCAGTCAGACCCATCAGAAAACAGCAGCATTTTGCAGTTGACGACGTTCAGCGGAACGTAGGGCTGAATAAAAAGGCAGCAGTTAATGGCAATGCTGCACCTCAGAGCTGTGAATCAGCAGCAGCTCTAGCACTGTGATACACTGGAGGGATTTCTTATTTCATTGGAACATCCCAGTATGAAGGAAGCAAAAACGCCAAGGCATATTATTAAATGTATGCTTGTTCAGCACATCCTTTCCTAAGTGATTTCAGGAGTTGACTTCATTCTGGGCCACTGTGGTGAAAGGCAATAAATCAAACCAAGGCTCTGGCAATGTGATGAAAGATGAGCTGAGTCTGCTGAGGTGGTACCATTTATAGGCCTGTGGGGATACATTACAGAGGATGAGACAGAAGAGGCAAAATGGCAACACACCTGGAATCACTGAACTGGGTAAAATTCACCATGAGGTAAAGGCCAGGATTAAGGTTATCCAAGGAGAAAGGGGATGCAATCACCAAAGCAGCAGCTGTGGAGGCAGCCTCCCTCCAGCTCCAGAGGGCTTCCAGTTGGCTGTATGTGTGCAGAGCATGGTGCTGGCTGACGGACAGCCCAGTGTACCCAAAGCAATAGTCCCTAACGCCTTCCTGGAGGCTCTGCAATAGAATTCCAGCAAGTGCTGTCACTGCAAATACATCTTAGACCAGTGGACTGGATTTCACATTTCTGTATCTCCTCCCTTGTTTACTCAAGGTTCATAGGGCCAGGCAATTCTGACCTACTCCTCAAGTCCCACTGCTGTCAGGCTGTAAGTCTGAGAGACTTCGGATCAGTTTCTGCAGGAGAGGAAACTGAATAGCTGTGAAAACCTGGCTTCAGCACCCAGGGAAATCATTTCAAGATGCTCCTTAGGGGTCCAAATCAGGTACCCTCCAACATCATTGGAGAAGCTCCCATGGACTTCAGTGATAGCTGGACTAGAACTGAGGGACCTATTCAGTACACTGAAAGAGCAAACTACAGGACTGCAAAACCAAAATCTCACTTCCCTTCACAAAAACATAAGTGCACTTCTCCCCCCGCCCCAGTCAAGTTTTATTCTTGGTATCATTTCTATTTGCCTTACAATCCAGAGTCCTTGCTACCAGCCTCCTGGACCTTCACAAACACATCTGACAGTAATCCACAGACCAGTACCCTCAGCTAAGCCAGTCTCTTATTTACAGGGAAAAACAAGAATATTATTCTGTACAAATTATGCATAATCACTATTTATCAAGCTGGGTTAATTGGCACATAACAAAGAGTTGTCTGGTGCACAGCTGAATAATGTGGAAGCCAAAATTGATGGAAATGGTACAGCAAGAGCCTGATTGTGAAAGAAAAGTCACATTGCTGCATGTTAATTCTTAACGGATTGCTGCCCTTTCAGAGGAGGGGTCAGCCAAGTGAGACAGGCCGATTTTGAAATTATTTGTTAATATTAGAGTTTGGACAGATTGTTGTAGCTTTAAATACTGATCCAAAGCCAGCTGTATAGTGAAATGTTAACTTGTGGCAACTCCACTGATTTTCTGTGCTCCATGAGACCCTGCTGCACTCATCAGCAGAGAATAATCCCATTAAACACCGCCAACAGCATCAGGCTGTGGCCTGCAGGGCTACCTGTGACGGTGATAGAGAAATGGAACTCCTCCTATCTTCCATTGACAGAGAAGAGCTAAATGCCTCATATCAAAGGAGACTAGCAGCCCTTTGGTTCTACTCAAGAGATTGTAGAAGTTCTCATCAAAATCTAGTGTGTTCTGAGACAATGGCAGCATGGGGCAGCACCTTAATTTCTCTGGAACCACACACACCTGAAAAACCGCATTCTGGTGAACCTTCGTCTACAGGCACGGAATTGCTTCAGTGACACCAGCAAGGCTTTACTGAATGACCTGCATCCTACAGCTGCATGCACAAATTAAAGCACACACATCAGTGTTTTGATGAACAGACACAGACTGAAGTGTGTGCAGAAGGCAGTGAATGAGGGCTGAGGGTCAAATCAGCAAGAGGCTCGCCTCAGTGATGGAGGTCCTCTGCCAGTGATGCATCACAACCGAGCTGTACTAGCGGCACCCACGCGATTCAGTCTGATTTAGTGGGATGATCCTGCTCATGGCAGGGGGGTTGGAACTAGGTGATCTTTAAGGTCCCTTCCAAACCTAACTATTCTACAATTCTATGATTTACACCACAGCACTCGCACACTTCCCTAGTTAACACCTCTAAACCTCCTCTGTTAACACCTAAAACCTCTCCTAGCAGGAGTACACCTGCACATCAGTGACTTCAAAGAACAGCCCTTTCTCCCATCTCTCTCTCTCAAACCTGCAAGTTGTTAGCAGAAAATAAGAAGACTTCTGTAACTTCCAGTGCTCTAAGTTAGCAGCTCTTTTATTCGCAAGCACCACCCAGGCCAGAGGATACTGCTGCAATCTCATCATGTTTGTAGTCTCATCAACATAAATACAAATGAATGCAAAACTACTGCTATTTTTAAAAAATGTGGATTATTCTATCTCCATTACAGATCCTCCATATCTGAAACAGCAGTAACACACAAGTGTTCCTCTGAAAATACTCTGACATTCAAAGTTACCAAGGTACACACTTCGTTCATACCATGGCTTATCATCAATGGGTAACAATTGAAGCTTCACATCCACATTCTCCTACACAAGAGGCTCCTAAGCCTGAAACCTTGGTTCCTCTTGAAAATTTTCAGGTGACTCAGGGAAGCAAAGTTTTATGTGCAAAAGCATCTTGGTCGTCCCTTTATTTTAATCTTTTCTGCAAACAACACCTGAAGTTGCTGGCAGTTCTTTTGATTGAAAAAGTGGAACTCGATAGGTTAGATTGTGCGCACTCCATACCAAATACTCATAAAGGTTAATATCAGCTACGTCATGAATTCTTGTTGTCGTGTATATACAGTTAACCAGTCTGCTCACTGTAAACTGCTTAGTGGTTTCACACTATGAGTTTCTAATATGTGATTTGATTTAATAACTTGTACTGTGTTTCAAACATAAGCCTGTTTTAATGTGATGTACCTTTGCATTTAAATAAAACACAAATTTAAGCAACTTTGTTGCTACTAAAATAAATGTTGGAACTCACTCCTTAGCCTCTTGGTTCACAGATGTGCTCCATTCTCAGAGATGCATTAGCATCCTTAATCCAAACCCCTCTGTAATAGCAACACTTATTAGAAGTATCTAAGAAATTCTCATCCCTCGCTTTTCACAACAATCACTAAATCTGCTAACACCTTGCTTGTATACACCAACAAATTCCACACATCCTGCAACAACACCGTAAACTCAGGAGGCAGAGGTAAACTGATGTGAGGAAGTCCAAAACAACCAAGGAACCACAACACCATCCAAGTCTTCTCTGGCTGTGGGAACAAAATCTCTAATCCTTATGGCAGAAAACAAGCATGAATTTAGAAATGCACTGTGGATCCTTCCCTCAGTAAGTCACTCCAGTGACTCCCAACCAGTCCCTTGCCATTCGATAAGGAATTAGCCCATTTAGGGGTTATTGTACAGCCAAGGAAGAAGCAGATGAGTCTTACCAGCATCTCTAACACAACCGTACAGTACCCAACCCAGCACAAAGTTGGAGCAACAGCCTGAAATGTCACTGCCATACCCCGATGACAGCGGTTCCTATAGCCAGCCAACCAGCCCCAAACAGCTTAACTGCAGCAGTGCGGATGACGGGAAGCAATAAATGCCTCTGTCTTAAGGAAAATCCTCACACACTTGCACCACTGCTCTCGCTCTGCTCTCAGCTGCAGGATGGGCTCTTGCAGCAGAACCCCACCACCCTGAAGGCTTGTCCCCATTGCTGGTTATCCATTATCTGCAGCATCACCTGTTCCAGGAGTCAAACACTGAACAAACTGCGCTAAATAGAGGAAGGATCTCATGGAGAGATAGCAAACCGGAGAGGAATGCTGCCAGTTTGGATGACATGGCTGGGCGCTGTCAGCAAGGACGCCTTTATTCACAGCAGGCACAGGCGTATGCATAGCAGGAACCGTTTCATGAACTCAATGAACTTGATAAATTTTTCAGCTCACTTTCAAATAACCTTTAAAAAAAAATCAGCTTGCTATGCACAACAGAATAGAAACTGATTTGTGATGGTATGTGACTCCAGTTAGAGACTACTAATGACTTCTTACCATAACTAAAGACACCCAAGTCCTACCAAATATAAACATGTTAAATTTTTCAAAATACCTCCCAGGTTTTATAGATCAATGATTCTGAATTTAAAGTATTTTCCTTTTGCTAAAATCAGTGTAAAAGTCACAGAATCATAGAATCACTAGGTTGGAAAAGACCCCCAGGATCGTCGAGTCCAACCATTCCTATCAAACACTAAACCATGTCCCTCAGCACCTCATCCACCCGTCCCTTAAACACCTCCAGGGAATGTGACTCAACCCCCTCCCTGGGCAGCCTCTGCCAGTGCCCAATGACCCCTTCTGTGAAAAATTTTTTTCTGATGTCAAGCCTGAACCTCCCCTGGCGGAGCTTGAGGCCATTCCCTCTTGTCCTGTCCCCTGTCACATGGGAGAAGAGCCCAGCTCCCTCCTCTCCACAACCTCCTTTCAGGTAGTTGTAGAGAGCAATGAGGTCACCCCTCAGCCTCCTCTTCTCCAGGCTAAACACCCCCAGCTCTCTCAGCCACTCCTCATAAGGCCTGTTCTCCAGCCCCTTCACCAGCTTTGTTGCTCTTCTCTGGACTCGCTCCAGAGCCTCAACATCCTTCTTGTGGTGAGGGGCCCAGAACTGAACACAGGATTCGAGGAGCGGTCTCACCAGTGCTGAGTACAGAGGGAGAAGAACCTCCCTGGACCTGCTGGTCACGCCGTTTCTGATCCAAGCCAAGATGCCATCGGCCTTCTTGGCCCCCTGGGCCACTGCTGGCTCATGTTCAGTCGCTGTCAACCAACACCCCCAGGTCCCTCTCCTCCAGGCAGCTTTCCAGCCAGACTTCTCCCAGTCTGTAGCACTGCACAGGGTTGTTGTGCCCCAAGTGCAGGACTCGGCATTTGGCCTTGTTAAACCTCATGCCCTTGGTCACAAAGAGAAGCATCCACATCATTTAGCAAAAAGCCGCTCATCATAAACTTATGTTCTGAGCCAGGAAATCTCTCTTTCTCCACATATAGACATATTTTAAGTAATTCTACCCAGCCTATTGAAATAGCAGACAACAGAAAGGACTATGACAATGTGTGTTTGTATTTGTTTAAATTAATGCATTGTATGGAGCTAATGCCAGCCTACTGTAACTGAATTTTCCTTGTCTCAGACTCCCTGACAGTGTCAGGCTTTTCAAAGTGGTCCATCAAAAGATTATTTTTGAACTTGAAAATTTTGTAGGCCTCAGAATAGGACTTACTTGGCGAACCCGGGCAGTAAAGCTTTTCAGACAGATTAATAGACTATGTGAAGTGTCTCTCCAGACTATAACAGAAGGCATCAGAGACCTCATTTTTCCAAGAAATGTCAGTTATAGGTACAGAAGACTTCTTCATACCCCAATTTCTCTGTATGTTTGCCATTTACATGAGCCAATTTGAGCCCTCCTTCCCACTGGCAATGTTACCAGTGAGACAATACCCTTCTGTAACAAAAATAGCATAGAAACTTCTATAAGAAAATATGAATTTGATAACAATGGAATGACTTTCTCGTAATAGCTTAATAAATTGAAGACATGAAGATTTAAACCCTCCAGCAGAGCTTCTTAAAAAGGACTGATGAATTTATCAGCTCTTCCAAGCTCCCAAAGAAGCCCAGACAATATTTCTTACGTCCTGTTCTACAGAGATCACCTCAAAAAGAAAAACAGGCATTCAAGTCCCTCTATTATGCCACTCTGCCTCTGGGGCTGAACTCACTGCTGAATCTGCAGTAAGTGTGGAACATTCAAAAATATTCTGATTTGCTTCTAATCTTCCTCATTAGAGTAACATATTTGTAACACCATTTCTGGTTAAGAGCATGGTTTTGAACCCTGGAGTAACTGTATGGACATGCAGCAAGCTCCTGACCTCTACAGTTTTCCACTAAACCAAGACGTCTGCAAAAACACGCCAGAAATGCTAATGCAGTTAGGCTGTCACTAGCTTTCATTAAGCACTGTCAGCCCAATATTTCAAGAAGTCTTGAGACCTCCAGAAACCACTTCAAGCAAACCAAATTACAACCTCCATGAACTGAAAATTCTCAGATTATTTCATAACCATCAAAATAATTTAAAAACAAACAAAATCACCCCTTCCTAGCTCTGCATTTTTCCATAGCTTAACGCAACTAGTCTTAAATTAAATCCTATTGAAGTCATCCTATTATGGAGAAGCAATCAGGATTTGAGTTACTGTACTGGAATAGTTTATTTTTCTTTGTTTGAGTAGTAAATTTGTGTTATCCCAACTTCTTTTTCTCATCCTTTTTTAAGTATTTGTTTCATTCTCAGCTGGATTCAAAATCATTTTCAATGCAGTTTCAAGACCCTCCCTCAGCCCAGCTCTCTCAAAAAATTGTATGGATTTAACAGCATACTTGTATATACAGTTCTTCCTCTTTTTCTTGTTACTGTATAAAAAATGAAGACAGAAAGTGATGGGAGTAACTAACACCGGGATGCAATCCTGCAACAGGTCAGAAATTGCTGCTACTTGCAAAAAATAAATGAGAAAAGAAAAAGAAATGTTTTTACCCCCCTCTGGTTTCTTCCTATGACAGTCATGTAGGTGCTATCAGTAAAGATGGCAAGAAAGACACTTCTACACAGAGTATATGTAATACATAAATTCATGGTGTCTCTTTAAGCACAGAACCTTTGGGATTTTATTCTGTTTTGATGTAGGTTCGATAAAAATCTTTCCTTCCATTAAAATTCTCAGGTTTTACATAGATTCAGATGGTGACCAACTGACAGAAGCCTCCTCTCTACTCTGGAGGAATCAAAATATTCAGCATCTGACCTGTTATTTTGTCAAGGGACTACGGGAACAGAAAGAGATCGACAGAAGCAGGATAATTCAGTAGCCATAAATATACAGATACAGACTACACATTAGTTCCAAAAGAAGCAACTACAATTTCATTTCTGTTCTTGAGAAAGAAAACTTCCCTTCCATAAAATCTACCCATGATACATGAATTGAAAATGTTTCAAAGCAGCACCAGCAAACACACCGAGGTCGTGCCCTAGAAGGGAGTACTTTCAAGAAATTTTGCACCTTTGAAAAAGGCACAATTTAACTCTCTTGGCTCTGGAACCTCTTCTAAGCTGTGGATTCCCTTCAATTCCATGGTCCTCTCCTTTCTGCCTCCCAGTCCCCAAAACTATTCTTAAAAAATATTCTGCTATTACAGTTAACTTTGAATAAAAACATAACATGGAGTATATTACTAGGCAATGAAGAGAAATCATTAAACTGCTGGTAATAAATAAAAATATTTTCTTTTACAAAAAGGACAGTTCAAATACATGTAAATAAGTACAGTATCTAAGATTCTCATTATTTCAGCTTAGCAGAATGAATGTGCTGGGTCAAGCCAATAAGTGAACCTCATCATGCTGTACAGAGTTGTAGCCTTCTGACAAGCCACATTCTCTTTCTAAAACCAGCCTGTTTACAGTGTGCATTCAAACTTCCCAAATGAAGGAAAGAATCCAAAGCGTAGCCAGTTAATTAGAGCCAATGATGTGGGAAATGCAGATAATTAAATTCTTCTCCTTAAAGATTTATTTCTGAATATCAGTTTTGGGAGACCAGTGGGGAAGCAAGTGAGAAATTCATCTCATCTCATAAAACTTAACTCATCTTTATGACACTTCTCAGAAATCAAGCAATCATATTGCTGTGTAGCTTATTAGGAAACATTAATGATTACAGTCATATACACAATGATGCCACTGTACATATAATTTTAAAGTTTTTTTCCTTCATATAAGCACAGGAGGTGTGCAGTTAATCCATGGCAATTGCAGTGGAAAAGAATAAACACAAGTTTGGTCTGAAAAAAAAAATTAGACTTTTAAAAAAAATAAGGAAAATCTACCATAAGAGGAAACTTGATTTAGAAAGTAAGGGTTCTTGCTCTAAAACACCATAGTCAAAGTTTCTGTGTTTTAAAAAGTTAAATTGATGCCTAGGACTAGAAAAGGCTACTTGAAAAGATGGCCCTGGAAAGACTGTTCAGGTGAAGAACCTCGGCTTGTGATTAACTAGATCTGAAAAATAATCGGTTATTTAAGCTAAGCAAGCCCACGTGGTCTCACTTTCTTGAAAGACAAGAACACATCCAGAAGCAGAGATTTGACTGACATCTAATGGAAGATCATGGTGGAGACTATGCACCAGCACACTGGCTCTTGCAATGGATATTGCTACAGGCAAAGAACAAAGTAGGGGCCTGAATCAGAATATCCACCCAACATTTTATACAGCTGAGCAGACTGTTGAAAGGCAAGTTTGGACATTAGAATGCCCAATTTCAACATACAAATTCTCCAACAAGCTGTTAACATCTTCATGGAGAAGTGCACAGAACATTGAAGAATATCACGCATTAATATTTTTAATTACAAGCTGTGTACAAGCATTCTCTCAAATAATAATATTGCCCTTCCCTACTTCCCTCTCTGCTATTCTTCTCTTATGAATCCAGATAACCATCGTGTGTAATCCTTATTATCATAATTGATCTTGTATCTTTATAAGACAAGCAGGACAGAATCAGTCATACTGCAGCTGCACAGAAGAGTGAGAAAATACTACTCAGGGAAGGCTGCCCTTCCTTAGGATTCCCAGGAAGCTTTCTCTACCATGAACTAAGCAGTAGAAAATATCACTGCTTTTCATACTTTAAAAAAAGAAAAAGGAGAGATTCACCACTGTGCATTTTTTCACCCTCAAGCTGTTCTTTCTGCCAAGGAAGCCAGAAAACCAAAGGTATTGAGAATATGTACCAAGCAAAAATACCTGCTTTTCAACTCCAAAGTTAGCTTTTTGATAACTTGATATTGCAGCTGAACAGTCAAACCAGCATCCAGGCTTTAATCAGCAATAAGGAGAGCGATATAATCAGCGATAAGAGCACCTACTGTTTGCATTTACAGTAGATCCGGTTCACAAGCAGCAGGAGCAAGTTCAGCCACCACTACGGTTCAGTTTATGCTGCTCTGATCCATCGCTTCAGCAGGGAAGGCTTTGGAACAATTAAGCAGAATCATTCACAGCTTAAGAGACCCCTAAATTTTGCCAAGTGCAGTAGCTAGAGTTTCATCCTCGCTACTGTACCCTGACAGCCACTGCACCGCACAAATTATCCACAGAACCCAACTGTGCAATGACAGCACAGGGGTGGGGAGGGTCTGTTCTCCCATGAAGGTGTAGGACGTTTATTCCACTAACTCATCTGCTTTTGCAGAGCATGAGCATGTAAATATCCTGTCTCATAACAGGAGATTAAATTTTAAAAGAATTTAAAAATAAACCACCATCAACTAATGCCATTGTACTACAACAACTTCAGAGACCGATGCAAAGGGAAAGAAAGCAGAAGTACTGAGTAGGCAAAGCAGGCAGAGTGGCTTGCTAGGATCTGAAATACCAAGGACAAGAACTGCTTAAATGAAGTTTTTCCTGGTTAAAAATGTATTACTTACTGGTAAAGAAAAACCTCAGACTATGAAGAAAAAGTATGAAAGAACAAGAGAAAAAAAATTATTTTCGTCTTCAGGAAATTGATAGCTTATACTGTGGAAAACAGAAATTATGATAAAAAAATTCCATTTGAAAGCTATCATAGGTAACGCAAGCTGAAGAAGAATGTGATCATTTGGCAACCAAGCAACACAAATTTGTAAAGATTCCTATCGCCTATACTGCCAAAAAGAGCTGTTAAGTACCATTACAAGAATCACGGTGATATAAATATGCTCCCATCCACTTACACACGGCATGCTAAGTCAATCTACTCCAGCTGTGACTTGGACAGATTGTATAAAACCTTAAATTCAATTCCTTAACAAATTTACTTCAACTGAAAATATATGTTAAAAAACACTCAAGCGTTCTACAGTTACCTCTGTCACCACTGTGTACCCTCCAAGTTACGTTCAATGTACCAGTTAGCTCAGGCATATATAGGGTAAATCTGCTCTCAGGGCATCTGCTGGAAACAATGGTTTTATTTCAGAGATAACCAAGTAAGCGTTAGAAAAACTTAGGAAAAAGTTGCTCCAAGCACTTCAATATGTTTTTGATCTCTCATGACTACAGTGCAAGACAATGGAAATTTTCAAGCACAGTACTGAAAAAAATCTATCTAATCTTTATTTAACCATCACAGTTTTTCAAAATATGAATCCTTTAAATATACAGCAATGCATCAATGAAGGGTCACATCCTCTAAAATGCAACAGAGGCTTTTATTTCAACATTTGGGGTTTGTTCTAACCCATTCTGAGTTAGAACAACAGATTGTTCCAGCAAACGGACAGAAGCTGCCGCCAAAGGGCCATCTGCTGAGCTTCTCTCCAGTGAATCCCTCGGCAAAAGGCAACGTGATGGAGCAACCCATGCAACTGGGATACACGCCATTAAGCAAGCGACAGAATGAAGAATGGAAAACTTTTGAGTGTAAGTGTAGATGCATATGATCACTGCATCATAGCATTTTTTTAAAATAAAAAAAACAGAAAGATGAAGGTAATTGCTGTGAAGCTAGAAGACTGCTACTGTATACACCACAAAAAGGCCTTGCCTCAAGGTTTTCTTTGATTTAGGAAAGAAAAAAAAAGCTGCAGTAATAGAGTAGGTTTAAAGAGTCTCTTTTCTATCAACATCATCTAACAAATCCTTTACACCTTTAATAAATAAGATTTTCTCCACCTCCACAGCAGGAGATTGTTTAGATCAGTTAGCACCTGTTGGGGTTCCCATCGTGTCAGCTCATTTCAACATAAATTTATTAACTGGTTGTTTCTAATGAAGGTACTATAATACTCTTCAGAGTCTGATACTCTGCTATGTATTCCTTTAAGTAACTTTAAATACTTCTGAATTAGAACCAAGAAGTCTATGTTTACACAGCCTATAAGGACGTATAATTCAGTGTATCATTTCATAACCCAGCTGTCAACAGAGACAATACTTTTATGATACATGTATTGTATGCGTGCCAGTAAGAGATGAATAGTCCTGTAACTATAATCAATACTGTTCATTCAAACAACTGGCAGAAGCATTTCAGACAACAGGCAATTTCATCAGTTTCACTGGGCTGTCCAAAAATAAACAGCTTGAGAGGAATGAATGATCTTGGTGGTTATCTATAAATAATACTAATCTCGGTCATTTGTTTTAGGGTGTTCATCACTGGGAGCTACAGAAGTCTCATTTCAGCGCAAAAGGCATGGCAGGCTGCAAGAAACTAAAGAAATACTGAAGAACTATGCTATCAGCTTTCCATTCACCCAGTTACTGTATTTATACACCAGCTCCACTGAAAGCACCAGGATTGCTCCGATGTTGCAGCGACTCTAGCTCTGCCAGAAACTCACACAATCTCAAGGATTTGTAACCGCATCAAAAGTCAAACCACATTCAGAGGAAGCTCTGGCGATCTGAGTAAAACCAAGCTGTGGACAACTAACACTGCTTCTGTGGAAACGCGAGCAAGTTTGGGATCTTTAACTACCTCTGTATGAAACTCTTTTGAGAGCAAAACAAACCTAACAGCTCAACAGGAACAAGGCTAAAGCTGAGGCTGACGGGTGCGAGGTGAGCTCAGGCAGACAGGGAACAGAAGGCACCATTCACAGGCCCGTTTGCTATCACTGGGAAGTGAAATAGCTCCTTTTTTTTTTTTTCAAATTACGGTCTATCTGCTTCTATCTATCAAAGCAAGGCAAGAACAGAGAAAAGGACTAAAGACAGCTGACTGAAGGGAAAAGAAAAAAAAAATCTCTGCAGAGCACAGATCCCAAAGAAAACTTCCAAAGCCCTGAAGTGAAAAAAGATCCAATTGCTGTGGTTGAAGCGACTCTCTGCTGGGCTCTGGGCTAGCATAGCAACACCACTGCTGCTCAGCTCAGCCTGCAGACCAGGAGGTCATCGGCACCGAGGCTCCAAATGGATCTTCTCCCGAAGGAAAAATCTCCTAACCATGGAGAGTTATTAAGTTTCCTACTTGATTTCACTGGTTAGAAGTCACAAGATGCCTGGTGCATGCTCTAGGGAAAAGGAAGGAATGATCAGTCCTCCCAAGAACCTAGAGGTTGGCGTGCACTCACCTTCTTCCAGGCAGGATTTGTGCCACCACGAGGCATTGCTGCAGACAGCTCAGTACAGCACTGGACTGCAGCAATTCCTTTCTCATGGACATCATACAGAGTGCAATGCTCCAAAGAAAACTCCACCAGCTGAGCTCTCCAGAAATGCCCAAGCCCTCTGAACTGAGCAGGGAACACCAGTGTATGTGTGCACATCCAGGTAACCACAGCACGGCTGCACCAAGGGTGAAGAGTCACATTGTTCCATCTACAGCGATAAGCAACCACTACAACCGCTTTGCAGTCTTAAAGCCTGTTGCTCAGAAAATTTATATCCTGGCAATTACAATAATCTTCAAGTTGTAGCATTATCCAATTTAAGAGCTTAGAGTGAGTATAACATGAAGGACAACCAGCACACCCAGCCTTAGCAAGAAAGCATTGCAGGGGGATGTTTCTAACATAATGGATGACAGGAAAAGATTAATGGCATCAAATTCTTCAGAAAGAGGGCACTTGCTTTCCAGTGGACAGGAGAAGCTCACAAGCCAGTTGGTGCCTCTACATCTCTGAGAAATGAGACAGGCCACGCTGTGGAAGATGCCTTTGTAAATGGAAAGGCAGTGGCTGTTTTTGTGAAACTCTTGATTATATTATTAAAAACAACATTGTACACAGACCATTCATAGAGAAAAGCCAGCTTTTAAGAATGGGTGTATTTATCAAGCTGCTTTATTGCTTTGATCATCAATATTTTAAAGTTACTGCTTTTTATTCCATACTGGTGATAAATCACTGCACACTGGAACTGTAATCATCACAGCACAACATGATACACTCCCCCAGGAGATTTAAAGTTGGGCTTAGTCACAAAAAAACGCCCCAAATTGGCAAAGAGGATGGCTAAACCAGTAAAATAAAGTCTCTTGGTTTCAAGTAAAAGATTAAGTAGCATTGTATACTGCTATTAACCTCAAGTCCATAACGAGAGCTTAAGTGACCAGTTCCAAGTGGACACAGGCCTTTGGAAGTGCGCTCCTGGAGCTGGCACTAATTGACCCTTTGCTTGCAGGCTCGGCAGAGAAGGCAGGCAGCAGCTCTGAACTGCAGGTCCTTCTCTGCCACGCAGAACAAAGTCACAGTCTCCTGATTATCCAGGAGGTTTGATCTTAACAATTTATACTTCTATAGCATCTTTCATCCAGGACTGAGGCTGGCAGGATAGCAATAGAGAACCTTAAACTGCTACTGCCCTTCTCATATCCATTTTGCAGAAGGAGGTCTCCTGTCTCTGGAGCCTTCCAATACTTCTTGCAAGTGCATTCCACATACACAGAATTCCTGAGAAACTGAAATGACGGATTTATATTTCACACATAGCTTCACACAGGCTTCTTGAAAACACAATTAATAATCATTTTTAATTAAGTTATTTCCAAGCAGATTTTAATCTCCTCACAGAGAACGTTGCAATAGATTGAATTCAACCCAGCATGCACAAGAAGTAGAGAGGCCTGATACAAGCCTTTTTAGATACCACATAGCAGAAAGGAGAAATCATATTGATCCTGCTTGCAATTTTGTCCAGAAAAGATGCCGCTTTTAAACTCCTGTGAAGATCCTAATTAAGGCAGACTATTCCAGAGCAGCAGATTCTAGAATCAATTAACAAAACCATTCTTATTAACACAGGGAATCTCCAGACATTACCCAGGAAGCATAAAATCTTTTCAGAGAGCCCACAAGGAAAATATACTTTAATATCAAATTGTATCCTCCAGTGTATGCAGAGATTGCCTCAACTCAAATCTCAAATGCATCTTATGTGAAACAGGGGCTAGCACTGCAGAACAACACAATAAGAATTTAAGACAGGAAGTGCAGATAATTTATCTGAATAAAGCTTCCAGGAGAATAACTGATTTATGTTGATAATGATCCAAGCTGGAACCCGACCAGGATGCAGGAGCTAGCAGCATCACTACCCACAATAGGTTCACTATTCATGAAAAATACAGGGTATTTTTATAGATGAAAATAGATTCAAATGTTAGCTTTATGCTTCAGCCAAAAGATCCTGTTTTGCCAGAGATCTTTTCTTGAATTACCTCTAGAGCGACTGAAAAAGAGATGCCATGTTTTTCAATCAGGACTATCACTATTCATGCAAGCACATAAGAGACACTGAGTTAAATTTCACAAAAGAGTATGGTCTTTAATGTCACACAGCGTCTATTCATAAAAGAACTGCAAAATCCATAAACTGATGCAGAGAGAGAGAGAGAGAAGCAGTGAAAGGTTCACAGCTACAAAACCACATATATGGGGAAGGAGGGGGTGGGGGGGGAAGAAAATCTGGGAGTAGAGCTGGTATAAGTAACTTCTGCTAAAAGCAAGGTCAGCACTTTCCACTGGAGACTATTTGATTTACACTACTTTGTGTCAGTTGAAAAACAAAATCTTTCCCTGGCAGATTCTGCCCTACACAGTCTATTACAGATACTTCTGAGATACCCAGCATCATTTATAAAGGGACACTTATTACTGCTGAACGTGAACGTTTTGTTAAACTCCCCAAAGTTCCAAGAAGAAATATGTGCAATGCTACACAAGGGTGTATTCAGTTAGCTGTTGAAGTCAAGAGTCTGGACAACCTGGGGAGTCCTGGAGAAGAGGTGCACAACTGATTAAGATCTTCTGAGTCTCCCTTGAAGAATCCATTAGCTGTCCTGGACCCACATGCCCCACTTATCCAGAGGCTTAAAGCTAGGAACACTCCACAAGGGACCACTCTGTTTTTACCTCTTACTGGTTTCACTCCTTCAAACTCCTGCAGAGCTACTCCAAATTTACACTGGTGTAAATCAGACCAGAGGAAGACTCCATTATGTACCTTGACTGTCCCTATTTATCTAACAGGATATAAAGGGTTGGGTTTTTTTCCTTCTGTTAGGGTAGAACAATGAAGCACTAAAACATTTAGGTCCCAGTGGCCACTGCAGATATACCCAACTACCTATCACTGCTTGCAACTTACTTTTATGTTATATAGCACAACACAACTGGCAGTAAAGCACACTTGATGCATACAAATGGAAACAGGACATTGTGGTTGTAGAAACCATCACTACATTTACTACCCTCTGCATGTAGAAAAGCTGTACTGATTCATGCTTCAAACAACGCAACTTCTGTCCCTGGAGCACCAAACTGAAGCAGTGTAAAACTTCAAGAGGGTTAACTGATCTCATTTTGATCGATTATGGGCTTATCTCACTGTCTCTCCAGGTAATAAAGTTAGTTGCCTGTAGATGGTGTGGAAAGACATGCTATACACACTTTATCTGACAAAAAATGTCTGTCTATAAAATCCATCACAATCATCTTGGACTATATACCCTGAAAAAAGTAGACTGCTTCTTCCAAAACACAGAGTTTTGGGTTTTCTTCCCCACATCAATTATCTATATGTCATTATAAAAATTGGGCAGAACAGGTGCTTTTATATTGAAAAAGGCAGATGCACGTCTGCAGAAACATCCTGCTAACTCGGACAGACTTCACTAAATTCTTTCAGTCAACAAAAAAAGACGTACAAAACCCAGAAATCATCATTTCCAAAACAAAATGTTTGACTTAACTGAAACAGAGTCATTTTTTTGAACTCTGAAGCCATTTAAAAATCTTTTATTTTTAATTCTCTAATTTTCTGGTTGATTCCCAATCTAATCTTTAAAACCCTCTTGGAACTACATCTGAAATGAAAGATTAGCAAGTCACGCAGCTCCCATCATTTCCAATCATGCAGCATAACATTCTGGGATATACAATTCCTTTCCAGGATGCACATAACAGCAGTGGGATAATGGTTCCATGGAGGAACAGTGTGAGCTGGCCGAGGCATTCAATATATATGAAAACTACCATTAGTCAAGAGAATCGTGCTGCTGACATGGCTGAAACAGGAAAGAAAGAGGATCAGCTAGGATAGGATGACCTCGTACATTTTTTCTTTTTATGATTATTCACCAACAAGTTCTAAGTAAATAGGCACAAATAAAGCAATGTTTTGAAAAAGAAATTCAAAGTGTGATAGCAGCCTGCTCATTCAGCATTTGCTCAGGTCCAGCTCCTTTTGACATACTCCACAAAGGCACTGAAGCCACTCTGGAGATGTGACCTGACCACTGCACAAACACCCCAGAGAAAGATGGCCGAGTGCATTAAACATGCTAGACAATTTAGAATCCCCCTAGCAGTTTCATTCCAATGCAGGGTTAGACCCCGGGTCAGTCCTTTGCAAATCAATAGACACTAATTAGCTCTCATCTGACTGCTGGGAAAAAAGAATGCAGGGGAGCTTGAGTTTTCTGACCATCAGACTTCATTAGAATCCAAACTTAGTGACACAAGTGGTAAAGCCAAAGAAGACAAACCCCCTGTAATCACTAAAAACCAACATCTTACCACGTTCTCCTGTAACGAGGCCACAGGAAGTTCATTACCATCTCTCCCCAAGCCATCTCTCCCCCTCAGAAGAAAACCACATTGAAAACAAGAACCACTGAAAAGTTTTAAGAAATTCAGCATACACAGCAGGTGCAAAGATCAATCAAGATGTGCGTGAAGATACAGTGACCCTGTGATTCGTAAGACCTGATCTATGTTCACTAAATGGGCTGCAGCACCTATCTCAGACTAAGATCTCTGAAATAGAAATCAGACAGAGAAATCATGGAAGGAACCAATCCCTGATATGCACTACCACTTATCTGCTGAAAAATCTGGCAGCTGTGAGATTCTGACTACAGCGAGTTCTACAGACCTCCCTGGGAGACATCAACAGGCAACTTGCTCCGATGGTTCTAGTAAAGATGGATTTTTGTTCCCACTCCCAAATGAGCAGACTGAGTGTGGGTTAGGTAGGCAAGAACCCAGCACTTCTGTGCTACAGAAGTGGAGACTCGGGCTGTGAGGGAGACAAAGAAATTTTCAGTAGTAAACTTGCTTTCTTTCCAACAGCTTTGCTTACTTCAGGTAAGGAGCTGAAAATTTTTCCTTTGTCAAGTGACAGATAGCTGTACAGCTATGACACATGTTCTCCCAGGTGTGTCAGTGGGAACACGTTGTCTTCTGGCAAGGACAGCAAACTCGTAAGTGCTAATTTAAATTTGTTTTTCACAAGCCAGAATAGTAGGTGAGGGTTTGGGAGGGGGTGTTCTTGCTTTTTTATTTTGCTTTTTTTGTTTCGTATTTGAATAAACTCCAACAAACACAAGCCCAACACAAGGGCAGGGTGAAGTATCCAAATGCAATCACATAACTTACACGTGATCTGAAAGTGAACAGGTTGTAAATTGTTTGGAAAAAACCCAAAAACAAACAAAAACCTTCCAGTCTATCTGAAACATCCAAATAGCAGAGCAAAATAATTACATACAAGTGACGAGATAGGTCACACTGTTCCAGCAGAAGAGCGCTCACCTGGGCTATTATCCAATTCTAGGAGAGCAATTTACCCTTTTTACAAGTGTCTGGGCAAGTTATCTGCAGCACAGAGTCCCTGTAGGTTGATCCTCACACATAAGGGCTACTGTGCCTCCCGTGCAGTTTACGCGTAAGGGCTGCACGTTGCCACTCACTATTTTAGAAGCAGTTAAGATAAAATAGACCCAGTGCCTCCGTCACCACAAGAAGGATATGCAGGAATGACTGCTAGTTGGATTCATTGACATAGCTCCTTCCTACATTCACTCTTCCTCTTCACACAGAAACCTTACCAGTTTCTCTCTTGCTCTGTTTATTTATGACATCTTGGTGAGATCAACTAAAACGGCACGCACTGCCTTGGACTGTTTCACATACAGGTATGCACCGGTAAATTAACTCTGCATATCTGGTGGAAATACCCCAAAAACCCCTGCTACAGCCAGGCTAGAGTACGTACACACTATGAAGCTCTGAGATAGTGTCCACACCGCAATGACTACAAACAGCTGAACACGAATGTTTAACTTTGGAGTCTTCATCAGATGACCGCACACGAAAAACCCCAAGATGATTTGAAGTTTCAGATTTCCAGGGCATCTTATATTCTGAAGAGCAACGGTAATATAAAGCGACTGATAAAATTGAAGAAAGCATCCCTCTGCCTATGATGAGAAATGTAACACATGCACATGTAGAAGAAAAAGAATCCCCATGGATGAAATCTGGAAATTGCTTCACTGCAGTGATCATCATCAGCTTCACAGAGACTGGTTTGTCCTAGATCAATAGTTTTTAAATCTCTGGTTTTAGATCTCTACATGGTTCCAGTGGAGGTAAAAGCCCCTGTGTATCAAAACTCACAAAACCAGGTACGGACGTTTTAGGCTACAAACTCCCTTCAAAAGGTGCCGGGGCCTTCTAATGATGTATATGTTACCGCAGCACAGAAAGTACTGGTCTTGGGCTGTAATACCAAATACAAATTCAACATAAACATCTCTCTCACAATCAACAAACCTGAGTTTTCAATTGTATGGTTGACTTGGTTTGAAACTGAACTATGAAAGCCAACTGTCGCTGCTTTAAAAATAACATATTCTAAAGCATTTTAAGGATGCCTAACTGAATCAAAATTAGCATTCCAAAATTGGTAATGGCAAAATGTGTACTTTAAATGGAAAAATGTTAAATCAACGGATTGTGATAATAAAGAACCATTAAAGATACATCAGCTCCCTCATTTCACACCTTCTTGCATAACAGTCCTACACTTACAGTAGGATGGCCACCCACCTCCCAGACACCGAACACAGTGAGCTCAGAGGAAAGAACTGTTTTCTGTGGCTCTCGGACAAGCTTCCAAATCAGCCTTCAACAAGACTGTGGCATTTTGCTGCTGTTAAAAGCTACTGTCACTTGCTTGTTTCCCATCATGGCACCTCCATTTCCTCCTAGAGGTAACTGCCACCGTTACACATTTTATTAGAATGCATAGGTAATCAGCAGCTCTCCAACCCACGCCAATAGTCTCACGGGTCCTTCAGGCCCAGTGCTACGCTGGAAAAGTGAACAATTTCATTTCTGCATCAGCACAAAATCTGTCCGAAACTGAACGAGTAAATGGTGCTCCTCATCATGCTGGGGAATTCGGAGTTCCTCAAAAAAATTTGTATGAGATTTTTCTCCATCTCTACAGCGTGAGTAAAATGGAGCCCTGACATCTAAACAGTATGGAAACACTATGGGTGCAGTGGAGGGTGCAGCATCAGCTTATTTTAAAACTGATTCAAGAAATAATAAAATATACTCAGAAGCAGTATGGTTCCCTCTGCTAACACCGAGATCACATTCAGCCTAAAGACAAACCATCTGCGCTTCCACATAGTTGGAACACACCCTTCCCCTTTCCACCTACCCAAAAAAATAGCACAAGCTTTGACCCCTAAGCTAAAGCAGATGATTTTCTTTGTAACCCCACAGTAACATACAATACTTGAGCATGTTCTGCAGCACAAAAGGCATTTTCAGGAATCTGTAATGAACAGATTTGTGTAGAAAGCACATTTCCAGGTGTTCTACCACAGAACACTGGGAAAAACCACAGTGCATTCCTTATTGGGAGAGTGAGGCACCTGCCCTGTGGTCTCTACTCACACAAAAACACCAGTATACAGCCCATGTTTGGCAAGACTCACAGTGAGACATGCTTATGCTTTTGGCAGAAGGGAGCTGACCACTTTCAGCATCAGCATCCTCTGCCAGCTGGCCAAAGAGAGCACAGATGCAAGGCAAGAAAATTATCCGCCCACTGGCAAAAAGAAATGCTGAGCAGCACCTAATGAAAAAGTGCGTGTGTGCATGCACGCACGTGTGCAGGTGAATGTGCATGTGAACACACTTATACACGTGCACCTGTGCTTTGGGAAAGGGATAACACAGTTAAACTGGAAAAATGGCCTGCTACTAGACCTATGGTATCATTTTCTGCAATGGTCTCAGAACAACAAGCGGGCACTTTCCCCATTAAAATCTTCCAAGCTGAATTTTAAAGATTAAACACAAGATGCTAACAAAAAATTTTCAAAGAAAGACTGAAATCAGACCCTGTCAAGGAAGTGCCCATACAATCACTTACAGGATTTTAGCTACTTAAGGTAAGCATGTAATTGTATCCTCCCTTGGTCTCCTAAAGAATGAGTGTCTGTGGAAAAGACTACACATCAACATTCAGTAAAATATAAAACAGCCTTCTGGGTTCAGAAGATATACGAGAAATGACTCGGAAAAATTAATGGGACAAGAATTTGCAGCTCTCAGGTTTAACCGAGAGATGGAATATGCCTGTAGATTAATTAGATTCTGCAATCACAGCCCCTTTTCACCCGCACATATCCCACCACTATCATTACATGATCAACAGATCTTAATGAAAACTAACGTTTTCTTCCGAGAAATTCCATGGGGGCTAAGGTTGAGTTTACTTTTCTAAATATTTCTTGAAAATTGTACATAACACAAGTGCACATTTGTTGGCTGTAAAGGTGTACAACAGCAATTTTTTGCAATGACAGTGCAGAGAGGGAATATGAGATCTGTGTGCTAATGAGCTGACACTGCAGAGGCTGGAGCAGTGTTAGTGTAGTGCACTACAAGTGCAGAGCAGAAAGACATACGCGGGTTATTTCTAGGGAATAAGATCTACACAACTGCACACATAACTCAACCTTAATACTTACATCCTTCATCAGAGATTACAAGAAAATAATAAAAGATGCTTCAGTGATGAATTTATACATTTGAGTTATTCTGAAAAAGCCATCTCGCAACCTACATAAGCATTTTTGAAGAAAAGATAACATCCGTGTTTTACTTGATTTTATTCATTCATAGGTCAAGTTAACTTTCTTCCCTTCTGTTTTCTGTGATGGCAAAAAGCTGCATATTTTAAAAGATGTAATAAATCTCCCCAGAGCCAACAGATAAACTTCAATTCACCTTTAAATACGCTGGATTTTTCATCCGTGTTTGCATTTGCTCTCTGTTAAGATATCATACAGCTATATAAACAGGGGGTCAGATAAATACAGTGTGGATGAATACTGTATGCATGCGTGTAAATTAAATATACAGAGAGGGGCTTGGTGCCAGCAGTGAAGCAGGGAATACATGTACATGAATCAGATTATGCATCATTTAACTGAAAAAGGAATGAGAGGGAGGGGCTTAGGGCAGGAATCTTCTGCTTCTAAACAAGTTTATTCCCATTTTGGGGTGTTGCCAGATAAGCCCTACCAGAGGTGGTTGTTTTAGCTCTGGCTTACAAGCATACTTCAGAAGAGATTTTTTTTCTCCTGCCTCTGGAATGCACCAGATTGCACCAAGCAGGATGTGCAGCTGTGCATCAAGAACATGAGTCTTTCTCGAGCAGAGACCCCCTCAACTCCTGCACACATGAACACTTACTACAACCACTATCATATAAATCAAAGCAAAGGAGAATGAAAAGTTATTATTTTATGGATACCAGCTAGTACAGGCACTAGGCTCACACTACACATGCTGCTTCGTCCGATTTCCCTTCACCTGCCCCACCACAAAGTCAGTCATAGCCTCCCTCTCTCCAGTGAAGGCAGCCAGTCACTGCAGGTTTCTCTCCAATGGTTCCCTGCCAATTTGTAAATATTGATCAAATGGCTGTGTGACAGCACTGGATACAATTTATGCTTATCTCTAAGAGAAGTAAAAATGTTGTGGAAAGAATTCCTCATGGAAGGAAGCAGCACCCTGAGACTATCTGCCACTCCACTGGGAAGTGCAGAGGTGATTAAGGGTAGTTAGGCCAGAACATTTTACATGTTAGCTGTCAGTTCACTCTAATGCACTGATATGTATGAACACTCTAACTTTCAAAGATAATTGCTTCCAGATCCAAAAAGAGCAACTGTTCTTCCGTTTTTTTTCATTCTGAGCTACTGAGACCTATACGACTGATGACTTGGACTCACTGTTTTAGTTTCCTAACAACACTACAACCAGATGGTTGACATAGCTATGGACAAGGTCCTCTTTCCATCTTCCTCCTCCTGTTTCTTTTTCACATCTTCTATTTCTAAACCAGTTACTGTAGGTTGGTATCCTCTAGTCTACAGTTTCTCCAGAGTTTAAGTTTTCCCAGTTTTACTACACTGGTAATATGTGTCTTGGAACACGCAGCCCTACACTACAGAGAAGCATCTTATCTTACTAAAATTGCCACAGCTTTCACTGAGCAATGACAAAAATCATTACATGTCAGAAGACAAGAAGCACACCGACTAAACAATACATTGACCGCTGCTGAATGAGCCTACGGTTCACTTGTCTTGGTGGGATCCGTAAAGAAGTGCTGGTAGAACTTTTAAAAAACAATTAATAATTAATCACCCAGTTTAATGTATTTAGTTTAAATCCATATAATTGATATTTAGGAAGCTACATTTGAGATACAGCCTCTTGAAGGGATTACACTGATTAAGGATTAATAGTCTGATGTTTGTTGTAAGAGCTGTTGAGGCTGGATAGGATTAGTAGAGTAAGATGCAAAGTAGAGACACGCTTTTATTTATCATTTTTTTCCACTTTACAAAAAAGTTTTTATTTGATATTATATAATTAACCCCCCTGCAAAAGTTTTAAAGGTCCTAATTCAAAACCCTCTAAAAAGTGTAATGCTGCACTAGCAAGAAGCAGTCACATGGGGGATATGTTAGAATATCAATCCAAAATTTATCCAAATATTTCCTTACTGTATATTTTCTAACCATCACCTTTCTCAGAAAAATACCTGAAATCCTAGAAGGATAAAATACCTACTTGTCTGGCCTTCTGATTATATAGTGTGGGACACGGTTATAAGAACTACCCTAACCCCAACAAACAAAAATCTAAAGAAACAAGATTTTCAAAACATGAAATTGATTTATAACAAGATACTAGCTTTCTGTACTCCAATACTTCATTAACGAACAGGAATTACGTTCATAACACAAAGTTAGTACGCTGCATTCAGAACTCCTTTACATCAGGTACGTACATCTATATACAGCAGAACGCATGCAACTACCTCGCAAGAAGGCTCCATTCATTTTCAAAGGTTTACAATAAAAACCTGTATAAAACTGAATTTGGACACATCAGGAAAACAAATATTCAAGAACTGCTATTGGTAAAGGAGCGCTTTTTAAAATGCAGAACACACACCAGTCTTTCAGAAAAAGATTTTCGCATTTTAACACCACATTAACACCACTCAAAGTTCTATTTCGCTTCTTCTTTTAATAAAGGCTCAAATTACACTAAAACACTGCTCGTGCAGAGCTATTTCTCATAACACTAAGCGTTCCGATTCCATTTTCTCTCCCCTCAGCTCTAAGGGCATTTGTCAGTTCACAGCCTCCTCAGCTTTTAACAGGACTCGCACTGTAAGAAAACAACTCAATATTTCAGGGCAGAGGAGGCAATTGAGCCCCTCCAGCTTTGTCCACTCAAGGTCACTGGCAGACAGCTGTTCCTATTTTATTCCTATATGGTAATAGTAACAAATAACGCTGTTTCACACAGCTAGGTTGTAGCTTCAACAGAAAAGGGACATTACTTCATCAGCAGTTCACTGATTGCAGCTACACAGCCCTGCTACATAAATAACATGGTTGGGTTTTGTGGAAAACAAAACTAAAGGGGTGAAAAGATGCGGTGAGAGAACTTTCCCTGAGGTATTATTCAACCATATAATGCTGCAAATCTACTAAATCCCACGTCAGTACCCACATCTCTCACGCTACATGGTAAGAAAAAGCGCTACAGGCTGCCAGGGCGAAAATGACTGTAATGACAGATAACAAATAAATATTTATTTTTAAAAGCCTGTATTTACTTACAAGCGTTTGTCACTGAAAAACTGTTGGAAGAATCCAAGTGATCTACATGATAGTTCAAATGGAAGGGCTTTTCTGTGGTGTTTTGGTTCGTGTTGTATAACTGCACTGCAAATCGAAACGCGCTGTGCTCCTGAACAGTGTTCCTCATGAAAAGTCCACCTAGGATGGGAGGAAGAAAAAAAAGGGGAAAAGGTATTTTAGAATTCATTTCTTGAGGAGAAACAGCGGGAATAAGTTACATTTGCATCCTGCACGTCTCAGGACGGGAAGCAGGGGAGCGAGCACATCCCCCTGGCAGGGCAGCTCCTCGAAATACACGCTCCAAGCCTAAAGTTGAGCTTTTTAAGCCACGCTGAGCCCCTGAGCTCCCGGGAGCCGCGGGGGCACCTCGAAAAGAAGGGCAGGGACGCTCGCGAAGAGTCGGGGAGGAGGATGCGCTGGGGGCTGCGCCGGGAGCCGGGATGGGGAGGGGGAAGGCTCCGAGCGCCCCGGAGCGGGTTCCCCCGGTTCCCCCGCGGTCCTCGCCGCACGGGATGCGCCTCTCCGGGAGGCAGCCCAGCCCCGGCAGCCCCCGACCCCGCGGGCAGGGACGGAGCCGCCTCACCCCCCCGAGAGCTGCCCTGGGCCGCTTACCGATGCTGATGGTGTTGGGGAACCCCGCCAGCGCTTCCCCCAGCAGCCCCGCCAGCAGCAGCAGGAGGGTCCGGGGCGCGCTCTGCCCCATTTTCTTCAGCCCCTTGCGGTTCAAGCCCTAAACCGAGACCGGCGGCACCGGCATGGGCGCAACTGGAGGCTCGGAGTCGCGTCAATGGTGGTGGTGATGCTGGCGGAGGCAGTGGGAAGGATGGTCCCCCTCCTTTCTTCTCTTTTTCTTTTTTTTTTTCTTTTTTTTTTTTTCTTCCCCTCTCTTCCCTTCCCCAAACCCCTCTCCTCCTGCCTTCACCCCAGCCTGGGAGGGCTCATTGGCTGCTCTCCCCCCGTCTCCAGCAGCCCCCCCAGCGCAGGGACTTCCCCCAAAGATGGTGGGGAGCGGAGCCGGCGAGGAGGAGGAGGAGGAGGAGGAGAAGAAGAAGGCGGGTGGTGCTGGGGGGAGGAATTAGTTATCGATCAAACTTGGCGTGAGGCGGGCTGGCTGGCGTCTGGCGGCGGCAGCGCTCGGGGCTGCGGCCGGAGGGAGCTCGGCGGCTCACGTGGGCCCCGGGCTGCAGCCGGTCCCTTTAAAGCCGCAGCCGGTCCCTTTAAAGCTGCATCGCCTCGGCGGGCGGGTGTGTGCGTGCATGTGTGTGCGGGGCGGGCAGCGCGGCCCCAGCGGCGGGAGGAGGATGCGGGATGCGGGATGCGGGATGCAGGCAGGGACCCCCGGGCAGCCGGGGGATGAACGGCAGCCGGAGGGAGGGGACTGCAAAGGGCCACGGGGCAGCCGGAGGGGAGGGGACGGCAAAAAGGGACACGAGGAGCGGGGACGATGCGCTTTCCCTGCCCCGAGCGCTCCCCAGCCTCCTCCCGCAGCGCCGCGGGCCGGAGAGAGACGAGTTTAGCCCACACGAAGGAATATTAGGTGTTTCCCAAGCTCCTGGAAAGGAAGGAAATCTTACAAAGTCTCTCCGCTTCATCCCTGAAGCTGGAAGAAGGCCGGCAGGGCGGGTGTGCCCGGTGCGGGCTGCTCCCCCGCCAGTGACACCTCGCTACATGCATCCTGCGGCTCCTTCCTCTTTTTGCTGCTTTGAGGCTCACAAAACCGTACAAAATGGAGACAGAAATGAGATATTAGGTCACCTAATCCATCTCATAAGCCTAAAGAAGATTATTCTTCACTTAATGTTTCCTTTCCCTCTGATTTGAGCAGGGTGTTTTCCCTTGGTCCTCTTGTGCGTTCTCCTTTTTTTCATCATCTCAAACTCTGGTGCTCGGTGGGGCTGTGCTCAGTCGTGTTAGGGGTAATATATCAAAAGCAATTGGTGTTGCGTTTGCAAAATAATCAACCAGCGCCACTGGCTGTAGCTCCCTGCTAGTACTCGAGATGTAAGACGGTGGCGGGTTACTGCACATACACTGATGAATAACATCAGGGATTCCAAACGCTGCTCTTGAAGGAAGCCAGATGCACAGGTGAAGAACAGGGCATCACACCAGTGATGCAGGAGCATAACAAATGCCTTTAGCAGCATACATGTGCTACTCGTAGGCGCGTGCGTTGCTTGCTACACGTTGTGTGTCCCTTTAGGAGGATCATGCCCAGAAGATGGAGTCTATTTCAGTTCAGGCAGGGATCAGGCTGCAGGGTGGCTGGTAGCATTCCCTGTTTAGATTGAGATCGCAGTTGTCACTTTATCTCTCTATTTAAAGAAGTGGTTATCTGTAGAGATAACTGGAGTATAAAGGCCATCTTTATATTTATAGCACTCTTCAAGCTCAAGGCACTCAACAAATATTACCTATGAATTACTGTAAACATCCCCACACAGCGCAGCTGTATTCTTATTTTGCAGATCTGGAAACTTAAAAGTCAAGCAAAGGAACCGGCCCAGCTCATCTAGGCAAGAAGTTGTAAGACTCAGAAGTAAGAACTAGAGCAACAGCCCAGCTTTACTGTAGAACACTCTTTTCTTTGTCATTTGGTAAGAATATCAGACCCGAAAGCTGCAGACAGATACGTGACATTTACACATTTGAGACAGTTGTGAAAAGCACATTCCTGTAGGCAAATAATTTTTCTTTCTGGTTGCAAAGTACGTATCTTTGCCCATTCAACCTACCTCTCGCCCATTTCTAACACATTCCCTGCAAAATCCTGCTGTCCTCTTTTTTGTATCCTTTCTTAGTGGCCCTACTTTCTTCCTGTTCACCTGCTCTCCCTGTTCCTACTGCTGTGCATTCCAGTCTGACTGCCACCTGCCACACTGACAGCTGACGAAGTACTGAAAAAATGATGAAAGAAATTATGTTTAACATCATAGATGTTAGGACAAGAGAAGAGATAAAATAACCATGAATGAAGGTGGCGTGTGTCAGAATCTTATTTTCATACATACTAGGTAGAGTGGGTACCTCATCTTGGATGAAACAGTGCTTCACAGCCTCATCTCGAAATGGAGAGTCTTGTTATAATCAAAAGTATATTTGTGCTAAGAGAAAAGTAAATTTTCGTTATGCTCCTAATATACATGTTATTATTATTATTATTAGCGTTTTCAATATGCACTTTGCTTTTCATTTAGACAATGAGTCTCATGGTGCTATTTGCAGATACAAATGGTACAACAGCCGTCCCGTGTAGATTTTGGAGAAACCCGAAGAGACCCTATCCCAGTTTATCTTTCTTACAGTGAACCCAGTGTGTCCTAGGAAAAAACAGCAGATTAGTTGGCTTTATATGGATATTAATGCCGTGCAAATAGTTTATATACTGTGCTAGGGATGCTCAGTGACTCGAGTTAATGAGTTCCGTGGTAACTGAGGTCATACCAGATGCTTTCCCAAACCTTTCCTAACTAAATAGAACCAAGCTTTTTCAGAATAACCAGAGCTTCATGTTTAGAAGATTTATAGTGTTCTGGGACACCAGGGGATTCTGAGTACTATCTACCTGAGCAGGAGGAGGTAATGATTTCTAATTAGCTAATATGTTCTCATTATAACGTCTAATAGTGGATTAGAAAAATGCTATGGAATTTGGGACACAGTGTTCTTACTGAGCTTTCGGTATTACTAGGGTAAACCCATAGTGTTAGCATAAAGAACTGGCAAAATCCACACCAGGATTCTGTGGCTCCAGCTTCACTCTGGCAATGCTGAGCTGACTTTATCACTTTGTCATTCTTGTTTCTAATTGCAAGAGATGCTCAGGCAGTGAGCTTCTAGAAATCATTATGCTTCTCCCAATACCAACCAAATCAGGTTATAATTGCCAATAAATGTATTATCAAATGTGTCTCACAGCCTTTATGTTTTAAACTGGTTAATTCTTCATAAAAACAAAGGAGACACAATTAACTGAGCGTATGTTAATGTCAGCATTTTGATTAGCTAAACTGATTAATTCTACAATAGACAGTTAACAGATAGAGTGATAGTGGGGAGAGACAGAAACAAAGATGAGGAAGGATTCAGGGAGAAGATGAAACTACAGATAAGAAGGGGTCAAGGGGAAAGTACAGTGTCAAAAGAAGGAAAATGAATATAGGTATTACAGCTTCATACATTTTGAAAAGCAGGTCAAAAGGACATCTAGTTGAGATTTGATTATATTAAAAGTGGGCATAGAACAAACTATTGAAGCTCTCCTGTTTACCTTTCATTACCATGCAATAGCAGAGATACAAAATGAAATTAAAAGCCAGCAGATGAGAGGCAGTTTAACAGAAATATTCTGCTATGCAGTTTATGGCTTATTTATAAAATTTTACACAGTATTCTTGGAAAAAAGAATTGGTTTTAAAAGTTTCAATTTTTATATGAGTTAATTGAGTAAATTCATTAGACTAACGAGTAAGAAGCTGTTGGGATTAATATTCAGAATTCATGGCAAAATGTAGCTCCTGGTTGCCTCAAGACAGACCTGTTCTTATGCATGATCAGAGTTTAAAGTATGTCTAACATTCTCTGAAAGTTTTTGTACCATGTTAGAGACAGGATAAGAGACTACCTGAATCATTGCTTGGTTGTTATTAATTTTTTCCAAGAACAGTTAACGGGTAAAATCCGAGAACCACAGAAATGTATGGTAGTTTTATTACCCTTGTCATAAGTGCCAGGATTTTACCCAGGACATCCAGGCAGAATAATGTGGTCTGACACAAAGCAATATGTTCTAGTACATGAAAGGGTGATGAGGTTTTATATAGGAGCCGGGTCAGATAGGAAGGTTGTTGATAAATAGAAGTAATTACTCCATGACTGGAGTCTAATTGAACTTTAGGTAGCAGAAGCAAATTCATGCAGCTACTTTTATCAGAACCAAACATGGACTATTACAGTAATAACCTATATATATCACAATTGCACAGCTAAGACACAAATGTCGAAATAGCATGTGCAAATATCTTCATTTTTTTTGAGTTTGTGGTATCTTCAGGATACATGCTTCTGATTCTCCTTAGTGCTATGGGACTGGTGGAAATGTAGTGTTATTATAGTCCCATGATGTCAGAAACAATTTATATTACCTTCTGCTCTCTGACTAACTGTACACTAGGCACTGCTAGCATAACACAGCCCTGCAGTTCTTATTTAAACCTGTACTTTTCTGTGCTTACCTGTATTTATTACTTAAGGAAACAGTAAATAATAATAAGAAAAAAAGCGGTATCCCCTGTACACTGTTAATAAAGTGAATCCTCTCCCTCTTTTTGTTTTATACCTATGAAAACAGTTTTCAAGCAATCTTGGGAGTTACACCCAGTTCATACCCACTTCAACTGTGCAAGATCTGACCACCAAATATTTAATTTCTGTATATAATTACTGAACTATATTCTCCTTAAAGGCAATCTCTCTTAGCCCTAAGTAGTGAATAATCACTTCAAATGATTGTTTGCAAATAAAAAATCTATTTTCCTCCCAGTATGTGCTTGTATATTACCATAACTCACCTCATCTCAGTTCAAATTTGTGGTAGTGTCTTTTAATGAAAATGTCTTTAGAAAACAGCACAGAGATTCTCAGAAATGGATGTTTAGACAAAAAAGAAGTTACGTTTTTAAATGAAGTTTTAAGGACTTAAGATTTGTTCTGTTCCAATTGATCAGAGAGAGATTCCTACCAGTCACCAGTCTGGTTACAGAGTTTTGAGAGTAAGGTAGTAACTACTGTTGTTATCCAAGAAATGTTGCCTTGAATGTAAAAAGATTTTCCTATGGAACTTCCATGAATAGAAAACATTTCTTTTGAAAGAGATGCATACAGCAGACATAGTAAGAATGAGCAGCACTTGTACTTTAAGACCTCTTTTCTTCTCTCACTTAGAGACATACCTAACTTACCATCCAATTCCAACAGCATCTCAAGGTCTAAAAAGACAGTAAATTGAAGAAAAACACCAAGGATGCTAGCAAACTGTCAGTATAGAGAATTTACAGAACAGTCCAGAATCTGAGAAGGCAGCAGAGAAAAATTATAGGAAGAAAGAGATATCCTACTCCAACATTGCACACTATTGCACAGGCTGGAGGTTTTGATCCCTCTATACTAAAAGATAAATACAGAGTCTTTAAATCATATTTTTCTTGTTGTGAAGGGCTTGCATTATCCATCTTCACAGAGATGAATTTCACCTAACGTGATTTATTTTATTGATTTCAGTGGCATTAACTGAGACTACAAAGATGACTACAGTTCTACACTTACATAGATGTGAATAACACAATGTGGTTCTGATAATCTGCAGTGTCATGAAACAAGAAAATCCTACAGAAACCCACTGGCTTATTTGAAAAGATCTGATATTAATATAGCCAATGCTAAAAGCAGTGTTCTCATACTTTATGAAACTTCCGTTCCTAATTACAAGTTGTTTGGCTTTGCAGGTCACACCTTGTAGCAATTGTGCTGGATCTTGATAATTACAGTATAAAACCGAATGACTATTTGTTTGCTGTTCAGCCCAAGAGAAGGCAAAAGAAACAAAAAAAACAATTGCAGAAGGGTTTTGTAATAGCAATTCTCACCTCACATCAGTTTGAAGAATCTTAAGCATTTTTCAGATCTGCAGTGGTCCTTATACAGCAAACTGCGGTGGACTGATAGCACATTTACTCTTCTTAATTACCTTTTGCAGACTCTTCAGAAGCAGCCCATGAGTCCTAAGGAGTCCACAGGCCTGCTTTGCAGGAAGAGAGATATTTATTTATTATCATCTGTTAAATGTTGTTTTAGTATCAGCTTATGTTGAAACTGCTCTTGAACACGTAAACTGCTAGGATCCTGGTTTGAGTTCTGTTGTGTCCCCATGAGCATTCAATTATAACTAAGCACTCAAGCACTGACATGAGGGTAAGATCACTGCTATCTCTAAATGTCTATTTTTGGGAACTTTGTCTAACTCAAGGTGTTCCTAGAGCATCCTACTTTTGATGACAAAGCTCTGTGTTGTACATATAACCGTTACTTTCACTAAGTTTGAAAGCAGACTTCACAGTGTGACTGACTCAGACAAAATCAAGGAAGAGGCGCCCATAGTCAGTGTCCACAGTCCCACAGTTCTTAGTCTTGCTCTTCAAAATATGCTAGACCAAATCCTCATCCAGTGAAAGCACCTTAGATCAATGAAATAGATTCTACTGTGGAGCAGGATAAACTTTTCAGCGATGTAAATGCAGTTACCATATTTTGCGTGGCACAAAGGTTCTGATCAATGCCTGCACACCACTGAATAATCTATAGATTTGACACCACTCTTTTCACCCTTCCATGTGTATTGTTTAGGAACCGGGTAGCAGGTCCTTCTGTGCATCTCTTAAGACTAAATTTCAGGCAGAAGTTTCCTTTCATTTTAAAATTATTCTGTAATTTTGAATTTAAAAATAGTTTTTACTGTTCAGCTTAGCTGCATATGTACCCCCTGAAGAATCATGTTTCAAGAGTGCAAAATTAGCTAAAAAAAGAAGCTCTGTGATTTTTTCTGCTTCAAATTTTTAAAGAAATCTTGAAAGATTTTTTTACTCTTAAATTATTTTATCTTTTATATTGCTTTCTAAATGAAATGTGATTGTTCCCCTTTCTGCCAGAGGCCACTCCAGTACTACAGAGAACTGTTTAAAACATAAAACCGTAACTGGATGCTCAATGTCAGATAATAATTTGTGCATCTTAACAAATGCAAAACAAGAAATGTAAATCAAGTCAAATCCTTCTTTTCCATGAGTCAGAAGCTATTTCCTTGGTACTTGTGATGCAGTAGCTTAGAGTTTAATCTAAAACTCATTACATTCATTAAGCATCATTCTATTGACTTCAATGGTAGTTGAATAAAGCTAAGAGACTATTTTGTTCCTACATACCCATGGTGTAAAGGTGCAAGGGTGGCTTGGGAACAATAGGAAAGATAGGACTACAATTTTTTATTTAAAATATTTCATAAGATATTTCTTCTTCACACATAGGAAAATATAAAATAAAAGAGCATGGATTTTTTGGTTTTTTTTGAATAAGAAGAATGTGGCAGAATGGGAGAAGCTGGCAGAGAGGTCACCTTATAGTTCTCCCTTGATACCTGTTTACATAAAAATCCCTTGTTCTCAGAAATAGTAGCTCTTTCTCCTGTACCTCAGTTATGACACTGACTCTAAGCAGCATCCGAGTCCACAATTACTTTCATGGTATTAACCAGCTAATTAAATCTCTAAAAGCAAGACATTTCAGAATTGTCCTTAACACCTTCTTGTTAATCAGCTGTACACAGTTTTCAAAAGGGTTAGCTAAGAAGTGGCCAGTCTTAAACAAGGTTTCTTTCGGGCTCTAATACTTTAAGTGTGATGTAGTGAGTAAAGGAGGAAATGCAAACACATAATTTTAGACTTAACTTCAAAATTTCTTGCTTTTGTGTTGCAAGGCAGACCTTGCACATTACTTTGACATATTGTTGTTACTTGCAGTGTAATCTTGTATGATAATTAACTCCAACTGATTCACTGCAGTGCTTTAGCAAAGTATTGGGGAGTATTAAATTGGACCATGAATACACAGTTGTTTTCCTTTTTTCTAACATAATTACACTGTTGAAAAAAAAAAAAAGCAGATTAATGGAAAGGCATTGCTAAATAGGGCTCCTTGGTGCTGTAAATTTTTGGAGTGCTGTTTTAAGCTTTTGAAGTATTAAGTATATATGAAAACTGACATACTGGAAATCTTTTGGAAAGCACTTGTTTCTATTATTCTTTAGGGCAACATTCTGCTGTCAAAGGTGAAAACCAATGACAGCAGCACCAAAGGAGATGTTTTCACTGCAAGTTTATTTATAGCCTAAAGGTCACCCCATTCCACCTAGCATCATCCAATCCCTTATGCCTAGATATATATGAACTTTGAACCTGGCTTTCCCATTAGAGCTGAATTCAGCTCCTAAGTAGAACAGTGCTCATGAAGTTTTCAGCGAGTGTGGCTTTAAGGCACACATGAAGTGTCAAAATATCTGCACTAAGAAAGGAGACAGGGCATTATTCTAACGCTGCATGAATTCGACTATAATGACCACAGTTTTTCAAAATTTGCATCTCCTGGACTCTGTAGTTTCTGAATTATTTGTCTCCCATGTGGCTTTTGCTAGAAGCTGCCTGTCAGTTTATATACATCTTTACTAAGCATTTGACCCTTCGCTCCACATGCCCTGTCCCTTTTTGCAGAAGAATGCTGCAAGGTGTCACCTCAGCAGCCTGCGTTGTTGTAAATACGATGACAGGTAGCTGTAAAATATGGCCTAGAGAACCAGGAGCCCTCTCAGCTCTGGTTCAGGTAGCAGTCAACAATGGATCTGTGTACAGATAAATGATGGTAACCAGTCCAGAGATGTTGCTTTAACAGGTCAGTTCGTATGTTATTTTTGTGGAGAGGACCCTGCCTGACTAGGAAAAAGAGGCTTGGGGATGACACTGTAATTCAGAGGATGAAACTAATTCAGGAAAGGCAGAAATTGTCCTAGAATACTCTATAGGTCAATTTATAAAGAAACTCAAGCAAATGATAATTAGCAGCTGAAGAAATACCTCTGCAGACCTACTGTCAAACCCAAGTACATGTCAGGCCATGTCTCCACACAGACATAGAACTATGTGAGTATGGTCGTGTACTCCAGATACATTCTGCAGTTTTAGCTTATGCCACAGCTTCCTTGATTACAGCATGAGCTTTGCTCAAGTTAAACCAGTTATTTCACATTGGAGATGACATTGGGAGCTCCATAAGTGCTGAGATTCGTATTTAAAACAAGACCAGAATCCAGATGTTTTACTTGTTCTCAGTGAATGCATTCTCCATACTTTGCACAATAATGAACTGAAAGTCAACTAATTTCTGCCTTTTTTTGGTATACAACATATGTACCAGGTTTTTTGTTAGAAATTATTCCTGTAGGTCTTATATTTGCAAAGACTCATTTGATCAAATAGCAGAGTCCCCATAACTTTACACTCACATATGCCTTGATTATGATGCATTTGAAATAAGCTGATAGTGATCTTCTAAAATAGATACATGAAAATTATTTTTCTCAGAACTATAGCTGTAAGCTAAAAATGCAAAGATCAGCTGACTGCACTTCTCACATCTGTCAGCAACATTCATTTTTGATGACAAAACATAACTAAAATTTCCAAAATTGATTCATCAGGGAAGATCTACTCTCTCAAAGTAGTTGGTGTTCATCAAAAGGCTTTTGCTGAACTAGTGAGGTTTTGGAACTTTCAAGATGACTTAGACTACTCAAGTCAAAGGCAAACTGAGTGGCAGCTCTTAGTAGCAACAGCATTTTTCAAAGTTCACAGGCTGCCTCAAGGTCATCAGACCATTAAGCCTAGAAATATAAAAATGTAACCTTGAGATAAAGTTCTAGCCCCATGCACAGTGAAAAAGAAACCCTCACTGACATCAGTGAACATCACACGGGGTTCCAAGTTATTAGATCACAGATACAAAAAAGAGGAGGAAATACTATTCTAATTTTATTTTGATTAGGCCACGTTCATCATGATCATCACATCTTAAAACCTTTCAGTATGTATATGTATGCATTCCCCATGACAAGAAATACATTTCTGATTCAGAAGGTTGAATGCTCCCAGCTGACCCAGAAATTAAATGCTCTGCAACAGCTTTGTAAAAACAGCACTGTGGAGTCTTACGTATCTCTTGATTACTTAGAATCATAGAATCACCAGGTTGGAAGAGACCCACTGGATCATCAAGACCAACCATTCCTATCAATCGCTAAACCAAACATATTCCTTTTAAGATTCAAAATGCACTTTCAAATTCTCTGTTCTGCAAACTCATTTGAGGCCCTGAGAGTCAAGTTATATTCTCTCCTTTCCCAATCTCACAACCAAGTACAGTCTTTTAAACAAGGCCTTCAATGGTTTCTGTATGATAACCATTGCCTTCTAATTGCACCCCCAATGATGCCTTGAAGACCGAAGCCGGTCAGTGGAGTTTGTCAACTGTAACACACTGAAACTTCTGAAACTTTCAATCCTGATGTTGCTTGTAAGAATCCAGCTCACACGTGCAAACTACTTTGACTCTTTATGAAAAGCAGAAGCAAGAGAGCAGTGAAAGCCTATTTTTGACACAAAAGCCGGCATAACTGATTCTTAAAAATGTGAACAGGACTGCTGAGTGAGACTGCGCCATAAACAGATTCCCCACTCTGGGCAAAACTGCTCAGGTAGGGGTTATCATGTATTTCAGCTCCATGGCTTTTCCTTCTCTTCAGTAGAGTACCTGTTTGAACTCTAGCCCAAAAAATGATTTGGAGGTGAAAGGTAGTTTGATCACAAAAGCAGCTCCATTATCCTAGGAGCAGCATGGAAAGGAAAGCTGTTTCACACAGACGTGATAAAGTTACATACCTCTGGATTTAGATTATTAGAAAAATGTCTATATTCCCCCCAGGCCTCACCCCCTTGCTCAATATTTTTCAGTGTTTCAAAGACGTCAACAGGTATTCTAAATAGGCTTTCCCCCCCCCCCAAACAAACAAACAAACAAACAGGATATTTAGCCAAATAACCTTGCAAATTTTGGGTGTTTACTTCCATCTTCAGTAGATTTTTCTGCTGGAGAAAGGATTATAGACCTCAGGAGCTGGCCCTACAATTTTTCTGTGGAGTATTGAAATCATAGCATAACAATTTAGGAAGCCAGAAAGAATATAGACACAAGCAAAAGTTAGTTGATATTTAAATATTTTGGTTGTTCAGCTATAAATTCAGACACTAAGCACAGATTAACTGTATTTGGAGCTATAGGAATGACTGTAACACAGCAAGGTCAGGGCTGAATGGAATGACTAGAAATCGATCAAATGTGTGAAGTACTATGGGGGAACAGGGCAGTTAATCATTTCAAAACTTTACTCTGTAAAATGTACTGCACATGATTGATGACAGAGAAGATAATAAAACAAGCAGACTATACCTCTAGTTCTGTACATAAATATGCTGGAATTGTGTCTGGTCTGATTAATTCAGCAAAATTTGGGTTGCTAATTAATGATGCTTTAATCCAAAGGTAGAAAAGTTAACTCTGGGAGCCTAGGGAGGGACTGTGCTTCATTTAGACTTCTAAAAACCTATATGGAAATGAAGTGCATATGCTTTGGGTTCAAGAAATGCTAACTGCTAGGCATACATTTATTGGCAGGGGGATATGTGTTTACAAGCCCCTTCTGCCTGCTAGCACCAAGGGATTAACAATGCACCAATTCTTTTGAGCCTCAGGGCCTGATTCTGTATCACTGAAGTCAATAGAAGCTTTGTCATTGACCTCAATGGGCACAGGCTCAAACCCTCAAAGAACACATTATGTGATACATGTTTTTTTTAAAAAAAGGCTTAGCAGTTTTCTGTTTGCAGAACCAGGGATGACTGACTGACTGACTGGTATAAAGAAATTGAAATAGAGAGGTGAAAAACAAACTCTTATTCCCTTGTTAGGCAACTGACTCTTCATCTGAACACAGTTTATAAGCAGAGAGAATAACTGCTCTGAGTAGTGGATTTTCCATTATGTTGAAATTGCTAATAGTACCTGCTGAAATCAAGTCACTAATTTAGGTACCTGAAAACGATGTAAATCAGCAAAAGCTGCTCTATAATTCTGAGAGGCCTGGTAACTTCCTGGTGAGATATAGATGCAGCAGCCTATATGTAAACAGGTCTAGATTAGAGAATTTTGATTATCGTATACTCAGAGTAGCTCTTCTCATTTCTCTGACATTCCTTCATCTCCCTCCAGAAGCCTCTCTCTTAAATGACACGGTCACATAAACGTGAGAAACTTTGCTAAGAGCAACTGTTTACCACTACATTAAGAGATGTAAGGAGTTAATGACTGCATGTAATAAAATACATACTTTGTAACCACATATAGTCAATGACTGTGTTTTCCCCTTCTAGCTTCAGCATTAATGAGAAACTTTCAGTTTTCCAAAACTTAATCTATAAAGGGAACAGCAGGGTCTGCATATACATATTCATGTGAAAAACCCTCCAGAGGAATTAAAGGCAATAGCACTATTCATCTTCTTTACATATTAAATGAATGAAGTATCAGCTCTCTAGGTTTTGTAAGCATTACTGGTCACCCCAGTCACATACCATTGTTTCTGGCCCATATCTGAATGATCTGCAAACACATCAACCCTTTCAAAACAGCTTTGTGAATACTTCCAGTGCAAATGCTTATTTGCTCAAACCCGTGTGATATCTTATTTACCAAAAACAGTCTTGGGGGGAAGAAAATTAATTCTAGCAGCACCATGTGTAAAAGAGGAAAGGAAGCCTTCGCTAATACTTCCAGACGAAAGCTGAGCACATCAGCCAGAACGCTATTTAGCAAGGAGGGGAATGCTGCAGAAGTACTCTCATACTTGTAGGGGTTAGAGCATCAACTCCCAGACACAAAGACTTTTTGTAATACCAAACCCCCAAACATTTTCTCAAGTCAGTACAATTATCACATCCTAGTGGCGCAGAATTTTTAATGCCGAGCAGCGAGTACGTTTTATGAATTCATCACTCTGCTGTTGAACACTGGCATGCACTGATAGCCAGGCACAAAAAGCCCCAGCGCTGTACAGAAGTGGCATTCAGCCTCTGACAAGCGAAGAGCTACTTTGTCATCAAACAGAGGCTCACAAAACCATGAAAGAATGAAATGCATTTAAAATAGAGAAATGTGCGCAGGCAGTTTATGCGAGAGTTAATACACTGCTCCAAAGAAGTCAGCAAAATCTAGTCAGAACAGTGTTTTTCTGAGCACAGCTGAAGACCTAGACTCATTGGCTATCTGTCACCAGTTTCAGAAGACCAGTTCTGTGTAAGTCAATACAGTCCATATGTGTGTGGGCGCAGTCACACCTCTATTTTTTGTTTCAAATTGCCTGGGGGCAGCTGCCATATCACCTTCCAGATACCATGTGATGTCTTAATCAAATGTTAGCAAGGAGCTTGAAGCAGTTTAGAAGCTACAGAAGGGATACGGAATACTGAAGCACTGAAAAAATGACATCACCACTTTATTTTTTCCAGCCCTTTACATGCATTTCTTAGGTAGGATGCTCACTTTATTGCTTATTTCTTCTGAATGATTATAAAAAGAAAGAACAGAAAAATACTAATTAAGCAAGATTGAAGTTTCAATAGGAAACTTTTGGTCTATTTTATATATATTTATACCGTCTGGTTGCCTGGATTAGAATAGCAGCTAAACAGAAACATGGGATCGCTGCATTCTAATCACCTCAAAAGCTTAGGAGCATAAGCTTTTGCCATTTTTTTGAATATGGATTTTGGTTACAACCCAACCTTGTCATCTTTTCATATGCAAACTTCCCACTGTGATCACTGGGACTTCTGAATATTTAAGGAATACATGGGAACTTGTTATTTTTTCTCTTCAGTTTCTAAACCGCTAGTGGAAAATTGTGTCAACCGAAGAAGAAGAGAAGGAAGGAGGAAAATATGAGGGAGTGTGAACAGAGCTAGATAATGCTGTGTGCCAAACGCTTCCCAATCAGCCCCTTGGCATGCTGCTTGAATGTTGGAACTGCAGCCAGAAGCGTTACATTTGCAAGTGCAATATCTGCAATCCCTTATGAGTAAGTTTTCAAAGACAAATCCCATTCACAAATACCATTACAAATAACAAATACTGTTGCAACATTTGAGCCTGTTCACACAAACACACAGAATTTTTCTTACTCTTCTTTCAAAAAATGGAATGAAATACGTTCAGAATTCTCTTTATTGAAATATTTATGCCCAGTCTGAAGGGTGAAGGGCACGTTTTTAGTACCCATGGTCTCTATAAGATAAATTTGAAACTCTAGCACAGCTGGTGCTTGTCAGTGGATGTATTTGTCATTTGGAATTTTGTGTTAAAGAGATTCCTGTGTTAATAAAAGAACCTTTTCAGTACTCGCCCTCAGACTGATTTTACTACTTGGTTCGAGGCAGTGCTTATTATGAAATATGTTATCTTAACATAGTAACTTCTACAAAATCTAATCATTAGCAGTAAAAGCTATAGATGTTTATTTTCAGAGTTAAAGTCAGAAAAGAAAAATGCATTTACTAGTGTCTCTTTTAGACAACTGAACACATGGACTGAATATTAACAATTTTTTAACTCATATTCCACATTCACACACTTTTTTTTTCTGGAACAGGGAAAAGGTATACTAAAGGACTTGTAGAACTTGACTGGAACAGACCGGTAAGACTGTCATCGGTAAAGACACACAAGCATTTTAGAAACTGCTGCCTTTACAATTGAATTTCACTGCCTCAAAGAAGAACATAAAATACGTGGCACAAAAAGCATGGGATTGAACCTTCACTTTACTGCAAGAACACCAACAAACTGCTTTTATTCTTTAGGAGCAGAGGGAAAGACGACCACGCTTTCCTTCCTCTTTCAGTTGGATAAGGAAATGACCACGAAAGAGAAGTTGTTCTTTTTCATCTGTCCTGGCTCTGGACATCTAATCTGACAGTGTGTCTGCAAGATCCAGGAAGCTGGCTGAGAGCTTGGTGAAGGGGTTTATGTTCGGTAACAAAACAGAATTGGTGTCCCTGTGAAAAGCTGCTACCTCCCTCCCACCCATTCGCTGCTGAGTCCAGTCTAGATGTGCTTCATTTTATTATGTCAGGGCATAATACAATTTTTACTTGTGTTAGTTTTAGCTGATTTATTTGCTGAGTCCTTGGAAGTTGGTTCATTTCTGCTTTCTGAGCAAGGTCAGATGCTGATGGCAATGTTGAAGACCATAGTGATAATCTCGAATGAATGATGCTGGAAGCTGGTTCACCTTTGGTCAAACTTTTTACAAGCAAGAAGCCTCTAGGACCTGTGTGTTATTGAACCCACAAGAAACTTAAGTAGTCCAGAACAGTTCTGTATCTAGCAACGTATTTTGGCTTAGTCCTGTTATAGGTTGTACACTAGATTTTTCTTAGAGGACTCTTTATGCTGACTCTGCAAAACAATTTCTTGTTCCAGCAGCTCCCAAACTTAAATTTTACCTTACAAATTTTAGTGCACAAAACACAGGATGAGTATGTCACTCTGAAGAAGAAAAAAACTCAGTAATTTGGATTCATTCACAATTATATCAGGCTCTTAAAGGCAACGGGACTTAGTAATGGTTAAAAACTGTAGAAGAGGTTTCTTGGGAGGACAATTTTAATACATCCCAGGTGTAACAGCATTGAAGGCAGCAGTTATAACATTTTTGAACTGACTCTGGTATGTTTATTCTGTAGAGAAAGTTTCTTCACACTGTAAATCATTGTAAGATTAGTATTAATCTGACTGAAATGTCCTGAGCCATCCAATTCTCTGGTTAATTCTATTAGGCAGAATTTTCCACATGCTAGTTTGAAATGTTATCGTATGATGACAAATGTAAGCTTTTTTATTGGATTTATGTAAATCCTTTCTTCACTGAAGCTGTTTGAAGGGTTCTGCAATTGCTTATAGTATCTATACACTGAAGAGCATCACAAATACCTTGTATGAGAATGGCTTTCCTTCAGAAGGTCCATGCTTTAAAACAACTGTTTCACATCCACTTCCAATCCTTTTTCATATTACAGCATCACAGGAGATGGCAGAGAGCTCTCTACCTGAGCACCATCTTTAGCACTGTCCACTCTCCAGAAAGAACACGCCTTTGGAGAGAAACCAAGAGTGAAAAAAAAGAGTTTAAATCCCTGTTTGTCTTAGCTTTCTCATTTGATTATTTCCTCTTTAGATTGTACAAACTTTAAAGGGCTCTCTTCCAAATCACTTTCACTTGTAGTTTCTATTTGAGAAGTGGCAGATTAAAAACCTCAGTCCTTCCAGCTATACAGGTAAGCGTGAGAGACAGAAGCAACAAGGAAGTTCTGTCTGGATGCCCCTTTCCATACCTGGAATCCAGAGCAATTATTTTCCCTGATCTCAGAAAGGTCTTAATAATTAAAAAAAAACCCCTTCACTGAGGTTGTCAGCTTTTTAGCATAGTCCATTGTTCTGTTGGGATTTTTCAGTTTGTCACACAGCAGGGCTGTGCTCCAGCTTGACATCCCAGGGCTCAGCTACAATACGTATAATAAATAGCTGCCTCCAAGCACAGGAGTAGACCCACTGGCTGTAGAGGGGCTACTCATGCTTAAGCTCAATCACATACTAAAGTGCTTTGCTGGACTGAGGCCTCCATATCTCAGTTAAATAAGCTTTTCTTCAGTGAATTTGCCAAGTCTCCTTCCTAAAGGTCAAAGAAAAAGCCTCCTTCTATTTCCTGCTGAACTTGGTGGACCTTTTAAAACACATAACATTCATTCTTAATATGTAGTATAGGTATGGAACATTAGTTGACCTTAGTCACAGAAGACTCAAGAAAATAGTCCTAAGGAAGAATAAAAGCTAAGGGTTAATTACAACATCTTAGATCTAGACTGTAAAATTTCTTTGTTCTTATTTATTTTGTTGTTTTTAATTCAAAAATACAGTGTTCTATTTGGGTGTGGAGATTCAAGTAACACTTTCCAAAATATGAAAGGCTATATGCCACATTTACAATTGTTTCTGAAAAGGGATGACCTTTATTAAAGTTACTGAGTAAATACAATTCCGAAGGTTTTGTTTCTCTTGTAAATTAAATGGTATGTTTGTAGATGGAAAGGTCAATTTTCAGTAAAGCTGAGCTTCAGAAAACATCACCTTTCTCAGCTAAATCAAAGGAGTTAATTAGTTTTACAGATGGAATACATAATACATAATTCTTTTATCTTTGCTTGAAAATCAATTGTTTATGTCATAAAGAGGATACACTTGTCATCATTAGGTGTAAACGTTTGCTGCAGCAGCAAATATAGACTCAGTCTACCACATATGGTTTCGTAAGTGTGAGACACTGAGGATCTCTGAGAGATTGTGTGTAGGGGTGTGTGTATCCAAAGCCTGCCCAAGATCAGAGTTCATGTATTTAGTGCATTTATTCCATCTTATATGAAACTATCATAGTTTTTACTAATAAAAAGTATACTAGGAAAATATAGGCATTGATCCTGCACTGAGAACTCCGCAGTTTAATCCCTTCCCTCCTACGTTGTCTTTAATTGATTTTTTTTTTATACTTAGTAATTTTTACAACAACTTCAACGTAAGACCACATTAATAAACATCTTTTGAATCAGTTAAACACCTGGGTTTATTAACTAGAAGGAGGCTGTGGAAGTTCTGGACTTGCCTGCCTAGGTTTGTGATAGTTCTCGTACCAGCACCTGGAGCCTCGTGGGAAGCACCAAGCACCGCACTTTTGTCTTAGGTGTTCATTTCAGAGAATATATTTTGCTTCTTTGGACAGAAAATTGTTGGACTAAGAGGCAGCTCCTCCTAACTCTGCTACAGCCTTCAGCCTCCCTCTTTGTTTGGCTTTCCAAAATCAAGGGAGAGGAGGGAACAATGTTTTTCCTGTCTCTAATGTCTGTTCAAATCAGCATCTTACACAAAGATGAACTTTCCAGCAAGTTTCATGGGTGTCTCCAGAAGGAAGATATTTGAAGTCAGATATTTAGAAGATACTGGAAGAATTCAAATTCTTTGTAGACATATATCACCACAGCAGAATGACTGCAAGTTGTGCTGCTTCTCCCATGCCTGCTGGGGATGCTCAGAGATTTCTTATGGACCTTACTCTCCTTGATTTGACCCGTTCTTGTAATTTTTTTCATACAGTCCTCTGTATAAGTGAAGTGCTATTTATGGACCGTTATTATTTACAGCTAGGTGTTATTTACAGCCTGTTTATAAAAATCCTACCTGATAAAATTCTCTATAATATAGAATCTTTAGAATAAATTCCATGTACCCTTGCCTTGTCCAAAGCAACAGCACTAGCTATATTAAAAAGTCATTTGAGTATCATTATTCCTCTCTTCTACATCCACAGAAGGATTCCATATGGGAAAAAGAGAAGAAAGACCATGATGAAATTGTCTGAAGAGACAAGTGAAAATAAAACAGCTATGTTGAGCACTGAGGTTTGTAAAAAGTGATGTGCTGACAACAGACACCTTTACTAAGGGAAAGGGAAACCTAAAATATAACATCAAAAAATTACAGGCAGATTTTCCAAGCTGCTTCACTTTTTATTTCTTTTAATGGAAGCAAGGTGACCCAGTCTTTTACGGTGCTTTTACCACAATTAAACCTTGCTGCTGTTACAGATGATCTAACCTTTAATTTTGTACTGGACAATATTAAACTAAAATCTTCTTGCACTAGCAAAGAGTTGGGTCAAAGTGATTCCACTGATAGGTGTAGACTAGGTAATTTGTACTCTGGCACTGAGGTTCAATCGAGGCTTCAGCAGCAATAGCAAATCCACATTACTATCTTGCAGCAGGCTCTTAACATGGTTCCAGTACTACCAGAGGAATCAGGTTTTTTTTGTTAACAGTCAGATGATTTATTAACCATTTTTAATGTCCTGTTCTTCTGCTTGATTTTCTGATGTGGTGCATTCACCATATCCAAGCAATTTTGAGGCAAATAGTCAAAACAAATTATTGAGTTATTCTAGAATGAAAAAAAATGGCACTTTCCATACTCTTAACAGACACTTTCTGTTTAAAAATATCTCCTGCTGGAAGGTACACAAACAGTATGGTATAAGGGCTTAGGTATTATACATGGATTTTATAGAGAACTCCTAAAGTGTAGAGGAGGCATAAGTTGTGTGAAAGGTATAGGTACTGGGAGTTGAAGCAGGATACATTAGATCATATTTTTTTGACACTTTCAGTACTGCTTTACACACAGGTAACCTCCTTGCTGCAAATTCACAGCAAGATTCAACTATGTTGTCCTCTCCTTGAGCCTCTCCTTACCTGTCTACAGAGCAGGTCTATAGGAAACCTGTGCCCTGTAGCTTATTAAACCACTAATTTAAAAAGTACAGCCCCTCAGGTGATATTACAGCTGTTGAAATACATATAAGGGTTGTAAAGGATACTAGAATTTTGGGACTGCTGTGGGCATTCAATTGAAGCAAATAATCAGTGATCTCAGGTAACTACACTCTGCCAGTGCAGCCAATATATCATAACAAAACTCTGAGCTGTACGAATGCTGGGATCTTCAATCAGATATTGCTCATTTAAAAATGGAGCTGTGCAACAGTGGCCCTACCTCTTGTACTCATTTTTCTTGGAGCAGCAGTCTGACATTTCAAAAGATGAGAAGTACCTTTCAGCTTGAATAAATTCAGAAATCTATCTGTAAACATATTTGGCCTCATCTTGAGAAATGTCAGATTTCTAGAGTGAGCAGCATGGGTACAATATTTGTGTCAGTATTTAGACAGCTGCATGTAAGAGCAGGCATGGTTGCAACATTTTGTGCTGCACTTTTTTGCAAGTACAGTAGCTATAGGAAGAAATGCACTTTACTCCCAACATCTTTGTCCTACTGTACCAATAAAATAGTTGCAAAAATAAGTAAAGACTGAGTCAGTAGTCAGAGGGAAAGCTTCTTTTACCTCCTTCTCAGCCTCATTGTAATCAGGTCTCTGACTTGCTGGGTTTCCGTGGAGAAATCCTTCCTGACACTGGATGACAATTATTGTGCTCAGTCATTGTTGTTATTCATTGTTGGGGTTCCAGCATTGTCACCTGAAATCAAGTCCTTGCTGTGTTGGAGCATTATACACAGAAAATGGCAGTTCCTGCCCTGAAAAGCTTGCAGTCCAGAGAGACAAAATAAATGTGAAGTGAATGACAGCCTACAAACAGCATTAGTGCCACTGCTTGATTTGTGTGCGTGTTTACAGCAGTGGTTTTCAGACACAGAGAGTAGTGGTCTATAAGGAATCCAAGAAGGGTAACTAACAGAAAAAAAAAAAAAAGGCTTAACTTCACCTCTCACAAATCTCTGATTTGTTTGGAAAGTCATCTATACTGAAAAAGCCTGAAAAATCATTGTGTATGAGTTGCCACAATCAAGTCTGTCATTTATAATGCCCTGAGACACATCAGCTTACATATCTGGCTACCGTGTCGTAGCCTCACACACCAGTCTCACCCCAGCCTCTTTGCGCTCTAAGTAGTGTAGCATGGAGTAGAGAAGACCCAGCAATGTGCTGTACCTCTAGGCTTCCTACACCATGAGATCCCGTCTTTAGAGAAGACCTGTGCAGATTTCAGAGCAGCACACTCACACCACAGCCTCTCAATCTGACATTAACACTCGCTGCCCTTCTCCTGGTTATGTAGGAGTTACACTTAGGAAGATAAAATAACCCACATCTCGAGTCTTCAGATGGAAAGGACTTGAGCTCTCCTTAGTACTTGCTTTCCTCCTCCCTCTGATGGAGGTGCTAGACAGTGAAATACCTGATAGTTAATAGCAGATTATCCAGCAGTGGCTGCTAAGTTAACCTGTTTGTAGAATAATTGCAGTAGAACCTATCTGTCTTAAGATTCCTAGAGATCATGAACTTTGGCAGCAGGTCTGAGCGTTGCTAGAGATGGCAGTCCCTGGCTACTGCCTGCAAGAGACACACACACAGAGGAGAAGCACTTCGCTTGTGAGCTCAGGTTGTCTGTTAAAGCCAGGAATCTCACTGGCTGTGGGTTAGCCCTCCAAACTGCACATGGTACGATGCTGTATTTTTAATAAAGTAATTCGTTCTCTTACAACCTTTCAGAGAATAAAATTTTCACTGACCCAATAAAATATGCTAAAATTGCTTATAATGGCACTGCTTAGGATTAGGTGAAAAGCCATTATATCCTAGTTTACAGAGCTAATGGCCAGTATTGAGTGTGCATATTGTAAACTATAATGAAATGGGGAAAAAATTACTTTCAAATGTATTTTCGCTCTGTATTTTGTAATAACATCAATACATCAACCTTTCTAATATTCTTTTCTTATGACTGAGTAGACCTATTTGGTTCATTATCATATATATGTAAATCTTACAATATCATTTGGCAACTGATACATTCAAGCTGGAATGCTCTTATTTCTGATCTCCCTGCTTCCTCCCTTAAAATATCACCTTGTGCTTAGGCTGAGGAGCAATAAGGATGATACACAAGAAATCTGCACCCACTCTGAGAACATGAGAACATTCTTGCTTCCTCAAAACACCTGCTTTGCCTTATGGACAGAGTCATTGGGCTATTTATTCTGAAAATATGTCCTGATGTAGGATGGAACCCTGATTAATTTTCCATTTCACTTTCTAAAATTTCTGATCATTCCCAGAATTCCACAATTTACTTTAGCCAATGCCTCTGCCTCCCTCTCTTCTTTGTTGCTTTCGTTTCTAAAGCACATATATGTATGTATATACACTTATATATTTCTTTGCTTGCAGAGCAGATGAGAACTGAAAGCTGGTAAGGTCTTTGTTGTCGTTACAAATTAAGACTTGGCCTTGTTCAAATACATACAGATCTGAGGAAGATCAGATACTAAAATGGGGAGTTTAACCCACCTTTATCAGTATGATGTCTGTGTGTGTGTATCTGTAAATTGGACATCACTCACAGACGAACCACATCCAACTTTTCTAACTGGGAACTATTTGTTCTGGAAATGCAACCTGAAGTCTTGATCAAATTCTTCTCATATTTATGTTCCTTTTTCACTTCTATGGAATTACTCCAATGAGAAAGACAAACAGCATGCAGGATTACAGGATTTCTTATGGAATGACTCAAAATACATCCTCTAGTATCAAGTAAGACAGCAATACCTCACATGATATGCTTAGAAAACAGAGACATTCAGAAATGTTTATAAAATGAAACAAACCAGGATCTGAAGCCACATCTGTTAAATCTTCAAACTAAATCTTTAAACTAAACCAAAACTGTTTTCAGACCAATATGCACAGATAGGTCCACTCCAGGAGTCTTAAAGTGGTGGAGTGCACTCTCAACCAGTAATATTAATTTTAATGCACTTTGGCAATCTAAGAAAACATCAAACAGCCAGTAATTGCCAACACGGTCCCAGTGTATTAGAAGAATGATATGGAGAATAACAGACTGGTTAGTCTGATGTCAGTACTAGCTGAAATAATAAGCAGTTCATTCAGGACAATGAATTCTAGTCAGCATTCCTAGAAGGTGGATCTTGTCACTTTGGCAGGAGTGTGTACCTGGTTGATAATGGCAACACTCCTGAGGTGCCGTACTGAATCTTCAAGGCATCTGAATTAGTACCACATCAAATTTTGCTTTTAAAATGCTTATAACAGCAATATAAACCAGGACAGCTTAGAGGGATGTTACTGAGGGGATATCAACTTTCTTGCTTCTATTGGTAACGCTTAAGGACTAGTTTGTGTTCCAACATACTCCAGTATTTTTATTAACACTAAAGTTGGCAGGAAGGAGAGGCTGCTGTTACAGTGTGATCTATCACCTGATAAAATGATCACAAGCCAACACAATGTTTTAAATTTTATACAAACATATAGCAATTTATCCTGAACATGGATGAAAGTGATATGCAATCTGATGTGACCAACGCATCTGAAGGGACCAGGAAGGCCATGATCACCGACACACATTTCCAAATGTTTATCCAACTTGTCTGCTTCTTCTGAAACATTCTGTGCTTTGCGCATGGCATCTCTTGGGAGCACAAAAAAATAATTGTGGCAAAGTCCAGCTCAGACCCAGGGCTGCCTGGATGGGACAGGGATGGGTGGTATTTGGAGAACATGAAGGAACTGTCTAGGTAGTATGGAGGAGCTACAGACATGGATGCTCGGAGACTTTAATATCACACATGGTCCTTTGCGGAATGTGTGAAACAAATTGTAAAGCTATAGAATTCATCTCACCTAGTGCTAGACATCTAGTATTAGTCAAAGCTAAATTATCTGATGCTCTATCCATAGCCAGGAGATAGGTACCACCGGAAGGCATTTCATATTGCCCTAAATTAAGAGTCCAAAATAGATGGAATTAATGCCTTTGTGATATCTCTTGACCATGTGGAAGCCTACATGAATTTAGACTGATTATCAAGTTTCCGGATGGCTAAAGTCAATGCTAAGTATCTTCCCATGCTAAGTATGCTTCCCCATGCAAAGTATCTTCTCCAAAGCACGGAATTAGTAGTGTTTCTCAATGAAATGGCCACAAATAAATTTGCTTTAGCCAATTAACTCATTTTCCTCTTGTTGTGGTTTTCTGAGACACGTTCATACTGTTTTAGTGGAAAGGTCCCCAAAACCGATCAGCCTGGAGCAGATATTTACTGTTTGGGGTGAGCATACTCCATGTGGGTCACACAAACATGAGTGCTGACACATGCCAAAACATTCAATGAAATTCATCTTGGCTTGGAACTAAAGAATCCTTTTGCTTGTGTGCACCAAAAAATAAACTTTTTAGGCCATAGAGGTGGGGTGTATATATAATTTCAGTGAGGTGAATGCATTTTTACAGTATTTACCTACCTCTAATACAATACACTTTTTTTTAGCCTTTAGATACACTTCATTTTGAATCTAAGGTTTTAGCCTCTCTGATTTATTTGGCTTATTGGGTAATGGAACATCTATGATCCTTTAAACCAAAGTGAAATGGAAGACAGACTTGGTAAGCGCTACCCTAGATGAGATTTGGCAAAGAATCAATATTTTACATTTTAAATAAGTATTAATCCATGGCAGAACTAAACCATTTTAACTTTTTATACAGACAGTATTTTACCCTCATGAAAGTGTATAAAAAGTGTATAAAAAGCACATATTATGGAGTTATTTTGCTGAACGTTATTTATGATACACTTATCTCATTGGGGAAAAGCAAGAGCTAGTGATATCTGCCCAGAGAAGAATTACTGGGTGGTAGTTTTCAAAGGATCTTGAAAGATTTAGACAGCCAATTCCCAGTGAACTGGGAGTTATGACAGGAGTTGCAGCTCTAAATCATATAAGCAGTTTTGAAAAACCAGCTCCTCCTTCCCCCTTTATCTTTAATTGAGTTCATTTGTCTTTCATTTGCTTATTGTGACATTCTTAGGCAATTTGAAGCTGCTCCAGAAATAACAGGCAATGTGTATATATATATATATATATATAGTCTTCTGCAGTTAGAGGTACTGCACTGTGAGCTGGAGTTGGGCTGATGGCTGCTGCTCTAATTTACTCCCTTGTTGAACCCACAAAGGAAGCAGCACTTTCATGTTATGGGGCATCAGGTGCAGAAGCAGTGGTAATAGAGAATGTCACTGACAGGAGCTGGAGCGCAAGACAGCAGAACTAGCGTCTAAGCAAACACACTCCTGAGCTCCCAGCCCAGTTTCCACTGACAGAGGCTGCAGGTCCATCAGAGTGATTACTGACCAGCAGGACTTTGCAGAACCAGCAAGACTTTGGCCTTACTCCATCTTAGAATATACCAGCTCATTCCTAAACTGAGTTCAGAAACATTTGCCTGATAAACACAGAACCAAAAGTACTCTTCATCTCTGAAGGACTTTTGAAATGACAAAACACTCACCCCAACAAGCAATGCTCTTAATACCTGAAAGGCCTTGCTTTTCATTAAAAAAGTAACAAAAAATTATAGTGGTACTTTCTCTGGTACCTCTTACTTTAACAATGCTTATAGAACTGATAAAGTAATAAGTGATGTGATTAGACGTTGAGGATAACTGAAACTGAATACGTATCTTTTCATTTAACCATTCTGCTTTGAACCAGCCATTTCTATTCCAATTTGCTTTCAGTAAAGAGCTCTAAAGTAGGAAGTTTACAAGTAACTGCAGCATATCCATTGCTCTACCTCATTTGGACAATACAGAACAGCCATCCATAATGTACTCCTAACACAGTAGAAAAAAAAAAAGAAGTTTTTAATGATGAAAACCAAGACTATACAATTGTGGCATGGAGAAACACCTGATAAAACCTCAAATTAAGTCCTAGTTCAGATTAAAACCTAACAAGATTGAAAATAGCTAGGAAAAGTTTTCAGGGCAAGGTGATAAACAGGTAGACCAGACTCCAGAAGAATTCATAGCTTCTAGACATATAGATAAGTTTATGTTAGACACCAATTTTTCTGCATTACTGAAATGTATGCCTGGCTTCTTCTATTTGTTTTATCTTTAACTTTCCATCAGCAAACAACTTCCTTGTTTTGGGGCATCTTTAATGAAGGCTTAATTGGATGCTGACTCTATACAATTATCAATGTCATCATTTATATAACAGCAGTGCGGTCATACAAGATCAAGGAAAATGGATCTACAGTACAGCCATAAATAAAACAAATACTTTCCCAGAGAAGACAATAGGGCGTATATCTTACAATTTATAATATATATCAGGTTTTGGAAAAAAGTCAGAAGGCTGTGCATATGCAAGAGAGATGAATAGCTGTGGCAAGCAAAAGTGCGATTGCTGCTATTCCTATACCGTGGGTGAAAAGCTGAAACTGAAAATTGGATATGCCCATCGTTACACAGAAAGTAGGTGGCAGGACAGAACTGACAGCTCACCTGCCTGAATCCTAATCCAAGACATTAGACCTAAAATTAGAGCGAAGCCTTTCTGTAAGATATTGTAATATTTATATTCGTGAATCTGAAAAGATTCAACGCTCTTAAAAATAAAATACACTTACAACTAAATATTGACTAGTATGTGAGCTCTCTCAATGAAAATGCTCTATATTACAATTTGTGGTTACCAGCTAAATAGAAAATAATGCCTTCCACTTCATATGTATCATAAACAAATGTGCTCTCTTGTTCTATTTAGGATCTCTTTAGTGTTGAAAAACAAAGTTCTGAAGCACTGAATCATCATCTTCCCCTTTACCTGACATTGTGCTGCCTCTCTACTAACTATTCTCCCATTCCTGTCTCCTTGCTAGGGCATCTTTTCCAAGCAAGGTGCAATCTTGTCTGTGGGTGTTACACGGCACGTACACAACCTGGCTGATTTTCTCTGGAGGGAGCTTTGTAATATGCTATATACAAATTCTGTATGATATACAAACTCGCTAGGCCTGCTGCAGAAGGGAATATGTCTGCACCAAATTACGAAGTCTGCTTTTTGTCTGGGCTAAAATATCAATACAGTGGCTTCATTAGTTCTTACTTGCCCAAGGGCAGATTGCTGTGTTAAAATATTCTCTGATAGGCCTTATTAGATTTCTTGTTCTGAAATCTTAGGATTTCAACTAGATATATTTGGTAACATATCTGGAAGCAGCTACTCTTGCCTGGGTATCATCACTACACATAACTCCATTGAGAATACATTACTTCAAGAAAATAAGTCATGTAGAAACGATCTTATCATTGTTATACAGAATACCTGCCAAAGGTACAGCAGATGGGTGGGGTTCTGTACCCATCACATATGTTGATATTTTACATTTTAAGCTACAGTGTGTGAAATCTTGATCACAGTGTAGTGACTGGCAAAGCTCCCACCCATTTTGAGGAGGTAAGGATTTCAGTCCATATGCGCACCAGCATGTAAAGTTAGTAATATTTATAGCATCCACGGTAAACTAGACTAGCTGATTGTTCATCCTGGAATATATTGCTGTGAAGGTTCTTGGTACTGAATATTGCTGCTAGAAAGGGAAGAGGGGGATGAATCACCCTGGTGATTCGTGATGGAAAAAAGATTCAAGATGGAAAAAAGCCTTTGCGTGACTATTGGTTCCTAATGTGGAAGCATCAGAACTGCATGCGATTCTCTAATATGTGCCTTGACAGATCAGTGAACTTCTGTATGTGCTGTCTTGTGGAGAACTGGGTTTCAGTTTTAACCTTTCCAGAGACAAACAAATGTATGCAGAGCAGCATCCTATTTAATCTCAGGTGAAGGGGCACTTGACTGAGTGTAGAAGTGGTTTTAGGGCTGCTGTAACATGGGATCAGTCGCCAATGGCTCGCATTTGTTTCACAGTAGGACTGAAAAAATTAAGGGGCAGGACAACACAGGTGTCTTGCCATACTGTGCTCTTGCGAGTGCCTCTACAGAGCAGCTTAGGGCTGAGGAAGTCAAGGTTCATCTTAAAAACACATTAAGAGAGCATCTGCCATACACAAGAAAGTGAGTCTGTGCAATTATTTCTGTGCAAGCTGGAGCTTAAAGACCACCAGACAAACACAAACTGAGCTTCCTTTGCCTATACGGAAACAGAATAAATTTGGTCATGTTTTGTTAATGAGGTAGGTTATGCTTATTTATTTATAATGTTTTGGCATATTTATATAAGTGATGCTCATTTGTATATTTTTTAATACTTAAATACATCTGAGGAAGATATATGTATTTATATAAATATGAAATATAAATTTATTTTGTTAGTAATTTATAATTGCTGCTATATTTCTTCTTTATTATTCTTCTTATACATTGCAATGAAGCACAATAGTGGACAGAAATACTGAAAGAGCATCCTGCTCCTTGCTCAAAAAAGCCTCCTCACTACCTGTATCTGTGGGTGATGAAAGCATACTGAAAGCAATTTCAGTAGTGATTGTACTGAAAATTATAAATCTGGTATAGTCCTATTTTCTTATCAGTTACTATGCTGATCTCTAAATGCTGTATAAGAATGATCAACTTGCAGGCCAACATATGATTATAATACCTTAAAAGGTAACTGTTCATGGTTTTTCTTAGTACTTGCATGTTCTATAACAGTGAAACATGAGCTGTCTGGCATTTCCTAGTGACTAATGACAAGCCTCCTCCCATCCCCCCCATCTAGTACTTATTTATGCAGCGATGACTGACAGGTGGGATTTTCCTAGCAGTTAATTGCCAGATAAGCTAATTTTTGGCACACATAGCTGAAAAGAAACACCCTCTCCATCAGTCATGATTGCTTTAATACGGCCCAAATTTATGAATTTTCAGTTCTTGGATAGAATCTGCAGGCAATATTCCTTTAAAATATGCATCTAATCGATTTATATATAGATTAGCAGGCATATTCATGTGAATACTATCCCTCTGTGAAATCAGTTGAATGATCTTGTGTGTATTGCCAATATAGGGAGATAGAAAAGTGAAAAGAAAAATCACATACTGGTCCATCAAGGAGTTTTTCCCAGAAACCTTTCTGTCTGATGGAATCTGGGGAAGATACCTGCTTTCCACAGGCTGAGATGCTAAGGTGATAATCAAACATTTAGGATTAGGTAACCCTAGAGCAAATATTAAGTGTTTTTAAAAGGCAGTGACCTGAACTCTGGACAAGTATTTTGAATCCATTTCAGAAAATATTCTCGCCAGGAGTCCACTTGTGGTATTTCGCTGACGGATGATACCTTCATGGTAGTCAGCCTCTGATGCACAGATTTCAATGACTTCAGCTTAGATCTGGCCAACTTGGTTGATTTCCATTTGTTAAGGTTAATCTAAGTTGCTTGGTTATGTTAACTGGCAAGGCCAAAGCCCTGGCAGATGCTCCCTCTGTATTTTTCTAAGGAAATGGTAACTTGCACTGATGGCACACAAAAAAACCAACAGTAATTTTAACTGCTACAGCAACATGTGTTGGAGTTCTCTGATTATTCAAAATGTACTTGAGTTTTGAAGGCTTCAAAGTTAAGATCCTTGCTGTGGGAAAGCAAGTTAGTTAATCAAATAATTTGCTATGAATGCCAGCCAATTAGGAGCTTCAGCAAATGCTATCTTATATGCTTGCTTTTGTCTCTAGCTGGATACCAAAACTTGAGATACTCATATGAACTTCATCATATTTTGTATTAACTGTAGGATCAAGCTCAGGTAACTCAGTGTCAGTTTTTACTTCAGTCTTTGTTCTCAATGCCCCTGTTGTTCTACTGCCTAGTTTTAATTGGATGGGAATTAAAGGTTTCAGTCAGAACTAGGTAAAGGAAAAGTCTTATGTTTCTATTTGCCATTTGTCAAGACCCAGAGGTTATTAATCTTTCCTTTTTAAACAGTTTTACCGGGTGTTAATTCTCCATAAACTTAGATTTAAGCAGCACTATCAGAGGTACTTTACTCTAGGCCTCTTATAATACTTTTAAATATTTTATGCAGCTTGAGCAGTGAACCTAGCCAGAATCTGCTAAACTTCATGATTTCCCCTTAAATTTTCCAGTCACTCTTGTCCTTGGTATGCCTTTTATTAAGAATGAAAATGGCAGTACCTACAAAAGCACTGAAGTATTGTCCTTTTTCTCTCCCTCTCTCTCAGTTTCTCTTACTTTAACTGGAAATATCTAGCAAATGTCACTTTCAGGATCCTTCCCCAGACAAAGAGCACAGCCAAAGCCATTTATAGTGCACAGGAACTACCCAGGTGGTGTATGGATGATGAATACCAATAACATTAGGGATTCTATGTCTGGCTATTTGTTTTAAGCAAGGTCAACCATTGTAACACCTAAAGAAACTAAAGTAATGTGGAACAAAACCTCAGAAATGACAGGTGGCCTGGCCTCAGTTAATCCTGACACGAACACATACAGGAAATTTCTAGGAGTTCTGTAACAGTAGAAAACTTTTTTGCTTTCAAAAATAACAGATCAGAATTAATGAACACTTTAATTTACTTGTAATGAGAAAAAAAAGCACAAGACTAAATCAAGCCTTCTTACTGCCCCAAAAGATTTGTCTGTCTTGGAGAACACACGCACATTTCCTTTGCCAGAGCTGGTAAACTAAGCAAGAACTGTCTGTCCTTTGATCTTCAGCTGAGTGGAGACCCTAGACTCCCAGCCATCACCCACAGGAATGGCATAAAGCATTTGGGAGCTGTCTCTCACCTCTCTGAGTTCCTGCTGTGCTGACACCCCAGGACTGTGTTGAACAGACTAGGGACACAAGTACTCTTCCAACTGGCTTGCAAAGTTGGCATCGTTTGTCATGAGAATAGTGGTGCACTTCTGCTCTGGAGAATAACTAGGTCAATTCAAGGAAATGAGCTAAAAATCTCTTACACATTCACTGGTTAATCTCTAGACCAGCGAAGTTAAGGCAGTTCAGATTTTTCTCTGTAATGTTTCTTAGGACCAAACTCATGAGGAAAACTCAGTTGTATTAGTTATTTTAAATATATAGGTTATAGGCCCCAGTATATAGCATTGACTATTACTTCCAAACTGGGTGATGTGGGAGAAGGATTACGTAGATAATGACTGATGGTGCAAATATTTTCTGTTGGCTCTGAAGAGGATGCATGATAGACCTCTAGGTAGAAACCGGTGCAGGCTGCCTGGTATGGGAAGTATTCAGTCTATAACAGTCCATTTTCACTTCTGTGTTCTGTTTGCATTAGAAAATAAAAAAATCCACGTTCCACTTTAGGACAAAGAAAGCACCAGAGCTACTCTTGAAAGCTGGTTGTCAATGGGCTTTTGATGCAAATGAATTCATATAGATTTATCTCTTCTCTCACAAGAACTATTGAAGCGGATTTCAACTCTGTAAAAGAAATTGGCATATTTGCATAGCCTTTTGCTGTAGTTTTAAAAGGCTGTGCATGAAATCGTGCACCTTACCAGCGTCTGAAGGCTTAGAGCCCTGACTAGCTTTCCTCGCTGTAAAAAATAAATAAAAATAAAGCTTGATGTCAGCAAGCCTTCTGGCTAACAGGTTTTAAATCAATAATAAAGAAACCTACAAGTAAAAACATGTAATAACCTCTACAAATTCTATGGATGTACCCTGCAGTATGTGAATGTTGGGTGAAAATTTACAATGATCCTCCTTTGTAGTATGTGTGAGTATTGAAATTTTCATTTAAAACAATGGATTTCATAACAAACAAGTACAGACCTTGATACTGGTATTTATTTATTGCATTGATTTTCAGAGCTCCTTTTAAAGTGGAGTGATCAGTTAAATTCAAGCACAAAAAGAACATGAATTACTGTTCGTTCCCAAGATGCTGGCCACTGTGGCTGATCCAAATTTCCAAATTTAATTTGCATGCCACAAATTGTCTGAAGTTGGAAGAAGAGGAAAATGGTGTATTTACAACTAGCCAGTCAATGGTCCAGTGTTTATCGCAAGGTGTAGGGGATATGGGAGCCTGGAGGGTATTGCTGCTTGGCTGCTGGCCTAATCTGTTCTTACTGCGCTGCGTCTGCTGGGATGGAGCAGCATCCACAGCGTCCCCTCTGCAGGAGGAGCTCTATCCACTACTCACTGACCTGGAAGAGTTAAACAAGAGAGCCATCAGGCCTGGGAGATTAGAACATTTGTCCTGAATTTTAAGGGATTTAAATCGGGTCTTCTGTATTCCGATGAAATGCTAGAACTGGTGAATTATCAGACATAAGAGACAAGAACTGATTGGTTACTCCTGTAGTGCCTCATTTCCTTTGTTTGTCTTATAATGGTTTGATATGAAACAAAACTTTCCAAGGCAAACTTTTTCCCTGAGCTTGGTGTGGCAAATACATTTTAAATTTCAGTTCTGTTATAAGAAATAGCCCCAAGTCTTCTCAGATATTTTGGTACAATAGCCCTACAGAAATACAATTCATTCACTGGCAGCTGAGATAAATGAACAAACCTATTCTGTGTCACATACTTCATATATTTTGAACTCTGGAGAACCATGCAGACAGATCATACTAAGCAAGAGGAAGAGCAGCTCCAATCCTCTTCATGTCTTGAGAGGGATTTATAGCACTAATATCTCAGTTCCATAGGCTCTGAATCTGATGGTCCTCTGGGCTTGACCCTCCCTTTTTGCAGTGGTGTTTGTAACCCCCCATAGGAAGGGCTCCCCTCCTTTAAAGGAACCTTGGTAGGGAGATCAGATGACATTATTCTTTAGAAACGTGAAGGATCAGGCCTTTTCTTTTGCAGAATATACCCAGGATGTTAGGATCAGTGTGTTCACGTCTTTTAAGATGGGGCTCTTGGGTACAAACAGCTCTCTGTGCTTTTAAATCACTATGCAGAAATTTCTCATCACATATGGTGTATTAACTTTCCAAGATGTATGCATCTGTAAATGAAAAGGGAAGCTTTTGAAATTGGACACCCTCTTTTATAAAGTTGACATGGCTTGTTAAAATATTTAAATGTAAAAAAATATTTCCATTAAAACAGAATCAGGTCAATTTAGTAACATTTTGAGGGGTCAGTTTTCAACAGAAATTAATTGTGCTTAGGCTAGGTTAGGCTTTCATTAGTAATGACTTAATTGATATTCATTGCTCATTACAGTTAAGCAGTTTCGGGCTAACTGTGCAAATACTGAATTTAGTGAGCTCTTTTAAAAGCTGAATTGATTACAAAAATGTAAGGTCTTTCCAATAACATGGAAGATATTTGCTCTGTTGTAGTTCATACTCAGGAAAACTACTTACAAAACCTGATTATCTTGGGAGGCAATTTTGCCAGCCTAGGCATTGATATACTTGAAAGTGCTGTGCTGTCTGAAGTGAGATAGAATACAGAGGTCAGAAATCACATTAGTAATGGAGCTAATCCTGATAAAACCAGATTTTATCTAGGATAACTGTATTTATGGAGGTATCCAGAAAAAATATTGGAACTATACCATGACTGCAGCTATAGGAGTTGAATACAGAAATGACTGTAACGTGGTTTATTTCATTTTATGTTGTATTCTGTAAAGATCTACCATCCACTGATGGTTTTCACCTTTGGTCAAAGATAAATCTGACTTTGCCCCTTTTTAGTCTATCTTTTTCTGGCGTTGCATATGCTATTAAATGTCCTTCTTCAGATTCCCAGGTCTCTTTCTATAAAAGCAAAGTAAAGGAGCTTCCCAAATATACGGCTGTTGTTAGCTACAGTTGAGTAGAATCCTTCGTCAAATTATGTTTTGTACTTCCACATTCACGATCCTGGTAAATGTCAATGTTCATTGATAATATATCATTCAAGATTGGCATTGTTAAGACCCCCTGTGATGTGGTAAAAATGTTTTATTTTTTAGTATCCCCATGATAGTCTATATAGTGGGTAGAGATTTAGGAATTCTAGGTCCTGGATTCTTGTCAGGAACTTCCCTACAGACCTTGGCCAGTCCTCTCAGAGGACTAAGAGATGCTTAAAACAAGCCTAGAAAACACAGCTTGTGAGCAAAAAGAAAAGAACCAGAGGCTGTGGAAGGGAGACATGAAACCAGGTTCAGAAACATGAGAGGAAATTGAAAGGAGGGAGTAATCTTTTATTACAGTTTTTATTACAGGAGTCATACATAAATATTTTGTATCAAGAGCAGGTGGGCTGAATGCAACAGAGCAACAGGAAAGCTCAATACTGACAGAGATATGTACTTTCTTGACCAAACCCCACGTAAGCATAACTGTTCCTGACTCTCTAAAATGTCTGCCTGAAGGATAAATGAGCACATCTATTCTGGTCAGCAGAACTCATTGAATATTTATATGCAAGTTTTCATTTAGGTGAAATATTTCAAGACATTTACTAGAACTGAAGAATATGGAGCTTTGAAAATAAGAGTCAAGAACTTACATACACTACAGCTAAGAAAAGCTTGTTTTAAAGCTATAAATAGACAAGAAAATAATAATCACGTATTTTCAAAGCAGTGTAGCCTAATGGTTGCAGCAGTGTTGGGTAACAGATATATTTTCTTCCTCTTCTCTTTGATGTATAGTACAGCATTGGCTATCTCCATTTGCCTGCTAGCTATGAGCTTGTGAAGCTTTCAGAATATTCAGTCTGAAATTCTTAGTCCTCCTGTTCAGCAAAGAGATCTGCACACCCAGAAGATGAATAACAGGAGGAAGGAGGATTACTGTCTCATGATTACTGGTATCGCAGGAGACATGGATTTGTTTCTGTGTAACTGTAAAGAAATCATATTCAGTATGGCTCTATTTGGTGATGCAATGTCCTGCAGAAATCCTAGAGCTACTGCTGAACCAGCTGGCTCTGACATGCAACATCTTAGTCCTTCTCCTTGCACCTGAGCCTGTGCTGCTGTACTGTACCATGCAGATCTAGCAGTTTCCTTGGAGCTACCTCCAGAATCTCAGCATTGGTCTGCAACTTAAAGTTGTCTTTTTCCTCCTGTGCCTTAGCTCTCCAGATTGAAGTTGGGAACAACAGTACTTCAGAGTGGTCTATTATGAAATACTATACCATGTATTCACTGCAGAGACAAGAAATATTCTTCTAAAACAAATAAGAGTAACAGGTAGCAGCAGCTTCTTTGTTTAATTTGTTCACCATCTGAGAAGCAGAAGCTTAGGAAGGGACAATTGGACATGTAATTCTCTTGCACTGGTAAAAATGTAACCATTACTAGGCAAATATTGCTCATAAAACTTGCATCTGTAGAGCACTTAATTAAAAACATGTAGAGTGGCTACACCAAATATCCTAGTGAGCGTCTATTTTTATTAAAATATTGGTATCAAACTTCTGTTGGAGTTCTGAGTATTTAAGAATCACAGGACAGGCAAGATTCATTCCACACAGTGAAAAAAAGAAACCACTGGAGACTTTAATTGCAGTAACATCCTAAAGGAATAAATTCTACAGGAAAACAAAACCTTGAAACTGAATTCTGAACTAGAAATCTGGATAGAAATATGAAATAGCTCCTGGAGTTACCTGTTCATAGTTTGACAGAACAAATGAGAATAGTGTTTGGTTTTCATTTGAGCTGGAGAAAAGTCTCTAAAACTGATGTTTATGAGGCTTCATTTGAAGCCTGGCTTCTAGCATGAGTTTGCTTGATAATGACAAGGAGAAGGTGAACTCTGAATGGAGCCACAGGAGCGTGCAAACCCCAATTTGGTACAGACTTCATTGGCTGTGGTTAGGGTCTAGCCTGAGGCAGAACGCCTAAGAGGCTGACCAGAAAGAGCTAGGGATCTCCTCATGTAGATTTAATGTAGTGGATAATAAGAGGGATACTAGGGCAACAGATCAGGCAAACCCCCTAACACAGACGGACTGAGAGAACATCTGGTAATGGCCTTCAGGGAAGGAGCTGGGTGGCTCCCTGGGACAGTTTACCTTCACAGGTGGTTAGTGGTCCAGGCAGCTGTTGGGAGGATGCTTTTATTTATGAGCAGAAGCAAGACCTAGACCCATAAGTCACTGTGAGAGACATGTAACTCTAAAGTACATGCTAACAAGCATTAATAAGAAAAACTACCCAGAAGCACGGAACTCGGCACTATGTAATTTAACATGAAGCTCTGCTATGATTTAAGAGTCTCTGCCACTGTTGCCTTAATAATCCCTAAATCACATACTGCTATAAAAAAAAACAACCCACTTCCACCCCCCAGTATATAGTCTCTGTTGAATACAAAGGTTATTTAACTGTTTTGTGCCAAGGGGAGCTTGTAAAGCCAACCAAGTGGTGGAAGAGCCTTAAAAGGATTCTCTCAACAGGACCTTAACTTCTATATTCTACTCTGACTACCTGTTTCCACATGATGTTCTTGTCACAGCTAAATTCTATTCTAACAACTACCCTCATGAAATATTGACAGATAAGAACTTTTATGGTCAGAAAACATTTAAAATTGATGTGTGCCAGAAATTTTTTTTTTTTTTTTTTTTGGCCTACAGCCAATGAGCTCCTCATCGGATTATCCAGAATAGTATTAATGGAAAATTAGCAAATACCTGAATCCTTGAAATGAGCTATTTGAACAGGAATAACTTTCAGCCACAAGTTTAAAAGTGTATATGAAATGGAGTTGCCAGCAAGCAACCTTTACAGGAGAACAGCTTGGAAACAAGTTAACATTAAGGGGAAGGATAGATGATGTCTCAAGAGAGTTATTATGGATTACAGTCAAAGTGCTGAGCTCTAATAACTAAAATAAAGACAAAATCTTTTCTTCAGTCTTTGTTATACATTGTACGATTTCAGAGTCTGGCAATTAGGGTTGCTGAAGGACTTTTCTGTAAAGCTCAGGTGGTTTGAGGTTCTTCTTGAAACAGAACCAGCTGAGAGATACTACACCTGAGATAAGCTGCTAACTTTTAAAGATAGGTTCAGCATTATATGTTTAATATAGATAAAGAAACTTGCTGTAAATAGCAGGGCAGTTTCCTCGTGGTTTCTCTTCTCCCTTTCTGTGAGAGCTAGTCAAGATTGGTGGTTACAAAGCAGTAAGTTTACTCCTTTAGCCCAAATATTTGAGATGCTGAACTGAGTACGCACTAATGACTCATAATGAACCTTACAAATACACCTTCCTCTATTTTCTTATGACTTCATGCTAGCAGAAAGCAAGTAATTACATTCAGAGACTTTTTTCCCCACACAGCTGAAACTACCAGTCAAAGGGTGCGGCACAGGACACAAATGCACAATTCCCTGCATTGGCATTAGAAAACAAGGAAACAAATACATGATAAACTGAGCATAAAGCATGTGGACCACAACATCTTTACAATACATACAATCCTGTTTGTTGCTTAGAAAAATATCATAAACGTTGCATACTTTAAATCAGTCATGTTATAAGGTTTGTCTTTTCATTGTTAACTCTGAAAACTGTGACTCCTTAGTAATTATCTTCAGGGACTAGGACCATGTCTTTGGACAGTTAAGACTTAATAAAAATTAACATACTGTAATGATGATTAAAAGTGAAGGAGAAATAAATTGCTGATATATAGGGTAAATAGAGTAATTATCTGAGTGTGCAGTGTCACATCTAGGATGTCCAAAGATAGGCAAAAAATGTAACATAAACAGAACTGAAGTCTTACACATAACAGCCAAGACATATTTATAAGGTAAAAGACTGACATGGAAGCACTGACTATAATACAGCTGGGTGATCCTGGCAGGTAACCATCACAGTGTGATACTGAGGCAAGATGGGTTAATGAGATATTTGAATATATAAATAGAGAGTACTGATTAGGAGGAAATATTATTTCTCTATTTGATACTGGTGAGACCTGTGCTGTAAAACTGCAATTCGAAAGGCTTTTGTTAAAATGGAGAGGTGCAGGAATACTTAGAAGACTGGAGAATATATAGGCACCAGGAATTTAGTCTGTTTAGTTTACCAACAAGAAGATGAAAAGGAAAGAGGACAACTGTAAATAAGAACCAGTGTGGAGAACATAACTATGATAATAGTATCTTCAGTCTGCAAACAAAGCTTTAACAAAGGTTCAGTGGTTAGATATAGAAGCCAGATACATTCAGGCTAAAAATAGGATTCACAGTTTTAACAGTAGGAGTTATTAGATCTTGCAACAATTTAATCAAGGTTGTGAAGAATCCTATCCATGGTAATTTGAAAATCAAAAGAAGATGTTTTTCTTAGAACTCCAGTTAAAACACGAATAAGTTCATAGATGTTTAAAACATCTAGATAATAACAGCATAGAGATTTCTCTTGGCCTTGTAGTCTATGACCTTATTAACTAGGTGGCACGTGAGCACTCAGGTGTCTCTGGAGAAGGGTGCAGTTTACATCTATTTTGGCTACAATGCTTACATCGCTTTTATGCACTTGTACAAACTGAGGAATTATCTTTTATTTACCACTCAAAGAAGCAAGTGGTGCTGAATCAGGATCAGAGCACTCTTTGTCCTCCTATCATTGTATTCCTTCTGAATTTCAGAGCACCAAAAGAGGACAATGAGGTGAAGATGAGGAACAACTTCCACCAACCACAACATACGTAAAGTGTCAATCCATCTAAATGCAGTCTCTGCAGTGAATGTTCTTCAGCTTATTTACAACCACATTGGTATATGCAACAGCTTTGTTGACTCAGGTTGGCCTTTGGGATGTTCAGCTGAGCAGATTAATTTCCAGATTCTGTTTGACTAACCTATAGACACTTTCAGTTAATTTTCCTCTCTCAATGACTATGTTTGACTTCATTTGCACATACAGAGTTAGTACATGAAATAGCAGTATTGCAGCAAGACACTTTTTTTTCCAGACTCCTTTACCTGCCCTAGAATATGGAAAAATCCCAGTGAATTTTCTGTTATGAAGCAGGCTTTTAAATAAAAATGAATAGTTTCAAATAAAAAGCTTAACAAAAGCTCCCTCCTGCCCTGGTTCCCATGTAATGAACTGGGGTCATTCTAAAGAAAAGAACAGAAAATCTGGGACTAACAGAGCTAGACTGTGAAGTGTTTTTAATGGTGTGGCAGATGCAATTTAGATGTTTCTTTTTATTATTATTATTAAACGTTGAGGCATCTAGGAGAGAAAATCAATATAACACACCATCTTCAAAAGAGTGCTTATATGTACCTGTAATTAAGGATTCACAGCCTATGTTTTATTGTGCTGGATATAAGTGAATGGGAAGAGAAAGATCTGGTGGAAGGAGATGCAGCTTACTGAGAACCGTCTGATGCTTTATGCCTTACGTTGTTGAAATGACTGGCATTAGCATTAGGATAGATGTATTCCTCGTTCCACTTTGTGTACTGGGGAGATTTCTATCACCATTCTGGATCTAACATGTTGCTTTATTTCTTTTCTTGCTTTATTAAATAATAGTTTGATGGCTACAGAACTACTATGGGTAATAATGCTCTTAGTCTACTAATAATGTAACCACACTACTGCTTGTTTTCTTCAGTGATACCGTTGAACATTGTCTGTTTGGCATAACTCTGGTTTTGGTTCATTACTAACCTATTTGGAATTGGAATAAAATAAGTAGGTCTTCTCTCTAATCACAAATAAAATATTTCCATCATAATGATAGAAACCAAATGACTTCGTTACCCCCACTGTTTATGTATCATTGTGTACTTCATTGCTTATCCCATTCAACATCATCACTGCAAGTTCCAGGGCTTTGATCTATCTTTCTTCCTTCCTCATCTTCCAGACCTCATCTGCAGTACTGTGTCCAGTTCTGGAATCCTCAACATAAGAAGGAAGAATTTTTTCACTGTGAGAGTGGTGAGGCACTGAAACAGGTTGCCAAGGAAGTTGTGGCTGCCCCATCCCTGGAGGTGTTCAAGGCCAGGTTGGATGGGCCTTGGGAAACCTGATCTAGTGGGAGGTGTTGGAACTGGATGATCTTTAAGGTCCCTTCCAAACCTAACTGTTCTATGATTCTATGAGTCAATGTTTGCATAGCCAACAAGAGCAGAATACACCCTCCTGTTTCATTGAAAAAAAGAGAATAACTGGTTGTTACTGTCAAATTTGCCTTTGTGATGTTACTGTGCACTGGCCTGACGGTGTTTGCAATAGTGTGGAAAGCAGTGAACTGCATGCTTCAATCCACCTTTTGCCATATGAATAAACAGATTTGCAGCAGCTGGTGATTGCCCCTTGCATGCCCAGCCTCGTCAGCTCCCCTGGGGAGCCTTGGACAGGGGAAGAACTGCGCTGCTGTATCCAGCCTCGAAGCCCTGCACCTGGATTGCTGGCCTCCTGGGATGCAGAGCAAATGCCACCTGATCCATTTGCTTTGCACTGACTTTAGGAAAAGTGCCTGAACAGAACCAATACATTAGGAAAAAATTCTTCACAGGGGGTCAAAGGGTCATTGGGCACTGGCAGAGGCTGCCCAGGGAGGTGGTTGAGTCACCTTCCCTGGAGGTGTTTAAGGCACGGGTGGACGAGGTGCTAAGGGACATGGTTTAGTGTTTGATAGGAATGGTTGGACTCGATGATCCGGTGGGTCTCTTCCAACCTGGTTATTCTATGATTCTATGATTCAATAGTTCATCAGCAGTCAGGTAAGCACTTTTGCACTTGCAGCAACCAAAGTGGACCTCAATAATCTCTGCCCTTGTCTAGTCAAATCCGCCAGCTGTGTAGGCAGCTGTTTGGTTTCCACCCATGACAAATGTGCCAGTCTGATGGAGGTGTTCCCATTTTTGTTAATCTGTAGAAAGGAAATTATTTCCTGAATGCACCAGCACTTACACATCTGACTTACTCATACAACAAGACAGTGTTAGCTGTGCTATAGTGAAAGCTGAAAATTCTTTCCCTCTTCAGGCTGTTTCTCCAGGTGTTTGAAAATCTGCCTGTTTAGTGAGTTTGCCCTCAAATTTGGTGAATTTCATAGGGCATGGGGGGGCATCTGCTCTGTGCTGGACCCCCTTTGTGCAGGGGAGGAGGAAATACCTTGTCCCCCTGGTCTTCCTGTATCACAGGCTTCCTTAAGCTGATAGATACTAACCTTCCCTCTTCATCCTTGTGTCAGGAATGTGAGGATCAAACCAGGGCCCTGATCACATCCCAGATGGTCTCCGTATACACAACAGCTGATGCCTGGCACCCTCGCTCCTCTTGAGGAAAAGACATCTGTGATCTTTCTCACAAGGCCTGTTTGCTAGTCTCGACTCCAGGCTCTACAGAGCCATCCTTCTCCCCACTTAATGTGGGAGGAAGGAAGGAAAACTCAGGGATCAAACAAAGTCTTTCACTTTGTCACATCCACGCTTCTTCTATTTTAAAAAAATACCTTTCTTTTTATTTTTCTTTTTTCTTTTTTTTTTTTTTTTTGTGGAAGCTCTGTAGTTTTAACCCAACAGTGACTGTAAAGTCATTTCAAAACAACAATACTCGCACCAGTTCCCGTGTGTCAACTGATTATCAGATAATGCAGTCTCTGAAGAATAAGGCTCAATGCAGACGTGAGAGCTTTACATTTATATTAGAGAAAAATTCATTTAGAGGATTGTATTCTGATGTCACTTTTTACAAAAAAATTACATTAATGCAAAATGTACTTAGATGATTTTTTGGTTTTATGCATGAGCTCAACTATAATGGAATCGTATTGGTAATATAATAGCAGCGGCCTGTCACCAGAGGAGGAGATATGATGCAAACCACACTCTGCTCTATACGTTCTGAGCACAGGTACCAAAAAGTAAATGAGCAAAATTATTATTTCATCTGATGGGATTTTTGACATATTTATTCCTACTCTAAATTTCTTCCAGAGGAAAAGAAAGGTGGAAGAGTCTTCCAGTTATACCTGAAAGTAGTTAGATTTGGAAAAGAGGAGGAGAACACAGAATAGAGGAGAGATTTCACGATTGATGGGTTGGTATAAAAGAACTTTTAAAGCTAGAAACAAGATGACTTCGCAGCTATATAAAGCACGTAATCACACTTAAATGGCAATAATGGAAGAATTAAACTCCACACATCTGGGAATCTATCCTCTAATTGAAGAAAAAAAGAGCAGAAATATCCATTGTCATGAAGCAGATCTAGGTTCAGCTTCTGACCTCTTTTCATTCTCTCCTTGTTAGACTACTAAATACCAGGAAGTTATAGCTACACTAAAATGAAGCATTGGATCAAACCCATTTTTCAAAAGTACTTTTTCAAAAGTACTTTTTATAGTTGAAGAATATATTTGATCATTTTGCGGAAATGTTCTATTTCCTTAGGTATTCAGCTTTTAAGAAAGGCCAGTAAAAAAGCACAGAGGTTACACAACGTTACAATGCCAGCGCTCATTCACAGTAATTGGAGATTTCTGAAAAAGGGAGATAATTTTTCTAAACCTACAGACTCAGTAAAATGCCTGAAATTTCAGCTAAGGCTTGAGAGGCTTGTAAGAGGAATAGCTAGTGTGTGCCTGAATTCATGCCCAAGTGATTTCCAGTAATTTCATTAGTTCCTGTTTAAATCCTATCCCAAGAGTCCAAAAAGAAATTTTAAGTGTGGTATTTTTTAAAATATATATTTTTTTTAATTTACAAAGTAGATACACAGAAATAGAAAAGAAAACTGAAACAACTTTCTGGAGTACAAAGTAAAATACTGTTTCTGGCTGCAATAAGAAGAGCATACATTTTGGAAATGAATCAGGCAAAATTAAATAGCCAAACTGGGTATAAAGAAATTTAAGAAATCTGTAATTGTATATAATCAAGCTAGAACATTATAGTACATTTAGTTGTAGACTGAATCAAGCTCAGGCTATATGTCATACGTACATATACCCATTTAATCTGTATTCTAACACCTCACATGCTACTGCATATTACCATGTTTCATTAAGATAAACTGATATTTTTTCTAGAGATTTTACTATGAGACAGCAAATAAAAGAACAAAGAGAACCTTGTATTATTGAGCTTACTTATGGACGATCCCTGAGTGGCTGCTGTGTAGTTTCACAGCCAATAGGGTTGGTTTAAAGTTTCATCAAAATAACACTTTCTTGAAGATGCGTTGGCAAAATATAATTACAAACACCACACTCTGCTTTGTCAAATACCTTTGCAACATTCATCTAGATTAAAGGAGTGATCTCAAGCGAGATTGTAATAGCACTGAAATGAAAAGGGGAAGCCCATAAATCACTCAATTTGTGTCTTGAAATTATCTATCTCCTTGCTAATGTCAAGGTGACAGTTACCATCTGGTATAGAATTATAAATGTTTGTCAGGTAACACAGGCAGGCTTTTTCAAGTATTTTAACTTTAAAAATATATTTTCAACTAATATTAAGGTTAGGGCTATTCACACTGGTTTTGGCATTGTGATAAGAGAGAGACCATACAAATCAACACCATCATTTTTAAGCTACAGACACTTCTAGGCTTCTTTTTCCTTTACTGCTATGATTCAAACATCAATCTGAATAACATAGGAAATGCTTATGAAAACGATTGAAAAACTTTAGAGGACTTGGGAATATGCATCTTTGGCCCTCAAAGAATAAATAGAGATCTAATCTCCTAAAAGGATAGTGATGTAGTCACTATCTACCCTCTCTTTCTGAAAGAGACTGAAATTCAGGGAGAACTTCAAAGACAGAGTCATGCAAGGTATTTCACTTGTGAAAAAACTCTAATGAAGCGAAATCTGTGGGATGACTAGAAAACTGAAGAAGCAGAAAATAGTTTTGGTGCTAAATGCATTAAAGTTAGAAGAATCCACAGGGGAATGTGGTTCTAAGAACCAATAAGCTACATCCTAATTAACTCCTAACTGACCTTTCTGGATATTTGGTGTCCAGAATTAAATCCAATATTACATTTTATCCCACTCTGTCACATGTTGTGACTCCATATCCTGCCTCAAATTACATTTGTCTTTCATGCTGCCATATCAATTACAAACACAAATCTAATTTGCTGCTTTCCTTCTCCAGTAGGTCTGTCCCAACATTAGTACCTCACTGCTATGTATTTATTGTGGGTGATATATTCCTCTGCATATATTAGGTCAGCAATTCACAAACACCATTCAGGAGACAGAACTAATACATCCATTCAAAACCAGAAAGGTTGAAAATTAAACAGGTGCCCTCATATCCCAAATAAGTTGGGAATAATCGTCCTGAATGAAGTCATTCTGTCTTCAGAACAAATGGGTTTTTTTTGTTTGTTTCTTTTTAAAAGAAGGAGCACAAAGAATAACTGTGCATAGAGCAGAGAATTTGAGGAAATCTTTGGCCTTCATAGTGTCTCTGCTTTCCTCTGTGGGGCAGCTTCTTCACTGGCTTTACAAGTAGACTCGTTCCTACACATAAACCGCTTTCACTTGATGAGAGCTCTGATGCTCTGGGAGTTGGCAAGCCTTGGATTGAATCAGGCCAGAGCTACAGTTCTCCTCTACTGCATGTAGGTACAGGACCTAAGTTATTCTCCGGCTACTTGTGCACATCAGAGTGTCCCTGTGAAGGGACCTACTCAGTTCATGCTGAAGAAGAGGCAGTGTAGGAGCTGACCTGCGCGTGTGCAGCAGAAGCAGGGACTCCCCAGACATAGCTACACTGGTGCCTGCAAGAAACACATTCTCTGAATTTATGTTCTGCTGTTGTTTGCCTTCTTTATCTCCCTCACAGACCTTGTCGCCTTCATTTTACATCTCTAGGAATTTTCTGCAATATGATAAGGGATTTGGATCAGAGGAAAGGTCATTATTGATCTCACTTACTTTGATCAGCTTAGTGAAGGGAGACACTGACCCTACATAAATATTTAATGGTTCTGAGCAATAGCCAAAACCACCTTTGCAAATGTTTTATGGCCTAACAGAAGTTTCTGAGACCATTCCACTGCCTTCCTTTGCTACTGCATATCAATGCAGTACTGAAGCCTTGCTGCCCCTTGTATTAGCAAGTTTAATTTTGTACCCCACAGTTACTGTGACACAGCCAACGCTTGCTCCCCAGGTTTTCTTAAAAGATCAGATATTAAAAATGTGAAGACCGGGTGCACTTCATAGCTAAATAAGGAAAACAGAGGTTTGCAAAAGCACGTACATGGCTGAGCTGATTTAAAGTTTCCTGTCTGCGTATTTCCATGACAATGAGGCTGCATAAATACATTCCAAACTGAACAGTTAGCAATGATAAAAGTGGGCAAAATATCAATACCATCTGCTCTCTCCTAATGCTCAAAGAGTGAAAGCCTAAAATTAAGCAAAGAAAATGAGGTGCTAAATAACCTTCCTCCCCCTCCAACATCTTAGAGGCCCGTACGCATCAGCAAAGAATCTGACCTTTTGTTTTTCATTGTTCCATATTGTAATATTTATATTTGAAATGCTTCCTAAACTTTAACTCAAACTATTGTGCTAGCATGGTTAAAAGGACTGTAACTTAATAAAAATCCAGTAAAATTCTGCTCCTATTAGTGGTCTCCAGTACTGAGACTGCTGAAACTTCAAGCCTTTAAGCCTTGTCCTACAAGGAGGTCTATGAAGATCTCAGTAAAATTTAGTTTCTTTGTGTAGGCTATACATTTTATGTTGTCTGAAATCCTGCCACAAAGAGCCAATGGCACAAGCAGATAATTCACTGAGACTACTTGTATGCAGAAGGGAATATATTACAGCCGTTTGGTTGGATTTCATGTGGAGAATCCTGATACCAACAGTAAACAAGCTTCTGCCACTCTTTCCTCTGATGCTGCTGCACTATAAAGTATGGATATGTATAAGTATGGATGGTTTGGATTCTCATATCATCCCAAAAGCAGCTGATAATAATAAAGGAAAAATTAAAATGCCCAGGTTATTGGAAATACTAAAGTTGTGGTATTTCTTTTTGATGCTGGCACGGAGTCTTATGTCTTTCTACACACCCAGAGTGAAAAAAACATTCCTGATTCTGAAACGGCACACTGTGACCCCATCCACTCTCAGCAAGGTTGCCTACCAATGACAAAATCTATGAGACACTTGCTCACCAATATTCTCAGTACTTGAAAATGGATTTTTCTGGGAAAGTCAGGTCAGGAGAGGCCAGGCAGCTTTTGTGTCTTTTTACAACACCCAAGAATGAAGATGATGTCAAAGAGCTAACTTCTAGTTTGCTGGTACTTAGATTCAGGGGACACAGTGGGGCAAGGCTGAGGTACAGAAATTAAAGACATAGAGAAATAGATGTAAGACTAGGATTAAGGGTCAAATAAATTGAAAAAAAAATGCTAAGAGTGGAACTGGAGATTTTGGAAAAAGAGCAGAGTTAATCCATGACCAGAAACTAGCATTTCCTCTCATTTTTTGCAGACACATTGATGTGATTTTACACAGTAAGAGCCTGAAAGCATACAGCTATGTGTGAATTTTATTCACATAAATTATCTCACTGATGGCAATGGAATTATTCATTTGAGGAATATATGCTTCATTCTACGGTTTGAGTCAGCATGCAGTGAATAGTTTCTAGTTGCCAGCTGAGCTGAGCACCCTTCTGTCCAGTAGGATGCTGCTAAAGTTACTTGTTACGAGGAGCTTTGTCCTCCTCTCTTTCAGTATATAAATGTAGTATTAATGGTACTGATGGCAACCAAGTAGTAATGCTCTTGTTGCTACATTTACAAAGTAAGAACAACAGATAATTATACATAAAAAGTACATTTATTTGAGAATTGTTAATAAATTTAACATGGAGAGAGGTTTTGAAACCTCAGTGAAAATGAAAATCTAATACCATTAAATGGCTGAGGGTGATTACTTTTGCAAAGAGTGTGGATTATGCTAGTTCTCCATATAAAAATAAAGAGAATAAACCCATGGCTATAATTTCATCTTGGCAGTATAAATAGGATAGACAGATGCTTGATATTGTACAGTAATTTTAGATGCTTGAACTGAGAATAAACCTTTTTTCTAGATAATGTTTTCTGATTTTCAAGGCCATTTTTAAATCTATGGGTAGGGTTTTGCCTTTCTGCCAGGGACACGCGTTAAATATTTAATAAAGTATAGTGGTGATTTCTGAGCTTGACTTTTAATTATAATATGCAAGCAGGCTGATAAGTCATGGGTCAAACAACATGACATTCACCAAATTGAAAGAGATAGGGGTGGGGGGTTTAATGAAATTGTAAATTTATCTGATAATCAGAATCATGTAATGTAACTAAAAGAAAAAATGATCATGGCATCTTTGTGAGTCTTCTGTGCTACAAAAGGACAAAAATCAAGGAAAAGACCTTTAACACATTCCTGAAACTCAAAGCTGTCTAGCATGGTATCTTTGTGAAGCTGTAGGCTCTGCAATTAATATGCCATAGCTCTCTTAACAGATGAAGAAAAAAGGAAACATAGTACTGTGGAAAAGTGAGAGTGAAAAGACAGAGTGGCACTGATGTGGTCAGCTTTAAGGGCAATTTACCTGGGGCAACAGAAGCCAAAGGGGCATTAAATAATTCAGCAAGAAAATTACATTTCAAAACAATGAAGTTGTCTTTCCCCTATCAATGGAACTGCTCTCAAGATGAACTTTCTGCAGAAACAGATGCTGAAGCTTCCGCTGAGAAACATTCTTGTCTACTTACGTTTGGTGAAACAATACAGCCTTCCTCAGGAAGTTGCCTGCTGTTAGGACAGTAGACTAGAATAAACCTGGCTTCATGAGGGGTTAAGGCATTAGGCACAACCCAACCCTGTTCTCAGGCCAGACCTCAGCTGGTAGAAATTGTCATAAGTTGTCTGAGTTCAGCGGAGCTCTGAGTGGTTATGCCGGGGAGAGGATGTCCCTGGAGGATTGTGAAAAGTTTTGTTAAAATCAAGTTAATGAAAATGTAAGTTCAGCACACTGCAAACTGACATGCAGGAGAAGGGGAAGCATGTTTATCAGCTTGACTTGGCTGCACTGGGAGTGAAAAGCACAGCATTTTCAATCACTGGAGAATGTGTGTAGCAGATAAGTCTGTACGTAGGGAAGGCTGGAGAAAGCGTGTGGAGGATTTTAAATAGAACACAGAAAAACTTAATTTAACAGACAAAAATAATTTAAGTTTAAAAAGAAATGGCTGGATCCTTATCAGGTTTTACACTGATTTAAACAGAACTTAGGATATGGCAGATGAACAGGACAGTATAACTTTTGAGTTACCTCACGGGAAGGCATGTCTGCCCTAACTGTGAACTAAGCACTGCACGGTGACGTATTTCCTACTGAAATGTGGTAAACCCACTAGTATTTACGGTGGTATGGGACATACCCTTCAGTGGGTGCTGTGGGACAGCTCACAGACTACAAGGTCACACTTACCTTACTCAGCCGTTAATTGTCTTTGGACCCAGGCTCTTGATTGTGGTATCACAACATCAGGACTTTGCTAGTAGCAAAAGCCAGCATTGGAAGTGTTCAGACTCTTTTGGCCACTGCTGCTCTCCTCTGTCCTGTACTGTCCTGTACATCCCCTTTGCTGGGGTTTGTCTTCTTGATGATCTTTGAGGTCTTTTCTAACATTATAGATTCTATGATTTGATGACTCTGTTAGTGAGGTTAAGCCTAAACAGATCTATTTTTGTCTTTCAAGGAATAAGCTATAAACTAGATCCCTAACCCAGATTATGAAAAAAAAACCCCACATAACCCCAAATCCTGCAATATTTCTTCTTAGTCCTCATTTTTAAGTCCTGTGGGCAAGACCCTACATACAAATGAATCACCACATCTTATAGGACAGTAACAAAGAGGAGGTGGAAAAGCAAGAAGCAAAATGGAACAAGGGACAGGATAGCATGAGAATTATTTAATGTGGCTATGTTGCCAGAGAAAGCGCAGCAAAGACCACCACTGGAGCTTTAATGCTCAGTCTACATGCTTCTGGATCAAATGTGAATTTACCAGGCTTTGGAAGGCAAAGATCTCAGTGGGGCTGCAGGTGGCTAGGGAGAAATATAAAATAAGACAAGATGGAGGTAATCAGAGAAAAGCATCAGATTCGTATTTCTAAAGTTAAAGCATGTTGAGAGTTTTCTACTTTTGCTATGCACAGTCTGTCAGGAAAAAACCACAGCTCTTATCTGTCTGAAAATGTCTTAAAATTGAACTATGCTTTTAAGTTAATATTATGTATTTTTCAGGCATGCATTTCAGCTCATACCTAGTGTGATGCTTTCTTACACCTCATGTGAAAAAAAGGTTCCAAAGATCCTCTGAGTATTTCCCTGTATAATTTTAAAGAAAGCATAAAAGATGAGAAAAAAACCTAACCCAGTAAGCTTTTCAAGAAACAAATTCACTTAACTTGTTCCTGATAAATCCCCAAAAGAGGCAATGCCCAGAAGATTTCCTAATGTTTCTCATATCTTTAAGGAATACGTTATTCTGGCTTGAAGTAGAAGAAAATCTCCTTGCAAAATTCTCCTTTCTGGGGAGTATGTACTGATTTTTATGCCACTATGATCCAAGGAAAATATAAGGGATTTCTATCATCAACTTGCTTCTCTCCATTAGTAGATTCTTCTCACTCTTACTTGGGGATTCATTATCATTATCATATACAAGGCGAACTGTATTTAATAGAGCAGATTACAGATAACAGTACAAAGAAAAAGGAAGTGAAAGAGGATGAAACATTTAAACCCTTTAGAATTCCTACTGATATCAATAGGAGGCTTTCCACAGGTTTAGTGGAGTGTGAGCTATGTCCTTATTTATCTGACATTTTCTCTGAGCTGTAAAAATGCCTGTAGTTACAGATACTCACTAAATATCTGCCTACTAAGAACAGAAAGTGAATGAAGGATCATATAGTTATATTTTCCAAAGTAGGTAAGTACTATTTTATGCATATTATGATAGCAGGAAATAGAATAAATTATTAATACTTGAGGAGATTTGAATACAATGATTTACTGTTGAAGATAGGTACGCATGCAGTTGCTAGAACAACAGAGCTCTCCTACACTAAGTACTATCAGCTCCTAAAAATAAACTCCAGCTCATTACAATTAATAGCTGAGATTTCCTTTCATTCCATTTAGTGGAATCAAGTCAATATTGTTCACGAGGTGAATAGAAGTTACACGTGACGTACGGTTAAACACTGAAATCCACTGAGGTGTGCCTTTGGATATGACACAGGAATGATTCTGTTGGATGACTAAAAGCCTCCTTTTTCTAAAGGCAAACTAACATGGCTACAAAGCCTGGAAAATGAGTTGCGCTTGTTAGGTGCTTGTGGTGACTATCTAATAAGAAAACAAGTCTGCCTGCTAACATCACACAAATCTCCAAATCCTCCTTCAGTCAGTAAGGCTGTGTTTAGCCTCCATGGCAGGGGGGTTTTGTGGTGCACCCAGCTGCCAGGGCTCTTTGACTACACAGTATCCCAACTTTTAATCCAAGTCCCTTGCTTTTGCATGAGTAAGGTGACAGAGAATGGGACCCACCCAAATGTCATAGTAGTACACCCATTCACGCTCAGGCTGTGAGCTGCTTGCAGCTCTCAGAAATTCTGTTTGTGGCTGGGAGGAGGATGCTAATCCTACAGCATCCTTTGAATAGGTTTTGCCATTCCTGCGACAACAGTTTTATGAAAATCCAGGCGGTGTTCACCTCCCACCCCATCTCCTGCTTCTGCCCAGCCCAGAGATAAAAACTCGTGTATGGCACAGAAACCTTATGTGAAAACTAATGCTGTATAAAGCAGCTGGGCCAGTTCTAGGCTAGTTCCAACTTTCAATTGCCTATAGGATATTGCAAAACAAGCAAGCAAGTAAATACTAAAATTCTCCATGTATTGGTAAGGTTATTAATTGAAAACTGCACTCCACATTTGCCCCTGCTGTCATTGCAGTATATCTCAACCAGCATTACTTGTTTCTAAGTTAATTATCTTTCTACATATCTAGCCAAGGAAGAGAGAACAGACTCTACAGACGGCAATCTCCTCCTTCCTTAGGTAGCTGACTGGGAGTGTTAGACAAACATGTCCTACAGATCCCTTTCTCCATGCACTTGAAATTCACTTGAATACACAAAGCAGTGAGCAGGAGAGTTGAAGAAATACTTATTGCATAGTTCCTTTTCAGAATGTAATGTATTTCTAGTATTATTTAACATTTGGTTTTCAGTCATGTTTACAATCTGTAAGGAAGGCACTACCCACTTGGCCAGGTATTGTACAAACACATAATAACTTAGCCTCATTGAAGCTTGCCTTCTCTGCAAATCTAAGTAGCCTGATATAACAAATGCAAGAGCCAAATAACTGAGTTACAGTTAGGGCAAAATAATAAGTGAAAAATTCTAAGCTGATCTGGGGCAGGGATGAACACAGCTTCATGTTATAAGGTGTCAGGCTTCTACATAAATCATGAAATTGGAGGTTTGTTTCTTTAAGAAATAGAAATAAGAGACAAAGTTTCCATGTGTTAAAAAAATTTAAATCTGTAACAACTGAATGAAATTTTTTGTTTTGTAGATGAAGTGAGTTTCCATACCTTTCTCTAACTGTATGTAAGAATCAGCAGTTCTTGCAGCTTGCTTAGCCTAAATGAGTATATTTCTTGATTATTTAATCCTTACAGGAATAGCAAGGAAGGAAGAAAAAACATAGTATCATACATTATATATCTCCATCCTTAAAATTTTTCAAAACTTGAACAGACAAGCCCTGAGTAACCTGATCAAACCTTGAAATTAACCCTGCTTTAATAGGAGGCTGGAATAAATAATCTCCAGAGGTACTTTCCAGATTTATTTTCATGGTTTCTATGGTCTACAAAGAGATTTTGCAATGTACTATATAATTTTGCAAAATAAGTGCCTTAATCAAATCCAGACTACGAGATATCAACACAATGCCAAAAAATAAGCACTTTGCATTAAGAAATTAAATGAGTACATTTCAACACAGAAGTTACGGTTCAAGATGGGTATTGAAAACTATTGCCGAGATGATAAAAAGAACCTTATGCTACCACTTTCCAAACAAAGTATGTCACTGAAACAATTATGTTTGGATATAAACATAAAACAGGGAAAAAAATAAAATTAAGTTAGAGCTGGGCAAGTTGCTGCTACTGCACAAAGTACCATGGATCCATGGAAAACAAGTTCTTAGGATTTATGGCCACTTTGCAAGCCCATTCCCAAAGCAACACATTATTTGATACATCTGCTCTGAAAACCTGAAGAGACAATTTGTAGTTCTAGTAAGGACTGAATACTTGCTGCCTGAGCCTTAGCCAAACTTTATACTAAACACAGTGTAACGGCAGTTTTCAGTGAAGCACCATTAAGTTAAGCAAGGGGTTAATGAAACTGGGATTAACACGTGGTCAGACAGGCACCTGAGGTGGTTTTCCAGTAGCGAGCGCAGGATATTGCAAAATAGCTTCCAGATACGGTTTTAAAAGTTTAAACAGCCTCACCTCAGCAAAGATTCTATCAGGTGTCTTAATACAGCCCACTGAATCACCACCATCTATACACAGCGTGTATCATTGATTTAGACTGGCATCATCTCAGCCAGACATAGCACAGACTGCCGAGTGAATTGCCCATTGGCTTCACGCTAGGAAGATGAAGAGGTGAGGGATAAGGAAAAGTTACTGTTAAATGTAGTTTAAACAATTTCACTCCATTCTAAATGTCAGCCTGAAATTTTCTGGAGTTTTAATCTGCCAAGTGTACGCAGGCTGGTGACTTCAGCTAAATGATTCCCAACCTTTATTGTTCCGATCTTATTTTAAAGCATAGACCTTGTTGGAACAGACCAATAACACCCACATGGATAAGGTGGGTGGGTGCTTCTCTTTTGCTAGCTAAAATGTGACAAATAGGTTTTATTTCCTTTGATGCTCTACTTGCATTATTGTAAATCCCACTCAGCTTTGGAAAAGAAAAAAAAGAGACATAGTGCAATTATACCTTCTTCTAAAAGAGTAGGGGATTTGCCAGGGAATTTTGTACAACTGTGGGAGGCCACATACATCAAAATATTCTCTATGAGGCTGATAGATTGCTGTACTGAAAAGGTAATGCCTGGATGAATGCATCTGTAGGTAGCCATAAAAATGCTGTGAAGACAAGAGGAGGAAATTAAAGGAGCTGAAATGTCATCTGGCAAAACAGAAGTAATTCTGAAAACAAATGCTGACACTTGGGAACAGAGATCCTTCAGAAGCGAGACTCTAAGCTCTATGGCATTTAGCAGGAGGCTGTAGAAGTTAGCATGAGTACTCCATCACTGGGTCTGAGTGACAGGCCTTCTGGCTTCCTCCATATAAAGAGAGAAATATTTATTTCATATAGGTCATTCCTGGCAAGTTCACGAAGGAAGAAATGATGACTTATCCAAAAAGGGGATTTCTTTCTCCATGGAGTGCAGCTGCTGTTTGCCCAGTTTTCTTCTAGGTGGGCATATTCATGTTAGGCAGGGTATTTTTAAGCAGAAGCTCTGGAGTACCCTGGGAGAGTGAACCTTTTGAGGTACCTGTGAACCTATGTGGTGACAACTGTGACTGTCTTTTTCTCAGCATCACTACCTACTGTTCAAGATGCAGTTGTTCCTTGGAGGCCTCATTGCTGGCTGGATTGCTCCCCTTCTGAATTTTGTTGAACATCTACATCTAAAAACATAAATTGCACTTGAAGCTCATTTTTCTGTTTCCAGACACCACTGCAGAGATTTTCCAAAATCAAAGCACAAGGTCTTGAAAACAATAAAGGCCAACAGAGAGCTGTGTGAGTCAGAGAACTGGCAGCATGATGCGAGGCTGTTCAGTTCCAGCCTGTGGACAAACTAAATTGAGAATACCTGAAGGTCACCTCTATCTGCTGCCGCTCAGCTGACCTATGTGAAATGATTCTTTTGGCTCAGTCCATGGCTCAAGTGAAGAGAGAGCTACCCAGAAACAACTACCAGTTCTCGAACCTGGCAATATCCTGCATGAGGTATCTTTTCTGTGTTTGCTTTTATACAGGCTCTGCTTCCCAGTACTATTTGTCTTCCACTTTCTCCTCATCCAAAACTACATTAGAGCAATGGCAATCTTCAGGAAGGGATATCCAAGGTTGGATCCAGCCCTGCTGGCACAGGGGTATGCCAAACAGTTAAACAATTTGTAAATTACTGTCTCCAAGTTGTTCAGTTAGTCTTTCCCCATCACTTCCCGTTCCACCTCTTTAATTTATGCTCACTATTGTTACTTCGTGTAGCAGGAGGTACGATATCCTGGCACTCAGCTGCTGTCTCTCCTAACTGGAACAGAGTCCACTAGTTCCCTGACTGTTTTTATAGACTGTCCCAGCCTTTGATGGAGTACAGCAGGCTCCCTTTGCTGCTGCAGACACATGCTGCTGATAAGCTGCTGAATGCAGCAGTGAATGAAACATCATCTCTTTTCTTTATACTTCACAGTAGCTGTTTGCCACGGCCTTAAATTCATATTAATATGGATAGTAAAATTTGCCTTATATTTTTTACGAGACTAGATTTCTTTCTATCATCAAGGATATTAAATAGAGATGTCTATTAACACTTAAATAACGATATGAAAGCTGTAGTTCTCTTCATGCATTAGCCTACACTACCTTGAAATGGTCAGCCCTGATAGTATGATATAGTATCACTTGGGATGTCCTTTTCTGAAGTGTTAAAGGACAGAAGAGATGATCCTCCCACAGTTTTATTTGCGCTGTGAAATACTCTCCTCTGCAGGTAGTGTCCCGATTTTTCAGTGTGAGTAAGAGTAGCAAAATCTGCATGATGAAATAAGGTCTCTACCTTCTTGTGTATCTCTACTAATCTTGGCTACATCAGGCTCCAGTCTTCAGCTGAGTCCTTAGGTACTACTAGAAAATGATGGTGGTTCTTATCAGCAGTGACGGAATGTGGATTTTTGCCTTTAATTTAGGTTACAACTGCTCAGGGAAGTGTGAAAGTGTTTATGTGGTGGAACTGATGAGCAGGGTGAATGGAATTCTGAAAAAATCCTGTGGATTATGGCTCTGCAATTCCTAATATGATTTCATCTTCTAAACATGGAGATAAAAAAAAATCATAGGTAGTAGTTAGTATCTATAACAGAAAGGAATTTAATAAAATATTATAGAAAAATTACTACTGCAGCTGAAGACCTCAGTATGTCATACAATTTGGGCAAGTGTCACCAACTGGCAATAGAGAAATAATGATATAGGAAAGCTCTCAATGACAAAACAGCACACACTATAATGACTGAGAGGAAGATAGCATTTGACGTAGACTGTGCTAGTCTTATTGACATAAATACAACTTACACTGGAAAAAAACAGGGGTCTTCAACTATTCGGAATTCTCTTAGATGTTTAGGAAATAAGCTCAAGTATTTTTCCAATAGAAGCCATACTGAAGAGAATATCAGAGGAAAGATTTAGATTTGCTCCCGATCATAAAGCCCAAGAGAAGTTAACGATACAGAAGTTCAGATCCATGTAATACTGTGCTTCCTAAGCCAACCTTCACAACATTTCTCACTCTTGCTTCTTTGGCTTGCAGAAGCCACCCAAGAAAAGTGATTTTTCATGATATTCAAATTAAGATAGTGTCCTCAAATGAGGATCACTAAGCCTTATTTAGTGTACACTTCAAATAAGAAAAAGTTAATGCAAAAAAACACCTCTTAAAACCCTTTGTCCTTTTAAATTAGGGACAAAATTAGTTCATTAGAACTGAAAAATTTGAAGGATCTTTTAGACTTGGTAGAGTGTTCTTTTGATTTATGAAGTTAAATAGCAGATTCTGTTAGAAACAACTAAGATGCACATCCCTAGGAGCATACTGGTTCTAACTCACATTGCCTAGCATCTTGAGTTACCACTTAAACCTGTGGAAAATGAGTTCACATGCTGCTCTGAGTGGGCATCATTTTACGCTTCGTTTGCAAAGTTGACAGTCACTACTTCATCTGAAGTGGCAAATTGGACTGAACGTATTTGCATTTATCATAGGAATGTTTTCCATTAGCCCATCCTCTAAGAGGCAAATACAATTACATGTATTGAACATCACCACTTTGAGGTCAACACAATTTAACACGAGTGAAAATAAATCATCATTGCTCTGGTAGGGGAATGTACACCTTGTCTTCCAACTGCATGACTGTACTAGTGAGCAGTTGTGATTTGTCCTATTGGTGACAGCTTTATTTCACATGTAACCACACACTTCGGTCAACCTAGATCAGGAATTAATTTGGCAATCTGGAATAAGACTGGCCTAGTTTTTTTTCCCATGGGTAGTTTAATGCCTCCAGGATAGTTGATCTGTGATTTATCATAGAATCATAGAATAACCAGGTTGGAAGAGACCCACCGGATCATCGAGTCCAACCATTCCTATCAAACACTAAACCATGTCCCTTAGCACCTCGTCCACCCGTGCCTTAAACACCTCCAGGGAAGGTGACTCAACCCCCTCCCTGGGCAGCCTGTTCCAGTGCTCAATGACCCTTTCTGTGAAGAGTTTTTTCCTAATGTCCAGCCTAAATTAGTTACATGAAAGTTATATGAACTCTTCACACATCACCAGGTCCTGTGTGCCTAACAGAAGTGTGTATTGTTGATTATTTGTGTAATTCTGCCCTTTACAGACCAGAAAGAGAACCAATATTATATTTGAAGCTGTATGTGTGATTTCAGTTACCGTGAATAAGGTGGTAATTTATCCATCATGATAGTTTAACAAGCATACATTTAATGGATGATATGACTTATTATACACATTATAAACTCTTAATGATATTTCACACATCTTCTGGAATTCTGTGACAATCTACCTTGTAGCTAGGATTAGAAAATGCTGCATCAGGGAGAGCCCTAGAAACACAATTTATCATTAGCAGATCATTTATTCTCTTTAAAATTTTCACAAAAACAGATTCAACTTGCACAGTTTCTCTTTTTGTTATGCATTTTGATGTGATCATGAAACTGGCAATATACTGAAAAATGAAATCCTGTGATGACTCATAACTGCTACAAAGATTAAAAGAGAACAGAAAATAGAATAATTCTTATAACATTATTATAACAATCTTTTAGCTGTGATACTAACAGAGTTTGAACAAAATTCTCATGATATGTATTGTAATAAACGTCTGTAGCTATTACAAAATTAAACTTTTTCCACATCTCTGAGTGGTCTCACTCTTACAAACTTACAAACTTTCCAAAATTGTCTTCTTTTTGAATTACTGGTATTTTTTCTAACTTGATAAATCAGCAACTTTATATGACTTGCTGACTGTATCATTAACATTTTAATATAATTGGCATGGTGATTGAAGAAAGCAGAACTGTGTGGTGTGAAACTCTATGCATATCAATCACAAGAGGCAATCCCAGCTTTCTCAGTGCTGCAAAAATCCCCCTCATTAGTGTCAGTTTCCTTATTTTTATCACATTTAAATGATTTTATCATAAGCAAATGAAAACTGCTTTATATAGCAAACTATTACTGCAGACAGTGAAGCAGATGACTAAAGGTTTGAAGGTATTAAAAAATGGCAGAGCTGTGTCTATGCTAGTGAAAACTTTATCAGGTGATCAGAAAAAGTTATAACTTTCTGGAGAATGAATGAAAGAGCTCAGATGACATGATGAAAAGTAATAATTCTGTCCATATGCGTGGACAGTTCCCAGAATCATCCTTAAGGAATAAAATTCTACCTTACAACATGTTCATCAAACTGGTCAGAACGTGTCTTTGACAAACTGGAAAGTGAGCGCAATACGGGTCTGGATTAATGAGGAATCGGGGAGAAGAGAAGTTAATTAAAAAAAAATAATTTTGGGCTGAACCGCTGTGAGAAAAGAAAAATTATAAATAAAGGTCAACTTATCTGAGCAGATGATCATTTTTGTTCTCCCTGCTACAGTGGGGTTTCTTTCTTTTTACAAGGAGTACTTGAAGTTCAAAAGAAAGTGAGCTGCAGGTAGCAAGTGCAATAGCACCTCCGCTACCATCTTGTCCAAATCAGCTTTTATTATACTCCTTTCCCTGCTTGTTTGCCGGTAGGTAGTTGCTTACACTAACTCAAATCACCCCATAAGGTAATTTCTATTAGTTGCTGCTTGCTGAGAGAACTCTTCATCAGACAGTTTCTTTGATTATAGATCAGCTTAAGTCCATTCACTGATGCATGTTATAGCTAAGAGATGGAGAGCTGGTACTGTGGGTGATGTAACTCATAAAGCAAAGCCTAAATAAATAAAATAGTACACAAAGAGAACTAGCCATGCTGTTGTATCAGTGAAAAGATTCACTTAACCAAATTGATGTCCAGAATCACACAAAAGACAGTCAAGATGACCCCAAGGTAGTTTTGCTGTCTACTAGAGGAAACAGTTCAGAATGAAAAAAAAACAACAAAACCAACTTAGTGTATTGTAGACTTTGCTCATAGGCAACTGAAAGTACCTCAGTAGGGGTTAAGCATGGAAACAGATGCAGACTTTTCTGAAAATGCACTCCTTCAGCTGTGGATGGGAGACTTACCAAACAAAATGGAGAACATTTTCAGAAGAGCTTTCACCTCTGTGGTCTAGGCAACAATAAATTTGCAATTTGGAAACTTAAGTAAACAATTCATTGCAGGCTTACTGGTAATAGGCAACAAAAAAGTCTGAAGAAGAACACTATTTCACTATGCTATCTAAAAGGATAATTTCCTAACACAACTTACATTTTCTATCTAAGCCTCAGCATGTATGCTACATCAAGAGACACAAATTTGCACCTGTATGTGACTATGTGGACAGAGTCCTGGAGAAGTTAATGGAATTCATATTACCACAATTTACTCTAAATTTGATTCAAAACTTAAAAATACATCTTCTATGTGCTTAAAACCCAAGCACAAGAATATGTCTGTATTGAATCACAAACTTAATGAAAGAGCCATTTGTTTCTCTGAATTGTACATGAGTGGGTAATTATCTCCAGCAGGAAAATTTTGTCTGCTTGTGTACAGAACAATACTGCAACACTACAGAACTCCTCCATCTTCAGCATCAATTTATGTACATAATAAGAAGCAGGAAAACTGTCATTGTGACTGGTGTCTTTTACAACAACAATGGACTCATTAACCTTAAGTAGATCTTTCTGACCTGAGCATGAATTAAAAAAAGGCAAACAACTCCACTGACAACGTATGCATAGATCCTGCCTGTACTAGGACACACGCAGGATTCGACTACCATCTTACCATACCTCATGTGTTACTGAAGAGCAAAATAGTTTAGCTGACAGCAAATACAATCTAACTGGATGAAAAACAGACCATGCACACAACAGTAATGAGCCAAGGACAACAGCAAAAAGTCAAGAGTGAAGTGTTTTTTCTGATAAACCCTCTACTACAATGTTTCTTCAGACCCACAGATGCAATAGGAAATGTGTTTCTCACAGACATGGCCTTAAGGACAGGTTTGGCATCAACCTCAAACAGTTGGCATTGGTCTGCTACCAGGGACACTCAGCGGTGCTGCTATTGACTATTAAATAACATTGGAGAGAAAAGATTACTGGAGCTTATTACTGTGGCAGGAAGACAAGAGTGCTACAGTGGTGCAACAAAGGCCCTTGCTTGTTGAAAAATGTCACAAGGTATTGCCTATGCCTAGCAAGTAGCTCTGAGAAATGAGGATGGAACCAAATTGTTAAATCTACAGGTTAAGGAAAAAACATTCCAAAATTTTTGCTTCCATGGTTCTAACTTGAACACCTTTCCTGAAAACACAAATATTTTTGAAATAAAAAGCTCACAAAATCCAGATCTGAATTATTTAAAAAAGTTTGGCAAAACAGATGTTTAAAACTGAAAAAGCAAGAAATACAATGGGACACAAGCAAGAACCGTTTCCTCAGAAATGCCATTATATTGACTGGAAACACAAATGGTGGAAAATCCTACTGAGATATGCACATTAGGGAAATGCTTAACAGTTCCCAGAGTTAATAAGAAGTAGCTGTAGTGAGCTATGCATAAATGGAAATAATGCGCAAGATGATCATTTTTACAGATAAGATTTTTCTGAAGCTATTTTTGGATGAATTGGTAAATTGCTTTTCACTATGAGTAATAACTGCTCATGCCATATCATATCACAGATTAATTGTAGTGCAGCTTGATTAATTTTTTTTTCCTCTTTACCAACCAAGCAATGACTAAAGCTGATGAAACTGAAATAATGACCTGCCTGAAACCTGTCCTCAAGTATGAAATAAACTGCCCTCGATACTGGCATTGTTTCATTTAGGAACACATAACTTTCAGTAACATGCATCTACTTCATTACATTTTTTAAACATCGTTTCTCTCGGTTGAGGGATCACTCATTCAACCAACATACTGAGCTGCTACACCTGACTGGCATGCACAAATGCATTGCTCTTGCAGCATCAAAGATTCCTTGCCCCTACGCCTCTGACTTCAATTACATTAGCCTCAAGCCCAAAGGTTATTTGATGGATGCGTTACCTGGCAATGAGACAATAAGAAACAGGTTCTACCTACTTCTATGGAAATGGCCTGCTGGCTAGGTTAGAGGGGGCTATGGAAGAGAGAAACGTTTGATTAAAAGCCTTCCATAGTTGCTGAGAATTTTGTTATGAACTTCCATATTTTGCTTATGTGAAGGGTATTAGGTTTGCTAGGATTTGGACAATATTTGTAGGTACAGCTAAGTCAGATATATAGCTCTTAGGTATCCAGGAGGAGGAGGAATTTCAGACATTGTTCATAGTGTTAACACGATACTCTGTCAATGTAGTATATATATATATACACATACATGCATCTGTTGAAAATACTCAGTCCACTTGGCGATTACTAAAAGTGTATGAGAACACAGGAAAATAAGCCCTATCTGTAGGGTAAGTTTTCACTAATTTGTATATACAAGCCTGTGCATCTCCAGCCAGAATATTTACATGCTGACGCACAGGGCATTAAGAATCGTCTACTGCAAAACCGAAGATAAATGGCATCTTTGTGACTGAATCTTAATTTGGTCTGTGATTCAAAGTCATGAGCAAAATTATGCTTGCAATTCATTAATTTTGAAGGCTGGCAAGTATTATTAAGCAGAAATTTGCATACAAAAGGTGTTGCTTTTTAAATACTTACGACAGAAAAAATAATGAGTATACAAATAACAAATCTTGCATGAATATGTATATGGCTTAATGGAACCACTACTTAATCTTTTCCCCAAATTCATATGAACCAAGAAGGCTCACAGATGGCTCTCAGTAGGCTGTGGTGCCACCTACATCAACAGATCTAAATCTTGCTTTACAAACTTTGAGATGTTTGGTAGTCCACATTGAATTCACACTTCACTGGTAAGGGCTCAGGCCACACTGCCCAAGTTGCAGAAAGCAAAGGCAGGGACTGAGAGATAGAAGGACCACCTACTATAGGAAAGGAACAGGTTCAAGACCATCTAAGGAAACTAAAGGTGCACAAGTCCATAGGTCCTGATGAGATGCATTCTTGGGTCCTGAGAGAACTGGTGTGTGAAGTTGCTAAGCCACTATCCATTGTATTTGAGAAGTTATGGCAGTCTGGTGAAGTTCCCCCTGAAGAGAAAAGGGGAAACATAACTCCCATTTTTAAAAAAGGGTAACTATAGGCTGGTTAGTCTCACCTCTGTGTCTGGCAAGATCATGGAGCAGATTCTTCTGGAAACTCTGCTGAGGCATGTGGAAATTAAGGAGGTAGTTTGTTACAGCCAACACGGTTTTACTAAGGGCAGATTGTGCCCTTAGTAGTGGGAGGTGTCCCTGCCCATGTCGAGGGGGTTGGAACTGGATGATCTTTTAAGGTCCCTTGCAACCATCTGATGATTTTGTGATTCTATGAATTACCTGTTAACCAGATTTAATGAGAGATAGCTCTGAGAAGCCTGACTATATAGGGTCTGTCAGAGCAGCATTCAGAACTATGACAATGCAACTGAAATAAGAACCAGAGAATGTTGGCAAAGACACTATAGGGCACTTCTAACCTATGTGCAGATACACCCAGTCTGTCTGCAGCCAAATCCAGATGTGTAGTGCCCATGCAGCAATAGGATACATGCCTTCTGCCCCTGACAAATTACTTTCCTCGTGCTACATGTTGATGAGTTTCCAGAAAAGCTGCACACATATAGAGGAAGAGTATGGGTAGTATTAATACTAGAGGTAACTTAACGGTGCTGCATCATCTATTACAATGAAACTGAATACCAAAGTGAGAGACAGAAATTTTCTCTAAGGCAATATATGTATACATTTCCTTTTAGACTGGTTCTGCTTATTTCCTGCATTTCTTCGGTAACTACCATAAAAATAGACTTGATCCTGCATTAAAACAAATGACTTGGTGTCTGTGCAAGACATGATCTCTAAGTTGCACGAAGCCAGCACATACTGGACTGGTTTTCGTCAGCTCTGCTGTGCTATGTGTGTATGGAGAACATGCGAGTTTAGGAGTTCCTCTAATTAGGTTTATATAATGTAGCTGCTTAACATTTGGCTTGGGAGGTCTGTCAGCCATTTCCAAAAAGCAGCTCTTCCCAAATAAGTAAATAAATAGGATAACGTCACTGTCATGAGGTGGTAGGAAAATCCCATGAGATTCCTCTAAATGCAGGAGGATCATCTGGAGTGGCTAATGTTTAGCTTGCAGTGCTCCCACAGGCTCTTCAAAAACAAATGGAAAAATACAGTGTCTGCCCCAAAGTGTTTTCAAGACACAGCTGCACATAATGGAGCTAAAGAGAGGCTCAGCAAGGACATTTTAATCCTGACCTTGTACATACATACTCTAATACATCCTTAGGGATGGCTGTCTTTCTATGGCCTAGAAAACTTACATTAACTATCATTTATTGTTTCCGCAAATGCTATATCTGGAAGACAGGTTCCAAGCTCGATCTCTTTACATTTGTATATTAATCATAGAATACACTAATTATGCCCTCCTTTTCATCAGGCCCAGATTAGACCAACAAAACATCCAGGACACATATTATGTTTTTATGTTAACAGGATTTTCATGTGATTATGAGGCACTAATTAAGTGTTTGCCTATGTTGTTAAACAAAATTGCATGCCAGAGGTATTGATTCCTAAATAACTGGGATGGAAAAAGTATTTAAAAGCATATTAAAAAAATGTGTTAATTTAATCAGGTAGAGCTGATGGAAAAACTATTTTAATCTAAAGTCCTTAAATTATTTACAAGGCTGTACTACAGCCTTTTAAAAATTGTGAATAACTGTGAATGTAGAAACTACAGTTACAGGTAGAACCCATTCTGTGACAGATGCCAACAGGTCAGCGTGGCTGTTGGTGCAAACTCTACAGTCTTGGACACTGCTAAGAGAAGAGCTAGGGCTGGCACATGGACTACAGATAAAGGCAAATTTATTTTCACAAATTCACCAGAATCCAGAGCTAAGCTTTAGAATAGTTAATAGAAGCAAACCTAGCAAGGAATGTAAAAATCTCATGCTGTAAGGATTAAACTGATATGCAAATAGAGAGACTAAAATGAGATCTTCACGGGGATATATTATCCTGTGCTTCCAGTAAAGATTTTAACATACTTCTGACTGATGCTCTGTTTGTTTTGATGCCAGGCTAACAGCCTGGCAAAACCTTAGACATTTTAAATTTCCTCCTTTCTCTGATGCTTGGGCCATACAAAAAATTCCAGTAATTTCTGTTTGCCATGCAATAGAGGAGGACAGCGGAGCCAACTGTGTCTGGGAGGCAGAGTTTCTTCTTGCGCTCCTGGAGAAGAGTCACAATTCAGCACAGCATTAGCTGCTGGCTAGTGTGGCCCAAGGCCAGGCTGCTGCTTCTTGCATTTGCTGAATTAGTGAAAAAAAGCTTTTATAGCCCGAGATCCATGATCAGTTCTTTCTTCCTTGTGGCTACCAGGAATAGGTATCCTTGTACTTTGGGCTGCAGTACTGAAGCTGGAAGAGAAACAGGTAGAGTCAGATCTTTTCACTGATCTGTTTTTGCTCTCCTGTGCTTTTTCAACTATACAATGCAAGATCTTTCGTTTCTCCATTAATATTTAAACAATATTTAAAGTATTCCAGCCAGGAACAAAATGAGCTGTACAGCCACTGGTGGAGGAATGAAAAGAGCACCCGCAAGTCAGGTAGGCTGTAGGGGAATTTCACATGAAAGGGCAAGAACAGAAGACAAATCTCTACAAGCAGAGGTTTAATCTGTGAAACTGCAGGCATTGCTGCTGCCTGTATTGTCTGCAAAGGCTCCGAGCCTTTTGGAGGATGAGGGAACCAGCCAGCTATTTAATCACAAGGCTTCTAAACTCTTCACAAACCAAGCTTAACGCTAGCTGTCCTAAATATACCCTGAGCGCCCACCAAACCAGCTCCTGTGCTCTAGGGCTGTCGGTACTCCGCTACCTGTGGTCTGGGTAAATCAGAAAAAGGTACACTGAGTTACACCATGGGAGAACTATCATTCTCGTCTTTCAACTGAGTATGCCACATTAAAAAGAACGTGAGTACTTTAATTAAAATAAACCAGCACAGGAAGCAACAAATTCTTGCTGGTTTTAATTCTGCAAACAGAACTATTTGTTCCCCAAGCCCATGTTAACATCTTTCTGTCATTCACCTTTGTCATTCTTATTTTATTAATTTCTGTAAGACTATTTTTCAAGGAAGAATAATTATTCCTAGGTTTTACCAGTGGCAGAGGCATTAGATTTCTGAACAAACTGCACAAAATCTGCAGAATACATAAATCCTCAATTAAAATAGAGACACACAGATACAAATTGTCAGCTTTAAATGGGGCTATTAACCGGCACTCAATCTAGAAGCTGCTTCAGAGGCAGAGAAGGCCCTGGCTGCTTCTATATAATGTTGATTTGTGAGCATCTAGCAAAATGTTTGTCACATTCTGAAGAGTATTAGACTTTCTCTGTGATATAAAAGTAGGTCTTTAGATAGCAAAGTGAAAATGATTGTAAAATGTCAACTGTGGTTCTTATTCAGCCCTCTGCATTTACCTTGAGGAGCACAGGGAATTCCACTGGAGTTGGCTGTTAAGGATGCAATGGTTTTATTCATGTAGGTAGGCACCACTGAATAGGAGCAAGCGTTGTGAGTCAGAGCATAAAATGGTACAGAAAGCATTTTGTCTTTCAGTTTGTTTGATTACTCAGTGAGTGACCAGATTAGGGAAGAATATTTCCTAACTATATTGTTTCATGTTGCTCAAGCTTCAAATTAAAATATAAACCAAGGGTTTTTTTCTGTAAAAAAGAAAATAAAAGAAAACGCAGACAAGGAAGTCTTTATGTCTATGGGGGTATGGTATATTAAAGTTCAAGAACTTGAAATGTGTGACCATTAATGTATGGCTTTTACCTAGTAACTGAAATGTTTCAAAGGTAAGTATTCCTAGTATTATGAAAGAGAAGAGGATCATTGAAAAGTAACATCCTTCTGGCATGATAGTCATATGATTTAGACTTATGAAGGAAATCAATATAGAAATATATATGTTACATTTTTAAAATACTACTAAATGGAGAAATAGTTCCCTTTGTACCTTTATACACAAAACCTGCTCTTAGAACTCATTGATGGCAAGATGAAAAGCCTATTCAACTAACAGTCTGATTAGCCTTGTGTTTAAAGGAAGGGTGCACGTTGTTAGGTACATGAGGCAAGTATTTTGTTTATGTCTAAGTTCATTCAGTGAGTGCAATGCTAGAGCTCAAGAAGTTGTAGCACATTCTTATTTTTTAATAACACAGATTTGATTCAATATGATTTTCCACTATGGGAGAAGAGACACACAAAAAAAGAAAGTATTGACTCTGGGACATATGTTGCCCTCAATATTTGCACGTAGCTGTCATTGACGTCAATAGGAAGTCTGTAAAAACTAAAGGCAGAACGTGCCCCACAGAGGAAATTAGAGAGACAGTTACTGTGAGATGCCTGAAACACTCGGATGTGGGAACAGTGGCAAGGAAAGAGGAATCAGAGTTAAAGAGTAAACTCTACACTCCTTGGGGATCATTTATGGTCTTTAAAGAGGTTAATGTGTGTCCCACAATCTGTTCTTGTATGTAAGTTACTTTAGTCATGCTGAGAAGAAAAAAAGAGTAGAGCAGATGGCCATGACAGATGAAGACAGCAGCCAACACTTCTTTTCAGGCAGAAGGGCCATTTAAACCTAAATGAACTAGTCACTTGTGTGATGTTGAGTGCTATCAGGTAGAAGATCTGGCCTCATTAGAAGGAGAAAAATATACAACAGGATGTCCTTGGCACAGAGTACTTGAGTGCTGCAGTGCACAACTACCCTGTGCAGTGCACCGTGGCCAAAGTTAGCCCAGACTTTGTGTTGGGCAGAATATCATTTACAAGAGCTTGTAAGAGTCACCTAATGTAGGCAAATAGGGAATCCGGCCACAGGCAACGTGAGTTAAATCATAGAATCATCAGGTTGGGAAAGACACATCGGATCATCGAGTCCAACCATTCCCATCAAACACGAAATCATGTCTCTCAGTGCCTCGTCCACCCATCCCTTAAACACCTCCAGGGAAGGTGACTCAACCACCTCCGTGGGCAGCCTCTGCCAGTATCCAATGACCCTGTCCATGAAAAATTTTTTCCTAATGTTCAGCCTGAACCTCCCCTGGCAGAGCTTGAGGCCATTTCCTCTCATCCTGTCCCCTACAGTCTGTTCCTCACTACAGCTTTAGTATTTCAATTCCAATAAGATCTCTGTCTTAAGTCCTTCCTCGAAGACAGGCAAGTAAGATCTCCTTTTAAAAGCTGAGCTGGATTAAGAGTTGCTAACTCGTTTGCCATTGAACCTGGCTCTCCAAAACTGCTCTGCTGCCAGGTAGTTCATTCCTCTTTGCCTTGTTTCAGAGCAGGAGCCTGCTATGGATGACATATTTTTCCCTCACCTTGACATTCTATATTTATTTACTTATTTGTTTTTAACTTGGCTAGTCTGTTAACATGGAAGAAAATTTGCTTCAGTTAACTATGAAAGAACTGAAAGTCCCACATTTAACTCTCTCATTTGGTTACGTGCTTTCAAACCTATGTGTGAGTGTGAAAGAAAAGAACTCCCTTACCAGGTTACAGACTATTCCAGGTGATGGAATATTTTGGTTTTATTGAAAAGACAAATAGCTTGAAAGCTGTCAAAGAGCATGCTTTGGTCTTATCAGACCATATAGATTGATCTCACAGGATTGTTTATATTCAAATTCCAGCTAAAAATTACTGAACACTCTTGCATTATTTCATACTTATTGACATCATCTGCTCCACATTGAAGCCTGATCCCTAGAATTTTTTGACTGAATTTTTGTCTTTGCTGCTTAGCCAGATGTAAACAAGATTGATTCATGCACAAGGAAGGGCAAAGTATCTTCTATAATGCTGTAATCCCTTGCTAACAATCATTTGGCAAGGACAGAAAATTTTGCATTTAAAAGTAGTTGAGATTTGCTTTTCTGAATAATTACTGTGATTGCCTCAGGCTCCTTTTGAAATATCAGAGAGGAGATGGTTTCAGCAGCTTGATGATAAACTGGACAACTTCTGGCATTTTAATTCTGTTCCCAATCAATACTGACAAAGGCTGACCTTGTGTAGAACTTATAAGTACACATTTGTGATGGAATCACTTCACACATTCATTAAGATCTTATGAACATTATATGTGAATCTCTCAAACCTATTTTTACCATTCCAGGATAAAATTACATGAGCTGAATACAAATAAGAGGAAAGATGAGTTTTCTTTGTCGATGTGACTCCATGTTTTGTATTACAGAAAACATTTGTATTTTACTGATATTTTACTATATGAAACCAACATTTTGAAAAGCACTATGAGAATAAATACACTATTAAAATGCAAAAGCAACACATGTTTCATTTCAAAATTTAGAGAAGCTGAAGGACTTGGGTTACTTTGCTGTAACCAACACAGCTGTTCAGAATGCCAAAATTGTTCTGGCTCTGCGTTTTAAAAGGTATACACAGCCTGACATACAAAATCAACCAAGCTTGTAGCTCCTATTGTTGCCTGGCTCGAAGGAAAGTTTGGCTACTGATATATTACCACCCCACCCTGGTAGTATATTGATGGTGTCATAATACATTAAGAAGTACATAAACTCTGCTTCCAGGAACCACCAAGTGCCATTGCCATCGAAATAGAGCTATTAATTTAACGCTGGTTGGGACTTCCTAGAAAGGACAAGATATTTTTTAGATGGTGTTCTTAAGTGGAAGAACACAGCATCATAAATATAAAAACCAACTCTTCTGCTTACCTACCCCAAGGCACAGGACGGTATGCCCTATTCACCTGGGAGCTCAGCTCTTGTTTAGAGATGGTAATACCTAGACTGGAGACCTCCATTGAATCATAGAATAACCAGGTTGGAAGAGACCCACCGGATCATCGAGTCCAACCATCAATCACTAAACCATGTCCCATTGAGTACCAAGAAGAAAACTGACTATGATATATTGACCTATCACATCAGTGCAATAGGGAAATCAGAAGGAATATAACATGCTTGGAGTCCATGGACCATTAAAATCCTACCTGTCTGGGCTGGCTTCAGCCTTACTTATCCATCAGGAGGAATGAGCAAATGCTTAGCTGTGAACTACAGAGGAACAACTGGGCAGACCGAGGGGACAGAACTTGGTCTGATGGACTCCCCTGAAAAGGCAGGGAGAAGGGCTTCAGTTTGTCACTGACAAAACGGGATGAATCTTGCAGAGCTGAGGGAACTGGAGCCAAGCATGACTCAGCTGAGCATTCCTGAAAATTAACACCTAATTTTAATAGCATCATCCAGTTTAATTGTTAGGAAAAAAGGAATGACCTAGAGTCTCACACATTAGACACAGGCTCAACATTTCTTGGCATGGAAAGGCTCTGCAGTCACTACCAATATGGAGTTTGCTGTCTGGAAAATGTGCTGCCTGTCAAGGCCTTTGTGCAAGTCTTTTGCCACCCAGATTCTGAGCTTGTCTGTCAATGCACATGGGAACATGAGAGCTCACGCATACAGGCCTGCCCCAGCAGGGCTGTGTCTGTCATGTCCCCTGCGAAACAGGTTTCAAATGCTGTCATATGAGTTGGGAGTTTGCTGAAAGCCTTCCACTGCCTTCTCAGCCCCTATTCCATGGGTCAGGGCAGCTCTGACATACGCTGCACTGGGAAGCGATGTAGGATGCCCCAGCTCTGCAGCTCATCTAAGTTTTGCACATGCACTCTTGAAAGAGTCGAAAATGCTTTTCCTCAACCCACCATCTATGCAAATCTATTGGGTTCTGTGGCTAGAGACAGCGCTGACATGTTTTCAATCTCCATCACAGGGGAACTGAACCTTTATTTACCCTTAGGAGCAATGCAATGACATACACAGAGCCTACAAAGCAGACAAAGTCAAGAAAAAATATGTGAAGAAAAATACTACAAAAGATGGGAGAGGTTCACCAGTTCTCTAACATGTCTATTACTATTTTTGCACTGTTCATTGACTATTTGTATCTTCCTCTCTGCTGAATCTTCTGAACTAATGCAAGGGCCTATCTAGGATTTGGGCAGCACTGTCAGTCCCCTTTGAAAAGCATTTGCCCAAGCCGTAAGAGATCCTTGAAGCCTCCTGAAAAACACTGTCCCAAACTCCCATTTATGTTAACTTCAATATATTGTGCAACACTACATCATTGTACCTTGTCAATATTCTAAGTTCCTAATAGGTATCCACTGATGTTCAGCTAGACTTCTGCGATTACTTCTCTTATATCCCAGAGCGTGGTAGCCATACCACCATTACCACTTTCTTCAAAAGTAAGAAAATTGTCTGGCACACAGGTCTGAAAATCAGCACAAAGACCTAAGTTTGTTGTTCGATAATTTTCTGAATAAATAGGATTTTGAAATGTATATATGTCAGATAACGACGGCTGTCGATGTCTTTGGAGATACTTCTGATGGCACAAAAGATGTAAAGTTATTAAACTAATTTCAAATGTTCTTACGACTTATTTCACTTGATTTACATTCACTAGGTATTTCAATTACCTTATTTTCTAGACTGATAAATGAGAACTAAAGATTAAATGAATAATTTGCAAAATTAAATTCAGTTCTAATTGGTTTCTATCAAGCATGGCACCTCTCATACAAAGGTAAAAATGACCCAATGACAAGAATAAAGTTATCTTGTGATGCTTTCCCGTTCAATTAAACCTTAACTGTTTCAAGAATTAATTGCTTTACAGGAAAAGTTAGCTTTTCATTTTCCAGGGCCTAGGTGTCAGCTATTTTTCTTATCTGGCTTATATTCATGCATGTGACTATTGCTTGATGCTCTTAGCATACCGAGAATGTATTTACTAGGAAAGGATAACAGAGAATTCATTACTTTAATGCTTCTCAAGTGGTTAAATGAAAAATCATAATAGTTATGAGTTACTCTGTGGCTATTGGTGACCTTTTATATACACACTTAACCTTCAGCCATTTTCCAGACAGCTGAAGTCAATCAGAATTCTGAATGCAAGACGGCCGAGGGCAGTGTCCTCTTGTATAGGAAGGGACCCATATCTATAGTATGTGTGCTTCAACAGTAGTGAAAGATTCCCGGAGCATAAGTATTTGCCTATCATTCATTTTTAATTACCCCATTTTTTTTTTTCACTAAAAAAACTCAAGCCCAGATTTAGCTCTGTGTATTCACATCTACTTTATGTTCAATTTCCATAAATAAATATATTAGTTATTGTATTGGCAGGAAAAAGAAGCAGCCATGAAGCACAAGTGAATCAACAACCAACAATAGGAAGTAAAATCTGGTCTCATAGGGCCTGAAGATCACATCAAGACTCCTGCTCCTCCAGTTAAAGACCCATGTGAGCAATCCAAATTTAAGTACACAGTTCTTATATTCATAAGCAAGTATTAGCTGCAACAGAGTGCAAATTATCTAAAAACCAAGAACCATTGTTAAAGTGATTTGGCAAACAATTACAAATATCACACATATTTAGAGAAGTCCAAGTGCTTTGTAAAATTTACAAAAAAAAAAAAGTATGCTGTTTATCTGATAAATTGTGAGCCAAGAAAATAATCCATCAAAATTAGTTCTGCTAGAACAATTTTGAATCATTAGAAATAAATAACTTTCTCAAAAAGATACACCAAGTAGATATCTAAATATTGAAATGATTAAAATGTACGTTTGGCATTTAATGTCATAGGAGATTTGTTCTACTTATTTATTCATAGGGTAAATCATTAGGAGTATACATACGGAACTGAAGTGGAACGTGGTGAGTAATTACACACTGGTGCAGAAAGACACAGACTGCTGCAAGGAGGTGAGGGTGTGCTGTGAGCTCGGCTGCGGGAAGTCCGTCTGCCTGTTTCAAAGGTCTGCCTCACGCTGATTACTGCCACTAAGTATGTACCTAGCAAGACGTACATGCCGCGATTAAAGAAAGATCCATTGTACTGATTACAATAAAGGAATAAAATATTGGCCCAGCACAGAGCCGTGGATTTTATTAAGGGGAAGTTGCTATTGATCTGTTAATTGCAGCTCACATCATCGTGGTTGACTGGTTTCCTTCCACTGCATTGTAAACAAGGAAAGGACACAATTGCATCTCTCAAGCTGAATGAAATGGCACTGAGCTATCAAGATGGATTTCTGATTAGGAATCTTGGTGGGTTCTTTGCAAGCCAAGTGTATTCTGCTTGAGTACTAACCAGATTTTTCTTCTATATCACATTAAAATTGAGCTATTGGCATACACAGAGCGTTAGATTTTGCAGTCCTTCAGAAATCATTCAATATGATGGAGATCTGAGCCTGTGCGTTAAAATGAGTTAAGTCAGTGTCCTCACTCTGCATTTGTCCGTACTGACAGCTTCACTGTCCCTCTAAATTTACTTCAAAAGTAAACAAGAGCAACATATGAGCATACCAGAGGGGAAATTTAGAGAAGTATATAAAGAAGAGGGTAGGGGATAAATTGAACCTTCGGGAGACCATAATCAGCTCAGTGGGGTTTCATCTCAGTCTCTTCAAGAAAGGAAGAATGCAAGAAAACCTGGAATATAGAATCATAGAATGGTTTGAGTTGGAAGGGATCCTGAGGATCACCTAATTCCAACCCCCCTGCTGTGGGCAGGGACACGTCCCACTAGGTCAAACTGCCCAATCCAAACTGGCCTTGGACACTTCCAGGGATTGGGCTTCCACAGCTTCCCTGGGCAACCTGTCCTAGTGCCACAGTCATTGCTATAAACACCAGACACATCTGTCACATATCAAGGGTCCTTCAGTAAGAAATATCAGCTACTAAATTAATAAGACATTGGAATGAAACTCTGTCACGTTGAAAAGTGTAGGTTTTTTCTCTCCAATTTAGAGTAGGAGTCAGGATTTTTAACCTCAGTGCTGCATGTGTTCAAGAGAGGCCAGCAGAGATCCCTCCAGATCCCCACTGATTTGGGAGCAGGACATGTACCATGTGTGCTAGAGTCAAACCCCATGGCACTGACTGATTTTAACGCTTCCTTAAAATGTTCTCAATCTCCTTGCTCAGAGATCTTGCCGCACATGCATAGATGGGATCTTTTATGTTCTGGTTTTTCTCCCAAGTTACCTTTAAACAAAATAAAGGCTTGTTTTAGCTGAAAACTATTATGAAGGTTCATTGAATGAAGACTGTTTACTGGAAATGGAACATAAAATTCTGGCCATAGAGGAGCGAAGTTCAGAACTCATATCATTAGTGCTTACTCTTCCCATCAGCATTGTATTTATTGTTGCTGCTACAGTGAAATAGGTACAGATAGAGCTTTGGGAAACCCATATGTTAGGCCATATCCTCCAGGCCTTCAGGCTAATCTTTACAGCTGCTGAGTGTTACGTTAGACAAGCCTGGTATTTCATGCACCCAAGACATATTTTTTTCTCCCCAAAGGTGACCTATGAGCAAAAAGGGAAAAATGTGTTTGTGCCCATATATCCCTGTTCATCCTAACAGAAAAGAACCTACGGGATCTGCACCGTATTTATTGCTGTTTGTTCGCAGACTGGGAAGGAAGGTTTTCTATACCTGCAGCATGACAACAGGAGTCCGTAGAGACAACAAGAGACATCACAGAAATGCAGGAAGTACATGTAGATTCAGGGATTTCCTGCTTCACGAAATTCAAGGGTTGTGAATTAAGGCTTTGAGGAATAATTCACTATTGAAACAAGAGTAGATAGAAGTAAAACCATCATGTCCCAGAAGCAGCATCCCATTTCTTTTAAAATTACCTCCCTTACCAAGATTTCTAAGTATAACATAAAAAACCAATGAAATAATTACAATTGATAAAACCACAGGATTATAGTCAAAATTGGTGTTTTAGAAGGAAGATGAAACATTTTCTGATATAACACAGACAACTACTAAGGACAGGGAAACAAGGCTAGCAGTAAATTGAAAATAGGTTTTCTAAACTATTTTAGTCTTCAGAATCTCATTGTTGCTTATTATGGGCTATTACAAATGAAAGGAAACTTCAAAGTTTCTGGAAGAATAGTCTGCAATTCTGTGGTACACAGAAAGACATAGCAATGAGTAATCCTCCGTCATAGCAAACAGCCATCACATGAACACCAGAAGCTGGCAGACTCAGTCAACATGTTCCCATCTCACTTTCTCCTTGCACTTCAAATAATGCCCCCTTCCCTCCTCTCTCTTCCTCTTTTCTTGCAAAATTTCTCCCAGGTTTGGTCTCATGGCAGAGAACAAAGTACAGCCTGTGACAGAGTGACTGCAGCCAGGTTATTCAAATGCATCTATATGTTACTTTGTGCTGCGTTTATGAAATTCTGTGGAAAAAAAATATATTGGTCTGAGCTACTGTATGATCTAAGAAATGTATTTATTAATGCTAAAGGATGCAATTTTATTAAACCTAAATATTCCATGCCTGAGCATTTTCATGGAAGACACAGAATACATCATATAGCACTGGATGAGTTCTATTAGTACTAATGAATATATTATTTTTTAAGAAGATGCTGCTAGTTACAATAACACATCTGCTGCACCTGTAAATGCTACAGCTGGTTATCTGCCTTATCTGCTACAACAGGTGATCTGCCTTGAGAGGCTCCAAGACTGGTACTTCAATGAATCAACACAAATACAGCTTCTGCCACAGCAGCATGAAACATGCAGCATTGCCTTTCTCCAGCTGACTTAGAGTTCCTTGCTGAACAGAAAAATAAGGGCATATAGCATACCATAAGTGTAAATACTCATTGCGAGTGGAATTCAGAAAGCATTTGAGCAAATATAAGTACTAACTATTCCTGAGAGGTACTAAGTGGCAAGGGCTGAATGAACAAAGCTAGAGGCATCATTTGTGATGGAAGAAATGCCACTTGGATAGTGAAGGCAGTGTAGATCCTCCTCCAGCACTGGAGAAAATGTTGGAAATACCAGCGCCAAAGGAGATGAAGACCTTTTAAATCCTCCAGAAAGAATAGGTTGGGTTTATCTGATAGCTGGCTCAGAGCACCAGCCCTGCAGCAGTGACCTTGCTTTCCTGAGCACTGTTGGAGCTTTGTGGCTGCTTTTCAGACAAATCAATTGCTGCTGGAGACAAAAGGCCATCTTCTCCTCCCATTCCCCATCCGTTGGTCTGGATTCAGCTTATGGATACAAGGCTGATCCTGGTCCCCAGCCACTGCTTTGCACAGCCACAGCTCAGTAATCTCTGCGGTGAAGAAATTAGAAGGGATGGCAACGCTACAGTTTTAGCAAAGGAAAACATAATTTGAATACTGTAACCGAGAAAGGGCAGATGCGTGGCTGGTTTATAAGCAGTTTAAAATGGTTGTCTGACTGGGTTTCTTGCTCTCAGGATAGCATTCTGTTCTCAGTTTGGACTAAGGAGATTTCACAGGCTGTGGATGATAGGACAAAGTGTCATTTGTTTTCTCTACAAACATAACTGCTTCCTACTCAGCCTTTGCCTCAGAGGTATAATCATGGAAAGACACAGAACTTCAGCATTTCTGCAGTTGCAGATTGACAACATTGAAACATAGTCCTGGCCCTTTCAAATGCCATCTGTCTAATGAGAGCAAGGTCTTTTCTTACCCTCACAATAACTCAGTATATTTTGTTGTGCAAAAGAGGAGAAATAAAAATGTGCAGGATTTAACTCAGGATGAGTGGACATGACAGAAGAAAATAGTGAGATGAATACAGGGCTTCTATCTACCTTTTACTGAAAAAAAGAATAAGGGAAGGAGCAAGTGAAGTTGACATGCAATAAAGTTTAAAGCTAATAAATACATTTTCCCACATCACTTATAATGAACCTGTCAAATTGGTACTGCAGTAAGTCACTGAGACCAAGTATTTACAAAAATATTAGACAAATGTGGCCTAATCCTCTGTCTAAGGTGAAGACACCGAGGGAGATGCAGTGGTAACATCCACCTCCCTGAATTAGGGCTACTGGGCTCCAAAGCAAGTTACAAATGTGCTTGAACAGGTATAAGCTAAATCAATAGCGCACAGTCTCTGACTGCTGCCACAAACTGCTTCAGGCCACGGAGATACTTCTACAGCAAATCATTCAGTGAATACGTGCTAGAAAGCCTTGTGAATAGTCCTACCAGCACTGACACATCTCTGAAGACCTGGATTCACCGTCTTGGCTGCCAGGTGAGGTCCAACTTGCCATTCAACTCCCTCTCTGGTGTTTTTCCCATCTCTCTGCAACAAGGTGCCCTGAGATTTACTTGTGAAAAGTGTTAGGTGTTAACTCTTGTATCTTCCAGGACAGGATATCGTGCTGACCACATTCAAAAATGATTTATGGTTGCTCATCTTGCCGAGTATGGCAATTGCTATGTGCCAGTTCAAAGAAAGTGTTTTAACTTGTAAGGCATAGCATTTGTAAGCCATATGGTTTGTACTTTAGTATGCTCTTTTGATTTCTATCTTATCTACTCAAAAATTCAGCTCCAAATTATCTCCCCAAATTCAGGTACAGTCATGGTGAGGGTTTCAGGATTCAGTTTCAAGCTATTAGATAAGAGATATTGGTACAAAATCCTTACAGAATTAAACATCACATTAAGAAAACCCACATACCAATGAGTCAAGAGGCCAAATAATTAATTGTAGCAATGCGCCAAATCTTTTTAATGACATGTAGAAATAACTTATGCCCTTGAAATGTGTTTCAAGCAGAACTTAAATAGATCAATTATTTCAATGATTCATCTCAGAGAGAGGATTTTTTTTTTGTAAGGCTAAACACATTTCTGTGTTATGATATCAGATGATTAAAGAAGGTCTTCTGAACTAGTCTAAATTAGGCTACATAGAAAAAATATTAGGGAATTACTTTTTATCTTAGATTTATCTGTTCTTGGTTAAATATTCCTAAAACTAGAATTTGTTAATGAAGGAAACAACATACTGGCAAACTTAACACAAGAATTTGCTATCTATGTTTCCACTAAGAATTTAGCACCCTTCTAAGGGGAAATGCAGTTCTTCAAAGGTAAGAAAGACTTGCCTGAAACAACTATATTAGCTGTGTTTCTGAAGTGAAAATTGACAGATGGCAGTAGGACTAGCTGCTTGCTAGTTTACAAGGTCAAAGCTGAGTGCCTCACCCTTTGACCCCTTAATTTTCTCTATTTTTTTTCAACTAATTTCTGTAATCCCAGTAACAAATTCAACTAGTAATACGTAAAACCTCAATGAACTGAAAATATGTTCAAGTTCTGTCATGTTGTTTTGTACTACACTAATCTATTATATTTGTCTTTCAAGGTCAATGAGCTTAATGGACCTTGTCTCAGGTCGCAGTTTTTTAAAACTTTTCCCTGTAAAGTCAGTCGTGCTACATTACAGTTCTCACAGCAAATTATGTTCTATATGAGAACACCAGGATGTAGGCCAGTACAGAATATACAGTGGGGAAAAATCTCTAGTGCAGCAGGGTGGCCAGTGACATACAAGAACTGTTCTCAGTAAGAGGGAATGTGGTGGATGCACAGGTCATTTCCCTTACCTCAGACTTCCCTAAGACACCTTTTTTTTCTATTGCACAATCCTTCTACATACCTTAATTAAAAGTCCATATGCATTAAATAATATGCTTGGATATATTATATGGAGTGTAAAATTCTGCATTTGTCTCGCTTGAATTTCACTAGCTCATCTCCTTACCTGCCTTACTAACCACCTTCTCTGCCTTCCATAACTTTCGAGCACATTTAGAAGAGTCGTAACAAAGCACCGACTCTTTATCGATACTAAGGCAGATAGTGGTGGGAGAGGACAAATATTCTGAGCTCAAAGATTTCACATTCCCACCATAAAAAATTTGGAATCATCATATTGCTGATTCAGCACAAAAATCTTACACTAAATCTTGGAGTCTTGAGAGAGATAAATAACATTTAGCATAATCTAAAGTCAGTGAAATTATTTCAGATGGCTGACTGGGCCAGTCTACTGGCCACACGTGAAGTTTAGCATGAAGAACAGCCTTCACCTTCTATACTGGCATTGTATTACCGCAAATTAGCAAAATAAAAATCTCTATTTTTTTCCCAGTCTGATTATTAAAATTGGATTTACTATTTCAGAGAAACAGCCAAAATCCTCCACAGGTTGATTATATTCCATTACTTGTATCACATAGAGAAGAGTAACAGAGCTAAACAGAAAAAAAAAAAATTCCTAGGAGACATAAACAAAATGTCTCCATTATTACAAGTAAGCAAAGCTATATCACAGTAAGCAGTGGCCGATTTTTAAATATAGGCTGGACTGCAGAAGGCAGCACATGCTGATGAGATATGAGATCTCCAGACCCAAACATTACATTCAATACACTATTCCATGGCTTAAAAGGAAAAGAAACTTTATTTCTATCAGATGCTCTGCAGTTTCATGACAAATAGGACTAATGCCCTGAAGATAAAGGAGAGCATTAGAGCATGGCACAGAAATATGCTCAGCATAGAAAGCTTAGCATGGAAAAAACAGGATAAGACAAGAGCTGTAAAAATTCTCTCCATATAGAGAATAATACAAAACAGGTTGAAGAGCTGCTTTAAATTAGACAAAAATAGGACACAATTAAGCATTGGAAGTGAAATAATACAAAGAAATTATACACAGGTGTGAAAAACTGTCATATTACAGCTTCAGAATGTTGCATAGATAATATTAACCCTTCCAACACTCTGTGTTGTTGTTTCAACTAAGACCAAAGTGACCATTCTGTTCCTACTGGATTTTCTGCTTGTTTGAACAGGTGAAATGCCTCATTACTGTCTCTGAAGTGCTTTAAGAGCTATCTTCTGTGAAACAGTAAGACATTATTGTTATTCCAGATGCAGGAACAGGGACAAAGAGATGCTACTGAAGACAACCAACTGAATCTGATTTGCAGCCTCAGTAATGTCTGAGCTGTATGCCACCATCCATGTTCACCATGCTCCTAGGCAACTGCATTCGCAGTGACAATTAAAAGCTCATGAAAACATATATAAACAGAGGAAGCTTTAGCATTCTCTAAGCTAGATCACAGATGATGTTGCAAGTCTACTGAAAAGGGTGTTTTCAACTATTATGATAAAGTGGTTTTGTGGGAAGACAGGTTTGCTAGGCAGGGATTTGTGCCGAGTACCCCTTTTACATTAGAGTGTATTTCAATTTACTTCAATATTCAGCAACAGGAGAACACTTTCCTTTCTACCTACATGGTAGATAACAAACCATAATACCTTTCACCTGATTTTTTTGTTTGTTTCATGTGATTTCTCTATGAGATATCAAACTCACCTAGGAGAAGGGTACATCTTTCAGGGGCTTGTGAATTGACCATTCTCGCATTATATTCTGTAAACAATTCTGATGCCTACACTGGACACCAGAATCCTGCGTCACAAAGGGGCACAAAACACCTTATTAGGAAGCTTAGAGGACTGAATAATAATTAGCCCTGCCTGGGCTAAATAACCACACCAAAACAGTACAACATGTCTTAAACATAACTTATTCTCCTGACAGAGCTGTCATTTGAATCAGTGAAATTAGCTGCTTTGTTTCCACAATCTTTCTAAAAGATAGAAAAGGAGCCAGAGAAGAGAGGTGCCAGGATATCACCTGATCATGGAGAAAACTTGGCTGCACTTTTTAGCTTTTGAATATATAAATGTCTATTTGGAAGGTTTCACAGTTGAGATTTAGAAGAACAAATTGAATTTTTCTGCTCTATTCCATTCTGCACTGAACTTTATCTCTACACTTTCCTTCTAAGTGATTAGTTAGTGCCACGCATAGCAGGTAGGCTGAAATCCTTTTTCATCCCTGCTTAGCATCTCCCTACAAGGCTTACTTCCAAAATGATTGAAGACAAGAGTTCAGAAACAACAGATGCTGGCAGCCTGCCAGTCACAGGCACCCACACAGATCCAAAGTTAAAAATATTTCAATTCACACCTCATACAAGTGGGTATGTAGGATAGAGAGGGCTGATAGAACAGATTGAGAGGGAGAAGTGTATATTCACAAAGGGCAGTACACATGTATCTGTCAAGCAAAAGGCCATGAGGAAAGAACGGGAACTTCTGATACTTCTGTGCTATAGATAGGATGATGCCTTAGTCAAAATCTTTATTTGCTGGGGTTATTTATGCTTAGAAACTTGTGCCTGCACTGGGATTCTCATCCCTCCTTCCTTCTCTCTATAAAAGTCAGGACTTACTCCCAAAGACTATGGGCATACTACCACGGATATGACATAAATAATCGTGACAGGAGATCTTTGTTTTCAATTAGTCTTCTGAGTTTAGATTTGACTAAGGGAACAATGTGACAGACCTCTTTTCTGTGGTCATCTGTATGTCTGCTGGGCTTAGATGAGTAGATATCATTGGGCACAGGAATAGGCTGCCCAGGGAGGTGGCTGAGTCACCTTCCCTGGAGGTGTTTAAAAGATGAAGTGCTGAGGGACATGGTTTGGTGATTGATAGGAATGGTTGGATTCAACAATCCTGTGCGTCTTTTCCAACCTAGTGATTCTGTGATTTTTGCCTCTTCTTTAATTGTGGCTGAGCTGTACCTTGACAGTGGCACTCCTACAGAATTAAATCTGAATTCAAGTTCTGGACAACCTAGAATTAGTAAGCTATTTTTACCCAGATGCCAGGAACTCTACCTTAATTTAAGAGAGTTTAGATTTTCTCATTTGTTTGCTTTTAGTTTGATGATGAACTTCTGCTCCAGACTTCCTAATCTGAACAAATCAATTGTTTTCTGTAGTAAAAAGGAGGAAAGTTCTGAGCAAGCATTTGGCTCCACTCTGAAAGGTGCTGCTTCCCAAGGACAACTGATGGCTCAGGCTCAGTTGGTGTAGTACAGTGAGGAAAAGACTCCTTGGTTGTTCTCTACAGCCTCACACTTTCCTAGGCCTTCTTCTAAATCTTCTTTTAGAAGACTTTTATTCTAAACAAACAAAGGGGACTGCCCTTTTAAAAAATTGAAAGTAGCATAATGTCAAGATTTTTATTTATTCTAATGGCAGTGGTTTGAATTGT